>NC_058062.1:1639444-3121944 GCF_020085105.1 Siniperca chuatsi | reverse complement strand
CAATGTCACATTCAAGGGGGCCTGTGTCTCTCCCTGAAGGTACGGCAGGAAATCAGAATGGTCTTGTCTGGCTTGTTAGACATTTGATGTCAGGCGAGGTTGTCCTCAGGGTATATCCAAAACGCAGCCTGTCATCTATTCCTGCACCGCTGTCATTTGTCCAAACAATTGTGGCATATACTGTCATCTTAGGTTTTTACCTGTAACTCAACTCAGCCAGGCCCAGTCGTGACCCCCCAGCCTTTCACCTCTTCCTCTCTTTTTCTCTGTCTTCGCCTTTCATCTCTCACAGTCTATCTTTTCAGTTGGAGATACTGTATTTCCCCAGCTAAAGTGTGCGATGCAGAAGCGCCTTCTGGCACGATTAAATATTTAGACGGCTGTCTATGTAGATGGCGGCTCGGAGACGCGGAGGAATAATCTGGGAGACAGCTGCTATAGCACATCTGGGTGTCACTGATAGCAGAGGAAGGTGTGCGGCTGGTATTGCTATGGAGGGGGAGACTTAAGAGACACAGCTGTCAATCAGCCGGGTGGCACAGGCGGCGAGGCTTCATAACGTCCCTGCATGGTGGGCCGGCTCACACAGACTGACGCCTGACAGACTGACGCTGCCATTGACATCTGAGCCAAATGCACTTTTTGGTGGAGACAACCATATGCTAATGTTGCCACTAACCTCACGGTATACTTGAAAAATACATCAGTTTAGCCTGCCTGCACCCGAATCGAATCCAGTTAATATCATGTTAACACCGTGCTACGATGAGAAGTCCAAAATAAAAGCAGCAGTTAATGACTTTCCTTTTTCAGTGATACTCTGACTTCCTGCAGGAGACATTTTGGATTTTTAAATAGTGCTGATCCTTGTTTAGGTTTGTTGGTAACAGGGGGTGGCTGTAGGTGCAATGTGTCAGAACATTTGAAGAAGATGGAGTGTGAAAAGCTGCCCAACTCTTCCCCCTACACTCTTCATCCGCCAGCAGCCTGAACTTGGAGGCTGCACAGCGGCGCTACGAGGCCGGCTGGCCTGAAAATCACTTTGTGTTCCTCTCCCAGGCACATGTGATATGGATGCGTCTCCACTCGGCTCAGGCTCTCCCGACACCGTGATTAATGGCACTCGCTTCTCTCCCCATCTCATTCTGTTACTGTCAGAGTTAAGTGGGCCGAAGACAATAATAAACAGTCAGTCTTCTGTGAACCCCCTAACACGATCATTCCACCCCACCCGATTCCCCCTTTCCAATGAGAAAAAGAGGAAGAGAGATGGAGTGAGAGATAGAGAGGAAGTGTGTGTGTGTGTGTGTGTGTGTGTACATGTGCTGCACAAGACAGACAAATGCAGAGTTAAAGACACAGAAACAGGGCTCAGTAATGGAAATGGAGGCTGGGAAATATGTCAGTGAATCAGGTTGTCTCATAAGCATGTGAAGCGTACAGCACACGAAGGGTAGCCACTTGGTTTAAATCATAAAGGACAACAAGAGTAGGCAGGTTTTAGCTTTTTAACTACAAATTATGTATATATTATGTATACTTATATTTTACACCTACATTTTCAAATGTATGCTTTACAGTTTTTGATTTTGTGATATATATTTCCCTCCGTTTCCATACAGGATGAAAATCAATCAGCATAGCCATAAAATGTAATTTGTAATATAATTGCATGGTAATGCTGTTTATGTGCAGATTGTTTTAAAAAGTCTGCACTGCATTACCTCATAGCAATAATGCAACACTGAATAAAGACTTGATCTCCACTGTCTGAATGTAGTGATTAGGATAAATATAATATACGTATTCATCTTACTGAAAAGATTTGGGCACATGATACAATAAAAATGGTAAACATGTTTACCCACAAAACAGCGCACAAGATGAACAATGTACGAAATGACAATCATCAGTTAAATAAATACATTTCTCAAGATTGACTAAATAAGCCTCAAAGTTATAGTCAGAAAAAAAAACATTATACTCAGCTAATCAACCTAATTGGTGCATAGAAATGTCTGACATCACCTTTTTTCAGCATAGAACTGCCCTCTTCAAACCAGTGAGAAGAGCACAGAGAAAACAGAAGTTGCTCATGGGAAAGACCAGTATTATTCTTACTTTGGCACATAATTGTATATAAATCTGAGGGCTAACAAGATGATTAACATGGCAGGAAACCAGAAAAAAGACCTATTTCTGCTGCAGAAGATTGATTATTTATTCAGAAATTGTCTAATATTTGCTGGGTAATTTTATTTCTTCAGGCCTCTAAAGGTTATTCAAATAAAACAGGGAACAAAGGGAAAATGCTTTAGTTGATCTGGCCACAACCTGTAGACATATGCAACATGTGATGATGAGTCTCAAGTAGACATGTCTTTGTTTCAAAGGGTCACAAGCCAAAACGGTTTGGAACCACTGACTTATAGAAAGAAGCTGATTAAGAAAATACCATTTTCAGGACCTTTAAGATCAACTCTAGACTTCTGACAGATTGAGAGAAAAGGAAGAAATTGAGATAGCTGCAGCCAGAAGAAAGCAAAGCGAACAGAGCGAACGAAGACACGCTGGATCTCAGACCTGCCGTTTTAGTCACTAGTGAGCTGTCTCTTTCTGCAACTGCAGCCTCCTCCTCCCTCCCCGGGCCTGTCACTTCATTCTGCCATATTCTCTTCAGTCGAGCACTCCCCCCTTCTCTCTCTGTCTCTGCAAGACACCGACCAACCCGCCACACAAGCAACACAGTGCTCATACGGCAGCAGCATCGTTCAATCCTCCGAGGGTTTCCGTACACAAGCAGGAATAAAGGGTCAGCGTTTGAGTTCCAGTCACTGACCATGGTTTCAGGGCCTCAAAAGCCTCCATCGAGGCTGTGAGACCCTTCACCACCATTACATCCTTCTCTCCTCCTCCTCCTCCTCTTCTTCTTCTTCTCTCTCTTATTACTGGGGATGACCTGCCTCACAGCCCTGGGCTCAGTGACCGAGAAATCCTCCGTCCCTCACCGTTCCCATCCTCCTTGCTGCTGGTGGATTGTCTTTGTGTCTACCGGAGTGGCCTCGGAGAAATGAAGTGCCATGATCTCATCACGCCGAGCCCATTGTTTTCACTCTCATGCACACTGTGTAATAGCCATGGAGATAAGGGGATGATTCAGGCCTTTCATGGAAGGAAATGTGAAAAGCCTGCCTGTGAAAAAGTGAAATTACTGTTTTGATGGCTTTTGATGGCGGGGGGCATAATTGCTGGATGGAAGGAAGGATGGAGGGTGAAATACACATAGGAGATTAGTATTTCTAATACTGGAGATGGTTGGTAGGAGGCCAGCAGAAGGTTATACACGCAGTGGGTAGTTCTAATGAAGCTGCCATGTATGTAGAATAGCAGATTGACTAAAATAGCTCATTGTTCTTCTTTCCACAGCAACCTTTGCCCCTCTGGATTGAAACTACATTCTTGATGGCAGCACTGATTATGATATTGTTCGATGCTCATTGCCATAGTAACTGTGATTATTTTCACATTGTTTGTGCATGAAATAGTTGCCGGAGCCCTCAGGAATGGGAAACGAGCTTAAATATTTTTGGCAACTGGCATAAGGCTCATCAACACATGCAGACAACACGGGTCGGAGGATTACAGCTTGTAGTAATGACAGGGGCAAAGCGTAAATAGTATAAATACTCCATGGGATTATAATTAGCCTTACTCTGCGCATTTAGACACACTCAAGTGGAACTAAAACCTTATTGACTTCTGGAGACAATTTCATATTAATTGGATACCTCTTCTTTCTCACTGTCTATTTCTTTGGTTTGTTTTCGAGCTGCTGACAAACGCACCGCGGTGGAATAACACAGAGCCTAGCCGATTAGCATTAGCCACAACAGCAACTCGAACGTAAGAAACGTCACCTTCATCGCCGTCACCTGGGCCGACGATGGTGGCATAGATGGAGGAGATGGATGAGAATCAAAAGCGAGTCGGGTGTCGTTGAAGCTGTCTATGAAGAGCAACTAAAAAGTGCAAAATCAAGATCGGTGTGAGAGGGAGACTGATAAGATAAAGCACATGCTGGTAGGGCTGTATCCCTCGGGTGGAGAGACGGCAGCATGGAGGCGAGGAGGACGGGCTTTCCTGGTGATGCTGGGGCCAGGACATGAGAGGAATTAATGTGAATCTTGTCCGCCGCCGCCACCTCCCCCTCAAATACACACATAAACACACACTCTATTTCATCTTCCATCTCAGCATTCAGCATATGTCCTCCTCCCTCTTTGTCTCCCACTCTCCCTCTCTCCTCTCTATCTGTGCACCGGCCACAAATTTATCCCTTATTCCATCCAGAAGTGGGGGAAAGTTGTAAAGCTAATTAAGAAGCAGGGATGCGGCAGCTCGACAGATGTGCATTGAGATGGGTGCTATTGAGTAGCGGGGATAATGGTGTGTGGACCTGGTGGGCAGTGGGGTTGTGTTGGAGGGAGCTCCTACCTGGGCGTGCATGTTAATCAGTGCGCCTGTCTGTTGAGAGCCGGGGAATTAAGGGGGAAGGGAAGCGTGTCGCCAGCCTCCAGTGAAGAGACAAGGCTGGCAAGCTGATTAAGAGCACAAATTTGCCAGTTTGGTCAGACAGGGAGATATGTGTACGAAGGAGGAAAAGGGCAAGAAAAGTGTGTATTGATTAACAGTGCTGGTGGTGGCGGAATTCAGGAAAAACGAGGTGGGGAGAAATCTACCTACCGTTGTGAAACTAAATATTTCACAGTATGTGAAGGCATCACAATACTTCAAAGGGGCAAAAACCACCAAATGGCCATCACATATCTGCAGGGAGGCTGTGAAAGTTGTTGATAAATGTTAATAACTTAATGATTTCTCAACCCGGTGCTGAGATTTCTGCCTGTGAACACTCACTTTGCCTGCACTCTGAACAAAAACTTGCAGTCTGATGAATTTCATGACATTCACAGTCTCCTTCACGTCCACACACATTTACAGCTGCTCAGCAATGGGGAACGGCGCTCCAGCATGAGCAAGCAACATTCCAGTGATTAAAGCTTTGGCTTGTTTTCAAGCCAAAACACCAAATGATGAAGAAATGCTATTCTTCTCCTATATTTTACAGGCTGGAATCTCCTGCTAGTGACAGACAGATAACCACTGAAATAACCCGTAGATTACTTTATATATTACAAAAGAATTACTGACTGGGTCTTTAATTAGCCAAAGCTAATCATTAACCTGCTCTAACTTACAAAGCATGACAATGTGTAGCTAGGTTTTGGACTGTTGGTCAGATAAAACAAGCGATGAAGATGGATTACTTGATAATGGAAATGATAATTAGTCTTTAAATAATTTTATCAAAATATCACACAGCCATAGTTACAAAAACTACTGCAGAAAGGTAATCTGGTTGGATGACAGTTATCAGCATTTCTCATGAATAAAACACTACACTTTCTGAACAGAAGTTTGAAGCAACATCTGCTGGCTGATGTTGAAAGAACAAATGAAAGAACAGTGATTTTGTTTAGTGACACCTTGTAAACAACACAGGTTTTTCACACGAGTGAATAATAATTCACTCCCATAGATAGACAGATGAACAGCTCTGTGCTTTCTTCCCCAGATATCTGCAAGTTTTTAACTAGAATTATCTCCCTTTTCACCAAGCCTGATCTAATTTCGCCCTAATTGTTGTTATTTACACCGTAAAGGTTTACGGGTATTTATAAACATTTCCTTTCCCAGATCTCGGTGTCTGTTGTCGATAATGAGTGGGGAAATTATTTTTAACACTCAGTCATTATCTGTGTTCAAGTAGTCTTCCTTTTAATATGCTAATGCAGCTGATATAATCAGCTGGTAATTGTAAAACACTTCAAGTACGACACATTTTGTGGCACTCTGTCCTGAATGAAGAAATCACAGCCAGTCAGCGGCATGGAGTTGCAGTTGGATGTGCTGAAAATGTGTTTATGTTCTTGGAAGACGTTGTGGAGGGAACGCTCGCCATTCGATCCTGCATGGCACAAATTCAAATCACACACAGACTCCTATAGAAATGTGTAGGCTGGTGTAAAAGCTGTAGCACTGTGTTACTGATGCTGCCACCACCACCCATCCTCTGCAGGTGTTTTTCTCTTTCTCATTTTGCTTTTTATTCTTAAAAATCCACCTTTGATTACCATTGATCCCCCATACAGTTGGTTTATACCTGCCTGCTATTCATGTCACAACATCTTAAATGAATCTTTTTTTATTGTGTGTTAACCGGAATGATGAAAGAAGTGTTCTCCCCATGTACTCCGGGGATGCTAGTGCTTTTCTGCGGGAGAGGATGGGATCCTGACTTTGTTTTTCTCCTTCGGCTGTTATTTCCCTGAAGAGAAGAGCAGAGTGAAGGGAGCAATGAGTGATCGACTCTGCTTTTATTCTCCAGGTTTTCGGGGGATTTGAAGTTATTGAAAGTCTGGGGATGGGTGACAGCTCGGAGATGTCTATGTGATGCCCATCAGGCGTGCGCCGCCACTCCGTTGTGTGTTTGCGTGCGCGCACGTGCGGGGATGCATGTGTCCAGCCTCGCAGGCGGTGAGGCAGAGGGCACAAGCTCCATGTTCTCAAATACATGTTATTCTTGTGGCCAATCATTTCTGCTCACACATGACATCTCTCCCAGATTGATTTCATTCAGCTGTAGAGGGCGGCAAGATCAAATAAATGTTGTCTGAAATGGCAGCGGCGGTGCGGGGGGGGGCAGGGGAGGGGGGTCAGGGGTGGGAGGTTGCTTGCTTGAAAGATGAAGTGAGGGATGGAAATGGAGAGAAAGAGAATCAGTCATGCAGTCAGCGCTGTGCCATGTGGTGACGTGGGATAGCGGTGGAAGGTGTTACTCTGTAAACCAACAATCCTGCTCCTTTTCACAGCGAGGTGGCTTTTTTGTAGAGGTGGTGGGGCCCTATTCCTTCACGATGCCTCTGAGTACCCATGCAAGGAATAATGGATGCGTAATATGGAACGACAGCTTGCAGAGCACTATCATTAATGTTGTAATTCACTTTTAGTGTTTCGACTATTGCGCTGCAACAGGAGGCACAGATGTCACCTGAATCTGCTCTTTCTAGCAGCCAGAGCACACCCGGTTTTCACCAGCTGTCTTGGAACACACCCTGCCAGCCCCCCCTGTGTGGGCAAATGTAGGCACGAGTGTGTTTGTGAGTGTGTGTGGTACATGTGAATTCAAGTTTGGGTTTTTGGACAGAGGATTTTTCGTTCGATTGCATTTTATGTTTGTTACGTTTGTGCATTTTGGTCCTAAACTCATTCTAGGGGTTAGTTTACAGTAAGGCTTTGGGTTAAAGGATAATGAATCATTCCTGCATTCCTGTTAGTTATTGAGGGATTGGCTCTTTTATCATTTCTTTTTCTAATCTTAGGTTATAAGATGCATACAATGAGCTTTTTTTTAATCCCTCTGTTTCTGCCAGTAAAGTTAAACCGTCACTTTGAATGAGAGGATGATGACAACCATGTTTGCCAAGGCATCAAAGAACAATCATCAGGCTATACAGTTTAATATATTGGAAAACAAAAGTTCTGTTTATCATTTGATAATAACGTACATTGTGCAACACTTTTGTGTATCAAAACACTGTGTTGATACACAAAAATGGGTGAAACTATTTCACCCAAAGCAAATGTACGAGGGGTTATTTTCCCAGGCTTAACAAAGTTCCTCCAGAGCCACAGAAGCCATTATACAACTGTTGTCACACATTATTAATAGTGACGTTGGTTATTCAGTGTAATAAATGAATGCTAAATAAACAACTTTGAATATTCTAAAACAAAATAATATCAATAAATAGATTCTATTTGTAACTATAAGTAGCCTACAGGTTTGGACAGATTATGAGACAATGGGCCCCTGGACACAGACATGTAAAACGGCCCCGGCCCTCCTACATAGGAACAAGACACTCTCTTTGAGACACTCTTTGAGTCCGAGTGTCCTACCCGACCACAGAGAAACGCCAAACAACAACAAAGAGACGCAAAATGACTACCAGCATTTTGCGTCTCTTTGTTGTTGTTTGGCGTTTCTCTTTGTTTGTCGTTCCATGTCTCTTTGCGGCGCGGCGTGTCTCTCGGCTGCCGTTGCGTCTCTGTGGTCGTTTGAATGACTTTCCAGCAAGAAATGTTATAAATGTCCCTTTATACAGAGGTTCTGATACTAACAAGCCAACTTCCTTGTACCTTCTGACTTTGGGGGGCTGTGCCACCTCTCTGACCCCGCCTCTGGGTTGGCTTGCAGTTGAGTTGAAAGGAATGAAAATACTTTTCTTTCAGTATTTTCTTTTCTGAGGCAAAATGCAAAACAATAAGTAAATAATGATATGGATTTCATGGATACCAGGGCTCTAATAGAAACAGGTGTGATTAGCATATTGTTTGTGTTTCATGCTGCACCGTAGGCCTATTTGTGTTATACAGGGACTTACTGTATATGGAAATGAGCGCTTTGAAAAAAAAATCAACAGAAATGTATCCTATTTCTTTAAAAGGGGCACAAATTTACTGTGAAGATCATCCCGGCACAACCACAGAGGGAAATGTCAGAAAGGGAAAAAAAAGGTTCAAAGAGAAAATAGCTGACTGACTCTGTAAGTGAAGCTAAGCTCAAAATGAAAAATGTTCATTATATGCCCGTCAAGGTGAAAGGAAGCCATCTCCTTGCCGCTGTAGTTAAAATGTCGACCTCTCCTTCTCTGAGGGCGAAAAGAGGAGAAATGTAAAAAGAGGAGAAAATGCTGCTGCTGCTGTGTGTGTGTGTGTGTGTGTGTGTGCGCGTGCACATACATGTTTTGCATGTGTTTGAGTGACTGATCTGAGCTCCAGTTCAGACAAGGGCAGCGATGTTAATGGTGCTGCTCAGTAAAATGACCCTCACATCCGTTTCTTCATACATTTTACAGTGCTTCAGAAGTCTTCATATTTTTCCCTTGTCAGCAGTGTTTGTGTATCATTGTTGTGTGTGTGTGTGTGTGTGTGTGTGTGTATGAGTGTGTGTGACCTCTACAACAAGCACAGTGCCCTCTCGGACCTCAGCTTGTCTCTTTGTATGTACCTGCTCATGTTAAGGCTGTTAAACCCCACTCAGGATGCATTTTATGCAGCTGTGAAGCAGAATGTTATGGTCGACCTCTGCAGATCACACATGCTGTCCCCAGTGCCTCATTACTGACAATTTATATAATCTAATGTTACTTGAATCACTCGCTGTGTTGGCAAATGTGTTTATTTTTAAAACAGCGCTCATTCAGCGTTAACACTACATCTGCCCTGATGCTACAAATCCCTGAAAAATAAAGCAGCAGGTGGGAGCTGAGTGGCCGACCACATTTTTGACAAATTTTTAGAAACAACCTTCATGGCCTGACTATTAATGAGTGGAAGCCTCGCAGTTTTGATTTGTTGGATTCTGTGCTTGTGCCAAGGCTCGTTACAATTTTCATAAGGATTCGATGCCAGCGTGGCCAAGCTTAACTATCTGTTATGGATTATGAGCTAACCTTTCACCTCACCATCTTATTTCTTACAGCAATATTCAATGTGAAAGATTTTCACGTTTTTATGAATGTGAGCAGTGACATTAAAATACAACTGCTCTGAACTCAGTGCAGATATTATATCCCATCATTAGAAATCTCTCCACAGCTGCAAAGTTTTTGCAATGTATTCGTTAGTAGGGAAACAGTGTGAAAAGTTTAAAGGATAAGTGAAATTCTTAATTGTTCTTTTCATCAACAAATCTCATGAAAAGACCAAACCCAACAATTAGTGTATCTACTAACAAGTAGTGTGTGTGTGTGTGTGTGTGTGTGTGTGTGTGTGTGTGTGTGTATCACAGCCTGATGGATCTTCTTCCTCTGAGCCATAGAGCTCCACTGTTGTCCAGAAACTATTAAAACACATCAGGGAGCCGCTCTGTTGCACTGGGTGACATGTTCCTTCATCACCATGAACACACACACTGTAGTTTATTCTGACTCAGTCCCACACATACCGTCCTGCTGCCCAAAATACTCACTAGAGCACCACATGTGCATTCATCCGCCGCTGAAAATAGTTCCCAACAAATTTACTATTTCCTCCTGTTTGAGTAACGTTTGTTAAAAACTAGTGTCACCAGCTGAAATTACTGAGATATTATCTTTTTTTTAAATGAAACTATACAGTATATTTCTGACCTGTTTTTAAAGATGTACGTCTTCAGTAGGGACCAATGGGCTTGGAGCAGAGAGCCACAGACAGTGTAGGGAAGTTGGAAAGTATTGAGAGACGGACACATTGTTGGTTTTGTTTTTTCAGTGGATTGTTGACGATAAGAAAAATACAGAAAAAGCCAGCATCGTCCTTTAACTGTTAATTTTCTAGCATGTGAAAGCAAGATTTGGACTTACTACATAAAATATAATACATCACCTACTAATTTTCTCATCTCATTATATTATTATTGTACGTATTACTCTTTGGGATAAAGGATTGCGATACAGAGCAGATGCGATACTTTTCTGACGTATCTCTTCGTCATAGTCAACGGCAGTTGAAGGGACGATGACTAAGAGGACATCGCGATAAGGATTTTACTGAAACTGAAATAGTAATTTCTTTCTTCCTGTACTTAGAAAAATAACTGAGTAACACTATCCAACACATTGTCTGCTCTTTTGCTCTTTCTTACAGTAACTGATTGGTATATGGTGGCGTTGACATTAGACTTCAACATCAGCAACAAGTGATTTCTGCCTTTCCCAAGACCTCCAACCTTTGACAGGTAGGATGATTCACTTTCACAAAAATACATAACTGATGGATAATGATATGTGTGAATATATATATATATATATATATATATATATCCATCCATTTTCTACCGCTTGGTCCCGTTAGGGGTCGCGGGTGACTGGAGCCTATCCCAGTGACTTTGGGCCTTAGGCAGGGTACACCCTGGACAGTGGCCAACTCGTCGCAGGGCTAACACAGACACAGACAAGGACAGACAACCATTCACTCTCACATTCATTCAATACGGGCAATTTAGAGTTATCAATTAACCTACACATGCATGTCTTTGGACGGTGGGAGGAAGCCGAGAGAACCGGAGAGAACCCACGGTAACACGGGAGGACATGCAGACTCCACCCAGAGAGATTGTGTGATGTTGGTCTGGTCCGGGAATCGATCCCACGAACCCACGATCTCCTTATTGGGAGGCGGAGCTTTAGCCGCTCTGCCACCGTGCACTCCTATATATATATATATATATATATATATATATATATATATATATATATATATATACAGTATTTCAACAGGGTAACAGTATAACAGTATGAAAGGAAAGAAACTCATTTACTAGGACTGATATGACCTAAAAGTAAAATTAATAAAACTGGAATCTATTTCAGTACACAGCCTCTGTATTTTCTCATTATTTAGCTCATCTTCTAACTAAAAGATGTCTCAGCAGGTCTCTAAATGCCATATTGACTTAGGTTACGAACCACTGGACAAATAAGAAATACCATTTTTCTTCTTTTGCCTTTTTTTGTAATGAGCCACTGTTTCCACATCCCTCTGCACAGTGTTGAAAATGCTTTCCTCTTGTCAGCTTGTTCTATATGCAGACGGTTAAAAGACATCAGAACAGACTCATTGGAATGATAATCTAGTATGTGTCTGCACTTACGGAGAATATCTTGAAGCATGTCAGACTTGCATCAAAGCCGTTGTTGTAATTTCCTTTTCAAGGGCAACTTGAAAGAGGAGTCAGGAAGAAAGTGGCATTAGTTTCTTGTTTTCTCCTACAAGGCAGCCGGTTCAAAAGTAACCCAGTGCTTTCTGATGGGAGTGTAGGATGATTCAGCAGGAACCCAACAGCCCATCTGACTGATTCACATTTAAACATAAACAGAAATATGGCTGCTCCAGGGAGCTCCGCAGAGGAATGGAAAGTAGCCCCAAATTTCACAGCAGCAAATCAAACGTCCTTTTATTTAACTCTTCCTCTCTGTTTTCTCTTTCTCTATGGCTCCCTGTAGCATTGTGCACACATAACGGCGCCTACTGATTTGGCTTATTTGAAGCACGTACCCTGACAAAAAAATGGAGAAGAGGAGATTTTCCCGTGTCACAACGGGATTGAATGTGGTTCTCCAGAAGAGGAGGGCCTGAGAGGATTATATGGCTCAGTGGGCGCTGTATTGTGTGGGGAGTGGATACAGCAGGTACCCACCGAATCCCAGCCAAGAGACAGACACAGTGTTGCTAGGGATAATGTTGCCTCCCAGCAATTAAACTCTGGAGGTTTTGGAGTGGTTTAGGAGGAAGCTTGTTAAATTATCCCATCGCTTCTTTCCCCTTTTCTCACTCTGTCGCTCTGCCTCTCCATTAACCACATTTCTTCCATTTTTACAGTTTCACTGAGATAAAACCTAAAAACTGTAGGGGGAGTCATTTGCCTTGAATACTTTGCTGTTTAATTGAATCCTCTGCTGTTGGTTATTTGCATCTTTTTCAATCACATATAAAATACACACAAATTGAGACATAAAGGAAAACTGCACCCACACCCTCACTCACTGAGGTAAAGTGACACTAAAATTGCCAAAAGCTGCCAGTTGATGGCAGCTTTGAATTAGGAGCATATAAGCTTTTCAAAAAACAAACTCTGAAATAGTCATAATAATCTAAATGTATTACTGAATTCACTCATAAGAGGTTACTCACTTTGTCACATCACTTTTCACCAATAAGTTGCAGTTTATTTGCACCGTTTGGAAGTTAGGAAAAAGTCAGAAGATTAAACTTGACGAGGACTCAGAGGCTGTATAAATATTGTCATTGATAGCACAGACTTATGTAGGATCCTCATTGCTGCGACATACATACATTGGTTAGTTTCATTAAACAGTTTAATATGCGATTTGTGCATATTAAATATGCACAAATTATATTAATTTGTGCTTGTTAGATTGACAGTTTATTTGTTTTTGGGTTGGTGTATTTTTTTTTACTTTTATGTACGTATAATTAATTAAAATAGAACTGAGCAGTTCCTCAACAGAGATTTTTCCCCCTTTTCCCCTGCAACCTTATTTCTCTTTCTGTAAATTTTACGTTGCGCAGATGCTGTGAGGTTTTTGTCTAACAGTGGTTGTTTTTGTTCCCTAAGGGTTTGGACATCTCAGTAACTTTATTAGTTGACTCAAACTAGTGGTGGAAAGTAGCTAAGGACAGTTACTTAATTTCCTCTACTGTGAGGTACTTGAACTTTCAATTTTGTGCTACTTTATACTACTACTCCACTACATTTCAGAAGGAAATATTGTACTTTTTACCCCACTACACTTATTTGACAGCTATAGTTACAAACTACAGTTTACAAACCTATAATGGTCATATAAATCACAATGCATTGTTATACAGAAAATTAAATGACCCAACATTATATAAAATTGTGAAAATGAGCTCAACCTCGACCAGGTACAACAGTAAAATGCTTCTTCCATATTAATGCATCAGTAATACATGTACAATAATCCAGTAATATACAGTGACACTAAAAAGAGCCCTTCCCCTTTGTATAATTACTTCATTTACTTTTGATAATTTAAACATATTCTGCGTGTAATAATTCTGTACTTTTATTTTACATGTGGTACTGCTACTTTCAGTTAAATGTATAATCCTTAAAATGTTCATTAAATCCTACCTCATTTTTAAAATTATTATTTATGGTAGGCATTTTTTCAGCAATTACCATTCAGTGTATTTACATTCTGTAATTACCTTTCTATAAAGTAGCTTTCATCATTAGTGATGGATCTGCCATTCCATGGATTCAGATTGCCTACTACTTCTAATACGAGTTTATGAGTTTAAACAAATGTTTGTTTGGTTGCACTGTAAGCACAGATACACCAGTTGCCATTCTGTTTTATTTCTGACAAAATAGCTGCTCGAGTGTTTGCTGCCCCCACAATTTTGGGACCTGTAATATGATGTGCATTAAAACAGACAGACTTGCTGCTCATTATGCATTCGAGTACCAGTTTTAAAACCGAGAACTTACACCGGTTCCCTGAAACTCAAGCTGGATTCACTTTGTCTTCATTTTGCCTTTGAGTTCAACCTCCTGCCTTGGTTTTGGTTTTGTGGGGGAGATGGTGCTCACTAACTTTGGCCACTGTCCTCGTCCTCGGGCAAATAAACAGCCCATTTCAAAGGTGAAAGTCCATGGCATTCCTCTTGAAAAAACGTTTCTCTCATTTATTTCCAAATGTGACACTGTGCTTCCTAATACCCTTGGGACTTCTGTGTCCGTAGTTCCAGGTCGGTTCTCAACAGCACAGCAATGCTGCGTTAACCTCTTCCATAACCCTACACACACACACACACACACACAGAATCACACACACACCCCAAGGTAACTGTGGGTAGTAGAGCCCCAAAGCTTCGTCGTCCAGGACAAATTGGTAGCAAGCGGCTCATTTACTCGGAGCCGTCATGAATGGACTGTGCTGTGACTGTGTAAACAAGTGCAAAGACTCCCAAGGGCATTCCTGCATAAATAATGACTCCAAGAGATGTTTGCCATTTGTACCACTCACTGGTTGCAGACATGGGTCAGCTAGTCTCCTCTGTGGGGAGTCTTCAGTAAACAACCGCCGCCGTGTCCATTAACGACTGTGTGAAAAGTTTACCTGGTCGCAGGTGCAAGGGCTGGTCTCCCAGGCTGGGGGATGTTGGGAATTTATTTGGCTTCTTCCCCCACTTGTTTGGAAGCTTTTGGTTTCCGGAGTCTAACTTACAGGCTTTCTGCTTTGGTCTGAAACATAGTAGAAGTTAAAGCTTTCAAGTTTACTTCATTATATGTTTGTTTTTGGTTGGTTTATGTTCACAATGTTTAAAACAAGACAGGACTCCTAAACTAGTCGCATAAAAAGTCACATGGACTCAAAAGTAGTTATTTTGTCATGTGGACATTTGAGGGATTGTGTTTTGTCATCCTGCCAGGGTAGAGATTATGGCACCAGGTGATGAGTCAAAACGCATCACATCTCCTGTCATTTTAGTACTCTAAAAACATATAAAGCAGTAGTTGAGTGCAAGTGCCATTTATTCTTCTTGTTTTGCCAGTCTTTGCAAGCATGGTGAACTGGGGGAGCTTCCTGTTCTTGTCGTTGGTTAATTTCTAACAAGTTGTTAACCAGTTTTCTTGGAAGGAGAATAAAACAGCATTTACTGATGTTATTCAACACTCCAAATTTCCCTAAACAGTCTCTGTGTGAAAGCACCTGAGCTTGACATTAGAGGAGGCTCACCCTTGGTGTGTGACAAAAAAAAAAATCCCTGTTTATTTGTTAAGAGAAGCCGCCTTTTCTCATTCTGGAGAAATTTCTATGGAAAAGTAGAGAAAAAGGTCAAAAGTGTTTTTTCCATGAAGACATAATTTCTTAAATATGGTAGTAGTCAGGTATCTTACCTCGGTGTCTCATTATTAGAATACTGGTTGTTGTTAAGATGTTGTCAAAAATACAGGTTACTTGACTAATGGAGTTTTTTATTTATAACTAATTGCTTATAAGAAAGGAAGGACATGTTGTTGCCTAAATCAAAAGAGCTAATCCTCTGCACGGTGGCCATTTTAGGACATTAAGACTCAGCTTGTCAGGCTCAACTCCACATTGTCAGGTTTGGTTCAGCTTTTAGCAGTCTAACCTGTGCTCTGTCAGCCTCACTTTTAAGAGGGCCAAGTTGTATTTTGAGATAAATGCTAACATTATTATGTTATTATTAGCATGTTAGCTTATCCTTACATTTTTCGTGTATATTAGTTTAATATTTTAACATGGCGTTAACATGGTAGCATGCCTATGATTGGCATGTTCAACTTTATTTTGCCCCAGGGGAAACTTTGTGTTGCAGCCAAATCAAACACAGAATTCACCCAGATGTGAACATAAAACATATTGAAAATACTGTATAGTTGAATTGATATGAGAAACATGCTGCAACCCTCCACACAAGCTCACATAAAGCATTGGTTACAAAAACATCCCAATTATCACCAATCAATTTTCTATAAGACTGATCCTGAGCAACCTTGCTATGTTAGCAATGATTTCAATGTGCTGTTGAAGGCTAACCAGAACGCTGTCATTCGTGTGAAAGGTGAACTGAAGTGTTAAACAGGTGGAATATCTGACCGGGCGGTGGCGCTGATGAAAAGTCAAGTGGAGTTCAGAGTCTTTAAGACTCATCCATTGTTACATATTTCAATATAAATACTGGATATATATATATAAATAAATATGTTATTGAGATTCTGCTCTGGACCGACTGACTGACCGTCATCCTTACAGCCATACAACAGTGGCTAAAAACTGCCACTGAACTGTACTGTTCCTCTTTGTCTTCACTTTGCTCAAGAGGCAGTTATGCGCTGACCTGATATCATCTCCAGCTCCATGAACATTATGTTCTTTTGACTGTCGTTACTGCACGTCAGTAGCTGCCGTGAACTCTACAGTCAGCTATGTTTTTAGATGGCCACCCAGGCTGCAAGCAGCACTCCAAATTGTGTTTCATAATTGTTTGGCATATAGGTTTCCGCTCCAAGCGTGGGTTTGAGGGAGAATGGAAAGCAAGAGGATGTGTCAGTGGGAGAGAGGGGAAGAAATAAAGAGGAAGACAAAGCAACACCCACACCTCATTAGCTTAAACATTGCGTGTATCCGTTATCCTTTAAGATAACATTTGAAGAAGAAGGAAAAAAAGAAAGCGGAAGCCCACATCTACTGCGCCACAACATGGGATGGAGATATAAAACAAATCTCCACACTTACACTCTACCATCTGTTCATCTTGGAGAAGAGCACGCCTTTGCGACACTTTTTTCTCCCCTCCCTTAGAAACCATAAAGCTCTCTCAGAAACCATACAGCTTGACAAAGTGACACGCCTGGATGCCAACCCTGTGGCTGCATGTTTTCTTTTTCCTCCTTCCTTTAGAATTTCACTTTTTTTCCCCAGATAGTTTGCATATCTAAATCCAGTTTTTGATGGCATATGCGAAATACAATGTGACATAATACAATTTGAGCTCCATGTGAGAAATGGAATTATCTTGGTGGTGATTGTCAGCGCTGTGTTACAGTAATCACTTTCTTCCAGGAGCAAAGACGTGACTCACTCACAACTTGACCTGCTGTCATTATCTATTCACTCTGACAGTATTTATGCATTTGGCTTGATATTTTGTTTTCCTTCAGGTGAATTAGAAATGAATTTGGAAATAGAATAAATAAATAAAGGAATGATGAAAAAATGAGTAATCCCCTTGCAAATTGGAACAAGGAGTAAATCCCACCGGCAGTAAATCCCCCACTGTTTCTATCTCTCTCTTTCTCTCAAAACGCTGTTTGGATGCTTCAGAGGAAGTGGTCGATCTTCACAGTGAAGACACGTCATGGTCTGCTTCTCTGTGATCTCCACAGCCAGACCAATTGATGCAGGATGTGTTTTCCATGTCTCCAGAGGAAGGTCACATCACATGAGTCTGACACACCGTGGAGAACATAGCAAAGTCACTGTTTATACTACGAGTGACTTATTATTATTATTATGTTGCAGAAATAATGTATTTTTAGTTTTTCCTCACATTGAGACCTACTGGTTGATTTACCAGCTGATTCACCATCCTAAATTTTATGTTGGAGCCCAATTTATGTATTTTGGATAAAAAATGGCATTACAGGACATTGAGTCGTTTCAGTACAATTTCAGTACCAATACCAAAACAATATTTATTTTGATACCTTAGTTTGAGGAATATAAACTATTTACAGAAACCTTCTGTTTTCATTTCAACCTCTGTATGTGTCACATTTAACTATTTGATGCCAACTTTTGATACATGACAGTTTTTGATACTATAGTTTGGATAGAAACATTTCAGGCCTACTCAAAAAGTATGGAGGTTCGACACCTAGCCCTCTTCAGATCTTGCATCATAATAATCAAATTCAAAAGTAATCCTGTCGATAGCTAATGCAGCACAGATTCATGGTACAGATTGGCTAAAAATGCCAAGAAAGTTTCAGGGAAAGAAATATGTAATTTGATACTAATTATAGGCAAAAAACATTTTCAGCTATTTCAGTTACGATTTGGGGTTTATAAGCAGTTGTTGATTCCTGGAGGAATTTCCTTGACGGAACTGCTCCTCCAGTTAAACCCAAGTAGATATTAACAGTATTGGTACATTAATTGTTAACATGGAAAAAAGACACTTGAATCACATTTCCTCCTGATTGCCATGGATTAAGTGGAGCACGTGTCGCTCTGTGTTTTGGGCATTGGTACCTGAGCGATGCACCCCTCCTTCCTGCCTCTGCCAAGTGGTGACACATGGCTGGCTATGCATCATTTTTTGAGTGTTTGGTTGAAGCCTCGTCCTCTCTCCACGGCCCCTCAGAACTGCTTCCACAGCCCGTAAAGAGGACATCCATCAGGACAGGTGTAATTTGCCATGCAGTCACGCTTCTCTGCTAATACAATTTGTTAACCAGTTGTTAAATGTCTGTGTGTGTGTGTGTGTGTGTGTGTGTGTGTGTGTGAGTGAATGCACAGTATGACCCTTGTGTTTTCAGGGATTTGGTTTTGCTGTATTTTCTTTGAACTTTGCCTAACTTTTAGAATGTATCCCATTTTCATTCATGTTGTTTGAATTTTCAGCTGTTTTGTAAGAATACTGACGGTCGTAATTGGCTCGTTGGCTAATTAACTTTTGTTTTATCAAAATAATTGAAAATTTGTTCAAAGAAATGCAAACTTCTCTTTTAATCCTGTTGAACATGGTCTAGATGAAAAGAGCCCTGAGCTTTCAACTCATAGAGATACAATGATAATTTGCAGGCTTAACTGGTATTTACTGGCTGAGAGTGACATGGCGGTCTATGATGGTCCGTGCTATGTACTTCACACTCCAAACTATTTGTTGCTCAGTGACAGTGAGGTGACCCAGAAAATTCTATGTCATTAAATGCTTGGAGGATTTTTTGCTGCTGACCGCAGTTTGTTCCCAGCTCAACAACACGTCGCTTATTTCTCTCGCTAGAGTTTTGAGTGTCATGTTTTTGTCCGTCGTGCTGTAATGAAATTCTACAATTACTGGGCTCTTCAGGCCTGTTTGTTTTGTTTTCCTACTGCTTCCCCCAGTCTTGCATCACACTCACAGCTTTGCACTGAATGCTACCAAATGGGTTTCCTAGATACCCTCACACAATGCAGTTTAATTCTGGTTACACAACACTAGATGTCACTCCAATGTTCTGAGATTAGTTTGATGTGACTGCATTTGCCCACAACCTAGGTGGACATCCCTATTCGCCTTTTAGTGCATTTCCACACATCAGCTTGCATGCTTTCACATCACATTACATCACATATCCCCATAGTTAACCATGGATCAAATGCTTGTGTCATCCAAGTCGGAGATGCCGTCTCAGATAAGCAGATTTAAAGTGTGTTATTTGAGCAGAAAACTGAAGAGGGGTTAGCACTGTGGTGTGATCCTGGGTCTCAAGGGGAGGCTCCTGCTTGTCAGAATGTGCTGTTGCAGGATCTTCCTGATGAAGTCATTAAGAAGTCATTAAGAAACCATTAAGAATCATTAAGTCGGCGAGGTGGCACTCCAATGCGCGCACAGCGAAGCGCCAGGCATCAGGAAAACTTGTTAATCACGCAGTTTATTTGTTTCCCCAGTGTGAGACTGTAAATACTATGACAGTGTGTTGAAGTGTGCATCCTAATGAAAGTCTGTATTAGCTCCTTTGCCAGTGTGTGAACGCCCGTCTCCAGAGGGGCCACTCTCATCATCACACAATGGCTGCCTCCTCGCCAGCTTACTCTCTAAAGCAATAAACAAGACCACGCGTTTCGGATTCTGTTCACTCATTTTCCCCTTAATCGGCCAGGTGGCTGATTTATAAAATGTCAGAGATATCAGGGAGCGCTTTGCTTTGTTTTTGTCCTTTCTGTTTCGATTTGTGATCTTTGGGCTGCACACTCATGTATGCGCATGGGTATGTGTGTCGCCAAATGCCTGCACTTGTCATGCATATAGGCGCGCACTTAGTGTTTTTCTAGCTGATTGTCTGCTACCACTAGAACCCCCATACTGTGACAGGTCGGGTGGAGGAGGGCGCTGCTTGAAAAACCACTGAAGAGCTCTTATCTTACTCATTAGGCCTGAGCGAGATGTTGCCATCCCCCATAATTATCTCTATACAGTAAATCTCTCATTAGGAGGTCCCTCTAAACCCAACCCTCAGAGACATGGGGCTATCTCCAGGATGAGGAGGGAGGGACGAAGGCTCAGGTGATGGCTGATGCTACTATCAGCCAGCACTGGGTTACAACTTGTATATCATTTTTTCTAGATTTTTTACTAAGAAGTAACACTAAAATACACAAAATAACATATAGACTTCATGAAAAAAGGACTTAAACCCTGAAGAAACTAACGCTTTACAGAAGGAAAAACATGAAATACCCTTTTAACTTGTCAACGAGAACAATTTTGAAAAATCATATGCCAAACAGCTTGTAAAAATTGTAGAAAACATTTCAAAGGCTGCGAGATGTAACGCATCAGGCTGTGTGATGTCTGACAAACTAACCTGAAGTGGCAAAGAGGAAAAGCCTTAGCTTCTCATCCTTTTCTTTGATTTTTCTGTTTTGTGCTTATCTCATATTCTTCCACTTTTGGTGGCTTCAGCCTCTGTCATGGAAGTAATTAAGTGACTGTGTTAGCTATCACACTGTGTGATAAGACACTTCCCTGCAATTAACTGTGTTGGCTTTCCTCAGGTTGCTAAAAACAATACAAGCATGTAGCTGAAGTTTACATTTTTCTCTGAAACTGCGAGAGTCCGCTAATGTCCTATAAACCAAAAATAAATAAAATATATAATATATATATATATATACATATATATATATTGCACAACCTATGTTGACATTGACAACATAGGTTGTCAACAAATTAAATGAGGTACCTAGATGCTAGAAATTCTGGTCCCCCCGTAAACACCTCAACAGCAGCTCTGACATGATAAATATCTGTCATCTTTGACATGTTCCAGGGCTTCTGTCCAGCTCTGGGGCCCCTAAATCATTTAACACCCCCTGCCCGCTGTGACCAAACATCCAAAATAAACAATAAAAAATGCAGCTGTGTTCAACAAAGCGTCACAGGTGATCACAGCCTACTAAAACCCTGCATGAACTTTAACTGCCGTTCAGCTGTTTGCAGCCATCGAAAAATATTGACATAAATGCTGTCAGCATACCAGAAAAGCTACATGACAGATGACTTTCAGCTGCCATATTTAGCTCATGGATTTGCCTTTGTCCGCACATTTGGCTTGATACCTCTGCCCACTGCTTTTCTACCCGAAAACACAACCCTCCTGCTGAACGTATGACCCGGGTCAACCAACTTCTCTCAGGGATTAATCTTTGCTGTGTGTAAACACATTAACGAGCAATTAATATGGTGATTCTGCTCCAGATGTGCTTGTAAAAGTGGAGTTTGGACTTGGCAAGCAGCTTTTCTGATCCATATGGGTTAGCTGCCGAAGCAATATTCCACCTGCTCCTGCCGCCATTATTTTTCACACAGGCAAACAAATGCCCCAAATGAGAGCCAAAGCATTCGGTTTAGCAGTGCTGATGAGGGGGGGGGGGCGCCTGATTCTTGCAGCATTCATATACACCTGGTTAGTATGTGTTGAGACGTGGCAAAGAATCTGTTTCTGTTCTTCCGTTATGTTAATTTCAGTCCTCCCACACTTGGAACATGATGATGTGAAGGTTTCATCAACAGCTGCAACTGTCTGTCGAGTGATACGACATTACTGCAGTATCAGTAGTTTTCTGTCAACTAGTTAAACTCGACAAACTTTCACCGTCGGATTGCATTGATAACGTGAAAGAAAATGATGTAAAATGTGGAAATAGTCAAAGCCTGTCGCCATGGCTCAATCCCATCTGTGGCATTTCACCTCACCTGCTAACTCAGACACACAAACGGCCCAGAATTCCTCAAACAAATTGAACTGAATTGTGCTAAATTACTTTCTTTATCGATCCGGCTTATTTTCAAGCCATGTAATTTAATCCTTCTATTACTAGGCCTATATATCATCTTTGTTTATAAAGAAAGGGCGATCAATAAAAAATAATACTGACTCTCTTTGAAAATGAATCAATGTGAAACATGAAGCTGCAGTATTATCATTCAAAAGCAGTGTGGCAACCTGATCTGCCTCAGATGTACTGTCACAGCTTCAGTGGCAAAGGTCTTATCTGACTGGCAGCATGCAGGCATTAAAATAAAACAAACGAAAATAACACACTGAAACAGATAGAACACTCGTGCTGTGTGTCAACTAGAAACTTCATTTTTACCCTGTGCAGTCGATGACTGGATGCCATGTTCGCCTGTTGCTTTGCACTCCTCTGGGTTTCTCAGTCAGGTGAATGCAGGTCACAGCTGAGATATTGTGTAACGCCTGCTGAGATGATCAGTCGCATCAACCAGCTGCAGAAAGAGTGATTGCATACAAGCTCTGTTAACTCCCGTTCTCATCAGGATTTCTCCACAAACACCCACTAATTCAGAATTCAGAGCAGCAGCAAAACAAGTGGCTAGTTTTCATGTCACACTCCTTCTCTGCCACAAGAATTGCAGCACTCATCATCCACAAGATGATAGAAATATAAATGTATGCATATTTTAAAGCTGTCCTCAGTGGAAAACACCCACGTTTTAATATGTTTGTACTGAACAATCACAGGATTCCCAAGCTGGTTGAATCAGTTCCTTCTTTTCTCTCTGCCTTTACCTCACTGTGATTAAAAAGCAGTTGTACAGAAAGATATTGATCTTATTTTGACTTGACATGTTACTCTTGTGTATTAAAACTCATTAAATGTTCATCTTGCATGTAACAATAAACCTCCAATAAACCTAAGCTTGATAGTTTGGTGCCTTTATTTTATAGTCTTATGCAGGCATTAGCAGAAACCCTGAAAAAAGAGCAATATATATTCGAAAATGTACATTAGAAAAGTGCCCCAGCATTACATAATTACAAATTTAGTATTTTTCCCCAACTCTACAAGTTGGAGGTAATATTTGGTGATATTCCGTATGTATTAAAATATCCAGGTAAATAAAAGACAAGTTTATTCATTAAATAATAAAGAATACACATTTGTAAACAACGCCTTAACATTTGAGATTTTACATGGCATCTGACTTTTAGAACCCTTTCTCGTGCTGTCTTTCTAACTTTGCTATTTCATAAACAGGGCCATTAACGACAATTATTTTGTTATACCACCAATACTACCACATTCATTTTGAGACAAACGTTATCTAGCATAAACCAATAGCACTGTTTTCTCGAGGACTGGCAAACTTGCACATAATATTGTGTAACACTGGGTCATATTTGGCAGGAAATGTGTGCTAAATTGCTTTGCAGCATGAAGAACTATTGCTTTATGGCACAAAACAGAAGAACGCTATTGATGTGGCGCGGAGAGGGCTATCGTCAGAACTTGTCTCAAGACAAAAGTGTTTATACCTGTTCCAAATGGCCACAATCGAATGCTAGGAGAAAAGTCTGTCATTATAGAAAGGGCCGACATGCAATGAAGAGAGAGAGCTTGAGAGAGAAGTTCAAATCCTGCCTTTCACACCTCCACACACCTGGACAATCAATTGTAGAAATGTCGTTTTTGGAAAGTTACCGTACAACCATTGGCGGACAATAATGATTGATCACCGGCAAACAGTTAGTTGGAAGCATACTAATGTCTAACATCTATCTTCTTCTGTAAATGAAAGCATACAATAAACACTACTTCCACTCCAGGAGGACTTCCTTACCAATATCCACCATGTGACAAGAAGCAGTGGGATTTGTAGGAAATTTGACTTTAATTTTGAGCAACACTACCAGCAATATCACCACTGGCCACAAAGGAATCACAATTAATTGGACTATATTACTCTAAGTTCACGTTTAAAAACGCTTTATGTTGCACTTTTAAAGTCAGTGGGGATGCTTTGGCTTAAATTAGACATCAACACTAAGAAACTAAAACAGGATACCAGGCTGCTGGCTGCTTTTCGAGTAACAGCCACAAACCTCCCACTCTCTGCCACATGGGGTCTTTCCTCCAGCTCGGCCCGGATGGACTATTGGTCCCCTGATGGTTGCATCCTTTCCCCTGAGGTCCGCCTTGTGCCGACGGGTAAAGGGGAGAGATGCACTAGCAGACGCTGGCCACAGTTGCTCTGCCTGGCATGAGCATCGTGTTGGCTCAGACCAGACCCGAGTCTTCCAAGAGCTCTGTCTTTTCCGGCCGGCCTGAGCGCCTGCATGGGGCCTGGCATGCTGTGCGTGAGCTTGGCATCCCGGACAAACAACAGGAGGTGGAGGCATCCTCGCTCTTTCTCTCTCCTGATGATCTGCTCCAAGGACGATTTCCCTTCTCTCAAAACTGGCTGCGGTTACGCACACAACAGCAGCAGCGTTTACAGACCTTCAAAAGGAATAGAATGGAACAAAAAGGAACTGAGGGAAAATGTTTGATTTGCTTGATTCAAATTGTATAGAATCATATCCAGGGTAATTAAATTGCATTCGTGTTTGGATGCAGATATATGTACGTGCAGAAAATGCATGCATACTTTTACCAATATTTCGCTGTATCTGCTAATGGTGGAAAATAAACGAATGACATGTTTGTTACTGCTGAGGTGACATTACCCTGATAATCAGACTAATTAATGCAGTGACCCAAAGTGCAAATTAAGCCTGACATTGTGTTCACATTAGCCAATTTCTGTTTCGGAGGGGTTGTTATTTTGCCCTAACCAATCAGTAGTGACTGATGTATCTGTCTCATCTACGTCATTATCAGTCTACACAGAAGTGGTTAGCAATAGTGGTTGCTAGCAACAGTTAATGTTTTTCATGTCCTTTTGAAGAAATATGCTGTTTTGTGTAAGTTGACTCACAACAATCTAGCTGTGTCGAGCTCATCCACGCTTGTTTTCTCAGGTGCCATTTTTCTAGCTGATGACATCCACATTCCTAATCTGGCCTACAAATATATAGTCAAACACTAGACCAACAGTATTTGAATCTCTAAAACAAATTGGAACTATCCAGTAATGTAATACTTTGTTAAAAACTAAAATCTTTGGTTAAGCTTAAAACACTGAAGCTGTTCTAACTTTGAAAAGATTTATTGTCTTTTCAGACTTCAGTTCTTATATTAACATCATTAACACATTTACTGTAGCTTAATATAACCAACTAAATAACAGCTGCATAACAAATCTAACCAATTATGACTATAACTTTAACATAAATATTAATAATGTAAGTCATGCGTGAAATCATTATTGATAACAGCATCAGAAAAAGAAACAATAATGCTAATAACTTGATTCCAACTGTCAACATAAAAATTCATCTGTTTTTTTCTTACATTTTAATAGTAGATCTGTGCAGCACCTTTCAAGTGCATTGTTGTATTTAGAGCAAAACATCTCAACTTAAAGTCCACTAAACGCCTCTGAAAACCCCTCGCAGTATTCAGAAAGAAAATCAAACAAACTAACAGCTTGTTTAACAAACTGTTTAACAACCCTCTGCAAAAAGCTGCCAACTGAAATCTAGACAAGCATAGAAATCCTGCTGCCAGCTGTATTGTTTCTGCAGCATAGAGGTATATACTGTTTGTTCCTGACATCCATTCAAAACACTTTCTACAGCTGCCTCAATGTGTTCTGCTTGTTCCATTATATCATATTGTGAAAGTTGGAAGTGCAAAAGGTCAAAAGGGGCCAGTGACGTGAAGAGTAATCCAACTCTCCCTGTTTATTATTCACAGAGCCTCAAAAAACACACAACTCTTTTATTTGAATTACAACTCTATCACCGTTTTCTGTGTGTCAGCATTATCATGTTGATCTCATACTGTTGCTTATGAGCTGGAAGCTGTACTCTCTTCACTTCTCCCACCACACCGACTGACCAACAGGAGATTTGAATCCTAACAACGTCCTTCAGGCATCACGTGACCAAAAGGAAGCATCTCATTTCCATACGGAGCTCTGCGGATGGCTAGTTTTCTGACCGCCCCAGCTGATGAAAATAAAGGAAACTGTATTTTAAAGCAGTGCCCTTCCTGCAACCCCCATAATTCATGCTGTTTATGATGTAAATATTTCAGAGAGGTGAGATGACCCCACAGCATGGCAAAGGCCATTAATAATCATAAAAAATATGAACCGCCCTCTCAGTGATTAATTGCATTCGTTTTGCATAATGCTTTGTTTGCGGTGAGCTTTAAGCAATTTACTATCAGCCGACTAAACTGTCAAAGTAACCAAGGCTACTTCAAAGTGATTTTCCCTGTATCACTAGTTGCTCTACAGTTATCTCTATAAAGACTAAAGATGGAGTTATAAAACCAAGAACTGTGTGTCTATAAACAAGCATTACTGCAAACTCTTCACAAAGAGTGATTTCTAAAAGTTTCATCAGTAGCTCCTAAAAAGAGTAAAGTGCTAGCATGCTTCATATCACAGTTATGTGATGAGTTGTGCATTGTGTAATAGATTCATAGTTCTTTTGACCGTTAATCAATTTTTGGATTAAAGATGGGCAAGACAGCTTTATTCAAATAACACATTTCATATACAAAGCTGAATCAAGGTGCTTAAATAATGCTTTGTGATGGCATCTAGCTTTTGTTCCTGTGAAGGTTAAATGTGCTTATTGGAAGTCACTTTGAACAAAAGCATCAACCAAATGAATATACTGTAATGCATAAAAGGCAATACAAAAGAAACACAACGTAAGACATTCAAAACTCTAATTTAAAAAGGTAAAAACAAGGTTTAAAAAATGTAAGATTAAAAAAAGAAATAAGTGTAGTAGAAAATTAAAGCAGCACATGCTGAGATATCGAGCTCCAAAAACACCTGATCCTATCTTTTTGTTATACTCTCCCTGCCCGGTAAACACCCAGGTCTTTTAAACTCTACATGTAGTTTCACCCATCACTTGTAAACTGATTTTGATTTTTTTAAATTGGTGGAGTGTCCCTTTAAGATTGCATCAAGTTATTTATATTTTGACTGGATCTTGGTTATATGGATTATACTGCCAAGAAATACTTGTATGTAATATTGACTTTGTGAGATGAGGGCAAAAAATATCTGCCAAATGTTGGCAAAGTAAAGCTGGTATCTTGGCAACTTCAACACATCCTGCTGGCTCAGCTGAGAACAGTTTGTCAACTGGATCATTCATTTGAATTTATTTTAACATTTAATTTTATCTAGAACAGACTGATTGCCTCATCCTCTGCTATACTGTAAATAATAACTTGTTTTAACATTGAAATATGAATGACAGGGCTGTCTTACAAGTTTGAGTTAACTGATTCATCACTGAATAGTAGGCATGAATTACCAGTTATGTAAATTATAAGTAAAGCATTTTCATGTTTGATCGTGCCAACCCTGTCCCCCAAAAACTACATTTATATATTACTAATATCTAACAAAAAAACCCCAAAACAAATGAAATGCAATGCCTTCCGGATTTGCTTTTATATATATATAATAACATTTTTCCTACAAAATCTCAAACAAACATTATGTCATTATCTAACAAATTAGAAAATGAAGGCTTACTGGTGAATTTTAAATAAAACACAATGCGTGCAGGGAAGTATGCAATGCTAAGATAACAATGTTTCTAAACAATTAATTTGATGAGTTAAATGAATGATCAGTTGGACATTTAATAAATCTGAAATTACTCTAAATCGGGGAAAAAACTAGATCATTTAAGTTTACGTGACTTGAAACTGACCTATCCAATCACATTTAATTAATGATAAAAATGAGTTGATCTGTGTGTACTCTTATCATATCCCCTGTCTCTCTGAAGTGACTGCTTTCACTTGTTGCATACAGTGTATGTGTACACAGACTGGGTTATGCTGTGCTGTATTTTTTATAGTGGCCTCTGCTGTCATAAAATCCAACTCAGCGGCACACAGTTACATTTGGTGGTAAATCTGCTGGATTGTTTTATGGCACAAAGACAGATTGCTTCACAGCCCAAAACAGGAAGCAGGTATTGTTCTCTCAGTGTATACAGAGGGTGAGCATCAAATACAAGAAAGCCAAGTCGGTGTTTGTTTGTGTCCTTGTGGCAAACGATCCTTCCGAGTTATCTTCAAGAAAATTGAACAGAGAGAAGCATCCTTACAGTTTTAGATGGGCTGTGTGCTTGATATCGCATGTGTGACCAATTAAAACACACAGCTGTTCTTTCTCCCATCTGTTTGAAGCAGCTCTGTATTATAGACTGTTGCAGTGTTTGGATGTGATATGTCATTCTCACAGCGAATCACCGGGCTCCTCATTTGTTCTCATCAGCCAAGTTGCTGTCTGATTTATCCTCATCCATCTCCTGTCCTCATGGTCTTTCATTGTGGAATCTTAACTTGGACGATTAGACAACAGAAACAAGTTTTTAGAAAGACAGTTTTTACTGGAAATGTGATCTTAAAGCCAGACTGTGTAACTTTTGAAAGTAGAAATAACACAATGTTCCTCTTACAAATGAAAAAGTCAATTCATTAGCAAACTGGGTCAATTCATTACACTCGGGGGTTTTGCTGAAACAGCCTTACTTGGTCTGGTATAAACAGTAGCTTATGGTGCTGGCTAATGTTAACTAATCTTAGATAGATATCGCTGTGTGATCGACATTAGTATTTCTAAAAAACAACTACAAGTGTGCGTTCCAGAGAAAAAGAAAAGGGTGCTTAACTTAAGAAGTAAAAGTCATCAAGGTTGAATGTTACACTAGCACATTTAGTAGTAAAAGGACAAAAGTAAAACAAGAGCTAAACACACCATACATGTTTGTTTCCTTTTTGTGGTCCCATTCCATTCGGTCTCGGTCGGCCGCGTATTGATGTCTTCAAACCAAATGACTCCACAGAGTCTTGCGAAATGAAGGCAAATTCAGTGTGCCATTATCCTATAAATGCCTGTTGTTGCCACAGTGGCCACTTTTCAGAAAAGGTTACATAGTTAAAGGAGAAAATGATAAACACATGCAGGCATTATACCGGTGTTGTAGAGGCTACAGTACCAGTTATTTTGAAAATAGTGCCATTTCTTTAATGTTATTATTAGTGCTGAAACAATTAGGCCTTGTTCAGACTCCGAGCCCAAATCCATTTTTTGGCATATCCGGATTGATTTCAGAAAGTCTGGACAGCAAAAAAACACAAATCGGATCCAACCCACATTTGGAAGTGGTTTGAAATGCGATCCCAATCAGATTTCTACAGATGCGTCTCAGTCCGGCGGCCGCTCACATCGGATTTCAAAGTGTCTTTTGCATCACTCGCGACGCGACACACAATGATGACGTCAAATTCAGAGCGACGGAACTGCATCAGTGCGGCTGAGCAGAATCCATGCTGCTATTAGCGGAGCGGTATGGAGGACAACACAAAGAACAACTGTCCGTGGACAGATGCTGAAATAAATTGTCTGGTGGCTTCTGTACAGCCAAAGCTGGAAGGAACCTACCGGAAGCATATGCAGTTACTGAGACATCTACGTCGTTACCACAGCAACCCATGCAGATCGGTTGGTGATGTCTGGACATGCAAATCTGATCTGATCACTTGCAAATAACAGTGGAAAATGATCACTACTTGCAGCACTAGTTACTATACCAACGAATCACATTTCATAGCATTATATTGATAGGCTGAGCCTCAGGTTGACTGAGTCACCAGTGTATTGGATCAAGCAGAAACAGACAAAACTGACCAAACAAAGGGCTCCTCTAGTGGAACATTGCAAGCGCTGGCGGTCAATAGGCTTATTTGATGTAGAATCCTGAGAGACTGAACTAACCCACAGCCTGAGTGAAGGCTGGCCCTGGATACAAACCACTGCTCCCCCTTCTCTTTGGACAAAGACAATACATCTTGTGGCCTTGTGAAACAGGTGGTGGCAATTTAGCCCCGACCAGCAAGACACAATGTTTGATCGGAGTGGAGCGGGTCAGATTGTTCCCTTCCAGTTGAGCCACAACCAGCTGACATTTTCACAGTATTTAATAAAAGCCACTCTTGATTAGTGAGGCCTTACCACAATCTTTTTATTTATCCTCGGCAGCAGAAAAGCATTAATTCACAGTAATTAATGAACAAGTGGTGGAGAGCCTGGGAACAGCTGCCTCCTCTGGGAGGCTGGAGGAAGGGACTCTTTCCTTTGCCCTGATTAGATGCACTCCATTTCCAAACTCCCCATGACACTTTTACTGTCTAATGATAGCTGCTGCTGTAGTGGTGTACCTGTGTTTCGTATTGTACAACATACTGGAAAGAGCCAGAGCTGTTTTGGCTTTCTGATTACTGCTGCTGTGAAACATATTCTCGTTTATTTGGGAACAATGCAGTGCTGTGATGTCCAGCATGGACGGTGAATCATTGTGGTAATGTTGTTTCAAATCAGCACTGTACAGAATACTGACCAATTTATGAATAATCAAATATCTAAATACCACTTTGCATATTCAGTCCTGCAGCTACAGTGTTAAAAGTGAAATTCACAACAACTGATTAGCATCAAAACTGAGAGGAAAGTGTTAAAAACTAACCACTAACCCATTTTCAAAATATGATTTTATGCAGCAGCTACAGCAGACGTGTTATGAGTCCATTTGGAGTCGTTCAATTTGCCATCCATCTTATAATGTGCCCATTCCTGCAATGAGATTTTTTTTATTTAGTTCAGAGTCATTTTGTTGTCTTCCAGCCCTTCCCTTCTCATATCCTCTGTTTTTGGCTGTCACTCGATTTTAGTCAGACGGATAAGCTGATCTCTTTTATCCACACTTGATCTTTTTCTCTTTTATCACCACGTCTTGATTTTTTTCCCTAACATCCCTCTTCCTTCCAGTTGGCTGGTCATAGAGCTCTGCTTTATGAAAACAGTTTAGACTTGAAAGGCAGGAGTGTGGTGGCGTGGGGGGGTGTCGGCCAGCCCGCAGGTCAGACTTTCTTTCGTATCTTGTCTGGTCTGTCACAGTGAAAGCCAGGCATCAGTGCGTGGCATACCATCAGCTACTAATTGTCTGCTTGCTTCTTACTGTATATACTGGCTAAAGACCCGGACTTAAATATAGACTTGCTTACATGCCAAAAAGTTTTTCCTCCCACAAGGAAGTGATGGTGGTGAGTGTGAAGCCAGAGGAAATCATTATAGTGTCTGTCACTTCTTTGCTGAGACAGGTTGAAGTCACTGTTTCATTGCTAACATGGGCCACAGTTATACTGTGGAGGGTGCAACATCTAAAGCTTATTTCTCTGCAACTGATTATTTTCATTATTGATAATTATAATACATGATGTGTTTTTTATAAATCATTTAATTGTTTAGACTATAATAAGTCAGAAATGATTTCATTTCATTTTCTACTTCACACAAAATAAAGCTGCAATCTCTAACAAAGCAATTCACATTCCATAATCAAAATCAGAGAGAAGAAATCATATTACCTTCTCAAAACTCATTACATAAGTTCAGATGGTCTGCCAATACTTTCACAGTTAACCTTTTAATATAAGTGCATATATCAAAACACATTCAATGCTAGACTAATCATCAACTTTACTCATAAGTTTATATCGTAATTACTATACATTTTTGTAAATTGAATAATAGTTATAATAATAATATCATTTTAAATGTACCCCAGAGAATTCCACAGTTTGACTCCACATACTGAAACACACACATCTGCTTTTGTATAGCACATGTGTGCTTAATTTGGAAATGAAAGGATAAGTCTGGTGACATTCTGTATTTTTCTTACTCCCATGAAAAGACCAAAGCCAACAATACATTGATTGTACTACAACAAGTATTGTGTGTGTATCCAAAGCCTGATACAGTATATCTTATTCCTCTGTGCAATAGAGCTCCATTGTTGACCAAAAACTATTAAAAACACATCAGTGAGCCACACTGTTGCACTGGGTAACATGTTCCTTCATTACCATGAACACACACACTGTAGTTTATTTTGACTCAATCCTACACACACCGTCCTGCTTCCACAAATACTCACTAGAGTACCAAATGTGTTTTTAATCAGCTGCTTAAAATAGTCAGTGCCCAGCTGTTTTAGGAAAATACTAAGCTACTAATTACTAATTATTAAGCCTTTCTCTATGAAACTATATATATCGGTACTTCGGTTTTAGGGTCACGGTTTGGTATGTTTTCGGTACAGCAGGCTAAACAAAAAAATGCAGAAAATACATTTTTTGTCATTTTTTTTGAAAATGTAAACATTCAACAGTGGCCATAATTCTTACTGTAACATTTAAGGCACTCATACTGGCATATTATCAGTTATAAATACCACAAATGTCAGTAATGTTCCATTTTGAACAACATTTCAAAATGGAAAGGAGTACAGTTTACAATGGTATGAGTTAGCGAAAAGCTGCAAATATTCACATTGGAGAAGCAGGAACCTACTTTGTCAGTTTTACGCTGCTAATTTACATCCTATTATTTGATTAACTATTTGATTCACAGAATACAACTGATTAAAACAACTAGTTTTTTTAGCACCACTCATAAAGCATCGGCCTTTGCCAAAGCTAAACCTGCACCAGCCGGATGAACCAGATTTAACCATGCACTCAAGCTCATACTTTGTTCGATAGGGTATGTTTGATTATTATCAAAAAATCAATAATGGCATACTGTGAAAATCATCAAACAATGCGGAAGCAATAATCATCTAAACTTTTTTTCCCAGAAATAACTGTAAAAATATGGAGTGTTTATTTCTTTCTAGCCTCTAACTGTCCCTGTGTGAGCCATCACCAGAAATCAAACTGAGCAGGTTATAAAAAACAGTTTTATTCCTGAAAATTGAGGAGGTAAAATTATTACTGAAAATTCAGGCTGACACCAGTGAACCTGTATTAAAAAAACTTTACTTACATACCATACCTGGTGATTTACCTATACCATCATAACACTTTTTGTAATAAGAATGAATGAGGAGCAGCTGGTCCAATTTTCACCTGAGACAGCCAATAATCACTCAACACTATTTGGGTGACATTACAAATGATTAGTATTTGTAGATACATGTGTAGCCATGCTAGGTGCAAGTTTTAGATATTACATTTCATAGTATGCCACCGATTAGATTGTATGCATGACCAAGTTCTGATGGTGTCACGTTGGAAATGGACAGCATATTTTATTCAACCTTCTGTTCTAATTTGTTTGAATGTATGAATAATGAGGAGAGCAGAGCGGCTGTCTATTGAACCTTGTATTTATGGGCCCAATGCATTAGAAAGTGCAATTCCTGAATGATAGAGAAACCCATTAAAGTAGTAATAAAATTGCAAATGTCTCCCTTCTCTGTTTTCCTGCCTTTCAATATGGGCAGTGGAACACGTTGCTCTCACCAACTGTGTGCGAGCCTCTGGCGAACACATACATAGCAATATGATACAGAACACATTTCCCAATCCAATTCCTCCCTGTTGCGTCTGTGAAACACTTGGTGAGATCCATCTTTTTCAATTACGCAGAGAGAGGACACGCATTCCTTTAAGCCTGGAGGGTGAGGGAGGTTTTAAGGACAGGTCTCATCCCCAGATCTCAGGCTGTATTAAAATGTATTGGTGCCATTGGATATTGAAGGAGAATCTGACGGATTAATCGTTGAGAGGCTCGCTAAGGTATGGTTGTCCAGAGACACACACTTACTTACAGGAAAGACTGCTATGATAACAGATTTTAAAAACATCAGCAAAGTTGCAGGGCATGTTAAACCTGAGAGTTTGTCTGAGATGGTGTAGAGAATCATTTGTTCAAGCATAATTCCAGTTTATTACAATTTGGGTCTAATTTTTGTAGTATCAATGTCATAATTTCGATCTATTTCTTTGCCATGATTTCTATCAGTTATATTGACAGTACTCACCAAAATAATGCTACCTGATTGCCTTCCAAAACAAACCATGTGACTGTTTCTGATTTGCCACTGCTAGGGATAAGATTTGGCCAGGTTTTTGCACAAGGGGAAAGAATGTGGCAAAAGAAACCAATGTTGAATGTCGGTAGAAAGGAAATGAATGGCGGTCTGAGGAGTCAAATGCTTTGTTTTCAACCTTTGTTCCTGACAGACAAGAGTCTTAATTCGCATAGCCACTGGAGATCCTTGTTAAGTAAGTGTAATAAACATAGGTCATTTTAGGTATTTAAACAATGGCAAATGATGTCCTTTTTCTCATGAGGACAGTCTCCTGAGAACATGGCCACATTGTGACAAAAAAAGTCAAGAATCTGCAGCAGTCAGACAGGTTGTAAACAAACCAATAGTTTTGCCAGATTATCTAAACAACTTTATTTGGAGGTCAAACTGAAAGTGAGTACGCCCAAATTGTTGGTAATCATCCCTCATTGCACAGGAAAACTTTGTACACAGCTACTATAAGTACAGAAAGTCAAAGCTTAACCAGTAAGTCTAACTGTAAACTATGATGAATGTTTACAATGGATAGTTTGGGTAATGATTTTACTATTCTCCTTTGTTTTCTCATCCAAGTAAGTTTGCCTAAACTGGGAGTTTGTTTAAAACCTGTCTGATCATCTGACTGCTCATGTTTCTTGACTGCCGGAACTGTCTGTTTGTGAAGTTCCCAGATTTAAGGAAATATCTTATAACAATGTACAATCCACACATTCATTCATCTATTTTCCACCACTTATCTGGGTCCTGTGAAAGAAACAGATTTGGCCACTTGGATCTGCAGTTTCATTCTTTTAATCAATGTTGGGACTCTGCAAATGAATTCATTCATTTGAGTGATTGTTAACTAAACTTTTGTTAGGAGACGACATTCTCTTTTGTCCCACAATCCTGAGAGCCATTGAATGCAGCATTGGCCAGTCTGACCTGTGACCTCGATGTCACCAGGTCAATAAAAAGGTCAGCGATCATTTGTTCTGCCTCTTTCTCCTGGAATCCTTCATTGCGGCGGACAGCAATGGCTGTCTCCCCCTTACTGTGGCCTGCTCACCAGCGCCTGAACTCTCTCCTCCTGCCTTCGCCGTGTAATCTGCTCAAATCAGAAACACGCAGCCAAACCGAAGTCTCCTGATCTACCGCAGTGCTGCAAAGGCCTGTTAGATATCTGCAATAGAGTTTAGCGCCAACAGCTATTGCACGAAGCCTGCTAGCTAACTTTAAGAAGCACGAAGCAAGTTAACGGCGAGCTGTTAACTCTATAAGGACAACCACAGGCGGAGCGACAGGCTTCCTTCGATCTCTACAAGCGGACACTGCACAGCAAAAGACACTTCCACAGCGGAGCCACAATTCTTCCCAGCTTGGGTCGTCTACAACAGACTGACCGCCAGCTAACAGCAGCACCAAAGTCACCTCTCTGTCCCTCCCACGGATGGGAAACGCAACAACTGGGCACAGCATAGAATAATGTGTATATAGCTAAGCTAAGTTTAACTTTTGTACATGTGACGTAACTGATGTGTTTTCATTGAGATTTTGTTGTTGTGATCTCACACACACACACACCCATTGTTCTGTAGTTTAGTGTATTTAGAGTTAGTCTTCATATTGTGTGTTTTACTTTATTATCTTTAATAAATGCTTGTGTAGAATTATGCTGGCCTCTTTAATGTTGCACAAGAGTGAGTAATTTGCCAACCTCTTCTATGTTGAACTCCAAATCCTTCAACCTACTAGTTATTGGTGGTAATTCTGGTTATAGTTATTCATTTAATTATTAATCTGAGTTCCAAATTGATAGTTTAGTGTATATTATGAGACTCAGTCAATTAATTGGCTATGATTTCTCTTCTTTAAGAAGAGTGGTGCCACCCGAGGACTTTATTCATTAAAGTTATTAATGATTATCTTTGATAATTCTAATAACAATCAATTAATTGATCGCATGTTAGCCCCCTTTAACCATTGTAAATCCCAGCATTATTACCCAAAGCTCATGACATAGGTAAGGGGATGGAACAATGCACAATGTTTTTATTAACGATAGCAATGATGGCTAAAACTATGAAAATATTCATACACCCAAGTTAATTACAGCAAGATTGTAATCATCTTTAAAATAAGAAGGGAGCAGGGAACAAAAGAACAGGATTGAAAAAGCCAATACACTGACCTGAAGGTGTAAGCAAAAATCCACAAGTTACCCACTAATGGCATCGTCCAGCTGCAGTGTGAAGGAACAGAAGCTGTGCAGTTAAAGGTTAAGGGAGCAGAGTGTGCCCCCAGCCAGGCCCCCCTCACAGTGCACTATAATCAGTTCAGTATGTGATCATGGTGTTTGGTGTGTGATCACTCAAAAACCCTATTGTGAATGGGGATTGGAAACACCAGGACACTTATGAGTAATGGACAGAGAGGGGTCCCTGTTCCCTAACCCACCTTCTCCATCATATGCTGCCACTGCCCTGCAGGCAGGCGCAGGGGAGGGTAGGTGAGCCACACCAGCGGGTGGGGAGGCGGTGGCAGGGCTGCGAGCGTTTGATGCATGCTCCACCTTACCCGTGATTCACAGCTGGCCATTTGTTTTGCTTTATGTTGCGCGGCATGAGAGCTGTGGCAGCCTTTCTGATCACCTTAAACATGCACAGGGGTGTGTGAAACCACGCCGGCAACAAGCCACTCACATCCTCAGCTCCTAATCAGGGAGCCAGGCAGCATCCCTCCTCCTCCTCCTAGTCCTCACTCCCCTGACCGACCAGAGGAAGGGAATTACATTTCCCCTGGGTGGCCTCACACTGAGAAACAAGCCCCCACTGGCCTCGTGTTGGGGGAAAGATGAAGATAGCCTGTGGGGTAGATTGAAAAAGTGACAAAATCTTCCCCAAATCAGAGAGGTGACCTAGCCCAGATTGTTTGGCAGATTAAAAGTCTAAGTTTGTGATACTTTTCATTTGTCAGACTAAGGTGATTGATTTGTGCTCTAAACCCTTTTTAAGTGCAGTGGCATCACGGCAGTCACAAGGGGCTGTGTCTCTCTCAATGACATTAAGAACACTGAGGTAGAGATATAGAGAGGCTCATACCTCTATCTGCACACTATTTTTATTTGTTCCATCCTAATATCTAGCAATGAAAGGATTAGTCGATTAATGGATGAGTCAATCAACATAAACATTTATTGACAACAGTTTTGATAGTCGTAAATGTAAGTCTTTTATCAAGCAAAAATGCCAAATATTTGCAGGTTCTAGCATCTCAAATGTGAAGAAGCTGCATTTCTCTGTTTTATATCATGGTATGTTAAATATTTTGTAGATTTTAGACAGTTGGTTAGACAAAACAAGGAATTTGAAGATGTCACTTTAGGCTCTGCCAAATCATAATGGGCATTTTCACTGTTTTATGTCATTTATAGACAACATAAACAGTTAGTTGTTAAATGAAGCTCTCCAAATATCTCCATATATCTTTAAATCATTTGCTCGCTAAATAAAAACTGCCTTACAGCACGTTCATCAAGTACTACATATTTAAATCACAGTAAATTTGTGCTCATATAGATGCATAGAGTCCCTTATTTAGTTGCATATTTGGTCCAGAATTGTTTTACTGCAAATTTGGCTGCACAAGACACTTGATCAGTGTGGGCTTTTAAAATGCCTGCATTAGTAAAGAACTAGTTTTAAGCGTCACATTGTGTTCGGTAGTAACATCAACAGTATTATTTAAATCATGTTATTCCACTAAATCTTTTGTGAAGGCTCCATAAAGAATCTGTGTCGTTTACATAGGCACTGGATGCCTCTTTGCCGATTCTCTGACCCAGTGAAGGTCACTGTCAGTCTTTGTAGTAAAACTTTATGGGATGAAAGAATCCCCAACTGAGTGGAGACCTTGGTCTGTAATTGCTTGATACCCTTCTGCTTAATACGAGAGAGAGAGAGAGAAACACTGAGGCTCAGGCAGCGAGAGAGTCTCATCTGTGATGAGATTGAGTGTCATGGAGTTGAATATTCCGAATGATTCAGTTGGATGCAGCGATCGGGCTCATCCTCCATTGTTTTTTTTGTATTGCCACAGATGGGATAAGAGTGCGAGGGGCTTTTGTTGTCTCCATGCTCATCGCTGGTCTGTTCTTTATGATCCCGATGTCCCCAGTCTATTCTACACAGAACCAGCGATTGTCTGCGCAAACAAAACCTCCCTCCCAAGTGATCACTTTCATTGAACCACAGACACTGTATGAAAATATGTACTCTGGTATTCAGGCATGGGAAAGGGCAGCCGTCAACAATACCTTTTGCCTTTTTCAATTCGCAGCACACATCAAAAGACGACTCGGGAAAAAATGCAGCACAGTTGCCAAGGACTTCACAGTGATTCCACTTTTTTTCTTTTATTGTGGCTTTTTGTGTCCTCTTCATAAAGAATAACAATGGCTTATTGTCTTTGTCTCTCGCTGGGAGCCAGGCAGGGTCTATCAGAGGAAGAGTAATAGGACGTACAGGTTGGGGCATATGCTGGCGCAGACATGGCCCCTAAACTTCCTCTCCATCATTCTCTCCATTTACCCACCGCTGAGGCACATCTGGGTCCAGGTGGCATCCGAACATGTTGTCAGCATGTTGTGGTAACTGCCTTAATGGCTTGAGTCATTCTAACTGACAAGATGGGAAAACAGACATGGCAGAGTCTCACTCAGCCTCTTTATCTTGTGTTTACCCACCACTGTTCCCTTGATAACCAAGAGCCTCGTACCTCCATGGCCTGCAGAAGCCTCGACTATGCTGGCCAGGTTGGAGTCTTCTGGGTTTTTCATAAAACAGATCGAAAAGACCAGTTTTCTGCTGTGTAGTGGTCAATACACGACTGAAATTAATAGCAAGGGAGACTGAATTGCATTTTAGTTTTTTTATCACTCAGTAACATCAAAGTAAAATAGTGATGAAACTACCTAAGACTGACATTTCTGTGAATATGTTATTGTAATGGATGGCAAAGACATATTCTTGTCCATTACTTACGCCAAGACAGCATCAGCTGTTACTGTATGTTGCGATCATAAAATCAGTCTCTATTATTGCAAATTCCAAGTATTATTGTGCATAGAGCAGTGAAGTGAGAGGCATTAAATCGTTTCAAGAAGTAAAAGTCGTATTCAGTTTTGAATAGACAGGGAATAGACGTGACAGTAGGAGCATTTGTAGTGCTTGGATGTACACACAACTCTCCTGTTCTTGATTGTGAAGGCAAATCAAAATGCTAGAATTAACCAATCAGTAGTGACTGACATGTCCTTTCCGTTAACATCAGTTAATGTGACACTGTAGCTGCAGTAGAGATTGCTAGGAGCAGTTAGCTTAACGACCTGTATATGTCATATTGTGGATCTCATCTACACTTTCTGTCGCTATTATTCCAGCTCTTGCACAAAAGGAAGATGTCCCATTCTCATTCCCACATACAACAATTCAGAGGTCTGAAACCAGGCCAAAAGGGTAGCCCTTGTGACAACTATTTAAACATTTTGATACTTTCTTAGGAGAGAAACACACATGCAATAAATACATTATTTGACTCTAAAATTAAAACAAGTTCTACCTATAGATACCTTTAAGGTTTGAAAATGGAGTTAGTCTTAGAGGTGTGAATCTAGGTAGAAATGTCTCTTGACTTTGAAACCTGAAACTTAACCCTGTAATTCTTTAGCCACCATTTTGGACGTTTGATTAATTAGCAAAACTCATTAAAAAAATTACACTCATGACCTGCAAGTAAGAATGACATGATTTTACATAGGGGTAAGGGCAACGCTGAAAAACTGAAGTCATGACATGTTAATTTTTCAGACTGATCAGAAATGTGTATTTAAAGAAATCTACAAAGCCACTTTTTATGTTTTCATTGGAAGACAGTAGAGCCATTTGATCCTCTGTTGTTTTGAGATAACAACAGAAATAGTACCCACAGTGATTTTCAGGGCGGTCAGGAAAGCCAGCGCACTCTTTGTCATGCTGTGATAACCGACTGTTACCAGCTGTATTTGTTTAGAATTTACCAGCTGCCGGCAGGTGAGCCAAAAGTTGAGTTTAGTCACTGCATGCTTCAGGACATATGCTCAACTCACGCACACATTGAGTCGACATATTCAGTATACATAGCTTTGTAAGCCCGTCCGTATGCATCAGTTACTTATACACCTATATTTTGTCTACACACACACAGGTCAATACCTAAAATTTCTAAAATAAAGCATAAAAGTTAGCTTTGGATGAATCCTAATGAGCTGAACTCCCTAGATGTGTGGGAGGATTTTTAATTGACAGCACAGTCAGCTTGTTGCCTACACACACACACGCACACACACACACACACACACACACACATCAAATAAATTGGCCCTTGCCTCAGCTGAGCTTAGAGTGTTGTATAAGAACTTCCAGGTATATCCTTAAAATGTTTATTTTTTGTAACAAAAACTTAGAGATTAGTCCTTGCTTGTGACGACATGGGTAGACGTGATGACCCAGAGGAGTTAAGGATATCATCTGGCTAGAGGAGGGAATGTGAACAACTATAATATATAGTGAGACGTGCACTTATGTTTAATTAACGCAGAGTTCAAGAACTGCTGGCTTCATCCATTACAGAGACGGGCAGACGGAAGCTCCTTTAATTGGGGATGAGGGAAAAAAGAAGAAAAAAAAACAAGTGAGCTGAGTAGATGGGTCATGCGTTAAGGTCAACATTTTTCATAGAAACCTCCAATCCTCTCTCCCATACAGCATGATTAAGTTTGTCACAGCTTCATTTTCTATTTGTGTATGTCGAGATAATGAGTTTAGAGTTGAAGCTATAATTCATATATTATACATTTCCGCCACAGTCGAAAACACTGCATTTTTACAATTAGTTACTGCTGGAAATTACTCACGCCAGTGATGTGGACGCTGATGTGACCTAGGGATGGTGGAGGTCACTCAGGTAATCAGAGAGCTATAGCGTGAATTTCTTTTATTTTCTCAGAGCAGTTCTTAGAATTACATTGTCACAGAGGTAGATCAATTTACATAAACACAGATTTATGCTGAGTACTGTTACACACATTTCCTTATCAAGATCCTTTTGCTTTTGCTAATCCAAACTACTTAGTTAACTACTAGTGTTCATTTTTATCAATGAAAACAATGACAGAAAATTCATTGATGGCTTTTTTTTTCCTCAGTGAAAGCAAGACTAAATACAAAGTAACATTTGAAAATGGAAACTATGACTAAATATATTAAAATGTTTGTCAACAAATGTAAAAAGACAGACAAAGGGACAAATTAATGTTTTTAAATGTTGTTTTAATGCAATCTTTTTCAACAATCCATATGACGAATCACACACTATATAATCACGACTCAGAAAACAGCATCCTCTGCTGCCCAAAAATGTAAAAGCTGCTTGACCTGTTGCACTATTGAGTAGCATTTTGTTTTTTAGTAATATTATGTATCTGCAAGTAATGTTAGCTATTGTTAGTGGTTCATGGAAGGAAAAACTAACCTTTATGGCTAAATGCATCCACAATTCCAGCAACAAAGCAGCTGAGACAAACCACGAAAACATGCAGGCCATCACGTCAGCATTTATAAAAGGTAAACTAATGTTAACATAACAACATGAGGGCTGTGGGCTGTGCACGTGGAGGTAATGTTAACATTATTGTCAGTCGGTGTTTTTAAGCTATTGGTAGGAATGAGTGCATGATTAATGTTGGCTATCAACAATCTAAATCTTGCTCTATAAGCACCCAAACCCAAACAGTGATCAGTATTTTAGTGAGCAAGTGTGCAAACGCAGTTTTATTTATCTCAAATCTCAACTTGTCAAGTTTTTGTTGACTAAAACTAGGAATAAGCAAAACTAACAATAATAAAATGACTAAATTGTGGCTGAAACTAATATACTTTTTCATCAAAAGATGAATACTAAAACAAAATCATGTGCCAAAATTAACACTGTTAACTATGAATTATCACAACATAAAACTCTCAAAAATAAAATGTCTGTAGAATTTTTTAAAGCATGCTTTAAGTCATAAATATGAGTTCTTCTGCAGAAATAGTAAAAACATATTAGTATTAAGCTGTTTCCTGAGGTCAGTTGGTGAAGAAATATAAAATTATAGTCTCAAATGAAAAGATAGGTCAGTCTTTTTTTATAAGGATTTTAGTAAAAAATGTATGTTACTCTCAGAATTGGAGATTAAGTAAAAATGTGAGGCCCCTGTACAGCCCTTGTTTTAACTTGTCATCTCTGATTTTCTCTTGCAGATGGAATATTAAGTATGTTAATTTAAACACAAGAGGGAGAAAAAAAACAGTAGAGAAAGGGAATTAATCCGCTTGGCTTTATTTTGATAATGTTTTAGAGCTACGCCTGCCCAAATCCATCGGCAGAGCTGTTCTACTTTCTCTTCCACAGACAAGCCGATTCTTAATCCCAATTCATCTAATTGTACCTCAGAGTGCTAATAAATATTGTTATGAATTATTCAGGCTCTGAGTGGGCTGATGACACAGAAACGGGTGCAGTGAGCAGAATTCAAAGCACTTCAAATTGGAAATGGGAAAGTGCACTAAATTCTCTCAGAATTTGAATTAATGAAAGTTACATGGAAAATGAATGGTGTAGAGACCTTCTCCACATGATTATTGTTCTAATGGGGATGTTAGTGCAACTGTCTAAGGCAAAATACTGCTAGTTCAGAGAATGCAAGCTGATATAAAAGGTAAGTGGCATTAAACCGTCATGTTGTCAATGATGATAAACACACCTGCATTAATATGCCTATTATACATGAAAGTTTGTGCACTCAACAACTAACTGACACCGCCTGAACCCAGCATTATGCCTGGGTGCTTATGTCACAGGAAAATGGTTCAATAATCTATTCATGCCGCACCTGGCAGTCATTTTTATGTCATTTAAGTGCTGTTTTTAATGCATTCAGCTCTTTAATTTGCCACCCAGATACTGTATGTTTTCAGATGTCATCCATGTTCTGTAAAGCTGGGGGTTTTACAACTTGCTTCATGGCTGCAGGTCCACAGGGAGCAACCGGGGATTAGGCTCTGTGGCAGCATTGTGCCGAGTCTGTCTCGTCGCGGTACTGTTCCACTACTGAGCTCCACTAATGGCCACGGCTCAGACCAGGCCTCATTAAGGCAAACTGACACCAGGAAACGGTGGCTTGCGGTAGGCGTGATTAGATTAAAAGTTCAGACAAGCCTTTGGTCTGTGTAATTTGTGGGGCTCCGGTGATACACAAATAAACAAAACGCAAGAGCACTTTAGAAACAGCCCCCTTAATTAGCTCATTGAGACTTGGGTAAGCAATATCAACACCGTGGCCTTGGGCTCTGGAAGTAGCTGCTGGAATGAGGGAGGTGCGGGGGGGAGAAGAAATATTCACTGTATGAGCAGTCATGTTTGTATGAGTGTTATTTTTTGGTAGCAGAAGCAGGCAGGAGGTCATTGGAAGCAGCAGCTCAGGTCCAAGCTGCTGATTTGGGGCTGGAATTAAAATGTTCCACAGCTGTTTGGCTGGTCTCTGTACCTTGACTAATGAGTTGTGGAACAGGCTGATATCTCGCCAGTCGGTGACATCCTCACTCCGACCAGTCAACTGTTTCAAAGTGTTTTCTGACTAAAATACCACCTGCCCCACTCAGCTGTTGCTACAAACAGCTGCCTTCCCAACATGTGGACTGCAGTGCACTGTGTGCAAACTTAACTTTTCATCAGACCACCAGCACAATTACAACTTTTCATACTTGACACCAGATATGGGTGTACTCTAAAACAATGACTTTGCTATTTTCTGTTCACATGCCAATTTTCAAGCATTGAATTCAGCTACAAGAACAAGAAGAAAGACATTTTAGTTGCTGTTGCTGGGGAGGCACTGTGGAAGAGCTGTGGAACACCACTATTGCTCCTGCAGATGATATGTCACCTGAAATCACTATATTAATTTGCAGGGACTTTGGTAAGCTTATTAAAGCTAATTTTGTTTATCATTCTAAAAAACACAACTTTTAAAAGCAGTGTCTCTGCCTAGCAAGACCCTGTTCGTTCATCTTTGTTTTTTCACACTGCTTACACTGGTTAGCCAGTAGAAAGGTTTAATTGATAAGCAGTAATAGAAAATGTTGTATTTACATCGTATATGCATTGGCAGAAACTTTGAGGCTGTCTGTTGAATCTTAATACCTTCTGAATATCAAAACTCAAAAACTGCAGCTCTGAGTGAGCAGATGAGAAAACTGAGTTTGCTGTCAGCAGTGTGCCTGATTGTCGACGAAGATTAGTGGGTGCTGATCCAAGATATGGTAGAGAAAACACTAAAGTATCACAAAATATCTTGTCCTTTATGGCAACCCTGCTCTCCTAAAAAAAATACATTTATATACTAATGAATATGTTTTGGATGGGTGGACGGTGGGTGTATGAGGCACAGGACTTTGACAGCGCATCGTCTCACATGTGGTTGGTTTAGGCTAGGAAAACACTTTGGTTAAAGTTAGGCAAAATGGGGTTTTGGTCAAATATTGAAAAAATAAACATTTAACCAAGATGACAACAATCTTTCCCTAACCCATAAAAACATAATAAATATAAAACTTATTCAGGATGGCATTAAGTTTATTACAAAACATAGTGGCTGTTTTAGATTAGTTTTATATAAACACAATTTTTAGTAGACAAAGTTGCCTTATGGCAAGCTAGAACTGCTGAAACGAGAGGCGGTTTTAGTTTCATCATATTTACTTTTTTTTTGTCTAAAAAATATGTGAAGAATCAGATCCAGCAACAAGATTTCAGATAACATGACCCCACAAAGGCCATCAAATAAACACTGCAACTTGTCTCAAAATTTGTAAAATAAAAATAGCCACATCATTAAATATGGTAAATGGACTGTACCTATATAGCACCTTTCTAGTCCTCCGACCACTCAAGGCGCTTTACACTATGTCATTCACACACTGATGGCAGGTGCTAATTGCTTAGAACAAAGGAACTAATCATGCACACACTCACATATTTTGGGGTTCAGTATTTTGCCCAAGAACACTTCGACATGTGGACTGGGTGCAGCTGGGATCGAACCGCAGATTTTCCGATTAGTGGACGACCCGGTCTACCTCTAAGCCACAGCCGCCCGATAAATATAGTCTTTTAATGAAAAGACCTACAAGGCATGCAGCTATTCTGCAGCTTTTGGCTACTGAGGAAGGACGAAATGAAAAACAATACAAAGAAAACAAACAAAAAAGAAATAACCTTGACTGGCAGGGGCAGCCTGGAGAAGTCAAACGCCTGTCCAATTAATTGTGCCTGGTGCCAGCGCTGATTGGACCCCTGTCTGACGGTCTGAAGTGGCTTTTGAGCGCCATTGCCGGTCCTAGATGTTTTGATGTCAGTTTGTTGGTAACTGATGACAGTGATCCTTGTCAAGCAACTAAAATCAGTATAAAAGTGTCCACAATATAAACTCAGTTGGCCACCACCATCTAAGCAGATCTTTTTTTCAGCATCTGTAGTTACTTAACACCTTTGATAAAGTATAGTAATACATATTTCTTCTGTTGGGAGCACCATCAGTAAACATAATTATAGAAGCTGTATGATAGCTAATCTGATTGATGGATCATGCATGAGTAATGGTGACACATAAGTGATGGATAGTGTTAATATCTTTGGAAAAAAAATCCCTCTAAAAAAGACAGCAGCAGGCAACAGCACTCCCGTCCACCAGTTAACTTCCATTAATCATTACATTTGTCAAAATATTTGCACTAGATGTATTTTTACTTCTTTTCTCACTCTCCCTGGCCGATAAAATTTTCTGTGTGGTGACTTGCAGCCGATAGGTGATCAGATTTAAGTGATTTTCCAAACCTTGAACATTTAGGCTTTAAAATTGTCATTTCAGGCCAGCTGTCAGAGAGAAGAGAAGAGAAGGGTAGGGAGGCAGTTCAAGCTGTTCTGCCAGGCTGTTTGTGTGTGTGTTGTCATGGCTGCACCACTGCAATATATTTAATAGGCCCATGTCAGGTGATAGAGAAAGTTGGTGCATTCTTAATAGCAGATGTGCTTTTTCTGTTTTCTTATTGGCTCAAATGGTCAGTGAACTTTTTCAGGTTTGAAACCCAGACCCAGCTGGTTGTCATTCAAAAATCTCATAATGCCTGGTCATCATAACCAATTATGATGTATATGAAGCGGTGTGATAATATCCTTAAGGTAATGATCAATACAGTAGTGGCTTTTTATGGAAATCCTTTAACCCAAAACGATCCCAGTATGTCTTTTTAAATTGATTTCACAAAAACTGTGTATTTTTTGTGTGTAGAGAACTAAATCTTGTATGTAGAAAACTTTAATCCCCCTTTCACACATATGGACTCAAACTAGAGGCCCGACAAGCTGCCTTTCATTGTGAATGGAACCTCCAAATAGCATTCTAGAGCCGCCCCACTGATGCAAGATTCAAAAGCGGTGCAACATCAGAAAGGTTCAGCTTTATGCAAATTTCCTCTGACGTGCGAGAGCATCAACTCAGAGACAACCAATCACACCTGTTTTGATTTCCTTGAGAAGCACAAGCACAGCTGTTAGCTGCTGAACTGTTATCTCCAGCTCAACTATGTAAAAAGCACTCCAAACAAATGCGGGAAAAGCCGATCGTCAAGGTAAACGGCTTCCCCATTCGCTACAATATAAATTTAATGAGCTCCTGGGACTTGAAAATGACGCATGGAAACACCTCGCTCGAGAAATGAACTATGTCCTTGTGCACCACGGGAGAAAATAACTGTCCAACCAGAGCTGAGTATGTCAATTAAGTGCTTAACACTAAACACACCCGGAAGCTTCAGGCTTGTGAAAGGCAAGAAGGAGCCTATTACTTTAAGTCCTTTGTTGTGATGTAGTATTGTGCTGCAGTGCAATGTCTAATTCTGTACTGCACACTTGAATGGAGAGTTCAAGTATGCTTACACCAGAGTTCTGTTTCAGAGGCTTTTCCACTCTGACAAACCCAAAAAATGGAAGAATAGTAATCATGAAACTGTAATGATACCATAAAGAAATTGCATTTTTACAGCAGGAAATAGTGAAATCAAGAATATAACAAATTGGGGTTATGAAAAATTGCAACTGATGGTAAAATTTATGAATGAAACTTATGGGAAACAAAAAGCAGTAGAATATACTGAGACAAAAAGTGAATGCAGAAAATCTTGTAAAATGTAAATTGTACCAATATTCAGATAAATTGCACAGAATATGAGCTGTCCGCGGCAACCTTTTTTAAATATACTTTAATGACTCACAAAATACAAACAGAAGAGAAAAAAGTTAAACAATTCTGACAATAAATCAACAAACCAGTGAGTCATGCCATTTCTAACCCCTTCAAAACCAGTGTACAAATCAAAACCAACCCTTTACTTATTATCAGCACGGTTAACATGCAGTGTTTTATAGTAAAACAGCACTGACTGAATAGGAAGAAAATGATTATTAGCCTAAATGAGTAGAACAAAATCAAATAAAAGCTGCGGCAACCTTATCAGGCCAAATTGATCCCTTGTGGAAACAAAGCCATTTCTGCTGTCAGGAAACCCCATCTGACCTTATGTGTAAATAATAACATTGTGTAAATCATAAGTCATTTTTGAAACAAGACTTTCATTAAAAAATGCATCTTCTAGTCAACATACGTTAGGTCAAGCTCCAACATTATAACATTTTCTGCTGTCAGTTAGATCTAATAATCTAATAAATCCAAACTTAACACAGCCCACAAGGCTGTTAACTTGATGCATCTCAGAGATGGAACCTTTTGTTTTAACTTTCCAGACAGCACAATATGAAGACCGCAGTGTATGAATTGAATCCTTAAATTTCTGCATCTTCCTTCAAAATGACTTTGGAGGAAAACAAACAGTAACTCAGTAAACAATGTATTTGCTCATTGTTTTAAATTGTTGTGTTTACCAAAAAAAAAAAACTCAGCATCTTTTGAACACCTACCAAAATGTGCCCATAGCACCAAAAAAATCAAAAACTGTCAAGTACCTAAAGCATTAAATATTTCTTCCTTGTGTTTTGGTTAGTTGTATGGCTGCATGTGTTAAGACAGCATTAGATCCTGATGTATTTGAGAAGTTAGGTTTAGTTTGGTAGTGAATTTTACTGCAAGTAAAATATTGAAGAAGGGGATTTTGGTATTGTGCTGAAACTCAAGTATCACATTGGCACCGGTATTGACATTTGCATACAAGAAGTCTAAACAAGGTTTCATACCCGATGTCGCTCAAGGGTTTGTGAAATTAAAAAATAACTGTGAGGCAGAAAACAAGTCAGGCCGTTTTCTATCCCTTTTAGATTCCTGTCTTCTGACTTTTGCCACCTACAGTGCTAAATCAAGGGGCCAAATTGAGCTCACTTCTACTATATGTGTGTGTGTGTGTGTGTGTGTGTGTGTGTGTGTGTGTGTGTGTGTGTGTGGGGGGGGGTCACAGGGAGCTGTGAAGTGCATCCGTCCCATGACTGTCAGCAGGCCTACACTGCACGCCTGGTCCAAAGGCCAGCCCTGAGTCGTGGAGAACGCTGTGGTCGCCTCCGCACCGCTCTGCTCCCAAAACATCCACACTGCCCACCAAACAAAACCCAGCGAGCGAGCAAACAAAGCACAAAGTAATATTATACAACATATACACATAGTGTATTTGCACTGGGACACACCGTTTACAGTAGACATATACAGTATACATATATATATATATATATATATATATATACACCACCTCATAGAACGTGTAAGAACACACTCATCTCAGAAAGTACAGAGTAGGAGGACAGGCCTGGTATCTCATCTCTTGCACTCTTTCTGTCACTGTGCGGTGGTGTGGTGGATTCAGGCCTTGTGTTTGGCACAAAGGCCTCCTACATGCCTGGAGGCCAACTCCTACAGGCCGGTTTTACCCAGCAGGTTCCCTCCCACCTGGATCCCGGTCTGAATCATTGACTCTTACTGAGGCTTTTCCACAGTGTGACAGAGCTAAACCCAGCTAAGAGAGGTCACTGTCACTTTTTGTCAGAATTTAGCATTACTCCTAAGTTACCGAGATTGTTATTCTTCTGACAGAAAGCAGCCTCACTTTTTTCTGATAAGCCCCCTTCTGCTGTACTTACTCAAAAGCAATGTGATAGATTCCTTTTTCTACCTGCAAAATAATCTACTGCCAAAAAAAATATATTTCTCAAAGGCAGAAATGCTCTACAGGCAGGAATAAAAACACTAGTTGAGGTAAACTTTAATGGGCAAAGCCTAATAACCACCATTTTTACTCAATGCATTTTACTAAAGTGCTAAAAATATAAAACTGCTTCATTATATTATCTTCTCTCTTTCTACATTTTCATCTGGGTATAAGAGTTTTGGGGTTTTTTTAAAGTGAAGGTTTTGGCTTCTGCCTCTATGATTTTTTTCCTCAACTAATGAGATTATTTCTTAGCCAGCTTCCAGCCTCTGAACTATTGTCCACATCTCTGCTTTTCAGCAATTTGAATAGGTTTGGTCTTGTGCTCTTAGGCCTTTTTCATAGCAGACATTTTGACTGACAAATGTTAAGTTAACTGCTCCTCGCAACTGCCACCACAGCTTCTGTGTTGACTGAAAATAACATCAGTGCGACAGATATATCAATCACTGATTGGTTTTGGCAAAATAACAAACCCTCTGAAACAGAAAACATCAAATATGAACATCATGTCAGACGGAATAATGAAGTCAAAACGAAAGTCTGATTATCAGGCTGATTATTTCTTCTTTCTGCCTCCCTTCCCTCTCCAAGGAATGCTGCGGATAAGCAAAACTCCAGTCTGCTGTCTCACCCCAGGAGACATTCATTTAAATGAGATGACCTTCAAAGAAAAGCCGGTGACATGACAAGATTAGTATAGTTAGAGGACAGTGGGTTGTGTGTGCGTTTGTGTGTTTCAGGGGTTAGGGATGTTTCAGGGGTAAGAAATTAACATCAGTCACTGGCTAAATACAGGTACATTTTGTTGGTTATCAAACATGTTTCAAGATACAAACTCTTATCTGCTGGTTTTTTTTGTTTTAAGTTATGTTATTGTATAGTAATGCAGTAGAAAGTGCAGATTGATTAAAAAAATATGGAAATGTGATATTTATGCACTTTTCAGAACATATTTAAAGGTACTGTACAGGATAAAAGAAACTAAAACACATTAAATCAAACAGTGTGATGATACAATAGAAGAATGAGAATAGAAGCTAGAAAAGCCCCAATAAAAACAAAAAACTAGACCTCATGAAATGGACAATGTTATGGACAAAGCAAGATGGTACAACAGGTAAAAACCGCTGGAAAAAAACAAGTTATAAAATGTTTGATATTCCAACCTGGATAAAAGAAAATATGAATGTGCTTGTAAAGGATGCCCCACAGTCTTTCAGGTCTATGGCTTTGTAAAAATAAAAATACACATGGTAATTAATACAGTATCACATTCTCGACTATTTCTTTGCATGCATTGGCTCAATTAAAAAAGAGGTTGGTAGATTTGAGGTTTGCACCAGCCACTGAGTCTCTCACCACGTTTCTCTGAGCATCAAACATCTCTGGATCCCCAACAACACCAACGAAAGGGCATATGTTGGAGGCAAGGCGACTCTCGGATGTCGTTATGAGTCTGGACAGAATCAATAGACATCAAGGGTATGATTGATGACGACCCAGAGCTCCGTGCATCTCAGTTGTGATCCACTTATAGTAAGATGCACATTAGTATGTCTTCTTTAACGAAGGAACAAAAACAAGGCACGGTTCTCGGGGGACTGTTGTCTAATTTTTTTCCCGTCGCGCTTGATTGGGCTCGGTGGCGTCCTAGTAGCCCATTCCAGTCACCATCAACGAACCGCTGTACTCTGGGGCCTCCAGACCTGACTTAATCAGACCAGATATACATAAATAGCAGGCCAGCCATATGGTTCCACCTTGACGGCTAGTTCCTCATTACATCAGTTCTTTAACACAACTAGCGGGCAGCTAGTCCTCCTAATCTTCAGTCCTCCTCCAGCATGGTTTAAAATAAATAATAAACAGCTGCATTATGAGTATAGGGATGGCCTACTGTATGGTACGTTCATATGCGCTGTATACATGGTGCTGTAGCCTCAGGCAATACAGCATTTACCATATGCGCTGGGCTCTAGGTCAATGCAAAGCTGAATTCACAACATGTACTTTAGTCATACTAACACTCCGGTTGTCAAGCAGGTTGGTGGGGGAAATAAAAATGTATCGGCGTTGGTGGCTGTGGAGTTGGTGGGAGGGAAATCTATAAATGTTTGCCGTATATTGTGTCAGAAGCAGTGTAATTGTAGGCCATTAAATCAGCAGGGTGTCCGGTGGGCTAGCTCTGATGAAACACAGCTCCGCCGCTGCCTCCACCATCCACAGCAGGGTCAGCAGGCTGGGGATCACCGAGATGATTTAAGGCCCGAGTTGCTGGTTAATAGTTAATGAGAGTGAGTCGTTCAGAGGCTCTCGATGGTTTCTAAGGTCTGGCCAGCTCAGGGGCAGCAGCCTCATAGCCACTCAGGGCTGGAATTGATAGGCAACGGAGAGGTCTAATCACTTTGTTAAATAAAGATGGCCATCTCTTCATCCTCTGCAGATACCTATGCACACACTAAGATAGAAAACAAACACAATAGATACACCTACATGCTCCTGTGGTCGTGTTCCTGCCGCATCTCCTTCCCTGTCCCAGAACCAGATTTACAGCTGTCCCCGTCACCGCTGCAATTTGTTCCCTCTGGATTTTTTTGTCCTGTTGTTCATCATTTTTCCATTTTTCAAGCCCGCACGCGTCAAGTCATAATTCAGGATCACCGGATACCTTGTCATTCAGCCATTTCCCGGGGAAAAATAAAGGGGCTGTTTTCAGGGGGCGGGGATAAAACCCTAGGCTTGAACACACAGACGCTTACAAGGGTACCTCAGTCGTGCCCCTCCATCCATAACTACAGCTGGGAGGAGTGATAAGTGAGAGAGAATCAAGGGCACATTAGTCTGCACAGAGAAAAAAAAACGGACCTACAGTAGAAAGCTATTATTACTACAGGTGTTTTGCTAATGCATAAAGTGACCATTATCTGAGCATGGCTGCTACACTTCTCCCTTTGCTTCAGAGGTGTTTATTGGTTTGTTAGGATCCACACTGTACCAATTTAATGCAATGGAATTGAAATAGAGCAAGATATTAGTGTTGTCTGCAGTAGCAGAGAGAACTGTGTCATGTAGCCTGTTAATGTTGTTTCATTATGAGCGAGGATTTAGACGGCTGTGTGCCCTGCAGAGGTGACAGTGAATTATAACTGGACAAAGTCAGACTCGCCACTGAATAGTGATTGTGTGCGTGTGCGTGTTTGAGTGTGCGTCGGCCTTTCTTTATGTTCTGTATGAATCTGTGCATGCGGCATCATGCAACCAGCTTTGTGTGTCTGTACCTCGTTGGCTGTGAGAAAAGACAGAGATTGGGTGAGAGCTGCAGAGAGACTCTCCAGGGTTTAGAGAGAATGCTCATTAAGGCCTCCTATAGCACAGCCAGCTCATTCCTCACAGTCCCAACGGCCGGCTCTACTACGCTCTGCTTCCTCACCGCATCCTCTCCCCTCTCTTTATCTGCTTTCCTCTATTTCTGTCTCCTCTTTTTCTGTCTCCTTCCCCGTCTGTGTCTCACTTGCTTCCTTTCGCTCGGTCTTCCACCTGCCATTTGGAAGCTCAAACAACAGATGTGTTGTTGATGTGTTGTTACGATGAGTAGACGGCGATGTGACAGCTTGCATGAACGTTGACTACTACAGCAAATTAGAAATCTAGCAAATATAGTCTGGCTTAAGTTAAACTTAAAACAAAGTGTGTCATTGTCTTTACCTGCTATTTGCATTCTTTTGTGTTATTGGGCGACACGTATTTTTTCTGGGGTCAGTTCTGCATGTTCTGCATGTTGACAACAACAAATAGAAGCTGGATGTAACTGATAATTTAGATTTTTTTTGTAACGCAAAACCTTCGTATCAGTAAATGCACACTTCAATGTCTTTTTGAGTGGTGAGGGCGGAGGTGTTGAACAGGTGGAGCCATCACTGGTGAGCCCAGCTCTGACTCTCTGAGAGCTCACCGCTGTTTAAGAGACAGTTTTATATTTAACTCACCTGTTTTGAATCTTCACTCTTCAGCTAGTCTCACAATTAGGGGTAGAGCACTCTTCTTTGTTTCTGCCTCATTTCCTGGTTTGAAGTTAATGAGGTTACTGTATTATTGCAGAAATATTCATACAGCAGCTTTAAAGGATAACGTGGGTGTTTTTTAAGTCTTTTTTTTTATTTCATAAACAAATCCCCTGAAGAAACCAAAACCAACAATGTGTGCATCGTGCTATCTGGTGTAGCTAATGCCTCCATTCTACAGAGATTTCTTTTGTCCAAAAACTACTAAAAACACACAGAACAGCCGGACTTTTGCACATGAATGACATTACTTCATCATGAACATAGAACATTTTATTCTGGATCACCTCTGCAAAATCTCTGAAAGTAACTCCGTGTTGAGGAGATGTCACTGAGCATGCTCGGGGGCTGATAAGTATTTACTGCAGTGTGGCGAGCTAAAACAAAACAAATGACACTAGTTTTCTTCATTGTACTGAAGGAATATGTCACCAAAATGCAACTGTTGTGTTGTGTTCTTAATACTTTTTGGGCAAAATCAAAGTTGAGATACATTAGGGGTGTGGAAACATAGACAATGCTTGTTAGCTGAATAAACTTATTGTTGGTTTTGGTCTTTTCATGAAGAATACTGCATGTTTGTCCTTTTTAATATCAATTTCTGTGATGCCATAATTTAATGTGAAATTTTGTTGGTTGCTCCTAAACTTTACTACCTCCTGCATATGCTTCATTTTGCATCACAGAAGCAAACCAGTAGACTGGTGTGTGGGTGGGTTAGTGTATTTGCGTGCTCGTGTGCACAGATGAGCGTTAGTAACGTTATCTGTCACGCAGACAGGCAGCCCGCTGTTGGCTTGATTACCGCTGGCCAGCCAAACGCTTGACCCGCAAGCGGTCGAGGCCCCGGCGGTGGCAGCGGTGGGAGCATTATCCACCTCCACCGCTGCCTGTGTATAATGGCCGCACCGTGTGATCGATGGCCTGTGTACCTGTGGAGCCCAGCAGCTACAAAGCCAGACACACACACACTTATACAACCAACTGGCTCTCATAAAGGCCAGGAGACACACAGCACTCCTCAGGAAACACCTCGAAGTCGCACCGTGACACATGGATCCATTATACAGGCTTGACTAGATGTATAGTATATTCATCATCTTGTCCAAATACACTGCAGTCTCTATGCTGAGTTGCCTGAATGCCAAATTGTTCACCTGTTTAGGAACTGCTTTATGCATTTTTTGCTTTTTTTAAATGTTGACAAAGGCTTTCACATAAACAGCAGTGTGTATGGATTATAAAAAGGATCCCTGTCCTGTGAGACTCGAAGTATGCAATATATTTTTTATCTTGTCCAAATACTCTCAATGCCGAATTGTTCAAACACAACAGTTAATTTACTTTACTTTTTGCTTTTGGAAATATTGAGAAGGGCTTTCACAAACAGTCTGTACAGACTGTGAAAAGCATTCCTATACCCTTAAACAGGCTTGACTAGTGTCATGTACACCAAATTGCCTGAACGCTCAGTTGCTCAAACTTCAAATTGTTCACTTGTTAACAGGTGCTTTATGCATTCCCGTTTGCTTTTGAAAAGTATTGTCAAAGAATTTCATATAAACAGTATATTCATCACCTTGGCCAAATACGCTGCACCCTCGATGTTGAATTGCCTGAATGCTGAATTGGCCAAATCCCTGAATTGCCTGAATGCAGTTTTTTCTTTGCTTTAGAAAAATATTAACATAAGCTTTCACATACAGTATGCACAGATTCTGAAAAATATTCCTATATCATCAACAGACCTTGTTTGACTGTACAGGAACACGTTATGCCTGTATTTATGAAATGCAAGCTTACAAGTTTAACGCATTTAAAGTCTTTATTTGTGCTCCACATGTTGAGGAAATGTTCCTTTAACTTGTTAGGTTCTCATTTGAATTCATCTTAACATGAAAGGGATTCTAGGGACGCAGCTTTAGCTTGATCACACATCCATAAGTAGGATAGGAATCCTAGAAAGCTGTGTATGGTACTATATATATATTCCCCATGCACACCTGTGTTCCCTGTACCGTCCTGTTCCTCTCCTCCATAAACAAAATCCTTCATGCTTGATCTTTTCAAAACTCTCCATTTGTCCTTTGGAGAGCCAAGGTTACCATGTCCATCGCTCCCTCCCGCCGCAGCAGAGATCTGTCAACAAACTTCTGAAGACTTTTCACTTGGCAAACTTAAAGAGGAGCGGGGTCGTCCCAAGAGGTAATCAAGCTCCTTCTCCCGCAACCGGTATCTTTAAACAGAATAGATAAAGGAGGAGCAGGTCATGCAGGAGAGCTCAGGTACTCGGCAGGAAAAGTTCAGTGTATTGATGTGCTGCAAAGGGCTGCTGCTTCACAGAGAGAGGAGCCCGTCAGACCCCAGGCTTGATACCTGCACAGGTAGCCCAAAGGGAGCTAGGTTAGTGCCCAGAGAAATTGACTTGCTGAAAAAAATATTACTCCCTCTCTCTATATATTTTTTTCTCTTTTTCTCTCACGAACCCTCTTTCACTCTCAACTTTTGTGGAAAAGGAGGGAAGAAAGCACATGGATAAATGACTGTCTTCTTCACTGGAGACTAATGATCCACTGGTGTCTTTCAGTCTTGGCACTGAAAGTGGAGAAGAGCTTTGATGATGGAGGATTGCCACTGACAGATAAAAGCTGGATGCCCCCCGAGATGTTCCCCATCTCTCATACTACTTAGTTATGTGCTCCACTGTTATTGCTATGGTAACCCATTGTTATTTTATTTCATCTTTGCCACGACAGTTCAAGCTGAAGGCAGATGAACCCGGTACGAATCGAGGTTGCCTCTCGCTCTGCATCTGTTAGTCTGCCTACCTCATCTGCCTTTGTCTCCATTCCGCTCTTTTTCTGTCTGGATCCCTTCATCATACTGAATGTACTTTTGTCATTGAACAACATATTTTCTATTGGTGCTCTCTGTGTGTTTCTGCAGCATGAGTTTAAGGTTCCTTTTGTTACAGTAGTCTTCCTGTTCGGGACTTTGGATAAACACTTGTGTATTTTTAACCTATTTCTTATATCAGACATCCAGTGACACAATTATACAATTAAAGGTCACAATTTTGAGCGCTACATGTATAAAACTATGCAAAGCTCTCACTGATCTTTGTATTCTCTGCACTGGCTTCCTTACCTTCCTCTCCACTTGACTGCCTTCAATAAAACTGTTACTGCTTTAAAGCCAGCGTTGTGCAAATGCATCTGCATTATTTAGTAAATTGCTGTTCTGAGCTATTAAAGGGTAGAAAGAACTTGAACTCCCTGAGAAAATGTGACTGTTTTCAAGCCCTTTTCCTCTCCTTCCCCACTCCTCACTTTTTCATCCAAGCACAATTTGATTTGACTTGATTTGATTTGAGCCCTGCCACTTTCAGTTTGAATAAGGTAACCAAGAGTTATTTGCTAGGAGAGACAAGGGCCTCACCGGCCGAGAGGTTTGATGAATTTTCACACTGCTTAAAAATTCTAACTTTGCTTTATTCAAATGTAACACATGACTACAAAGACCTGGTGTTTGATGAGGTGTATGAGATGTAAATGTCGAATGGAGCCTCTCCACTTATCTGCCCCGCCGAAGAAGGTGCCCAGCATCGTAATCATCTGATCTGAATGGATTCAAAGTGTGCTCCTTTATGTGAATGAGTGCTGCTCTATTGCTTTGACGGGGGAGCCGTACAGTAACATCCCCTGGGGGCTCGATTGATCAGATGGAGCAGGCTGGGAAATCTGTGCTGCAGCATCTCAGGGATCTGAGATGTAGAGTACAGTTATTTTACTGGGCATCCGTTTTTCCTCAAGGAGGAAGACTTCAAATTCCAGACTCCCACTAAATTCATGCTACATTTGTATCTGATTTTACCGGGGTCTTCCAAAAAAAATCAACTTTGCTCATATTCCGTTTCCTACCAGATCTCTTTTACAAACAATGATTTCAGTCACACTGAGATGTATGTCTGTTTGTCTTCTATGGTCTAGCCACTCTTATTTTAACCTTTGCACTCCTTATTGTCAGCTGCTTGAAGTGGTTGCAATTCAGTCATTTGGAATTGCTCCACTCTTGTGTGTATAGTAAGCCACTCTGGATAAGAGTGTCAGCTAAATGTCTAAGATGTTAATGTATGTAAATGTGAGACCTCCTGTGTACAACTCCATGTCTGACTGTGCATACGCATCAGCAGCTCTAGTAGGGAACCACATCAACTCCTTTCATTCAGTGTACAAAGTTCCCCACTGTTCCGTATCTCTCTGCAACCACTCTACGGTACCATTTATGTCGGCAGGAATTTACACAATTCTCGATTGGCTTAATGAAAAAAACAGTAAAAAATAATAAAATATCAGAGCGTAGATCTGAGCTATTGAACAGCAGATGTTTAGCAACACAGCAGATGTTCTCATATCATCAGCAGTGAGAGGCTACATACAGTAGCTCTCTGCTTGTACAGTAGCTAATGTGTGAGCTCATGGATAAGTGCATGTCTACCTCTGCACGTGGCTGAGCCTCTGGATGGCCACGCATCTGTCTGGGGGCAAGCTAAACTCAACCTTGAACACGTTGTGCGCATGTGACTAAGAGAATGTGTGTGCATGAGCATGCATGGGCTTGTTTTTGTTGGTGTGTGTTTGTGTGTGAGCACCGAATCAAGCTGCTCACTGCCTGCCTGTCTCTCGTCCCCTCCAGAGGGTCATTCAGCCCCTCTCCCAGCTTCTAATCCCGTCTGTCCGGGGGAGATAGAGGGGAGCGGAAGGCTCCGGCGCACCCGGGGCGCCGCAAACACAATCACCAGCCTTTCACAGGCACTTAACGGGGCTTTGCGCTTGTTCAACAAGGCAAAACGCGGCAGGAGGGATCAATTTAATACAAGGCCTGACTCAAATGGAAAGAGGGTAAATAAATAAGCAATGACAGCGAGGACTGTCGCACAATTTGTGTAGTGGCTGTCCACTTTCTCTCAGTCTCTCCTCGCCGCAGCACCTATATGATTCCATTTCCTCCCTCAGCGGCATGTGGGGATGAGTGGAGAAAGAGCAACCCTGGCTCCTCTCTCTCATCAGGGTGTGTTATTTTAATAAATCACTTCTGCCATTGCTTGGTACATTAATTCCCCGGGCCCAGAGGGCTGTGTTGCCACTAGCAGCGATCTGCATGAGGCGCTAAATGATGTGGGGGATCCCCCGGTGAGAGAACAGAGGCTCTCTGAATCTTCCCTCCATCTCAGCCTTGTCGGTTTGGCTCTCACCCTGGGCTGGCCCAGCTCTCAGCAGACATCATAATCAGAAGAGAGCCAAGGCCTCATCGCGCAGCACATACCAATGAGACGCACATATAGCCAGGAGGGAAGTCACCTGACACCTCGCTCTGCAGACACTAGCCCCTCGCGTGGCTTCATTAAACTTCTTCACTCCGGGGCTGTATCATAAGATGCATGTATGCAGATGGCCGCCCAGCCTGAGTCTGGTTCTGCTCGAGGTTTCTGCCTCTTAAAAGCAAGTTTTTCCTTGCCACTGTGGCCAAGTGCTTGCTCATGGTGGGAATTGTTGGGTCTCTGTAAATAATGTTAGAATGGGGAAGGTCTAGTCCTGCTCTATAGGACAAGTGCAATGAGAAAACTTCTGTTATGAATTGGCCCTTTATAAATAAAATTGAACTGAATGTATATGGCAATTCGATTGTGCAAATTAATATCCGATTGTGGAAAAAAGCAGCACTACCGCGGCTGTCCGCTGCACTGCACTGCATGATGGACAGCAGGCACGCGACGTCACTTACCGATTGATTGATTGATTGATAATGAAACGTAGGTCAAGCCGAAGCGAGCAAATAATGAAACAACCGTGTGGTAACGACGCTAGAGAGTTCACAGCCCAACTCGGCCGCAGAGAGAGGGATTCATTTTCATGAAAAAACTTTGATTGTTTTGATCGGTGGACCCTTATGGACTAAAGGAAAATAATGGACGCATATTTGGACTTTATGGCCGCTTCGAAGGTAGGGAGTCACCACTTTTCATCTCTCTCCTGTACCATTCCGGTAAATCTGAATGAATTATACTTCGGTGCTCATGGTTTCTGTAAAATGAACTGAACGATTGAATTGTGGAGAATGTAACGATGTGTAGCATGTTAATAAAAGTTTCGAGCTGTATATTTGTATGCGCGACCTCAGCAGCTTAGAAGTGGCTCACGTGGGCGACCCGCGGGTCCCCGGAAGGAGCGTAACTTACATCTTTTATGTTTATGTTGAAACAAATATACCTACAAGTACTTTATGTCTCTCGTTGTATTGGTTCGCCATCTTATGGACATAATGCGTGCACTCTGAGCAGATAGTTAGAGCTGTGTATCTGTATCATGTTTCTATGGAATCCAAAGACAATCCGTCTCTCAGCAGTTTAACCTCCAGCTTCCTTAACCCTCTCACTTCGCGGAAATGTTGCACTTGTCATATGAAACTCCATGAAGTTGTCGTGTAGGAGACGATCGTAACCCTGGGAAGGAGCCACGTGTCTGCAGGTGGCGGCGTGCATAACACTACGTAGCTGTGGCTGTTTAACATGGCTGCTTGATTGAATCCAGCGCAGTGTGACTGCAAAGAGGCAGGTGGTAGGAGTAGCAGCCGCCAATAGTGGTAACACTGGCACTAGTGTTGATGCTAATGTATTTCTCCACTGGGGGTTTCCAGACGCCCCCATTTCCCCTCCAACGTCTTGATGCATCATGGACTGGCTTGCAGTTTTTTCCCCTTTTTTATACATCATAACTGCTTAGACAGAGGTGAGGTTGCCATTGGTATGCACAGGCAACACTGGCAGATTCACCACCCAGAATACCGCTGGGAGATTATACCCTTCCCGCTCCACGCAGCAGGGGTTCGGCCACCGTAAATAGAGCGCTGGGAGTGTGCGGTGTGCCCGGAGTGACAGAGCACAGCAGCGGCTGAACATGCCAGACAGACGGTGAGCACAAACTCAAGGACTGCCGCAAATACCGTAATCTCTCATGCTTTCGGTCGTGGTTTCTACCTTTTCCTACGGGGACTCCAGAAATTGTCACACTGGAGATCCGTCTGGCTGATTGTCATTGTGCAGTGGGCAACCGTTGGGGCATGCAGGACATCAGCTACCACAAAATCTGCTGGACTTCAGAAAATATATCACATGAGATGGCAGAAAGGAAATGACTTTGGTACAGAGTTGTTCACACAGGAAGCCTGTTGTCTACATGTGTCATCCTGTATGCTAAAGCTACTCAGTCAAGGCTCTAATCATAGTTTACAGAAGAGAAAACTGGCCCCATTTATTTGCTTTTTGCTCCAACATTAAACTAGTTTATTAATAAATGATTAATTTTATATCAAATCTTCTATGGGACGAGCGCACATTGTAGCAGTGGTTCAGCATGCAGATCAAATCATAAAATGAAAAGCAGGAGTTCTTCTGGAGGGCTTAGGTAGTATCAGAGACAAAAACTAAATGACAGCAAGAGAGGTAATTTGAAGGAGTATAATGACTTGCTGTTGCTATGGTGTGCAATGACACACAGTGGAAACACAGACGCAGCACAGTGAAATTCTAGATGAGAAGCACTTTGGCATATTTTAACAACAATCCCAGCTTACCTTACATTATGAATGGGTAAATATTGCAAGTGTATACCCAGATGCTTTTTTTTTTTTTTTTTTTTTTTTTTTTTTTAAAGTTGAAGTTATTTCAAGTTTAATTAAAATGTTTCATGGTCATTTTCAGTTTTCGTCTTCAAACTTTACCAGCTTTTTTTTTTTTGCACATACCGATTTCCATTTGTCTTACTTGTGCATACTCTGACCCATTAAAACTGCATCTGTGCATTTGACTTAATATGGGCACGGTGGGCTGTCTTAATTAATAAGCAGGCATCCACCAAACTAATCTGCCTGTGTTGTGAAGTCTGTCCTTTCCATTAAGTGGGACTCGCATTATCTCCTAATCAAATTAGTCACTTAATTGTGGCCCTCCCTTGATGGATCCCATGAAAAAAGGAGCACCGTGTTTGCTGGAGGGGGATGTGTGAAGATGGAACACGGCTGTTTCATTACGATATGAATTTTTTAATAACCAAAGCGTTCGCTGTCATCTCCTTGCTTTGAACCTTTGCAAAGGGTGAAGTTGAATTTGACATTTTATCCACTCTCACAGTTGAGTGTCTAGCTGGTGTGCTGGGGCTAAGTACCTAGCCCAAGGCCACTACCCAATTGCCCAACAGGGGATTGACCCCTGTCATCCACTGATCACTAGTCTGCTTTCTTAATCACTTCCCCACACCGCCTGCCACACTACCTGATCTTAGTCAATACATTAGCTCCTTCAGCTCTGATAGAACTGCTATTCCCCGAGTCATGATAAAGGAGGGAAACCTCATGTGACCAAAGATGCCACTCTGTCCGTCCTCGGCTGTGTAGATTGGCCCCTGGGAGCTCACGTGTTAAGGGGCAGCGAAGGCTAGTCCTGTAGAGGTTGTGGTGGCCAGTGTCCACGGGGGAAACCCCGGGTGTCTGATGAATGGTGGCATGTGTGGTCGTTTGTCCTGCTGATGGAGTTTTATCCCCTGCCCTTTCAGAGCAGCCAGACAATAAAGAGAGCCACAGCCAAGCGTGACAGGTTAACCCAACAGTAATAGAATACTCTTAATAGTCTGGCTTGAGCCAAAGCCGGTGGCAGGGCCGGCCAAATCGCCAGGCTAACTCGGTGGTGAGAGTGCAGGGGTACACAACACCAGCACTAGCTGCTGTCGTCAGACAGGGGTGCAAGGACAAAGAGGGCACTTTGGTGGCTTAAAGGGTGGTTTGGTGGTGGCAACCAAACCGATGAAATGGGGCATTATACAAAACGGAAATTAGCCTTATATAAACCAAGTGTATCACTTATATATTTTATAGGAATCCTTGAGCTTTAGCGAGGTGGCATTGTCTCTCTCTCTGCCTCTCCTTCACATGGAGGATGATTTATAGCAGATGCTATGACACTGTGGCGATGCCTATACAGAAGGCAGAAAATAAACATGATCAAACCGAGCATACAGTCAAAAGAGATTTAGATGATGTTGTCATGACGTTGACGTGAACGTGCCTGTTTTCTGGCAGATAATCCTCATAAAGAGAATCCTCTGGGCTACATGCACCCGCGCAGGCAACGCTTCTGTCGGTGTTTGTTTCTGTAGCACCTCCGCTCGCAGTTTGTCATGTCTGACTTGGGCTTTAATTAGGCCTGCGAATTGAAGCAGTGGTAGCAGGGCTGGGAGCCCTCTGTCCACAGCTCAGCCATCCTCCACGGCGTCTCCTCGGAGGACCTCTCTGCTCTGTGTGGTTAAGATAATAGAGGCTCGCTCAGAAGATGTTAATTGAGGGGAGATAAAGTGCAGTAGTGGCTGGAGGGATGCAATGTGCGGGGGTGGAGGGGAAGGAGGGAGGGCTACCTGATTAGAGGCTGAGGTGTTTGACTTAACAGCTCTTTTTTTTTTTTTGATATGTGTACTGCTAGATTTTCAAAAAGAAGAAAGAAAATAGAGGAGCAGCATGCATCAAAAACCCAGACCTAAAAGGCAGTTATTAAAGTTTCTCCTGAATCATTTGTGGTGTTCTGTGCCGTACCATGCCGCACTAGCCTTGCAAGACCCAATAAGGCCAGGAAGATGCATCTCAGTAGCTGCTGGAGCAGATTGGTGGTGTCAGGTTGTGCAAGGTGGAGTTGAGTCAGGTTTTGTGGCTGAGAAAGGTGTAGCAGCCACACAGGCAGGTAGGGAAGGAGGCAGACTTTACGGGGGCCGAGAAGGTGGAAGCAGAGACAGAAGTGATCTGACCAAAACAGCTGAAGTGACAGAAGCTACATTAATAGTGGCATATGTCTGGAGCACGGAGAAACTGAAAGAGAGAGAAAACAGACCCTCCACCAGCCCGAGAGAGGACAGAGGGAACGAGAAAGAGGAGGGGAGGACGAAAAAAGCAGAAAACAGTGCCAGCAGCCTCTATAATTGCCTCAATGCCACTGGGATTGCTTTCATTCAATTGAAGCATTCTCTTTCTCTGTACATTCGAGGTGGAGGGGGTGGGGCTGGGTGGCGTGGGTGGATCCGACGGTGCCCTCCCTCTTTCGGTAACGTACAGCGATGAGGGCGATAGCTCCCCTGTAGCAGCTGAATCTCTGGCATCAGTGTGAGCGAGAGAGAGAGAGCACAGTGCTGTGGAAGAGTGAGGTAAGGAGATAGGTGGACCGCAGATCAGACCCGTCAGATGTGATTGCGCACTGAAGTGCAACCCCGCGTGTGAGTGAGTGTGTGTGTGTGTGTGTGTGTGTTTTTATATTTCCCAAAGAAACCCCCCCCATAACCACACACACGCACACACACAAACGCACCATCACTGCCCAAACACACACACACATTCCTCGAGGAATCCTTTTATTTCTTTATTTGGGTTCCTGTTGGTGCGTGCTTTGGATGCTCTGCTCCCTCCTCCTCCCTCTTTTTCTTCTTCTCCTCCTCCTCCGTGTCCTGCTCTTCTCTCCTCCTCCTCCTCCTCCTCCTCTCCCCTCTTTGCCGCTCTCACAGCCTAGTTTTCTTTTTTTTCCTCTTCAATCTTGTGTGTGCAGGTTGTATCTGACGGAGGGACCGGTGTACCGCGCTCCCATCGCCGCGCTCCTTCAACAACAACACTGTGAGTATTCTCATGCTAATTTGGCTACTCTAGCCTTCCCAACGTTGGTTTGTCTCTTTCTCTCTTCCTCTCTCTTTCTTTTTTTTTATTCTTTGCCTCTTTTATGTTTTCATCCACCGTGCCAAACACAGCGGTAGCACAGGAAGGGAGAAAGAGTGGAGACAAAAAGGAATGAGAGAGGATGCACAGAAATAGAGAGAGGAGAGGAAAAGGGAACAGGGGAGGGGGAAAAGAGACAAGGGGGGAAAGAGATTGCTGCTGCTAGCAACCCGTTCTGCTTTCGGAGGTGTTTCTCTTGGAGGATGGTGGAATTGCCGAAGGGATGAAGGGGGCGGGTCTTGGTTTTGTGAGTAGATAGTTGTGCGAGAATGATAGGGGATGTTGTTGACAAGCACAGAGTGGCTCATCAGACAGCCGGGCAGCTGGAACCAAGGTTCTCTCTGTTGACTAAACTTCTGATTCATCCGTCACTTTCTATATTTACACACACAGAGGCACCTCTCCTTTTTTTTTTTTTTAAACTGACATTGCTTTTAGAATCAGGACTTTTATATCATATAGTCATTTCTTATGATGATGTTAGATGTATCGTCTGTGCAGATGGGAGATGGATTGTAGATGGATGTTTTTCCTGGTGCATACCTACGCCAAGATGTACTGAGCATGTGTGTGTGCCATTCAAAATATGCACTTAGTTTTAATGACTACAGTAGCAGCTGCACAATGAGCATTTTCATTCAACATTTGTTTTCACATACTGTGTGTGTGTGTGTGTGTGTGTGAAAGTGTTTTAATTTGTGTTTATTTGTGGAGTGTGTATTTGCCAGCAAGAAACATGTTACCTCAGAAGTGTACTTCATCGATGTATGCAAACACAGTAATGTGTGTGTGTGTGTGTGTGTGTGTGTGGAGGTCAGTAAGTCAGTCTCCATTCCCACACGCTGCCCTTTGATCAAAGGGCCACATTTAGTCCGCCCACGGCATGTGTCTGAGCCCTATGAAGAGTGTGTGTGTGTGTGTGTGTGTGTGGGCTGAGATGGATAGGCCCTGTGCCCTCACTGCAACGCTATGGCTAATGGGCACGCAGGTCAGCAGGGGTGGACACGCATCCGGCTGTGCGTATATGTCACTGAGACCAAAACCTCTCTCAGGCCTTCGCCGGGAGTCACGAAAACACAAATCTTTGCAAGAGAAAAAGCATATTGGGCCAACAAAACGCTCGGAACACACTTTGGCAGAATAATTTGGCAGAGTAAAAGGGATTGATCTGAGCGTGGCAATTAGGCAAATTTCAGAACTAAGCATCTGGCGAGGCGAGAACGCTTCGCCTGGCAGAGGATTACCATTTTAGTTCCATTTTGAGACGACGCAGCCCAGAATGTTATTTCACAGCACTCCAGCAGCATGGTGGCTCAGGCAAAACCGGCACATGAGGGATCTTTGTGCAGCGTTTATGTTGTGTATGTTGATTTCGACCTGCAAAGTAAGAGAAGTGCTTTGATTAATGATGATTAGGTTTAATGTGTGTGTTCATAGCCGTGGCGGCCGACCTCCCTTTACCCAGCCTTTATGAAAATGAATCGTCAGAATAAAATGCCTGGGATGATAGCAGCCTGCCGATGAGCTTGCTTTCTAAAGTAGGCTGATATAAATGAGAACCATTCCCCCAATTACGAAAGATTAGGTTACCCTCCACCAATCTGAATCCTTAAATCCCTTCTGTTTTTACAGCTCTGTCTGCCGAATGTAATTCAGCCTAGAGACCTGGGCAGAATAGCAATAAAAGAAGGTAGAAACTTTACCAGTGAAACCAAGGCAGTAAAAATATCCATTGGGAGAGAGCTAAAGCACATGATAATTGACACAGCGCTGTGTTGCAGTTGGCTGTAATTAACTGTGTAACAGAGGTTGTCGGTTGGAAAGGGAGGAAGCCCAGACTATCTTAGTGCATTTAACACACTTGAAAGTGCAACATTTATCGTGTCTTTCCAGCCTTCACCGAGGGTGCGTTTCAGGTTAGCGTAGGTCTCTCGGCTGTGTTTATCCAGATCTTTTACTACAGGCCCAGTCAGACATTGTGCACCACTTCCTTTATCCTCTGTACTACAGTTTGAACACACGAAAAATCAAAAGGAGCCATTGTTTCTGGGGTGAGCGCGAAAAAGCTTATCATCTATTTTTAGCGCACTTTTCCTCATTGTTGCCTGGGCCACGATTCATGCTTACGTCTAGCGGTTGTGTGCCATAAACTATGTTGTGCTTCACAGCCAGGCACTGGCTGGTGACAACTCTCACCCACACATTAGTGATCTATGAGCCATATACCACAGGCCCCCTGCTGCCTCGCCAGCCGCTTTCAAACGCACAGGGCCACAACAATGTCATTCTCCCTGTGTGATAGCACCCATATGCGCCGAGTGCACCTGTATTAGCGTAATGTGCCAACCCTTTATTTCTCATCACTTATCACAACCCGCTACATGTTGTACCGAAAAGGGGGGAAAAAGCTCATAAAGATAAAAATCACATTTCACTAGAGGGTGCTTGTGTGACAGTGATATATGCGGTGAGCATCCTGCCACCTCATTGAGATGGGAGTGAGTTCTGGGTGGCTAAATCAATTTGTGCAAAGGCTGTTGGCGCTAGTATTGGTGTCGTGATATGATCTTTGTTGTCCATTTTTAGAGGTCAGCGTGAGCGCAACGACAAGGGCAAAATAATCTGACCGCTTTCTCTCTTGTTTCTAGGCTGGTAAACGAACTCCCCCAAGAGGATTGTGGGTAAAGTCAGTCTTAATCACAAAAGGTATATGTTTGTTTTTTTGTTGTTTTTTTTTCCTAGGTTTCGACACCATGGATTCTCACTTAAGAATGTATTTTCATCCATTACCGCATGCGTCTTGATAGAGTGTCCAGGGCCAGAGGCGAGCTCTGTCCATGCATTAATCGCTGTAATTACTTAGTGAGGGTGACAGTGATTCTGGAGGTGCGTCTGAGTAAATATACCAGTAGAGGACTGGGGGCGGGTGGTGGTGGACCAGTCGATAGGCGAACCTGACTCCCTCTAATGTTAGAGATCTCCGGTCTGGAAGAAATGGAAAGAAGGCTTCAAGATGTGTCAGCAAGTCGAGCCAATTTCCTCATATCCATCTCATGTTACACCATGAAAGCCCTAATCCGGGGAATTTTTCTCTGATTTTTTTTTTTTTTTGTGTTTATATAGCTGTAAACTACACAGCTTTTGCAAATGCCGTTCAATCCTTTGATGCACATGAAGCGATGTGTTTAATGCATCCAATGCATGTGAATAAACTAAAGACTAACTGGGTGTGAAGCATTCAAGTTACACAAAAAAGAGAAGTCAAAGTTCCCTTTCATCAAATGTTTTAGGACGTCACAGTACCGGCCACACTCTTTGACTGACTTGTGATCTCTGGGAAGTGCAGTGCAGAATCACCACAGCAACGACTGCTTAGCAACAAAGATGTTGCCAACATAAAAAAACAAAGAAAAAAACAACAACAAAAAAAGGAAATCTTAGAATTATCACTTGATTTAGTATGCTGGAATATATTTCTGCCACATTTGTTTTATAGCGCAGACTGCTGTGACGTCGGCTGTACAGATGTTCAGTGAGAGAGATGCTCGTAAAGAAAAGGAGGCGAGTGGTCAAATCAAGGCTGTCAAGTCAGGGAAATAAAAGCGGAGGAGGGAGAGATGAATACGCTGCAGCTCTGAGGGCTCCTTATTGTCTGTACAAGAGCAGCAGAGTTACTCTTTGTGTTATGCTTCTGGAATGTGTCTTATAACGATGTCGATGTGCCAGTTAATCAGAACGGCATTGTTGGTCATAATAAGTGAGTTTAATAGGTGAATGTTTGCCACTTCCCTTCTTATCTCACAGTGACTTTCACTTTCTTGTACTGCCTGCAGCAAGTAATCATGGGAAATATACGACTCAGAGACACCGTTTTTAATTAAGGATAGTTTTTAGCATAATGGAAGGAAAAATGGGACATTTGGACTTGTGGAAAGAGTGTTCTTGTGCACACACATGCATGTAGAGCAGTTTTCTTTGGGTTTGGTTTTCTCATTAATCACAGCAGAACCATGTCTGATACTAGCATACAGGAGATGAAACCAGACTGGAACGTCAGAGTTGAATATTTGAACATCTCAGTGCTGATGTGTGCAAAGCAGAGTGTGTGTCTGCAGGGGAGGCTTTGAAATTTCATCCACTCCGTCCCTTTTAACTCTGTGGAGGGGATGTGTGTGTCTCGCTCCAGTTGGCCAATGGCTGTTAGGAAGCTCCTGAACACCCCGCCACCACCACCACCCCTCCAACCATTCACACACATGCACACACACACACACTCCTCGCTATCTGCCTCCCCTTCTCTTCCCCCACCCCCTCTTCTACTCCACAGACTTGCATTGTGTCAGATAGTTTAATGTGAAATTGCTTTTCTTTCAAATTTCCCCCTGGAAACGCAGGTCGTCGCAAAATGTTACATCTCATAATGGCGTGTTATTGTTGTTCTTTCATACGAGTCCTTGGCTTCTGAGTTTTTCAGCACAGAGCTGAGGTCACACTCGGCTATTTTTCCCTCTGCTGCTGTCGCTTCACCTCTCTTTGCCATCTCGGATTCTACACCGAGCTCTTCCTCTGCTGCGCCCATGGTAACCCCGCTGAAAAATTTATCACCACCTCACTCTATGATTACGCTATGCATTAGCAGGGCTTAAATTTAATTTGTTGGCGGGCCCTCGCGGCAGTGCTACGGGCCTGGCCTATCAGAGACACTTTGTAAAGGCCCTGGAAGAGCCTCCCGGGGTGATCCTATCAGTCAGACACACTGTCAGCAGACACACTCAGTTAGTCAGCATTGAGTCAGAAATGTGGCCCAGCCAAGCCACACGCCACCGTTGGCTGCTCCGCTGGGCCGCTGCTGTGGGCATCAAGCTCCCCCGCCTGCCAATCAAAGCTCCAGCAAGGATGCTGACCTTTGTTCCTCTGTTGAAATGAATGCTCCTCAACAGGTGATCCAACCGACATCCCTGCCTCGGCACCCTCAAGTTTAAATATAGCATAGTTTTCTTTTTTTATGTTCCACCCTCTCTTCGCATTAGCCTGTTACAGCGCTGCTGTGTGTTTATGTCAGTAGCTCTGTAGGATGTAATCACATTATTTCATATATTTTTAGACTTTATTCAGTACACAGTGTCAATCCTCTGACAATCGCCTCAATATTAATAACCTGTCCTAAAGTGGCTATTAGTGTCTTCCACTTCTGTGATTTACATTAATACCTGGTGGTTAATGTCATGTTTCTTTACAGAGAGTGTGTGGAACATTTAAGTGCAAGCCACCACCTCCGCAGTAATACGCTCTGTGATTATGTTCCCTTTGCTTATTTTTACTTTCACATTTTCATCCTCACAGACGACTATCAAAATAGCTTGATCTGCGGCCACTCAAGGCTGCTTTTATCGCCCGCTCGCAGAATGAGAAGGTCAATTTTCAAGGCATTTCGTGGGGGGAAATGTTTAAACCAGCTAGTTACTAAGAGAACCAACAGGGCCTTATGCTTCCTGCGGCTCTAATTAGGATCCATTTTCATATGGTTTTAAATGTCAAGAACAGAGCGCACGCAAAGTGTTTTGAATTTGCTCAGGAAGGCCTCAGTCCCTGGGTCAGACAGGTTGAAAGCATATAGGTTTATTATGAAAAGAAGACATACTGTAACAAGGCACTCCGTAGCTGAGTTTTGCCATTGAAAAAGGGAAAAAAAAGATGATATACTGCTTCTGACCTCATCCATGGTCCGCTAAGAACGTAATGTCAAAAGTTGCTAGCGCCTTTCTTCATTTGACAGAAACAAATCCTCAGCAAGGACGAAATGACCCCCCCCCTCCCTGTGTGGAGGCTGCACACTCTCCTCGCCTGTGTGGGTTTCCCCTGGGTGCTCCAATCTCCCCTCATGGTCCAGAGATATACAAGTTAGGTGAAATTTATGAATGGTATTTTATAGTGCTTGGTCACACCAGAAAGGGGCACAGCAGAATTAATTTGTGAAACAGGTAGTGGTAGAAGCTCGGTGATGGTGACTACACACAGGTCGTGTAGTGGCTACCATTGGTTGTGCCTGTTTTATTCGAAACAGTAGAATTTTAAAACTATTTTGATTAATTTGGGGTGCAAACTCTTTTTGTAGGTCCTAGTTTAATTTTTGGCAAAATGGATACGACGAGGAAAGCTTTACTGGTGTTGCTTCTCATTTGGCAGAGCGTGGTTTTATAAAGGAATCTGTCCTCCCAAGAAAAACGGCAGCATCAGTTGTTTCAGCAAATGTGTTTACATTCAAGTGACAAAGCCCTCTAGTGGTCATAAGAAATATTATTATTATTATTATTATTATTATTATTATTATTATTATTATTATTCTTGTCAGTCAGGAGCAAATAAGGAAGCGTGACATTGCTATAGAGCCACAAACTCAGCAGAAGTCGGGGTGGTTGGATGGTTTCTTTCAACAATAACCACAATCGTTCCTCAACATTAGTAGTAGTTATTTTTACCCAAACCACAATCTTTCTCTGACCCTAATAAGAACCAAACATTAACCGTAGTGGTGTCGGATCAGATTGTTACAAAATTAGCTAAAATGGTAGATTCCTCTATTTTGGACCCTCTGGTTCTCTGCCTTCCCTCAAAGGTCACAAGTGTCAAATGGTTTGCAATTGGTCAACAGCTCAGATTCATGTGTATTTAAAAAAAGTTGTGTGAAAGCAAAGCAAACAAATTCACAGATTGCAGCAGTTCCAGTGGAAATGAATTTAATGTCGTCCAAACGTTTACTGTTATAAATGCTGGTGTGGTCGAGCCCTTAGCCCAGTGATTTGTACAAAAACCTATCCAGGTTTAATCAGAAACTTTTCTGTCTACACCCATAGCATGCTGGGTATATGTGACCATGAATAGCTGTTAGGACAGTAAATTAATGAAATACCCTGGAGCCTGGATTTTGTATCCGAGGTAACAATGTATAATCCCTTGTCCAAGCAGGCCTGTATTTCTACCTTAAACATCCCTTTCATTCCTTCATTTAATAAATGACACCCAGAGGACGAAACGGAGACAAGTCCCCGCTGACACCTGTGAAATATGGACTGATAATTCTCCTGCCACTCGCTTAATGCCGCTCCTTTCCACCTCCTTCTGTCTAACAGGCCGGCCCGACGCATGTATCATAATGAGCGGATCTCTACGTCGTCAATTAGGAGCACCTTGTGCATGTGACTGAACTTCTGTGATTCCTGAGAATAAAGGAAGAGATGGAAGCACATGGGAGTGCTCGCCACCTAGCATCCCCTCAGTGTTAGTTATTTTTGCCAGATGATTACAAGCAGAGTGTCTATTGCTTCTTTATTTTGTGTATGTGTGCGCTGTGGATATGCGGTGGCGGTCCCAGGGGTGGTGTGACGGAGAGGAGCAAAGCGTACCAGCTCCTCTATGCCCCCCTCTTGCAGATGTGAAAAACTTTGTCATTGTCTGCATGGCTCACTTTGAGTGATTTAATTACTTGCTTTAGACTTGAACAATTATAGCTGAGCAGCACATATGTTAATTATATCTGACCTCACATTTTTGCTGCTCTGTTAATTGTTCGCTTAGATGACATTCCGAGATGACTGTCATTGCTGCCTGCGTATCGGGCAATTTAAGAAAAAAAATTAAAGCGAAATGGCTTTGTGACAGATTTTGGTTGATGGAAAAGTTTAAGCTGCAGCGTTCAGTTCCAGATGGAGGAGGTCACGGCGTGTAGGCCTCATGACTTGTCCTTTTAACCCACATTGTCTGCCTCTGTTGCCAGCGGTTACAAACACCTCTTCCCCATCTCTATGAACAAGGACTGTTTTTGTGTTTTTAAGAACTATTTTAACAGGCTTCCAAGCACATATTACAGCCCAGGACTGATGCCACAAAAACTGCTCAAAACCTTTTCTTTAGTGCCCACAGATCTTGTAAGGCGATGGCAGTAATCTGTACACAGCACCCATGTTTAGCAAACAGACCAGGCTGCAGTGCTTTTTCACAGAGTAAATGGACAAATGGAGCTAGAAATGTACGGCTAGTAACCGCAGCTTTCTTTGGATGTAGAACTCACTTCCTGTTGTTTATGAGATGATGCATTTTGTTTTTCTCTTGCCATTATTGGCCAGGAAACATCTAAACCCCCTAATGTCCCAGTTCAAAGCTCATAATGTCTGTTCTAATGCACGTTTGCCTTCCCTTCCGGAAGTCCTTGACTCCAAAAATCCATTAAAAACAGCTTGCAGAGACAAATTGCTACCTGAACTAATACATCTTGTTGAACGACACATGTATTGCAGTTTTTCCAAACATGGTTTTATCACACAGCTTATTATCACATTTAATGGGGACTGTTTTCACTTTTGCCATTACTGCACACTGTGGTTTAATTCTCCTGGCAGCGAGGAGGCAGAACAGAAGTTAAGGTAGCGTGGAAGGCAGATACACACAGCGAGCTCTTCAAATTCATTTTGTCTTGTGATATGATTGCAGCTGCGTGACTGTGGCCTTATGAAGCAATGGCAGGAGAAATGAAAAATGCATGTGCCGCTCAACACGATTACATTTGTTAATGCAGCAGTGTGTCTCTGCATGCTGTTTCTAATGGACTGTGCTTTTGTTTGTCACCTTAAGTGAGCAGAGACCTTTCTTGTTTCACTTCACTACACCGGAGTTGAATTTGGGAAAATAGGATGAATCTGTGATGTTGTATTCAGGGAGGAATGGGATGTTTCCTGTATTACAATTACTTTGATTTCAGATATGTTTAGTTGCCACAACTGTACCTACATAGTGTAAAGTAGTACAAGTACTGATTGACCAGAGCCTGATTGACTTTAAAAAAACAAAAAAAAAAAACAGACATCTTGTATCTATTTCAGTAACATTTTCCAGGAGACCCATACCTCTTAAGTGCAACTGTTTTGGTTAAAAAATGCATCTGAACTTGAGTATTGTGTTCATGCAGAGGCTGTCAAAACCTGTCCGAAGCCTTCTGGCACAACAGATCTGCCCTGACGCTCCTGTCTTGATATTAAAGAAATTATTATAGGACACAAAATATGACAGAAACCTGCTATAGGAAAACTGCAATGCAGGCTATTTCTGTTTTCTAAATGCTTTCCAGCTGTGGAACCTACTTAAATTGCTTTCCTTACTCTAATATAATGCCTACCTTTACCAAGTGTGCAGCTGTATGATGTAGGGAAAAAATTACAGGGTATCCCTGTTTACCAACATTATCACTTCATGGAAAAGGACTAAGATCATTGCAAACATTTCTATACAGGATGATCGTACGAGATTGTCATTCCAATTACCATTTAATAGTCGGCTGGTGTACAATATACACTGTAGGTTTGTCACATCCCTGTTGGTAAGTTCCAGCTTGTGTCTGCTCTTCTTCTTTGTCTATTCAGTTTGTGTTTGGCAGATGTTGTGCTCAGTTTCCAGACTCGTTCCTCTTGAGATATTAAATCATTTTGCTTTTTCTTTTTTTTTTTTTTTTTTGACTGATGCACTTGTAATGTGGGCACAAATGATTTGTCCTCTTTGGAACTGATATGTTACTTTGAAAAGTAACATAAGTGCTGGTTGCCAGACTTCTTTTGTTGATGACAATGCTGCTCATTGGCATTCAGCCTAATATGACTCACTACTGTAGCAGTGTTTGTAATTGTGATTAAGTTACTCCAAAGAACTCTTTTTCTATTAGGTGCTGTTTTCCATTTTTGCTAATGTTGCAGTACAGTTCATGCTGATGTGTGTGTGTGTGTGTGTGTGTGTGTGTGTGTGTGTGCGCACACTGTCTGTTTTGGTTGAGATTCTGAGCTGATGGCAGCACACATTCATTAAGCACAGTGGCTCGGGCTTCTCCCCACCAGGATTCACAGACAGCTGTCAGTTCAGTGAGGGACTCCTGCACTGATTGTGCATCAACATTCACTCCAACTTGCACATTCCACTGCACATCTACTTACTTCGACATTTACATACCCATCAACACAGGGCCACTGCAGTGTGGAGCGCTTGGGTGACTGCCAGGGCCGATTACACCGCTACGACCTTTGCTCCCGCGTGTATCCGAACGCGCAGGTTGACGTTTACGTTGAAGTGGACGCGTACGCACGTTAGTATATTATTATTTTTGGTCCAGCAGAAGAACTCCACACCAAGCTGACAGACACACAGCCCTGATGTAATATCACCTCGTATAGTTGCTGTGGAAAACATGTTAGCAAACAGTTGCCTATTTACAAATCCAGCAGACACAGATCATCATCCCACTGGAGTCGTTTTTGTGTTTCCACCTGATGAATATATGTCCAATATTCACTCTACTATTAGCTCTGGTTTAGACTCGATCTGTGTTCCGCTCTCTTCACCAGCTATAGTCACTTAGTTGGTCTGTCTTGTTGTTTGCTGAAAACAGTTTCCTGCTGCTGATGGAAACAGGATTAATGAGAGCGCTAAGATGGAACCATACATTAAATGTGCCGTAAAACTAAAACTAATTGCCAGAAATTTTGATAAGTCATTAATGAAAATGGCAAATATTTTCTGGTTCAAGCCTCTGAAATGTGAAGATTTCTGTGTAATATATAATTTTTAAACTGAACGTCTTTGGTTTTGGACATTTTAAAATGTCACCAGGGCTATCAGAACTTGTGACAGGCTTTTTCATTATGTTTTTGATATTTTATAGACTAAAGAATGAATCCATTAATCCAAAAAAATAATGGACAGAATAATCAAAAATGAAAATAATCCATTTGATTCACTTTCAGTATAACAAATATTTAAGTAAAAATGAGCTTTCACATAATAAAAAAAAAAGTGCACACAAAGAAAAATATTTTACATCCTAACCTTGTGCCATAAGTAAGTTTTACTAGATATTCTATTCATTGTTTGTTGTCATTTATGTCTCTTTTATTTTACCTCACTCTTCCTGTCCGTTGCTGCAGTGAGGATTTTTTTTTTAATTTTTATTCATTGGTATTCAGATATGCTGGCCTGAGGTGGCAATCTGTTAAAGAACGTGGAAGGGGATGTCACCTCTCAGTTAAGGCGGCGGTGCCATCCTCGAGGCCTGGTGTGCTTGGACAGCTGGCCTCAGAGTTAGCGAGTGTGACTGTGGAGGAATGGACGCTAAATAACAGAGCCTACAGCTCTGCCCTCCCGCCTGGCTGGCTGGCTGGCTGGCTAGCAGGCGTGACGCGACAGGACGGAGGCCAGAGCCAGCTACAATCCATTACTTTTACCTGAGGAAGAGGGGAGGTAGAGAGAGAGAGAGATTGAGTTAAGGGCCAGAGCACCTTTCAGCGCTCTCTTCTGCATGCTAATTCCACCGGCGCTTCGAAAGGGATCAAAATCTGCTGGCTGAGAAATGTGGCCTCTCAACTCACTAAAGGAAGGAAAAAATCCTCCTTCCTCCTTGATGCTTCACTAGCAACCAGTTTGCACACAGATGCATATTAACACACAGCTGCACACAGTGTTTAAATAAAGTGTTGTAGAGTACAAGTCTGGTATTTCATGAGTGTTACGTCAGCTGGCGCATAATGACCCTTAATAGATGTGGAGATTGGACCTGGAAATTGGAGACTGAATGTTATTCTTTTGTGTTGTTATAATTATACACACTTGATGTATTATGTTTACACAAAATACCTCATCTGTTGGCAAAGCAAATATTTTAAAGAGTGAAAGGTGTGCAAAATGAATGTCAATTTTATGGGTGTTTCAGATAAGTCAGCATTTTGTTGTTAAATCTTTCTGGTACCGGATGAAGAAATTATAAGAGAATTACTTGATTAGAAAGCAAAAAAGATGGAAAGGCTACTATATGCTTACCTGTCACATACCACATGTTGCTTGCTCAGTGATGTCACGACACACATCCACACCAACACAAATCACCTCCACCCCCTAAAATTTCCCATGCACGCCAGACAGACGACGTGATGAGCATTTGTGCAGAGACCATGAAGCAGAGGGTGATTTTTGAGGCGCTGCTTAAAGCTATCACTATCGGAGTGGAAAATACACATGACAACTGGTTTGCAGGTTCCAAATGAGAAACCACCACAAACAGTGTAGGTGGGGGCGGTGGGAGGAGGGGGGAAAAAGCTGCCTGGATTGGCACCCAGTGACAGTGATAAATTTCACCAATCGTCCAGTGTGAAGATCTGTCTAATCTTAGCGGTGGCTCGCAGCAGGGTAGGACCCCATCACTCTCCCATTATTTGACAACAAAACATCCGCGGAGAGCAGTGAGCCAGGTTCAGTTAGCTACTATACACTCCCCGCATACACAAATACCCAGCGAGGGGGATTATAAAGTGGCTCTGTAGCCGGCCGTTAAAGGGGCAGACCATTAAAATGCAGCCGCAACCACCTATCCCCACTCTAACTGTAGAGTGGTTGAAAGAGAACAAAACAAAGCTGTCTGTCAATAGCCTTTAATTTTGAATAGAGAGCAAATAAAATTCAATGCCTATAATGGCCTTCATTTTCCTCCAGACTCTTGAAATTGATTCGATGGCTTAATTTGGCGCTGGCAGGTGGGATGCGATTGGCAAACATATACGGCTGCATGCAGTTCACCCCAGATGACTCAATAAACAGCATTTGCAGCAGTTTAGCAACAAAACATTTTTCTGAGGCCATGCATCACGGTCCACATGCATCTATCACGGCCATGTGGTGTTGTGTTGGCAGTTACAAGCTCACCGTTTACACCCAAAATGTTATTTTGATTTCACTGACACAGAGATAATGTTTCATAACACACAGTCAGTCACGAATTAGCCCATCTGTCTGTTTGAGCTTCCCGGTGCTGATGGAGTCTCTCTGTGTTTGTTTGGGTGGGTGGGTGTGTGTGTGTGTGCGTGTGTTTGACCACAGTGGCTCAGCCCTCTCCCCACCAGGATTCACTGACGGCTGTCAGCTCATTGAGTGACTCCTCCACAGATTGTATTTGAGCCAAAATCCTGATCCCTCGTCTCACTGCTCCTCTCGTGCTTTGCTCTCTCACTTCTCCCTGGCTTGTCGACATGCATATGTTGACACACTCGCACATGTATATACAAGCACTCACACACACACACACACACACACGGACGGTATGTTGTGTTACAGCTTGTGGTATTCAACAGGAGACACTGGCGACTGTGTGAAACTGAATCTGAAAGTGAATCTTGTCTGTGTAATTCACTCCAATCAGCCTGTTCAAATCCAGCTCCACATATGCAGCTCTAATGGCACCCGTTTCTCCCAACAAACCAAACCTGTTACAGAGTCAAGTCAGTCCATTCCTTTTTAGTTAAAGAGCATGTTTACTGCAGTTCAGGCTTCTTAATTCTACTTCAATTGCCTGATGAGTTTATAGAGATTTGTTTTGTGTTTGTCATACGAGTCAAAGAGCAGGGCTGCTGGTATTTTATGTTTATTGTCAAATCCAATGAAAAGACAAAACTATCAATGAAATGATCCTACTAACGAGTATATTCTGTGTACCCAAAGCTATTACACCAGACCAAATGTAACAGTATGGCTCTTTTGTGTTTTTATGCACAAAGCCATAATCTATATCAGGTTGTGGCTGGTGTTGGGCAGTATGAAGATATATACAATCAGAGATTTTGCCATTCCGTTTTTGCATGGTAGCTCTCCTTTTAATATCTCTATTCATAGTATACTACTACTACTTACTTTACAGAAAGATTGGGTTTTTATTGGATTTGTGGTACAGGACCTTGATTTGTCAGGTATTTAGTGGATTAACAAATACAGGCATTCCTTTCTGGTTATATAACCCATACTGCATCAGTTGATTTTCCAGAAGTGTATTATATCATGATATACATCAACACTGTGATTTATAAAATTACATATACCATGATAGAAAATCACCCCGAGCTGATGAGCATCACAGTGACAATCACTTTATCCTCCATCTTGATATGCGCCGTTCACGTTGCATGCTTGCATCCATTTGATTGGCCAATGCAGTGGGTTGGTGGATGACGTTGCATTGCTTTGCTGCAAAACGTTTCAGCTTTTTTTTTATGAGACTACCTTTTTAAAGACGCATTGCTAATGTCAGTCTGAATGCACCCTAAGCAGAATAAATTAATTATTTCGGTCTCTTCTTTGGGAAAATTAGAAGATAACGTACCACGTTTATTATCCTTGGACACCTTTTTGTACAATCCTATCACCTTTAAAACATCTTTCTGAGATGGTACTCGATGTTCCTTTTGTACTTTCTGAACTGATGAGTGTAAAGTACCTGATTTTCACATTTTTATTCTTGAATTCAACAGTATAGTTAATAGAATATCTCTTTTTTTAAGACAAAACAATAATTCAACCTTTTTTTTATGGTCGAAATGGTGGTTTTGTGCATTGCTCTTTTTGTGCTACACTTTTCATGAAAACATTGCCCTCTTCAATGATATTCTCCTGTACATTACTGCACTGTAGCTGCTCTTTTGTGAACAAAGCTTATACAAACCTACTTGTTCATCCCTCTGTCTCCTGACTCCTTCTCTTCATCCTCTCCTTATTCCTCAGAAGAGAAGAGGCAGAAAGCCTTTGCGCTGGACGTCTCGCATTGCTGAACAATTTTGATCACACTTTTTAAATCTGAATCCAACAGGAAAAACGAGTTCAGTTCTGAATAAGGAATCAAAGCTTTCTTGAATGTTTTTCATATCCTCCTCCTTGTCAAACTCTTCTTTTGTCTTTTTTTCCCTTGTGCTCTCTCTCCCTAAACCTCACCCATCGCCTCCGCACAACATTTTCTAAACAAGAACAAAGAAATGATGATGCCCAGATTGAGAACCGGTGCGATTTACATGACTGATTACAATGTAATTTCACACTTATTTGCATGGATCTCCTCAACATCCTCGCTGAGCTAATGGATTGTTAGAGCTCTGCAGCCATGTAAATGAGGATGAGTAAGATGGAGTGAAAGACAGAGGAAAAAGAAGAGAGAAAAGAGACGGAGAGGCAGACAAAGTTCAAGTTAAAGTTCAAGGTCATTTATCTCCATAGCCCTTTATCACGCGCAAGTCTCAAAGGACTTTAAATGGGCAGACAAAAAAAGAAAAGAGAGACAGGAACAAAAAAAGAAAAAATCCAATTACATCCAACTAATCAGCAACCAATCACAAAACAAAATGAAACAGTGTGTTGAAAGGACATGGCTGCTTACTAAACCTTCTAATCAGCCTGAGAAAAAGACAGACTGATGCTTTATTAAGCTCAGGAAAATCTGCTCAATAAAATAACTCCACACTTCTCTGCAGGACCAGTTTATTTCATTAATATACAATAAATGATTGATGACCAGCAGTGAGTTCAAACTTAGCCTAGTTACACAGTAACTTGAGTGTTTACTAGGTGATCACACCTAGTATGCATTACTAAATGTAAACGGGTTGCACCAAACCAACTTGTTTTTACCTAAAGTTGCTATTAGTTGCTAATAAATCTTTACACCCACTAACTACCAGGTGTAACCTTAACGCAGCTAACTGACCAATCTAGCTTTCTACTATATGACCTGTATAGAGTGAATAGTATGAGGTACTATGTAATTTAGGTGGCACATCTGATACTCGAAATGCTGTTTAATTATGGTGTGAACTGTTGTAATAGAGGCATCGTAAGACCCCACTCTCAGCCTTAAGTAACCTTAATTAACCGACATCATCAAGGATTTCTGACTAGGTCTGCCTTGATTGTTGAAGAAACTGGGAACAACAAAATTACAAGATTACAAAATGTCAATAAATTTGCTAATAATGTTGAGCTGAATGACCAAATAAGGTCAGTTGGTTAGGTTGCACATTCAGATATTTCGCTCTCACTCTAAACTGCATGAAAACTATTAATTCTGAAACACACATTTCTCCATTTATGTATGTAGAAATCAGCCCAGAATTGGACGATTGTACACCTTACGATTTATGCCCAATGTCAACATTTAGTGCCAATGCAGGAAGTAGTGTGTCCTTTATGTAACAAAGCGGAAAGTAAGGGTGTGGAGGTCGGGGTGATGGATGGATGTGTGTGTGTGTGTGTGTGTGTGTGTGTAGCACGTCCAAGTATCATGCTGGAGTTTGACATTACCAAACGTCTGTGAACTTTGTCCAAAGTTTTAAAGAACTGTCCAATGTGTTATGTTGAGTTGATTTAACTTTATTGCCATTACAATAAAAGTTGTTAGAAACTTGCTGTTGGTGAGCTCATAGTGCAGTAGGACGGACAAGATAACGCAAAACAAATCATACAAATTAAACCATAACTGAATTAAACATGAAAACACACAATATTATAAATGACTATTACTATTAGAAACGTATGCAATACGTTACATTCTAACTTTTTTTTAGGATGTTATGTTACAGCTCGAGATGCTCCAGTGACATCCCGTTTACATTGTTGATTGTCTTTATAAGCAACCACTGTAGGCATTACTAAAGTCTTTACTAGCTAAGACGTTCATTAAGTTTTAATGAGACAACCTGATTTTGTAAATCACTGTTGAAAGTAGCTAGGAGTTGCTAAGACTTCAGGAAGGAATTTTAAATGCAAACTTAGTGATGGATTTATGAATAACTGGTGCAAACACATTCAGGTCGTAATCGGGTGCAGTCTTCAAAAGTCTAAAAAATGTCAAAGTGCAAAGAGTATAAAGATATAGACATGATGTATGGTATAGATTGGATTTTGTGCATTATTCTGCTGCAGAGGATTTGTATTGCTGCTATTAGCGGTCAAATGTGTGTCACAGGGTCTACATATCTGACGGTATAAATGCACCAAAGCAGTCCAGCTCTGCTCTATAAAGTGCAGTATTTTATTTTTCTCTACAGATGCCATTTATAGTTTTGTCTGAGAATTTCATCAGTGCTTTTATGAGAGGTTGGTCGTATTTGATACCGCTTTTATGAGGCCAGTTACTTTTTATGTGAAGCCTTCAGTAGAAATGTTGATGCGGTATGATTGCTGGATTGGGAAGTTTATAGGGATCAGTGTTCTGTCCAACATCCAAGAAAGAGTTGTTCTGAGCTCATCATTTTAACTTTCACTTTAAATGCATGAATATCTAATCGAATTTCTTTAGGATTAAAGTCCCAGTGTGTTGAACAGACAAATATTTTAGTCTTATTTTCATTACGCTGTGATTTTAGCATGTTTATTGCTGTATCTTCTTTTAGAGTCTCCTGCAATGATTATTTTTTTCTCCAATGGTACCAAGTCTTTCTTTTCTTGCAACAAGTAATTAATTTCCACTTTTTGTCATTAGTTAAACCAGTTTAAAAAAATAATTATAGCCAACTCCATGCAAATAGTGATTAATTGTAGCTGGCATTAGTCCATTTGTTCTCATGGAAGCTGTAAAGGGAAGCTCCCCGGGTGATTCATTTCTCCTGGTTCCAGAGATACGTAGCTCGTCTGCCTTTTCATCACCCTTTTTGTTTCTCATTGTTTCCCTTCACTTTCATCATAAGCCGCATGCTAATGTACAGTGCGGCTAGGGTAGAGGCTGGAATATATCATTTTCTGATTACATTCAATAAATGGATTTGTGGCTATTTGCACAGAGGAAGTGTCACGGCGACATTAGATATGAAATGCTGACTTTTCGGAGCAGGTACAGCCGCAGCAGGTTGTCAGAACGTCCGTCTGCTCTGCAGCAGCTCGCTGTTCTGACGGCTAACGCTGCTGAGGGAATTACCGGCCGTCAAGGGGAAGCTCTATTAGAATATCTGTGATGGATCCCAGAGTGAGAGTTGACGTTGAAGCTTCTTTCCGAGTGGTTTTTTTTAGGTACCTTATGCATAAATGGTGCAATTCAGACTGCTACTTAAACCCTTCACAGAGGTGCTTAAGTCTTCTCTCACACACAATTTCCTCCCCGCTCATTCTGACATTGAACCGAAGTGTAAAGCCGTACTGCTCCCAGCAAGTTGCACACTCAGAATGGTCATTTGCATTATTTAAAGGTTCCTATGAAGCCCAATACAGTTTCTGATCCATATTTATACAATCTGAGATATTATTATATTGCTAATGTTGAAAAGTATTTAGTTTTCAGTAAAGATTGAATTGATTCATTATGGTTATAGTTTGTGTTTTTGTGTGTGTGTATATATATGTGTGTGTGTGTGTGTGTGTATATATATATATATATATATATATATATATATATATATATATATATATATATATATATATATATATATATATATATATATATATATATATATATATATATGACTGTTGTTGAAACCCATAATCTTGTATGTATTTAAGGATTAATAACAGAACTAAGGAATAAAATATAAAAGACTGAAGCAGAAGAAATTTCAACTGTGTAACAACATCAACTTGTCAATTTTCACCTAATTTGTTTGTCTGCTTTTTCATGTTATCACATATGTTTTTAAAATATATATTAAAAAAAATACTAATTGTAATACTCAAGGAGTGGTCTGATTGGCAGTTGTAAAATCCTCATTTTAATGTCAAGTACTACATTAAAGGTGGATGTATGCACAGTAGTAAATCAGTACGTTTGAGAAAGGAGTACCATGGCCCTGAAGGACAAAACACATACAAGAACAAACATTAAGGAAATGCACTCCAAATTCAGAAATGCAGGAATTACCAAAACACATACAAGGGTGAAAATACATCAACAGCATTAAGAAAAATTACCTCCAAATTAAAAAAAAAATGCTGGAGATATAGCATAGAAAAAATAAAAACACAAAATCGTAAAGGAGGTCTTACCAATGCCAGTTAAAAGAAACTCAAACATGACATAAAACAACTAACAAATATTTTTATCGGTGACCAGAGGGAGTTGAACAAACCCCCTTCGACACTTTTTAAAAATCTTGTTGTGCTTGCTGAATCACCACCAGGGCTAACCTGCTGTACTGCTGCTCCAACGCCTCTCCACCACTTACTGTACTGTACCTCGGTCCAGTCTGCACTAAACCCCCACACTGCCACCCCCTCCTTGCTCTGTACTGTACTCTTTATCTATCCCTGTTTGTCTTCCTCTCTCTGTGTGTCTTCCTCCCTCCTCCTCACCACGGTGGGGCTCTGCCAGGGGCTTGTGATCGGATTTAGCGCCGCGTTCTCACTCCGTCTCCCAGAGATGAGTGACAGATGGTGGCCATTAGTGTATATTCCATGCATCTGTTGCAAGGCGCTAATTTATCTCATTAGGGGAACGTGTGGATGGGGAGGAGGGGTGTGTAGGAGCAGGATGGAGCATTTTATTATGAGTGTAAAACACAGGGAAAGATGCACCGAGCTGGCTGATACAGAGGGAGAGGAAGGGGGTGGAGCGTCAGAGTCACTAGTCTTCAAGATTTCTCTGCATGTGTGTGTGTGTGTGTATAGGTATGAGTGTGTGTTGGTGTGGTCATTCTGTGGGGCGAACCAGACAAACCCACTCACATATGTGCACCCCACCCACAGACACACTCATATAAGCAGACACACACCTTTGTCATACTGCGTATTTACATTAAGAAAGGCATGCAGCGCATATGTTCAGGCTTAATTAATGTTCCACAGTGCTGATATGCTTGTCTACGTGCCGTGTAAAGGCTGAGTGTGTGTTTGTTGGGGGATGGGTCGACCAAGTCTGTTGGATAAACCATTAGTAAGTTGATGTAAGCTGCTATTCTGTTGTGTGGCCCAGTTTTTTTGTAGCTTTTTCTAAGAATAATATTATATATGTGTTATGCCATCGCCATGGGAAATACTTGCTTCTTATTGGCTGGCAGGAGTCTGTTAAAATCATATAACAGGACTAACCTGTATACATTAAATTGTGGGAAACCACAGCAACAATACTTCTACTTGATAAGCTTTTACCAAACAATAACGCTTTAGTTAAACAGATTACAAGCCAACTTTTAAAAAAATGGATTATGACTCTGATTTCGTGTCGTGGCATTCTTCAGCGCAGCCTTGTTTATTATTTCTGTATGTCAGGACAACTTGTGTGTTATTGCTTACTTTATTTTAAAGCTGCGTTAGTTGACTTTTCTGGCCACTGGGGGCATCAGAACAAGCTGATGAAGTGAACATGGTGAAGGTCTTGCCAAATAATTGCCTATTTACACAGGCATCCCATTAGAGTTGTGTGTCTGTGCTCTGGTTCGGTCTCCACCGACTCCTGAGAAAAATATCTGGCTCTTTAGCTGCTAGATGTTCCACCTTCTTCACCTGCTAGTCGCTAACCTCGTCTGCCTGCTGTGTGGTGCTGGGCAGATCGTGTACAGTGGGTTTGTCGGAACTTTTTCGCTGAAAACAGCTGCCTGCTGCTGGAAACAGGGTTGACGAGAGCATAATTTGCAGGCCCTAAAACCTAAACAATAAGCTAAAATGTGCTAAAATTTTGCCACTGCGAGCGACCCCTTTCACATCACACGCAGTCATTTGATCTATGGTCTATGAGTTTCCTGTTGTTGTGATTGCTGTCATGGTGATATTTTCACTATACTGCACTTACCTGAGATATCTTGCCAAATAAATCACTGAATCAGGTGCCATATTTGATTTAATGACAACAATGGTGTTGTAATGAAACAAAACCTGTGTCCAAGCCTGTCATGTGAGTCATTCTGCTCCGATTAGAAAACAATTGCACTAAAAAGGTGATACATGCATTATTTTGCCATTAATCTTTATTTCTACATGAGTTTTGACACACTATTGTAATTAAACAGAGGAAAAACAGGAAAATTGCTGAGACGATTGGCAGCCTCCTCCGCATTTTACATTGTGGTAGCGTTACAGAAGCGAGCCTAAAGTTTTCTATACAAGATTTTAGTTCAGAAAACACCAGCTGAGAATCAATTTTAGCCCAACAGCAGGAAACAGGGCCAGTCTGGGAACTGTGGAGGCTTTTTTAGACGATTGCGAAAATGGGCAGTGCTGTATTTTAAAGTTGACTTGGAATGAAAGAGCTAAAAGTTAAGATTCTCTTGCATGGACAGAGTGGGAGTAGTAAAAGGCTAACAGAAAAATTGAATATGTTTATCTTTTACATTAAAATGAATACTATTAAATTAAGCCCAGAATAGCATTATCTTCTTTATTAAGAAGATGCATGAAGGTTTATAGGAAATGTGGTCTGAAGAAAAAAAAAAAAAACACTCACATTACAACCGACATGAGTTAGAGGCTCCCAATCATTGCTGCCACGGTCTCATTTGTTTGCAGTAATTATAGCTACAGTAGGTAGCCTAATTACTTCAACAATAACACACTGATGATTACAAAAGTAAAAAAGTCGCCTCCACAGCCAGACCAGCTAAAGGTGGCACATTTATCCTCCTTATGGGCTTAAAATGCAGTAGTGAGCATGTTTAAATTTCTGTCCAAAGTGTTAACTAAAGTGGATTAGAGAGGCCTGTACTCTGTTCACAAACTCCTTAATACCTCCAAAAGATTGTTTCAGCACATATTCATGAATAAAGAGCGAGTTTAAGGAGATTTGGCATCAGGGCTCTTATTGACCCGTCTTCTGTGTACGGTTTTGCAGGGCTATCTGGGAGCCCAGGGGAAGGATTTAGGCTGCCCAGGAAAAATCTAATATTTCTCCACATTAAAGTCAAATAAAAGCCACCTGGCAGCCCATGTGTGTGTGTGCGGTGGGGAGATGATACAGTGGTGACCTACAGCCATTCACTGGAGCCGGAGTTAAACACTCTGGTTTGGCCTCCTGCTATCTGCTCCGGGTGCCACAAGAGGTGACACATTCTCATAAGCAGGCGGGAGGCCACAGTGGGTGTTGATATGCTGTCGATTGATGTGTGTGTCTGAGTGGGTGTGGGTCTTTTTATGTGTGTGCGCCTCAGGAATGCGTCTGGCTGTACGTGAGGTGAGGCTGGGTGAGCTGTTCCTGCAGTTACATGTTATGTTTAGGATGCTGGCTCTGTCCAGTGTAGGAAGACACAGCTGCATCTGACTGTTTATTATGTCATGCTTGGAAAGCATGAGAAAGGAGACCGTGAATGCATTTTAGGTGAATTGTGTTATTTTGTTTGATTTTATGATTCAAGTAATGTGCTTTTTTTTAGTATTTTTGTAGATTGCTTCTCAGGTATTTTTTTTTTTTTTTTTTTGAGTTATGGGTAAAAATTGAATTAAAAGAAAATCCAGAATAGAAAAGTACAGGTAAAAATCTAGTCTTTGCAGCACAAATTTTTCTGTTTGTTGTTGTTTATATCTAACCAAGGAGTTTGACACATAATGTGCTTGCTATCCATTTTTCTCCTCACTTTTCTGAGCATTTTCTTTCCACGTTTATTGTTATCTTTTAAAAGTAACTCATCTTTTAAAACTGTTCTGCCTCATTTGTTTAATTCAGCGGTTTATTAAGCAAGAATACAAGTGAATCAGACACATACAAAAGAAACCACAACGAAAACAATGAAACCAACAAACACATGAAATAAATAATAAAATAAAAGTTTGAATTCAAGTTGAATTAGCAGAATGAACACACAGAAAAGGGGAAATATTTGCTAATTAACAGTCAAATCTTTCTCAGCTTGTCACATTTAACGTCCAGCTGAAATCTGCTACAGCACATATCTACTCTGTAAATCACTTTTCCTGTGTTCTCCTTTGAGGAAAAAAATCAAACTAAAAGGGAGAAATTTAGATTTCAGATTTTTTTCGGTTTCATGATGGCGCCCCTTCGTTTTGCATTAATTCAACGGAATACCGCTCCGATATCCGTCTACATATATGGATACCTTATTTCGATACAGCCAATCAAATCTTGCATAAAGCAGTAATGTCAGTAGCTTATAAACATGAACACACGTCTTGTCCTGCACCTTAGCTTGTTGAACGAATGACCAAAACATTCAGCAGGAAAAGTGCATTACTAACGTCAGTTTGCAGGTTATATAGCTAATTAGCTGCTTAGCATCAAACAGCATGTAAACATACCCGCAAATGTCTCTTCGGCCCGTTTAGATGCTGCCGTGGTCTTTACTCTTCAGTACTAGTAACAACATGCTGTCTGCCCATGAGATGAAGGCTACAGCGCAAGTTTGTTTACTTTGTCTCTCGTTCCCCACGGTGTAACACCGGCAGTCTGCCAGCTGCTGTCAATCAAACAGACACCGACACGCCCCTCCAGCCAACTGAGATGAAAAGGAGCATTTCTGATATTTTCCCAAAGACCTTTTTCTTTTTAATAATAATAAAAAAAACTATTAACAATACATTAAAAACACGTTTACATTTGTTTTACTAAAAGGGATCACTAAATGTGATTTCAGACGAACTGGATTTCAGTTGGACTTTAAGAGCTATTGACATGGTCAAGGAACTTTTGCCATTTCTTTGCATGTATGTTAGGTTTATGTATCATATAGGCATATGTATTATGTAAAGGAAAGTCTCTCATAAGAGGCCACTCTACTTATTAGCTGGTACCATTCACACAAAGGATGTATTTGATTTCCACTCCTTGAGTATCCATCTCCAGCTGATCATAAGCATTTCCAATCTGAATCCAACTGGCGTCACAGGGAGCTAAGGATTTAAGTGGAGATGGACCTAGCACACATACGGCCTGTTTTAGTATGGATATATAATCCTCTGGACACAATCGCAGAACACTCCCACAAGCAATATGTGCAGCCCTCATAGCACCGCCAGCATTTGGAGTTTAATCTGTCTCATTAAAAAAAAAAAATGCTTGTGTTTCTCTGACAATTGGTTAAAAAGTTTTTAGAAAGATGAGCCTCAAGTATATCTTGCTTTTGTCTTTTATTGTGAAGTGTTGAGACTGATCTAGAAAGGTGTTATCTACATAAACTGTACTTACTTACTAAGTATATCATGCTGAGGATTTCAAGGACCAATTGCTACCTAACATAATAACAAATAATAAAATGGAGCTAGACGCAGAAAGGTTTGATCGAAATCTCAAAGAAAACCCAGTGAGAGTTGGAATAATGTGGAAGGTTTGAACATCGTATATAATCTCAATTTGAAATGTTACTGTCTGATTTAGTTCTGTCAATCTTCTCTAGTGGGTTGCTTCGAGTTGCTTCTTTTTGCTTCTTCTCTGTGCGTCATGAATGACATTATCAAGAGATTTCATCATTTCCTGTGTAGTAGCTCATTTGGGAAAATAAGTGAAAAGTTGTCACAAAGCAAAGAGAAAATAATGCACCACGCTGGCCTCGTTAAATCAAATTTAACACCTTTTGGGATAAAAAAAACTGAGATTTTGTTGCAGGTTTGGAGGAGATTTATTGCAGAATAGCAGGATCTTTATCTCAGTTGATGCTGCCATGGCTGCCGTGGAAAGCGTTTTGTTCGTATCTCTGTGTACTTGTCTCTATCTACAGTCACATGTCTCTGTGAAGCCGCTGTATTGTATGTTCCCCGCTGCCTGCAGCCATGTTGGATGAAAGCGGTGTTGGTAGCGGTTGAGGCTCAGATGCAGGCAGCCTGCGGTGAATCGGTGAGCAGTGACTTGTCTTTATGGGGGCTAGGTCACCGGGAGGTCTCCTTTCATGAAGGTGACAGATGTACAGGGAGATGCACGTCACTGTGTGTGTGTGTGTGTAGAGGAGATCCTCTTTTTGGATTTTTGCATTGATCAAATTAGACCTTCCCATAGATGAGAATGTTCATTTAAATGTCAACACTCATATTAGCAGGCCTCCTGTGAAATATTGGGGATTGGGCGGAATCATTTAGATGTCAGCCTTCGTTTTATATCTTCACTTTAGTGATGAATGGCACCAGTTTGTGTCGACTGAGCAGATTCAAGGGGAAGGTCTCGTCATGTCAAGTCAATATTCAAATTAGGAGATGCTGGAGATGGATAGTTTTTGAGGAGAGGAAGGAGAAGACTTCCACCGATGTGAGTTTTTGAAGACTTTTAGACAGCAATATTCACTAAACTTCTGTCCATTATCTATTCATCATGTTGCAGACAAATACACAAAGAATGAAAGCAGAACAAAAGTATGACTGGTTGCTGTAAGGGTGAAAAAACTTCAAAAATAGCAAATACATTTACAATACAAAAGCTAATCTGATCTAATCTATTAGGTGTATTCCTGAAAGCTATTCAGGTGTGATTGCTGCTCCTTATGCACCTATTCAATGGCTAGGAGACAAAACAGCAAGTGGGAAGCTGCTTTGGGGTCCCAGACTCCAGATTATTACATGTCAATTAAATTGGTAATTTAATTTTTGCGACTTGGTAAGGGAATTTATATGATTTAAGTACAATATGACTTAATCTTGTGGCCATTTCTTTTTGAGGGTCCCAGTGTCAAAATCTAGTTTAGTTTTATTTAGTTTATGTTGCGCTCAAATTTCATATTTCTAAATTAAGCTGTGTTTAATCAAATTACCACAAACTAACAGATGCAGAAAACCTTGGGCCAGGTCGTGTAAGTGTTTTTCAGGACAAGAGTACGGGTTGGTTTTGGAGCCCGGTGCTCTGCTGTCTGCTTGATGTTAATTTGGACGCAACAGAATATACACAATGTACAGACAGCAGCAAGTCGAGAATGGGAGTGTGTGTGTGTGTGTGTGTGTGGGGGGGGGGCATCTTGAATACATTTGGCCTTTTAATGAAGAATTGTGTTATTAATGAATATAACTTGTAAGGGAAACTAAAAATAACTGCATGTTTTCCAGATGATATATACTGTAGATGAGAGAGAGAGAGAGAGATGATAAATAAAAGTGTACAAACTGATCAGTCTATCAGAGTAAGAGGATGTTCTGTATAAAATACAGTGCAGTTTTTTAGCTGAGTTACTTCTACACTTCTTGTCCGAATCACCACAAACTTTTTCTGAGCCCTGAACAAATGTACATTACAGCTGCATCCCAGCGAGTCAGGCTGACAACCTGAATAAATCACTCTGCTCTATCAACATGTTTTGAACAAAACTGAAAGAAAGAAAAAGTCCTTGCTGCCTCTCCTGCCTCCTCTCTTTTTATTTTATTATAAATCACACCACTTCTTTTTTTTCCCCTTTTCTTTCTCAGGCTGTGGTTTGATGTGCAGAGATGCATTGAGAGCCGTGTGACGCTAACAAAGCTAAAGTAGCTAGAATATACCCCTCTGAGAGACACTCAGCCAGACAGGCACCTGTGTGCTTGTCAGCCTCCCTTTGTGTCAGCCACCTAATTGGGAACAATTAGCCCAAAGGTTGTTTTACATGGCAGAACATGATAGACTTCAGTTATTCCATTGTTCCTGTTTTCTGAATGGCGCTATCTGAATGGCGCTCTGATTGGAATTGTCTTTGACGACGAGGCACAGTGGCGTGTCAGCCTGTCAAAAAGACACTTCCTGAAAGCTCCCTGAAAATAGGCGGCAGAGTCGGGGAGGTCATTGTCATCAAACGAGCAGGCGTGCAGTTTTACTGCATGTATCTCATGATCAGGCCGGGTTGGGTGCTGCGGGGGCGGCGGCAACAACAAGCCTCTCATTTCTATCAGCGTTTGTACCAAGAAAATAAGAGGCTGTCATCCAAGAACAGTACAACCATGCGTGTGTACGATATGATCAGTTATGGTGATAATAAGTCATGATGGATTCTCATAATGATTCCATTGGCTCTGCCGCCACGCACACATCATCACCTTTCTCTTCCACGCTCATTTGTGAACACGCCGAGGCCAGCTCGGCCTGCTGGTTGCCAAATGGAGCTAACCCGAAGCCAGCCAGCGCTGAGTCTCCTGTCTCCTGTGGCTCTGGAGGGGAAGCCATCTTCTGAGGCCAAGGCAACGTCTCCTCGACAGATCCCTCTCCTCTGTCACTCTGCAGGCGCGAGGTTGTTTGTGTCAGAGTGTGTTCGTCTTCCTCTGTGTCTATATTGGCTCAATGCTGGTCTTTTATTAAAAGTCAGGTCTGATCCACTCAGCGTGGTCCACACCTAATCTCATAAAGAAATATGCATGTTTGTTTGAGTGAATATTTAGTGAAATAGTTGGTGGATTAATTGCTTAGTCGATGTGAGGATTTGCTGCTTTTTCTGTTTTTTATGTCATTGTAAATAAAAAGATTTGGGCTTCTGGACTGTTGGTCAGACAAAGCAAGTGATTTGAAGATGTCACCTTGGGAAATGTGATGGACTATTTTTCAACATTTTATAGACTAATTAAATTGTCAATTGATAGTTAAAACTAAAAGAGTTATTTGTCTGTTTAGAATTGATTAATACTGCAATGAAGTTCTTAGTTTAAGATAAGAAACTGATCCGGTCTTCAACCCCTAGCCTCTTGCAAGTGAAGCAGACATGGTAACCACTCCACTGTGGATAAATAATGTGAGTTCCTTTATCATTGAGTAAGGATTCTTTGTGTCCCAAGATGATCCAACTTCTGTTTCAGAGGCTTTTCCACCCTGACAAAAATAAAAATCTGGAGGAAGTATTGAATACTGTTCTTGGCCTTTTTTTTTTTTTTTTTTTTGAAGTCTTGGATGTCGATGTGCAACTTTGCACCTACATCTTCTTCTTTCTGTGCTTTGTGTTTGTATTAGCATAATATTTTGTCGCGCATGTGTGTCCGCTCCGTTTTGGGACACCTGCCACAGTCTTCCCACATCCTTTTGTGCTTTGCTGCTGGAGCTGAGTGGGTTTATGTGAGGGGCAGTATGGTCCTGGGGGGTGGTGGTGGTTTGTGTTGGCAGGCATGCAGGCCTGATCCATGGCTTTACTCTTTCTTTAGAGCTGGGGCCTTGGCTGCCGTTACCGGAAGTAGCAGCAGGAGGATGGCAGTGTGCTGTAATACCCAACAGTGTGTTGGTGTTGTCTTTGTGATATAAATACAGAAAATAAATACCTGTGTACTCAAAGCGGGGTTGTGTATTTTTATGCCAGACGTGAGCACATTACTCATTTTGTTTGTTTACATTCAGCCTTGTTATGAATATGATTTGTATGTGTACATCCAAGCCGGTCTTTGTGCATATGCATGCCTGTGCATGTTTTTCCTGACTCTGTGTGTGTGTGTGTGCCAGCGGGTGCAGCTTGCAGCTCAGTGTGTTTATATATTCCTGCTCTCAGTGTGTGTCCGGCACTGCGGCACTGCGCCCGGCTTCACCTGAGGCCAAGGAATGTCCTCTCTTCCTCCTCCTCCTCCCAGCGTCCCTCACACTCCACGCCCACGCCCTCAGCGGGGCAGCGGGCACCTCCGCACAGCCCGGGCCAAGCAGACCTGCCGGGCATCTGGGTCGACTAAACCCGTCTACACTCACCTGGACCTGGACAAGGTCAGGAAGTTGGGAAAGAATACATAACCGCAAAATGCACAGGCCTGGGGCGGGGAAGAGCAGAGGCAGCATGAACCCAGCAGACCTTCTGTTCCCCTTCACAATGAACTGAAAAGGAATTCCAATATACAGTTAGACCAGGCTGACAAAAATCCACACTTTTTCCAATAATTCAATGATCAGGAGGTTACAGTGAAAACAAAACGAAAGCAAAAAATGTAACTCAGCCAAGGTCAGTAAAAGTAGATGAGCTGCGTGTTCCAATACGTGTTTCCTTGCCCAAAACACGGCGAGTCTTCTTTGTGTTCAGGCTGCTGTGGGAATGAGTGAACCGGGGGTTATTCGGGGGATTTTCATGCTGTGCTGCACACCAAATAAGCAGAACCACAGTCAGTCAGAGCAGGCAGAGAAATTCAGAACTAACCCCGGGATCACTCAGTGTCTATAGCAAAAAAGCCAGATCTATCCTTCACCGCCCTGTGTTCTCACACAGCAGACAGCGTAGCTTTGTCTCGTCAATCCCACACTCCCAGAATTCAAACTAATACAAGCCCGGCCCACGAGTGTCTGTCTCCGTCAGGATGCGAGCTACAAGAGATTTGCTTCACTTCAGCGCCTTTGAAACAGGTTTTCCCTCATCGCCATTGTCTGTTTGACTTTTAAAGATGATACTCCAGAGGAATATGGGCATGGCATATTCCAGGCATTACTGGTAGACAGAAAAGAGGAGGATTGTGGGTAACAGAGTAGACACCAGCCACTCAGCTCATCTAATGTCAGTAGAGTTTACACTGACCGTTGAAATGGGCCTGAACTACTTTTCATGCGGTGTAATTCCCTGGACACGTTCCGAGGCCTTGATTCCTCTCACAAGCTCATTCTCTTACTGTCACCGCTCCCCCCTCCTCTGTCCCCTCTTCCTTACCCTCATTTTTATCACCATCGTTAAACTGGACCTCCTCGCCCCCCGACAGCGGTTTTTATAGTCCTTGAAGTTATTAAACATGTATAATTACTTTTAGTCAGTTCTGCCGTGGGGAGATGAAGAGTGCAGAGGGAAAGGATGGAGATGAAGGGAGGGGGGTAGTAGAGACAAATAGAGTTGGATTTTGTGCGCTCGTATATGCTCATTCTTCATAGAGAGAGTGGGAACACTGTGTGTGTGTGTGTGTGTGTGGATGTGTGTGTTTGCCCTCTCGCTACATCCTGCTCATATTTCTTTTATTGGCTGTGTGGTGTTGCTGTCGGAGGGCCCGGGGCAGCCACAGGGACAGCAGGTGCGGCCTCGGTGTGCTACTGTATTAGTGGGTATAAAGGCACGGACTGCCCAGGAGTGAAGTGCATGCTGGGAGCCATCCGAACAGCTGCAGAATGGCCACCGGGGCCTCTATTGTTTAGAACAGTGTTCATTTCCTATTCATTATTCACATGCCGGCTGTGTTTGCGAGCAGTCTAATTTAATCTTTTTATTTTTTCTGTTTCCAGGCCTTTTGAACAGGAGACAGGAGTGTTAAGGTCAAGCTCCAGTAGGGGGCACTCACCCCGTCGTTTGGGTTGACAATTGATTTAGGTCATCCGGTGAAGGACGTACAGTAGGAAGTAGTGTGGGTTTATGTGACATTTTGGACATGGCTTCTCACAGAGTCGGCCTCTTTATGAGTGTGTGCGCGCTAAATATAAACCAGGAGACAGTTTGCTGCTTCTCAGGACGATTTAACTCCTGTATAACCGCCTGAATCAGTTTCCTCTGCAGGGTTCAGAGAGGTGACATGATGACTTTCCTCCACTGAGGATGCAGGGGCTGATGGGTATAGGCAGGCAGGGGGTGGGTTGAGTTGGTGGGGGCTTTGGAGGGGACATGCTGGGTGGTTGCTGCAGTTTTGGAAGGGGTCGGCTGAGGACAGAGGAGTGGCACACGCCTGTGGCATTTCTGTCTGCACAGGGACATCTGGTGGACATAGACGGGACTGCAGTGTGATGTTGAAGCAAATACCTGAACATTGCTTTTTCTCCCCTATAAATGTTTAGTCAGCAAAAGGTTTTCACAGCAGGCGCTTGGAGTCTGAAGAGTGGTGAATGTTAAGAGATGGATGAAACAGTTTGTCTTTATGCTCCGGTGACTAACACATTGAAATATAAACTAACTTGCGAAGCACTTACCAGATATGTTGAAGCTTCTCACCAATGCCGTGTTCAGATGTTTTGATTTAGCACAGTTCTGGACATGGATCGCGTGTGTTTGCAGTTGTACGTATATACAGTATGTTGCTCTGACTGACTGGCCTCCCATCACTGTGCTTTTCTGTTGTCAGCGTTGGCCAGTAGATGGCAGCAGTGCTCTGGATTTGCTTTACTGTAAAACAACAAACCCCATGAACACCTCCTGTATGTGAAGGGATGAAGTATTTGTCTATTATATTTCTTTACTTGCATACGTGTGAGATTTTCTTTTTTTATTAACTGAACATAATAAACACTTTGTGTGATTTCATATCGCAAAGGAAATAATGCTCTTAATGAGATTATCTCATATCCTCCCTTGTTTATCTCCTTCCCTTATACAGTAAATGCTTAGCATAAACAGAATATTTTCAGCAGGAAATTACACAGAGCTGTTTACATATACAGAGTTGGGTCATAAGAGAACTCACATTTTGAATTATTCAATTAAAGAACAGCACTGTTTGGACACAAAACTATACACAGATGTGGTCCATTCCTCAGTGATATACAGAAGACTAAATGGTAACAAAGAAAATAAAAATCTAATTTCTTCCTGTATTTTTCACCTTCATCCTTTCCATAAACATAAAAAAGGCTCACAAGAGTATTATTAAAATATCAAGTGCACTAGGGCTGCAATTAACAATTATTTTCATTATCCAATATTCTGCCCATTATTTTTTCGATAAAATATCAGAAAACCGTCAAAAGTGCCCGTCACAATCTCCTAGGGCTTATAGGTGGAATCTTTAAATTGCTTGTTTTGTCTGATTACCAGTCCAAAACCCAAATATATTTAATTTAATACAACAGAAGTCGAAGAAAACCAGCAAATATTAACATTTGAGAATATGGAACCAGAGGAGTTTTGGCATTTTTACTTTAAAAAATGAGTTTAATAATGAATCGATTGTCATAATTGTTGCAGATTAATTTTATTTCAGTTGACTAATCATTTCAGCTCTTCGGTGCATATAAATTATATTTATAACAACACTTTGGTCTTTTAACCCAAAATAACTGCGAGTGTTGAATGTGTTGCTGTGCTGTAAATACAATGCTGCAGAAGAAAAGGAGAAAATTCATTCATCTGTAATTATCAGTGGTGTTCTGATGTCATGAGCACAGCACATGCAGGCTTCCAGGCCTCCACCAGCAGCAGCAGACTGAGAATAAACTGGGGAAGCCTTCCTGTGAATGTATCAGCAGCTCTCTGCCAGCTGCCTGTCAGGAATAAACAAACACAGGCTTATTTGTTGCAGGCGGAAATAGGCAGAATCAAACTCTATGCCGCTTATTAAAAAGCTCTCCTAATCTTTCGCAGAGCACACATTGCTCTGAGATAAAGACCACCAAATTAATTAGCGGTTAATTATCATTTCTCACACTGCTTGTTCGAAAGAGGACAATGGAGTCTTTTTCCCTCCTTTTTTCGGTCCCGCTCCTCCCCCCTACATAGGTTTTCCTCACTTCCATGGTCTGATAAAGTGTTTATTTATTCCTACAGTATATTTGGCACACACAACCTTTTCCCAGTTACCTCTGGAGCATCTGCACTTGAGAATGCTGGGAGAGAAAGAGGAAATATGATTTGAATGCAAATCAGTGATGTAAACACAGACAAGCAGCAACATGTTGTGTTGATTATGGAATAATATTCAAATAGAGAATATTCAAGAGGAAAAAAATCCTCAACAGGGGCGAATAATCACTTCGCTGAAACTGTCTGAGTAAAAAGAGACGAGGAACATTTACAGTAAATAGTGAGATGACTGTACTTATCCATTTGTCCTTTCACAAGACAACATGATTAAAATCTAATGTTTAAATTATGGAAATGTTTGAGCGTGCATTGTTCATTTTTTGTGGGCATGTGACTGGAAGCAGCTGCTTTGAATCTTCAGACAGGCAGGTACTGGAAGAAAATGAATTATGCGACTTTTGACATGCCTTTAGGCAAGGCACTTTACATTAGAAAGACACCATTCAGGCTCCTTGAAAACGGCGACAAGATACTGTAGTTTAAAGGGTAAGTCTGTTCATATTCAGTACTTGTACTGTCAACAAATCCTGTGAAAAGCCAACAATGAATTTATCTTACTAACAGGTATTATTTGTGTTTTAATATATCTTCTTCCTCTGTGCCATAGCGCTCCATTGTTGTGCAAAAACTATTAAAACACATCAGTGAGCCGCACTGTTGCACTGGCTGACATGTTCCTGCATCACCACGAACACACACACTGTAGTTTATTCTGACTCAGTCCCACACACACCGTCCTGCTGCCCCAAACACTCACAAGAACACCAAATGTGGATTCATCCGCCGCTGAAAACTACAGTGACCAGCTGTTTATTGAGCCATTTTAAAAAAAAAAATGTAGGTTGTTTTTAAAGATGTCCATCCTCAGTAGGAACTAGTGGGCTCGGGACTGAGATCCACGGACTGGGTGGGGAAGTCAGAAAGTACTGAGAGATGGACTAACGGTCATTTATTGGGATTTGTTGGCCGTTATCCCTTAAATAATAAAATCTGCTGCGAGTTGGCTTTAGTCAACTCGGCCTGCAGACTGCGCAGCATGTCGTGTTTCTGCTTGTATGGTGCATTCCTTGTCTGTCTGTCTTTCTTCAAATAGAAACTGTCCTCCCATTGACAAGAATTCATGAAATTTTGCTCAGTAGTCTGATCTGGTCCAAAATGCCTCACACTGTATACTAAATAAATCCTTTTGATGGTGAGCCTATTGCTGCTATCTATCGCTGCCACAAAGTTTAAAAACATAAATTTACAACTTTTTAAATCTGCCAGATGTGCTGCGGGTGTGCTGTTTTCTCTGGGTGTCAGCCCATATGAGGAGAATCATTTGTATTCTGAGATTTTCACTCACTTTTCTTAATCTAAGTTACTATCACATTTGAAGAGCAACACAGACGACACCTGTCCTGAGGACAATACAGACTGTCAACTAAAAAAGGTGATACGGTGTTACTTAAGTTGAAAGGTATTGCAATGTTTCAGTTTTCAAAAATTCCACAATAACTATGAAAATAACTGTCTAACTGTAAATTTGGCTGAATAATATTTGAAAATTTTTAGCGAGCGAAAGAAACCTCTTGATTCGCCCGGATGCAGTGTCAGCTGCTTTCTAAGTTCATCTGCAAAAATGAAACTTGGATAAACTTGTATATCATGCCAAAGGCTCTGGGACAACTGAGCAGATTTCATTTATCTTCATTAGTACGTTATTTTCACGGGCTTCTCTATCAGTTCATCATTCAATGTAAAATTTATTGAACATGCAAAAGTTCTGGCACAGAATATTTGACACAAGAAAGTGGCGATGTCGCCGCCTGTATTCATTTTAATGCAGCAGTAAATACAGTGTTGGCAGCTTCCCTGGTGGCTGCAGCACCGAGAGGCCCCACAGGAACACACGGCCTGTTGCACCGCCTCTCATTGAGACCTGGCAGATTTTAGTTTTACCTCTCGCCTTTAGTTAATGACAAATCAGTAAAGGGGTCAGAGGTCACGTCAAACATGACATCGTACACACAGGAGCTAATTAAGTTGATCTCAGTACTCTGAGTGTATGAGTCACTTTCTCCTCTACGTTAAGACAATCTAGACCAGATTATAGCATGGATAAATGATCTGGTGGGAGCCATATGGGTCTTTCTGATAAATATGCATACATATAAAGTGTAAAGTAATCATGATTAGTGTGGCGTTTTTGCCTGCTAGACTGCAATTTTAATAACAGCATTTATCTATTTATTTGTTTGTTGTTTATTTTATAACCTGATCCCATCCACCCTGTTTCTAGAAAGTAGAAAACAAGAACTACGTGTAATAAAGTACATTTTGTGAATTTGTTTTAGAATTTGTATTATTGTACATTTTTACACTTTTCAGTTCAGTTTGCCAGGGTCAATAAACAAGAAATGACGTAGGAAAACCACGCATGCTGCCACCATGTCTCCTAGAAATTACACTTATAAGCTACTAGGGTTGCATGTTAGCAAGGTTTGATGTACATGTTTTGGTAGATTTGATGTGATATTTGAAGACCGATGTTTGGGGTTTTTTTGGGGGTGGGGGCAAAACACTTTTAACTACTTTTATTCTTATTATTCCTGCCCCGACCACAGAAATAAAACTCTAACACTTGTTTCATTAGATGACTTCAGCACACAGGAAACAGAAGGAACTAAAGAAAACACTGCCCTAAGAAATTTGTAGCCTCACTGTGGCAGATCATGGGAATTAATCCTGGGTGGAGCAACCATAACGATACTAATGCATCAACTACATGAATGCATGTTGGTTTAGGTGAAGCTCCTCTAAAGCTCCTCCTAACCAAACAGCTAAGCTGAACCCAGCTGCCATATTGCTGCTAGCAGTGCATGCTAAGTTTCCAGTTCCCTCATTGGTACAGTACCGTCTGCCCCACTGGTGGCTGCCAGTGTCAAAGACTTGACTTTGCTTCAAAGCTAGTGGCGAACAGTAGAAGGCTGTAGTTGTACCAAGCAACAGTGTGCATTTGTAGAAATGTATGAATAAGACGACGGTGCGAACCTGTTCAACAAGCCTTTTCTTTGCTACTGTAAAAGAGTAAATGTTGGACCCACAGCTTTATTACTGGTTGTCCTCCATATAAAGAGTCAATAAACAGAAGTAGCAGTGTATTTTGGGGCTGAGCAGCGCAGAGCAGGTACATGGACATGATGATAAGACCGGGGACGCCGAGGAGACCCGGCACAAATGAAAGGCTAAGTAAGGCAGGCAGGCGATCTTGTCATCACATTAGCCTGGCCTCATTGTAATTGTGAGGCTGCTGCTGTCAGCCCCGGTGCAGCACAGAGCTCTGAGTCAGAGCCGGAGCCAGAGCCCCGGATAAAGTGCTCCGCCGACTGGAGATAATTGAAAATCCAAAAAGACTTGGGCTAATTTGATTACGCCAAGCAATCGCTGAATTGTTCCCATTATTAAAGGGATTTGATTATGACATGAAGTCAAGTAATTATTGGTGCCGAAACTGCAGGAGCTGTCCCTTCTGATGAGGGCCACTGCTAGAGGGAAACAATGGTCCCTGTGTGTGTGCAGGGTTTGTGACAAGAGTGAGCATGAAGGTAATTCATGTCCAAAATAAATTAAAGAAAAACAAAATCACTAAATGTCAGTTGTAATAGTCCTTTAATCTTACCGCATTTTACGAAAGTGATCCTTCACAGCTGATAAGTAATTGTGTTGATCCACATATTTCTGAAATTATATGAAAATTTCACACTTTCAGCTCCAAAAGACCACAAGAAGGAAAACTATTTGAAAAATCGGAACTTACTAAAACCCAGAAATCCTGTAATGTGATGTCGGGAAACTGTACGCAGCACACTCATGTTTACTGCTGTCCTACAAAATGCAAAAGGGATTTGATCTGATGTTAGTGATTATGTTAAAGTACTGGTCTCGTATTTTTTTTTGTAAACAGGACTTTCTAACAATTTGGTCGTTGTACTCGTCATATCAAATGTACTCTCGCTACCATGCTGCCAAAATTCAACATGAAGACAGCTTTAGCTGACTGCCACCAGACACAAGAGTGAGAAGTGATGTAAAGTGGAAAATGGGCCCCATTAGACTGATGATCAGCTGTGAGATAAAGTTATGTTTGTATAAAAAAAAAACTGCAGTACAAATAGATAAAACAATAAAACTACAGTGCTGCTCAGCCCAATGTATATTACATTTGTGAAGGCAGCAGTATGGCTCTGCAAGCTGTTTTTTAATGGATTTTTGAGAGCAATGGGCACAGAAGCAAACCTGCAGCCGAACAGACTGTCGTGCAGTTTCTGAAATACATCGTCAGGTTTAGACTTTTCCCAGGTTTTAACGGCAGTAAGAGGGGGGAAAAAGTGAAATTGCAGCAGTTTTAGCCTTTCACTTTTGATTCATCACTTCCTGAGGACGAGGCGGCCCTACCGACAGCAGAGTATAATTTGGGCAAATAGAGTGAAACTACAGCATCTCACTTAGGGGACGAGGGCGAAGCGCTTCTCTGTTTCTGCCCCACTTAAGTGATTTAGGCTGATGGGATGGGTGTGTTTGTGTGGTGCAGCTTTTGGCTCAACTGCAACTCATCTGCGTTTACTTGCAGAGGATGTTTCCAAGCAGGGACAGGTGAATAAAGGAAAGTTCAATAGTTCGACATGCTCATCATTCTCACCGTTGCCTCCCCTCATTCTGCTCGCTGATTTAAATATCAGCTGAATTCACTGAACGCTCCCATTAAGGCCAGAGACAAGTCGTGTGTAATGTATGCCCCCTCATGCTCCCTCATACTTGCCACACACACCGCCTCTTCTTCTTCTGCCTTTGGGCACTAAATTCATATGAGGGATTAAGAATCCTTTGTCACTGGACCCCATTGACATTTGAGTGAGCATTAGTGAAATTATAACTGCATCTGGACAATATCCATCTACATTTTGCTCCCTATGATGGGCTGGGGGAGGCAATGTAGCCACACGCTGCGACCAGAAGGGAGCACTCTTGTGCCTGGGAGTGTGTGTGTATTTTTGGTGTGTGTTTGTGAGTCTCTGTCTGTGCTGTACAGTACGTACACTTGTGCACGCAGGGTATGCAGAGATGGGAGTGTGGAAGTGTGAAAGAGTGATTTTGTCCCTTTTGTATCTCTGCGAGCGGCACCCTTAGTTCTGCTTGGATGGAGGTATGAAGAGTCACAGTAGGGGGAAAAGGCGCAGCTCTCTTTAAGACAGGCTTTACCCACTCAAGTGTCCCCATTTGAGACACAGTGCCCAGCTTATCCCCCCCAAAGCACCTTTGACTAGGCCAGCCTCACTCCGCTCCTGCCTAGGGAAAAAAAAAGTGCTCACCCCACCCTGCTGGCCCTTGCTCAAGGAGTGAGGGCAACCAGACCGGCAGAGATGACTCATCCTCAGCCTCCCTTCTCTGTCTCTCTCTCCTTTAACCAAATTTGAAAGTGACTGTGTTTGTAATTCACCTCTGCGCTTGAATAAAGCCGCACTCCTATCCGAAATGAGCTTTATATACTGTAGATGTGTGATGGCTGTTTGTGCTCCCCCGTCCTTAGTGGCAGCAATAGAACATGAGTGGTTTGAGGTTTATTTATTTATGCCTTTCAGGCTCTCCTTTCCTCTTCATTTTGGGGCTAAGAAATGGCAAGCAAGTGCCGCTGAGGCTGCAGAGATTAGGTTAGCATTGATTGCTTTATTGGTGTGGTTGGATTGTTTCGTATCTGGGAACATTTGATGTAAGCACAGACATTTGTCTTGTCTCGTGCTGTCTCTGTTTTGTCGAAAGATCATTCATTTCTCTCAGTGCGTGGGATTTATTGGTTATACAGAAACACAGGGAGAGCAAATGCTTTTTGTTATGTACCCTGTGTTTTTTCAAATGATGAATGGGGATGTAAGTCCTGTCTTTGGCCCTGCTATTATCACTCTCATCTGAACTGTTGCAAGTAATGTTCCAATTTTAATCAACACCTAATTACATCCAATAATGCATATGTAGCTAATCGGCAATTGTAATTACTACGTAGTCCAGCCTGAGAACTATAGATCTGACTTTATTATTGGGAGCTCTGCTGCTGCGGACTTTTAGATGTACAGCTGCATTGATCATAAAAGTCAATCATGACACACATTATAGTAACTTTTTTATGAGGGCTCTGCAATGTTATGCAATCCCTCCTCCTTAGTTTGATGTCCCTTCCTTTATTTATTGTGCTGAGCTGGTGCTATCCCCTCTAGACCTCATTGTGGATGTGTTTGAACGCATCAATACCATACTCTTTTGGCATCAACCATCAATAGTCCACCCATTAAAATGTGGAATTGCTTAACGCAACACAGTAAGATGCATTTCTCTGTATGAAGATGGGTATTTCCAAATAGCCCTCAGATCAATGGTCTTTTACTGCCTTCTGAAACCATTGTCTGCAAAACAATTGGAAATCTTTGGGAGAGTATAGTGGGGGCAGCGTGAGAGGAGCTGGAACAGGCAAAGCATCCCAGAACAGCCGCGAATTAATTACCCTTGTGAAGAATGAAGGTCTGTGAGATTTGCTTTTTGGGCCATTATCAAGTGACACTGCAAACGATTGTTTGTCCCTCTCTGGGTAATGTAGCCCAAACAATGGCTGGCCTAGGCCATCATATGGATCATTAGCAGCTCGCAGTGGAACCCCGTCCTATGAAGTTGCCCTTCTGGGGGGCTGAGGGGTTGCTGGGTGCTCCTACTCCTCCTGTGGGCTGTCAGCTGTCTGTCCCCTGGTAGAAGGAAGAAGACGGGCACTGGCTGCCGCTCATTAGGAATGGATGCGCTCGAGTTGGGTCATCAGAGCAAATCCCAACGGCGAAAACGCGGCTATTACTGTATCTGTTAGACTGCTGAGGGACACCAAAGCTCATGAAGACACCAGAGAGACAAGATGGTGCCCTCAAGTCCAAATAATAAATGCCAACAGTGTGTTTTTGTGGATGGATTTTTGCTGTTGGGTTTATACTGAAGAGTTTAAAATAATGAATTGCTCATAAAAGGAGATTCTTCACAGTTAAACAGATGCTGTTAGACACCATCAGTGTTCGGTCTATTTCAAGCCTTTCTTTATTCATTTCATACACATCCCAGAGGAGAGGCACCAACTTCTACCTTTCAATCAAAAATAGTCATATAGCTGTGACATGTATCTGGATAGCCAACTAACTCATAAGTGTTAGGGCATGTCCAGGAATGTACAGCCTCCTGTCAAAACAATGGCTTGCATTCTGATCCATTGCATGTTCTGCTACTTTGTATAAGACACTTGTGTCTCTGTGTTTTCTACAGTTGAATCTTGTTAAACATAATTGCAAACTTGGTTATTCTAGAAACAAGCTTCAGCTGTTTGATTCCACAAAACCTGATAGTTACTGTATCAAGGGTATTTTGGTTTGGTGTGTGACAGTATTATTGACTGGTTTTCGTTGTGTTTTATTGTTGTAGCCCTGGTTTTGATGTGGCAATTTCTCCCTTGAAGAAGAGATTTTAACATTGAGATTTTTGCCTGCTTAAATAAAGCTTTATTAATACAAAATAAATGAAAAGGTAGCTAGCTGACCAACTAGGTCATGTGTTTTGGAAGGCAGTGTAAAATGGTGAGTCAAGCAATAAAGTTTTGCTCTTTTGATTTAAAAAGGACTGACACCAAAACCTGATGTCATTGTCAATGTTGTGGAGGCATTTAAAAAAAAAAAAACACCTTTTGTACAGTACAAACACAGGAAATATTTGCATGTGACATGAAGTCAAGAGGCATAATATAATCATCAGCATCTACATAGCTTATGAAATGTGCATTTATCATTAAACCAAACTAATCCTCCAAAGACAAACAAGACATTATTTTAGGGTGGATTTTGTTTGTGTCTGACTTATATTTGATCTGAACGTAGCATTTTTACCTATGTTCTCTCACAAAAGCAAAGACAACGCATGTCAAAATTTAAGGCTTTTCTACCCGCTAGGTTATATCAGCACTAAAACAAACACGCTAACGAAATAAATAAATAAATGGGTAGTTTACCTTGAACCTGTGGTCCAATTTGTTTGTCCAAACAAACATATCATTTAATTCCATTGCATGTTTTGAATGTAGTGTGCATTGCAAGAGAAACACATTTCCCCAGCGAAATGGGAAAAGCACAAATACAATTGGCAAGGTGCTGATGGATTTTATGTACAGAGGATGCATAATGCCCCGTGTCAAAAAAGCAAAGTGAAATTTCCTGTTAAATATGCAAAATCCCGGCTGTCTATTGAATGATAATGGCTCTGCACCTTGTCGCTGGGTTGCTGACTCCGTTGGCTGCGCTTCAAAGGCCTGTTGACTAACTTTGAAAAGACCTTGTGTTTCCTGACTCTGGGCTTTCTAAGATTGGACAAATGCAGCAGAAAGAGGGCTGTACGAGTGCCAGTCACGGCTTCCCCGAGACGCCGGAGGGATGTCAGCCTTTGAAGTGATAAAGACCCACTGTTTCTCAGCCATTTCAATATGGCCGAGCTCTGTGATGCGCTCATGTTTTTTAAAAATGACCGTGTTGCTTTTGCGCACCGCGCCTTTCTTTGAGGGGGTCACATGCTGCATGAGTTAAACTATTTACAATTTCTGTGAAGTCGGGGTATCTGGGTTCTAGCATGCTTGTGGTGTACACTTTATGGCCATAAGTATGAGGACACCCTGGTGTCTGGGACTGCTTTTCATGGTTTGGGCTAGGCTCCTTAGTTCCAATGAAGTGAAATTTTAATGCTACAGGAAACAATAATATTTTAGACAATAGTGTTCTTCCAACTTTGTTGCCCCAGTTTGTGGAATACCCAAACTGGTGTCAGCATGACGGTGCCCTTGTGCACAAAGCCAGGTCCATAAAGAAATGGTTTTCCCAGTTTTATGTGGAAGAACTTGACTGCAACGACCCATGACTTCAACCCCACCCAACCATCTCCCACCCTTTTGTGCATTGTGTCTACCCTGTCGCCTCTGAATTCCCATCAAAGTTTGCTAGTTTTCTGTGTGTATCAATTTATTTATTTTTTTAAATGTACAATCTATATTTTGACAAAAGGGCCCTCTACAAGACACGGCCACAAGAACAGGTAATAATGCAGGCTGAGGGTCTTCGGCCCCAGGGCAGTTGCCCACTTCGCCCGATTGGTAATCCGGCCTTGCATCCAACACCTTTGGGATCAACTGGAACGCTGTCTGTGAGCCAGGCCTTATCGCCCAACATCAGTGGCCAACATCACTAATGCTCTTGTGGCTGAGTGGGATTAAATCCCTGCAGCCAGGTTCTAAAATCTGGTGGCAAGCTTGAAACCAGAAGAGTGGAGGCTGTTGTAGCCATGTACTAATGCCCATGGTTTTGTGAAATGTCCACATACTTTTGGTAACTCGGCATCATCACGCCACAGGCCTCACTACTGCATCTTGATTTCAGCAGATCCAGTCTGCGTGGTGCGTTCTGCGCCCGCCAGTTGTTATGTCACACGTGTAAAGGCTTAATAAATGGTGTGTGGGGCGCCACTTCATGAAAAATGGGCTGCTCCTTGTAATCAATGCAGGAGCAACGTGAAACCGGCTGGCCATTATTCGGTTGGCCTAATCATTTGAAGAACCAGAGACAAACTACCACCTGTGCTCTGAGCATTGATCATGTGTAGGTATTCTATTAAATCTAATAATACACTTTCTTTTGGCTAAATCACCCTGCACATTTCAATACCAAATGACTTCTGTTCATTCTATTAAAGTGGAACTACTCTCAATTATGTTTCATAGTCCTATTGTCTGATACTAATGAAGATGAAACACGTTCATTTTTCCACTTAATTAGTTCATATTTAACAAAGGTGCTGTGCCATCAGACTCCAAGGAAGGAGCGCTTTTTCTTTTCTGCCCCCCACCCCCGCCCCGTTTCTTCTTTCAATGCCTTCTGTGGCATTGAAAATAATCCCTTTGCTTTCATCCTTCTATAGAAATTGTCTGTTTTTTATTTTATTTTGTCATTTCGACGCCGTTTTAATTGAATTCCTCAATCGAATGAGCTTATGCGTCATGAATGTAATGATACTCCAGGTCCCGTTGGCAGGCAGTGCCAAGGACAGCTAATTGAAGGTGAATTGATAATGCCCCAGCTGTCTGTGTGTTGCAGCCTCATAGCCGGTCTGCTGTGTGCGTCTTTGATAAGTAATTCATCTGTTTGGCCTCGCAGCACTGCCTTGTTGCTTTCATGTCACTTTCTCTCTCTCCCTCTGTGTGTGTGTGTGTGTGTAGCTTTGGATGCTCCCTCCCCCAGGCTATGTGTGTGTAGTCATGGTCAACAGGGGGTGAATCCTCTGCTCTCTCTGCTCTTGCACTCTTGGTCTCTGGGTGGCATTATAGTACTTCATCTTTCTCTCCCAGGCTTCATTCTAATTGGATCCACTCCCAGCTTACCAAAAAAAATCTCTGCAAGTCAGCCACCTATCCTATCCTCCTCGAAACTTCATCTTCAGAAAACAATCCAGATGTGATGCTGAGACACACCGACTGATGTGACACCCAGAGGTGCAGCTCACCAGGGCGCCACGACCTGCTACCAAACCACCTCCTGTAGCCAACTTCTCTCCCCTCATGTGACCCCCGTCAACCCGCCCCACCTCTGTTTTTGCAGCGCGATTCATTAACATGTTTGAGGTGGACATGGCGGGCCACAGAGCGGCATCTGAATCAATGCCCTCGCCTCCCAATCTGCCCTTTATCATGTTAATATGATTTCCATTGATGGAACGCTTTTTCAAAATGGCATCCCTCTATGGTTTTACATATTGACTTTTTAATTCATGGCCCTCAGTGCCGCATCACTCTTGTGCTCCAAGAACGCTCCCAGATCAGAGACGGATGTGGCTTGAGTGTGGAATCGACTTCAGGGCAGTGTTTTTTATTTTCTTTTTTTTTTTTCTTCTTCTTTTGTGCAACTGTGTGTGTGTGTGTGTGTCTCCAGCTCCACCCCTTTCTCTGTGAATCGCTGTCTTCCTGATGCCGTGTGTATTCTCTCATTAGGCCAGAGCCAAAAATGGAAAAAAAAAAAACTCCACTTCAGTTTCATGTCGCTGGGGCGATGAGTAACTTGCCTCTTTGCTAATGTTCCCACCAAAATACAACCCGGCCTCAGTAGTAATAATGTTTACAGCTCCTCCCAATAGCCAGTGGAGAATTGCCTAAACCTGTAACAAAGCTTTAACAGGAAATAGAGAATTGAATGCCCCGTAGAGATAGGTCGTACCAGCAGTAAAATATATATATTTTATTATATATTATGAAGACTGAAGGATGTCTTTCTTATTGTGGCACTTTTATGAGTTCACCAGCCTGTTAGTGAAAGCATTAAGAGATTTTGTAGAGATTTTGAATTTCTGGAATATCACTTAATAAAGAGATCCAGTCAACAGGAGTCTGAATTCATTCATTGGATTAGTTGGGGTTTTTTTCAGCCCTGTCCGTACACAAAACATTTTGTAAATGGTTCTTAAAAACAACAGTAACCGCTATTAACAAGGGAAAAACACGTTGAGGCATTCGGAAAAAACTTGACTGAGATCTGGAAAGTCATGGAAAATTCATGGAGTACAATTAGAATATGCATATGAAGTCAGTTTTGTTTCATAGATTTGAAAGGTCTGAATTCACTTCATCAGTACCTTTTTTTTATTGAATGATTTTATAGAAAATTCTGCCTCAATGATTTGATGATTTGAATCCTGGCTCCTCTGAGTGTCCCTGAGCAGGATTCTGAACCTACGATTGTGGTGGGTATGTACTGTAGGAGAAGAACAAAAAGTATGTTACTTTAGACAAAGGTGTCAAGTGCAAAAGGAATGTAAAAAAAAAAAAACAGTCAACTAGAATTACAGTTGAATTTGCGTAATGACCAGACAGTTGTCGGATGCCTTTCAAAGACATCAAATAGCTTCTGTGAACTTCATCACCACCAACTGTGAGCAACAGTTGACTGCTCATGTATGAACAATTAAATGGAAATAAAATCATTGTCAGCGCACCAACATTTGATGCACAGTGATTCGATCATCCAATCGCATGCATGCGTCGGATCATAAAACGTTTCATTTACAGCAGCGACAGCAGCCAGCCAATAACTTTGTCTTTGCTTTGGCTGTTGACACTGAGCTTCAGCCACGTACGTTTGGGGTTCCTCGGTGGAGAGCCTCGCAGATCTATGTTGAGCTCACTGATTAAGCAATGGCTCTTCTCTCCATTTCAAATGACAAGCTGCCAGGGACTTTGGTTTTAAATTGTGCAATTAGTGATCTGGCATGCTTTGCTTGGCTTCAGTCAGACTCAAATCCCAGTCCAGGGCCTCGCCGAAGCACAGTTGACAACACATACTCCAGGAGCATTTGTCAGACAAATTCATCTGAGCCTCCACTTCCACTTCACTCTCTGAGCACACTAACCTTCCTCAAATGTCAGCCAGAGTATTTACCGTCTCACCGGTGGGTAAACAGTGGTGATCCGGGTTAGGTACCACCAGATTTACTGTGATTTTTCTCAATCAGAGCAGATAATAATTCACTGTTTGTTTTGTTTTGTTTTTTTGTACAGATGCACAAAATTATGTTGAGTATGCACTGGCCTCTGCCAAAAGTTGAACTGCTCCTCATATTCACTGTATTAAAAATGATCTATTTCCCTGCAGTCATAAATTATATATACTGTATATTTACATTTACAATATCCACCAAGGACTGCTATAATAAATATACATAATCTTTTTGGGTTTACTGCAGCAAATATATAAATTAGGTTACTCATTTTAGGTTGCAAAACTACAAACCAGCAACCTCTTGATCATTATGTTGGCTCAAAAATGAAAACTGGCTTATAGACCATAATTATTACTGTACTATATAAATAACCAAAGCATGGATAATATTGGAAACAGCTTAGATAATAGCCTTAATATTTAATTTCCCCTTTGAAGTCGTGGCTGGGTACATTAAAAGTTCAAGAAGAATATGGTAAAACTTGTCATCACCACCAAGATTCATTTGAACATGTATTTTTAATAGACTCTTGTAGGAGTCGAATTTCCACAGCTCTGAGAACTGCTTTCATTTCAGCAGTAGTTTGTTTCATGTCTAAAGCCGAGCATCAGGAGTCTAGCATCTGACCAGCTGGGATTTAATGTGCCTTGCTGATAGATGAAAAACTTGCTAAGTTGCAGAAAAAATATTCTGAATTACAAGTACCTTTCCCCTCCTCCTCCTCCTCCTCTTGCATCCAGAAGTACAGCTGGATACTAAATATCATTTTTCTGGTTGGCGGAAACGACAATCATCTGCAGAAATTGTATTATCTGCCATTTATCACTGCTGTATTTGCTGTGGTAATTAACTTTTTAATGCTGGGATTTTTATATCTATTACAAATTAGCACTATTTTTTTTTTTGTGCTTCTCATTGGGGACACAACAAACACGAGACGTTAGACACATTAGAATGCAAATTTCCCGCTGCAGCTTTTGTTCTGTCGCAGCGACAACTGTTGGATTGGTGTAGCAAGCTGAAGCAGCCAAACAGGATGTTGTAACATTCATCCCCACTAGATCCAAGCATCAGTGGTGAGAAGGAATAAAATTGTAGAAATCATGGCCTACAGTATATGGCCCAATTTTCAGTTCAGGCTTTCAAATCTATGAGAGTGATTTTACTGATGATCACTTCTCTCCCTCAGGAACAGGAGCTGTAAATGTTAACAACACAGAGTTTTTAGAATCTGGCACAGGCTGAAATCCCATCCCTCTGCCAATATATCTTTCTGCTGTTTAATATGCTTTAACCCATCGTCACTGGCAGTGATGGAAAGTAACTCAGTGCATTTGCTTTCGTACTGTGTTTAAGTACAAATTTGAGGTACTTGTACTTGTGTTGAGGTACTGTACGCGAGTATTTCCATTTTACTTTGCATTTCTACGCCACTACATTCATCTGACAGCTAGTGTTACTAGTCAATTCAGAAATTAACATCTTACATACAAAACACATAAGATGCATTGTTCTGGATTCAGCTGTACAACTACATTTTAAATAGTTAGAATTAGCTGCCTGCTACATGTTACAACATTACAGTTTCATACACCATAACACATGTAATAAAATAACACTCTGAAAGGGTCCATCTGCCTAATAAGTTCTTTTATTCTTAATACTTAATCACATCTTGCTGCTATTACTAATGTACTTTTACTTACTTATTTACTTATTATGTAGTATTTTTACAATGCTCTATTGCTACTTTTACTCAAGTAGAAAATCGAAATAATTCTTCCACCTCTGGCCATTAGGGCTGGGTATCATTTGAAAACTTTCAAGTTTTGGTGTCGATACCAAAGCAGTACTTTTTTGGTGAATATAAACATGTTTTCACCTTTTTTTTTTTTTTTTCATTTAACAAAATATGCCAAACTGCTTAATACATCAGTGTTAAATACAGACCCTATCCTAAATAAAACAAAGTATAAAGTTACAATAGCTTTAGATGGGGAAATGTCTGATGAAAGAATAGTAAACAAGATGTTGACCAAGCATTCGATGCAAGCTGTCAATACTGGACACTTTTCAATACTCAATGCTATGCACACATTTCAGTCAGTACTAAAAAGTACTGAGGCTTGATACCCAGCACTAGTGGCCATGTTACTGTACATTTTACTCTTCTGTCCAGCACTTTTGAGACATGAGATAATCTGCTATATGGACAAGTGTGAAAGTGATGTAGAGTGATGAAAACAATGTTGGATTGAATAGTGAATATCAGTTACAAGTGTTGACTTGTGGTTTGAGCGTGAACTACAATTGGGAATCACAGCAGGTGTTTTTTTCATGACACCATCATGCCACAAATGGCACTGATCACATCCATTAATCATGTAGCTCACAACACTCGGGCATTCAGGCAGACCATGACCATCGTGTACTAGATGTAATATCCAGAGCCAGACTTGTAGGTGATTGAGAAAACCCTGCATGTTTCATCCACACAGTCCCACCATGGTAGTTTGCTCTTCTCCCAAAGCTAGCATAGCAATTACAGGCGCTGTCAGTCACTGTCAGATGTGGCATCAGTGATCAATCCAGCCCATTGGACTCAGGACATTAGACATGAACATACATGCAGGGGAGTTAAATCCTCCCTCAGCTCCCCGGCCTGCTGTTCAATCAGCGTTCTCCGTTGGGATTGAATGGGAATCCATTTTGTGTTGCAGGCTGCTGTTTCTCCTGCTACTTATCAAGCGACATCTGTCTATTACAACCCACAAAATTCCAACTATTCCCCTTCATACATAAAAATCCTACATTTAACACTTTTTTTTTACTATAATCAAAACAGTGTTTGACAATGTGCCTTGTTTTTCTGGCCATCCTTGTTTGTTGTTTTTCCTGTATCCTTATTCTGTTAGATAACTGGCCAAATGCAGTAATGACACCTTTCTACACAAAACAATGGGTTTGAAAAAACATTTCTCATTCCAACTGTCCAAAACATCAAAGTGTAATGTTCTTTCTACAACTGCCATGTTACACTGGCATTGAACAGCAATACAGGAAGATTTCCAGGGTGGAAGAGGCAAAAATTAAATTAACCAGAATGCATTGCAGCAGTAAAACATGGTAGCTGTGTCCCAATTCAATACGTATTGCATCAGTACATAGATTTGTTTGTGTACTAAGTGCAAAAAAAGAACACTAATCAACTTATGCTAAACTGTATGCTGAACTTCTGGTAGCATACAGTGTTGATTAGTGTTCTTTTTTGCACTTAGTACATCAGTACATAGATTTGTTTGTGTAATATGTGCACAGACATGTCAATCAAACTTTTTTGTTTTGTTTTCTGAGATCTTGGTGAACTGCCACATCACCATCCACGTGTTTTCAGTTGTGCATTGCATTGTGGGACATCAGTGTACACCAACCTACTCAAAAGTCAAGCATTTTAGTTTGGATACTGGCATCTTGGAATGTAGTGAATTTTGTCACTTTATGTTTGAATGCACTGCATGCTCAAAGCCTTACATTTAGTATGTAGCATTGAGTTGAGACATAGCTGTTGTATTTGGAGCAATCATAGACGGGCCTAAATGTAGATAAACTTTAGTGATCTGGCTTTTTTTTTTTTTTTTTTTTTTTTTTTTAAATCTGATGAAATGAAAACATTTTGACCTGACAAAGATCCATCTGCAATCAAAATGTTGTCTATTTAAGGAAATGTGTGGATTAGAGCCACGTTACAGCCGTTCCTCTTTTCAGCAACAGGTTTCTTTTTCTTTTAAAAAAAAAAATTATTATTTGGGCTTTTTGCCGTTTATTTGATAGGAACAGCTGAATAGAGACAAGAAATGTGGGAGAGAGAGGGGATGACATGCAGCAAAGGGCTGTGGGCCGGATTAGAACCGCCGCTGCGGTAAGGACTCGGCCTTGAAGATGGTGCGCACGCTCTAACAGGTGAGCTACCGGGGCGCCAGCAACAGCCCATTATTTGAATAGCCAAAAAGCAGAGGTGGGTCTTGGGGGGGCAGCCAGTGATGGCACTGCCCTCTTCCCCCAGATGTTCTCAACAAGCCTCTGCCTATTAGGATCAGTAGGAAAATCAATAACTGAAATAGAAGTAGAAGAGACAAGTGGGTAGATGGCAATACATGATCACAAAATAACTCCTGGAACATACTGAACACCACAGATGGATGGATAGAAGAGTGTCTGAGGCTAGAGTTTTTCCTCTAAGTGCACAGTTTATCACGGTGTCAAACCTCTGAGGAAAAAAGTCATACTAGCCCCATTCTTAACTTTATTTCATTGTAGCTTCTGTGCATGTACATTATTCTCATTCGCCGCTGTTGCCCTCGCACAGCACAACAGATAGAGATCTATAACTGCGATCACCAGTCTGGAAGGAACCGGGGGAAAAGGGCTTTGTTAGACCATGGGTTCCCGCCTGCATGGCTGCGCTGCTGCGCTCCTGCATGGGTAAAGAAACAGCCATACACACTGACCTCAGAGCTGTTGTTTAATCACCAGGGCATTTTAATGGCTTGTCAAGAGTAATGAAATATGGTTGGAGGCTACCTGGTGCAAACATTACGATAAATCCCTCTCACACAAGCCTACGCAGGGCTTAATGGTTATAAATCATCACTTTGGGGAGAGAAAAATGACAGCTATTAAAATAATGAATGGGATGATTAATTTTTCACATTAAAGATTAAAAGCTATGAGAGGTATCATCAGATATTTGAGCCGCCGTAAACGTTTGAAAGTGAGAGCTTATTTTCCACACTTTATGACACCCTCCGTTTCTTCACTGTCATCCAAGTTTCTGCCCCTTTTTTCATTTTTTTCCCCTCTTTTCTCTGTGTGCTGGCTGGGTGCGCCCGTCGACACAGGCATTCCTTACACCTAATTTGTGCTCTTGTAAAAGTGCTCTGAGGAAAAGCCTTGAAGAACACTCATTGCTTGAGGCAGTACAGGACCCTCTCAGCCTCTCTGCAGGGGCTCCTCAAGGCTCTCACAGACATTATTTCATACCTCTAAAGCTGTCATACCTATAGCCTTTCACAAGAAGAATAAGAAGAGGTGGCCAGAGGTAGTTTGCTTTGTTTTTTGGCCGTTTTTTGTGTGTTCTTGTCAGCTTCCCCAGCTACATCTGCTCTGTTGCTAGTGAGAGCTGATTAGTCAACTTTCTGCTTCAAAATGCATGTCGAATAAAGACAGTATATAATAACACATGCTCACTGAGCTGACATACATCCTCGTGTATAGACAATCTATGACAAGCTTTCTCTCTTCGTCAGATGGCTCCCAGGAGAAGGAGTGTTATTGCACATAGATTCCTAATTCAGCTTTCACTTCCAGGGGACTCGCTGTGTTGTTCAGACATATATCACCCAAATTGCAAGGCGAAAGATTAGAGGGGAGAAGCATAATTAGAACATTAATAACTATACATGTTAGGGAACATAAGTAATTGAGTTTTTTTTATGATGAATGGGAATGTAAACAAAAGGCAGGAGAGTGAGAGGTTCAATTAGATATTCCAAGCAGGGCTCTTTCTCAGCAGAGACGTGAATGTAGGCTTCTCCCACTGTTGCCCAATTATTTTTGTGTTCCCAGGCAATGATAGTATTGCTTGTCCATCTGCAGCCTTCAAAGGGATATTCAAATCGTCTCATTGAAGCAACGGCGCCATTTGTTGGCAGAGAATAAATTGTTGGCTAGAAAATTTTTTATCCGCTCAGAGCAAAGCCAGGTATTTGTGCAGCTAAAGTTATTTACAAAGTGGTGGGAAATTTAAACGACTCCTCTGGCGTTTCCGCATGCCTCTTTATATTCTTTGATTTCTGCCTCTTTTGTGTGTGTGTGTGTGTGTGTGTGTGTGTGTGTGTGTGTTTTTTTGTTTTCGTTTCACATGCTGTCACCGGAGACATGCGTGATGGCCGCCCACTCCTCCTTCATGTTCTTCCAGCTCTTTTTTGCCGTCTGCTAATGATCCTGGAACACCAAATAAAGGGCCACTGAAACAAAATGGCCACCTTAGCCGCCGCTTATATCTCAACCCTCCCCTCTCGAATCAATTCTGACATTTCATTCTGCCCTTATAGAAGGTAATGGTGCATTCAGAGGTTGTTACCGATAATGTTGAAATGGTATTGCTTGGTTTCATTGGATAGACGTACTGTAACCTCTGCTGCAGGATGGCTCCAGCTCCTCTCCCTCTCTTCTCTGTACCTTCTATCTTGTTGTTTTTCCTCTCAGACTGAGACGTTGCTATTTACCGGCTCAAATATCTCTTTTGGCACAAGTGGGAGCAGCGTTTTTCATTTTCTGTTAACAAGTAACCAACCAGTGTTGGTATTTTCCTCCCACTCTTGTGTTCACACAACATGAAGTGAAAACACCCTTTTATGTTGGCTAGTCAATATGCTGTTTCTAATATATTATTTACTGCCTATGGGCTGTATATCAGAATGCACTAAACAACTGTTTCAGTTTTGCAGTTATAATCATGTTGAGAGAAATCACAGAGCCAGATGTCTGGCCCTCGTTTTACAGCATTTATGTTTTCCTCTGAGTTTATGTAAAATTCATCCTTCCCTGTTTTATTTATTCCCCCGTTTTCACAGACTCAACAATTAGTCAATTCCCAATCAACAAGAGAAAAGAAATTGCTTTTAATTACTTTTGATAAATGACAAATTGTGTTGGCATGGCTCCCTGCAAATGCTTAATCAGGTGCAGGGCGGGGTAGGGAGGCGGGTACCGGGAGAAGGATTTCTGCTGGGATGAAATCAATGCGCTTTCTCTGCGGTTCACCGGCTGGGCTTCTGGGCAACAGCCAACCTGAGGCCTGCGAAGATACACAAGTCAGCAGAAAACCACAGTCACACACTGAGGCAGAAACATTCGGTAACACTTAAACATATGTGCTGTGCGTATGGGCTGTGTCACAGACATATATGAGGGTTGTAATGTTCGCTCACAAGATTAAATGCTTGTAGACACTGATGCAGATGCACATTCAGACAAAATCATGCACTCATTCAGTCACTCCCTCTGTAACCAAAATAATAAAATCACTGTCAGATAATGTTATTACATAAATGTAATAACACTTCTCTAAACCAAACGTAATTACAAGAAGCCCTACCATCATTACTTTTTTCAGCACTAAATTCAGAGAGATTTGGTACCATTGTGCGTGTACAGAGACCAGAGACCAAAACCTAGAATTACATTTTTTTTAAATGTCGGTGGTGTATACTGATTTGAACAAATAAGATGCCAGGCTTGCTGTTTCTCCCTGCTTTCAGTCTTTATGCTAAGCTAGGCTAACCACATGTTGACTTCAGCTATGTACTTAACGACCCAATATGAGATTGATATTGATCTTCTCATCTAGCTCTTGGAAAGAATGCAAATAAAAGTTCCAAAATGTTGAACTATCTCTTTATCAGCAGGATGTAACAGTGTTACGTTATTATATACGTGAAATCTTATTTGATGGGGTTAATGTTACGGTTGTATTAATGAATAAGCAGTATTCTAATGTTGTTGCTGGTCAGACTTGACCTACTGATACCTACTTTATATCCAGTCGGGCAGTTTAATCTGTAACAGGGCTTCATAATTTATAAAATGATCGTGTGTGATCATGTCAACTGCATAATGAACTAATTCGCAAACACACACACACACACACACACACACACACACACACACACACACACACTTGACTCTTTCTACTGTAGTCTCTATTTTAACAGGGGCTTTATTTTTTCCCTTCCTGCAGGGTTCATCAGCACCTGTGGCAACAGCAGCGAGTTGAGTGACCCAGCTTCAGCCCGACCGGCTTTACCTGTACATGGAGACCCCCAGCTGGGCAGGTCAGTCTCTCAACAAAACCCCTTTAGCCCCTCATGTCCGCGCATTGTTCACTGTAGGTCCTGTGTGTCTGCATGTGTCTTAAGTTACAACCACTCCTACTTTTGTGTTCTTTGGACTGAGCCATGGTGGAAAAGTTAACTTCATTTTTGAATTTGGGTTGTTTAGGTTCACACTGCCCAAACGCAAGTTTGAAATCAAAACGTTGCAATGCAATTTGCTATGACATTCCAGAAAATTTCTAGTAGAGAATGCATTATATTTTTGTGACTCCCTGCTTCTCAAGACTCCCAAACCTCATTAACAACTGTTAAAACCAGATGTAGATGTAAAATGAAGCATGATCTGTGACGGCATGTCAAATTTTCTCCTTAATTTTAATCAAAAAACTAATTTTGGTGCATCTATGTAAAAAAAGGAATGGGGCAGCCAACATGATTTTTGAGTTTGAAATTCCAAAAAAGAAACCAGTGACAGCCTAACAAGTTCATGTTGATATCTGAGTGTCAAAGAGAACTGTCAATGTACAAAACCAACTTAATTAGTCCTGTTTTTGCTGACCTCCAGAGGTTAAACTTCACCGTGCTGCAGTGATGCACAAGTGTACTTCAGGGTGTGTCAGTACACCATAACATCACTGTTGGGTGACACACCCAGCAGGATATGTGGTGCACTAGAGGTGCAACACACTTGAAACCAGGGCATGAAAAGCTGCTTTTCAGCCCCCTTTAAAGTCACATCTTTTGACGACCCATCCACGGACAGCCAAAGGTCACAATTCGCACAGCTGCTAGAGGTCTTTGTCAAAACAACTGATGCCGCCGTTGTTCTTGGAAGGACGTTCTGATTTTGCGATTGCTTTCTGTAGATGTTTTGAATTTCATATCCACTCCCACGCAAGGTTAATTTGGAAGTGAGATTCACATTTTCATTACAGTTATTTGAGCGGTCCTGTTCTCACCTGGCCTCGCATGAGAAACGCTCCAGAGTTTGAGGAAACGGCTTCACGCCCTCTCGCTGTGAATGCACCCTTACTGTAATATAGCCTGTATGTATGCATGCCTTGCTCTCCTCTATCCGGCCATATTGTGCTAATGTGTGCTGGTTAAGTAGCGGAAGACTAGAGAAAGACTCTTATCCATATGCCTGAGAGCCCAAGAGCCGGCATGATCTCTCCCCAGATGGAGTCCTCTGCCTCCCTGCCCATCCTCCGTGGAGCCATATAGCAGGTGGCAGTGAGGATCAATGGGCCTCCACCATTACCTCCTCTCCACTTCACATCTCCAGCCTCATCTCCAGGGGGGGCCCGCGGGGCACGCGGCGCATCTAGCTGCAGCACACCGGGAGAAATAGGGACGTTTTCCATTAGTCTAATTGCTCGGTTATAGTTCTATATTATTGCCGTGATCACCACTGTGGCTTGGTAATGATGGACCTCCCGTGCCCCCACGTATAGCTGGTGGGTGTTATGTCTCCCCCGTCACCGCCCATTGAAACTCCGCTTGCAGTGGATGTAGGAGGAGAGAACGAACTTAATGCTGAGAAGAAAGCAGGAGGATAAACAACCAAAGAGAGAGAGAGAGAGAGAGAGAAAGCTCATCAAATGTTTCGATGTAAGAGTTTAATCAAATAGCCTCAGCTATTTACATTCTCAACAGGTGCAGCATTTGGCTGATTTATGGAATAAACACTGGAGTTCTAGTGCTTGTTCATTTGCCTCCGCTAAAAACTGGCAATATGGGGCTAATTTGCAATAATTTGCTGCTGCTGTGGCCACTGGTTAAGAATGTTTATATAATCATGATATAATAAGAAAAATGAAAATGAATTTTTCACGCAGTTCAGGCCCTGTCAAACACAGCTCACGGACTCGCTAAATGATAATTACATTCCTCAAGCACAGTATTACATTTTACCCTCTTACATGGACTTTGTTCACAGTAAATGGGGGAGTATTATTTTCATTTTAAGGCGATATGACCCAGTATTATTCCCACATCTGAGCTCCCTTAATACAGTAGAAGGTTTCCCCCCCATCAGCGATTACATGAGAAGTCTTCCATCAGTCAGCAGATGAGGTGAGGATTATAATGATTCATTTACCCTCAAAGACTCTGCCTTTCTTCTTTCTGTTTATAATATCCCATATGCATAATGTAGTCTCTCATGATCGAGACATTGGAAAAGCTTTAGTTTAAGCTGTGGTGGACTAATCAGTGCTGAATATTTCACAGCTGACCTGTAGCTCTCCCTACAGGTCAGCACATAAAAGCTGCTTCCTGTTTTGGATTTCCTCTCATACAGTAGGATTGTTGCTGATTATCTAGCCTCTCATTCCTTAGAAAGAGAAAAAATCCTTGGCAGTGATTCCTGTTTTTTTTTTTTTTACAGGTGTGGGTATTGATCTTTGCCTTTGCTGCAGGGGAGTGTGTTCACTTAAAAGGCCCACTGATGTAGCAGAGCTTATTAAACAAATAGGCCAGAGAACAAGGCCACAATCGCTTTGAATCATGAAGGAGGTTGCCCGTCTTAAAGCACCACTGTATCAAATATGAAACGCTCTGCTAACAAGGTGTGTAATCTGTTTTAATCAGATCATATTTTATGAAACAAGGAGAAGGTTGAACTTAAGTAAGAGAGAAAGATGGAGATTCTGGGGGGGTTGGGGATTGTATTTTGAAATTGGATGTGACGGCCGAGGACCATGACTTGATTTTACATGCATGGCTTTATAATGAAGCCACGCCAAATGGTCAGTTATGGTTAACTTTAGGGGGAGCTGGAGCCTTGCTGTAATGGGAGGCTAATTCAGGGCCCTTAACGCCTTGACAGGCTGCAGAGCAGAGCTGGAATATGGATAGGGATGTATGTTAGAGGCTCTGGGGTTGACGTGAAGGTCTGTATTTTTCTGCAAATTGCCAGGTTGCCTGAGGATATAACAGGGTCAACAGCAGTATAGCATATTTTCATAGACAGACATGTACACAGACAGTGTTACAGACATAAATACAATACAGAAACACACTCACTCGGATAGAGAGACTCGCTAACTCGCTCAAAGTGTCGCACAGGACTGACTTCATGTTGTCATCGCAATTCAGGCCATGATCCTTTTTATGTATCTTTACACTGACTGGGTTCATAGAGTGTTTTCAATCATGTTTTTTTTTTTCTCTAGCACCATAAATTGTTTCAGATCCTGTGACACTAGACTTGGTTATGAATATATGAATATATATACACTCCGAAGACCTTAGGAAGCTGCACTAGTCAGACAAGGTAATGGATAGAGGGATATTATATACTGCTCTGGGAAGCACCACTTGTTAGCAAAGCTTTGCCTGGATTTTAATAATCATAAGAAAACATTTAACACCAAATGTCTGCCAGCAACACTAAAAAATACATTCAATTTGAGTTTTAACTTGAAATGGTAAATAATCAGAGAGAGATATTATATACTGCCCTGGGAAGCACCACTGTAAGGCAATCTTTGCCTGGATTTCAGTGATAACAACACCAGAAAATATCTCAACACTAGATCTGAGCTTCCTAAAAATCCTATGCTGTTATGGTAAATAGTCCAGATATTAATAGATATCTATTAATATATATTATTCATTGCTCTGGGAAGCACCACTTCCAGTGAACAAGGCCAAAGAAATTCCCCAGATATCTGTCATTGTAACAGCACTAAAAGAAAGCATTTAACACCAAAAATGTTACCAATTGAAGATGACAAGATAGATATCTACATTTTTGGGGCCTTGAGTGTTTCCAAGGCACCTCAGCCACCACAACAAGGGTGAGGAGGAAAAAGGGAGGAGGAGGAGGAGCAGAGGGAGGAAGAGGGGTGCCTGCGTCTTTAAAAGCTAGATGGAGTGAGGGAGTGGGGCGGACGGGTGGCTGGCAGGATTGTGCTGACGGCAGGGCTTTGGTTCAGAGCATGCCCATTAGAGGGAGCCATAAATCCTGGGCTCTCTGGGCCGGGCTGTGTCAGCAGTCCACTGAATGAATTGATTTTAAACGCCACTGAAAAAAAGAGAAACTGCGAGAGAGAGAGAGAGAGAGAGAGAGAGAGAGAGAGAGAGAGTGACTATTTAATTCACCCTCTGCCAGAAGCCCACACCCCGTTCCACCCCGCTTCTCAATTCAGGACTGTCGCTGAAAAGGGGGAGGAGAGAAGTCTAGAAACACTGAAACTGTCACCAGCAACAAGCCCAGGGCTACACGGCCCCCACGCGTTTGATTTAAAGAGGAGGGAAACACACAAACCAAATACATAATCTCAAATTCCATACAGCATTTGTTCTCTCCCACCCCTCTAATTTTCCTCTCAGCCCTCTCCTTGTATATCTCCACAAGAGAAATGAGACATATCGTAAAAAAAAAAAGGCACCGCTGCATTTGAAATTCAAATGTGTTGGATTTTGAAATTGATGTATGTGTTTATTCATTTACGAGCAGCATCCATGTGTGCATGCATTTATATATTATCAGCAGCAATGAAACGCTGCATAGAAGGCTTGTAGCCCATCTTTCTCCCCCGTGTGCACCCTCGTCTTTGTTTCTTGCTCGAGCCACAGCCGCCGTGTTATGTTCAGCATCGCAAAAAATATGTCTGCAAACAGACACACAGTAAATTGTGCATGAGGACCAGTTTCAGGCGGTCATACTTTTTTTTTTTTTTTTTTTTTATGTAAACACATTTAGTATCTGTACTAACTTTCTGTTTGTCACACTTTATACCCACGCTTTGACATCCCTCTGTGTACGTACCTGTTGGAGTGTCTTCAGACGTTGTGGTGGTGGTGTGAGTGTGAGTGCTGTGCTCCCTTTGTACAGCATTGCAGAGAGTAGTGTTACAAGAAACTGCAAGGCCGGGCTGAGGACACCTACCCTGTATTAAACCTGCAATACAATTGGAATGTAGGGAGAGGACAGGGGCTTATTAATAAGCGTGTAAAATCCCAATCACAAAATAATCACAAAGTGATTATGGTTATTTTAATTAAAACCCTTTAACACCGAGGTCCACTGAAATTAAGACAAAGGGACTATTTTTGATCGTGAGACTGATGAATTTGGACTGTACGTTGTCAAGGATTTATTACACTGTTGGATTGCCAGACTAATTTAAAGGTAGGGACTCACCATATTTAACTAGGTTTCAGTTGTATATCCTGCCACGCCAACTCCTGTGAAAAATACCTGGCTCTTTAGCGGCTACATATTCCACCAGCCAACTTTCTCTGTCTGCCATTTGGTGCTGGGCAGGTATTGTATAGTGGATTTGTCGGAGCTTGTTTGGTGAAAAAGTGGGTATGATGAAAGCACTGAGACTGAACCACACAGTAAATGTGCCTTAAACCAAAACAATTAGCTAAAAGAGGCTAAATTCCTGCAGAGGTGGTGATAATTCTCTGTGGGTTTATCATTGTGAGCGACATATTTCGCTTCACACAGATTAATTTCAATCATTGGTAATACAAAAATATTCATTAGTGAAGCTTTAAATACTGTAAGTCATTTGTGTGATTGTAATTATAGTTAGCCTGGAATCATTCATTTGGAAATCAAATTTTGTAGAGCAGAAAATCCGTAACAAAATCTGTTCGTATCATTTCAACTTGAAATGTTGAGGGGGGAGGGATTTGGGAGAGGGGGTTTTGGGGTGCCGCGTCCTCTCTGGCTCATTACGCTGTTTAAAGAGCCGGCACCTCAGAATCACCTGCCCAGCTCCACGCTTCAAACAAGCTCAGCCACCAGGGATCATACATCAACTTCTCCATCAGTCCCCCAGCTTCACTTTTTCACTATTCGCCTCCCAACACACAACTCTCACATGCAACCTATAGGGCGAATGTGGAAAACGGATAGCATCGCTTGTTGAATACGGATGTCACACCTGCTACAAAAAGAATAATAAATTAGTTAGAAACCAGCCTTATGATGATATGTATGTGGTCATGAATTTAACTGAACGTTTCCAGTGGACTTGCAGCTTCCGCAGCCCAGTCTGTGGCCTCGACACTCTTAATGCATGGCTCTCGTCTGCATGTAAAAAGTACACTTTCTCATGCCTAATTACCCACGGGCTAAGGCATGAAGAGGACTCGCTGCGTATTACTATAAAGATTGTGAGGATATTTCACTTTGAAAAATGGCAAAGCACACAGGACTAAGGGCTTGATTACAAGGAGTGGGGCACACAGCCTCTACATCTTCCTTCCCTCATTTCAATTATGGCTGACTGGAGGCATGGTGCTGCCACCATCCTCAAATAAAACTAAAATATGATAAAGCTGAAATATCAGGCCCGGGACTGCTCCAAGCCTCGAGCCATGTAAGGCGCAGATACTCTGCACGTAATTACAACATTTGCCAATATTTTTTTGACGGGAGGTTTCGACGTGGATATGAGTGAAAGGGGGAGTGGAGACATGAAGAGCGTTCATGGCACATGATAAAAAGCACATTTCATTTCGGCTTCCCTATTGATAACGGGAGACATGCCTGCATAGAGCTGCCACGGCTCTCCCCTATGTGAAAGTGTAGGATAGCGGTGTTATTTTTAAGTTGTGAGATCATTACTCATGTGTAAGATGCATGAGCTAAGAGAGAGGATCTGCTGTCATAACAGAGGACGGCATGGGGAGCGCCGAAAAGAGCATGTCGTTTCCAGTTATATGTTCCATGAAAAAGGCTTCCTGTGATTGAAATAAAGCTCTCTGGAATAGCATCTCAACAATCCATGCAGCTGTAAGCAAATACACACACACACACACACACACACACACACACACACACACACACACACACACACACATATATACACACACATATACATATATACATATATATACACACACACACACACAGAGATGGGACAGAGATGTATGCTACAAGGCATATTCTTTATTCAACTCATGTTTGCCCTTTTAAGCGCTGCCCTCGCGACCCCCTACAGATGGAGGTGATGTGGCTGATTTCTCACCATGACGCCCCAACAAGGTGGATCTCCTCTGGTGCTCAGACCCCTCTGTGGCCTTAGCAGCCCGGACAGCCACGGTCCGGCCTCCTTTACGTCAGTGTTAATAACAGTCCAGCATGCTCACCGCACTGTCGGTGCCACGCGGGGTCAATGCTCCACAGATCCAGGCTTTCTGAGGAAATCCCAGCCAGCGTGGTGCAGAGTCTCCTGCTACACTGGGAGCATGAGAATGAATGTGAATTGACAGAGGATTTGCAATGAATGTAATCTATCTTAGCACATTTTAAATTTAACCGTTAATTGCTTTGAGAATAGTCTTGGTTCAAGCACTGTTTATTTTTTAAGCTGTAGCCTGAAAAACAAACAATTTAGCAATTAAATTTAGCAAAAACACATATGTTTATGAAACGTGTGTTTTGGGACCTAACATGTGAACTCTCAACAGAGTCATGTCAGTATCATCTCTTCATAAATCCTCTCTTATGACTGTGAGAAGCTCCAAATGAATAGCACCAGTGTGGCCAGATGTATTACTTAGTTTTCAGTAGTTTCTTCTTTCTTTTTTTGGAAATATTGATTAAAATTAGAGACAAACTTTAAAGAAAGGCTTTGAAGTCTAACATTTCAGATTTTAAGTTATGCTGCATTCACTGATGCATTTTTTTCTGAAGTATTTTACTCATTATTTTATGGATTGAAGTACATAATATATCATTTTGTAGATCTGATCTTGCTCATTAAATGTGAAAAACAACTGATGCCTTCTCCTCTTCCTCTGGCATGATTTACTGGACTCAGTCATTGGAGCTCTTCAAGAATCTCAGGCTCCTTGTTTAGTTTTTTTTCTTGGACAGTTGAAGTAGCTCCAGCAGCTGCTTTTCAAAGTGAAGGAGGAAATGTTTTGCAGAGGGAAGAGCCTCTGCAGCAAAATCAAGAACGATTCCGCCCCCTTCACTCGTCACAGTGTGGGGGATTCAATCAAAAGTCTGCCCTGTGACCTGTTCTCTGAGAAACAAACAGCCAGCAGAGTCTCCAAAGACCAAAGCCATCAGAGGAGGGCGGCTTGTGTGTGAGCTAAATCGTGGCACCTTTCTGAAAGCTTCCATCATGGAAAAATTGTTAGTTGTCGCAGTGGAGAGTGACTAGCATGGCCGTACATTGATACATTGATGCAGTGAATGCCTCGGACAGTGCAGTAAAAGTGCTGAGGCTGAAATTAAGCTGTTATCTCTGGCATGTATCACTAGGGAGGCAAGAAGCAGTGGTGCAAAGGCAGCAGCCTGTTTGCTTTACCGTTATTGCCTCGTCTGACTCTCCTCATGTTCCGACATTTTAAATGCAACTCCAAGTTTCATCTTTGATGTTCAGAAACTATCTTTCCTGTATAAAAGAACATCATTCTTCTTTGCTTTCTTCTTTTGTAAACTCCATTAACATAGCTGCATGTGGCATTTTAACATCAATACCACATTAAGAAATCGGTGTAATTACCAGAAACACACCATCAAGACCATCACTGAGAAAATTGGTGGCCTGATCATTTTACACTGTGTGAAGACCTCATTATTTTTTATTTCTATTTACCCCCAAAAAATGTATTGGTGTTTATTTCAAATATTAGAAAACGGGTCAAAGTTCTATTTAAAAAATGGCAAAAGTTAAAGTTTTGGTGAAAATTGTAGTTTAACCATGTATTGTTTTTCACTCTGGTGCATAATCAGCAGCTCATTAGTGTTTTGTCCCCATTTTTATCTTCACTTTCTATTGATGAAAGCATATTCTAAACTGTCCTGGTATTACAAGGACTTAATTTACTGTAGAGTAAACAGTGTCTTCTTGCAGCAGGAAACAAAACAAACTTGATTGGGGTCATTAGATTACATTAACATCAGCTTTAACCAATGTTCTCCTTTTTATAAAATGTCTGTATATTTTGGTAAAACTGTAAAAACCTTAAATGATGAGCCTTAGCTGTGTTTCACTGGGCTCGATTTGGTGGGAAGATTGTTTACCATACATTCTCGTAATAGTTGCATTTATTTACCTCAAGTGGAGAGAACCAGGCCTTTTGAGACAGCCCTTTATTCCTAATTATGTTTAATGCAAACTTTCTCCATGTTTACTCAGTGTCTTAAATAATTCAGTATAATGTACATTTCCACAGCAGTAATTCCATCAGTGCAACAAAATCATGTCATGTCATACTCACAACTCAAAAATATTGCTTTCATTCAATATTTCTTTCTAATCACCTCCACTTTGTGCAGGGAGTGTTGAATATCACTGACAGTACCTTAACAACAATCCAAAAAACGACAGATGTCTTACAACGGCTCAATGGGCATCATCTGTTTGTTGAGAATGAAACTTCTTTGTTGTTTTTTTTACAGCATTAAACAGGGAGAGGGTGCTGTTCTGTCAGTGCAAGAGAGCCAAAACTTAAAGTCCTTCCTGCAGAGTCTGATTAATTAATTACTTTCTACTAATTTCTCATCTTCAATAAGGGGGAAGAACTTTCTCTAAAGAAGCTAACACCAGGAAGTATTGTGGCGCTAACTTTTTAGAACCACTACCCCACACACTTTCAGTGGCATGAGCTAGAAGCTATAATGGTCTCATTTGTTTACAAGTGAGGTAAACAAATGTATCACAATTAATTTGACAATGATGTATTAATGTTCAAAATGCTGCACATAGCACCTTTTTTAAAAAACCTATTTCAATGCATATTATCATAAAGTAGACAGTGAGTAATATCCCTAAGGCACAACAATTGGTTGATGTGACAGTGCAAGATAATGACAAAAATCAACAGATTGGTCTAAAAGATGGAGCACAGATACTATCCTTCAAAATCTGGACCTCAGTGTTTTCAGATTTTCTCAAAACATGAAGGGCATTATGTTTTCTGGATCCCGAGATAAGTTTGCTCGTTAAAAGTTCAGGACGCTTGTACGTCATATTTGTCTTCCTCGGGTGTAGTGAGTGAGGGGAACATAGGTGGAGGTGCTGGTTCTGTCACGCCGCGCTGACAACCCCATGAGTAATCTGGTGCATGATAAACAGAGGGTCGAGGTGTCACGGGAACACCTCAGCGACTGGCACAAGGGTAATTACTCTTCCTGCGTGGGTGCAGCTCAAAATTTTTGAACCTTTTCTTTCTCCAATCATACTTGATGGATTGAGTGGAAGAGGGCGATCATCTGGTTCTTAGCAGGCTCACCGAGCGTGGTAGGCCTCTGTTGATTAATGATATCTGCTGCAAGTCACCAAAAGCGGAAATTAAGTATTTCTGTTTAAATGTAACATTTGTCTCCTTTGCTGGTGTTGAGAAAGGCATTTGTCAAAATCCCTGGGCTTTGGCGAAAGGTGGATTTCCTCTGGGAGCATGCTGGGAATTACTCCCTAGTTTCACATTAATGGCATTCAGTGTTCTTATTTTATACCTTGAATCTACTTTTCACCCTTTCACATTGACGACGTAGTTTTAATATGGAATCTTTCACTTTTAAACCCTTAGTTATGTGACAGTTTAGGATTAAGCGTGTTGTAGATGATTCCAGAAAGACAAGGAATGACCTTGGCTGTATGAAAGGAAGTGATTCTTGATGGCATGTCTGTGGCGGGCACATGGGAGGGGTTCTGGTGGTTTCGCTGGTTGAGTTGGGTTACCGTTTGTCCCGATGGCGAGCCCTGCTGTGCTGGAACAGAACAGACTCTGGCTCCTGAGGAGACTAATGGTTACAGGGCCTGGCCATCGTCCAGTGCTGCCCCAGCCACTGCCTCTCCCGTCGCCGGGATATCATTACCTCCAATGTGTTACATCAGACTCGCTTGGTCAGGCTCTGAAACAGTCAATACTCCACAATTTAGAAAATCAGCCAAGTTTGCAGAAACAAAGAGGCAATATCGGAAATAAAGACGGATATATAATCTGACGCCAGGCATTTTTTCATGCTGGGTGAATTATTTGTTGTCCGGAAGGTGGGGACGTGGAAGGGGTAGAGGGGAAGGGGGGCAGGGATCTGTCAGGGGTTAGAGGAGGTGGTCAAGCGGCCTGAATAAACGTGCAAATCACAGCGCCCAACCACTGACCCTCCCCATCTCATACAAGCAGCCTCTACTTTTTCCATCAATGGAAATCTAATTGCTTGAAAAGCGATCAATGGAAACTAAATTGGTTTTGTGTGGAAGCGCGCATGGAATAAGCTCTGAGCTGTTTTAATGTGTGTTAGTTTTGCATCTTAAATCACGGTAATATTTGGAGAGGGCCCCCCCCCTCTCTGGAGGGGGTAAAGTTTGGTAGTGTCGAGACACCAGGGAGGAGGCACTCAATCAAGCTCCTAATAAAAATCACAGGCTTAATTGTTTTTCCAAACTCATAAATCGTCCAACTTAATAGGTTAATATTAAGACTTATACGAGGACGGCGGGGTGCTTGTTTCAGAGCGGCCGGGAGCTCCTCTTTGTGGAGCTGCGACCACTGATAACCCTCTAGTGATCTGATATGACTAATCCCCTCTAATCCTTAATACACTCCTTAACATGCTCCTAACTGACAGCAGTCGATATGGGTGCACTTCTCTGTCTTATCGCTGATCTCTTTGTCTTTGTGCACTCTCTGCAGCGAAATTCGCTCTTCCACTCATCCTTTTGACCGCCGATCACTGGCACATCTGCATCAGTGTCACACATTTTAGCTCTGAGTGCTTCTTGATAAGCAAAGGGTTGATCAGAGTTTTGAAATTGCACCGACTTGCGGGTTACCAAAGGGCTCACAGAAAGTAAGACTGTGGTGGGGGGAATGGTAGAAAGCCAGACCTTTTTCTACCGCAGTATCCGAAACTGCAGCTTTTTTTTTTTTCCCCGCACTTGTCTTTCCCAGCGGACAGCTAGATGGACTGCTCAGGAGGTTGGGATGTGGCTGGTGGCCGCCGATCGTGTAGCCTTACCCAGGAAAGAACAGTCCCAGCAGAGTAATTTATTGACAGCATTGAGATGTGTTTCTGGCCAGGTGCTTCTCTCAGCCATCCCTCAGGTGCTTATCTATCAGTTATCAGTGCAGACAGAGCACAGACCCAGGTTGTATTTCTGTCTGCTATTGTAATTACATTGTAATTGATCTGAGGGTGTGCTGGGCATTGCCCATGCAGTAACTTTGCAAGGGCTTTCTTTTCTCTTGTTATCTGGAGAAGTGCTACGGTATCGTTGTAAGCAACCTTGTGATGTTTTTTACAACCTTTTCCTTGTTGGAGCAAATCCCGTAAAAGTATAAAGCAAAAGATAAAGAAGTGATTACATGGCAGACAAAATGAAACTGAAAAGACACTTAACCAGGAATACATGTTCAATGAAAATCTTAACATGGACATGCAAAAAAAAAAAAAAAAAACACATACAAAACAAATGCTGATGTGTTGCCATATTCACATTCGTAATCATTTTAAAAAACCTCAGACCGACAGAAATGCTTAGATATCAATATCTGCTTTATTGGAATAAATGTTGATCCCGTCATTCCGAGAGCGTGTCTCTTCAGTATGTGTGCCATCACTCTCACAACAACAAACAGCACGGTTTGTGTATCATTCCAATCACGCATATTAACCAGCCCTCGCCACCCATCAATCTTCCTGCCGCCATTTTGTAACTGATGCTGAAATGATGTTATAAATGATGTTTGAAAATATCCCCATGCTGCCCTGCATCAGCAGTCTGAAGGCCTATCAGATGTTCTCCGCACACATCTGTGAGCTGTATTCACCTCCGGGAAATTAGCAATCAACCTTTTACCAGCCAACACCTGTATAAGGAACACAACATTTCCCCCATCCAGCGGCTCGTAATGTCAGGTCACACACTCTGCACGCCAGTTGTGTTGAAAATGTTATTGTTATGTTGATAGTAATTTCACATTGCTAATCACTGTCGTGGCATGTAATTTGCATGTCGACTCCTTCTGTGTAATAACAACAGCCTTAAAGCGGTGCTGAAACCATCTGAAACCAGCGTTCGTCCATGCTGTTGCAGCTCTTGAAGCTCTTGTGCAGTCTAATGTAAGTATGCACGCTCTCCCTCATGATCCCTCATTTATCATTTTGACACTGGCTACTTTTTTGAAGTGGAGAAAAATGTTGCAGTCAGCTCTTCCTTTGGTCTCGGAAAATATGTGCGAATGAGTGCGTGTATGTGGCGCGTGCGTGTTTTCGACTGCTTGTGGAAGATAGAGAAGAAGAATGTGTGTATGTGCATGCATGCCTGTACATTATTGTGTGTTTGTGTACATGTATCGGTATGATTAAGGAGCATGGGAACATGGCACCGGCTATTTACTGCTGATAAACCAGAGTGTGTATATGCTATTGTGTTGCATCACCATTTCTTTGTGGCTTGTTATTCTTATTCTGATGCTCCATCTATCCTGCTTTATGTAAGACAAATTGTATCCTATTTTAAGAAGCTTGTTGACCTGATACAGAAAACTGTTTCAAAACCTGTTAAAACAAAATTTTCTATCATCGAGCACCGTTTTAGCTCACTTAAGTTAACTTTATGTAACAGTTCAACGCCATCTAGGCACCTTTCAGTCCAATTATGACCTAGAAACACTGTTTAGCAGAACTCTTGACATTTACAGACTAAGACTCAGACTAATATCCCTGTTAAATTGCATCAATAGATATCTGAATAGGTATCTATATTGATTGCCATGGAATTGATTGCTGACATTATGATCCTTCTTACAGTGTGCTGGTGGAGAGCCTCTGCTAAACAGTCTGATCCATCCAGCAGAGGGATAATGTTACTTGGCTTTTCTGTTGTGCATGTGTGTGTGTGTGTGTGTGTGTGTGTGTGTGTGTGTGTCATGGCAGGTTACAAATGAGTTTGTTTGTGTTCTGGCCGCAGAAACCTTTTATGCCCCGGGCTGTGTGTGTTGTGTGGGTGGGTCTTGGTGAATGTGATAGAGACTAAGGATCTCTGTGTGTGTGTGTGTGTGTGTGTGTGTGTGTGCACCCAAATAGCTTCATATGAGTGGGATGGTTATGAGTTTGGGATGCCTTTTTAGTATTTTGCCTGTTGTTACCACCCTAAGCCATATAGTTTCCTGTCCACTCGGTTTCGATCCCCGTGCTCGCGCTGAGGTCAAGCAGGTGACCTATTGGTAAAAGTGCCATGCGTGCCAATAAATGCCTAGCAGTATTAATCACATAGGAGCCCTCACTCTGTGAAGAGGTCAATGCTTTAAAGGGCACCCAGAGAGCTGCCTAAGACTGAAATACAGCCAGAGCATCTTTCCGGTTGAATGTACCAAAAGTTTTATTAGTTCCCCCAATGAGGTCAGTCTGCCCTGCATAAATGAAATCTGTCGATATCCCATTATAGGCTTTTGGAACTTGATTGTGAGGCATCTGTCAGATGCATATTTCATTCTAAATTTAGTTAGTTGGCTGTAAGTAATGCATACATTACCACCAGCTTATTTCCCAGTGTACACGGCTGCAGAACATCTGTTTTTCTATTAAGTGAGAGATGAAATATTAATCTGAAAGCAGATCTGGTGCGAGTCAATCACTGACAGACCGCAGTGACAGCTGCTGTGAAAGTAACACCATCATGTCAGGTGTCTGGATACATCTGATCACGACATCAACACACACTGTAGCTCAGAGCCAAAACATGAACGGGTTCACCGGATCAAATGGACTGTTTTATTAACTGGGTCGATCTAAGCTGGTAATTGGAGAGCGGTTACAGTTTCTACAGAGAAATGTAGTCTTGATTTGTTCAAAAGGAAGATGCTCACATCCCGAAATTCACCTCAGTGCTACAGTTTAGCTATTAGCTGCAAGTACACACAGGAAAGTATAGGGCCGTGATGTACTGGTGATGACAAATGACTGCCTTAACAGATGTGCACAATCAGTAAATGTATGCTCCACATTTTCTTTTTCTCAGTCTGCCTGTTGAACATGCTGGATGGTTAGAAATCAGACATTTGGATAACGGAACTTCTAATGAACTGCATGTGATGCAATGTTGCAATAGACAAATAACAAACACATGAAACCAAAGTCTATTTTTGCTCAGTCCAAAGAACTTGGATAGCATATGTGATAGATTTTGCATTAATCTCTAAATACATCACCCACTTATCGAATGTATCAATCCACTTGATGAATTTATTGAACAAACAGAGATCCATTCTATGCAATTATTGCCCTCTAAATAGCCCCTGTGAATACTTGAAAAGCTAATTGTATGTCAATACAGCTCAAAGGCGAATTGTATTGATGTGCAGCATTTGAAGAATTTAGTATTAGGCTTGGTTGCCAGGTGACGGGCACTAGACCTTGGCTGGAGGTGGCTGTGTTGAATGTTTCTCATCACCTAGACTAATAAGCATTGCCATGTTTATTTTAAGATGATGTGAAATGTTGTGATCTCGAACAATAAAAGCATATACATTTAGCATTTTAGAATGATTAAATAATTACACATGACATTAATTTGGAGCGTTAGTTCATTTAGACTAATCAAAATGACACCACCTTGCTTTTCAGTGTTTTGTAACACCAGGATGTATACAGCAGGTATATTAGTTTAGGGCATAAAACTTGATTAGAGCGCAGGAATTCTGATTGCATACAGTAGTTTCAGCCTAATGTTAGGTTTGCTGCTATGAATGTGGATTGGTTGTAATAAACAGCGGCTATTTGTTCATTATTTAAAAAAAAAAAACAGGTAAAAAAAGACAGAGATGTTGCTGTGGCTGCTGTGTTGCTTTTTGAAATGATACAATGTGATGTGTAGAAAGTACTTAGTGTGTAGACCTCTACCAAGGCTGCACACTATGTTGTTTGAAATACACTTTGAATTGTTGACATGGGTTATATAGTTATAGACAATCATGTGATATGTGCATCAGATTAGATTGCTACTGTACATGAGAAAATTGTGTAAATGTTCAAATATACTCAATGTTAGAAAAATCCAATCAAAATTAGTAAAATTAAATGAATTTAAACAAAAAAACTAAAATGCTACAGAGTATCTTTTACCACATATGCAGTGGTAACTTTCTAAAAATCCAGATCGGAAGTGCAGTTTAGTAATGCAGCATGCAGCATTGCCACTATGACCCACATGCTGTATCAGTGACTTCCATTATTGCACACGGCAGGGCTGCACTGTACGTCCCTGCAGATTTCCCTTCAGGCTCGACTGTGTGCCGACACGGGCAGAACTGTCCTCCCTCTTGAGCTAAAGATGCTTGGACATTAGCATACACAGGTTGTCACGGGTAAATGAATGACAACACTTTCTTCTCCCGATGTGTCAGCCTTGCTTAGCGGTGACACGGTTCAATGTGCCCGCAAAGTGCCACTTTGGTTGCCTGTGGAGCCAGCGTACAATTGAGACCCTGCCTCGCAAAGATTACTTCATAAATAGAATAATTTCACCGTCAATATTATCCCAGTTTTGTGACAATGTCAAAAGAGAGCAAGAAAACAACCAATCCATATTTGTTATGAAACTTTGCCCTCCTCCCATTGTAGTGCGCAGCCATTTAAACCATAATGAACAATGTATGTATGTTTTTGTGCACAGAGGAAGAGGTTTGTTACTGATGTATTTTCATTGCTTGGCTTCTGTATTTTGCAGTAAATTTCCTTCCTCTGCTGTGTTTTCCTCACATTTGACTTCCGTTACTTTTGGTCACGGTGAGGTTTTATTATTTGGCACATGCAGATGCACATATTTTTACAGGTTTATACAGATACGGTTGCTGAACTCAATTACTGTACGTAATCTTAACCCTGATAGTTAAAGGGACTTCAATTAGTTTTTGTTGGGGATATTTAATGCTCATTAAAACATTAAATGTGTGAAGGCTCATGTTGCAGAGAGAAAATTTAAAACATACATTTTTTATGAGACCTGTCTGCTAGCAGCTGCTCCAAATTTCACAAAGCCACTCGTGATCCAATCCCAAAACTTCTGACGTCCTGTCCTCAAAATGGATGGCATCTTGATTCCCCGGTAATGAAATCATCACTGGGATATTGCAGACGGTTTTAATTCTGATTAAAAGTCATTTTTTAAAGAGATGACCTCAAACATCTCACTTCTCTCATCTCCGCTCTAATTCTTCATTTCCCATTGCTCGGAGCCGAAGTCCTGAGTTGGCAAAATTCTGCTCGCGAATAGAAGACGTTTATCAAATTTCTCCATTAATCTGATGTGCAGGCCTTGATTAAAATGCTACCCCACACAGACAACGCAGATGCTCAAAGTGCAGACTTATAGGAATATACAGATTGATACAGATGTGCTGCGCTTCTCTGCCTTGTTCAGACGCAGGGGGTGGCCGCAGTGGGAATCGATAAAAGGAATGCTCAGTGATCGGGGCTTTTGTCTTTAGTGTTTATCCTGACTCAGCACAAAGTCAAAAAGGCAGCATGTGACCGAAGGGAAGACTGATGTGCAGAAAACCCCCCCTTCCTCCTCCCTCCTCTGGTTATCTGACGGTCAGGGATTCCACAGAGCGAGCAGAGATTGATTCTCCCCCCCCACCCAGAGATAGGGCTTGTTTTTCACATAGGGTGATATGAGACTTTCAGAGAGGGTTTGGGGGGCGGAGGGGGGTATTGTGCAGGGGCAATGGGATTGGTATTGGTGGAGATGACAGGATGGTGATGTGGGGATAGGCAGGACTGATTGGAGTTGAGAAAGAAGTGAAAAACTGAGACAGAGATGGAAAAGCAGAGGCCTGCTCCCTGAGACTTAAGGGATTGGCCTGCTGCTTCATTCCAACCATCCTGAGCCCAGAGACTCCAGTCAGGCCGGCTGGTGTTGCTTCTGGACAAGTTGTCCTCCGGCGTATAGATCTGCTGTCTTCTAATGCTGATTGATATTAATCAAATTGTCTCTGACTGACACAGTAGCCAAGAGGCACGATTTTTTTAACCCAAAAGGCAATTTTCTAAAATGGGCCTGGGTTGAAGTCTGCAGGCGTTCTTGCCGACTGATCCTGCCAGGGCCACTGACCCCTGGATAGCACATGTAATGGATGAGTACATATGCCTTGTGCTGTCTCCCTCTCTCTGAGCAGAGGAGACATGAACTAATTAATTACGGGGGATGTTGGCCAGGCTGGACGCTGACACGATCGTTGTGGCTGTGTGGTTATTGACTACTCCACAGAGGAAAGTTGCTCATTTAGCACTGTGTTGCAAGTCTGGGAGGTCACTGATCATTGTGGAAGGAGCATATGCTCCGTGTTTGTCTGTCTCTTGGCTTTTGTTTGCTCCTGTCACGCATGTGTTTGTGTGTGAGCATGTGTGTTTTTCTACTCGCATGTGTGTGAGGTATTAATTGCATGATGTAACTTGTGAACATATTTGCACCTGTCATATTTTTTTGCAGTTATAAGATTTTGATACATGAAGTGTTAAAGTAAATTGAAGCCAGTTATGATAGGCAGCTTTTATTTCTCCAAGCTCAAGTGTGGTTGTGGACATTCCAAGTACATGGCAAGTAGAGTAGATTAGAGGGTTATGCCCTTGAACATCTCCGGTTCTCTGTATTATTCTGAAAATATAGATTACAGACTCGGGGTCAGGGAGAGCACACAGGAGACTATAGAAAACCACTGCAATCATCTCAGCCAGTCTCCAGCCCTGATTCACAGATGCTTTTGAAATTCTAATGCGCACCAAGATGGATGTGGAAAAGTACTCAACTGCAGCTTAAAAACAGATAAATTATTATAGCCATCCTTTTACAAAACAGATTGCCTTAATGGCAGGGCCTAACTGTGTCGGAGCTTACGGTGTTTGAGCTTTAAATGGCACACCTCAGGGACCCGTCGTGGTGCTGCAGATCAACCTTGCTCTTTAGGGAAGGAGATGCTTTTCTGATTGCTTCTGCTTTTGCCTTTTGACTTTTGGTCCTCAGGTATGCATACCAGGGGCCAATGAGAGGAGGAGGAGGGAAGGTCTTCTGGGAGATGAGTTAGGCAAGTGTTGCAAATATTGTCAATGGGAGAGGTTAAGGTGAAGTCTGTGATTGTGCTGTCGTTTAATTTATGAGTTAACACAAGTCTAAGATTCATGGTGGAAATACAGTATACAAGCTTTACTTCAAATATCTCTGACAGGTAGGGTTGGGTATTGATGCCCAGTTCTGAATTGGAACTGCTTCCACATTTATAAAAATCGGTCATTTGTTAAAGGTCCAGTGTGTAACATTTAGAAGGCGCTATTGGCAGAAATGGAATATAATATTTATAAGTATGTTTTCATCAGTGTATAATCACCTGAAAATAAGAATCTTTGTGTTTTCATGACCTTAGAATAAGCAGTTCATATTAGGGCTGAAACGATTCCTCGAGTAACTCGATTACTAAAAATCATTGATTCAAATTATCTGCAACGCGCTTACGCTGTGTGTGATTACAAAGAGGAGGAAGAGAGAAGAGACAGGCCAGAGAAAGCGACAGAAAGTGTCCACGAAAACTCAGTACAGTGTGTCTATTGTAAAACTGAACTAGCCTACCACAACGGCACAACGTCTATGCTTCAGCATCTCAGCAGAAAGCATAACGTTAGTCTGCGCATCCAGTCCACAGAGCGGATCTGACACAAGGTGTATGAAGCCTGGTAAAGAATGTAGGCTACATTAGTTATGGCTATATGTAATGGCTAGTTAACAACGTAAATCAATGTGGTGGCTAGTTATGACGTCCCTAAGGTAGCTAGGTTTGTTCAAGATATTAACCACAGAAAATAAAATGCTGCAGTCACTTTGTGAAAGCCTGAGCGTCATTCATGTTATTTATTATGATAGTCACAGTTCCTGTCCACTCGTTTCTGCCTTCTACAAATGCCACAAAGAAGACAGTAAAGGCTTACGTTATGCCTGAGCTGTAGTCAGGCTGAAACTTGTTGTTCTGAAACTTAAGTATATAAACCTTTTGCTTTAAAAAAAAAAAAAAAAAAAAAAAAAAAAAAGGTTGGTTTTGCATTTCAGAACAAGTTTTCTTTAAAACCCAGAATGAAATAATGCACTTACAAGCAATAAATGGATTTAGTTTTGACAGATAATATTATTGTATGCAATTTAAGCAATAGAGATGTTGATTTTTCTAAAAATGAAACCAATTAGTTGTTCAATTTAAGAGACCTGTCTTATTTTCTCTTTTACATAGTTACCATTGCTCTTTAATAAAGCAAAAGTATTTCTTATCCAATTACTTGATCGATAGAATAATCTGTAGAATATGCTAAGATTAATAAAATAATTGATAGCTGTAGCCAAATTATATATATATATATATATATATCTCAAATAATATGCCAAGAATCAGAAACTGGATTTGATGAGAATCAGATCAATAGGCAGAATTAGAATCAGAATCCTTAGAATCTTCAAAATACCAAAATATATATATATAATATATAATAAGGACCTCTAATTCACCACTATAGTTGGCTTTCTTCATATTTTAATCTTTAGCCATTGTTTCTGTTGGTTCACCACAATGGCTCTCTTTGCCTCTTCATCAAGGAGGAAGCAGCTAAAGAACACGGCTCAATTAAAAAAAACTGTTAATAAATTATACCTTTAGTATCTTTTCTCTCTCTGCTGTCATAAATCCAATAAAGCTAAGGTCCTGTGGGTCTCCTCATAATAGATGAAGACAAAACTCCCCTCGGGGCCAATTAGACCATCAGGAAATTACAATTTATTGGATTGTATACCATTTATATATATAAAAAAAAAAATCATATTGAGGATCTTTTTAACAAACACTTGTCAGGAAAACATGATCTAGGTGATTCACATGAGGCCAAGAGATTTTATACTTGTGGATATCATCTTTATTTCCTTACAGCGCCCAGTTACAGTGATTGCCAGTTGCACAGGGTGTTTGCTATGAACATCAGTGTCGGTGTAATGACCTGGCAGTATCAGAATCTAACAGCTGATGGTGAAGGAGTGACAGTCGCCTTTTTCCATCCCCAGCTGATGGAGGTGACAGTGATGTGGCACAGACAGGTGACAGGAGTGAATTGGCAAGTGTATCTTGTTGCAGTCGTTTGGGGGGTGAGCTGAAGGTGTGGGTGGTGGGATGATCCTCTGCCTGGCCAGAGGGAGATGGCGATTCATACATTTTTAATGGTTGTTTGGGGGTGCTTACGCAGCTCCTCGTTACTGCCCATCCAACCTGTCATGGCACCGGGCCCACCAGCCCGAGCAACAGGCCCTCTTTCAGACACCGCTATAATTTAGTGCATGTGTTTACAGAACGTTGACAAAGTCAAGTGCACTGGTCCCTGTATACATCCCAGGATGAATAATACATGTGGCCAGTTCAGGAATGTGCCTAGCGGTATGGAAGTTCAGATCTACCACATAAGCAGAGTAAATGTCCTGACATTTCAAATATCCACTGCGCTGAAATGTGCTGAACGCATAGAACTGCTCAGACTCCCCATGAAGAGGGAGAGTTGGTTAGGCGGTGATGGTGGTGGTGGTTTGGGGGGCAGTCGGTGATGGTGGGAGGGGTGAGGATTATACTCCAGAAATAAAGAGTTACTTTCTCAGAACAATGGCCTGAAACAAACCCTGCATGGCCACGGGCTCTTTGACGGGATGTTACTTGTTTGATGCCTCCGTGCTTTTATCTGTTGTTTGAGATGCTTAGGAGAATTACAGACAGTGAGAACATGTGGGTGTTATGTTAAGCCAGAATTACATTTTTTTTTCTTTCCTATTTAAGACTGGAAGTCCAAACTATGATCCCAGGAGGATGGGGGGAAAAAAGATGAGCAGCTCTGGGGAAGGAAGGCAGGAATCTACATCGCTTGTTTTTACTCCCTTTTTCCCCTCTCCCATCGAATGAAGTGTTGGAATCTCATCAGGAGTGAAACGATGACTAATCAATTTTTACAGTCCCCCCGGTGCATCAGCCTAGGACAAGGATAATTTTACTTGTACTTAACAAATGCATGAGTTTGTGTGCTGTTGAAAATGGCACAAACAAAATCACACTTGTGAATGTTGCTTTTTTTTTTTTTTATCCTTTTGCTCCTAAAAATAACAGTCAACACAGAGGAATTACAACTTTGCAAGCCACTGCACCATTTTACAATGGACAGAGATGTAAAACACCTCCCTTCAGTCACCCCCAATCAGTGTGATTTTTATGCACGCCATGGCGTGTTCAATGCGGTGGATCACATTTCAAATAGAGTTATTTGCAAGGAAGACATGCATTATTGTGTTAGACCTGTGTACACTACACACACAAACACAAACAGACATTGCTTGCATTTTGTTTTCCCCAGGCGGCATCAGTGTTTCTGAAATGAAGCAGACAGCAAACATTTCCTGTTTGTTACATTGTTGGTAATATGGCGTCTCTACTGGAGCAGATGCTTGAACCGCTGTTAGAGGCTAAAAAATACACACTGCCGCAATCCTAATAAGTACTCAAAGCCTAGTGAATGTCTCTCACACAATTTAGACTTACGTTTTTGTAATAAGTGTGGGAAAATGCTCCCAAATGTCGCACTTTACACACAATCTAGCTTTAAGATATTGTGGTCGACTAGTAGTCATTAGTTCAAGCCATTAGTGGACTAGTCGTCAAACGATTATTATATTAATTTAATTATTTAAATGTATATTTTTGGGGCATCAGAAAATGGTTTGAGTTCCAGGGCTGAGAAAGAAAGACATTGTTAACACTGTCACAAAACCGTAATAAGTGTTCATACAGACATTACAAAATGAAAGTCAAGGACTTTCAAGTACGTTTTCAAGCGCTGTTTTTTTCATTTTCATAGAAAAGCCTTTGCTCAAAGCAAATAATTCATTTTCAAATGTAAATTTTTATTAAACATAAATAAGTTTGAGCGGTGCTAAATGTAGAAAAACAGGCCAGTCTGGTCACTGGGCGTTCTCGCATCGAGTTCAAAACTGTGCGATACAAGCTCAGAATTGAGAGATTCACAGGAGCGTGCTATAGGGGGCAGTCCTAGCAAATACAATGTAAAAATAGAAGCATAATGGCAAGTTTTGAGGAATTTGTATTGTACCTGAAAACCTCTTTTCTGTGCCCATCCTGTGTTCTTTATGTTGGATTGAATGTTTTGTTCTTCACCTTTTCATCTTGTTCATGACGCCAAATACTGTCATAGTCAGTCTGTGTATATTACAATAAGATTTACTCAAACTAACAAAGTTTAACAAATAACTTGTTGCTGATCCTGAAAATAAAAGGTAAAGAACGAAACAAGAAATCAAATCAAGAAAACAAACAACACCGGATGGGGACAGAACAGAGGTTTTCAGGTATATTACAAATTCCTCCACACTTGCCATTTTGCTCCTATTTTTACATTGTATTTGCATGTAAAAGGCATCTACAAATCCTATAGTATGCTTATAGAATTGGTCAAAACTTTAACAGTATCCACAAAAAAATCTTTCACCTTTCACCTGTCTAACCTGCACAGCAATAAAAATGAGAGTAGGTTGCGTTTGGTATGGAGTCCCATCATCTTTTGAGAGTTTGGGGGGGTTTCTGTAATTTAGAAAGAACAACATGTCATGTCAATAAAGTGTCAACATTCATATCCCTCAGCAAAACAGATCACAGTGGATTGACCTGTAGGGACGTTGGCTGTAGGGTAATACAGGTGGGTATGTTGGGAGCATTTGCAGAGGCGGTAATATACGTACACACACATGTAAGTGCTGCATTCACCTGGGGGGGACATGTTGACGGGAGCTGACTCTTGATTGAGGGGCTGTCCCTCTCTCCCTTTGCAGATTTATGACCGAGAGGATTTGCGTCCAGTCCAACTTATCTTGCTGATAGACAGCCTTGTAGATTTCCTCAGAATGGATTTATGTTCTGTGGGTGCAAGCTCTGTGGGGTAGTGCTCTGTACCACACATATCCCCATTTTACACTTTAATTGAACTTTACATGTCTACACGGCTGTGTCGTCCTACTCTGAGTGGCTCTCAACCTCCAGCCATTTACTAGAAATGTAATTATTTATGCTCCAGCTTAGAGTCAAGATTTTATAAGGAGTCTCACATTTTATCAAAATTTTCCTCGTCTCTGAAGATGGGTGATAATGGTGTTGAATTTCTAGCGATGCCATATATGGAATATCATTTTACTACATTATTTTAAAGTCAGTGTGATTTATGGGGCCCAGACTCAAGACGTGATGATCGTAATTAATCTGAACCGTCGTGAGAGGAAAAGGCCAACCACTGATCTGTACACGGCATATGGCTGTGGGATCTTATTCTCCCTGCACCAAATCTCACTTCTTTCACCTGAATCAGCACATTTGGCTTCCCTGTGCAAGGGTGCTCTGCCAGAGTTAAAGTCGTCAGTCTTTAACACATATGTCCGTTTACCCATACATTTGAAAAGGTGTCTATCCACATAAGGGGGAAAAAAAATGCACCTTTTGTATTAAATTTGAAAACAATATTGGCGGGAAACAGGCAGGATCATATTTGAAGCTTGCATGCCCCAGACGGAGGGCCTGGCTCATGTGTTGACCTCCTCGTACCGAGAGAAAAAAACTCATCTGAGCCTCAGACTGACAAAGGAGACACTAGTAGCTGGAGAGCTGGAAAGACAGAGAGAAAATTCTGAGTAATATTGATCTTAGTTAATTAGATTCCTATCTAGTCTCTGGGGACTGGTGTTCCGGCAACACATTTTAGAGTGAAGAAAGTGGCTGAGAGATATACCAGTATATGAACTCGGTTAATTTAATTTCAAAGCCCCGAGTACAAAATGTGATTTGATTATTGGGAATATTTTTCATGTCTAATTACAATTTCTCTTTTCTCCCCTAAAGTTTATCTAAACTTTTTTTTTCTCTGTGAATCCTAATGAATCTCAGTCCTTGTTTAGAACTAATGACCAAGAGTTTATCTCCACCTCCCCACCCACACCACCATCACCAAATCCCTCCCAATGCAGTTCAGTAATTCAATATGTAGTGCAGAAAAATTTGATTTGAAATTGAACACTGATATTGTTAGTTTCTCCACACATTGAAACTAACTGAATTTGCACAATGAATCACTAATTAGAAGGTATTTTATTTCACTTTACTTCAAGTTGCCGCCTGTGCAATAAAAGATGATATTATAAAGGTAAGTCCAGTTATCATTCCTTGTCAATGCATTTAGTAATACATGAGCAGGTTCCATTCAAATTAAACATAAAAGCATGGCGTATGTTGACTCGTCTTCAGTTTTGTCATTAGATTGCAATGTTATGGTTTCACTGTGTCCTGATCCTGTCCCAGGTCTGCTCTGTGTGTGTGGGTGTGCGGGTATGGCAGGGGAGGGGTCATGTTCGGAAGCTGCCTCCTGACGTCCCGGGGCCACACACCAGGTCACTGGCTTTCATGGCTGATCTGTTTGTCATAATGGCTTTTAAAAGGTCATGTGTTGATTAAAATGACTGATCGTGAAAGGTATCCGTTGGTAACGCGCGCACACACTCATACACGCATGCACACATATATCTGCAGCTCATGTCTAACGGTGCCATTTGTTATGGATGGATGCAGAGAGGGCCACAGATACATGAATTACTGGAGTAGGTCAGGCAAATATATGAAAAGCTCCACTCTTGTCACATTTTTCTCATGTCACTTGGTACAGCGAGCGCGCATGTGAGGGATTTTTTAGTAATATGGTCAAAACCAGAGATACAGTACAAGCAGAGAAAGAGAGACGTGTAGCATTAGCACCCGCTGAAGAGGATTATCCATGTATTCTCCTCACACTTGTCATCATTTATCTCCTACACATTATTTTTGCGCTTCTCTGGCCCTCTCCTACCAGATTCTGGCTTTGCTGCAAGGCAATTGCTCTCTGTTAGTGGTTGGCTGCATGGGGACGTACCTGGGTCTCACATAAACCCGCCACCCCACACTGCCAACCCCTTCCTGAGCTGCTCCCCGCCCCCAGGCATCTTGGTGTATGGGGGCTATAATTGTTGCTGTAAATTCTGTCGCTCCCCTACGCCCCTGTCTTAACCGCCCATTACGCATGGTTCACTACGGCCCTTGTTGATTGCAGCTGTCAAGAAGGGCAGATTTATGCACTCTGGCTTGGAGATGGAGGGATAGAAGGGAGGAGTGAGAAAAGGGTGATTAGGGGGAGGCGGGTTTATTGGGTGAGCCCACGCTTGACCCCTCCTCCAGCCCGGTTTACCCTCGCTGGCGTAGGTGGAGATGAGTGAGGATGATAAGCCAGAGCGACCTGGCATACTGTAGGAGGACTTGGTCCGAGCCTGCAAGATGGAGGGAGAAACGAGTGCTCTAAAGTGGTCTGGTGATGAGATCTGGGCCTGATCCGTTGAGCTTTGTTGTGTGTGTGTGTGTGTGTGTGTGTGTGTGTGTTTTTTCTGCTGTCCACACACACTCTTCTCAGCCCTCAGCCAGCCTCTCAGACACCCTGTCCTTTCTCAGAAAACACCACTTGTGTAACAAAGGCTGCTAATCTGTTGAGTACAGCAGTGAGCCCAGTGTGGGGGGAAAAGCACTTCCTCAGCCCATCACAAAGTCCGCTGTGGTCACACTCTAATCCACTGAGCCATCACAGCACTAAAATAAACCATTATACTCTGATAGGTCCTCTGCTCAGCTCTCTGGCACTATGTTGTTATGAATCAACAGAAAACTAATCAGTTACAACAACTGATTAATTGTAAAATTAAATCATAAGTGAAAATAGCAAACAGATGGTTAAAGGTTCTGTGAGGATTTGCTGGATATCTCCAGTTTATATAATTGTAAACTGAATCTGTCTTTGTTTTTCTAAAAACAAAAATAATTTTAGGATATTCGTCCTTGGGTTGGCTAAATAGGTCTGGGCATTTTTTTGTTTTGTTTTTGTTTCGTTGACTAATTAATTGAGCATTAAAAATGACTATAACTATAACACATAGTTGAACCTCTAGTAAACATTATGTCGTGTGTCGTCATTTTTTGTAACGTGTCTTTATGTTAAGTGTCGTGATGTAATGTGTTATGTATGCCCATGTTATGTGTTGTGGTGTTTTGCTATGTGTCATTATGTTAAGTTGAAAAGTTATGTTTATATTTTTTTTGTTTATGTTAAGGTTATAGTATGTGTCATATGTCGTGTTGTGTCGTCTTGCATGTTGTCATTTTATGTTATATGTCAATATGTGTTATGTTATGAATCATCATCTGTTATGTCTTTGTGTCATTATGTGAAGTTTATTTGAAAGTTATGTTCTTTGAAACATTTTATGTTATCTAATGTGAAGATCATGTTATGGACGTAATGTGTTGTAATATGCTGTTTGTTGCATGTCATTTGCATTTATGTTCAAATACATTTTGTTATGTACAGTAATATGTGTAGTTATGTTACGTGCTGTTATGGTATGTGTCATATGTTGTTTTGTTGTGTGTCATGTTATTATTCATTACTATTTGTCTGTCTCCTCGTGTGTTGTTTTGTTATGTAATGTGCTGTTATTTTATACATCATTATAGTGTTTGTCTGAAAGTCATGTTATTTTATGTTATGACTGTCATTGTATGTTAACGTTATGATGTTATGCATTATTATTTTATGTGCCATTATGTGTTGTTTTGTTGTGTATATGTGTCATAATGCATCACTAATAGTTTTTATCTGTTTGTTTGTCATCATACGTTATGTGTCGTTATGTGTCATGGTTTGTGTTGTCATCTGGTCATTATGTGTCATTATGTTAAGTAGTCTATATCTAAAAATGTTATTTATTTTATTTGTTAAAGTTATGTTATGTGTCAAATGCCATTCTGTTATTTTATTTATCATTGGTTACATTATGCATAGTAATGTGTCAATTTTGTTTATCTACATTTTTTATTATGTTATGTTAAATTGTGTTTTGTGTCATTATATTTAGTTTTGTCGTGTTATATTATGTGCCGTTATGTATCGTTTTGTTGTGTGCAGTTATGTGTTGTTATGCCTCATTATTTGTCTTTATTTAATTTGCCATTATGTTTATTATCTTGTGGATCATGTGTTCATTCCATATGCTATCTCTTATGTTTTCTTCTGTGTCACTATGTCTTTTATGTTTAACTTGTCAAGGTAACGTTGAATGTTTATCTTAAGTTTTATTCTATTTTATCCTCTTCTGTTTTGTTCTGTTCTGTCCTGATGTATTTTCCATTCTATTTTGTCCCACTAGTGTCTTTTAAACTGATCCATCCACACTCTGGAGCCGGAGCTGCTGTTTGTTAGATAGTGATAGATAGTGCTTGTTGCCCAGTTGGCAGCATTACTGTAACGCAGCTAAACGTGCACAAGTCTCTAAGTGGTCCCTAAGTTGTCCTGCGGGATGATGGGATGCCATAGTAGCAGCAGTAATGGAATTACAGGAAAGCCCCTGCCCTGGTCGCACTGGCGAAAGGTGAGTGAGGAGGAGAGCCAGAGCCAGAGCCAGAGCTAGCAGACCAATCTACACTATGGCACTTATGGAATTACTCAGTTCACCTTCTTTAGACCAAGGAATCAATGGCGCTCATTAATAATTCACACAGTCTTAGGAGGGAACCATAACTGTCATAAATGGTAATTTTGTTTGATCATTACAATCCTTTTCATTGGGATAAACAGACAACATTATTCATCAGCAAAAATTATAAATATTCATGATACGCACACATTCTGTATACAGAATAGCAAGCGACCTGCAGAAAAAATATATATCCAGGCCATATTGATGTGATTTCCCCTGAATGATGAAATAATTTACAGAATTGATTCAGATGAAGGCTAATCTTTACGAGGCATATATGAGTGAATATGAATGCACCCGAGCCCTCTCTGTCATGTGGCAGATGGATGATAAGCTGGCGTTTGTCTTTCAGCGAAGCATCATGGAAACATCTGAGGAAGTCAGGAATTCTGAGGCGCTGTCCATGAACACTATTCCCTCTCATGCATCCCGCAATATGTCACCTTCATTTCTTCATTAGCTGCAGAGAGTATCAAGTCTGAACCGCTTAGAATTTTTATTTATAGCTCCATTGCTTTCTTAGAATGATCGAAAACACAATCACAGTTACTGCTGCAATCCATATCTGTTGTGTCAAAAATAAGTGCTATATTAGATTGCGACGATGCCGGTTTGCTTATGAGTAGGAAGAAACAGATGGGCTATTACAGATACAGAGACTGAAGCAAATTGAGGTCATCGAACAGGTCTTGTGAATCGTGCGTTCAAGACATTGGGTGTCGGTGTAAAGCAGGAAGGAAGGAGTTTTATTTAAAGAGGTGTCTTTGGCGCAAATGTATTCAACGCATATGGGAGAGGACGGGCCTCTGGGCACAGACAGCCGTCAATGGGCAGGGATAATTTGATGAATGCGTTCCCCGCTCCTCCCCACCCCTTCATAACCAGATTTCTTGTTCTCTGGCTTTATTTTTGTCTCTCAGATGAAGTGAGAGTGGTGGGATTTGCTACATTTTGTATTCATGCTGGCTCGTCTGTGTGACCGCAGGGCTGGGTGACTTCGGAAAAAACGGAATCTCTCTGTTCAGCCTCCCTCCAGCATTGTTCCTCCTCTTTGAGCCTGTGTTGCCCAACATGTAAGGGTGTTTAGGAAGGAACTGTGTGGCTGTGTCTAAAATGTAAATGATGAGCTGTCATTACAGTCTGCATCACACAGGCGAGGCAGGTTTTGTCTTTCAGCCGTCTTCAGCCACAGGATCTGATCTTAGCTTTGTTTTTCTTTTTCCTCACAAGTGTGTTGGTGCGTGTACAGGATGCGTGGGAGCAGCCACTGAATGCAAGCTAGTCACCACCGGGGAGCGATTTAAGGGCCTTTTATAGAGATAGATCCGTCCGGTTTACTGGGCTGAAGCTGGCTACCAAGAATTGTGACAGACATGTGCCTGCTAGACCTCATACATAAACCACTGGGGTGTTTGTATGCATTTGTGTGTGTGTGTGTGTGTGTGTGTGTGTGTGTGTGTGTGTTGTGGGAGATAGCGATAGCTGTTGTATCTCTGCTCACGTGCCTTGCCTTCAATTGCCCAATCAGTCAGTGGACCCTTCAGACAGTCTCCTCTTAATAAGGAAGCTTCCAGCCCAATTCCCACAGATAGCCTAAGTAAATCAAACTGGTGAGGAGGAGAGGAGAGCCTCTTCAATCAGGCTCTAGAGAATGGAGCCTGGGCAACTCTGGCACTCCAGACAATAAGAGAGAGAGGGAGGGAGAATGAGGAGATACAGTGATATTCCCGTATGGTGATGACTACACTCAGAGTGAGGCATACCATTCATCTGGCCTCAGCCATCTTCTCAGAGCTGCATCTCTGCACCCTCAGGTCCTATACACTGCATCCCACCGTAAAACATTCCCCATTGTAATTCATGTTAGGCCAAAAAAAAGCCTGGGCTTTTGGTACCTGCTCGCATGTGCGTGCACCCCCCCACACACCCCACCCCACCCCACCTTCCTCCTCTTCCATCCACCAAGCTTGCAGACTTATCATACAGTCCTCATGGAGAACCATAATACCATGTTTTGTATTCCATCCCGATAGCAGCCATCTCAGCAAAGCCAAAAACCAGGGGCCTCAGCTTGTGCGTTGGTCAGGGTTCAGGTTGGATCATTCGGAGCAATTTGGGGCGAGAGCGCTCCAGGCCACATGTGCCTTGTCCGTCCATCACAGGTTAGGAGGAGTAGGGGAGGACAAGAGGGAGCTGGGCGAAGGGGAGGAGGGGGACAGGCTGAAGTTGAAAGGCAAGGCCCTGGCATCTGCATCAGGCCAGGCCAGCAGATGTGGCGATCCTGGTCTATTTGAGCTAAAGTGATGATTAAGGGATCATGGCCCTTAAATAGACAATCCTGTTTACCCAGTTTAGGGCTGCAATCAATCCGCCACTCGCCAGATTAATTGAGACGCTTCCGATTGATTTTCTTTTTTTTTTTTTTTTTTCCTCCCCTCACTTCCCTCCTCCTCCTCCTCCTCCTCCTCCTCCTCTCCTGCTCAGCCTTCCTATCAATGACTTCTCAAACTGCCATAATTCATGAGAGAGGGCTGCAGGGGTGGAGAGAGGACTGGACTGAGTGCATAGGTAAGTGCATGTAAAAATGCAAAATGTATGACATCACATTACTGCCTACCTACAGTACTGTGCATGTGTGGTGGCACTCTGAGTGGCCGGTAGACTAGAAAAGCACTATATAAATGCAGTCCATGTATAGCTCAACAGTGATGTCGACTTTAGATCATCTTGTGCTCGACACACTCCTGGAAAGACACTTTTAAGCTATTCTTTAACCGTAACCGTACCTGTTTATTTCTTTTATTCTTCCTTATGCACACCTCCTCTTCATTACTTAAATGTATGTTGGTATAGTAAATGTCATAAGCGATGTCAGGGTGAGGAAATCGCTCTATTTTCCCACCTGTAAGGATCCTCATTAGTGACAGAGGAGGCATCAGTTAATTAGTCCAAAAGGATGAACTTTACACACACATCCCTGGCACCAGATGATAACCAAGATGTGAGAGTTCCCCCCTTCCATGGAAAAGAGGTGAGAGGAGAAAAGCCACTTAAAGCTCGTTTCCTTTCTCGGCACTCAGGGCTGTTGGATGCAATCTTTTTTACTGTATGGAAAAACACTTGAGTGGACACGTGTACTTGTATGTTCAACGTATGTTCATGCACATTTAATTGGCTGGGAATAAGCTGTCTGTTCTTTTTTTTTGTTTATTTATTTATTTATTTGTCTTGATCGGAGAATGATGGGAAGGAAGGTGATCACGATTTAACTCGTCTCCAGCAGATCTTCGTCATGTGAGACAGTGTCTGTCAGCCATCACTACCATCTGTCAGCACAGAGAATCTTTAAAGACTCTTCTCTGCACTTTGCCTTCAGGGCAAACACACATTTCTCATGTTGCTCCCCCACCCCCACCCCAGCTTCCAATAAGCAAAGGAAAAACAAAAGCTGAAAAACAAGGCAATGAGGGTATCAGTTTTGGCAGCGCCTTCTGAACGCTCACTCTCACAGAGGCAAATTTGTCAGGCTTTGCCACGCTGCTCCTTGACAGCTTAAGCACAGCACCTACCTCACTGTGAATTTTCTGAAACGTGTGAAAAGTAGCCATAGATCATCTCTGAATCCCTTTTCGCCGGTCAGCGTGATGAAGCAACACGGATGATTGCATGAGTATGTTATGTTAATCACGCCGGTAATGCAATTTGCCTGTTGTTGATGGTTTATTGAATGTGACAACGTACATCAACAGGGACAAGATGACATGTAGTTAGCCAAACACATAGTGTTGAAAAACAAAAGGAGCATTGCTTCGATCGATTCCTCTTTGTTTGTCACCAGAATAGTAAATGAATTGGTCATAAACAACCACTGTTTGCGTTGTGGTGTGTAAGCTAATATCGAAACCAATTTTACAGTTACAGGTTGCACTTGTAAGTGAACCGGGTGGCTTTTATGCTTTAAAAAAAAGTCAAAGTATGTGCATGCATGCCATGTGATGCATGCTACATATGTATAAAAAGCATTTTAAATATAGATTTTTCAGATGAGACCTGCAGGTGCGCAAGCAAGGTGCTTTGTGGAAGCACGGCACTTCCTCCTTCTGTCTTGTGCTCTAATTTGATTACAGACTGATTAAACCCTCCCTAATGCAGTCAGAGCTACGGCATGCTAATGTAATAAAATCACTTACAGCTAAAACAGGTTAGCTTAATTGGCAGGAGGCACGATGCTGGGATTTGCATTAAATTATTTATTTGCTTAGCAGACGCCCTTATGCAGGGCAACTCTCAATTCCATTATACACATTAGCCATTTGCGCAGCCAATTTAGCTTGAGCACCTCGTTCAAGGATAGAACAACAAGTGTCGAATCGCCCCCTCCACCACCACTACCCCATCCACAAACCACACCACCTTCCCTCCATTTTGTGAGGTTGTATTTCCTGCAGAACATCAAGAGAACAGGAAGTGGTTACTGGATTGGAGGCCACATTGTTGCCACCCTTGCAGAAGCCTCTGACAGTTTATTTTGTTTTTGGTTTTTTTCCATTTCAGCATGTGCACTCAGTGTCTGGTGTTAAACAAAAACAGCACACACCAACATTAGTGCGCTGTCCCGGTCAGTCCACTGAAAGTCAAAGCGTAATTGAGCTGCTCCATTAGCACCGGGATCAACCAGATGGTGCCCCCGTTCTTTTATTCACCCATTTATGTGGGTATGTCATTCTTCCAAGTGTAAAAAAAAAAAAAGCAAGAGATGGAATGAGTGTTTGCATGCATGCATGCATGTGTGTGTATGTGGCAGGGGGTGGGGGTGTTCATGGGTAACTGTGGGTGCCTCCAGACTCCACCTGTTAACTAATCTTTCAGCTTGGTTTGTCAGCACGATCATCTCTTCCTCCAACACAAGAATGGCTAATCTAGTTATCAGACAAACTGTACACACCACTGATTGTTGTCTACACTTAAATGAATGAATTTCATGGCTGTCTGTTGGATATGGGTATATGCCACCTGTCATACCTTAGTCTAGGTTACACCAAATTTGAAACCAAATTATTTATATATATATTATTCACCAGTGAAAAATGGCTGATTTATTTTGAAACCCTTCTGATGATGCTCAACTAAACGACAAAAGTTCCTACATATTTGAATCTATCATAGTGACCACACAAAAGAATGTCAGCTAACGGTCAAGATACGACCGTTATCTGACATTCTTCCCATTTCTGGGCTGCTTTCAGAGACCCAGATCAAAAATATTTTTCAGATGTACCATTGATAGTATAAACAAAACCCATGTACATAATCTCTTTCTGCCTTTTTATCATATGATAACAACCCCACTGATGTATCCCACTTAGTAACTGCGTTGATGAGAACCCATTTCTGATTAAGCAACACTTGCCAAGGTTTATATTTGGCTTTGCGCATTCAATTTGCTTTACATTTAATACAGTGTCTTTCACCCAGTAACAGAACTGGCTGCCTGCCACAGAGGCTTTTGATTGGAATTGAATGCACAGTCATTTTCTCTAATATAAATCAATACTCTCCAAACCTGCCACAACACATTTTAGATGCTCACTATTGCTCAATTGCAGTTTGGAGCACTAGTGAAACGGTCAAATGGTTGACACATTTTGTGCAGTGAGATTAGTCTGTTTGTGAAATCTTGGAAAACAAATCACTTAAGAACCACTCAGACTTAATCATATTACCTTGCTAAGTAAGAAGTTTCAGATCCCTTCTTCCTCCCAAACTTCTGAAATGTCTCCCCAAGTTGAATGTGTGTAGGCTCATGGCTGCTGATGGCACTGTCTGCCCTGCCGGTTTGTGTCAGCTATTGTTCAGGGTCATTGCACAGCTCCTTCTGCAGATTCTCTTCATTTACAATCCTGTTTGAAATGTGATGAGGGTTAAAATGGCTGTATTGGTTTTAAAAATGAGTGTATTACAAAATGGAACAGTTGACCAAATGATCAGATACTAGATTGCTGGCTGCACTGTATGTGTTTCTCTCCACTTTTTTCTGCTGTTTTTTTTTCTTAGTTTTTTTCGCTGCAACAACAGTATTGTTTGCATTAAGGGCCTGGCTGGAGTAAATGGAGCTGTTTTCAATTAGTTTTCAAAGTGCTTATCCCATTAAAGGTAATGACTTATTGATTTAACGACAGTGGCGCTTTTGGTGTGAAACGTGGTGCTATTATGACTCTCTCCTCTGTTGTTTGAAAGGGGCCAGCGATACTGAGCGCCGGGTGAATGCCTTGAGTCTCAGCCTTCCCATGACCATCTCGCTTGTTGTTTTTGCGGCGATCCCTGGGTCATTATTGAGTGGCATAAGTAACTCTGTGCTCGCAGGGCAGAGTAGGTGATTTTTCTCCTCCTGGCCTTTTGCCAGTGGTGTCAGCTGGGATCCAGGAGCCATCACAGAGGTGGGAGAGCCTGATGTCATTGTCAATGTTCCTGTGCGTCCCGCAAACCGCAGTGCAGAGGAAGCGATGGAGGGCCCCGTGCAAGCTAATGTGCCCGCTGCCTCCCTGTGGGTTCCACTTTGCCATGCAGCCATATGGCCGCTCTCCTCCCCTCAGTAATCCCTCACTGGTGTCAGCATCCAACCCAGGAGGGCCACACTTTTGTGTTTTCTCCTTCTCACTCTCCAACTCTCTGTCTTTCTCTCCCTCATCTTTCTCTTTTCCTCAGATTTTTTTTTTTGTTCCATGCACTTTTTTTTTTTTTTCCTTCTTTGGCATTCTATGTGTCTCCCTGTTGAACTCATTTTGTTTTCTGTCTCATTCTTTCAGCACGCTAAAGGTTCAAACATTGTTTTTTAACCTTGACAGAACTTTCAGAGGCCGAACAGCTCATCGGTACAGTAATATGCACCCCACTGAGATAATTGGCTTTCACTTATAACTCATCATTGGTGGTTGCTTCTTGCTAATGTACTGTGTGTCCTCAGTATCATCAAAAACACTGTGTTCAAGGCTGATATCTTTATTGCTATTATGAATCTTTTAAAATATTCTCTACTATCCTTCTATACTTGCATAGAAGCGGTCATCCAGATTCTGATTTCTTATCACTAATTAAGTTCAACAGAAGTCCTATCACTGCTGTAAGGAATAACCAAGAGCAATATGAGCTAGCATCCTTGTTCCACTGATTTCCTTTCTGCAGGAGTATGGATATGTACTCGACCAGGAGGAAGATGCGCAGTTGCTGACAGTCGCTGTTTCAAGTAATGAGACAAGTGATAAGTCAGCTAGCGACCTTGTCTTATTCCCTTTTGCTTTCTCTCTCCCATTTCAATCTGAGATATACACTGTATGCACAGCTAACTGTGCTGGGGGGAGCACAGTTATGTATTTAACTGTAATAAGTTATGCTTCAACAACCAAAATTATCAATAACAGCTGGACTGAAGTGCTGAAACAGGCAATTAATAAATGAGTTGATCGAGAGAACATTAATTAAAATCATTGATGATAATTAATTAATAGAAAATTCAAAAATTCCAACTATTTGCAAATCATCCCAGGTTTACTACACTACATGGCCAAAAGAATGTGGTCACCCAAACATCCCAGCTACATGTGCGATTGTTGTGTCACGTCATTCCAAAACCGTGGGCATTAATCGGCTGCTATAGCAGCATCCACTCTTCTGGCTCCAGGCTTTCCACCAGATTTTGGAACCTGGCATGCAGGGAAATGCTTACATTCAGCCACAAGAGCATTAGTGAGGTCCAACACTGATGTTGGGAGATGAGGCCTGGCTCGCAGTTTGCATAGCAGTTTAACCCAGAGGTGTTGGATGGGGTTGGCGTCTGGGCTCTGTGCAGGCCAGTTAAGTTCTTCCACACCAAACTAGGAAAACCAGTTCTTTATGGACCTGGGTTTGTGTACAGGGGCATTGTCATGTTGAAACAGGAAAGGGCCTTCCCCAAACTGTTGCCCCATATTTAAGGGAACACTATTGTCTAGAATATCATTGTATGCTGTAGCATTAATATTTCCCTTCATTGAAACCACTAAAAACTGCTTTAGACTACAACAGTTGTAGTCAGTTGTACATATCCGTTGTAGTCTAAAACAGTTATATAGTGTACATCAGTACACTAAAAATGAAACGCATTTCTTTAGCTGTAAAATGACGACAAGTGCTGTTTCGGCAGCAGGCGTTTCCAGACTGACAGTGAAATCTAACAATAAAAACAACTTTGAACAAATTTGAGACTTATGTGAGACAGAGGTCTGGTGCATTATTGAATTTAAAAAAATCTTTTTAGGTAGAATTATTTGGGCGAACTGCAACTGGTATAGAATATTTCTATGCTATAGGATAACTGTCCACCCCAGTTAATAGAAGGACATTTGGTTGTTAGCCTTACCAGTGATAACATCCATGAACACCAGCAGAAACTCAAACTTCATCAACAAAATATCTAAGTAAAAAGATGTCACAGCAAACACAGTTTGACTGGGAGTATGTGTTCCTCACTGTAAAAAAAAAAAAAAAAAACACACCACAGCAATGGCCTCTTATCACCAAAGATGGGGACAAAATCAATAAAAGAATGAACCTGCAGAGTACCACTTTAACCAAGATACCCCTGATGAGGACGTCTACATGTAATGGGAACTTTTTCACCAAAAGAAAAGAACCATGGCTTCTTCCTTTATCTGATTGTCATTTTTAACTTCCTCTAGTGGCTTTTGGAGTCAGCAGAACTTGCTGGGAAAACCTTGCAGCTTGTCGAGCCCGTACACAGTTATTGAACAGCTTGACTCACTGCTCACTGTCAGTGAGCAACTTGATTTCTGTTTCCCTGAGGAAGGAAAATGAAAATGAAATTATTTTTGCGCTCAGTAGGATGTATGATTGACACAGCCTACAGTATGCACACGTTTCCTGTTGTTTCCATAAGAGCTATTGTTTTATTTATTACTGTTATTTATTATTTTCATTTTTATTTACTATTGATTATTTTATCTTATTTCTTGTCCTGTTTGTTGAAAATGAAAGTATATTTTGTTATATTTAGTTTACCCTGTTTCCCACCTTTACATGAGTAACAGCATGGTGGTGATGATGTGTCATATTACATCCTACTTTCTATGTATTTAACATCGGTGATGATACAAATAATTGTAGTGTGTCACACTTTGCTAGATCACAGATCCAATTTTGTCATACTGTTCAAGGTAGCTCCTTTACCTGCAGTCGGTAATACACAGGGGGAAGGGATTGAAGAGATTTTGCTCAGCATGTGTGAGATTATATGAACATTGTGTATTCCACTGCAGAGCGTGCATACACACTAGACTGAAGCAATTTTTTGCGAAAGGAGACATCTCATTTGTTCCAGCGCTTCACAGTCTTTGCAGAGAACCTTGTCGGAGCAGCAGTTAGGAGTCAGTCGGGCCAGAGGCCAACAGAGGAGTGAAAATACAGTATGTGCAGAAAAGTTCAGGCCCATGTTTGGCGCACTGTATTCACATCGCCCCAAGCAGTGAGAGGTTGGTGCAACTGTACACCACCTAGTACTACAAACAACAGGGAAGAAGTAGTGTGCAATATAGCAGAAGATCATAAGGTCATCTGAGAGTAGAGCCACAAGGTTATGGGCCTCCTCTGGATAATTCCTATAAATAGACCAGAGCTCGTTTCCATCCAAGATTTTTTTATGCAAATTATGGCAGATTCAACCTCAACGCACCTCACATTCAATTGATTTCTTTTTAATATTGCAAAAGAAATACATTTATTCAACATATAATGATGCTAGTTTAATAGGAGTAAACGTTGAAATGATGGTTACAGACAATGGGATACATGTGCCAAATATTTTCACTCAAGTAGGTGCAGTAGTTCATGAGAAATGTCATGTGTGTTTTGTTTTGTTTTTTAATGTTGATGTTAAGAAATCTTTCAAAAAAATGTCCTGGATCCGCACGAAAAATAAATCACTTGTTCCTTGGCCTGTGGCTTAACTATCAAAGAATTCAATAAAATCCATTTGCAGTTTACCTGCTAACTATGACAGACAAACCAAAAAACTGCTCCTAAAATATAACCTCCTTGCTGGAGGTTATATTTATGAAAACTATAATTAAGAAGTTCTGTAGTTTTTCCACACTATAAACACCCGAAGTAGTGTAAAACATTCCATCTGATCTTTTGGAAGAAAAAAAAAAATCCCAACTCAAGGTCCACTTACTAGTTTTGCCTAGTGCTTTCTACTGTATCACACAGTCTCCATCAACAGAGTTTGCTAAAGGCGAGGACGCATATTATGACCGTTAAGTCACTATGAATATGATTTGGGCGTGATGACTGATCAGACCAAGTTGGACCTGGTCTGTTCCAGTCTGGGTCAGTTGGTGTTGACAGTCGGCAGATATCTATAGAAACTATAGAAATCATATAGTGTGTGATATGTAAAGATTCTAATCTTAAATCGCTTCAAATTTCGTATTTGCGACTGACATCGGAGACTGATGGACACTTGCTGGTAAATAGCAAACGGCTTTACCTGAAGTTAGCTTCATTTTACAAAGTTTACTCACCCCCAGTTTCCTCTGTAGGCTATATAGTCCACGTTGCCCACGCCTCTCCATTCAGGATCTCAACCAGGCTCTGATTCCCCCCCGCAGAACAACAGGGATAAAGTAACTAACTCAATCACCAAAACTAATACACTACACATGACCTTTACTTTTAATTCTATTGGAGGACAATCTTTTTATATAAAAGTTTGGATGGATAGATCAAGTTGCCTTCGAGAGTCTAAATTAGGCTTAGCTTTGCTGAATTTAATGAAGGTGGTCAAATGCAAATGTGGGACTGTGGGACTGTGGGCTGCGTGAGGGTGTGCTCTGTTGTCTGTCTGGTGTGGTGCGATGATGGATAGGGCTGCCAGCAGACTGGGGTTTCACTAATACTGGAGCCTCTATAGAAATAAGGGGAGGGATGCACTAATGGATGTGTGTGTTTTGTGTGTGTACCTGCATGTTCAAGTTGAATGTGTGCGTTTGAGCACAGGTATTTCAGTAGGACTGTGTATTGTACACCTGGCTGTATTTAAAACAGAGCCTCATCTTCTCCAGCTTCCTGTATTCAGTCGAATAGGTCTTCACTGTTTAATATCAGCCTAATTTTATCCCCCAAAAAATGCTTTATCAGTTTTGAATTTCAACTTGGTGCAAAGTGAGTTAGAGCAACAATATAAAGGTCTGGGCTTGATATTAACCAAACGGGATATAGTTCAATGAGTTGTCCACTTCTGAGGAGATGAACTACATATTCACTATAGAATCTGTCCTTAAACGATTCTTTATATGAAGATATGTATTAAGTTTAATCAAATATTTTCATTTTGATCAGATAACACACAAGACTGCATTCTTATGTGTTCTTTATTGATACTGTTATTCTGGGCTTTGAGGACTTTTTTAAGATTTGTTTACCAATTCTAGAACAGATTTATGGAAAAGGAGTGACACTAGGAAGTTTGTAAGTAAAACGTATGACGTAAAGGCGAGCTACTGTAACAAAGAGTTTCCGAGGATCTACTGATTAATAGTAAGAGCATTGGCAGAGATTAGAAAATGTTCTAGTAATGCCATGTTTCAAAATGGGCATCAATAAAGTATTTCTGATTATGTATAGTAAGAGCATTGGCAGAGATTATAAAATGGAAACATTTTTGCCCGTTGAGATTAGAGACATCTTGTACAAACTTGAAAGTGTGGCCTGAGGATGGTGCAACAGGAAAGGGTTCATCCTCTCAGGAGCATAACCATCAGCATTAACCGTCTGGGGACCATGAACATCTACAGCGAATTAAATGGCAATCTGACCGCCAGTTATAAAGACAAAAGCTGCTCAGGACCAAAGTGTTGGACCCAATAACTGACCCACAGTTATTGGGTGGATCGTATTGCTTACCACTGCAGCTGAAAGCAGCAGTACTGACAGCCACCTTATATTTCTCTGGTGATGCTGTCCTATACGGTCGTAGTCGTAAAACTTTCATTTTACTGACTGAAAATTGCTTTACAGTGTGAGTATGCAGCGTCCCAGCTCGAGATAGCCGATCGGGGCCGCCTCTACATTGAGAGTTGTTGCGTTATGACTCTGCAGAATGTAAACGGCAGTATATATTTGTGTGTGTGTGTGTGATTGAAAGCTTCAGCAGCACACCTGCTAGGCTTGGACCAGCAGTGTCTCTGGACCTCATATCCCATTCAGGTGAGCTCCTGTGCGGAACAGGAGCATATGGTGGAAAAAAAAAGAGTTCTCCCTTCCTTTGTGCCACTGTTTTACAGACGGCCCATATACCCTCGGCGCTTCCTTCTTCTTACCCACAGTGCTTTGCCCCTGTCTGTCTCAGCCGCTTCATCCGTGATGGCTTTGGCAGTGTTCATCATCTGACATATGAATATAGACACCCTGGGAGGCAAACTGAGCAGGATGAACCATCTTCACTCAACTAAAATAACTGTATGACTTGAATTTATAATTTATTTCAAATGTGGGTCTCTTTTGGCGTTGATGCCATATCTTTTTTTCTGTGAAATTATTCACAGAATGAGGAAGGAGCAAATATATTGTGGCTGAATTAGAAAGCATCATATTCCCATTCAGAAAGGGGAAAAAAAAAAGCTTTTCTCTTCATAATATTTTAGTAGGAGTGCTTATTTAAGACAAGGCAGTGGATGGATCATTTCTGCATATAAGATTTTAGGATTGTTGCCTCCTCTGTGCTATTCACTATTGATGTGTTTTCTCATCGGTGCAGAGATTTGGGTTGAGGGAGCGCCTCCACTCTGGAGGAACACCTGTTTCAGCCTGCCTCCAGATGGTTAGCAAATCTAAATGCATTTTATATGATGTCACACTAATCTGACTATAGCATGGCATGCACATCAAAACCTATGCCTTAGGTGGGGATGGTGGCATCCATATGCCATCATACATGGAACATGTTTACAGTAATGTTATTTTATTACAATATTCTGCCTGTGGAGCCTGTGTTACTGAGAGGAAGTAAAATATACAAGAAGATTAAATTTGTCATCATGTTCTTCATCACTTCAGACATGCTTTCTATTACATTTCTATTACACTTTTTCATTTACTTTTTATTTAGTCCTCATAGTACTAGTATGTGTGTGTATATATGTATGTATGTATGTATGTATATGTTTGTGTATGTATATGTGTGTGTTTGTGTGTATATACATATTGTAGTGTAGGTTGGCGATGCATTGGATGCTTAAAAAACGAGGTGCGCCGTGATGCTTTTCCCACCTGCACCACTGATCCCGAATCTGTCTTGCTGTTGCTAGGTAACACATATTTCCCTATCAATCACTTTTATGTCAGCGAGCTATACGTGATAACTATTAACAGCAGGCAAACAAACTTTTTTTTTTCTCCCCACAACTCCAAGTGACCTACGAATGTTCCCACAAGCGGTTCATGAGTTAAACTAGCTCTGGCTGGTCGAGAACCACTAGGCTAGGATTTTAGATTTTTCAGCAGACTCATTGGTGCACTTTTCTGATTTGATTGCCAAGTGTAGTGACATAAACATTTATATGCTCAGTTTTTTCAGCTCGAGGTGCTCGAAGCATGAGCCGTGCCAGGCACATAAAATGCAAGCTGCATTGGCAACGAGGACGAGGCACCAGCACAGCTAAAACGGCACCCAATGTGATCACTACCCTGAGCTTCAAAGCTGAGTTTAGCACTACAAGCATCCCTTTCATGTTACAGTCTTATTTGATTGATTTATGTTGAGAAATGTTGTTTCGGCATTGGTTATAATCGCTGTTATAATCATACACTAACGTTATGGTTCTCCTGGCTTTGGTGCAATTAGCCTTTAGCAGTTTGTCCACAAATAACATACAATTTCAAAGAAATTAAAATTCTAAATACTCAAAAACATTGAAACCAATGTGGAGACTTTCTGCAATGATCATAGCTGAATTTAAAGCTATTAGATGTAGATGTCACTACAAAATACTGACAACCAGCAGCTTCAGTCCAAATACAATGATACTGAAAGATGATTCACAGAGACACTTGTCCTAAATTATCTTTCTTTTAAACTCATAAACCACATCCAGCATTATACTCTGAAATATGGAACAAGTTATCCAAACAGTCAGCCAGGCAACGTTAATGGAAGCACATAAACATGCATGCTTATATATAGACCGAAGCTTTGATCACTGCACCTTCTTCATCATCTACAGCCTTGCGTGACATCCCCTATGTGATATGTTACTAAGAAGCCTATGGCCTGGCTTCATAGGTTCACATGTATATTTAATGTCCCCTCTGGTGCATTAGAGAGCAGTACAGCTGAGCTACCAAGTTCTTGTCAGTTCACGAACGTCCACATGTGTTAGCAAAGATTTCCGTGCATTAGCCTGGGAATAGTTACATGGTACATTCACGTGGGTGTGTTTTTTTCTGCATTTGCTTATCAATATTTAAAGATGTGTAACATATTCCATGAAGTGTATTTTTAGGTCAGTCTCCTTCCTCTGCATGTGTGTTTAGTTGAGTTTAGTTGAATATATGTCTCTTCTTTTTTGGCTTCTGCATATGTGTGTGAGTGTGTGAGTAGCCCCAGCCCCTGTGATCCATCCTCCTCTGCACCAGGGTTAAAGCCGCACACTCAGGGCACAGGGGCTGCAGGAGGGAAAGCGCGGGTGGGCGGCTCATTAGACAGCGCTCCCCGCGGAGTGTGAAGGAGAAAAACACCCATTAGCAAAACAAACGACGTGCCCATCGCTCACACAAACACGCCGATTGTTTACCGAGAGCCAGGCAGCCCAGCCCGTCGGCACCCTGTGCCTGCTGGGGGCTTTCTGTCAAAGTACTTCCGGGGTCACGCATGAGAGAAAGGGTTATCTGGAATATATGGAGTATCTTATGGATGCCTGTGGTGTGTTTACTGTACGAGTAGGAGTGAAAAGACAAATGATTACTTTTGTAGGTACAATTACCAGTGTTAAAGAAAAAGGACACAATACTCAATGCGTTTCTATATCAAAGAGATAAAAAAGTATGAAGCAAAACATTGATTATTCAGTGACACATTAGTGTGCAGCTCTGTACAGCTGTCGAAGCATTTTTAGCTTACTTAAGCTATTATCGTACACAAATTTGAGACTTTAAAGCTTCATTTGGCTGTTTTTCACACTTACCCCCATAAATGAGTGAGACAAGTTCTTCAATTTTGAGGCCCTCAGTAACATTTAGGTTGTTCCTCCAAACTAAATCACAAAACAGGTCATTTGTCATTGTCTTCCAAAACAACACATTTGAGCACTTTCTGATCCATCACCCCCATCAGCAGAACAACATCATGTATAAGTGACTTCCAAAACTGTTACAAATGACTATCACAAAAATGATCACCATTTTCTGGTCTGCAACCGCTATGGTTTAGGCAACTACAAGTACTTGGTTAGGGTTAGGAAAAGATTGTGGCCATGGTTAAAAGAAACCAACGTTGTCAGTCAGTACAGTAGTAGACGGGATCGGAACAGCAGTCACACACAGATTAACTTTTTTTTTTTACATTCAGTGTGCCAATACAGTTGCTGAGCATTAGATTGAATCTCTATCAGAGATTTTGAAAAACTCTTCGGTCTTCCATCCTCACATAATGATTCTGGTTGAAAAGGCAGAAACCCCGCCTATTTCATCTGTAATTGTACATCTTGTTGTCTTAATGTCTCTCCACATGCATGCCTGGCCATATGACTGGCCAGGCTCTGATGCAATTCTCATGGAGAGTTTACAAAATATATACTCTAATAAATGCAATTTAAAATGTAGCTCATGCAGGCAAAAAAGAAGTTCAAAACTTACAACGTATGCATAATTATTTCAGGAAATGCTAAAAGAAAGTAGGGTTGCATTATCGATTAATTTCTCATGTACTTTTTTGATTAACCTATGAATTGTTTCATGAGAAAATGCCCGTCACAAGTCTTCAGAGCTCAAGTTGACACCTTTAAATGTCTTTTGTCTGACCAACAGTCCAAAAAGATATTGCAGTCATAATGATATAAAACAGAAAAAGCAGCAAATCTTCATATTTGAGAAGCTAGAAGCAGATAATGTTTGGTATTTTACAATTTACTTTTGATCAACTAATGTTGTCAGAGCTCTACATAAGTAGACCAAAGAGATACTCCATCACAGTTAGGACAGTAATATGAAATATGTTACTTGTGTCATTTGTGCAGTGAGGCTCATCCCTATGTGTGAGCAGCAGGCTGGGCGTAGCCTCCTGGGTAATTAGCGTATCTGAGGCAGGTTTGCAGGTTTGTCTTTCTGACCTCTGTCCTCAGGAGTTGTCTTCCAACACTACGCCGCCACCCTCATGAATCTCTGCCAAACAAAAGACCAAACAGCATTTGATCTGCGGGTAGTAGCACCAGTGCTAATTTGCTATTATGCGTGATCTTCCAGTCATTTGTTTGGCTGACTGACTACACAGTGTGTGTTACGGTCTGCTGGCTCTGTCTGCGGAGTCCTCCTGCCGTCAGGTGAATGATGGAAATAATTTTCATCAGATGAAAATCAGGCCAAGCATCACGCCTCATGTTTTTCTTTTTTTCCTGGCTTATTGTGAAGCCAGGGTTTTCTGGAGTCTGGCTGGGTTTTACGTTCAGCTTCATTTCGCTGTTTCTCTCGAGGAACCTGCTTCAGATCTTAAGTGGAATCACCCGACCTGATCCCCACCCTCGCTGTGGTCTCTATCACGAGTCTCGCAGATGACTAGTTTGCTAGTTTGTGAGAGGTGGTAGGAGGTTTCTCTCTCCCTCTCTTGTCTCTCTGTCTCGCTACAGCCGGATAATTAGCTGCCGACTGTCAGATAATTAGCCAGGCTGCATCTAATTTTGGTCACAACCTCGGACGATAATGGTCAAATGAAATCAATGGCGTACAGAAATGTGTGGGATTAGCTAAGCAGCATGTGCTCAATTAGCTCATTCCAAATGGTCTGTCCTGATTAATGAGTTAGTTGCTTTGTGTTAATGGCTATAGTCACATCATCAGAGTGGTCACATGTTTACATCTAATTTATAAATATCTGAAATATAAATTAACAGGAATATGAGTTGTTTTTTAATTTGTTTTCCCCGTTTCAATAAGATTCCCTCGCAATTTAAAACAGCCTAGTGATTGTTATATATTTCAAACTGTGTTACCGACTTATACTAGCTGAGGTGTTGAGTGAGAAGAAATGGATAATGAGATCTTTTGCTCACGTCGTTTTTTCAACCAAACACACTGTGTACAGGTGTTCTGAAAATATTGCAGAATAGTATCCTGAGTTGAGCATTTTGTCAAGAAAATGTTCTTCACCAAGATGTTCGGGGTGCCTGGGAGTGCCATTAAGTTGAGTAGCAAGCGTAATAGGCAGGTGTGACTGAGGAAATACCCCACCTTCAAACCCCCACCGACACCTCCCAGTGCCAGCCGGGGATTTGGGTTAATGCAGAGTTATAAAGACATTCAGTAGAAATGGAGGATTGGAGCCGTAGATCATCATGATGCACCTCTGTGTGATGACAGCCGTACTGTATGTGACAGTAAATCCTTGATACTTATGCATCATTTCCTATTTCTTGGTCACTGACGACTGAGGGAAAGTATCGGCAGTCATACAACGATTTCTGCTGGGGCATCAGTCTCACCGAGAGCTAAAACACTGACTATATGGCTGTCTGCAAAGCTACAAAAAGCCCACTGCCAATACAATTGATTTTGGTAACAAAAAAGAATAACGTAGTTTATTACAAAGTGGCTCTTATTTTCGTAGTTTTAGCCAATAATTTCATTTTTTAAATGTTGGCAATAAACATTAATCCAAGGTTTTACAGATTTGTCCAATATCAACATTCTTGTATACAATACGGCTGTGTCGGTTTTAATAACATTGCACTGACTGAGTTACTTGTTGAGATCTGAGAAAATGGTGACACCACTAAAAATACGTCAAAAGTGTCGAGAAATATGAGCAGTCATACAATCAGAGAGGTTGTAAACCCAGGGTGGACGAGTTATTTGAAAGAAAACAAAGGTAAACAGCAAAATTATTACCTGAACTCTTTATTAGAAACATCCATCACAGTTTGAAGACCGACTTCCAGCTTTAACTTTGACTTACCGTACAGTACTTATCTTAGTATCGTGCACACTGTTTTCATGTGCAGTGAGAGATTATTACCGACATTTCGGGGGCACTGGTTTTACCTCCAAATAAAGTGGTTTAGATAATTTGGCCAAACTTTTGACTTGTTTGAAACCTGTTTGATCATCTGACTGTTCAAGTTTCTTGTCCCGTATGACATTGTTGTAGTGAGCACTGTTTGATGAGTACAATGTTATTATTACTGACAGAAATGATGGCTAAAACTACAAAAATATGACCCAAGTTTTAATAAATCAGAATCATTCTGTAAGGCCCATAAGGGAGTGATGTTTGCATCATGTCATGTACGATGTGGCCATTGGCTTAGGATGAGGCATTTTTAAAAAGTGATTAGACAGTGTGTCTGGATGGACCTGGACCAGGCACCTCATCCAAATTCCTGTCATCTTGACGGCAGCCCAAAGGGTCTCATTTGGCGGACATTTTCCCCTTCAGGCTTCCTGAGATTTACCCACTTTGTTTAGCCCGTGAGTTTGGAGAAGGGGTGGATGTTGTGCACGTGTCTGTGCACGTGCATGTGTGTGCATATACACATTCCCCTATGTACTTTGTTCATTCGTATCTTTTGCCAGGGAACTTTGTGTGACATTAGTATTCCAACAACATCGCTGGGGTCATGCGATCTACGCCCCGCTCCCTCCCAGCAGTGCATCTCGTTGCACCCTCCCCCTTTCTTCCTCTCCCCTTCCCTCCCCTTTCTCCATTTTGTGGGCTGCAGCACTGCATTAACTAGAAGCACGGGGAACAAATAAAAATAGATGGGCAAAGTTGTGAGATGTGAGCCCTGAGGGACGCACTGTACGGATATACATTTTCTGTGCGCATTTGGAGCGGCTCTTCTCGTCAAAGAATATTACCCCCCCCACCTCACCCCACCTCACCCTTCCCATCTTTGGATCAAGGCAGTAATTCAATTGGGGATAGACAAGAGCAGGATTTCCTTGATGCTTTTTTTCCCTTTCCCTATAAACGAGTTGTCTGCCTGTCAGCATTGATAATGCTAGTTGGTGCACACTGCGGCTAACTCTTCCCAACCCACACTGCCATTCTCCATACTGCTCTGGCATTGAGGAGCTTTTCCATGATTTACTCTATGCTTGTCTGCCCATCTGGCTTTTTTCTCATTGGCTCTCCCTCCAGAGGACTCGGCTGCCCGTCTCTCATTCTCTCCCGCTGATCTATTTTTCTGTTTGACAATCTAAGCATTGTCCATCTGATATGTCTGTGTGTCTACGGCTATCTTTCCATCTGTAGAGATGGGAATGAAATGTGATCTGACAGGAGGTTGGATTTACTGTATGCTACCTTACAGCCAATCAGTCACCACTGATCTCAGCTCTCTGTTTGAGTATCTGAGCTGATCCATTCTCCAGCATTTCTGATCAGCAAGGCTGGGTTAAGTTATGGTCAGAAATAAGCCTATCCACAGCAGCAGGTAGTCCAAAGCTATTCACATCATCAGTCAGCTAACAAGGACCCACATAAGTAAGTGATGTACAGGCTGACAGGTGTGATCGACCAAAAACCTCAGCACCGAGTGTGGTCGGTTTCCTCTGAGAGCTTCATCTTTGAGATTTTATTCTGACAGTTTCTTGACAGTGTTGACTTCAGAAGTGTATCTACCACTCAGACATGCTGTTATCATTTTCCAAAATCTTCAACATCATGTTAAGGGGTGTCAGGAGAATGTGACAATGTGTGGCAAAAATCACAGCTGCGCTTAAACAAGCTCAACTTAAATTTTTTGTCACTGTAATTCGAAGCAAAGATCAAGCAGAATACCCTGAAATTTGAGAGGTGAAAGTTCACACAAAGGACGAGGACAAGCGATCCCTATCAGCTGAGAGTTTAGTGACAACCAGTATGTCTAATAATTTGTTACATTGACCAAATAATAACATATTATCAGGGAGTCATTTAGTCTATTTCCATCAGCACTTGTGGTTGTAATGTTAAAGAAGCAGTTTGAATCTGTGTTAATTTTCCCACCTTCATTAATGGTATGAAATGTTACTTTGGAAATTCTGTTATTATATTAGACTAAGATTAAGAACACCTTAAAAGTACTGAAACAGAAAAAGTATCTTATTGTAACATACCTGTTGTTTCTGATCAGGTAATATAACATTGCTCTTAATATTATTATTATTATTATTATTATATATAAGGATGCCTTGGTCATATTGACAATAATTTGAAACTGAGGAGAATGCTAAAGCCTAACAAATCACTTTTTTCTCTATTTATATTCTATGATGCTCATTTCATAAAATTAAACAACGAGGCAACTTACTTTGTCTAAGCGTACTAACACCCAAACCTTTATGGTAGTCTCTGCATTTCTAAATGAATAGTAACCACAGAACTGCATAAAGGTTTTATCAAAGCCACACCAGAGCATTGTAACACTCAGCAGTAGTGTCTGTACTTTATCACTTGTTATCACCAATAATGCACAATTTTGTGATACAACCAAGAGTTCTTTGAAAACTGCAAAGAAAGGGCTTTCTATAAAACAATGGTTCCCAACTACGCTGGCCCATCCACAAGTACATTGTGGTCAATATATAAACAAACAGTCCTTGATATACTAAAGGTTGTACACAATGCTTGTTCCATATCCATTATTCAGACAAATTTCCCAAATCAAATCTATAATATCAGAGGACTGAGAAAATCTAAATCTAGTCTTAATTGTCTACGATCTGGGATCCAAAACAAAACCGTTAAACGAAGAACAAGATGGAGAGAACGAGAGTAATAGGCTGGTGAGGAAGCTAATGCCTCTTGAGACTGTAAGTGAGGGAGGCCTTTGGATGGCGAGCTGATTTCAGTATGTGCATTACTCAGCCACATAAATCTGGGAGCCCCCGCCTCGCCTGCCTGCTTTGGTTTGGCTTTAATTACCTGAGCTATCCTGCACTCACCACCAGCACTTCCCTAATGGGGCTGCCTCACTCGGGCATCACTCACACTCAGTCCGGCCAGCTGGCAGGATGGCCTGGGGGGGGGAGCCTGGCCCTCCTATTATAACTCCAAGTCTGTGCCCTAACACACCTGTAGTCTGAGAGTGTGTGTGTGTGCTTGTATGTGTGGCTGTCCATCTTCTCAGTTGTCACACAAACTAACTTTTGCAAGAGGGAAACAGAACATTAAGATTTCTCAGTCCTAAAATATTAACTGGTGTTTTTATTTGAGCTCATGCTGACCAACACTAGCCACTAATTTGGCCTTCCATTACACCATTAAGTATCGGGTTAGTTATGTGTCCTTGGGGGTTTTGCTGTCAGTCAGTGACATGTCACGGCAGCTTCACCACTTGTCAAGTATGTGTGCTTTCATTCTCCTTGTGTACAGCTGCCTAACAATGTGCCAAGAGCTTTCAGCGCCGACTTAAAATGCACCAGACCTTTTTGTTCCCCCTCGTGAAAAGACCCAGAGAAGACTTGGTATGAGCTCCTCGCGTCCCTGCTGCCGTTGAATGACTCACAGTGACCTTGGAGATTATTGCTATACTAGACAGAAAAAATGCTATATGTTTGTCAAGAGCTGTCTGTCATCAATGAGCTTTTGTGTTGGCTATCGATCGGCTCCTGGGCAGGACACCAGGGTTGATGGATGCACAACAAACAGACTCTGCATCGCCAGCAAGCCGCCCAGCCAGCAGCCCCCCCTCATGATGGGATGTCAAGTCCGGGAGGCTGTTGCTTGCCCTACATGCTTGCGCTTCCTCCCTCGGATGTGAATTCACCAAAGTGTTTGCCCCGCCCTCATCCTGATCCAGAATTGAGCTGTGTCCCTAAATGGCGATTCATTAGTAAACATGAAGTGGATTACTGTAGTTTAGCCCTGCTACCCATGCGTCGATAACAGGCCCTGATTGCTTTGTAAAATGTTCCGAGCTGCTAGCGAGAGCTGTGCCACTGTATCTGCAGCGTGCACATATAAAGATAACAACACAATTCCCCTATCAGTTGACCTGGTTTCTCTTCAGTTAGCAAGCTCCAGCCCCCAGGGTGCAATTGAGAGCGCCTTGGTCCGATACTGGATATAACAGAAATGCCAGGCGCAATGCAACAATCATCATCCCCTGTGATTTTGGCGATTTTTCAGGAAGTGCGCTACCGCTGCTACATTATTCAGCCTCTGTCTCTCAGACAAGAGAGAATGGCATTAAAGTGAATTTCAGCGCAGCTCCAGCTGGTGCTGTTGCATGCAAAAAGAAGCCACATTGTTATGTATTTTTATTGTAAGAGGAAAAGCAGCAAAAGGCATCCTGTTGGGAGAAACGCTGTTGTGAAGTGTTTGTTTCTCTCTTGGCTGGGTTTAACCCTGCCTGGCTGCTAAGCGTGGATATGGTCAGACTGATCGATCTGCTTTGATATTTTATAGACCTCACTCAGCTTCCACCAGTATGAGCTGCTGCTGCTGCTGCTGCTGCCCAGTATTTTCCCAGTGCAGGATTACTAATGCTATCCACCTGTGGCCACCAGTGATCTTAAACAAACAGATGCCATCCAGCCGCTAACCAAGGACACCAAAACCCAAACACACATACAGACACACACACCTCCACCCAAACAAATAAGGGAGCATCAATTGACCTCCACAGTTAAACACCTTACAAAACCGATAACATCACAAAATATAAACTGTGAAATTTTTACCGCCTGTAACCATCTTTCTTTGTAGTTTTACTGTCACATTATCCCAAACATCTGGGCTAAGAGTATGTGGCACTAAAGCCAGTGCAATTCAACAACACTAGCAAAAAAAATCAGCCATACTGTGCGTTTCACAGGTGCTGGACTGGATCCAAATTGATAACAATTTTTCAGAGTTTGCAGACTCAATAACACTTACAGAAGGATACAGGAAAACAACAGCGCCGGACATGGAGGGGAGGTCTGGCAGATTACAGGAGATTTGTCGGCCCCTGGGAGTTCTTACTCAGCTGATGTTGACAAAGCAGGGCTGATGTGGGTTAGTGGAAAAAACAAAAAGCCTTTTGAAAGAGTATTCGTTCATGTATACAGGCTTGTGTATGATACATTTTGAACTCTGTCTTTTCCTTTTCAACACCCTCTCCCCCCTTCTCTTGCACCAAGGGTAGAACATCAATGAATAATTCATCAGTCAAATCCAAAAATCTATGAAATAAAATCATTTGTTGCCCTATAGTGTGCTTGACAGAGAGATTGTTTATAAGGGTGGTAAAGCAGGAATCGAGCAATGGTAACAATCAATAGTCTGATGGAATCCTGAGGCCCTCGCTTGTTGCCAACGCACATCCAGACTGAGACATCAAAACCGCTTTTGGTTTCTATCCTCATGTTTGTTTCTCCAGAACATTTCAAGCCAGATGGGCAGTTCAGGCATTTTTCATTGGTCGTTTTGTATTTGCATTATTTATTTCTGCATTAAAAACCCGTTTCTCTCCGCATCTTGAGGTTGTCATTAGCTGCAGTATGTTGCGATGATGCTGAGAACAATTAGGATAATAATTCTGTGACCGATCGTAATGGTGATAATGATAATGAAGAGATAATGATAAGAAGGAATGGAAATGACTGTAGCAAATAAGGTTGCTGTTTTTAGTATGATTCCACAACAGCAACAACACACTTTTCTTACACCAGTAATAATAATAATTATTATAATGATGATAATGAGTCCAAAATCACCCCTCCCCCTGTCATCCTCCTTCACCTTCATCTCTGCTGCTTCTCATTAGTAACGGGAGGGTTCACAGCACTACTTCCAGTCATTTTACCAGTTACCCCACCATCCTCACACCCCACCCAGTCCCTGTAGCCTGGGCCAGTGAATGGTGAATAATGCCCAGTGCCTATGACTTATTAATCTCTCCACTGTAAGCCAAGAGGCCTGTGCACTAATGAAGAATGATTAAAGAGAGCGAGGAGCCACTTCTTGAAGAGACAGAGTGTCAAATGAAGGGAAGCAAGGAAGAGAGACAGATATAGAACTGAGAAAACCATTTCTTTATGGACCTGGCTTTGTGCACAGGCACTGTCATGCTGAGACAGGAAAGAGACAAAGACAAACCGTTGACACAAAGTTGCAATCACATTATTGTCTAAAAACCATCGCTCCCAGCCTTTTAGGTTTGTGACCCCTTAAAACATTGTTTTTGGCCTGAAAATTATCCAGTGTTTCTCTCTCTCTCTCACACACTCACACTCACACACACACAAAAGCAAAAATTAGAGAGAAGTCTGATAATGAATATAGTAGAAATTGATTTTTTTTTTTTTTTTCTGCTTTCCTATCCTGTTAAAAATCTCACAACCCCTCAGATTTGAGTTGCAACCCATTGTGGAGATCCCAACCCTGAGGTTGGAGAACACTGGCATAAAATAATTTATTCTGTAGCATTAAACTTTGCCTTCACTGGAACTAAGAGACCTGTAGCAAACCATGAAAAACAGCCTCAGACCAAAAGCACATTAGGTGAACAGGGGTGTGCACATACATTTGGCCGCATAGTGTACCTAATGCAATCAAAGAACAACCGTGTTTGTCAAGGTCAAAGATGACTGCCGCTCTGTGTCTGGGCTGTGTTTTGTTCTTTATTAGCGCCCTCCCTCCCACCTCTGTTTTCAGCCCTTTTTAATTTCGTTACAGCAGAGAAATGTACATTATGTTCACTTTAAATTCAACAACTGATCTATTAAAGCAGGGTTGTGTTATGAGAAACCACAGAAAATCCCCCATGGGGAGCAATGCTCTCTACTGTATGTAGGTGTGTATACGTTCTGTAGATAGAACTGGGCCGTAGTCGGCCCTGTGGCTCCGCAACAAAAAAAGAGGAATCCACTTAGCAACGTGGCTAATTTGCATAGCTTTGAAGAAAACAGGGTCTGTGTTTAGTCAGCTTAGATGGCAGAAGCAGGAAGAACGTCAGAGTCTGACACTCAGCGGGAGACGAAGCAGCTGGCTGACTGGTTTGTCTGACGTTTAGGCTGGATGGGTGACTGGCTGGCTGCACTGGTGTTGCTTTGATGTAGGCCTCTCATCAAACTGTGTTTTATGAAGGTGCATAGAGATACTTTTGGGGTTAAAACTACTGAAACAGTAGCTGGTAGATTTTGTGAATAATTTTTTTTTTTTGTCTGCTGCTAACTGTTCCTGTCAGGATGGAAAAATATCTTAAACAGCTTTTATACCATTAAAGATGACGAGGTAGTAAAAATATAATATAGGGCTGGGCAACAGTTCAATATTATTGTCTTTTAACATATCATGGTATCCTTTTGGCATCATTTTTTATCCTCTTGTCAGCTCTCGCCATCTAGTCAATACAGCACAGGTATAAACATATATAAGCTTTTATTGATTTCTTTTATTTTTTCTTCATCTTCAAAAGTTGTTTTCTTTGCTTTCTTGGACATAGTTTAAGCCACGTGCTTGCCAATGCGTCTGTCATAGGAAAGACGTTTCTGATTGTTCTATAGCTAGCAAGCTACGCTATCAACAAACTACAGTAGACCTATGTACGTGTACAAAGTCAAGTGATTTCCATGAGGTCCCATCCCAACTTCAGTGCCATGTTGATGTCATGACGGAGTGGTCATTATCATGAGTTTTCCGACTTGTAAATCGCGTAAACGTCAACGACTGGGAAACTCCGATATATCCAACTTGGCACTGGATGATGATGATAATAATAAAAGACCCATTAGACCCAAATTTAATGGATATGGTGTCATATTGTCAATGCACAGTATTTTAATCATCACACGGCCAACTCTGTAATCATACCAACCGTCTTGATGACGTGAACGCAAGTCGTTAACATGGGAATCTTTCCCATCCCTACCATCCATCCCAATGTCGTGAATGCAGCATAAGCTTCTCTAAAATGTTAGAGGGCAGGGCTCACTGAAATAGTTGAGAAGGAAATATATCTGTCGTGCTGCTAAGCTGTTGCAGCCGGTTAGCTTAGCTTAGCGCAAAACTGGAAACATGGGGAAACATCTAGACTATTTTTGTAGGGATTAAACAAATAAGATGTCATGTGTTCAATGGTGAGCTTCGGAGTAGCTGGTATTATTGCCAGGTGTTATTACCTTTGGACAGAGCAAAACTAGGTGTTTCCCCTTGTTTCCAGTCAATATGCTAAGCTAATCATCTGCTGTCTGTAGCTTCGTAGTCATTGTACAGACATGAGTGGCATCAATCTTCTCATCTAACTTGGCACAAAAGCAAATGAGTGTTTTTTTTTTTAAATGTTGAATTTTTCCTTTAGCTACTAGTTACAGTGATTATCATTTGTCTGGAATCTGATTGACATGTTACATCAGAATCAATTCAAACTTAAGGCTTCCCATAGACAGCTAGTGTCATATACTACAGTGAATATGTTTCATACCCATCATTTCAGAGGTGAACAACACTGACTCGACCATACTGATTTCTCATAAAAGGCCAATATATCAGCCAATCATAACACATCTGACATCCACTGTCTTCCCCTCTCTCCTGACCTCTGTCTTCTGTCTCTGTGTCTTTTACAGCACAGTGGACTTTGATTTAAGATCCCTGCAGCAGTTTATAGTGTATATATCCTAAGTGGACATTTTAATAGGCTTTTACTTTTTTTCATTGTATTGTGCAATGTAAGCAGTAATCATACATTACAATAATTATAATTTGTTGCTGCAGTGTGAAAACTTTGCACAGTGTCTCTGAAATGTCAAGTTTTCACAAAGAGAAACAGCCTTGTTCGGAGGTTGACCACTACTGCATGTGTGAGGATTTGAAAGGATTTAATAAATGGTGGTTTTTAGTTTTTCTCAGCTTATACAGAACCATGCATGCCTTAAAGTAAAAACATCACATTTGGCAAATAACTGCAGATTTTTTTCAAATGTATTAACCTCTTATCCACTGGATGGTCATAACGAACTCATGCTGTGCAGCCAAACGTTGCTCAAAACCATGCAACTTACTTTAATTTGAATTGTAGTAGAGGTCCCAAAGTTTCCAAAGATACCAAATATGCCAGGCAGAATTTTTAAGAAACATGTATAAAATGATGCACAAGACATCTGAAATATTTCCATTTGACGGAATGATGCAGCCAGAGTGTAAACATCATAAAGCTTCAATTAGGAGCTGAAACAATATGATACAGAATGCTGTTTATATGATGCTGTGAGAGATCCACAGTGTGGATTAAGATGATTTTTCCAACCTTGAAGCTATTTATTTGGAAATAAAAGGGGGGAAACTGGATGTTGAAGGAGTTAATATCATCTGTTGGCTGTTTTAACGATAAAAGACAACAGTACAGGTCAGATTGACCTTCTGTGTGCATTCATTGTGTTGTTGTTGTCCTGGGATAACAAAAAATAAGCACATCTGCATTTGAGCTTGTTCCCATTTTAATTCTGCCTCTGTATTTTTTATTCATATTCACTCTCTTTGCTCTGGAAACTGCCATCAGGCTCAGAGGCAATTTACAGTACCTTTGAACACATCCTTAACGGTACCATCATGCGTCCATCAGTGCCACAGCGAACACAATTTTATTACTCAATTTGATTCCATACAAGGTTCATTCCCCACATTTTTTATGCATCGTGGGCTTAGCTCAGGCAGAAAATAATCTGGACAGCGAGGGCTCTGTATTACGGTTCAAACAGGATAAAGCACTGACAAATTTCGGACCGGAGGACTAGTGAGCGGGGAGGACAGGGAGAAAGAGAGATTAAGAGCTACACCATTATTTACCTCCTCCTCTAAGGTTCAGGATACTCTGTCGTTTATAAATGTTGGTAGCTGTTATTGGTTACCTTGCAGGCTTTTGGGGAAAGAGGAAAGGAAAATGAAAAAAAAAAACTTTGGGTTGGGGGGGGGGGGGGGTCGATACAACTTTAATAATGTGTAGCAGGAGCTAAATGAGCCATTCTGCGGTACTTTAAGATGTCTTCCCTCCACCCATCCCCCCACTCCCCACCCCCTCACGGTCTCAGGGTCTGAATTATTAAAAGTGTTGTTTTCCCTTATTGCATTGCAGCAATGTGCCTCGTTGCTAGAAGTGAGCTGCACATTCTGGAGTTTGAATGCTTAAAGCGACCCACCTCCAACAGCAGAGCCAGGGGAGGAGGCCGGAGAGCAGGCGGCCGGGGGCACCACACATACACGCATACACGCATACACACACAAATACATGGATCTAAAACCACAGTCACCTAGAATATTGACACCTCACTCACCTGGTTTTCTTAAATGATTAAACTATTAAAATAGTTTACTCTTTTTCTGTTGATCAACTAATCAATTTATTGAATAATCATTTCATCTTTAATACTGTGTATTTTAATATGAATGAATTATTTGTCACATAAGTGCATCTCTGACACCCGTAAAGGCTGTTGGCTTTGTTTTTAGATTCACTCAGATTCATTGCAACTGTGGTGTGGTTTACTCATATTGCAGTTAATTTTGAATTGCAGTCAGCCTTTCGTTTAAAAAGCAGATATCGGCCGTACTGGTGAAACATCTCTCTCATCTTATCAAGTTGTTTTTGTCTGTAGTTTAGTCCTGAACATTTAGATTTTCTTAAAACAACAAAAACAAATCTGCCGACTTGTTCATACCTAAGACACATCAAATTGTTTAAACTATTTAATAAAATCAAGTTACATCTTTCTTGATTCTCCTTCAGCGATCTACTTTATTCTGTCTTGTTTCAGGATGCAGATACTCATATACAGAGAACTCCTGAAACACTGCGATTTCTATTGGAAACAGGTTAAACTATTCTTACTGCACTGGCAGATTTAGTTTCGCTTGTTTTAGGAAAACTAGGTTTTTAGGACTCAAATATAGACAGACATGACTTCATAAGATCAAGAGTTTTGCAGTGCAACCAGTGCATCATCTCTGATGTAATGGATAAGTACTACACTGTCTGTGCAGAGTGCTTGAACTAATTCTAATTTCACAAGTTTATCCCATTTCATCCAAGTACGAATTTATGTTATCTTTTCAGAAAAGTTTGAAAACTGGTGACGTTTAAGGTTGAATATTGGCATTTAGAATAATTTATAAGCAGATTCAATCCTGAAATATTGGTAGCAGCATCAGCCTTGAAATCTACGTTGGTCAAACTCTCCATGTATGTCTGCATTGAGATAAAAAAAAATAAGCTCTGACTTGCAGCCAAAAGAAATTGAGCCAGACTCAACCAGGCATCACTCAATAAAACAATACCCTCTCCTTCCTTTCTTCTGCTCTGGCAGGTATTGTACATGCCCGATGATTTGGGTATTAAATAATTTGATGCCTGTGGTTAAATGCCTTGTTCTGAAATGCAAATTTCAAAACAAAAACAAAAAATGATAAAAAAAGATATCAGTGTAGGAATAAAAATTCAAAGTTGTAGATAATGCAAAGTAGACTGTAGGTTGCATTCCTCTACCCCTCCTCGCAAGCCACACACATACACCCACACACCCACACCAATGCACACTTTAATCACACAATTAATAATTTATCAGAGGTTGGGCTCAATGCTGTCGAGTCTGCAGATGAGAGAACATCCAACTGCTGAGAGGGGCCCTAAAAAAGCAGGATTAACAACCAAAAAAAGGATTATCAACAGTTCATCGTGAACCTATAAGCAACATGTCATCAGTTTAGGTTAGATTTAATAAAAAGGAAGAAAACTACAGATGCTCCGGTGGTGCAAACATGCAGAGTTTAATCAATTTTTCATAAACAACAATACAAACCCACTGGCTCTACAGCTCGCAGAGTTTGTGAGGGGGGAAATGAAGTTGTCTCTTCTATGTCACATTTTCTACATGCAAATATGGAAAATTTGATTATATGCTCTGTTCGCTGCATGTAAACACCATTAATACTACCACAACAAACTGGTTATAGAAGAATAGGTCAGGGATGTGTCCTTATTGTTTGTGCATGTTATCTAACAGTAAAAACACCTGGTGCATTGACCTTAATGTATTACACTGCTCTGGAATTGATCATCACAAACACCAATAATCATTTTGCTCAATATATTTATTCCCACTGACGTATTAAATATTTTCCAGTAATGTTTGCAGAGAGATGAAAAGCCATTGGTTTATGTCTTCTTTTTTCTTTATTAGTACTGCATGCTCTCTGCATTTGCAGTGTTGCAGCAGAGAGCAGAGTGTTTGCAGCTGTAATTACAACATGCACAATGACCTCATTCTGCTGTGTCAGTAGCGGTAATGTATAGCCCTTGATCTTAAACTGCAAAGAAAAATGGTATGCACTTATTTTCAATATGCTGACAACATTCCCGGCATTTTTTAGACATGGCCGTGACGGCAGATCAGAATTTGATATAAGCACTGGTGCTCCTATTCGTCTGACAAGGTCTCTCTGCCTTAATATGCATTCAATAATGTGAAATGATATTAGCTGTAGGAGCTCATTGACTGTGCACTCGGGGTCTCGCAGTGTCTCTCCGTCTCTGTCTGTATCATGCTCTTTATCTGTTCCTCTTCCACACACACGCACGCACACACACACACACACACACACACACAAAAAGAAGAAATGGGAAAAAAGGGGGAGGCTTGAACAGCAGCAGAGCAATCACACTGAAGAAATGCCCCCCACGCCTGGCCCATTAATAACAGTAATACGCACACCGCGCCCAAGCCAGCACTGCCGAAAGCACCACTGACACTTTAATGGGCATTTTTTACTTTTGTTTTTAAATAATGCATGTGCTGCTTGTCAGCACTGCTTCACTCCACCCCTGGTGTGCCTTTGCAGCGTTCCTTTGTGCAGAAATTACAATGGGGACCTGTGTTTTCTGTGCTGCCTGCTCCATAAGCTGCATTCATCACATACATGGGGACATCAGTGTGCAGTACATCGCACTCTTGGGGACGTGTGTGTGTGTGTGGGCACGCATGCATGTGTGTTTTTGTTTCTGAAGGCCCCTCATTGGCACTGAGCTAATTAAGAGTGTCTTTGAGAGGGTGAACTGTGTGCCGAGGCTCAGTGGCAGTGGACACCACTTACATAGGAGGGTTGATGCTATACATTTTATAGTTGACAGTATGCCGGTGTTGTTGTGTATCTGTTAAGCATATGCTGTTAGATTTTTTTTTTTTTCTACTTTGATTTAGGACTTGGAAAGCCTCAAAGTTAACCTGGAATTTCTGGGTTCTGTTCCAGTAATAATGAAAACTGCTAAAATCCAGCCTTGGAATATAAACTTAGCAGTTAGTATGTCATGTGGTTCACTCCATTTGTCTGGACAAGAATGGTTGAAAAAAACAAAACAAAAAAACGTGTGTGTGTGTTTATTTAATATTTATGTTTTTAGCAGCCTTTAACAAACACAGTTTCCCACAAGCTCGAGACCTTTGTGTCAGCAGCTTGACATACCGAGGCCAGTCGAATGGAGAGCTCTGAGAGGGAGGGAGATGTTTTTAGATTACAGCTAAAATGTTGGAGAGATAACATTAGAAGAGAGCAGTGGTGGATATCATCGATAACATTTACAATGATGTACTCAATGTCTGCGTCACAGGGGACGGCTAGACTGGGTTTGTTCCCCTCGACGGGGTGGAAGAGATGTAAATATTTTAATACATGTATATTTTCATATACAAAAATGCCTAAACAAAATACTGTTGAATTCAAAACAATCTTGACGAAGGAAACTAAGACGGTTCAGCAGTGCACTGCAATCTTGATGATGTAATGACGCTTGTTCCATTCCGGTCAGTTCTTTCCATACTATACTGTGAACCTGTTATAAACTGTACTCTGTAAAGTGAACATTTGCTTTGGTGGTTTTGTATTTTTTAATTGTTTACATCCTATTTGCTGTTGATTTTTTTTTTTTTTTTTTTGCATAAAGTAGCTTTGCTAAACATTCTTATGAGTGCCTGTTGTAAACTGAGAATATTATGGGTTTTATTTGTATTGTGGTCCAAAGTAAACCCCAGAAACACAGATTTACCTTTTCAGATGAAAGAAACCTTTAATGCATTCAGTGACAGAAGTTAGTTAGTTAGACTTCAGCTCTCTGAGATTAAAAATCTCTTTTTCATGAGTGTCCTGACCAAGACAAGCAACAGCAACATCAGCTACAGACTACACATAGAACAGATTATAAAAAAGAAATGTCACTCTCTGGACTTTCGTTCTAACTGCCGGCTTTTCAGGCTTTTTTGTAGCTGGATATAATTTGGAGCGTCTTAAAATATGAATGAGGATAGTGATAGTGAGTTACTTGCTACAGTTGCATTTCTAGAATGAAACGGCGAAAACAAAAAAATGAGAGAGTCATACATTGCTGTTGTGCAATGTGACAAAGGGCAGTTTGTTTGTTGATCTTACTTGAGTAAACTTTAAGGCTTGTGTCATACGGACACGGCTGTTCCTCAAACAAACCGATGAGGTGATCCTCTCTGTCCTCCATCCAAAACTCTGCAATTTCAACCAGATGACAGTTTACTGACTTGACCAGCTGACTTCGCTACGAGCTGATTGGCTGTTGAAATAGGTGACGTGCTTTACGGTCTAAAACCAGCCATTAGCGACTAGACAAGCTGAGTCGCAGGGGACACCATCGGCCGGCTTGAGTCAAGCTGAGACGTCGTGACTGTAATCAAAAGGGTTCAAGAAGAGTAACCATTTTTGGGCCTGTGCAAGAAAAACAGTGCTTGTTAAGAGGTTTTAAGTAATATGATGCTTTTAATGTGACAGTTAAGTATTTAGAGGTTTAGGCTTTGACACCTTTTTCTCACATTTGCCATCTTTATATTGCACCTCATTTGATTATTTAGATAGACAATACTGTGTTGTTAGATCAGCCTGGCTCAGTTGGGCAACTTTATTCATTGTAGACAAGCTACCTATCTATATTATCATTACATTTAAGGACAATAAACCTCTGAAATCAATGTTTCTAACAATCGATGATGCATTCTTTATCATTTCTGTGCAATGAATTTTCCTTTTTTGCTTCAGAGATAAGTGTCTAGCTGCTGGAGTGCATGCAGTTGTCCCTGGCTGCTTCCTGTCCGTTTAAATGACGCCTGCCTGTGTTTCTTTGTGTCCCCGTAGGAAACACATTGTGTAAGTCAGGAAGCATTGCTGTCTTCGGGAACGTGGTATACAGCGGACTGCTGAACGATCACCTCTGGCATTTGGGAGTGCCCCTCTTTACAAGACTGGTAAGAGCAGCAGGCCCCTGTGTGCACACTTACCTCCATTTTGTCAGAAGAGTTTCATGTGGTTCTGTTGAACCCAAACAGGCTTCAGGTGCAGAACTCCCCTGCTTTTCATGCCTACTCTGTTGACACGTGTTAGATTAAGTTATAGTCCGTGTACAGGATGTGACAGTCCTCTGCTGTGGATGTAAGACTAGGGCACCCCACCACATCTTAGCATCTTATTTCATATCAAACCTTTTCAGGCTTGAGCTCCAGGTAGGAAAGTCCCATGTGAGGCATAAAAAAGATGTCTTCTCTGCCCCTAAAAACCCAGGTGAAGCCATATATGGATTAATTTCACTGAAGCTGGCCTGCAGTCTAGTTTGCACTGAAAAAAGGCAGACTTCATAATTCATGAAATTTTGTTTTATGACAACAACTTAAAAGAATTATCAGGTTTTAATTAAGAGCTGGAGCAGTTGAAGCCTGTGTTTTAGAATTAATGATAAATGTCTCTCCCTAATTGTCAAAGGGAAATTTAATGTTTGTATTATGCTTACTCTCACTGGTGCTGGAATGTGAGCTGCGATACAGAAGAGATTCTTGAGAACGCCATAAACCACGAAGATCGCAGAGCAATTTTCCTAAAGAAAAAAGAAATTCAGCACAACACTTTTTCTTCTTGTTAATTACCCTCTTTCGAAGCGGGTCGCAAGTTTTCATCAATGTTTATTATTGATTAAATCTGTCGTTGTAGCTGTCATTTATGAGTCGAGAATTACTGGTGATTGGTGCACAAGGGTTGCATATAATTGGGTTACATTAAATAGATAATTCAGCTGATCTCATAAATGTCTAATGTGAAGCCTTGTTTGATTATCAATTAATGTCAAACGGAGATGCAAGAGGCTGTTAGGATTCCAGTTGGGTTTGCTTATATTGCAAGTGGCAAAGCTACTGAATCTCTCCCTTCACAAGTGTAAGAGCCTGCAGCATGTACAGTGGGAAAAAAATAATAATTATAAATATATAGTGTATAATATACGCACTAATGAATTCAAAGTAAAACTCGCATGCATGCACTGACACACAGTACACACTGCAGCCAGTAAACAAGTCTTTTGAAAGATTCAACAAATGATAAAGACATCAAACACGACAGCTGACAGAGATTTGGCTTTCAATTAAACAGAAATTGTTACTATTTTTCTGTTGTTGTTAGTCATAAAGAGTATGAAGGAGGAAAATAATTAAACTGTTATTTTCATAGTTCAAAAGTCTCATCATGGCACCTTTTCAAAAGCATAGAATTTAATATAATAGAATGGTCTTAAGAATTACTACCACATAAATAGTTTCTCCAACAAACTCTTCTCAAAGGGGCACTCCGCTGATTTTACGGTTTACTTGCCATGTTTAGTACTGCCCAGTCGATGAAAAAAGTTGTATAATGTGTTATGTGGCTCTTTAAGAGCTTTGTCAATCTGAGAAAATTACCCCAATGATGTCACAGTGATATCAGGGTTATTGCGGCATGGGCAGAAAGCCTGCGTTACAAACGGGAGGTGTGGAGTTCAAAACATGTTGGCATTTACCAGGCAGGAAAGATCTAATGAAAAGACACTGCTGGACTGCATTATGGGAAATGTAGGATGCAGTATTTTTGGAGCTTGACCGATGCCAGGGACTAAGTCAAGATATCTCAGTCTCTGCTGCTTTGATTTCAACCGCTCTCTTTTTAATCTGTCTCATCCAAGTCCCCCCACTTTATGGGACTTAAGTATTAAATTTCTGGTGTGCGCCTTCATACGCACAGTATGTAATTTCTGCCGCTAGGGGTCTCTCGCATCAAAACAATAACGTAGCTTGATTACGTTGTGAAGTAGCATGGGATCATGGGAGTTGCTGTCATTGCAGTCAGCTTCTCCCGGTTAGGATTCCTTCTGTGTTAATCGTCCAGGAGGGTTTTACCAGGAGCCGAATTATGCACAGAGGGCTCCTCCTCTGGACCATGTGATTTAAAACCATTAAAAACATTGAATAAAGCAGTTTAATTTTAAAAATCAGTGTTTCTCCGACGCTGTTCGGCAGACAAAGGATGTCCCAGAGGGGCTGCGAGCCAAGCTGCTGCTAACGTTTGCGCAGCTTATTTCTCTGATAACTTCATCCGGTTGAAATATATAGCTGAAAACGACCAAGATCTAAAAAGTGTATCGTAAAAATGTGGCTTAAAACTGGATAAAAAGTCAATTTATGGCAGTTTCTGGCAGACAACGCTAACGCATGCACAAAGAGGATATGACGCCATTGACAGGTGACCAAATGAAACGCACAGTTACCTTGATTAAAATTACAGATTTCTCTTGGTTTGAAAATAATTGGAAACATTTGGGATAATGTAAATACACAACTCAACAAAATATATAACATAAGTCTAGTCGTTTTTAGACATTTTAATGCAGAAAAGTTACATATTTTACCTTTAAGTCTTTTCTACACAAATGATGCAATTTGCGTCAAAATTGCACCCTTTCCTTTCAAAGTCATAAATTAGTCAAACCAGTACACACAGAAGTCGTACTTAAACTGCTGGCATCAGTGCAACTTTTTCTGACATTCACCATAAATGTAAAAAAATCATATAAATAAAATCATATATAAAAAAGACACTCCTTATAACTTCATATCTTGACTCATAATCTTTAGGTTTAGACATTGTGTTGTGATTTAAAAGTAATCCAGGTGATTGTCTCTACATCCATGGTTAGAGTGCAACAAAGTTCAATGAAACAATAATTGCCATTGTTTTATGCATAAAATTTAAGCATGCCACCGGATAAAAACACGAAAAGTTAATATACAGTTATTTTCAAACTGGTCCTAATATTTATATGTGCATGAACACACAGACCACACATGTTGCTCATGTTGTGAAGACAGCTAACGACTGCTGTCATGGCATTAACATCCTCTATGTCCCTTCTTGGGCCGCTGAGTAACAGCCAAGCTCACAGGCTGCAGGAGCGCTTGTTGAAGTGAAAGGTGCAACTTCCTGCTGTGACAGAAAGGCGTGGCCTTGTACAGCACTCTGTGTGCCTGCTGCCGACACACCAGGTCTGCCCGGCAGTGGTATCAGCATGACACGCAGCAAGCCTTCACATCCCCAACACACAGCCCCTAATTACTGCACAGCCCTGCCAGTTTGCAGCCTTGGGCCAGTACTGCCTGCTCAATGCCAAGGTGTAAACACTGCATTATTAACACTACATACAGTCTGTGCACACGGCTATGTTTAATATACTCAACGTATGTCTACACGGAGGCGTTACTTTAGTGGGATTGTTTACGTGGAGCCATACAATAGATTTATCGTTTCCCAGACAGTGAGCTCCAAAATCACCAGATGGGCAATTTGCTGCGTATAGTGTAATGTATGCTTACAAATGATGTTTAATGATGTCTTCCAGGGCTAGGAAACAAAACATTACCGTTTTCAAGGCTAAATATGCAGGCTATGTCAGAATGCAGGAGTTAAAGGAATAACTAAAACCATGAATTTTCTTGTTATTTTATGCATATTTATTGGCTGTCAGGATGTCTTGAATGCATAACACAATTTGTCTTTTGCCATTACAGTAATGTCACAGCCCACACCTAACACACAACTTATCACCCATTCAATTTTATTTCACAAAATGAAAACAAAAATAAAGTGCAGATGAGGCTTAAAACCCATCCACCCATAATCTATACCTGCTTGTTCTGTGCAGGGTTGCAGGGGGCTTGAGCCGGTCCCAGCACACATTGGGTGAGAAGCAGGGTACTCCCCAGACAAGTTGCCAGTCTAACATAGGGCTGACATTTATAGACGGACAACCATTCACACTTATATTCACATGGTGCCAGGAAGTTCAAGTCTTATGTTGCTTTGGCAAATACCAGGTCCAGACCTCTCAATATATCAAACATTAGAGTTTGAGGGTTTTTACAGTCTAGGCATTGTGCAACATTTAGGCCAGAAGAGTTCACAGCTCACTAACAGGATGTGCTGGTAAACTTCAAATAACAAAAAATAAACAAAAATCTATTCATGTTTATGTTGCGTAAAGAGAGTAGCAGAAAAAAAGAGCATTAAAGTATTTAAAACAACACACAAAACAATTTTAACACTAACTCTAACAATCAACCAAACTGCAGCTGTGAGTCTTGCCAAACTCCACAGGAAGCCAGGAGTAGTATCCACAGGTTAACTGGCGAGCCCCAAAGCCTCCATGTGGTATCTTTGGTATCCTTCAGCATATGGGTAGCAGCTTTATATGTATAGGAATTATCAAGAGCAGCGAGTGTGTACAGGAGTTGGTATCACCAGCAGCCGAGTCAAGTGTATGGGTTTGCAGTAATCTCAGCAGCAAGCAAATCAGGGGTTGTACAGCTATGGTGAGCCCCAAGGGGAAAACGTGTCAGTCACCAGGCACACTGCTTAATGTAAGCTACACTTACATTCAAAATACTCGAATGATTTTGTACCAGTGCTTAAAGGCAGAATGAGCAGGATTTTCCTAAAAAACAATGTATAGACTCGTACGAAAATAATCCCTCTCAATCATTGCTTATGACCCACTAGAAGTGTGTGGCGGTGTCTGCATCTGCAGATCCTGCCTGTAGTTTCTTCTTATTTTGCTGTGTTTCTGTGGGATGTTTCTGGGCGTCAACCTTTGGGCAGCGAATAACGCACAGGCTGTGAGGTCAGGACTCGCTGTCTCCGTCTCTCTCCTCTGCTCTCTGTCTGTGTCATGGATGTATCTCTTGCGCTGTCACAGCACTAAAACGAAGTGTGCACATAGTTCTGGCTTTGTGAGACTATGGATGCCTGTGTGTCTGTTTGACCGAGGGTGGGGCTGAGCCACACACACACACACACACACACACACACACACACACACACACACACACACACACACACACACACAGGCAGAGCAGAAGCGGACAGGATGAAGCGTTGCTTCGGATACAAAATCCAGCAATGTGGCTTCTTCCCGCAGGGTTGTGCGGAGGTGTGGCCGTGTTTATTTGTGCTTTAGAATGTAACCGCCATGAAACAATCAAAAAACAACTTTTTTTTTTCTCTGATTCACTGCTTTGTTCTTGCTAACGCCGCTCACTTTCTCACTTTCACTTTCTTCAAAACCAAAAAATCCTACTCATTCTTGCCCTCTTGATCGCTGGCAGTTAGCTTGTTAACATACAAAAGCTGAATAGGCAGGAGAAGTTTTTAGAAAATGTCTAGTGACCACTTCGTACACTTTAAACTTGTTTTGACTTTATTTTTGATGAAGTTGAGGCACACCCGCAGAATCTACTTGTGATCAAATCAATATGGAGCCACGTTGGCCACTATGGAATGTCTTGAGGAGTTTTCGATGCCGAAAACGATGCAAGTTTAAAACACTATGGTTCCAATTCAGCCTGGATTACCTGCTGTTCCAGACTTTTTAACACAGTGTATGCTAAACATGTAAATTCAATCAAGGGAAGAAGCGGTCATAAAACAGTTTCAATTATAATTGATTTTTTTTATGTGGAAAATCTCCATGTACAATCCAGAATCCAGCTCATGTGACCATTTTTAGCTGAGTGCTAGGAAGTATTTAGCAGCAGTAACTAGTACAACTTCCTGTCAGAATTAAAGTAAATAGAAATGCAACATATAAAACTTTATAACTTCATCACCAAAATCATCATCAAAAAAGTCTTAATATGCTGCAATCTTGATGCTTAAGAAGGGACAGAGAGAAAGAACTCAAAAAACGTACAGAGCCTTACATTTTCATGTTGTTTCAGTGCAGCATTTCAAAACAGAATCGCTCTGCACAGCCTTACTTTCATGATGTGCTGTATTTAGTATAGAAATGTCAATACTTACTTACCTGTGGAGCTGGTGAAGACAGATAAAACGAGCATAGCTGAGGATCCTTGTCAGCGAGTTGTAAAACGGGTCACTCCATAAAGTGAAGTGTGTGATTAGAGAAAAGTAACCTGGGAGACTCAGGATGGAGCGGCATCTCTTCCTGTCTTCCGCCAACCAACCAGTTCTCACACCAGCTGAGACCAGACAACGTAGGGCGGAGTGTTTGATGAATGAGGATGATAGGTCAAGCTAGCCATAACTACAGCCTAGAACTCCACTGGGATTCTGTGCAGTTGAGAGTGAGAACTTGGGGGAAGTGCGGCTCATTGTCTCCTCTGGAGTCTTTCTAATGACAGAGATCTGAGTGTAGCTTGACAGAAGATGCTCTGTAAGTAGCAGCACACTACAGAGGAGAGGTGAGATCATCATAAAATATTAAGACAACAGATCTCGAGTTGGCGAGGGTCGGAGACAGACGGACATTTTAGGCAGAACACGCTCTGTGTGAGGCCTTCACTTCCTCTTCTCTTTGAAAGCTCTATCTTTATAATGGATGGCAGAGTCTCTGGGGAGTGTCTAGACTATGGTGGGAAATCTAAATGGCTGGGAAAGCCACTCGCATCCTTGGTAAGCAGTGTGGAGCATGGGAGAATTGCAGCTTGGGAGGGAGACAGGAAGCAGGGACGAACAGGTCTGCACCTCGAGCAGCGCCATCTTAACCCGAATTCCATTTTTCATCTGTAATTGAAGGAGATTCCTGGAAAGGAGTAGTGGGGATTATATGATGCTGAAATGCCCTCAGATTCTTATTTTCTACCTTATTTCCTAATCCCTCCAACCCCAAGTGCCCTTAGCTTCAGACCATGATGCTCTCTGTCTACATCCACACCACCCCCGCCTGTCTGCCTCTCCCCTCCAGTCTCTCCCTCTTTTTTTTTTTCCTCCACCCTTTTTCTTTTCCTCCCTCTCTCCCCTCAGTTATTTATGAACAGGACTTGAAATAGACTTTAGTATTTGATAAAAGCGTGATCCTTAATCCGAGTTGCCTGAGAAGTGCATTTCATTTTTATTTCCCTTCAGAGATTGATGGAGGAGTGGAGCGGTTACCCACTCTGTGATTGCTAATGTAAATTCATTGGGTTCTGGTGGACATGTATAAAGATATGGAGGGATTGTATGTGCATGGTAATGCCACCAATAAGAGATTGTGTGTGTGTGTGCAAAGTAATGCAAAGGCTGGACTGTGATGTGACAGAGAGGTAAAGAAAGGAGCGGTCAAAGAATCTTATGAAACATGTCTTGATTTATCAAAAGCGCAGTTAAAATAAACCATTCTTCTAAAACATCACAATATTTGCAAAATCACTAATTGCGATTCTTTGACTGCCTTTATGCCGTTTCATATTTCAACATTCACTTGTGCTTTTGTGAAGGAGGTGGAAAAATAAAATGGGTGATAAATTTAAGATGACAGTTACGCCATATGAATGAGGCCCCTTGTGTATCAATTCGCTCAAAGCCAGCTGCAAATTTAACTCAGCCTCCTTATGTGGCAATTACTGATGGGTAACATAACCTGAATATATCTGCTCTGTTCATTATGGCAATGTTCTCTATAGCTGGCAAATGTTCTTTAGGATCCTACAGCAAATTAGCTCATCCCCCAGGACGTCTTTTATTGGATGATCCAGCACCAGAGGATGCCGCAAAACCACTCGAGCTCTCCGCAGCCTGCCCCGGTTGCCACAGGGTTAATATTTAAAAGCGCGAGCTCCCAGTCGTGTATTGATGATGTTTTGAAAATTGCTGAGGCAGGCTCATTGTTACAGTGCTGTCTAGAAGATAGCCAAGCCTCCCCCCTCCCTCTCCTCCCCCTCCTGTTTTCCCCTCCCCCTTTACAGCCGCCAGATGGAAAACACACTAAAGCATGTAATGTAATATTGCTTGGCACACAAAGGTGTTTCATAGCAACTTCATCTGGCCTCTGATCTGCCACAAAAAGGTTTTCACCAAACACACTCCTGGTCACCAACCTATGAGTCTGGTTGCGTGCACTGGGGAAATAAAAGAAAATGCACAGGCACACACAAGACAGTGAACCGCATCAGCTAAAAGTAGAAAACAAGTGGAATATAGGTTGTGCCTCCCAATTGCCTGTGGCATACTTTAAGGTTTTCTCTGAGATCCCCTTCTTTTTTTCTTCAGCATTGTCTTCTTCTTCTCTTCAATGAACTAAAACTGCCACAACTTCAGCGCAACATCTCAGTCACAGACAGTGAAAAGAAGAAAGAGGAGCAATCTGTTAGTCCTCCACTATCACCAGCATCATCATCAACACAAGCCCCCTCTCCCGCAGAGCACTCCACCACGACTCCCAGCTTCCTGCCTCCCCCCTTCCTCCCTCACCACCCCACCCCCTTCCCGGGACGCTGAATTTTACAGTACCGTCTGCAGGATCCCGGTTTGTTCGGCGCACTCCTCTATGCAGAGCAACACAGCTCCGGTGGAGGAACGCTGGAGGCAGCTGTCAAGCGGAGGCTGCTGCTGCTGCTGCTCTAGTTGAGCCTCGGCGCCGTACCGACTGATTTCACATTCACCAATAAGAGACGGCAGGGGGGAGAGAGAGAGAGAGCAGAGAGACAGAGGGAGAGTCTCGAACTGAGTGGTGTGGAGAGGCAAGTGGAGTGGAAGAGTGTCAAAAGAAAAAAGAGGTTACAACACCTCCCCAGCTCTCCTTCCTTTCTCCCATCTGCTTTTTTCCCCCTCTTTCTTGTGTTGGCTCAGAAGAAGAAGAGAAAGAAAGGGGGCTTTTAAAAATTAACTGAAGAGCAAGCTGCTTCTAGAGAAAGAATCGAAAGAAGAAGAAGGGGGGGAAACCTCAAGTCAAGCCCCACTGAACAGTTGAGAGGGAGGGCTGCCTCAGTGGAACAGGGACGAGTAAAGCTCTCTGTCCAAACACTCGGACTCCTCTTGACACTCACACTGGCTGGACTGGTCCCAGTGCTCGGCCCTTCTCTCCTCAGCCCGCCTGCCCACACCTGTCCCGCGTCCACCATGATGATGTACTTTTGGGTGAGTACCGGACCACAAAGTGTGGATCTCTTTTGTGCTCACACTGCTCCGGCATGGGCAGAGAGTTGGTGTGTATAATGTGCGTGGTGTATGCGTCAGAGTGTGTTTCAGCCCCTACAGTATATACAGTGTGTGTGTGTGTGTGTGTGTGTGTGTGTGTGTGTATGGTGCACTTCCCACATGCATGAACAGAGCTGATGATTTTCCATTTCCATGTGTTTTATGATGCTGGATGCTGAAGCCAGATGCTATAGAGGCCTGCGTGTACGTGTCAGATTTATTTAGCCTTAAAACGAGAGGATGTTGGAGTGATTGTTACTTACACTAATACCTTTTTATAAGTATTGTTATTCAACTTCAGCTGACAGTCAAACTACCCAGCATGCAGCATGTCTACCATTTGAAACTATATCTTTCCGATTTAACGCCGGCGTCTCAGAATGAACTGCTCAGGGTGTTCTGGGGACACATTTTGATTTTCTCGTCTATGCTGTTTCAAATGCTTTTTGTGATGTTGTTGTTTTTGTTGCCCATACTTCTAAGTCAGTCAAAATTTCTCCTATTTTTGTCTTTTCATAAATTAAGCAGCATTAAGCGCAGAATGAGTATGATTACAGATTCTTAACCAGAGCTGCTGATTAATTCAGTTTGAGATCATGTGTGATTAGTCAGATTGGTTTTGTCTCCTCTGTGGTTTGTATTCTCACCACAACAATACCCGCCCAGTGCTCACTGCTTTTGCATTTACACTCTTTTTTTCATTTCTCACTAATGCACATTGCAGATCATTTTAATCCTCCACTGTTTTGCTAACTTGTATTTTGTACTTTCACAGAAATCCAAAGTAAATGAAATTATTTTCCAATGCAACACATATTTCCAGCATTGCCACTGTAAACAGTTTGAGCTGTAATGCAGTTACAGATGTGTCTCCTGCAGACTGTGTGTGTGTGTGTGTGTGTGCTATTGATCGTGAGTTCAGATTTCTGGGGAGAGAGCATCTTTTTTTGGGTGGGAAAGTTATTTTACGTGGATGACTCCATTATATGACTTAATACTTGAACCACATTTTTTAAACTTGGAAGTGAGAGCAAAACATCAACAAAACCATGTTAAGTATGCTATGAATGAAACAGCACTGGGTATTGATTTAAAGCTCAGATTTCTGGAGAGAGAGGATGTTTTGGGGCCAAAGTTACTCTAAGTGGAGAAATTAGCTCAAATGTAAAACCACAAGAAAAGTTTGCTTTTTGTTTTCAAGTAGAGTGGAAGTGACAGGACGGTGTATGATTTCCAAATTATGTCATAGCTAAAGGAAAATAATACAGCATGCAGTGCTGTGTGATTTTTGAGGTCTCACTCCAACACAGGCCTCCCTGATACTCAAAGCGTGTCTCTTGTGATACCTTCTGGGCATTGATGCTTATTGAGAGAGGCTCATCACTGTCTTCTGGCCTCTTTTGAAGGTGTGCTGTGAGGATGCGGCTCACCTTTTTCCACCTCCAGTTTCATCACTAATTCTCACTGCAGCCGGTCAGAACGATGACCACACACAGATGTTGGCCGAATAGAGTGAAGCAGTAATGCTGACAGTTTACAGCCCTGCAGGCTCATCAGTGTGACCGTAGGCCTCATGTACTGTAGTGGGCCGTTTCTCTCATCGTGTCAGTTAAGGAGCTATTGCAACTCTGTTTTTGTTTTTTCTGTGTATGTTTATGAGTAGATCCATTAGTGTTGGGCTACATAAAAGTTAGTTAAACCTTTTGCTGCTTTCACTTTCTATCCGCTTTAAAAGTAATTTTATTATTTAGCTCTAAGCATTAATGATAATGAATACATGACTCCTTATTTTATCATTTCCCTCTATAACTTTAAAATGGATAATTGTGTTTTTTTTTGCTTTTGAAGTATCAGGATACCTGATTCCTGAATGATCAGAGGCAAAATGTCCAGTGTTGATGGTAAAGTTTTGCTCAAAAAAGAAAAAGAAGTGAATATCTCACACTGACAAAGTGGATGTTTTCACCATTTTGCATCCAGGCTAGCTACAGCTAAGAGCACGACTACTTGTGAGGTAAAAAAAAAACAAACAAAAAGAACAAAAGGATGGAAAGTACTGTAGTACTGTGTCAGTTTTTAGATAACCTCAGTCTGAAAATGTCTGAAAAAAAGATAAGTCTAGTAATTACTAGATGTGTTGATCAACGGAATGTTAACTGACATCAATTTAGGTAACAGATTCATTATTTATCTAATTTATCAAGCAAAACTTATTAATATTTACTGGCCCCAGCTTCTCAAATGTGAGGATTTGCTGCTTTTTATCATAAATTTAATATCTTTGGGCTTTTGACAGTTTTTTGGACAAAACAAGCAATTTGAAGATGCCACCTTGGGCTCTGGGAAATTGTGATGGGCCTTTTTGACAATAAAAGATATTTTGTTGATTAACTGATTGATGAAATAATCAAAAAACGAATGATCACATTAATAGACAATGAAAATGATTGTTAGTTGCATTCCTAAAATGTGATATTAGACTGGTTAGGTTTAAATTCAGAGGATGGGAATCAGCTTTTGAAAAACAAAAACATAGTGATGGTGATTGTGCTGAAATGATTATGATGATCAATAGAAAATGAACAATTTAGATGAATTGTCATTTATCAAGAAAAAAAAGACTAGAATATTCTCTGGTTCCAATTTTTCAAATGTGAGAATTTGCTGCTTTTCTCTGTTTTTATATCACTTTCAGTTGAATGTCTTTAGGTTTTGCACTGTTGGTGTGACAAATGCTGTTTGTCCTAATCAGTTCTCTTTTGTTGTCAGTTATACTGTACTGTTAATGCTGTGTGATGAAGCCAAAGGCAATTTTCCACATTGTGGACAATAAAGTTCTGAACTAACAAAATCAACAGTTAGAAAGCAAAGCAGTGGGTTCTGGGAAATTATGACAATTTTTCTGACATTTACTAAACAATATATCGATTAAACTGAAAAATAAGCAGAAAACAGATTAATAGACTAATATAATAACTAATAAACTAAGTAAATAGACTAACAGAATGAAAATGAATGTTGGTTGGTGCCCTAATGTAATAACAGAAGCAGTGGCATAACTTTTTACTGCAAAGCCAGTAAATGGCAAGTGAGAATGGGCAGGAGTTAGACAATTTTGAAAAATATGAAGGTTCCAGCTTCATGCGACACTGCAGGAAGCAGAAGAGTATTATTATAATATAGAATTATGGGCATCTTTACGTTTTGCTGCAGACCCTAAGATCAACATCTATTCAGCAGCACCATTTGCTGGGTAACATGAAAAGTGAAACTGCAAGAGTATTGCATTGCATTTGTCATTCCTGAGAACAGTAACATCACAACCAGTGCTTGATCAATGATTTATCACCCATCCCTGTTATCTCTAGCGTGGGTGTGTGTGTGTGTGTGGTGTGTGTGCATTAGTCGGCCAGCGTTTAGCTGCGAGAGGAGGGTGGGACCGCCTCCTGTTTGAACTGCAGGTGGTGAGCATTACCTGCGGTCCCTCCGGAGGCCTGTCAGCCGTGCATCAGTCTGGGGAACCTGCAAGCTCCCCTCATTAGAATATTTATTCACCAAGCAGATGTTCTTATCCAGGGCAATTACCTTTGGCTTACATTTCCCTGTTGCCCACTGATATAGATGAATGTGTATACAAAGACGTCCCAGGTTATGCATGGGGCCCCTGGGTTTCACCCACCTTTCTCCCCCATATGCGTGGTGGGCAAGCCAGCAACTGTCTGGTCTGCCACAGCACAACCAAAACCCAACCTCAACTCCAATGCGGTAATTGGAGGAAGTGGAGGCGACATCTCCTGCGATGGCCACACAGTGATGGAGAGATGGCCTGTATATCATTCTCTCCACCCGGCTGTTCCTTTGCATTAGAGACAGAGAGAAAAAGGGAAGAGGCATGGAGTGGAGAAACCATGCATGCTTCTGTCCTCCCCTCAGTGTGATGAATAATTTAGCAGTGCAGGGCCCTCACTGTCGAGTAGAGATGGTGGTAATGGGAAGACTGGATATATATGGCATGGCAAGGAGCAATGGTTTACGTTAGACTTCCCCAACCAACGCACTCAAGTGTGCCGCAGGCTGCTCACATGGTGTGTTTGGCCTGCGTTAATGCTTTGTTTTTATCTGCAAAAAAAAAAAAAAAATGACACAAAATGAGACATCCGCAAGCAGCGGCTTAAAAATCAGGAAGGAGCCGGTTTGAGCTTTGGAGCTGTGGTCATTAGTAAGAGTGGATTCCCTTTAGGCAGACGTTCAATCAAAGCTGTTGTGATTTGGTCATATATTGTGCATTATATTGCAAATTGTATCAGTAGGTTAGATTTTCGTAGAAGATGAATAATAGCTTGAAGCACTCTTACATCTGCCCTTATTGCACAGAGTGCATCTATGTGCAGCATGTGTTGTGGTTACAATGCATGCATAAGGTCTCAGCTGCCTCTGGTGAAACATTACAAACCCACACGGAGGCGTTTGCAGCCTAAGCTGCAGAAGATGTTGAAATTCATGGTGGATGGTGTGTAGAGGCAGAGCTGATCAGCCATTCCGGGCGGGAGGGCAGCGAGTCCAGGCCGCCGGTTTCATATTGCAAGATGAAGTGCTTGCGATCGTTTGTTAATGTATTAATTGATCTGTGTCCTCAGACGGGCGAATCAGGAGTAGTGTCACGTAGACTCTTTAGTACTCCCCGAGACGCCTTCATTAGCTGCTGCTGGCCGGCTCTCCACCCCCATTACAGGACCGCGTTGCCACACACTTTACCTGACTGCTGTAATAACTTTAGACATTTCTATCTCCCCGGCAAGTCCTCCGACAGCCAGAACAGTTTGGGGGCTTAACATCAAATGTGAGGCGCTTCTTTGAAAGGCTTATACTGCAGGTGATTCACTCCGGGGTGTCACGTGGCGTTGTTTTGTCTGCAAGTTGTTGCTCTCCTTTTCTTACAAGTTTCAGTAACGGCTGTTGCAATCAGTCATTAACTTCCAGCTCAATGTTTTATAATCTGGAAGGCACACATGCCTTTGTAGCACAGCTGATGTAACAGCTCTGCTGCAAAGCCGAGCTAAGGAAGCAGTGGAGTCAGTACATCCAGGAAACGTGTTATCTGTTTAACCACTAATACCAATGAGATTCAAGCAACTTCGTCGGGTTGCAAATTTTTATCTTTTTCCAGTGTAAATCTAACAATGTACACAATTAATTCAGAAAGAAAAATTTGGTTAGTAGATTGTTTTTTTGGGGGGTTTTTTTGAAACCCAGGCCCCACCCTTTGTGCTCTGTGGGATCATTAGCAATCAGTAGCTTAGTAGTAGTAGTAACCATAATTCTGTCAGCTTTTGGTCTCTTCCCCTTGGGGCTAATGGGTCTAGATCCCAGCTAATTGTGATTAGGCTCTGACAGCAGGTTTTACTTGCAGGATTTTCACACCACAGTCCTCTTTGATATTAGCTGCACAGCTGATAAAGAGATTAGATACAGGAGGAGAGAGTGGAAGGAGAGGAGGGAGGGGAGAGAGGGGGGAGGTGTTCTTAAACTACAGAAAGACACCTACACGGGGGAAATCACTGGCGAGTTTAGCAGAGGAAAATAGATCCGGACGCAGTAAAAGCCTTGCGCTCGCTTATTGCACCTGCTATCATTAGCGCTTTTGTACACATGGTCAGCCTCCCAGGGAAAAGTCATTATCCAGCTGTGCCGTTATTTTTCTGCTGTTTTCTCCTAGTGGAGTGTGACTTCAGGGCTATAGCCAGCGCACCATTTAATGCCTCCAACACAATAAAGGACTCTAGCCTTAATGATGTGGGATTGGATGGCCATGCCTCAGGTTGTCCAGGGGCTTGTGAGCTGTTACTACGAGCGGCCATTTTGCCTCGCTGCTGTCGAGGCTCTGTGTCAATTCAACTCCAGCCATTCCAGAGGAGGCATAAATAAAAATCCGATTTAATGATTAATGGCGGCAGCGTTGTTTAAAGGGTCCTCTCTCTCTCTCTTCAGGAGAATGAGAGAGTAAAGGAGTGCAGCTTGAACAGCAAAACAATGAGGAGTGGTAGAGCTGGTGGAGTAGTAGGATGGAAAGTTGCCAGCGCACGCCGACTTGCCAAAACACGAGGTGATATTGTCTGTTTTTCACTCGTGACTGAGTGAACAAACCCGGATGAGTGAATCGCACACAGAGGGATGTGTGATTATGCAGAATAATGTTTTAAACTAAAGTGAAGCAGACATTTTACATCTTACTGACTTGGACAATTAAATATTAAGATTACGGCTTCTCCAAAGAATGATGATCCAAAGAAACTGGAGCAAAAGTTCCAAGATTTTGCCCCACATTTCATAACATCTTAAACCTAAAAATAGACATATCAGCATTGACGGTAGGGCAACAAGTTTCAGGATCATAGCATTGCGTGTCATTTAAGCCTGGGAGGAGCAGCAAAATCTTGGCGATTTAGAGGCTATGGCCCAAAATGCCCCCTTCAGCTGATCTAAATAAAGGATTTGCTTCTCTCAGCACTGATTCATTTTAAGTTACTTTTCCTCTCCTCTTTCAGTTTAAAATGTACTTTAACAGAAGTATCTGTTTAAGTGAGCTTTTCAATTGCTAAATGCCATTTCAGAGTAATTATTTTTTGCAGTCTTATTTATTTATTTTACTTTTTGCGGTTGGCCTGTTGCACTGCCAGTAACTCCAGAAGTCTCTCATGGCAGTCCTTCATCCTCCTCGGCAGCGTTGCAGCAGAAGGCGTGTGCATAGCTAACACGCCTGTGCCATAGATATGCCCTGAAGTGTCAGCTCCCACATAAGGAAAAGATTGGAGGAGAGGCCCCTGTGAGAACTGCAGCAACATATCCACTGGCAACCTGCCACGCATGATAAGAAAACCACTCCTGCCCTCTCTCTCACAGCAACAAATGTAATTTGTGCGCTTTCCTCTATTTTTGTACTCAGTTATTCAAATAGAATAATCAAGTTGTATTCTTTCAGAAACAAAAATAGTTGGCAGTGGGTTTTGTTGTTATTATATCTTTCTGACAAACAGTTCTTGAGATTTAAAGCTTTATGGAGTAAAATGATCATTTCTGCTGTTAAAATGAAAGAAAGGTAGAATAAAAAAACATCTTACTCAACCAGAGACAAAAAGAGAGCCGCAGTGCCTGTAACCAATGTCAGAGCCATGCAAATACAAAGGAGTTTACATACCCAAATCTTTTGGAATACTAAAATGCATGACATTTCGGCTATGCCTTCTTCATTCTTTCATTTTCAGCAGGTGTATCAGTTGGCTACCTCTGGTAAGATGTCCTCATAGTTCACTGAAAATCTCACTTGGACATTTCCTTATATTCTTTACATTACTGTTAGACATTCATATTGGGAAAGAAAATGTTCAGAAAATAGAATTAAACATTTAATTGAATTGGTGGAGCCTCAATAAGGCGCTGCATATCCACATACAAGCATATGCATTTACATATTAGTGTATATTAATGTGAGCTGCATGGGAGATTCAAAACAATTATCGCTAACCAATATAAACGAGTCTGTAGTTATGAAAACGAAAGTATCAAGGCAAAGTATGTGCAAATGTTCAATAGGTTGATACAGTAATGGAAGCAAGTCAAGCTCTTCATTTAAATTAGCTAGAGCCATTGAGTTTAAAGTGACAATCCTCCAGGTGTAGTTGGGTAACTAAATCTAAAAAGTTTATAGCAAAAGTGATCCAACCACGTATAGGTGGTAATCTCCGAAGACTACAACAATTAGTCATATCCACTTTTCCACTGCCATTTTTCATATATGTGTTTATCTTTATGGTTGCAAAGGCTCTATTCAAAGCTTGTTATATACTCTTCTCAATCAATCCCTGGGAGTATAAACCCCCCTGTCACGTAAAAAGGGGTTAAGAAACAGTGTGGCACACAGGCTGTAAAATTAATGGCAGTAGAGTGACATTAGTGTTATAGGTTATTGACCGATTTCATGGAATTTATGACCCTAATCGAGAGGCAGTGTCAACGGGAATGAAGCAAATAAGAGTGGCGCTGACAGCAGGGCTGCGCTGTGGCCACTGGACACCACAATTTGAGCCTTCCCAGTAAATTGTGGCTTGGACTTTATAAGTCTCGGCGGAGGCCCCTTTCACTCCGGCTGCCTGGGTCCTGAGGCCATGCCCCGGGCCTACCTCTATCCTCCAGGTCAGACACAGCCAGGCTCAGCGGATGATGAGAAACGCTACTTCATCTCACCTCATGTCAGGCTTGGCCTCTCTCGGTGTCAGCCGGTGTTTATGTGCATCCACACATGCGTGCATGCTCCTGTCAGTGTAATTTTGAGTGTGTTTGTTTGGGGGGGGGGGTGTTCTTTCTCATGTAGTTTTCATGATCATTATATAACCTGCTATATGTTTGTAGCTACCGGTGTCTGTTTCCATGCCCGGTGTGAGCTGGTCAAAGCTCCTGTTTAAGCTTCAACAAGAAAGGGAAATATTCAGCAGTGTGCAAAGGGCCAGCACATAAAGATGACTGAACTCCTACTGATAAATAATTCTCAGTTAAAACACTGTTGACACGGATGTCATTTTATCCCCAATATATATACAGGTGAGAAGATAACACAGTTGTGGCCAAAAAATCCAAACAGCAACTGCTTGCTTTTTTTGTTTTGTTTGTGTTTTAACCTTTAATGCACGATAGACACTTTGTGCTCCAAAACTCACGCTTGGTTCTCTTAGTGTCATTAGTCACACGGGCATCATAAATACAGGTATACTGCTGTAATAAACACAACTTATAGCCATTTCTCTGATGCTTGTTGAGAATAACTGTCACATTATTTTTAACATTTGTTTAAAAGTCATATAAAAAAATGCACAAATCTTGCCTCACAATGTTCACAGTGAGACTTTTTCTTCAGTTGTCTGTACATCCATGGTTACAGTGCAGACGTGAACTGCTAGTAGCTAATACAGCTTGACTTTTCATGGTGTGTAACTTCACCAAAAAAAAATAAAAATCCATGAAAATAATTTTTTTTCCTTACATTTTTTGACAGTGCTTTGGCATACAATATCCAATCAACATGGTTCATGTGCTGCGTTCATGTCATATTACGTGCAGCCGAGTTGGAGAAACCGTTCACATTAGCCTAGTTGTAGTTTTGAGTCAGAGATATTAAGAATTTCTGACAGCTACGGTATCTCCTACTTGGTGAAAAGACCTACATATGTGTGAATGTACCGCTCGCATAATGGCTGCAAAGCCGCCATCACTGGCTAAATAATATCCAATATTAACATTAAATTAATCACTTCACCATAATTTGAAAAGAGCCATACACCCAATCTGGCTTGACGCCTTAACTATCCATTAATGGACAGACGTTTGCTGTGTGTTTTAAACATACAGGCAAAAAAAACTAATGAGGTCTTATAAACTGTCATAAAACACATATAAGACCACTCACATGCCAAATGACAGCACTTCTACGTCCAGGTCAGTTTTAATTTCTCCATGCACTCGAAACACAAGGTACATATATTGTGTGTTAGCAAGTTACGTAACATTACATTATGTAACATTACTGTCATGTCTTTCTTTTGGCTACAAATGTATTTTAATCTGTGCTTTACTTTGAAGAAAACATGAAAACATGAAAATTTACATGAAAATGGGGTAGTGGTGCACTTCAGCCTCATGTGGCCAAAATGAGTATTACAACAACAAACACACATTTTTTTTTTTTTTTTTTTTTTTTTTTACCTGCCAAAACATTCTTTCACCTGAATTCACATATGAAAAAAAAAGAGTTACTTAGAAAAATTATCCTGGCAAAACTTCTTTTTCACCTGCTCTTAAGTCATAAACACAGGAGAGAAAACAATTTCTATCAGCCTTAGAAAACGGATCACCAGAATGTTTGTTTTTTTCTCACTTGCCTCTCAGGGCTTCTGTAAGATAGTCCTAAATAGAGGCAAGGAATTAATATTTAAAGCAGGTTCACTTCACCCAAAGATGCTTTCATTCATCTAAAAATAGAAGCTGACATTATCTTGTTGTCAACAACTTGACTTGGGCCTCCCAACAAGCAGCGACTCTGTGCTGTTTGTTTACTCGGGGTTCTTCGGGCTGTGTGAGGACGGTCAGCTGTGGCGACAGTGCCTCCACCGTTCTGCCCCAGCGCTCTGTGGCTTTGTGTGGTGGCTTTTGTGCAGCGCACTAACCTGCTTTAAAATCCCTTTAGTGTGGTTCTGACATGCTGTGCTATCACATTGTGGCCTCTGCAGAATGTATAGAGCCATTCAGACACTGTGCAGAGTGAAATGAGTTTTATCCAGCGGTTGACGATTGAATGTAATGGCACTCTCTCCGGGGAGCACAGTTTTCTATCCACTGATGTTCGCACTGATACGATGGAGCGCTCGCTCTGCACCGCTGAGGAACAGCTTGGTCTCAGCTCTTCTAAATTATGCATTTTCATGACTAGAATATGGGAAGAGAGTGTGCCACTTCTGGATGTTTACATTAAACAAAACAGATGCATTGTCTCGCATGCTCTGTAATCCATGTGCACATGGATGCATTGGTGCTGCTTCTGTTGTTGCATCATTGTCTGAGGAAAATGTCAGGATGAAAGGTGAAAAAGAAAACATGAAATAGAAAATGATGTTGCATGAGCATAAAATAAATAATACTGATAGTTTTAGAGCTCACGAATGACATGTAATAAGAATTAATATCTATATGAATGTCATCGTTTGTGGTTTGAGCGCGTCCATGACAGCTTAATCCCAAGACACAACAGAGACAAACAGAAAATAAATTTCTCTGCTGCGCTGATTGATGACGTGCTGACGCTCTGGCTGGTGTTTTTCATATGGTGATGAACATATAAACAAGGACAACCCTCTCCTCTTCTCATCATCAGCGATGGCGTGGTATTTGACAGAGAGCGCAGTTGTATGCTTTTTAATTAAAAAGAAAATTCAATAACCTTATCAAGACTTGCCGTTTTAGTTTGAGACGTATTGATCGGCCGTTCAGTTATGCAGATCTGCCGCTTTCATCTTCTGAGCAATTTTGCGTGGCAGCCTCTGGTTACTGAAAAGATCTCATTTCAGAAAATCTATTTCATATATTATTCAGGTTATGTTTAGTTCGGCTTACAATACAATATTCAAATATGTTGTCATGGCATGTACAGTGTGTCTTAATATCAAAGGGTGACAGATCAGAGGTTAAAACGGAGTCAAATCTGGGGCTGAATGGAGCAGTTTATACAAGAAATACTTGTTTCTAAGAAATATTTGAGCACAAAACATGAAATTTGAGTTTGTGCAGTCTGTGTGAAGGTGAGTACTGTCACCAGAGACTCGGGACAAGATGGACAAACTCCCGCTAGTGAGAGAAGGGAAACTGTGCCACTGATGATCTGTCACAGCAGTAGGCTAATTGCCCACACACCTCTGTGTATCTCTCTCCTTTTATTTTTTTTGTTCAGTATGTCTGCTAATGGAATTAAAAACATGTTGCCAGGGGTCTTTGCAATTTAGAAATAAGTCCATTAAGTTCATTAATTTAATAATGGGCAATAATAATGAATAAAAAGTATTGCTCAATTAGAGGGGAGCGTACGGTTGGCTGTTTCACATTCATTCGAAATCACCTCAGTGTGCAATAGCTTAATGAGATTATAATGGAATTGATATCACATAGGTAGTGAATTAAACCGTTACCAGAGAACCCATTAGGAATGAAATTCAAATCCTGAAACACTTGTCACAGCTAAAATAGGCTTCTACTTTTGTTATTAGCGTCAATAGAAGTGGTGAGGAATCAGTCACAACTAGAACACAGTCTGAAGGTGAATCTTCTGCGATGATGATGCTGATGAAATAAAGTGATTTTCCTGGATGTGTGTTAATAGAAGTGAATGTCAGGCAGTCCCTCAGTATTTGTTTGGTATTGTATCATTGCTGTATTGGTGGCATCAGCCCATTGATCCCATCAGCGACCGCCGCCTCGGGTTTCGTAGCCAGTGTTTCCAGACCAGCAAAGCTGCTGAGGACTTCAGTTAAAATTACACAGACAGCACATTCATAGTAATCTAAAAAGGTCAGGATAAATTACACTGCTTATTTCAGTGAAAAAGGCAGGTAATGTGATCTGCTGTGAGTAGTTTTTCATGCTGGCTACAGTACATTCTCTCTGGGTTATGGCGCAGATTTGACTCTTTGACTTTTACATGCTTGACACTTGATGTCAATTTACTGTCTCTTTTTAAGAGCAGGAGGGATTGGATGAGATGAACTTTTCCTTTTCATCAAGATATTACAATAATTTGAGGTGTTTTATATTCATAATGGCTTTTTTACAGGAACACTTAAAATAATGTGTCGTTGGAGGATGTTGTTAAAATCAGAAATAGATTGGTTCATAATTTAACTTTTCATTTAATGTGGGCGCAGTGATACACCTTGTAAATCCACATTATCAGCAGTTTGTGCAGCTTCAGCAAGGCAAGCATGTCAAAATGTATTATTAGTGTCAGTCTTAATGTACTATATATAATGTATAATGTGCTATATATAACAGATTCAATCAAAAAATGAGATCTCTGCTGTTTGAAAAATGTGGAAACAAGAAGTTAATCTGAAAAAAAAGAAACTCATTTACAATTTACAGTACTTTTTTAAAGGAGCTGGCATGCCCTTGGCTGACAAAATGAGCACATTTTTAGCCTGCGTCCTTTTTATGTTAGAGATACAGTACAATAAAAATGATTCAGATTATTTCTTTCTAAACTGGAAATATTGTGTTTTCAGATGGAAAAAAATACAAATCTTGTGGCTACACTTTAGATTCTCCACATAACATGCTTTCATGAATCCGCAGTGAGCTGTAATCTGAATGGAACATTTTTGAACAAGCAGAAAATACAACCGCAACAAGCCACAGAGTAAATCACACACTGCCCAAAACATACAGGTGTGTTCTGACTCTGAGTTTGGTTGCATAAGCCTGTGAAATCTCCTGACACAGAGCGCTGTACTCTGCAACCTGAGTTTATTTTCTCATCCTGGACCATTGTGGCAAACAAAAAAAAAAGAAGTCAAATGAGGACTTTTGGTGATGTGAGAGGAGAGGAGCGGAGAGATGACAGCACTGAGCATCCTAAAAAAAAGAATGAAAGGAATTAATCAGTAAGATATGGTTGTCTGCGATATGAAAATAGGCTTGCGTGTATGAGTGTCAAGCTCTCTGGGTTTGTGTGTGTGTGTAGAGAAATGGTTTTTACAGAAAAAGGAGCTACTTGAACAAAATGAAACAAAGAAATAAGGACAGTCCCAGATGTACGTACTGTACTTCCTGAGCAAAGCGAGTACTGTATATACTCTGCTGTATGTGTGTGCATATGGGCAAACATGTGTGTGTGCTTAATTAATATTTAAGCCACCTTCAGCATACGCTGCAAAGGAAGTAAAGGGGATTGTGTTCTTATGGATCCTTTAATCCCTTGAATTAGCAGTTTAATAACAAGAAGCCATTTGTAGATTAGTAAGATCAAGCTTCCAAGACGTGCTTGTGTACAATCTACTTAAATGCTTTGATTTTTGATGTTGGAAAATTCCCCTCACACACCCTGCATATACAGTGAGGGTGCAGCTGTGCACATTTTGTGTGCATTTATGGCTGTTATAGGGTAAGGCAGGTACTATTCTATTATGTTTTAAATTTTATTTTGGATTAGGGCTGAAACTATTTGTTGAAAATTGAAGCACAGGATATTAATCAATAGCAGATTTGATAATTGATTAATCGTTAGTCATTAAGGAAAAACACCAAACATTCTCTGGTTCCAGCTTTAATTATCGAGTTTGACCAAAGCGTCTCCTATTTGGGTTAGATGTAGTGGGTGGTGAAGGACAAATATTAGAATTTCTTTTATTGGAAACCACCCAACATTTGAGTTTGTGAAGTTAGGTAGGCGTGTAGGGAAACCTCCCAGTATGCACCATGGCAACAGACGCATGGACATAAGTCTTGTTTCATTTTCTTTTCCTGCATTGCTACTGGTGTTATTGTGCTTTACGTTTTGTTCTATATGTTTTCACACTTCCATTATTGTTGCAGATAATGAATGCAGATAGAACGTGAGTGATATTATGTGCACAATTGGTGATGTACTCTTCAAAACCAGTATGGCTCATGTATGAGAACAGGTAGTACATTAAACAAAAGGGTTTGATTAAGATCCTGGCTCTTCTTGTTCATGTGTGGAAGCGTTCTTGATTAAGACACTGAACCCCAAATTGTTCTAAATGAGCAAATCAGCACTTGCATAGTAATGTGAAAATACAATTCTTCTGTCTTTTATGTGGGCACAATTAAGAAAGGAAAATGACCTTTAAACACCTTAAAAGACAAATAGTTAGCCCCAACTTGGCTAAGATGTTTCCCTTGACTTGTCTGTTTCCATTAAATGAAAGATAATGGAATTATGTTAATTCAACTTGAAATTATTCAAGCTGAATGGAGGCTAAATGGTTTTTAGTGTAATTGTAAAGGAAATACATTGGGTTTTGGAGTGTTGGTCTGACAAAACGACCAATCAAAGATCTCACTTTGGGGCTTGGGACATCATTTTTCACAATTTTCTGACCTTTTATACAGTAAAAAAAAAAAATCTCTTGGTTAATTGACAATTAAACTAATCGTTAGTTGCGTGATAAGAGGAGTCACTGATCGTTTTAATTGGTAAGCAAGGAACTGACGCCGTCTACTACTTCCTGACATTTTATAGACTAAACGATTAATTGATTAATCAGAAAAATAATAGACAGTATAAATAATCATTAGTCACAGCCCTGTATGAGTGGTATGAGTGTCCAGTGTTGGTACGATGAAGGTTGGCTTTCTGACCACAGTAGCAATAAAACAGTCTGGAAAACCTTCAATCAATTTTATGTCTTTGGACTATTCATTTAATTGTTCAACATATTTTTAAGTAAATTAAGTCACTGTTTAAAAGCCCAAAGCAACCCTGAGTTTCCCCTACTGCTGAATTGGTGGGAGTGTTAAACATCTGCTAACACTAGAAATGTGTTTTAGATTCACATAATAATCTTAGACTTATTTATGTGTTTCATTCTTGTTTATCGAGACGGAAAGTATCCACAACTCCAGTCCAAAAATATCAGTTTAAACAATCGATAGCCTGAATAGGTTGAACCTATGCACATATACACTTTGTATATGTTTGTGTTTTTCATTGACTGGTTGTTTCCGTGTGTGGCTCTGCCTCACTGTGTGTGTGTGGGTGTGTGTACAAAGTGATCCTCACACACACAAACCTAGATCCCATCTCCTCTATCGGCGCTCGGCGTCATCATTTGCCAGCGATGACAGCCGCCTCTGTTTAACCGCCGCAGATCAGCGTGTCACAGCAGCCGCCGTGTTTCTAATCATCCTCGCGCAGAAAATCTCCGTCTTTGTTGGCATTCGCTGATAGCGTCTATGTTATCCCTGACTCTCCCACCCGGCCAATATCAGAGATTGATTGCTTTTGTCTTGTTATCGGGGTCGTTCAGGTGAGATTGACATGTGCTTGCAGGTTAAGGAGGCTCTGAGGGGCTCCAAGACTGTGAAGGAGGGGCTCCTCTGTACAGTACAGCAGCGTGCCTTTAAACATGCATGATGACCTGCATGAAATGTTGATGATGAACAATCAGCTGCATCACGGGGGCTGTAAATGGGTCAAAGTGACTTCTCTGTGCCTCACAAATCCCATTGTATATCTGTTTTGGCAGATATACATGTGAGCAAATTCATTTTTTGTGCCAAAGGAGAAAAGAAATTCTTTCAAATTTTGCTCTGCTCTCTAAAATCGACTCTTTTATCTGTTAGCTGAAAGCCCAAAGTCAGTCTCTCACTCCAGGAGAAATAAAGACCTCAGACGGGCAAATGTTTGTTGCACACTGAATTCTCTCGGCCACTCTGCCTGGCGGTTGCCGGGCGGGGTGGCTTCATGCTCTGCACACTAGCCACACATCCTAAATAATTCACACTCTACTTGAGAATTCTCCAACGGACTCACTGCCGCCATTAGACAATCTCTGGCTGCCAGTTTTTCTTTTTCTTTTATTTTTCGGGGGGCTTGTTTTTCACATTCTGACTTCAACATTACAACCTCAACCACCAAAAAATGGAGGAGGAGAAGAAGATGGCGAGGTGGGATGTGAGGGGGGGGAAGAAATGAAAAACGAGTAATATCTCGGGTCGATGAGAGTTCATGGACAATCCAATATATAAAAGCAAGTTTACATGCATAACACTTCGACATTAAGATTTTTCACAGAGTTCAGCATATTTTCTAGAACTCTCCCTCCACTAGTTTTTTTTTTTATATCTGAGACAGCTCTTTGACAATGTCTCCCTCATGCAAAATGCATGAGCGCTTGTGGATCGATACAGGCCCTTTAATCTCTCTACATAGACAGCTCCGGCGCTCAGGCGTTGAACCCACACCCATGGCTTCCACCGCTGCAGCCCAGATCAGAGGCCAGAGAGAGGGAGAGAGATCAGCCTGAGCCACGAGAGTCACCAACACGGTGGGCCCGTTGACTGTGGAAAACACACACTCTCCAATATCCTCTAAAAAGCACTTTTATGTAGAGTCTGTCCCTTCTTCATGCTTCTTCCAAACATTAAAGTGTGTTTGCAAAACAGGTGCTCACTAGAGTCGAGACTTGAAGAGTACACGGAGAAAGAAAAAAGTCATCTCTGGTGTGCAGAAAGTCTTTTTCTTTCAGTCTTTTTAGCCACAGAGGCCATTATTACTCATTCTGCTACCCAGTTTTTTGGGCTGTTTTTCCTAAAGAAAAACTCCAAACACACCACTGTTAATTGATAGAGAAAACACAGTGGTGGAAGACTTTTACACTAGAAATACTACAATGTAGTATAGTAATAGTAGTAAGTACTACATTACAAATAAACGTCCTGCATTCAAAATTTGACTTAAGCAGAAATACAGAATTCTTATTTACAAGGTGTACTTGGATAAGTCTGGTGATATTCTATAGTTTCTTACTGTCAACAAATCCCACGAGAAAAGCTTAATGAATGTATCTACCCACAAGTGTTGTGTGTGTGTGTGTGTGTGTGTGTGTGTGTGTGTGTGTGTGTGTGTGTGTGTGTGTGTGTATCACAGCCTGATGTATCTTCTTCCTCTGAGCCATAGAGCTCCATTGTTGTCCAGAAACTATTAAAAACACATCAGTGAGCCGCACTGTTGCACTGGGTGACGTGTTCCTTCATCACCATGAACACACACACTGTAGTTTATTCTGACTCAGTCCCACACACACCGTCCTGCTGCCCAAAATACTCACTAGAGCACCAAATGTGGATTAATCCGCCACTGAAAGTAGTCCCCAACAAATGCACTATTTCCTCCTTATTGAGTAATGTTTGCTTAAAACTACAGCAACCAGAAGTTTTAGAAATTACTGAGCCTTTCAAAAAAAAAAAAAAAAAAAAAACGAAACTATATATTTGTGACCTATAAAGTGTTTTTAAACATTTACGTCTTCAATAGGAACCACTGGTCTTGGGGCTGAGAGCCATAGACAGGGTAGGGAAGTCAGGAAATGTAAAACTATTTATTGAACATAATTATATCATCATATTTGGATTATTGGATTATTTCTGATGAATTAAAATCTAAACAATATTTTTATGTTGTAGCTGGTCCAGGGGAAGCTAATTATACCTACTTTATATACTGCTGGGTAGTTTAATCTATAAACATGCATCATGTTTTGTGGATAAAATCCTAATTTGCAAAGTAACTACAGTTTTGTTAGTTAGTGTGAGTTTACCCTGGCATATTTACATAGCTTTTTTCAAAATGTCAGTGCTGATTAATGTGCACTATCCCCTTCAAATAAATAAATTAACAAACGAATAGTTGAGGTGGTGTAAAAAGTAGAATATTTCCCTCAGAAATATAGTGAAGTCAAAGTATAAAATAGTACACAGACAGTAGTATGAAATGGACAGTACCTCAAAATTGTACTTCCAGTATGGACAGTACAGGAGTAAATGCACTTAGTTACTGTTCACCACTGAAATCATTTCCAAACACCCACCAGTGCTCAGAATAGGAAACATACTGCATAAAACAGTTATTTCAGGAGCTGTATTTAGGTTAATTCAGCATTTTGTTAGATCAGTTTGTGATACAGATTATTACAATGGATATTTGAGATGTCACATCTTAGGTGTGATTACCGAGAGCTGTGCCTGTCTTTCAGTTGAGACTCTGCTGGTGAGGTGCCTGAGCTGAAACATGCGGCTGCCACAGAAAAAGAAAGCCTTTTTCCTTTTTTTTGTTGTAAATTTTGCACACAAAAGAAGATTGCTTTGGCTTCCTTTTATCAACACTTTTGTTTACTTAGGATGTGCCAAATGCAGGATTTAGTGTCACATTTGTCTGAGTGTCTGGCACTTTCACTGAGCTCATACTTTAGCGGGTCTTATTATCAGCCATTTTGAGGCTGTTACTCATTTTGCCAATCATTTAGTTATTTTTGAGACGTTGTCATTTTCATGTTGAGGTACACTCTGCGTGAAGCTTTGATCATATTTTGTACAAACAGATTTAGGAAACAAAGAAAAAGCACTGAAGGTTTCTTTAGAACCTTGGTGTTTGTAAATATTAAATGAGGAAAGAAACATTATATATTTAACAAAAGTAGACGTTCTCGAAGGGAAACAAGGCCAAACGGAATAAAACATTATCACCGTATCTGAGCTTTTTGAAATTTTGCTCATGTAAACTGTTGACAAACTCTTTTGATTAAGTCGCAGATGATCAGCCTGCTGCCTTTTTAAGCTTGCACACCTCAGATGGAGAAAGAAATATTTAACAAAAAGTTAACTAATGAACAACAAGATTTTTAAAAAGAGCTCTTTGAGTTGAGACAGAGAGCGATCAGTTAAGTAGAGTATATTGGGGCCCACCTCCGGATAATGTGTGGCGTTTTAGAAATGATCCAATATGGCTGATGCATCAGCTCTGCCTCCCCATTGTCTTCCACCCTCAACAACTCCCTCCCTCCTCTACCCCCCATAATGCAATGCAGCTTTTGTTCACTCATTCTTTTAACCGTTTCTTTGGCTGCGCGTTGTCACGGCGGGACAAATTAAGGAAGCGGTAATAGGGTTATGTCAAGTAGACGGAGGTGGTGGCTCTGTGTGGATGCCTCCCTCCCTCTGTCTCCATGAAAGGTTACTGCACTTGCCGGGTTTTGTCTCCCCCGCTGTAATGAGAAAGGCAACAGACGAGGCTCTATCAGTCCTGCAACACCTACTGACAGATAGCATTTAGAGACTGGAGAAAAAGAAGCATTAGGGAAAGAGCGAGCGAGCGTCACAGGAAGTAATACAGCAACATGAGCATGACTGATCACAATGGACACGCATGACCAGGAAAAACAATCCCTCTCACCAAGGGTGCTGTGCTTGAACATTTACCTATGACACCTTAATGTGTATATATGTATGCTTGTAATTTTCTTTCTCACAGATATGCACCTCGCAGAGTTTGACACTTTAACATTTTCCATTGGAACCATTGATATTATGCCCTCAACAGGGCGGCATTAAAACCAGACATCTTTTAAAATATTGAGCAGGGATCGCAGCATTTCGGTTCAGCATGATATTACATTCATGACTCCCACTCAGAGATATTACGCTCACATTTCTTCCACCTCCTTTGGGCAGAATTTCTTAAACCCTTTCTCTTCGAGCCGCCATCGTTCCGGGGCAGATGTCCGTGGAAAATCTGTATCATTGCGAGAGTCCCCGTAGCTACGTTTTGATGGCGGTGGAATGGAAAGAGTGCAGGAGGTGGCAGGGTTGTTGTTGTGTGCTGCTGGTGATGTGGTCAGAGGGCAAGGTTGGATCTTAGGTAACAACAGTAGACGCTCCGGGCACTTCATGCTACACAGGGGGGTTTTATAGCCTGGCAGGAGTCTACACAAAAAAACACATCTACAGCCAGAGACACTCCAACAGAGAACACCCAAACACTGAGGGAAACACATTGAGACTGGGACAGAGGCACACACCCACACAAACTTTATATTTAGAGGCTCTATTTAAGTAGCACTTCTCAAAACGCAGGCGCTTACCAAACAGGCATCGTAACAGAAAAAGACACTGGCAGAAAAAAATATGCTACATAAAACATTCAACTGTCGGATTTATGAAAAGACCTTTTGGAACAAATGGTTTTTGAGAAGCGATTCAGAAGAAGGCATTGATTTAGCCACTGCGACGACCACGGCCTCCACGTCCCAGTGGAAAAGCTGGGTCCCTTTTAGTCTTTAGCCTGGACTTTGACAGTTATGCTTGATGATAATCGTGAAGCTCAAAGGGTGTTTAAAGGTTAGAGATGGAGCCGGGGGCAAGACCTTGATGAGCCCTTAAACTTTCCATAAATGATTCAAATCAGTTCTAAAACAAATATTCACCCAATGTATGGATGCCATGTTTTTTTTTAGATCCTAATCTAAATGTCTTAAGCGTTTTGCATTTCCCAGTGCTCTTCCATTTCTTGGTGGTTAAAGAGGGTTTGTCTGGCATCTTACAAATGTACTAGCAAACCAGCAAGTAGGAGGAAAGGCAAATGGTATTACCCTTCTGGTGACAGGAAGTAGTGTGGTTTAAGGGAAATGTTGTCTTAAGTTGGAGAATCATGAACATTAACAGCTTGAATTTGAGGCTACCAATCGTCCGCAATGATCCCATTCATTGATTTTTAAACACACTAAGGTATGACTGTAAATACACCAATGTTTTAAAATCTAACAAATATACATTCAACATAAATAGTGCTGCTGATAGTTGCAAAGTTACAGACATATACATATTCACACATTTCTTGACACCTCCCGGCCTGGCTGACGCTCCATTCTGATATGATATGTGTGTGCTGGAGGCCACTGTGGCCCCGTGCGTCTGGCAGTATTGATGTACCATTTCTCACCCACTGCTGCTAAATATGAGAGCATGGTAGCTGCAGTGTGAACCCCTGACCCCTCTGGGAGACACACCAGCATTCACAGTTGTAGGAAATAGGTCTCTGGTTCCCCAACTGCCTGTTTAGAGTAATGGTCAAAGGTATGCCTGCTGGAAGGGAACATTACTGGGCATGACCAATCTGCTGCCAAATGGAATACACTTTATGTCACTGCACCAATCTATGTAATTGACTTTGCTTTGGGCTGCAGCCGTTATGGTTAAGGCTTCTTTTTTCTTTTTTTTTAACAGAACGTCAATGAAATCTGAAATGCAAGGATGGTAGATTTTGAGAATGATTGCTTTGGATGGTTTTGAATTGTGGGACATTTTGGCTATAAAGAACACCTGATATGTGTAATGTGCTTGTCAAGCTGCACATCCTGTCAGGTATCTTCACACTCAGTCCTCATGAGTCCAGAGCACTGCTGGTTTTCACCGCTGCCAGCTAGTATCCACTCTATCTGTTGAATTCGGGAATGATTTAGGCCCGGGACAACAGGTGAATGCAATGAAGTAGGTGGTAGAAGAGAAAAGCAGCAGTACTCTGGAACCTGAGGATTGGATTTGAGAACAATGGCCTGACTTATTGATTGGTAACTTATCATGATTGCAGTACTGCTTGGTTGTGCGTGTGTGTGTTCTTGCTCTTCTGGGTTATAAAAATAGACAAAAGTGGAGTTATATGGCAGGATTCACTCCTACAAGAAGATTTTATGGTTTGGAATTGAGTGTAGAGTTAAGGCCAGAATAAAGGTTAGATTTAAGTTAGAGTAGCCTCTACAGACAAAAGTGTAGTAACCCATGTTCAACACTGACATATCTGAAGAAATGCACACCCAATACTTGGGAATGGGCAACATCAATAAAATCTTATATCATGGTATATGAAATATCAGCATGTATCATGAAATAGTACATTTTATGGAAATTCAATTGAGAATCAGTTTGTAGATAAAATAACCAGATAGGAATGTATGTTTTTTTGGCTAATCCAGGAAATGAAATACCTGACAAATCAAAGTACTTCATCACATTGTGGTTTACGGTACAGTATGTCTGTGGTTGGGATCTGGGTTCCTTACTGTCTTTGAGTGAGTGGGTCTTTTAATGTGGACATTCATTTTGCATATTGAGGTTATTTTACTTAAATCACCTCACCATGCAATGCTCTAATACCGTACAACCATATATACGCTATTGAAGGGAGAGCTACCTTGGTAGCAACGGTCAAGAAAAATCTGACAATTGACAAATTTCTATCATCTACTGTATATACTATATATAATTGAATTGCCTAAATGCACCTGATACTACGATCAACACAGGGCACAAAGGGTCATATCTACGGAAAGGTCATGAGAAAATATTGCAGCTCATACCCTTCAAAGACGTTAATTGTGTACTCCAGGTATTCACCTGCTTCTCAGTAGTTGCCCATTACCTACACTTCCTGAGGAAATATAGAAAATCTAGTCTTAGTTGTTGTTGCTTAGACCAGCCTAATATATTTTCATATCATATTTTGTGTACCTGTATTGGTAGACTACTGTTAGTGGTGTTAGTTTCAAGCACTAGAGCCAAGATTTCACATGGATGATGTTGATATATTTTCATCACATAGTTGGTAACGGACCCCTCTGAGGGTTTAGGGATAGAGAATGACGTATGACAGATTGTGAAGCCCCAGAGACAGATTTGTAATTTTAAATACCAACAGAAGTATACATATACAAGTATAGCTCTACAAACATGCCTTTTTGTCCCTCTTATATTAATTTCCTGGCTGCTATTTAGCTCATTTCTAAATAACCACTCCAACCCTGGAGGACAAAATGGGCGAATGCATATTTGCTGGCTGACACATTAGCCTCTCCATGTACATTCAGTAGTCACACGCTTACATGCACCATGTGACATCGTCCCCAAGAGCGACTCTTGCCGCCACTGAATTTTTCATCATTGATCTGATGTGATTTCCATGCTTGGCCGTCCCTCTGCCCTGTCAGCTCTCTCTCTATCATAGCCTCTCTCGGCCTAGAGGGCTAACAGGGCGTGAGCCATCGCCCCCGTTTGTTGTCTTCCCTCTCGCCATGCCTCAACAAAACCCTTCCCTGTCTTCCACCCACCACATCGGACTATCACACACCCCCTGGACTTGCTGCTTCGTAGCCACAAGCAAACCAGACCTTTGGATAAGAGGGTGGTAAAACGCTCGATATATTGACGTTGACTGTCCGCTGCCATAAAGCTCAGTCACCCCCCTCCTTTCCTTCGTTGTCAAAGCAGCAGGAGGAGCAGTGGCTCGGTGTGTGTATGTGTATTTTGGGTGTAGACAGTGTGGCGTGGAGGGTTGATGTATGGCGGTGTTAGAGGCAAAGTCAGTACCTCTTGGTTTCTGCTCTGCCTCTTCTGATGGAAGCTTTTGAAACGTCCCAACACCTGGCCGGAGCACAGTGAGCGATGGCCAGAGCCAACCTGCTGATCTTAGCACCGAGTGCATTAGTTTGCCATAAAGAAGCAGTGATTTTGAGATGCGGCAGGCGAAAACATATGAGGATGAATGACACCATATAAAAGCCAAGCTCTGTTTCAAAATCCATTAGAGAAGCAAGTACCTCAGCTCCAAACACAGCAAAAGCCAGGGCCCCCACATCCTATCCCAGCGTCCAATTGAGGCATGGATCGCAGATCACTCTTGCAGTTCCTCCCTTAACTGTCCATTTAATCAAAATTTTTAATCAATGCATTAGTACATGACAGCTTTGAGGGGAGAAAAAGCATACTTCACTCGGTGCCAGATATTGGCATCCAAAGATAGGTGGGAGATGAATGCGACTCATTTGGTGCTGAGATTGAACAAGTGCTTTTCCCCTCCTGTGTGTGTGTGTGTGTGTGTGTACAGGCGCACTTTCTTCTGGGCAGACACGTGTGATTGTGTGGTGTGTTTGTCTGTATGTGTATGTGCTTCCATGAAAGCTCCATCCCCCCCGGTGGCACTGCCTCCTAATTACTCAGATCTGCGCTCAAAGTGAAGAAATAATGAACGAGAGCTTTAATTATGCCTCCAGACAAAGGATCCCTGATGCCTCCACAACACCGCTGGCACGCTGAGATGGGTGAGGGCAGGTTAAACAGGAACCCTTTCCTCTGGGTGCAGAAGCTGGTCAGCCTTGAATACAGACCAAGTCTGCAACCTGACATGATGCCGGAGAACGCAGATATCGGCGGGGAGGAGAGAAGTCTGTAAAATGGACTCCCTAATTTAAAAAAAAAAAAAAAAAAAAAAAAAAAAAAAGATGAGCTACATAGGTTTGTTATCTCCTAACAGATATGACACAACCTTTAATTAGTGGGGATCCCAGAAGCTCTGGGCCTGAGATATAATCAGCGGACCTTTAGCGAGAGCACAACCCTCCCCTCTCTGGGTACCCCCGGGGCGGGCTGATCGAGGCGTCCTCGTGCCCCCTCTTCTACAGCGGGGTTGGCTGGCACTCTGGAGATGCCAGATAATGAGGAAGCCTGTCAGAGGGGCACTTCAAGGGTGCCCCTCCAAAGGCCTCGCTGCTTCTCAACAAAATCCACCAGCACCAAATACTGCTGCTTTGTTTTCTTCAGAGTGCGTCTCCAGAGGTCTTGGTTGTGTGTCCAGTGGGGTCGGGGAGGTGGGTGTGGCGGGAACCAAACTGCTCCCCTTCAGATTCTACAATCTCTTCTACAACTCGAGTGATCACATCGGTGGTTCACCATGGGCTAATTATACCCACACTGTGACCAATGGAGAATATGACAGATCTCCATATTTACTTTCAAACATATTTACAAAGTTTGGGTCTGTGCATAATATTGCATAATCTACATTCTGACACATTTGTGTTGTTCAAACTTTAGTGGTCCTCCTGATGGGGGAGCTGTGTCCATAGGGAAGTGCAGGGTGCAGTGGTGGAAAGTAGTACATTTACTCAACTACTGTACCATCTTGAGGTGCATGGTTTTACTTGCATATTTCCAATTTCTGCTACTTCCTATTTCTATTCCACTACATTTCTGAAGGAAATATTGTACTTTTTACTCAACTACACATATCTGACAGCTATAGTTACTAATTAATTGGAACCAGGGCCGTAACTACAAGGGGGGACACTGAGGTCATGTCCTCAGTATTTTTCAGGGAATTTGGAGAGTTTAGCAACAAATGTAAAGAGGTACTTTACATTCCAATTTTTAGAAAATTAAGACACATATTTTACAGACTGATTTCAGTAATTTTATACTCGGTATATTTAAATTTCTATACTTTTAGGCAATAAGTAAATTTAAAAAATGATAGATTATGTATTTCCCCACCAGAACTGTATTCCTGGCAGTATGGACAGGGCTTTTGGAACAGGCTTTGGGAAGTAAAATTCACAGAAAATTCGATTTTTGAGTAAGTCAGTTGAATAAAAAATGAGAAATGCAAATTATTAAAACCTTTTTAAAGAGTTTATATTTTGAAAAAAGGCCAGTACACAATGATAAAAATATGACAACTAAATGATAAGAGGACAAAAATGTCAATTAAAACATTCATTTAAGATTTTAATGCAAAACATAATCATTTTACAAAATGTGGTATTTAAAGATAAAATACCCAACAGCATATAAAGTAGCTACAATCAGCTCGACCTCGACCAGCTACAGCATCAAAATCCTGATTATATTCTGCTTTACATAATTTGTATTTTACTTTTGATACTTAACTACATTTTGCTTATAGTACTTTAATGTAAGTAATCTTTTGGATTCAGGACTTTTGCATTAAATGGATTATTTTACACTGTGTTATTGCTACTCTTACTTAAGTAAAGGATCTGAATACTTTCCACTGTCAGAGTGATGGGAGTTAAGGGAAATAAACAGTCATCTCTTATGGAGATTAGTCCAAGTGCGCCGTATTGATCAGCGGTCATACGATAAACAGTAGAGAACAGGAATGTGCTGCCAATCGTTTGGGGCCCATTAGTCGCTGCTTGTATTGCCTTTGATTATTGCTGACTGAGCTCCCAGTGCATGTGATGGCTTTTTACTGCTAGAACTGCTGCTTTCAACCTTTTTTTGAGGAGCACATTAAAATAACACAGGCTCAAAAGAGAAGCCACTCCATATCTTGTGCAATGCCAAAGCTGTGTCTCGTATACAAAGACGGATGTGTTAGTGGATGTTTTTGAGAGGAGATTAAAACTGGATTTAAAAGCTTGTAATGCTTCAAATCAGCTGAATCTCGGAGAAGGGACTCAACACAAATGAGTACACACCTGCACATATGCACACACATGCAGACTCAATGACAATCAAACACATTTAAGTCCTGCCTCGGAGGGTAAATCCTGTTCTGTAGCAGGCCAGCAACACGGGCTTAGAAGACAGACGTGACAGAGTCGACAATGACAGTGATGATGATGGTGATTGTGGTAATAATGATTATGCTGATTATTACAGAGCTGCCACAGCGATGTGGTGATTGCGCCGCAAGGAAGAAATAGAGGAAGACAAAGGGCGACAGTGACAAAAATGATGATGAGGATGATAATGATTAAGATCACTTTTTTTTCTTTTGGTGATCAACTATGAGCCGTTCGCAGCATTTGTTGATCTTTCTTTAATTGGCAGAACAGCAGTGTGGGGAGTTAACTGAGGATATCTCTACCGCATTTGAGGGCTTTGATTTCACATGACAAAAAGAAAAGGCACCGTTGAGAACATTCCAGAAACTCTCTTTGAAGGGAATGATCTGGCAGTGCTTATTTGAATTATTAAGTGGGTGAGACAGACAGACAGAGTGGAAAAAAGAGAGCAAAAGAGCCAAAGACAGAAAAACACACAGAGGAGAGAGAGGAAGATGGATTCCCATCTTTAGCAGGCAATGCCAAACCGTTGAGCCTAAACCACGTCAGATATCTGTGATGACTGATCTTTCCATCAAACAGTCAGGCCAATTATCCAGGAATGAGACTGTATACTGGCAATAAAGATGGCTGCCAGTGAAGGTGAGCATTTATTTGAATTACTGATGTTTTGTTAGTCAGTTTCTTTCTGTTGAGTTCATGAAATACAAGTATGGATGTGTAATTACAGGTCAGCCGCCCCCTTGTTGCATGGTGGGAATTATTTAATCTGTAGAGGAAGCGTCCCAGAGAGAGTTAATTCTCCTCTGGGGTCGTGGTCTCCCACAGTAGGACCCTTTTATTACTGTCAGTGAGGCCAAAGTACCAAACTCAGAAGGTGAGACAGAAAGACAGGAAAATAGAAAATCTTTCAGTAAACCCTACATTATGACATTATGTTAGCTGTTATATGTTTGGGAGGGGTTATTTTGCCCTAACCAATCACTAGCATCTGATGTCTACGTCATCTTCAGTGGACACAGGAGCTGTGGTAGCGCTTGCTAAGAGTTGTCACTTCCAAAGATGCACATAAAAGTTGCAGATCTAAGCAGAGAAAGGGTGTTAGGTCGCAGAGGCTGAGACCATAACAACACGTTGTGTAGACCTGAGCATCAACCAAGCTGATTGGTTAACCCAACTCCTGTCAGTAGGCAGGTTTGAAAAGAAAAAACACATTTATACTCAAAATCCAAGCAACTGTATGTGCAGAAGCACATTCAAGCAAACCTCAAAGCAACCTGTACAGCTGCGTCAATCTCATCCATGCTTGTCGTCTTTTTTTGTGGTAATTTTCTCTTGCCATTATTCTGGCTCTGCCACAGGAAGATAACATCCCTGTTTTTAATCCTGCCTAAAGGGCTCTGATTGTCTTAGTTGTTTTTTCAAACGGGGAAACAGCCATCAACAAGCACAACACTAGACTGATTTGAATCGCTGAAAGAAATCTGAGATGTGGACAGCGATTCAGAGGTCGCTGGAACCAGGCTAAGAACACGCCACCCAAAAGACAGAAATCGTCTTAAGGGCTGGCTCACTCTTGATCACTCTCCATCCATCCCTTTAATTCCTCCAGGCGCTCCTCTGTGGCACGTGATAGCAGCATGCTCGAGGTTTTAAAGATAGAGGGCGTATACTGTAGAGATTGTAAAGCCCTTAAAGGCAAATTTGTGACTTTGGGCTTCATAAATATAAATTGTCTTGACTTGGCTTGATTGTATTAAAAAGAATTATAAGATCGAGAGTACAAGAGTAACCACGCGTTGTCATACCCTGCTGATGACCCACCAATCTCTGCTGAGACATCAAGGTTTTCAAGCCATGGTTGTGTTGGATGTAATTCATGATAGATTTCTTGCGTTTTCCTTCAACTTGAAGGTAATGGAGTCTCCATACCCAACTGGCACCTATGATGTAACGAATACACCTTGTGCATCCTCTTTGTCTGCTTCCTTTAAAGTAGTATCAAACAGAATTAATCAAAAAGATACATTTTTAAAAAAAGCTCTGAGTTGTTTTGCTTGTACAGTTTAGTGTGCTCTACAGTCCATGCTTGGCTGGATGCATATTAACAGCTCAGTAGATGCAAGAGCAGATGAAGAAGGATGTCACTGCTGAGCCTAATAACAGCCTGTTTTTGTTTTAATGCATTTTCCCCTGGTTTCACAGATATATCTGTTATACATGCTGTACAGTATATGTCCTTGAGCGCACACACACACACACAGACGGAGGAGAGGGAGGTGGCGCTGGCCACCAAGGGGGTGTGTGTTTAGGTGTGTGTCTGTAGGGGGGGGGGGGCACAATTAAAAGGCAGCATGCAGTGTCCCATGAGGTGCTAATGCCCAGGATCAGCTGTTCTAATGTTGTTCACATCCCCTCTGTTATTCAGCCGGCCCCGTTTGATGTATGAATTCATTGGGGACTTCATCAGTAGTCGTCCCCCTCGTCCCCCCCCCCCCATGCTACCACCACCACTTTTATAACCCCACCCTAACCTACCCAACCCCCTGTCAGCTCAACAACCCCTCCTCCTCCTCCTCCTCAGCTTGCACAGAACCTCCCCTTCTGTGTCTGAATGCTTATGTTGGCTTTTATCGTGCTCAAAGTAAACAGAGTCGTGCCAGGGATAGTGAGAGAGAGAAGGGGGGGAGAGAGACCTAAAGAGAGAGAGAGAGAGAGAGTGCATTAGTGATAAAGGTGGAACATGCACATTGTCTGCGCACCGCTCGCCTCCCTGCTACATCTTCAATAGAGACACAAAAGCCAGCAAAACGGAAATTTAAAAAGGCAAGAGGAGGCAGAAGAAAGGAAGTGATCGGAAGAGAGAGAGTGAGTGTGAGTGAGTGGGAGCAAGCGAGCCAGAGAGAGAGGAAGAAAGAGAGTAGAGCGAAAGGATCTCCCTGCTAAATGCGCAAAGCGTCCCGTCACCCCACGCTGAGCTCCATGGCCAACTCCGGCTGCCTGCTGCTCTCCGGCTCCGGGATGCTACCTCACTCGCTCCAGTGTCCCCCTGCGTTCCTCTACCTGCCCGAGGTAAGGCTGAATGAAGCTCGCTTTGTCACCCTCGCTCTCTCCCCCTCTCTCTCTCATCTCACTCGCTCTCCGTCCGTGCTTTTCATTCCTCTGTGCGCTCCTCAGCGGCACGTGATAGCATCGCACTCGCATTGTGTTGCTACCCTGAGTACTTTCACCCCCCTAACCCTTGACCCTCACCCTCCTTTGTGGGGAAAAAAGGGGGACAGGAGGTGTTGGGGGGGGGGGTCACCGCTTTAATTTATCCTCTCAACCATCCTGTTGTTCATTTCCTCCCCCTCCCCCCCCTTTTTTTTTTTTTTTGAGTGAAATAAAGCAGTGAATTAGCGATCACTGTGACGTGGGACCACGCAGTGTTTGTGTACAGTTGCTTCATGACTCATAGTGCTTCGAAATGTTTTCTCGGTCAGTTTGTTTTGCTCATACTTCCCGTCACTTCTCTGCTGCAAAGATAAGGCTATTTTACATTTAGGTGTGTTTTTAAAATGAAAGATTCCTAAGAAATTGCTTCTTCATCTTGACTTTTTTAATGCATAACAATATCAACTTTCTTTAGCTGTTTGTTAAGCAATATGCAGAAAACATGTATCGACATTTTGTACCTGTGTGGTGTCTAAATTCAGAATGTGTTACCTAATCTGACCCCGACCTGGATCTACTCAACATTGGGAGGAAAAACTGATTCCAACTGATAAGTACATTTCAATTTCAACCCCTAAAATCTGGAAGTTAGAGCTGTGAGGCCTCCAAGATAAATACACAAAATAGTCATTATATGAGGTTACATGCTGGTATTTAAATAAGGTTAAGGAATATATGTACTCGGCTCCAGTTTGAGATGTGAAAACAAATATAAAACTGTTTCTGAAATATTAAGTCAGGAATTTCAGTTTCTTGGTCATCTCATCTCTACTTATCAGTGTTTTTTGGCTTCAAGGTTCAGCTTTTTTGTCAGTATACAATATGATCATCATTGTCATAATATCCCTTTGATTTTAAGGATGTTTTACATGGTAAAATCACGTTGCTACAGATCAATCAAAATCCATAGATTTCCTTAAAATTCACACCGCATTCAGACTTGAAAAAATACACTTTTATATTGAGAATTGTCTCAATTTATCAGAGGGCCCACAGCTAGCTCTTCAATCCCGTCTACACCCCTTCATTTTTCTAATGGTGATCACCACTGAGTGACAACACTTTGAATAATTATATATCTCTGCAAATTAACATTGATTTTCCCTTTTTTTGTTTTTTGTACTCCTCCTTTGGAAATTGATTCTGTCACTGATCCCCTTGTTTTGCGAAACCTGAAGACTGCAATTTTCTGAAGGGAGGTGAAAAAATCAACAACAAGGTGACTCTTAAGAGCCCGTGTGCCTGTCTATCTGCTGAATTATTCACATGTTTTAATTCAGCGAGTTGGGGATGGGGCTGCTGCTAGTGTTGGGATGATAGGATCTGGGTGGGGTGGGGGGGTGTCGAGCATCCAATTCTGTTTTTACTACCAGCAGCATGTGTTGCAGTAAACAGTGTGTGTTACTGCAGTGATTGAGGGGAAATAACGGCGAGGCTGCTCGCGATGGAAACTCCTGCTCTCTCATTTTGAATCTTACTCCTCCCCTTTCTCCCCCACCATCATGGTAATGGCCCTCACCCCCTCCCACCCATCTGTCCAGAGCAGGCACATCCCGCCAGGGATGGGGGAGGCATGTGGACAACCAGGTGCCACCAACACGCACTGTCGAAGGGGCCGAGGCCACCCCCACAAACTCTTATTGTTATACGAAAATAATACTCAAAGATTTGGTATTTTTTTAAGGTAAATTAGAATTTTGGCTTGTTGTATGTAGTGGTGACAAAGAGGAGGATAATCACGTCAGTTTGGTGATCTGCAAACATTCATGATGATAAACAATTTTTTTCAGATTCAGTATTTTCTGATTAAATTAAACTATTAAGGTACTATTCTTTTTTTCATTTAAGTACCTTCATCTTCAGATTCATAACATTTTAATAGTTTGTATTTTGATGACTACTGTATTTTAAATCTTAAATGTTTATGTCCAGCTGTGAAAAGCTTCCTGAGCTCCTTTTTGCAAGTAAAAATGTTAGCAAACTGAGTTTAGGTGGGTTTACCTTCCACTACGTTACATCCAAAATCCTCAGAATGGCAAGTAAGCCTCTGTGTGTGTGTGTGTGTGTGTGTGTGAGAGTGTGTTTTTATGTCCACAGTAGGTTCCCTTAAAAGTCTAGGACAGAGCTGAAATTGACACTTCCTGTGTGCTATTTTCATGAAACATCCCTTTTTGTTTCAAATCCCTTTAATGTATCAGCAGCTTTTGTTCTTTTTCTTTTTTTTCTTTGCGGTAAATCCTCGCCCTGCAGCGCTACGAGGGGAAACAACCCTCTGAATCACACTGTGTCCAGAGTCTTTCCTCCACCATCCCTTTCCTCCCACATCACCAATCCTTCGTAGGATGCTGCCCCCGTTTTCCGCCTCCCCCCACACCACTCTCCTGCTTCCTCCTCTCGCCACAGCGCAGGGCTGCAGCGTCGGCTCGTGTAAGATGACAGCCAGAGAACAGAAGGGGAATAGATTGAGGTGATAGCCTCTGCCTCACAGTTTGTTTGCATTTCAAATAAGACACTGTATTAAGTTGGGCTCCGAACAGCTTTGCTTATTATGTGTGAACATGGTACCGCATGATATCACAGGAAGACAGGAGTTTATTACATAAAAGATTAGCAAAGCATACCTTGCCTTTATTTGTGTGCAGCAGTGTTTGGGTGTGTGTTCCCAGGCAGTTTGCTTTGATGCTCTTTGTAGTCAGCTGCGGCGCGTATAAATCCCGGCTAAATGTTTGTTTTCATTAACACAAGGAGAGACTCCCTGCGGTGTGGTGGGAGAACTGTGGGCTTCTGATTACAAAAAAAGTAGTGGTATCACATCACTGCTGAAGGGCTGTCCCTCTTCTTGACAGGGGGAGAGTTTCTCTACCACATGGGGTGCTGGCTTCATCCTTCCGCAGGATGATGTCACTTTTCTCCTACCGTCAATCTGTATTGTAGTGGCTCATTTCATGAGTTATGGTGCTGGATATTGAGGGAGTTATGAATTACAGTGTGGTGAGGTTTTTACGGGATGCAATGCTCACCGGTGTAGGCCCATATTAAAGTATAAATATATTTATGGTACGAGCCGAAGCTGACGGGGTAGCTCAGGTTTGCTCATGGTAGTTAGTAGCTGTCTTCAGAGCCATAAAAACATGGCATCTCATGGATTTTCTATTTACCAGGCACTGGGTGGGCATATGGCAATGCTCGTAAATGTAACTCTGTTATCTAAGACGATGCTGTTGGGTGGGAAGCAGGGTGTTAGTTATGTCTAAAGAGGAAAAAGCAGCAGTTATTGTCTTCATGTCACATCTCTCTCTCTGTCTTTGCCTCGGACTTATCTCAAGATCTCCCGTTTTCTAAAATTGCCTTCCTTTGATTTGTAATTGGATTTTCTATCATGGCATTCCGCTGCGCTGATGTCTATTGTTATTGTTGCATCTATTGATTTCTTTTTTGTGGCTTCTTTGGTCGGGCTGTTTTGAATTTCCCCCTTAACTGTACACGGCTTCTGTATCATTCTAAATGGTTAGGTCACCTAGAAGAGGCGATCCTTTTATGTTGGTGGATCCTGGGAGGAATTGCCCGGGCTCTCTGGTTTCAGCGGCCTACTCCACCTCCACCTCCACCTCCTCCTCCTCTTCCTACTCATGCTGATCTCTTTTCTACGACTATACTGGAACCAACTCCCTCCCTCCTCACACACACACTGATACATCTGGTTAAAGGCGAGAGGACTGGGAATACTCGTTACACATTTCCCCCACGGTTCAGGCCTTGATCCTGCCTCCCAAAGCGCTGCTATTCACGGGGACTTTAGATATTGAAGGATTCAGGTTGGCGGTCTCCCGGGGACGGACTAATGCGAACCGCACAGAGACGGCTCCTTCCTGGGGGATAATTATTGTAGGCCAAGCTGTACTATTGACAGCTGTAAATGGAGATGCTGTCTGTAACTGGGAAGGCCTAATAGGTTTTTGTCCCTACATGGGCTCTCGTTAGGCCAGTGTGGGTGCATTGGAGATGAGTTTGAGAAATGAGCCACGGCACTGCTGGGCTTCAAATGGGACTCAGTGAGACACCCCCCCCCCCCCCCCCTGGAAAATTGTTAGCAATAAGAAAAATCTAGAAATACACCAGCTTTTACTTTAACCACTTGCAAGTCAAACCCAGATCTTATGATTTAGGCCTTTGTTACATCCGTTTTCACAAGCTATCTGATTTTTCTCTGTTGTGCTGTTATAGGTAAACGCTGTATTTCAAATATTTCCATTATATCACAAAGCAATGCCAGCTTTGTTGTTTTTCAGTCAATTTAGCCGAGCACAATTCACTCAGATTCAATCAGGCACAAATCAAAAAAACTTAAAACCCAATTTCATGGGCTCTGGAATATACCTCTCAATATGTTCTATGTTTTGGTGTGAAATCATTCAGAGTCTTTCTCTCGCCGCCGTTCAGCTGTTTTGTCCCTTAAACAGCTGATTCATAGCAGCATAACAAAGGCGGAGGGACTGATTGAAATGTTTTCTCACTTTTCTCTGGCCCGGAGGAGAATTGTAAATCACAGCTCAGTCGTTTATTTTGAAATTTCATTTGGTGTGTGAGTGAGTGCTGCCTTGTTCTTCACAGAGACTTCACAGTCAGGCTGACTTGTGTGTTTTTTTTCTTAAGGCTACCCACCGTCTTACTCCACTAGACCTTTGTAAATGGAACAAAATTAAATTTGTTCCCTGTATAGAAGAATGGCACAAACAGTGCAATAGATTTACTCACCAACAAAGGTTTTCCACTGGGGGTCTGGCTGTATTTTTAATGTGAGCGCACATATTGGAGCTTACATATGTAGGAATTTGTGTCATCTGTAGGTGGATGCTTGCAGGGCATTGCATGCACGGTGCTGTGCAGTGCATCAATAAATGTGGATTTACATTTTGCCAATAATGCTAAATATCCTCCAGTCATTAATGTTAGCCTGTAGTGCTCCTGTCTATATTCTGGACCTATAGCGGCAGTGAATTAGCATTCACAGTGCTGCTGATGCTAATATACTCCACTTCTGGAAAACAAAGCTGCAGTTGCAGATGTCCTCACCTCACAATAATTACCAACCTTTTCTTAGAAGGTGGCAAATTTATAATGAAGCTTTTAATTAACATGAGTGTCAAACATTTACTGCTGGTGAGAAAATATGATACCACAGGAGATATTTTCTGTGTTACCTGCTGATCTGTCGGGCTGGGAATCATGAAATGTTTGGTTAGTAGTGGTGATGCGATGCCTGCATTTCAGTACTGATAGCAAAATGATACTTTATTTTAATACCCTACTTTTCAGAAAAATAAAAAACGTTTTTCTTGTGAACCCATTTTATTCATTCAACAAAAGAAGGCAAAGCTCTCAAACAAAAGAACTGCCTAAATAAAATAATCTAAAATTGGCAAAAATTTAAATTTAAATCAGGAACCCGCTGATCAAACACGCAGCAAAGATTACAATACTAACCAGATCTGAGATGCCAGTTTTCGGCACTTAATATTTTACCATACGCAGTGCCATGGACACATTTTCGGTCAGTACTACAGATATTGAGATAGGATATCCTTACTAATCTGTGATATGATGGATTACTTCACAAAGATGCAAAGGTTCTTAGAAAGGCTGCTGGTTGCAGAGGGCGGTTGACACTCACTGTTGTCAAATCTGCATTGCAGTGGTCTTATTTCCCACCCAGGCCTTTTAATACAGCTCAGGAATGTCCGCTTGGTTTAGAAATCTCTGCTGCTCGGTTCGCTTGAGCGCTCCTTTGGGCCAATCTGAGACTGTGAGCGAGTATAGGGACTGGCGAGAGGGGGAAAGACAAGACACACGACACAACACCTCCCTGTCTTTACACTGCGGGAGCCTTCACTACATCACACACACACACACACACACACACACACACACACACACACACACACACACACACACACACACACACACACACAGTTACAGGAGGATAAAGACAGGAGGATAACCTCACAGTAGAAACTGTTTGTAGCCTTTTTTTTCCCCTGAGAATATAATCTGTCCTGAAGTTTTCTATTTCTGCAAATGGCACGCTAAAATGCTCAAGCAGCCAGACCAGCTTGAGTCCAATTATTTCTTTACTGCAGTATCTTAGCCAGCTGTGATTAGTATGTTTATAATGTAGTGTCACTCTCATACTGTCCTTCAAGCATTCTCCTCTCGGCGGGATCCTCTCAAATGAGACATATTACCCTGTGTGCTGAGTTAACAGAGTGGCCGTACAAGTGAAAGCCAAAAAAAAAAAAAAAAACATCTATCACAAGCCATTAAAAGCACTGCACCTTTTTATCACCAGCGGCTTAATGGCAGTGGTGAACAGCAAAGCATTATTTCCGCTTCTCCTTGTGCTCCTGCAAGCCTGTTTTCTCCACCGCCAGAAGACACGCTGCTGGTGCTGCTGCTGACAAATAGATCTCCAGGCAAACGCTGAAATTTTGTTTTTCAAAAGGTCATTATCTGTCTTCATCGGAGCAGCAGGCGTGTTGCATGGGAACCACGTTTGAGGAAATTATTTCTCATATCAAACAGGCCTAAGAAGTTCCTTTCCCCCCTTGTTTTTGATCTCATTATTTCATTTTTAAAGTATGCAACTGCACAGTGTGTTTGACTACTAAGAGGCACCCCAGGTCACCTGCTAAAGAAGATCAATATTTGAACTATGCTGTTGTGGGTCAGCATGTACGGGTGTATAAAATTAAATGGGGCTTGAAATTGATTTCAAGTTCTCCTTGAAAAAGTCTACAGGTATTCTGAAATGAAACCAAGAGGAGAATTGCCTCAGAGAGGAGATGACCTCCACCCAGGCAGATTCATAATTGTTTTTGTTTCTCCAAATTAAATGAGCCCTTTTATTATTATTATTATTTCTATATTGCAGAGCTGGGGGTCCGAAATTGCCAGTTATGGCACGTTCGGTTTTAGAGACCTGAAGTAATATAAAGTAATGGCCATGCTTCCCAGCACATCTCCACTGGCTACTCCCTTTAACACTATGAAACAAATGATTATGGGATGGACTTCAAAATAAAAAATGGGGCCTTCGTTTTAGTTAATCTCAGCTCTGCGTTGCATGAACAGCAGGAGAGATAAAAAACAGCAATTTTTTCCTTTTTCATTGCGGGCAACCAAACAGGTATCCCACTGATTACTCTGCTTCTCTTTGGTTAATCGGTAAGAAAGGAGAGAAGCTCATGTAATTTAGCCCAAATCAGAGCCTTCCTCCTCCTCCTCTTCTTCCTCCTCATTTTTCCTCTCCTCAGATGGAGAGTCTAAATATCACTGCTTTTTCTCACAGCACTTTGTTAGTGGAGCACGCCTCTGTGTTTTTCTAAAATCATCTATCAAGGTGAGATCTGTGGGAAAGAGCAGCGCCTCGGGCTTCCTCTCCGTGTGCTTATGAGGTTTTATTAGGTCCCACAGGACCACTGCTTTGGTGTGTGTTAAAAACAAATGGAACTTACAAATTACAGATTACAGCCTCCGCAGGCTTGCGCATTCGCCTCTGAGTGTGTGCTGATGTGTGTGTGTGTGTGTGTTTGTGTAGAGACAGGTGCAAGTGTGGCCAGTTGATGAAGGAACGGGTTTGTGTGTGTTTAAGAGAGGTGGTGCAAGCAACCCCACATGAATGTGTTTATGTCCGCCGCTGCTGCAGCCGCCTGCAGCCGCTGCTGGGTTAGTGCTGCATTAGTGCTGATGATATTCAGTCTTAAAGGGTCCATTCACCCAAATTACTATTTGGGTACTAATTATTCACTTAACCGCTAGTGGTATCTTGCCATCAACCCATCTCCATAAAAATTACGATGTAATATACGTATACACGATGTAATATATTACTACTACGCAACAGCAAATATGTTTTGAAATGCATGTTGCGTCGCCTGACTTTTTTTATCAATATAATGAGGAAACATTTTTAATGAACACATCTGCAAAATCACAAAATGTTCATACTAAACGCATCTGCAGAACGTTCACTGACAACACATTTAATATGTTTTCCTACAGTACCCGCTCCTGGCAAAGAAAGCATAGTTAACGCGGGATGCGAACACCTGATCTCCAGTGTTAAAGACCTGCGTTTTGCATGCCAGCCATCCACCTCTACTACCTCCCTATGAATCCTGTGCAGTGCAGTAATGCAACACTGGACTGGAAAAAACTCCATGCTCCATGCATCAATTATGTTTCCCCCAAAACATATTTGGCAAAACCATTTAAACCCAAATTTTAGGGGACAGGGTTACTGTCCATGCAGATAGATGTCAGTGTCTCAGATTTCCTCCTCCAAGGCAGTAATGAAGGTGAATAGAATTTAATTTGTGGTGCCTCAATGTGAACAGTTATTACTGGAACTACTGTTTACTGAAGATGTAGTCCCTGTGAAAACTGTTGGCAGCGTGTTCTGTATTGAATTATCCAGAGTAACAAAGACATTGTTCCTGGAAAAACATATTGCTAGTTAGTTGTTTTTTTTTTTTTTTTGGGGGGTCTATTTTTCAATAATTTGAGCACCACAAATGAAATTCACTGTCACTGGGGTGGGGGCATAAATCTCGAATCCTCATCAAATCAAACCAAAACTATCTGTATGGTTAGATACCACTAGAGGTAAACAAGAAAATGAGCCCCCGCCCCAATTTGGGTTAAGCGACACTTTAAACTGTAACACACTGTCAAGGCTCAACAGGGATGAGGATTTTCCATTGCCCACTCCTCCTATTCATCCCCTTCATTCTAATTTAATGACTCAGAATTGTAACTCCAACATTGTTATCATTCAGCAATAGCGAGTAATGAATAGCAATTAACGTTTTCAAAGGAGGGAGTAAAGCTTGAGAGACGTCGCTTTTCACCCAGAAATGTTGAAACAGCGCAGTCGTGGGAGATACTGTCATGTAGAGAAAGGGCCTAATTTATCCGTCCAGCTGTTTTTGGTAAATAACTTTTTTTTCTTCTTCTTCCTGTCACACAGACTGCTATCAGTGCAAACACAAGTAATCATTCTAATATCCACCGCATTCTGGCTCCCTCAATGAACTGTAATAAACTGTAATAAATTACTCTGCACATTTTGTCCAATGATTGCTCTTTCTGGTGCTGGGAGAGGAAGTGCTAATTAACAGGATATGAATGAAATTCTAGGGCAGCGTGGTATCAACGGCAGGGAGACAAATGCGATTTAGTTCTGTCGCAAGCGAGTGGAAAATTGCTGTGTAAATAGGAGGTTGTTGCAGCAGAGCGTTTTTCTGTGTGCTTACATTTCATGGGTGAGAATCCAATCTCACAGGGCAGCATGTGCGGACTGCCCTCTCTGATACACTCCACCGTCCTCCACCTACTCTATGATAGCGCTCTAAAAGCTCCCCCAAATCTCTTCACACACACACTCACATACACTCCCACTGACACTGAGAAACACAAACACATATTTCAAAGGTAAAAGCTATTGTCGAGCTGAGGAGCCGCGCCAGCTGAGGTAAAGATGTAAGCAGCGTATGCCTGGCAATTTGACTCATCTTCCAATTCACTAAATTCCCCCGACACTTGATTTCACACAACGTAAACAGAGCAAATTCTAATTGTCACACTTGTCCTCTCCTTTACTCTACTTTTGCATATTCTCTGGTTGCTTTTACCAGGATGTAGTGGGTACTTGAGTCAGAAAAAGACCACAGCCTCCTCATCCAGACTCACTCATTTCACTTACTGTCCCTTTTTGCCTCTTCACGCTTTTTCATCTGGAGCTGCAGTGGCCGTTTTTATCTATGGGTTTGGGCAGTTTTGGAGAGAATTACGGTGACAGAGGCATGGAAATGATAGGCCGGCAGTGAGATATCTCTGCCTCATAAATTCTACATTGCTCAAGATAATTTACGAGGCAGGTTTGTGTGCGTAAGACAGACAGTGCTCCATGGTATCCATCCACTCCACAGCCTCCATTCACTTCAGCCCTGCAAGTGCAGTCGATTTATCGAAACTGAATTTATTTTCACATTCGTTACTTTCATTCTCAAGGCATCACTTTGAATGATTATGATAATTTTGTTCACCCTTTATTTTTTTGCTCAGAATATGCCTGGGTATTATTTGTTCTGTCAGGATTATTACAGATAAAAGAGCAAACTAATAGATCTTGCGTGGCGTGTCTACTACTTTACAACTGAGAGGCCTTCGCGATGAGGTATTCTGCCATCAGCAAAGGTCATCAGCTCCCCTGATTGTGCTGTATGAGCATGAGGCCTGGCTAAAAGGCAAGATGGCTCTGACATTGGTAATCATTCTTCATCCATATTTCTGTTTGAGGGAGGTTAGCAGACTGTATGTACTAAACTAGGAAACTTTTTGCCTCTTATCCCACCAAGAAAAAAAGAAAGCATCTTTGGATCAGTTGCTGAGGTCAGTTTTTTTCCATGCATTAGTACAGTAAAGACTTGAGATTTTTTTTTCTCACAGTTTCAAAGGCATTGATATTGCTCCTGAGAGGAGAATTGGATTTTCTTTACTTATTTTTCTTACTTATTTAGTTTGCATTGTTCGTTGTCTCTCTCTCTGTATACACTGTCTCTCTCTGTTTTTATTTTTTGTTTTCTTGACAAGGTCTGAATTCACTCCTATGTTACAGGCTGATTCAATGAGCCGAGTATGACTGCAGCCCTAGGGCAATAGAAGTTTACAACTCAGTTAGTACCAGGCTCTATGTCTCTATCCAGTTAGGTTTTAGGCCTTTCTTTGGGTTGCAGCAATGCCTCTAGTCTACTCCCTGCAAGGCCTTTTTCAATAACACCTTCGCACTTCCACCGTGTCGATTTACAAAATGGATGTCTTTGCAGGGAGAAACACCCCTTAAGGGACCAAGAATAGAGTCCAGCGGGTGCAGTGCAGTACAGTTTGAACCCCGGTGGCACTGAAGAATCACTCACTTGATCTTCATGTAAGATGGTTGCTCAGGGGGGTAGAAGCTGTACGTCAGCCGTGTGTTTGTGTTTGAGGAATACTCTATAGGTTTTCCAATCAGTGCCAGTATTCCCAACACGACTCTGATGTCAGCGCACCTGCTTATTGCTGAAGCATACCTGCGTAGTTTTAACTAGACAGGATGCACAATGAAAGCAGACAAGGCTCTTTCACAGGGGAGTTAATCTAATCTACTCCCACTCAACTTGGACATTTGCTGTCACTGACACGCCAGCGTCGTCTCCAATAAAACAGGTGAAGGCAGAGCACGTCGACTGCGGCTCTGCAGGTAACTGGGGCTGGCACTCTGCTGGGCTTTCATGTTAACCCTCTCCGGGTTCCTTCCAATCATTATACATGAGCTTTCATTCTCAAATTGGGCTACTCTTCCAATCAGTTATTTTTGCTGTCTTCTCATGTCAGAGTACCAACCATGATGCCACTGACAGGATAGGTTTCCAAAAATATGTATAAAGTCATTGTTGCATTGTGGGTTTGTCAGGTGTTTTGGGATTTAAAAATCCACCACAAGGCAGATGTTAACATACCTTCTCTTTCTTCTCTCCTCTCTCGCTGTCTATGTGTAGGTGTGTGTGTGTGTGTGAGTGTATGCATCATGTGCGTACAGGTGACGAGCCACTAATTCAAGTGCTCAGCAGCAGGTTATTTCCTCTGAACCGGGGCCCTAATTTAATGGTAATTGTTGCAATTAGCATGTGAATGAGGTAAGAATTGGATAATAGAACTAAGATAAATATTGATGTTAATTCACATTGGAGGAATAGTGTGTGTGTGTGGGGGTACAAGTTCCTGTAAATTTATCCTGAACTCTCATTTGCATGCATTAATGCAGGGGCAATTACGACCTCAAAAAACATCAACGCTGCTGACGTTAAAAAGAAATCAATTACTCTTCGAAGGCGACTATATCATATCAGGAAAAAATGGATCCGGGCTTGGAGAGGTGTTTTCAACTTTCTTCCCTCTGCCTTATTTACTTTGGTGTCTAAACCAGTAACCAGCTGCTGGGAAGGTTAAATGACATCCATCAACTGTCAGACAGCTGACCTGGGGATGAGGCTTTTCATTTTGACTTTGTAATAACTGCAGCTTCGCTCACAAAATGAGACGGATGACCTTGCATGGTCCGTTTTGTAGGCTCCCCAAAGCTCTCTCATTGCAGGTATATAACAGGTGATGGGACTGTGTCATTTTCTCCACAGAGACATGGTGGTAGTTCTCTTGTTGGAGGGGTAAGGAAGGAAGACGATGGGGTGTATAGAGAGAGATGGCGGCCTGTTTCTGTCGATTGGTGGCTCAAAAAGGAGAAGTGACCCAGGATAGCTGATGCTAGGAGGTAGCTGGGGTCTTGGTGGGCTGCTGTAACTGAGCAGTTGTTGAGGTGGAAGTAAAAAAAACATTCTCCCGGAAGGCGCCTGCCATCTGGACATCAGCCCATGTCTGCAAATCAGCAATGGGCCATCTCTACCCCCCTCGCTCATGCTGGTACGAAACATTACGATCGTACACCCACTCGAAAATATACACCAACATTCACATCAGCCACCCCGTTCTCTTACACCCCCGTCTTCCCCCTGTCTGCTGTTTTTTGAAAGAAAAATGTGAGAGAAGAAAAAAGCGAGGGAAGGAGTGCAGTGCCAGGGGCGGGCGGTGGAGAAAACCTCATTTCTTCCGGCGTGCTGCAGCGAGTGGGTTATTGAGGTGGCTGTAATTTGATAAGGAGAGGAAACTCAATGGACTGTGAGCAAGTCAGCAGTTTGAGGCCAGTCACATTTCTGATGTGATGTGGAGGTGGCGGTGGTGATAGTGGAAGGAGGGATGGAGGGGGGAGCTGGAGAGGAAGTGAGGGAGACGGGGAGGGCAAAAAAGGGATTGAGGAAGAGAGGAGAGAGGGGTTCCCTGCCATTGGCGGCCTTTCCTATCCCTTTCCTCTCCTCCATGGGAACAGAGAGGAAAAGAGGAGTACTTATCCTCCTCAGGTCCGATTGTCTCATGGACAGAGCCAGAGGCACATTCCCAGGCAGATGGCCCATATACATCGGCCTGATCACTTCTAATCTGGAGATCTCCCCACAGAGCCCCGCCAAACCCTTCCCCCCTCTATTTCAAACACTCACGTCTTTATCCCTACCTTTCTCTCCGTGCTCTGAATTTCCACTCTCCTCACAAAGTCACTTTTTGTTGTTGTGGCTGTTTCTCGCTCGCTAGATAAGAGACACAAGTGTGATCAGCGGAACCTTTGAAGTTCCCATAAATAATCGGGCAGCGTGGCCCACTCCGGAGCCCTCAGCTTCCAGTTCAGATCAAAGATTAGCCTCACGTCGGCCCCAGCCCTGGAATAAAGCACTTTATTGGATTCCAAAAGCTGGGCAAGTAGGCCCCTTTCTCTCTCACCACGGGTCCCTCGTCAGACACAAGGCCCGAAGACTTTCACACGCAGCCTATCGAGCTGTTTGTACTCCCAGGATCCACAAGAAAGAGAAAACAAGAAAGCCTGAACAATGCTGACTTTTTAATCAACACCACGTTCAGAGGCAATCAGCAACCAAGGCCTGATGTCTGAGAAATCTCTTTTGTGGAAAAAAAAAAATAGGACGGGGGGATTTTTGAAGTTACTGTTAAACAGGCTGTAAAATGCTCCCTCAGACCTGCGGGGCATTTGGATCTGGCGAGCCCATGCAGGCAGTCAGGGCTGTTCACACATGAGCAGGCTCTCTCATCTGGCTGAGGGCGAAGTCAATCTGGGGCCCGGTGTTTGTCGAATGGCAGCCCACCATTCAAAAGGTCGGCACTGGGCTTCTCTGGCTCGTGGTCACATATCTATCTGGGTATGTTGCTGGACTACACTCCAGGTTAGAAAACTGGCCTGAGCTAATTCTCCAATGCCTGACTGAAATGAACGCCGCCAGCATTTAGATGTCTGAAGAACTAAAGGGTAGGCTGGTCTGTTGTTAGCTGGTTAAAGACAGGGCTCACTGAGCCTTTTGTAAGGAATGAAAAACGATGTCCCTCTGCATGGTAGACTGCACTGAGGAAGAAATGGATGATGAGGGTGGGGGGTTGCTGCTTCTCCAAACCCTCAGAAGAGCAGAATTATCTTCCTTTATGTAACTCCCACTCGCCACCTTTCAATAAGTCTCCTGTACCACTCAGCACCAAGAGTTACTGTCAAGACTTTACAGGTCTACAGGAGCATCAACAACACTGTGTAAAACATTAACAGGCCTGTTTAATATCCCCATCCTCCATTGCTACAGCTCTCCTAACATTGCACATTTTTGACAATAGGTAATACTCAAATCTCTCTTCCAGAGCCTAAATCCCCATTAAAAACACATCTCATCGTGGCAGCTGTATTCTCTGGGGATTTGATGTTCGTGTCATGAAAACCCATACTGTGCAAGCACACTGAAATGCCCACGCACAGATTAGGCTGGTCATACTAGCTCTCTCTCAATTTTTACATTTTTTTCTTTATTTTTTCCTTTTGAATTATGCTTGGTAAACAGCTGAGGATTGTACCAAGGGGAGGGATTTTATGAGCAGGAGAAAATGTAATGACAATAATAAAAAATAAAAAAACATCTCTGCAAGATGAAAATTGTTTCAACCTGAGAACCCTTTTAAAGGTGTACAGTATAAAGGGAGGCTGACCGAGCCAAAGACGAGATGAAAAATAATTCTGTCAGCAGACACTTTCACCCCATTGCACTCCTAATTGATAAATGATGTCCATTCATTTCATCAAGGTCAGTGTACAATTAAAACATTCATGATTTATCAACCAATGAACAGAAACCAAAATCAGCAGGGATTGCAGGCAACAAACCTTGATGTTTGATAACTTAAACACACACACACACTGTAGAGGAGTGTGACCTGAGCAGCTCGCTGGGGATATCAAATAACTCTCAGTCCAGACTGACACTCCGGCTCCTGCTGCTCCCAAGTGTGTGGACTCTGGAGGTGATGAGTTATCAGACACACAGGATACATCTCTGTCTCACATCTCGGCCAGTCTATATTTCAATATATGCTAATGTTTGTGTTTGTGCTACTGAAACCCGTCTTGTTTCACACATCAGCAAGATGCGAAGAGGTATTAGTTCCTTTAAAATATTGTAAAACAAAATTTGGTAACCAATACGTGTTTGATATTTTTTTTTACTTCATAATCTTGAGATCTTTTTTTCTCTTTCTCAAATGTATTTGCTAAATTTCTGGGATAAAAAGACTTTCCAAAGTATCTCTGCACTACATTCCATTAGGATTGCGGACACGATTTTAATAAAAATTGTACTTAACATTACCATATTAGTCATGCATTCTCTTCGACACGTTTTTTTTCCTTTTTCCACACAAGATAGATAACTACCACATCTTAATCTCAGAAATTAGAAGAAGCATATGTGCTTCATGATAATCTGAGATAAAGCAGTACCATATCCAGTATGACATTAAATTAAACATACAACGTACATTCATGCTGCAGCCTCTTGTGCTTTTTGGTGGATTTCCAGTTTCAGAATCTGTATTACCTTTGCATATGAATTAAAAAGGTCATTACAAAGTCTCCTTTTTGATGTCTGAGTGATAAATAATATATATAAGCTTTTGCAAGATATGCTCTTTCAAGTTCTATCAGCGGATCTTTTCTTAATATATGCGCTACATTACTGTGCATGCACACCCTTTGGTGCACATCCCCCCATGCATACTCTAGATGTATGTTAATGACTTTAATGGGCTGTTCTGTTTCCATTTAATCAGAATCTAAGTTCTGGGATACAGCTGTGTGTTCAGTGGTGTAGAGGCATCGTTTTCAGGCCCAGTGGAACGCCGTCGCTGCCTGCTTCAAAACCTGCACTTCTAGCTTCCTTGAGACTGGCCAAGACGCCTGCATGATTGCACTCTGGGTGTGTGTGTGTGTTTGGGGAGGTGTCAGGTGAAGTTTAATGTTCTTAAGAGAGAAATCTCAGCGTGAGAGAATGAAATATGAGAACCGTGCTTGATGTGTGGTGACTACAGTCTTACAGTTTTCACCTCAGATGCTTTTGTTTCCTTGCCGGTTCAGTGAAGACTTTATAATGGGGCTTGCAGAGCCTTTCCAACTTCCTTCCTCCCATGTATGCTAAGATTGTATGGGCTAAAAAAGAGCAAAAGAGATAAACAGGAATGCATTTGGCTGATTTCCTTATCCCCCATAATGAGTTGCCTCACATTTCACCACTTACTTCTGTTCTTCTCTCTTTTCCTTTCCCTGCCTCCTCTCTATCCTCCCTGTGGTGTTTCTTTGGCATTCCCTCCCCACTCCAAAGCAGCCCATCTAACTGAACCTGATACTGAGATTTGTGCGGCTAATTCCCTGCACTCACACGGCTCAGTGTGGTGTCATAATTGGCACACCATTGATTTATGTCTCCTCTTACAGCGCCCTGAATGGCTGATGAGTCGAGCTTCCTGTCATAATAGGCCTTGTCCAGGCCTCTTGCCACTCGGCTGCTCACCACACTCCTTCCTGTCCTCCGCTATTTGTTGTGGCTGAAACCCAGCTGAAACTATGTTAATTTCCTTTTTACACAGTGACAACATGGGACAAGTGCTCATATCTTACCTTGTAGCTAATAACATTCTGTACATTTAAAATCATTCATGGGCATTGAAACCACATACAGCATATCCACATTGTTCAAACTCTTTTAGCCAGTAATCACATTGCAGTTGTCTAGTAATGTGATGCAAGACTATACTAGAGGTTAATGGCTTGAGAGCGTTGTATTGTTCATTTAAAAGTGAGACATAATCTTTATCAGGCTGACCTATGTTAGGGCCGGAGAGGGATTTTGAAGTGCGCTCTCTTTCTCATATAGGCAACCAGCAGGGGACTACCGCTCCTGCTGGGAGCTGGGCTTTCCCCGGGGACTGCTGTAATCTCGTTGTCCCACAGTAGGGAATGGAGAGAGGAGGTGGAGATGAGGGCTGCAGCCCTGGGGAGTCCCAGGCTCTGCCGAGAGCACTTGTTCCATCTTCCCACCTTACTCTGCACTGCCAAAATGCTAAAAGTAGGCAGTAAAGATGCTCTAGTCATCACAACCGCTCCTTTGCAAGCTCTGCCCTCATTGATTTGTTTGTCAGATCTGATGAGGAAGGAATTGTGCTTGATGAAAAGAAGAAGTTGTCCATGCTTTCTGGTAGGTTTTTGATGAACTTTGAACATATTTGTGAAATGCTATTGTGGTCTGTTTGGCATTTCCCAACATGACCTCTCTATAACAAACTCTGCCCACCAGCACATAAACTACCAGGCACACTTGCACATCAACAAACAAAACAATCCATATTAAGGCTATGTGAATTGACACATTTATGAAAAATGTATTAAAAGCTCTTAGCTATGTGGATGGTAAGAATAGCACAATAGTATATTCTGCCTTGATGTTATTTTTTTTCTTCATGTTTGCATTTAATTAAAGTTTCAGTTGGCTGGCTTTGAGAAATCAGATACCATCACAAAGGCAGTAGATGCACTGAAATCAGACTGAAGAAGACAGGGCAGTGCGAGCTATGGAGCAGAGTCCAGGGTCGGCCAGGTTAGGAAGGGTGAGCTGGAGAGTGAGCAAAGCTAAGATCAGTGGAGGGCTCAGTGGAGGGCTCAGCCTCGGGCGTGGCCCTGCCTCTTTGAACTCCCTGTGTTCACGGAGCTGCCGATCGGACAGGTGGGGCTCAGCCCAGATGAGCTGTCAGGCAGGAGTCAGGGCATCCATGGGAGGCTGTGTGAGAGCTGCAGCACGTGGCTTGGAAGGGAAGAAAACAGCATGGAAGGAGAGGAGGAAGGAAGGAGTGGCAGGGAGACAGGCAGAAAAACCCCAGACCTTGTGTTTCTAAAGCCCAGCTCATACATTGCTAATGCCTGGAGTAATATGGGTTCATTCATAATGGATAAAGCCTTGGCCCCTGCTTGCAAAGTATATCATGCGCACTGTAAAGAGGTTAAAGATTGGGTTGTGTTTGCCAGGAATGTGGCGACCACTTCTGGCCCATGCATTAGCGTATGCTATTGCTGTGAATGTGGGATGCAGGGAGGGGCCACTGCATTACAAGCCTGGAGGCCTGGGGGTCCTGGTATGCAGACAGTCAGAGGTAACCCAGTTCAAGAAATCTCAACTCACCCTCTGCGTTTCGAGAACTTAGTCAGTTCTAGCCTGTCATGGTCTGTTTCTAGCTTGGGTTTTTTTAAATTTTTATGTTACTGTGTTACTGAAGGCTGCCATAACATCAGTGTAAATGAGCCAGAAGGATATAAAAGGGTGTGTAGGCCTTTTTATTTCATAATACCCTGATGACAGTATCACAGGATTTGCATTTTGTTGTGCAGCAGACAGGGAGGCTGTGTGGCTGTCAACAGCCACAGATCAGTCAGTGCTGCTGGGTGGTACTCTGCAGCCCACCATCTGCTACTTCACTAAAAAAACAGCAGTCCCAGAGGTGGCTTTTAACTTCAACTTAATCGACAGTTGAGAACACACGCAATTAAAAATACAGTAGATGCAATTTAGGAAAGGTTTAACCTTAGCATCGTTGGAACTCTCAGCACCAGCATCGTTGTATGCTGATAGCTGGGCCAAACACGGTGCAGTGCAGAGGAGGTGAACTGCTTTTGAAGATAGAGCATCAGTGAAACACTTCTTCTTCCCCTTTTTTCTGTCCCTATGTTTCTCTTTTACCTTGGTGACTGTGCACATAAATCAGCGCTCCTGTTTGGCCCCATTACCGAGCCCTTCCTCCGCCACCATCCGGCCTCCTCTTCCTCTGCTCCGCTGCCTAAACAATGCATGAACCTCTCAAAGGGCAAAATGCTGGACCACTTAGCAAATGCATATTTTATAGTGTGTAAAACTATGTACAGCCTGCCTTTTGACTGGCCCCCTAGTTGCGAATCCGCCCCTTCCTGCTGCCTGAGGCCCTGGGATGCGTTCATACTGATTGGCTCTCCTACAGGGCCAAAGATCATCCCAAGTCTTCTGCCACATAACATCTGGTGCTTTTTTAAGTAGCATTCCAACTGGTTCTTTTGATAAGGCACAGTGCTTTGGTGCATTGAATGTGTTGTAATTTAATTTCATATAATCACATCAAGCCCTTGATGCCCCTTGTCAGATTACATACAGTAGAGTGGAGTCCAAATGGGGGGCAAGACTGTAAAGAGTCCAATAAAAGCTGAGAGAACTTATGAGAATAATGTATCACAGAATTGTGGTTGTGGCTTCATTTACGCCCACAAGCCCGCCTGCTCATGTTCTGTGGTCCCATAATTCTCAAGCAATCATCCAGAAGCCTTCTTAATGCTCTACATTTCAGTCAGGGATCACCGAGCATTCTCCTTAGGTCAGTGGTCTTTGGGTTAATGATCTTATTACAGCGCCACAGCTTTCAGTATTAGATGTCTGTTTGCAAGGGATTGAGAAACAACATGATCTCTCATCGTTTCCCCACCTCTGTTTTGTTGCTTTCTTCTACAGTATCCACCCTCCCCACCCGCCTTGCAACCTCTTTTACTCATGTCACATGGTTGTGTGTGTGCGTGGAATTCACTAAGAAACTTTCTGCCTTTCTGCAACTTACCCACATACCTCACCTCTTTGGCCTCCATTTCCGCCTTTCCTCCCTCGCCCCATCCCATCTCTCCAGTTCCCCCCTTTCTCTGTTTTTTTCCACCCATCTCTTGCTTTCAATTTCTCTCTCTCTCTCTCTCTCTCTCTCTCTCTCTCTCTCTCTCTCCTCTTTCTCTGCTGATCGATATTTGGGGCTGAATTGGCTGAAAGGGGAAAAGAGGCCTGTAAAATTGAGGAGACAGGCTGTTGGAAGGTAGCCAGCCTATCTCCCTGGCTTGTTTATGCTTCAGGAATGATTTCCAATACCAGATAACCTGCAGAAAAGTCAGCATGTGTCTGTCTTGAGGGATGGCCATGGATCCACCAATTTCTAATTATTGGCCAGCCGACCACTTATCCGAACAGTATTTATTGTTATTAAAAATGTTAATTGCACTCCAAATTGGACTGCTTTTCGTGTTCCTTTTATGTAATACTAATGAAGAAATAGGTTTTTATATCAGGTTTTACACTAAAAGTAAGATGGAGTAGGCTGTTCGGGTCAGTTGCTGGAATGTTCTGTCCAGTCTTTGCACTGTGGCGCTCTATATCTGTGTGTGTGTGCGTGCGTGCACAGAGGGGCCCCTTGGGGAGTTTGTCTTTCTCTATTTGTGTTTGTCAGGGGATTTTTTGAGGCAAACACACACTTCATCACTTTGACATTGATTAAAAATACATGGCCCTATTCTCGGGGACAGTCAGTGCACAAATCAGCACAGTGTTCAGCTCAGCACTCGCCATCCAAAGCTCTCCGGCCCCTGCTCCTACCGTCTTAGCATCCAGGCCTTTACTCGTTTAATTGCAGTGCTGCTCTGGGCAGCGTAACGGCAGCTCATAGGGCTGTGGGCGCACATCCATCCGTCACTGTGCTCCGCCACGGTCCACCGCTCACACATACATACACTCACTCTATGTAATCAAATTTAAGACAATGCTCAGTGTGATCATCATTTTCAAGAGCAGTCAGAGAAACCTGCCTGCGATGATCATCCTCTCCTTAGCATCTTCTCATCGAGCAGTTTCACCATAAGTCCGACACAGACACCCATGTGTTTGCAGCACCACTTTGTTTTTTTGATACTTTGCTGCTGGTTCGGCACTTTGTTGCTTTGCCTCTTTGTTGCTTTGTCTCTCTCTCTCTCTCTCTCTCTCTCTCTGCCTCTACTTTGTCCCCTCCTCTATCCTCATTCCTCTCTTCATTCAGTCCCCGAGTGCCTCTCTTGTTTCCTTTGGCTCATCTGTTAAGTGGGAGATAAACCTCAGTTAGCTTGTGTGGAAGTCTCTTCAGTGGGGACAATGTTATCTGAGATGCAGCAGTACTCTAGAAGCACAGAAAGGTATATGCTTGTGTGTGTGTGTGTGTGTGTGTTCATACTTACGTGCATACAAGCAGGTATACACTCTCAGGTGTATGGTGCCCTCGCGGTTTGTTCACTGTTGTGGTTATGGGAACGAGTGTACTCACTTCCTCCCTCAGCTAATGCAGCCCTTCCCACTCATCCCACCGCCCTCCACTCTTGGAGTGTCTGGTGTGGTCATCCGTGCCTAATGGGCTTACGTTGGGACCCGTTTTCATGCTTTGCCAGCAGAATTGTTGCTCCATCAGTTGGTGCAGGGGCCATTTTGCTGGGATAGCTGGGTGGTGGTAACCCAGGCAGGGCAATTAGAGGGTATACGGAGGGGTAACACATCCACTTCTCCCCCTGCTCCTCATCACGGCACTGCGGTGGTGTGCTACCGATCGATGGCTGGACCTGAAGGGTGAGTGGGGTTGCTGATTAGGGAGGGATCGGTTAGAGAACCCCAGAGAAGCCACAGCCACTTCTTTTCCTCTGTCATTCTCACTTCACTATCTCCACCTCAGACATTCTTGCCCCCATTTGAAAGCACTGCGGGTGTGTGTGTGCACGCGTGCGTGCACTACGTTTACCCTGACATCAGTGTGACATGGCACTTAATGGACTCTGCCATGTGAAACAAGCGCCCTCAGTTAATTACCTTGCCAAGGCCCTGGCCTTTCTGGAGCAGTTCATTCCCACTTGGGCAGAGACTGCTCCTGCGTGTGTGTGTGTGTGTGTGTGTGTGTGTGTGTGTATGAATGCACGTGTGAGTGCACGAGTTCCCCATTGTTACTCTAATCCTCTGAAGTTGAATCAGATTCAGGCTCTTCCCTCTAAAAACAAGTGTTTTGTTGTTGCTTTTGCGCAAATGCAGCAGGCTGAGGCTAGAGGCGAAGCGCTAACAAAGAGCCAAAGATACAGTAAAGCTGGAGGCTATTCTGGGAGTGGAGGGCTGCAGTGGTACACTTCCTGAATAAGCGCATCTCCCTGGCTTCATTCATATGTCGATTAGCATTGAGTCCTTTCTGTAAAATCTCACATTTGAATGGAATTGACAAGCACTTTGTCAACAGTTGCACAAATGTGCCTTTTCCAATTTATCTGCGTACTTGAATGAGTTTTTGGTTAAAAGCTTCTTGAAATGTTGAATCCTTAGTAGATGCATGTTTGTTTGAGTATGTTCAGTATTTTACGCAGATATTTTGTTCTTTATTTTCTTTTTCTTTGATCTATATATGCATATGTTGTAGTGCTTTAGGATAGGAACTAGGCTTTTTATTACTTTTTCCCAGTTTTTCATACTTCAGTTTAGTCTTCAGTTGGCCCTGCTGACAATGCAAACAAACGTCAGTGAGATATTGGGGAACATTCTCAGGTTGATTGCCCAAGCGCTCTGCTCTAAAACAGGTGGTGTGGAATAAAATATTTAATGGCATTCTCCGAATCCACACATAGCATATAGTATACTGTGACGTCCAGTCCATATGTCACAGAAGCAAACAAATCCTGCAATTTCATGTAGCCGTACACCTACTGCACACCATCTATTTATGTGAATAATGTGAATTCATGAAAACCAAGTCAGCCGTGGCCAACTTAAACATTTTTTATGTATTCGGGCAGCTTATCAACATCAACACCAGTCCAACTCAGTCCAACTTTTCAAACAGTTGTGGACTCAAACTCATCACTTCAAAGATATCCGAAGTGACAATATACTGTACTTGAATAAATAAATAATTAATAATAATAATAATAATAATAATAATAAAATCCAATGATAATAAACTTTATTCTTAAATAGGACCTTTCACAGAAGAAATACAGTTCAAAATGCTTTACGCTGAGAAAATGATTTAAAAGAGAGAGCCCAATTTAAACATAAAAAAATGTAGGGTAGATCTAAAAAGAAAAGGACGCAAGTTTAATAATAATAATTCTAAAATAAGATTCCACATGTTAAATTCTGACTACTCATTTTCAAAGTTAAATTAAAGGGTCAAAACCCCCTTTCACTACAAACATTTCTGCATGCCTCCATTTGCAAATGCAATTCAGAACAATGAGGTTTCAGTTCGATATGACTTATGACTCAGTATTCTCAGCCTTCCCGTTTGGTGTGCAACAAAAACTAATTTAGTAAATGTTGACAAACTGTAACGTACCGTCAGACCTTGCACTCCCTCTTTTTGTCACCAGGAAGTTTCATAAACTGCCTCAGAATGATAGTTCCTTGTCCCTGGCTTCAGATGTTTTAGTGGGGCTACCCTGTGTTTATCTCTGAATTACAGGTCGGGCCTCTAAATACACTTTATATGTTGTTGTCATCAGCTTGCTGAGATTTCTGAGAAGTGGCAATTTTCAGCTAAAATCAAAAAGAAGTATCGATTGCACTGATGGAAAGTTCAACTCCCAGAATGAAGTATGGATGTGATTTGAAGGCTTGGAACTGAACTAAGGCACTTTGATCAGGAAATCTGAGGAGGCAACAATTGTGACATGGTTGTCTTCACCGTAGATGAAAGGAGAGTAGAGGTAGTTTTTTTTCCCTCTCTGTCTCCATCATGCATTTTACAGTAAACAGTCTCTGACAGAGCTTCCATCTCTCTTTGAGATGCATGTTATCCAGGATTCAATCAAACTTGAATTTTGAAAAAAGTATCTTTTAATTAGTTCATTGTTCTTCACTGCTTAGTCGAGATTAAATTTCATAGACACAGACAGCAGCTTTCATGTTCAGAAATTTCATGTGATGGATTCTCTTTGAATATGCCTCCTTTATTACTCATAAACTTCACAATGTAGTCCAACGTGTGCCAGCCCAAAGTTAGCAAACCTCTCCATCTCCCGAGTTGTTCTATTCGTCATGGCTGATTATACAGCATGGACTGCCAAAGTAGAGTGAGGCCTTGCTTTACCTCTGTCATTACCATAGTGTGGATATACACTACATCAGCTCTCTTTCAAACTTCCAGGCTGGTGGCAGGCAGGAGAGACTTTGGCTGCTGGGCACTGCTGTACAGGGCGTCAACCGCCTTCATTAATGATGCAGGAGACACTACCTCTTCTCTTGCCAAGACAGACAGAGGTAGAGAAGAAGGGCCCCTGAACTGAACGGACCCATGGGTTAGCCTCTAACAATGAACCCCCCCGCACGCCCAACACTACTCGCCTGCCTGCAGACTCAGTCCAACTCCCCGTTTACCTCTTCTTGTCCGTCTCCTACCGCAGCCAGGTTGAAACTGAGCTGGTCCCAGAGCAGCAAAGGGGGAGGCAGGTGAGGGGGAAAGGGAAGGAGCTAGAGTGACAGATAGCGGTTAAGGATGCTGACCGGAGCCTCAACCGCACTTTACCGGCCAAAGAGATAAGCAACATCCTGTTGGATTGGCGCTCGTGAGGGGAGTTGGTCTTCTTTTCTGCACCACCATTCAGCTCTTTTTTTTTTCACGCATCATAGCTGTACTTGAACTGCAGGATCAACTTGTGCATGTGTAGTTATTTATGCAGTTTGTCCACCAGCTTGACTCAAGGTGCAGACAAAAATTTACAAGCGCTTAATCCACAAAAAAGGTGCCATTTTTGATTAAAGCACAGAAAAGTTGCTTTTATTTTGTGCCATGACTGCCCTCTGGCCTTCCTTTATCAAAGGAGCTGAATGTACCAATTTGTTGCTCTGCCATGATTAGATAACAACATGCTGTTATTCTGAGGATGTCGTATTTTTATATCTTATGCAACCATATGTAACACAGCCCCCAACAGTAAAATACCTGTAAGGCTCTCTGGCTGCTGCGACTACCTGAACCTCACAGCATTAATGTTCCTTCGAAAATAGATATGCAGCCATTTTTTTCTGCTTTCAGGAAACTGATCTGCAGGCCCAGGCTGAACTTGCAAGTCTTTTAAATTACTCTAATATTGTGCAATTAAAGGACTGTGGTTTGCGAAAGTGTAAGCAGAGACCAATTTAAAATTTCAGCCGCCGTGAGACTGCTTAGTGTGGATGTAACAGCAAAAACTCTACAGTGGTTTGTAAGACACATATCGACATGATTGAAAGGTGTACTAACTGTAGGAGATGGTGTTTTACCATGCAAACTATCCCTTTTTTTCTTAATTTCTTCCCCACCCACTCCAAGCAAAGTGGCATTTCCATTTTAAGATTGCCTCCCAAGCCCCTTTGTGAATAGAATCGAATTATGCTGAAAAGCACCGATTGATTCTTTCTGAGCACAATAGTTTTCATCATTTAAGCCAATCCCAGCAGGTTTCCCTTTTCTTGAAGTATCTATTGAATCCGGTCCAAGAAGTCATTGTGGCCCTTTCATCGTTTCAAAATGGGTAAATGGGTGAATGGGTTCTGGGATCAGGAAACACAGCTCTGAGGAACCGTGTCAGAGGGGCCCAAAGTGAGATGTAGATGGGATGGCGGGGTCAAGAGTTCAGCCGATACATGCTTGAGGTCTAGGGTGTGCATTTCGCTGCTTTAATGCGCCAATGGTCTTGTCACAGAGTCTACCTAGAACCCAAGGGCCCTTTTTAATGGCGGCGTAGAGGACTGGATTCCAGCTCATTATGAGTGCTAATTTGCCACGAGGACGGAGCACCAGAAAGCACAGGTTCAGGCTCAAAGCCAAGCTGGTTGAGAGGCAAGAGAGGTTTTTTCATGCATGGCACATTTTTGATGGAGAAAGAAAGAGAATGGAGGTTATCCTGGAGGTGTTTGATAAATGAGCACCCACCATCCAGCTCCTTGCAGCCACCCACACCCAGACCACCCTATCCCCACACACCCCGAGCTTCTGATTACCCTTTGAGGGCACTGTAATGTAGCCTTCATGGTCATAATCTCGGTGCATACACAGCACAGCGAAGCAGGGCAGGAGGCCCCACCCCAACCTCCCCACCCCAACAGCGATGAAAGGCAGAGCAGGTGAAGAGTTCACATATGCGCCCAGGCTTTAATCAACTTTCCTGCAGACATGCAGTAATGTAAAACAGAGGATGAGAGGCCAATCCCATCTCTGACACTATAACAATCCACCTCCACATCCCCCCTCTAGCTGCCTTATCGAAGACTAAGTGAGGATGGGGAGCAAAAGGGGGAACATCGCTTTTCCAACCCCACTCAGCAGCTACTGACATCAGCTGCCAAGTTTACAGGAGCTTTTGGGGCGCAGCAGAACGCCTCTGGACCAGACTCAGGCTTTGTCACTGTGCGCTTTGACTAGCTACCTGTGCTGACGGACAAAGAGAACAGGGGCACTCTGGTCCACAAAGGGTTTGCGTTGGATTTGTCCGCAGGAGCTGCTGCAAGTGATGTTCAGCCAGCGATACATGGATGAGATCCATGTGCACTGTCACACCGGCACTGGTGTTGTATATCAGTGGGACACTCCAGTCCTCATCTGGAGGGATGCCAGTCTGATGAGCTGGAAGCTAGGATTTTTTTTTTCTAATTTTACTTTCCTCCCCTCGTCAGCAGTGCACTTAGAGACTGAAAAAAGAATCCTACATGCTCTTTAAGACTTTGCTTTTAAAACAGATACGAGACAGGGACTGAGGAGGCCTTTTTGTTGCATTAAAATGTGTGAAATGTGGATCATTGCGAAATGTCACAGACAGTCATGGTCATGTCCCCCACCTGCTTATGAGCACAGACCTGAATTTCATCCCATTTCTAAAGGCAACTTCCTCTGGCTGCAACTGAGGAAATTAACCATTAACCGTAAGAAAAAGAACAGTGAGAGTTTTCTGTGTGTGTGTGAGTGTGTGTGAGAAGGGCCTGTGAGCAGCTCTGGTATGTGTGTTTATGTGAGATGTTTTATTAAAGGTGTCTGTCTATTGTGTTTTAAAATGGAGCTTGCTTGACCTCAACCACACGACCGAGCACTGTTGAAATATTTACCATCCGCAAAAATTGTCACTTTGCCCGACATCCCCCGATCAGTCATCTGGCCTGTGTGACCCTCGATTACTTCCACCCCCTGCCTCCCTGTCAGGCCTACATGATCAGGCCCTGGTGGCTGCTTTTGTCCTTTTCCCCCTGTAATGTAGTATTTCATGCTTTCTTGCACGATCTGCTTGATCAGCAGTATTCCCTCTGTCCCTCTGCACTTCCCCCTAGTTCACCCTGTCCATTTCCTCCCTCCATTGGTTTGACATACGCGGTGAGAGCAGAGAACTTGCTTTTCACCAAGGTGGATTCAGTGGAAGTTCAGATCATGATGCGCCTATTGACTTTCTTTCGCCTCCCGTCTTTGAAGCTTGTCTTAGAATAATGGGGAATAAAGAGAAATGTCAGAATGACCAGAAAATGATTCTCCTGCTCTTATCTAATTAAATTAATTCCTGATATTATCTCAGTGCTTGTCACAGCGCAGATGGAACATAACAATTCCTTCAATGTTGACGAATACTTAACTGTCACAAAGTAATTATAAAAGAGTGTTATTCCTGCAAAAATGATGAATTAAAGTTTTACTAAAAAGTAGAAGTTAATATGTAACATGAGGTTCCTGAATGAGATCAGATATAATCCTTCTGCTCTTTCCCTCCATCGTTGGATAAACAGAGACAATCTCCAAGCTCTCTTTATTTATATCCTTAAGACCAAACCCAAACCTTGACTGTATATTTTTCTTTTGAAGATCCCTTCCATGGATTAAGGTGCTCCTAATTGACTCAATTATCCCGTCCAGTAAAAGTTTGAAAAGTAAAGTGTGGGTTGTGAGGCTTTTTCTGGCATTAAGTCGTCATTGAGGGGGCACGCGGGCCCAGTGTATTTACTGCCAGAGCCCGCGTTTATCCGACCTGATGCCTCTAATGCGGGTATTAATCTCCACAATGCGTTCTCCCTCCAATATGGGTCGTGTCATCTCTGGTTAGTGGAGTCTCCTGATGAAATTGTCCAAAACTCCACCAATCAATCAGGCTTGCCGAGGGATTGATTTTCTTTCATCTTTCTCGTCTTCTCTTTCTCTTCCTGCCCCTCTTGATTCCGAGGCCTCTGATGTTTCTCAATGTAAGACGAATGTCGCACAGAGGGTAAAAGAATGGCTCGCTTTGACCCACACCCACAAAACATTTCAGTTTTTTCTCTTGCTTTCTTTCTCTTCCCCTTCAAATCCCCTCTCATCCAGATGCTCTCCCCCTCTATCTACATTAGCGCTCACCACGATTTGTTGAAAAATATTTCTCCAAACGGTAGCTAAGTCCTTTTATTTCTTCTCTTTCTTAAAATATGCATTGTAGGGGCAGAATATTGAAAAGGCTACAAGCCAGGCATACAGGCAGGTCTGCCCCCAGTTTCCCTCTTCGGCTGGGGACGGCATAGCTCGGCAGATCAACCCCCCCCTGCCCCCCATTTATATGGGCCTCACGACTTTCCCCATAATGAAATATTCACAGGTCACTGGTTCCCTGAGAAATGATGGGGGTCAGTCAATTGCTTTTCAGCGAGTAATTTTCTCCCCCTTCAGACGGCCCTGCTTGTCGTGTTGACAGTCATTAGCGCAGGAGGAAGGCTGGATCGAAGCGCAAGTGTGACACTTGTCAGACAGTAGCAGTCTTTAGCTCCTCTGCCTCTCTTTTATTTCCCGCCACCTTTTCTTCTTCTATTTTATCTAGCTTTTACGCTCCTTTTTTGTGCACCCTGCTGCTTTTCAGCTTGAAGTCAGCTGGATAAATTGTGCAACTGCAGTTTTTTTTCATATTTCTTCCAGCCTCTATTTTTCCTCGTTTGTTTTTTTTTTTTTTTTTTTGTCAAGCTGTTTAATTCCATCCAGGAAATTTCCTTCATGTTATGTTATGTAAAATTTTGCTGGCTGCCGGTCTTCTAAATGTCCCTTTTTTGTGTAACGATTCACTTTGAAACGAGGCCATCAAAAGCCAATCAAAAGAGACACTTCAAATTTGGTGATTGGTGATTAGACCTCTGGAAATCCCAGGGAAAGTTTAGCCAAGGCTCTTTTTTTCTTTATGACTCGGCCTGACCTTTAAAGATATTACCATTTGACATGATGAATGGTGCACAGAGGAGACAGAGACTTTTCCTATTAGCCAGCTACAGTGGAGGGAGATCACACTCTTTCCTTATCCCCCCCCCATCCTTAAAGGGGGAAAGAGAGTGGTGACATAGTGTTAAAAATGTGTGTGTGTGTGGGGGGGTCTTCGCTGGTAAAGGCACCACAGATGGCTAGCCTGACCCCGAGGAAAACTCCAATTAGCTAACAGTAATGGCTGGGCCCAGTGCCTTGTGTCTGCCGGCAGCCACAGCGCTGACCCTTAGGCCTCGCGTTCCCTCTATCTGCTGCGATGTGATGGAGAGCCGTGGCAATCTGTTTCCATTGTGTCAGCTGCCACATAGTAGCACTGCATTCAGAGCCTCAGCACACACAGACACACATGCACGTCTGTGCATGTACTGGGTTACACCAGTATATCCAGCTGATTTTGGCCTTTAAATAACCAGGGTTTTTGGTCCAATTTGGTGGTGGTTCTGGTTGTTAGCCAGCAGGATAAAGTATCTCAAAAAACAGTGACATTTTGTGATAATTCGGGACATGGCCAAAAACTGAAGTGATTTAGTTTTTGGTGTGGATTCAGGATTTTTAAATGAGTTCTTAACTTTACAAAAAAAATAAAAAATAAATTGTGAACATTTTCACTATTTCCTCATGATGTACTACACTTATCTGAAATAAAACCAAATGGCAAATGTATCTTATTACTGTTTGTCACCATTTGTATTTTGATCCTGATGCAGTCTTATTGAATTAAGTAAGTGTCCTCATCATTAATGGATACTTGACAGGAGTAGCCCTCTATGGCTGCAGGTTGTAACTTGCAGTATACAAACAGCACTGCAACATTAGTATTTTGGTATTGCCATCTGGTAATGGGGCCTATATATCATTTTTAATTTTTTTTATTTGTCCACTTGACTGTGGGAATACCCATGCTAAAACCCTGAAATCCAGATGTATTTGTATTTGTTTTTATTTATGAACTGCTCTCCAGCAGTTTTACTGTTCATTTTGGGTCCATTTTGATTGTAAAACAAATCATTTAGATTCAATTAGTGAGACTAGTCACTTTGCCATTAGAAGCTTCACACCTATCCGAACAGTTTCCATTTTTCTTCACTGGGTTTACCTTTACACAACAGCACAGAAGGCACAGAAAGTTTCCTCTCAGGTGTATGTGACATCTTCAGTCCATCTATTTTACTAAACTGAGCGGTCAACATTTCTTAATCCTGTCATTCCAGGATTGTGTTATAGACTGAAACATGCACATAAATGGAAACACACAGACCAACTCATGTACAGCCATTTATTACTTGTCCATCATCAGGACCAGACCAGGACAGACTCTGTCATGAGAGGGGCAGGATCACAGCATTAGTGGCTCACAGAAAGAACATAGAAATGAAACATCTGGGTTTGGTTGAGAGGTGACAAATTACAAACATTTCTCACTCATCGTTGGAATTTGTACACAGTAACAGACTGTCAGTTTGGCCACTTTCGCTTCATTTCCTTTCCTGCAGTTGCGCGTCATGTCATTTCACTTTTTTTGCATTATTACACTGTTTACATCTTTCATGCTGCTACAGAATGCACACAAGCTCTTTTTGTCTCTTTGACAGCATTCTTTCCTTTTGCAACAGGCTCATTTTCCGATTTCCAGCATTCTTAAAAGTCTCCAGCCTTGATTAGGTGCCTGAATAAAAAATGTAATGTAAATCAATGTTTATAATCCCCCAGTTTCAGGAACAAATTCTTCGTATTCGGTCCTCAACTGTAGTAATTTCCCTCTGAATAAAAACATGACAACTTTATTTATATATTTGTTTGGTTGCTTGTTTATTCATTCATTACTTTTTCTTTTTTTTTTAATTCAACACGTGTTTGCTGAGTATGCAACCTCTTTTTCACGCATCGCCCTGCAGTGCTCTCACACAGCATGTTAACTCTCAGTGCAGTCTCAGTTTTCTGCTGATGGCCACCAAGCAGCTCAGTTGGGGGATAAGTGCTTTGCTGAAGGGCACGTGGGTTGGAGATGGTAACTTAGAGGAAAGTTAATTTACCTGCCAACACTTTGCACTTGCAGCCAGTGTGAGGAATTCTATTCTCTAAATTTCAGGTTTCTGCTACCACTGATAACAAAATGTATCCCTCTTAGTGAATACTAGATTTTAAGAATTATAGTTAATGAAATATAGCAGGGATATAGCAATAGAGAGGCATAGAGCAATTCAAATTGTGTATCCATCATAATTATCTGTTTTTCTAGGTCTAATTTAAAGGATAAGGCTGGTATTATTCTATATTTCTTTTAGTGTCAACAAATTTCATGAAAAGACCAAACCCAGCAATGTGTTAGTTCATGTACTACTTTGTGATGTCCCTACACTGTACCCCCGTAAATCTTAAAAAACAAACAAAAAAACCCCAACAAATATTTTGTTTCATTTTTAAAAAAAGGTTTAGTAATTTCCTAAAATAGCCGGCCACTTTAATTTTCAGCCAACATTACTCAAACAGGAGGTAATAGGGCAATTCTTAGGAACTACTTTCAGCAGCGGATCAATCCACATTTGGTGCTCTAGTGAGTATTTCTGGCAGCAGGACGGTGTGTGTGTGTGGGGATTGTGTCAAAATAAACTACAGTGTGTGTGTTCATGGTAATGAAGTAGCATGTCACCCAGTGTGGAGTGACAATACTTGTTAGTAGGATCAATTCATTGTTAGTGTTGGTCTTTTCTTGGGATCTGCTGACAGTAAGATAAATCTAGAATATCACCAGCCACCATCCTCTAACAGCAGCAGTGCTACTTTTTATTGCAACCTCATCTTATTCTGCATTTTGTCTTGAGCATATTGAATACAGAGAGAAGCTGCCCTACAGTTCACATCAAATGTCACTCCCCTCATAATGTGCCATGCAGTTTGGCCCCCGTGTCTGTTCAGGGGGAAGGAGGACCCGTTATTACAAACTTTTTACTTAAAAACGAGTGGTGATTAATTAAGAAAGATAGATCTCTGCTTCCGCCTCTCTACTTCTGTATCCCTCCTTTTATTCCCTCTCCGCAGAGGGGGCAGATGTTTATAAAGAGTAGATATTGCAGTGCAGCAAAGCCAAATACACAGCCTCGATCAGAGAGCAGAGCTGTTTCAAAGATGGTTTGATCTTGTTTAGATTTTGATAAACATGACCAGAATGTCTTTCATATTACAGGACGTGTGTGTGTGTGTGTGTGTGTGCGTGCTTATTTTACATGTAAACATGGGACCAGCTGTGTATCACTATTACAGCTTGTGTCAACATGTAAACATTGCGCGGCATCAATCTTGCACTCTGCACAACTGGACAGAACTATTATGTTAAAAGCCCATTTGCCCGACATATTCTGACCAAAGATGGCCTCTCGCAGTGGGAGGAGTCTCATCCAGCAAGTATCGATAGGCTCATTGATTGATTGATGGTCCCCGGTGATTTATCGATTCATCTCAGTTCCAAATGAGCTGCGAGTGCTTTCCTGCCCAGAGGAAAACAACCACACTCTCACACAAGCCCTGTAATGAGAATTCACCGACTTATTTTGAGCTGCACGGCACCATGTACATTCCCCCTTCGAATCTGATCTTTTTTGAGGGGAGAGATGCGCTATTTGAAATTGAAAATGAAAATTGTTGCATGGTGTTGTGCTGTGAGATTTAAAGAAAGATTCACTCAGGCAAAGTACTTTACCCCATCACTATACAAAGTCAATCTCCTCCTCCCGAGGTTTTAAGAAGAGTTTCGGGGCGTCCTTAGGTAGTTAAAAGTGCATCGACTGTGGATGGGCTAGTGGGATGTGTAGATTAATGCAGTGGAAAGCCATCCCTCAAAGTGCTTAGAATAATTAGAGTCAGGCTTCCAACAGAATGGGCATGTCACTGGAGGAAATTGTATTTTTATTTACTGTGTCGGGTCTCCCTTGGCCTCCCTCTCGCTCTGTCTCTGCCTCTCTCCATTTGTACGCCGGAGGAGCTCGGTATTCAGGAGTCGGGTGTTTCTCAAAGTGTCTTAAAGGTGCTGTCAGCGCACCGTGATGCATCTCTTGGATTTGTATCTCTGCGTGTTTCCACGTGTGGGCGCACACCATTTGTATTCTGCGCGGGCATTTGTATTCAGGAGTGGATCCAAGTTCTGTAGGTGTGCACATTCACCTATGTATCAGAGCTCGCAACTATGTATGTAAATCTGCTGCATTAGCATGTTTGAACTTTTAGATGTGCATATGTGAGGCTGTGTGTTTTTCTTCTGTGGTTGTGTGCAGTGGTGGAAAGTAACTGAGTACATTTACACAAGTACTGGGCTTAAGTAGTTTTGAGGTACTTGTAATATAATTATAGTATTTCCATGTTACGCTACTTTATAATTGTAATACACTGCATTTCAGAGGGATTCTAAGTACAGGACAATACAATGCCTATAAGAAGTATTTCAAGTATATTTGTAATTAATTTAGATCATTTTGTAGAGATGTTTTCAGTTTTTCTGTTGATCAGTGTCAAAAAACAACATAAAACTGCTTTGATTCAATGTTGTAAGACAAGAAAACATGGAAACTTCCAAGGGGCATGAATACTTTTTATAGGCCCTGCATAGTGTGCCAGATGATGGGGAAAAAAAATCACTTAGTTCTCAGTTAATTACCATTGATTGTACGCTACTTTTAACGATACATTGTTGGATTAATTTGAGTACATAAAAAAGGGAATAATCATTCTCACGAGACATTCACAAAACAGTACTGAATGGTGAACACACTATATAGGAAATAGTGAAAAATGCCTCACTAGTAGTCAAATCAAATAATATAACACTCAAACACGTTTCCACAAAATAAATACTTCTGTATACAATACATGTTGCTGATCATTTTTTTTAAATCTAGATCATACTAGCATTTTTTACGTTCATAAAGGATCTGAACGCTTCCTCCAACACTGCTTGTGTGTGTGTGTGTGTGTGTGTGTGTGTGTGTGTGTGTGTGTGTGTGTGTGTGGCTGCATGTTGGCTTGTGCACCAAAGTGTAAAGGCATTTCCCATCTCAGTGCAGTGGACGCTGGTGGACAGCGAGGTGGGCCATTGATAAATTGATCACAGTGAAATTGTGGAGTAGTGAGACATGCTCTAAATCCCTCCCCCATCCCACACACACACACACACACACACACACACACACACACACACACACACCAAGGCTCTGGCATCAATTATTGTGGATTGCGTGGTTGACAGAGTGTAAACCAGGTGCCAGCCCTCAATCCAATTAAAGAGATTTAATTGGAGAAAATAAATGGAGTGTGTCCACAAAGTGCTGGCTTACCCACATTTAGAAGATTTTCTTTACCTTTTTGAAAAGTAAGGTTTTGTTTATGAAAGACCGATTGAATCTAATAAAGCCTCAAGGCTGTTGCTTTTCCCAGACTGCCTTGCTCCACAGGTCAGTAATGCAAACAATCCAATTTCTCCCGTCTGAGAGCTGCACTGGCATGTAGAAATGGGATTATTATCTAAAATGGGCCCAGCAGGTGTTTCTGTGATACAGTGTAATTTTAGGAGGGTGATAGTGTTTCGCGTGGTCCAGGCTTAAATTCCCAGAGATACTTTTAAAAGGAACATCTAACAAATAAGTTGGAAAATCTGCCACTCTGGCCCATTAGCATTATTACCACAGATCAGGCTTCATATTGGGGCTGTTTCCTGAACTGATTTCCTGTGCATCAACGAGTGGCTCGTCTGCAGTCGTCTGTATGAGCCATCACAGTTTGAGGAGTTCGTGGAGCTAAAGAGAGGCGTCTGAAGCGGTCAGGTAGTGCTCACGGTAGTCCCAGCTTTTCCACACCTAGCTCTTTTCTATCCAAATTTGTCCCCGGGGATAAGAGAGTGTGGCTCATCCTGTCGCCATCCCCCCCTCGACTCCTCACAAGGGACAGACATGCATAATTCAGGATTGTTATCTGTCTGCTGCTAACCCCCTTCTTCCCCATACACACACACACACACGCACACAGATCTGCAATGAAACAGTCTGACTGCACATCAATGATTCACCAGACAGCACCCCCTCCCTGCCTCCCCCTCCTCTCCGTTGAGGGAATCATATGGAGCCGACAGGGACTCCACAGGCATGCAACTTCTTATAATTGGAATGAAAAAAGGGTGAGTGGGGGAAATGCTGTATCAGGGATCTGGCGAGAGCGGCATAGGTGTTCAAACAGCCATTCAGCAGTGTCAACCAGCAGATGGGCGACTGGGTGCGTACATTGGCCCACTCGTTAGCCACCGGGAGAGGAAGCGAGAGGCGACGTAGCGCCAAGGGTTTTAAGAGAGAGAAACACTTCAGAGTTTGGATTCATTTCTGTGAAGAAGACAGATTTTAACTGTCTGAAATACAGCAGCGCTGGGACTAGAGACGGTTGCCTTAGCCTCCTTTTAAAAAAAAATAAAATAAAATTTAAAAATATGAAAATTCCCTCCCAGCTTCCTGCTGCGAGCATCTCTGTTTCCCCAGGTTGCCCCTGCCTCTTTATCCTCTAAGTTCTCTTTCTCTCTTTCTCACCACACTCACCTTTTTCTTTCTTAAACATCACAGGAACAAATCAGCAGACAAGCGATTGAACAAGTTTTCTCAAGCTTTCAAGAATTACCACCATTTTATCATGGATAATCACAGTTAATAACCCTTCTCATTAAGGAGACGAGAATCACGGGTCATTAATATTGTTAATATCTTCTCCCTTTCCTTCTCTTCTATCTCTCTTATTCCCCCTCTCTGCGTGCCAGAGGGAGTGGAAACAAAAGGAACTAAAAAAGAGCTTAGCGCGACAGTGATTAACCGATACGGGTAGATGGACTGTGATGAATCAAAGTTATCTCTCAAATCTTAATAACTGGAATTAGCCCCTGATTAGATGAGCTTTGGCTACAGCAGGGAGTAGTCGGCATTTTCACTTCAAAGAATCCCGCCCATGTAAACCTGTCCCTCCTTCCACTGCAGAGCAAAGGCAAAAAAAAAAGATTCAGTGAGGCAAATAGGCCAATGGAATAAATTACAAAGGGAGTCAAAAGAGAGCAGAGAGAGTGATGAAAAGCAGAGATAACATAAACAACACTGTTACACCTGTTCTCCCAGAATTTGGTCATTATGGTGCCCTCTTTTCCGTTTATGTCTCTTTTTCAGTTTTCCTCTTTCTCTGACATGCTCGGGGTCCAGTGGGAGGTGTCAGAGTCTCTGTGACAGGGTCATAATGAGAGTGGCACTCTCCTTCATTTGCATATGTTTGCCATTGTCACAGCGGTCAAGGAATGTCATGTCGAGATTCCTGCATGCTTAAGTAATGGCATTTTGTCCCCACGAGGAACTCTGGCCCCCGTATCATAATCCCAGCATGTGGAGGGGGAAAAAACAGTGAATTAACATGACAATCAGCTGATTGTAAAACAAATGTTGGCATTTTTATCCTCTGTAGAATTTCAAAAGGCTCATCTGGATTCTGAGCAGTGCACTGGCATGACGATCATGTGGAATTGATTTACAGGTTTATATGACCAGAATGACAGCGCATGCCACTGTTCAGTTATCAGTTTTCACTTTATTCAGGTCTTTATCACAGTGATCAATAGCAATCTCAAAGAAGTTGTTCAGTTTGGGAGGATTTATAATAGAATATATGTCAATATCACTTTGTTCTGACAACTTTAGAAAAACAAAAAACAGAAGAGAAGAAGATGGAAAAAGTTCTTTGCTGTGTTTTTGATAGGGTCAAAGCAGCACAGTATCTGTTCTCACTACTAAATGAGTCTAAACACCAAACTGGATGCATCCCACAAGTTAATCCAAATTTTGACACCCAGTCTGGAGTAATTAGTCCCAGATGTAAATATCTGTTATGCAACAAAAGAGGCAACAGCACTGAAACAGACAATTATCTCCTCTTATGGAGCTGGCAAAATGCTATGAGTCTAACCATGTGTAACTGATGGCTTTTTCACAGGGCCTCTAGGCCTTATGTGGATGTGTTTTTGTCTATTTACTTATTTATCTGCATTTTTACCATGCAGAGCCTGAACCCAGACAGAGCTGTGGCTGAGACAGACAGGTTCATTACATGTCACAGGAGTTCAAAGTGATCCTCTGTCTACTCTGTTTATTAAGTGGCGCTCCAGCGTCTCTGAGGTATAGTAACACTTGCAGTCGCATCGCTAAGAGCAGTCCCATCTCGGTACGAGGCTCCGTGTGCGGCGCCTCCGCTGCAACGTAATGAAGAAATCAGCAAGGGATTGAGGAAAATGAACTCTCTTTCTAATACCTCCATCCAAGGCTGTGGAGCAAATAAGTGCTCCCAATAACGAGGAAAAATCACGTTAGAGGGGATGAAACATATGTGACATGTGAAAACGATTAAGCCTCTTGGAAAAGAGCGCTAGAAACATGCATGAAATCTAAATTGACTTGGAGCGGAGCGAGGACACCGAGTGTTTATTTTCATGAATTGATTTTTCCACAAATGAGGTGGAAAAATGGAAAGACGGGAGTTTGCTAGGGAGGAAATGTGAGACAAAACAATAACCCTCTCCCAAGCCTATTTGAAATCATAAACCTGCTGTAGTGGTGAGGAAGACCGGGGTTTTGTTGAGGTGGGGGTGTGTTGTGAATCTGCATTAAATTGGGCTGCTTCTCCACATCTCCCCGCTCTCTCTCTCTCTCCCATCATCGCGCTGTAATTGGTTGACTGGGGGGAGGGGAATAGCCGTTGCACCAAATATGTGCCTCATCATGAGAAACTCAGCTGAAGGTGTTTTGTTTTTGTTGTTGTTGTTTACTTCTTCTGAGTTTCTCTTTTCTGGCTCACCTTGGATTCACTGTGTGGCATGTGGTTGTAATTAACACATGCTGCAGCCTCTGGTGAGTGTTAACAGAGAGACTTGGAGTAAGATCATGTGGCTCGCCTAATTAAAATGGACCCGGCTAGACAGCCTTTATTTATGCGCCTTCAAGACAAAATGAATGCCAGTTGCCTGTGGAAATCATCTCAGGCCGTCTCTTCGCCTGCCTGCCTGACTGTCTGTGTGCGGGGCTACAATTAACCGAGCATCAGCAGCAGAGCCGGGGACAACAAGAGGCTTTCATGCAGCTGGCTGAAAACCACTCAGTGTTTCGTTTGTGTTGCATCAACTGATTGCTGTACGTTGGCCTCCGCTGAGCTGCATTACACTTTTCACTATAAACTCTGCTCGGGTTTGTGCTGTGACAGCCCGGTGGGATTTATCACAAGTTTGCCACTGTCACTGTCAGGCGGTCATTAAAACCAAATGAGCATTGTTGTAGAGAGAAACACTCAGTGCATGATGCTTTGGATGAGGCACTGAAAAGCTTAAGATTCACTTAGAAAATGTTATGTCATCTATAATCTGACAAAGCAAGTTGCTTGTGTACATTTTCCATGAAGGAATGAGACAGCAATGCTTTATGTTAAGTCAACATTTAACTATTCATGCTGTTTGGATTATGCAGAAACACTGTGGAGCTGTCCATAAATCTATCTGAATTGCTTAGTGTATAGAATCAGGAGGAACAATTCTTGCTTGAGACTATTAGTGTCATACAGTAGGAACCATATAAAGTATGAAGGCCTTTGCTGAAAAATGATCCAACCTGCACGTGACTGAGCTGAAGCCGTAAAGCTGCCCACTCCATCACGGCAGAGATTGCCGAGATTGATCAGCCCGCTCCCATTTGAGTGATTTCCCTCCGGATTCAATGCAACGCAATTAGTCGCCTGCCATCTTTTGCCTTCGCGTTGCTCTTTGACCCTCCATTGCACGTAGGAGACAGTACAGCACTCTGCCGATATGAGCTCTTCCTAACAGCTCCTGTATTTGCACAGCCCATCTCCTCCTGGCCTCTCAACACCGTCCCTCCCAGCGCTGCTAAAGAGGATCATAGATCGCTGGCGAGAAGCCAAGCCGTCGTACCTGCTGAGATGCAATATAGCCTTGACCATCTACACTGGGGTTAGCACCAGCGAAAGTCTGTCTCTCTCTCTCTCTGAATACTGTATGCTGGGATTTTCTCTCAGACTGGCAGCCTCAGCAGTGGGCATTGCCATAAGGCCTTCCTGACCTCTTTGGCTGCTGATGCTGACTGTAAAAACAAAAACTCCGCTCCAAAAGTGATCTCCTTAAGTAAGGGTTTCCAATCCAATTTTACACAAGGAGAGCGCTTAAGTTTAGAGATAGTGTTTTTTATTGTGCTCTTCAGTAATAGGAGTAGAAAGGGTGAAAGGAGAGATGGAGGGAAGGAGGGAAGGAGGAGTGGAAAGGATGGAGATCGATAAAGGCTGCTCTCTCTGGTTGCCTTTATTCTTCGACGTCGTGTCCATGGAGACGAGGTTTAGGCAGCTCATGGCAGCAGGCCATGTAAGGGGGGCTTTAAAGTGCCGCAAAGGGACCTGCTCTTTTCCCATAAACAGGCCTACAGGTAGAAAAACACTCACCAGGATCCCAATATAACAACGACCCGTAGCGCTCGTTCACAGCCACGATGAACAGCAATCCTTTTCAGTGGAATGAGCTGTGCTGTGTACCTGACTTTGGTTTGTCACGGAGGGCTATTCATTAGGCACCATGGATTATCTTGACGACGGCAAGTCAGCCCGAGCAAAAAGGGCGCGTGGTTGCACTGGGACAAGCACAACCCCCCTGATTTGCATGGGCCTTTTTTCTTCTCCCAGTTCATTTCCAGTTGAATAACTCATTTGTCACATACATCAGAGGAAGGCGAAGATCATACGAGAGCCAGCGTTACTTTGTGTTTCACTAATGAGGCCTGTACTCTCCGCCTCCTTGCTTTTGCCTTGCTGCCCTTTGAAACTGCAACGACATGGTGCTACAACACTCTAGTAGTTTTCTTTCTCCAAAACTGAGCTCCAGGCTGTTATCCTGTTTGTGTGTCACTTGGCTCCGTCTCAGTCCTTTGCACTTGTTTAAGGCTCAAATAGCAACAGACCCGACACAGATACACTGGCCTGTGTGCCCTGTGAGTGTAACGATTCAGATTCTGACCCGAGCGCAGAGGGACACTCGAAGGCAGATGATGATTTAACAAGTTTAGTGTCATGACAAATGCAGAACTGAGGCATGAAGAGGAAACAGAGCAATGAGCAGTACGGCTAGTGAGGAAAGTAAACTAAGTCATAGATTTCCTTAAATTAAGGAACTGTCAAATAAATAGAAACAAGAAAACATAACCAGAAGCCCTCTCACAACATGCTCATAGAAATAACAGACAGGATAAAGCACCCCAAAAAACGGCCCGGTCATGACCAGACAAAGAGCCGAGAATCCAGCCGATATATGAGAATATTGCCGATTTAATGCCACAGTCCAAGTCTACATTCACGCACAGTGTGTCCTGATTTAAAGTCTTATCCTGGTTTGATCATATTTGGGATATGATGTTTATATAGAACACGAAGCAACCTGGTTATTCAGCTCTCTGTATACATGATTCCAACATTTTCCAGGTTTTTGACTGTCTGCATTGGTACAGGTGTGTCTCTGACGCCCACGCATCTTAACCATTCATTTTTGTTGCTACTCAGTTACCTAAACAGTTGAGGCCAAACCCAATTTGGTCTCTGACGACCGGGACACTGCTGCATTTGCCACACTGCTGGATTTGGCTTTAATATCTAATCACTAGTAATGTACGACGAGATCATCAAAACTATTTATCTTCAGACTTCAACTTTCATTTCAGCATGTAGATCATCATCTTTTGCTTTATTGATCAACTAATATTGTAGGTTGAATTGAGAACAAACCTGTGCACACGGCAGATAGTGACCAGAAACCCAAAACAGCACCCTGTTGGTGGGGGCACGTTGCTACAGGTATGAAGGCTATTATAAAAACAGAATTTTCCAACTCTGAAAATAACTGTGACAATAATGTTATCCTCAGTCTTAACAATTGTGAGGTATACATTAGAAAAACACAATTCACATCACAAAGTAATCTACCAGCAAAGTATGCCCGCGTGTATTTGATTGGCCAAAGCAGTGCGCTGCAGGATGACATTGCAATGCGTTGCTGCAAAAGGTTGAGACAGGTTAAACCTTTTTGCAGCATGACCCTGCGTTGTTTTGCTAGAGCCCTCTGCATCGAGACCTCTACTGTGCTAATGCAGCGGCTCATTGAATAAGTAATGAGGAGTCTATGTTTTTTGACAGCCTAAGGTGCCACGGTATCCCGGCTTGAATCAGAATAACCCAGCTTGCATAATGAGGTTTCGCAAAACTGGGTTTATCCTGAATTCTGAAACCAGGATTTAATGTTTATATGATGATGTTTTCCCGATCACGACCTGTGTATTAGTGGGCTCGTAAACACACTCAGGAACTCCTAAGCAAATCCTTAAAAACACCGATCAGGGACATGGGCAGTGCTCTTGACAGGGACTAAACTAAAAGACATAACCGAAGCTTTGATCAACTTAATGACATGAACGGTGTTTGATGTACAAACAGTCAGACACAGCACCTTCGTGTTTCCAGGCTGCTGAGCTTTCGGTCTCTGCTGGACCGTTGAGTACTGATGTGTTGATGGTTTGCACAGGCTGGTTAAAAGGAGGACGCAGGATCTGGTAGTACATTCAGCTGTCATACCAGGAGGTGCAGCTTTTTTTAGGTAACCAACCCTGTTCTCCTTTAAAATGGGCGCTTAGAAGTTGAAAATTGCCAACATCAAGAGCTTCCTTGAATTAGAATGCCCCGCAATGCAAGTGTGTTATATAATGCCATGACTGGAGGGAGAGGAAAAGTAGAGCACAGGGGTAGAGATTAAAAAAGTTTCTGCATAAAAAGAGAGGGGGGAGGAAGAGATGAGCATGAAAGGAAAAGGGGGGCGGAGGGATTGAGGGAGAGACAGAGGAGATAGAAATACAGTATAATGAAAAAGAGAAGGGGGATTAGGTCAGGCAGGAGTGAGGGTCCACTCCTACAGCAGGAGCAGCCTTGAGGCCCTGCAGGCTGCGGGAAGCTGGTCAATCCCTCTCCTCTCTCGAGGCTTCTCTCTTTTTTCATTTAGATAATGGAGCATTTCCTTAATTGGCAGAGCACAGTTTAGGCCGAGGTTTGTTTGCCAACACGTCAGAGTAGAATTATTTCCACTACATTTACAGCATAGTGTTGCTCAGCTCTCTCACTAAAACCGCAGCCTCCTCCTGCCCAGATAGAGCTTTCTGTGGAAATCTGCAGAAAGAGGCCAAACACCACAGCAGCAAAAAAAAAAAAAAAATAAAACACATTTATCTCCTATCTCACCATCCCCAGCCAGCTGGTAGAGGAAGAGACAGAAACTTCTCTGTTTACTGTTATTGTTTTTCTCCAATCATAAACCCTTACTTCTGGCTGCTATTGTGTGCTTTTTCCTCCTTCTCTCTTATCGAAAGAGTTATGCATTGAGCTCGCATGATCTGTATCTTTAAATTTGATTGAGGGTATTTGCAGGGGGTGTTATTGGATTTCTGTGTTATTGTCTCACCTTTTCCCTCTGTGTTTTTAATGTTGGGATGGATATCCGCTCCAGCAGCACTGATCTCACTGTTCTGCTCATTAGTCTGGATTCGCAGAGCCTAGTGCTTCGCAACAATAAGACATGCACTTCTGTAGTCCAGCCATTACCGAGTTTAACAATGTGCACCAGCCAGAAAAGTCCATTATTTCTGCAGCTCATCATCTCAAGCATCCACACGAGACAAAGGGTCTGTGAAACTGCTTCATTGCAAAGGGCCATCTATCACTTAAGTCAGGAGCAGAGACTAAAAAACATATGTGGTGTAGACACCACATACTGTGTGTTCTAGAAGCATATAGAAGAAGAGTTACATGACTAAGACTAGGGCTTGGTATCACACTGAGTACTTAAAACTTTCAAGTACCAAAATGTGGCATCAAATGGTTGATCACATTCTTAGCCTTGTTTACTTATTCTTTGATTAGAAATTTCCTGATTTAGAATTTTGCTAGTTTTAGACATAATTTAATGTTCTTGTACGGCTACTTAAAAATTAAACTAAAACTAAAGAGGTATCAAAAACGACGTCAGACAAGTACTGTTACCAAGTATCATTTTGGCACCTGTATCAAAAAATTCCAAATGATACCCTGAGACAGAAACAAAGGCAGGGATAGCGAGCGGTACGAAAGCTCATAAAGTGAGACACAGGTTAATGTTGAAAGTAGGAAAGTGGAGCTTGGAGAGGGAGCAGCTGCTAGTTTACCAGACCTGTCATTGAAATCAAAGGCCCTAATCAAAATTTTATCAATTAATTGATCTTTCCTCTTGTGCTTTGCCATGAGTGCAGTTGAGATTCCCCCTGACTCTTGCCCCTCCGACAGCGAGCCTTGCTCTACAACATAAACTGTGTTCATTAGCAATGATCAAGGAATTCTCTAATCTGAGCTGAGATGTGATATGATGGCTGTTTCCCCCTGACTTAGTTGGTTTGCAGGACAACTCTCCCCAGTTGCCTTCCAAATCGTACCGGTGAACTCGCATCATCGTCTTTCATGCTGCCCGTACAATCAAACAAGGTACTTTAACTTTAATCTCAGCTGTTGTTCTAACAGTTGCCTCCTGTTGTGTGTTTCTCGCAGGGTAACCAAGAGGCCACCAACCCCCCAGAAGCGATGGCCCAACCATACACCCCAGCCCAGTACCCACCTCCCCCACAGAATGGCATCCCCGCAGAGTTTGCGGCACCGCACCCGCTTCCAACACAGGACTACACCGGGCAGAGCCGGGTTCCTGAGCACGCCATGACCCTCTACACGCCCACACAGACGCACAGCGAGCCGGCCGGCACTGACAACAGCACGCCCACCATCACCGCCACCACGACCGCACCGGTCAGTGTCCATCATCTGCAAACAGTGTTCTCAACACGCTGTCAGCAAGTAAAATATATTATTATCATTATTTTACCCTTTTTTTTTTTTGACATAACATTGATCAGATGTCTAGAGACAAAGTAAACTGTTCATCACTGCTTCTTTTTTGAAGGGAGTATATGTATTTTTTCTAACATCAATGTAAATTGCCAAACTGTGATTTCTTTACATTTTCACCATTAACAAGAGAGACAAAAGTCAGCATGATTGGTAGCTTCTATCTCACACCAGTTTGAATCTTTTGATTTCTTGCTACTTGTTTCCCCTCCCTGCCTTTTGTTTCACTGGGAAAAGTTGCTTTAGCACCATTTGTACTGGAAGAAGTCTGCCCTCTTCCTGTTTTGTGCCATGAAGCAATATCTCTCTGTGTCGAACAGAAACATAGATTTGCCCCAAATCCAACTCAGTTGCACACATTAAAAGCAGTTTTGAGGATAAATAATCTTGCCATCAGTTAAATACTGATTAATACTAATACAGTTTAAAATGGTAATTCATAATAATTATTGCATAAATCACGATATTATACATGATTTTAAACAAGGCATGTCGAAAGAGAACTTGAACAGACTTTATTTGCAAATATGGCCCCGTATTATTGTGATATATATTCAAATTTGTTATTAACATTTTGTAGCTCCATTAGTTTTACCCAGAGTTGCCTTTGGAAACTTTGCATTTATACCAGTGGGGTTATGACGGAGTACATTTAAGATTCACATACCATGTTCCAAGTGATATTCCAGTGTGTCCTTTTTTGGATGTTTTCTCCATCACAAACACAAAAATGACCTTTCTTAATAAAAAGTGAGGAGTGAGAGTAAAAGTGAAGCAGAGAGTGAGCGTACTGATCATTAGTAAGTAGCAGAACACTTTGATGTCATGGCAATGCTTTGTGCTTGTCGTGGGAGGTGAATTTGGTTGAAAATGTGCTCATAAAATGAAAGTGCATTTCTGAAGAGCCGTTTCAGGCCCCTAAAAACATATAAACCTGAGCTGTTTTATTTATTTGCGTGAAGGAGAGGTGACATGCTGTAGACATGAATGATTCAGGATGTCTGAAAGGAGGACATGCACTCCCCCGATCTTTTTGGTCAGTTAAAGGAGCAAAAGAGAAATGCACTTTTCTCGACCAGCCAAAATGTGCAACTGCATCCAAATGTTCCATCCAAACATTCCTTTAAATGTAAGACATTATCTTTTGTGTAACTGTGCAGGACCTGATTATACTCATTTTTTCACTCATTTTCACCTCACCATAAGAGTGCATATATTTAAAGTATTGGCACTCCAAGTGGAAAACAAACCCCTGGCAATGCTGCACGTTGAGATACACGGCTTGGATGTGAGTGAAATTCTAAATGATACATTATACATTTCATTCTTGTGTGCTGATACTCTTATATGAAATGCCTTGACCTGGGATTTACCTTCACAAGAGGCAGATGTAGATAAAAGGGACGACTTAGCTCCAAACTTTAGAGACGCGTCTAGAAAGACGGATAACGCTGGCAGAGATGAAAAAAATAAGACCTTCAGGCCTTCTTTTCTCCTTTAGCATGAAAACACCTGCTGGGAGAGGTCATGGCGAGGCCACAGCCCTCCTGAGAGGGATCTGGGTCACTCATAAAGAGCATTGTTAATAACTCCATTTTCCCAGCCTCACAATTACAGTATGGCTTCGAACATTTGGTGGCAGAAAAGTGCTTATACAGCACAAGCAGAGCAATAGCATTGCTTAGCGTATTATCATCGCCCTGTAATGTAGCAATGTTTGATTTGAAGATTTGTGTGATGCTCTCCAACTGCTCCATGGTTATGCGCCGCACTTACAGTAATGGCTGACACACAAGATAGTTTAAAGTGAGGAGAGACTTGGCAGGAGGTTCAGCCTCCTCCTCCTCCTCCTCCTCCTTCTTCCCCCTCCGACACTGTACACCACTCCTCCACTCGCTATCTCTCACCGTCTCTCTCCATTTCGCATTTGATTTCATTTCATCTGTTCACCCGCTGTGAAGAAAGCCCAGAGATGGTGGCCATGGAGAGATGAGAGCTCGCCTTGCTTTCCTTCATGCTTTTTCCCTCTTGCACTGTCCCCGCTTTCCTCCATCTTCATTCTCTGCATCCACACTCTCCCCACTTCCACCCATCTTTTCTCAGGGAGGACAGAGGGATGAGATTAGTGGGATGCAAACAGAGAGTCTAATCCTCAGGGGCCACTGGTGTAGTGTCACCCACCGCTGTGTTCCCCAGCTTTAATGACAGACCCAGCCTGTTTGCTCTGGGTGCCACAGACGGGCCTGGGTGCCTTTGATTAGGGCACCCTGCAGAAACACAGATTGAGGGAGCAGATCAGCTACTCACTGCGACTCTCCCCCTCCCCCTCCTCCCTTGGCTCGACTCTGCTGCGCTCAGCTTCTCTACCCCACAACGACGCTTTATTCTGCACATCTTCTCGACTTAAAGACTTAAAAAGAGTCAAGAGAGAGTGAAAATTCAGTGAAATGTATGGATTCTGTGTGAATTCCCTGCAGAGAACGGAGAGTGTGTATGTTTTAATGAGGCGCAGGGACTCTCTTCACTTCTCTCTGTTTCTGTCTGTGTCTACCAGTCCCTTGTCTATACTGGGAAGGTGGCGTTGTCCAGAGCCAGACCTCTGGGACCTCGCTCTGTGCCATGTTCAAACAAGCTGACTTGAAAGCAGGCGACTTGAGGAAGAGAGGCAGCCCCCAACTTTTCTCCAAATCCTTAGAGATGAGGGTAGCAGAGGGCTGCCAGGGAGCTCTACTGGAAAAAAAAAAAACTGAGCTCGTTATCTGGCTCAGTTCAAATAGTCTGAGGTTTGGTTGAATTTCATGAGTAATCATTCTCTTTTCAGATAACAAATTAAGGCAGTGGCGTTAGGGCAGCACTCAATTCCAGATTTTTCACAGCCCGTGTCAGCGGCATGAAGACTTTCCAAAGGGTATTCTGGGGGACTGTGATAACATAGACATAGACACGCACGCACAAACATACAAGGGCATGCAGAAAACATGGGCGAGCACATGCAAACATTCATACATACACGCACACACACACACACACACACACACACACACACACACTCTCATCTCTCATGAGCTGTGTTTAAGGGATTGAGACTCCACCAGGGTGTAGCTTTCAGAGGCGGTGCTGATGGCAGCATGTAGGCCACCATTTAAAGGGGATGACTGTGTCATTTGTAAGTGTTAGTCCATCACACATTAGTCTGTCTGTGGCTCTCTGTAGCTCCAAGCCCTAATGTAGACGTAAATCTTTTAAAACACCTCGCAAATAAAACTGTAGTTTTTCCACAAACGTTACTCAAACAGGAGGAAATAGTGCGTTTGTTGGGGACTATTTTCAGCGGCGGATTAATCCACATTTGGTGTTCTAGAGAGTATTTGGTGCAGCAGGACGGTGAGTCAGAATAAACTACACTGTGAAGGTACACGGTAAAGGAACATGTCACCCAGTGCAACAGTGCAGCTCACTGATGTGTTTTTAATAGTTTAACAATGGAGCTCTATGGCTCAGAGGAAGAAGATATATCAGGCTGTGATACACACACACACACACACACACACACTACTTGTATCGTTAGTAGGATCAGTTCATTGTTTGTTTGGGATTTGTTGACTATAAAAAAAAAATATAGAATATCACCAGACTTTTCATTTAAAGATACTATAGGTTAATGGTTTGTCCATCAGTTTGAATTGTTTCAAGTTTATTTCAGAGAAATCGTGTTTGTCATCATGTCAGTTTATCTTGGAGGATAGCTGTAAATACTGCAATACCCATGAGCATCAGCCACTGCTACTAGAAGAGTTGTAGCAAATTTACACTTCATCATTGCAGTTGGGTCCAAAACACTGCGCCCGAAGTTTCTGAAGTCATCCAAAAGTGAGCCAGAATCTGAAATTGAAGTTCAGTGATGCGTCTTACTGAAATGCACCTGAGAGTTGTAGTTGACTTCTCTCTGTTAGTTTTTATCCACGCTTGTACCTTTTACCTTTTTTTTTAATCCAAGAACCAGATATTTTCTAATACAGTTGCTCATATTTTGTATTGATGATTCAAGTAGGAGAGTTTCGTGTTTATCCAAGCCTTATTGGTGCTCCAACTGCCAATCACCCAACATTGTCCATGCAGAAGATGAACGTGACTGTTACTGTCGCCTGAACGCCCAAAATAACTCCTCTACCTTTTGCTACTTTATATGAATCAGGGGGAGGAAGTGGGGGCAGCCACACTCACTCCCATCACACCCCCTCATCTCTCAAGTGATGGAGGGGATATATTTGCAGCTTCTTTAAAAAAAAAACAAACAGTGGAGGGCCGGGAGAGGAAAATAATGAATTAAAGCTCAGGCATTATAATTCTTGTGAGCGAAGACTCAGTATCCCCCCCACCCCATCCCATTTAATCGGATGTAATCTACCTGCTTGGCAGCATTCCAATCAGATAGTTTCAATTATGCTCTTGTAATGCCACTCTGCGAGGAGGGGGAAAGTGCTGAGCAGAGCACTTTGCAGGCGATTTGCAAATAACAGCAAGGGAGTCTTTTAGAGAAATGACTGAACAGGAAGCCGTAGAGTTGCCGGAGTTGACAGCTCTCTCACTCTCTGGTTTGCTGGCTTTGGCGGTGATGCCGTGTTTTGCATCCCACCTCCTCCTCCTCCTCCTCCTCCCGTGACAGCAGCTGTCGGGACAGTAACGTGCCACTGAAGGTGGCCTCCTATGGTAATACGGAGGTAATTATTTTCCACTGCAACACCACCATCTCACAACCAGGCAGGCAGGCTGGAGCCTCGGGAGCGGTGCGCAGAGGCAGGCATCCTGGATCTCAGTGACACTCCAAGTTATTGAGTTAGTAGGATGCAGTCTGGGGTGCTTGGGAGTCAGCAATTCAGTATTTGTGTTCTCCCTATGTGTATTTGCCCCCGATGTCAGCGTGCTGCTGGCCTGTCTGAGTGCAGAGTGAAAGTTAATCTGGATGTTTGCAAACATGCGACTGCGCTTGCCGTGATAAAAAGCCAGACAGAGCTGCAGGACAGCGGTGCTCAGTAGTCTGGCAACATACACTAAAGGTCGATAGTGTCATGTGTGACCGATGAAACAGATTGACCCGCGGGGCTCTGGTACCTTGTCACCCTCCACGGTCCCAGCATCTGTCTGCAATGTGTCACCCCCGGGGCCCAACATGGCTACTCAGGCTATTAACCTCCAGCACGTGAGGACACGGCAGAGTTAAGACCCCTCTGCCCGGCTCTCTCTGTCACAAATCCACTCCTTACCAGCCCGGCCGGCCAGCTCGGTGCATTTTCCAGCTCCTGTGTCCTTCGCCACTTGTTAACCTCTGGTCTGGATGCCGTCAAGCCCATGTGGGACTTAGGAAGCGGCCACCAACCTGCCCTACCTGGATGGCTGCAGGGGAGACAAAGTGGGACCTTGAATCAAACAACTGTCACTGTTAACAATGTATGTCACCGTCTTGGAATGGGCCATAAAAACCAAATAAATGATGGCCATTACAGTGGAGATTGTGATTATGATAATGAGAATAATAAAGGCGATCATCATTACGATCATGATGATAATGATAATACTGTGATGATGAATTATAATGAATAAATCCCTACCCCATTTCCTAAATGATGGGAAATGTATCACTAAGAGTGGCCTGCAGCCATCTGACAGCCTCAGAGCAGGGTGAGGGTTATTTGTGCGTATGTGTGTGTGTCATTTGAACCGTTTGTACTCTGGCAACAACCAACTCCCTTTTCACGTCTGTATCTCAGTACAAGATTGCGTCTGTGTATGTGACTTCCCAGCCAGTGTATAGTGTGTTTGCCATGCTCAGAGAGCACTTCCCAGGAGACCTTGCAGTTTACATATCACATTCAAACAGCTTTTGTGCTCAATATCTGCCACCACTCTCTCGTTTCTCATTCTCCCCTCCTCTCTGTGTTTCTTTATTTGGTCCCTTTCACCGGTACTAAATCAGGGTTCATTTGAATCATTTGCTTGCTACTGCAGAATGGAGACTGTTCCCACCCGAAAAACCACAGCACTGGCTGTTTGTTCAAACGCTAAAAACAAACTTTGTTTTCCTGATGAATGACCTCTTGTGGTCATGAGAGTAACTACTGTCCTCTCTCAGAAGCAAAGGTGGAAGTAGTATGACATGAATTAAACAACGATTAATTGTTAATTTGTGATCATTAGAGGTGGTGGTAGGGACATTTTTTAACTTAGGACAGAGCCAGGCTAGCTGTTTCCCCCTGCTTCCAGTCTTTATGCTAAGCTAGGCTAATTGCCTCCTGGCTCTAGCTCCACACTTAATGCTCATTTGAGATTGATATTAATCTTGTGATTTAACTTTCTGAAAGAAAGTAAATAACGTACCTTCCAAAATGTTGAACTATGAATTTAACCAAATAGTTTTAGTTGCTTAAACTTAACTCAACCTTAACCACAGAAATGGCAGGTTAGAAAACTTAATCTATATATATATATATATATATATATATATATTATATATCACTTATATGAACAATTTGTGTAACAGTCAAATGCATTTTGAAAGAGACTGACAAACAACCTATTTTGCCAAATATGAAAACTTGTGCTGATAGACTTATCCCACGATGGTGCGTAAAAGAGATGATAAACTATACTGTTGACCAATGAGGTTTTGTCCACAGAAAATACATCAGAAAAAGAAACTGCCTCAAAAACAAGGTCCATCTAAACAGACAAGCCACCAGCACCCTCAGTGAAATCCATCACCGGTGTCACAGACAGAAACAAGTGGAATTTGTCATTGACATCAGACACGTCATTTATATAGAAATGTCAGCATAGCATTCGCATAATGATGGAAACAACAACGCTGAGGGCTTTGGGCCTCGCACTCTGATGGCTGTGTGCAAACGTCACCAATAATGTGTCTTTAGTCTAGACATGTCAGGGCTCTGTGGGATCTATATCCACGCCTTTTTGTCAGCGCCTTCAATCTTCCCTGTTGCTCAAGAGCTAAGTGCAAGAGATTAATAAGTGGATTTGTAATGCACAACCTCAGGTTTGACACTATAAGTCATCGGCTGTTTATCGCTTTGGCTTTCTCGCCGGATTGAAAAATGGCAGATGCTGAGTAAGTTAGTCAGCCAGGACTCCCACCCCACCCTGCACCCCGCCACCCTCCTATTTCAAAGCCCCCCCCTTCCTGTACTTCTGGACCGGGAGGTACAGTATACTGTAGCAGCTAATGAGCAGCTTGTGTCTTATCTCTGTTTGTTTCCCTCTGTCAGACAGATGATGTGACGCAAACAGAGGGCTCTCAGCAGCTCCAGCTCCAGCACTCAGACTCTTCAGAGAAGCAGCAGCCCAAAAGGTTACATGTCTCCAACATTCCCTTCCGCTTCCGGGACCCTGACCTAAGGCAAATGTTTGGGGTGAGTACCTTGAAGGAAAATTCCAACTTATTACAACGTATTTTTGTAGGTTTGGCCTTTTATCTATTGGTTATGACAACACTGTACTTGCTAAGTTAATTCCTGTGATCTTGGTACATGGTAACAGTGTCAACAAAGTCCGATACACAAGCAGTCAGGTGACAAGGCGGGTTGGAAAACTGAAATTTAGCACACCCAAAATGTTGTTCTCGTGGCACGGTATCCCACAACATTTTTACATTAGAGGCGACCCACCTCGCCTGAAACAAAGAGCGCCTCCTCAAACATCAGAAGAAATGATTACACTACTATGAAATAGAATCTTTGGCTTATTAAGCTTCAGGGAAAATAGTGGGGCTTAATCACACAACAAAGGCCACATATTTAACGAGTGAGGCGATTGCTTTAAAGGTGGGGTATGCAATTCTGGAAAAATCCAATACCATGACAAATACCATGACATAGAGCGAATGACAACACAGTAGGTAATATAACTTGGAACGTTAGCTAGGTTCTGGGTTAGCAAACTGTTGCTACAGTTGCTGCTGCGAAGCGAACAGCCAGAGAGGACGAGACGGTTTCCCAGAGCCAGCACAGCAGCTCCAGACAGCGATACTCACAACTCTCCTGCTACTATAGCTAACGTCACAACAACAGCATACCTTGGCAAACTAGAAAGTAAGCTGAGTGATCGTGGGCAAGTCATTTAACGTTACCTGACACACAAATCATGGAATGGCTGGAATAGTGCTGTGTGGCCCGTCCGAGCTGGAATACACTTTGTGTATTCCCCATTTACAGAGCCAGGGCCATGTACAAACACCCAATACACGTCTTTGTACCCGACAAAAAGACGTGTATTGGATTAGAATCGCATACCCCACCTTTAACCAGCATCTAGTAATTACATTACCAGGAAAAGAAGAGAACCTCCCAAGTTTGGGGGAAGGAAAGAAAAACAGCCCAAGCAGTCAATATCAGGTACTGCTGCGTGAGCAAAAAACTCAGTGCTGCACTGACACCAGGTTGAAGTTAGTTGAGATACGGAATCCAGTACGGTAATAATTTTACCGTTCATCTTTGTCTTTTCTCCCAAAGAGATTTGGCTAACCTGAGGTTGGTTTAAAGCTTGTTTGATCCTCCGACTGCTCGAGTTGTTCGCCCTGTCAGACTTCTTTTTAGCAATGTTGCCGTGTCCCTAGATCACAGCAATAAACTTGGTGAGAACAATGTTATTATTAACAATGGGAATGATGGCCAAAACTATGGGGATTGAAAAAAACAGAATTAACTTAAATTTCATCTATCTTGGTCACTAGCAGTACACGTATATCAGACTTTTCCCCAGGACTGTTTTGTCAGCATGGAAAAGCTTTTTAAGTAGCTTTTAGACCATCACAAAACATTAAATTGTCAGCTGAAATCAGGACTGGGGAAATTATTTGTCCTGATTACCTGTTTAGAGGTTACACATACAGAGTGGTCAGCTGCAGACAAATGCAGTCAGATTACATATCAGCATACCGGAGTTCCTCAAGAGAAATTCTCTCTTTCTCTCTCTGTCTCTTGCCCAATTAATGAGGCAATGAATAGTTCAACAGCTCACACTTGTGTCTCACAAAAGCCTCAATAAGAATTGAACATCCCCAATTCAATGACGATAATGGATCTGAATGGAGACGATTGCCAAAAATGTACTTTAAATGTTATGCGCTAATTGGACCATTAGAACCCAGAGGCGTTAATTCTCGTCGTTATGAAGACAACATCCAACTGATGATATTAATTACTTGAGAGGCCTGGCTGTGGCTTTATAAATTGCTGACAACATGGTTGCTCTCTCTCTCTCTTTCTCTCCGATTGTTGGCTTTATTGTTCCCAGCTCTGATGCAGGTCGTGTGGAATCCAAATCGCTTCAGTAATTAGCTCGGAGGCTTTGTGTGCCTGGCCGGCGCATGCAGATATACGATACAAAATTGATCGCAGTCCCCCTCAATCACCCTACTCACCCACGTGTTGCCTGTTCCTTCCTGTTACATCCCCCCCCCTTTCTCTTCTTGGTGGTTGGCATAGTAGAGGATTGTGGGATTGATTGTCTCGGGTAGAGCTTGGCAAGGAGATAGCTGGTCCGCTCCACCCTCTGACATGGCCTCCACAAAGGGCCTTTGTGTGATCAGCGTGTGCAAAGCCTCATCCCTCCAGCTCTAATGGCTTCTGGAGCGCCACCGGCTCAATACGCCATTACTGTTGCGCATGAGTGAAACCCACAGACATGCAAGCGGGAAGACAGAGGAGAAGGAGAGTGGAGGTGCTGCACGGCCCATTAGAGAAGGCCCCTGCAGCAGAGCAAAGACCCGCCAGGAGTTCCATCTGCTCCTACACGGCAGAAACGGGAGAAACCCTGTCTGGTGACAGCAGCAAAGGTTTCACCACCAATAGAGAGCTTTGGAGACGGCACCCTAAAACAAGAAGGGAGGGCCTGAGATGCACCCTGCACGACACAGGATTAAGGGTGTGGAGAAACCTGTGAGCCTTTAACGAGGCGCTGAATGAAGGGCTCATTAGAACGACCACAGCGGACCTTAATCAGTAATTAGAAGCTGTGATCTCTGAGAGCTAGCAAGTGCAGGGGAAATGAAAACACTCCAAGCGCGATTGAGCTCTGTGCAGCTCCCATGCTGCGCTGCTTGAGGGTGCCCTTGTTTGTGCGACTGGGTTATTCAGCAGTGCTTCTCTCAGTGCATGTAAGGGCTCTTACAGTATTCCCCCGGAGCAATCAGGACCTCTGGCCTTCCCCCATCCTGCTGTCACACTGACTGCTGTGCCTGAACATGCTCTACACCGGCACTCTACTGTTTGAATACACAGGGCTGCTGTAGCGTAATTATAGGTTTCTGAAGAGCTTAAAGATATTCAAGCTAATCAAAGGTGGAGGCGCAGTGGCTTTGATCTTGTTTGTTGCTTCCACACGTCGAGGCTTAAGGTGTAGGAAATACAGTGTTTTGTAATTTCATTTTGGAAAAAGGCAGCAAGTCCACACTGAAGGACCATACCGGTGTTTACAAGTTTAGCTGCTTAACTGCAAATCATGTATGCTTTACATTTTGGTCAACTATTTTTGTATGCTTGCTATACATTTTTGGATTTTACAATGTACTTAATTTCTATTTCTCCATAATGTATTTTAAGTGCTGAATAATTCTGCACAGCGTTACTTAATAACGACAATGTAATGGAAGCCATATGGAAATTACATTTATTTGTCAGGGACCATGTAGAGAACACATTAATCTCACACAAGCAGAAGAGATTAGTATTGTACCATAGAAGTGAATGGAAACCGATGGACATTCAGATGTCTTAAATGTAGCTGCATAATCTGCAAAGCGGTCAGCTGTAATATAAAAATAAAATATGTGATAAATGGGGTAAAACATGCAAAACCACTGGTATGGTCCTTTTTAATTTGAGAATGCTTCTGTCTGTTTTTATTTTCATATTGATATTGAATTGTTTTTATAGCCTATGGATGGATGAATCTAGCTGCAGCCTCTTAGATGACGTCAGTCTCTCTTGTCCTCCCTCTGGAGACTCCTCCCATTGAAGCCATTGTTTATCGGTGCTGCTGATGCAGCTGTTTCTGTGTGTGTGAATGTGTGTGAGTGGATGGGTGGGGACAGAAGTGCATGAGATCACTGGTGAGCAGCGAGCAGTCCCCAGCGCCATGTGGAAATCCACAAAGACGACTTCCTCTGAAACTAATTAATCGACGCCACAAGCCCATTACGCTCGGTTAAAACAATTAGCATCTGCACATTGCGTGGGGAAAGCATTGTCATCTCAGCCGAGAAAGAGGCATCACGCTGGGATATAAATGCCTGTGTGTGTGTGTGTGTGTGTGTGTGTGTGTGTGTGTGATTGAGCCAACGCTTCCCATTCAAATCAATGAAGCTGAGCGCCATATGAGCCAGATGTGTAGAATCTATGGAATCTCCTTCCAAGAAAGGATATATAGGGAAAGAGATACACCCTGCTGAAACAGAGGAGGTTTTAAATACCCAAGCTTTGTTTTTCCTTTAACTTGGTGCATTGAGGTCACTGCATAACCCTTTCAAGTGGGAGGGAACATATGTTTTCCGCTAACACATAAACCCTCACCTCCTCAAGCCCACTCGACTCACTTCAGCCAAATAATAGCCAGCTCCTCCTAACCCCTATTAGTGGCTCAGTCAAACGATCCATCCATTCCCATTGAGCGTCGACCACATGGAAGGCCCATTTCTTCCCTGTTGTGCCGAAATGAAGGCGACGCGGACCGCTTGACAGGGTAATTACTTTTAATGAAATAATACAGCCATTGTAGACAGCAATTAAAAGTCGCTCTCATTCCACTCATTAGAGGAACTTACAGTTTACTTTCATTCCTCTGTTTTCTAATGATCCGAAGGCAGGCCTGTTAAATCGAACGGCTGGAGCATGTTAACCCCGTGGGACTGGCCCTTAGGTCCTGTTGACTGTGAGAGCACGCAAACAAAGAGAGGAAGAGAGAATAAAGAAGAGAACAGAAAGAGGCATATAAAAGGATAGAAACGTACATTCAGAAATGATCCACCAAACTTTCCACAAGTCAGAGCTCAGGTAGTTAGTGAGTTTTCCCCAGGTGATCATGAAGGTGGAGTGGTTTCCATATCTGAAGACAACATAAAAATATAATCTGATGCTTCTTTTTTCTCTTTGTGTTAAAACAAGCAAGCAAACAAACATCAGAAATGCTGATATTTAATCAAAGATCCAGTATTTTTACAGAATCTGTGATCTCATTTCATATAGTAATGATAGAAATACAAAAATGCATTAAAGCAGCAGCTATGAGTTCCCTTTTTAAAGCGTGCCAACCAGCTTCAAGAAATGTTTGCCGAGCTAACAAATGCAAATTGACCACCATTTCCTCACAAAAGTAACATTTCCATATTGCCTTAATGGTTTTTCTTTCTCCAGTCGTCCATCTCATGAATTCACAGTCAGTGAGGCTTTCTAACTCCATCTCTGCCCCGCTCTTCTCTTCTCTTTTTCTTTTCTCTCTGCAGCAATTTGGAAAGATTTTAGATGTGGAGATTATCTTTAATGAACGAGGATCCAAGGTAAGTGAACTAGAACGCCAGCTGCTTCATTACCATGTACTTCTTCTGTTTCCTAATGATGGCATTAGTGTAGTGTGTACATTGGCTGAGAGTAGTGGTCCCTAAGCCTGGTCCTGGAGAGCTGCATCCACCATGCCTCTCTTTCTCTTTCTCCCTCCCTCCCTATTGTTTTTGTTGTTGCAGCTCTAACCCAAGTTGTGAATCATTAGCCCTGTCAATCAATTCATTATTGAGCTGTTTCACAATTCAGTTAATCCACCAGCAGGCTGCAGAATTTATGGAATTGAAATTGCTTGTTTAGGGACCGGGTCCTCTTTGAAGCCTCTGTGTTGGTCCTACATTATTCAGGTTTTACCATTTTGTTTTTAAATACACTATAATTCAGGATAAGAGGTAAAGTTCTCTGGGATGTTTTGCAAATAAATGGTTAATCCTAATTTCACCTCACATTTCAAGCTTTGGACAAACAGGACATCATCTGTTTGCTATATGGAAGCTTTTACACATTCAATTAATGCCCACATCCATCATTTGTGATTTTAAAGGTGCCAGTTAAAGGATAAGCCTGGCGTTGTTCTATCATTTTCTTATTGTCAACAAATCCCATGAAAAGACCAAAACTAACAGTGTGTTCGTCCGTCTCTCAGTACTTTCCGACTCCCCTACTCTGTCTGTGGCTCTCAGCCCGAAGCCCATTGGTTCCTATTGAAGATGTAAATCTTTAAAAGTGAGCCACAGATATGCAGATGCTCAGTATAAATCCTGAAAACAGCTGGGCACTGTAGATTTTATTAAACGTTACTTAAACAGGACTAAATAGTGTTGTTGTTGTTGGGGACTGTTTTCAGCGGCGGATTAATCCACATTTGGTGCTCCAGTGAGTATTTCTGGCAGCAGGACGGTGTGTGTGGGATTGAGTGAAAATAAACTACATTGTGTGTTCATGGTGGCTCAGTGATGTGTTTTTAATGCATGTTGGACAACAATGGAACTCAATGACACTGGGGAATAACATTACTTAGGTTTTGTTGAGGGATTTGTTGACATTAAGAAAAATGTAGAATATAGACAGCCCTATCCTTTTAAGGTCTGTTGTACAGAAAATCTGAAATATTCAATATAATTCAAATTTTACCTCTTAAAATCTTATTAAAAATCTTATTTTAACAGTGTCTTTCTTGCACAGCTTTGATCATGTATGTATGTATTTCAAAAGTAATTTGAACTCCTAAACCAAGAATACCAACAAGCCAGCAGAAAAATAGCCACAGCACTGCTGCGTTACTGCAGTATTAGTCTCCTAACCACCTACCATGGACAGGTAAAGCCTGCGGTGGTGTGAACAGCTGAGTGCTACTCATCCAGCCGTTCATTTAATAGAGTGTACTAAGCTCCACAGCTTTCCATTCATAAAGGAGACAGGATCCCTGGCTGGGTGTTGAGGCATGAATACTATTGATTCCCATTCATACCTGGGAGTAGTTTGGGCTCGTATACAGGCATGCATGGAGCCCCGGAACCAGGCGATGCTGCTGCACTCGGCCCCCTCTGCCAGACAAGATTGAGCACCGGATAAACCTGCCTCCTCCGCCGTAACAAGCATTTATTGTTTGTGCCCTACAAAGCCATTACCCATGATGCCTCTCTCTCTCTCCTGCACCCTGTGTGCTACATAATGAACCTACCAGGCCATTAATAAACAATCTATTTCCTATGAAGGTTTGGCAATTTGCATTCAATATGTTTGTCTCCTTTGAAAAATGGGGGCTACACTCTCCCCTCTTGTAAGCTAATTATTTGTGCATGATAAAAAAAAAAGATAGAGGGGGTAACCACAGTCGAGTGAATGTCCAAAGGATTAATTTTGCCCTCAATTCCTTTTTTGAATTTATTTCTTTATCTCTCTTTCCCCAAGGACAGGTCTCGTGTTATTTATGCTAGGAATAGCAGCCCGGAGATCCTGTGTATGCATACGAGATCGCACTGTTCGCCATCTCTCACATGTATTACATCCTCAAGCAATTATCAGGCAGTGCTGGCCATGCTCCCTCTTCCCCTGCCCATACCTCTATAAGTATATATAGAAACCAAAGGAATGGGACTTGTTTGGCCAGCATATCTTAATGCTTTCGCTATAGAGTTCAGGTCCAGCATCCCAGTCCACATAACTCAAGGAAGTGACAAACCCCCCCAGGGGAGCGAGGGAGAGAGTTTGGAGGGAGGGGGATGGAAATTGCAGGTTGGGTATATTTTGGTCAGGGTTTTAAAGTCAATATTCTGGCTCTTCTCTATCACAGAGGATAGTATTTGCGGTGACACCATTCACTTTTTCGCATGAATGGGCCGGTGTAATTTTGTCTCCATAAAAATGTCCTACTTATTAGAGCAGTGAATTAGAAATAGTCAGAGATCAAGTTAACGTCTCTCTTCGGAGAATTCACACTCACTCCTTCTCCTGTTGCCCACATCTTCAAAGGGAGACGGGCCATTTGAGTAGCCGCGCTGCTGAAGTTGTGTAGATAATTATACGACTATTATGGCAGCTAACACAGTGTTTTGCATCCACTGCTTCCTGACATTCACCCATGGCACGGGTGCTGTGCTGTTTAATTGGGTAAAGCAGGCAGGTTTGTTGGTGTTGTTGTGTGAGGTCATGTCACCGTTATCCTCTCCTCCTCGGATCTCTCTGTTTGCTGTTTCCTGACGCCTCACTAACTGCCTCTAATTAATCTGGCTGCTTACAACTCGACTCTGCCGCCGCCGCTGCTCACCTACTCCTGTCTTCTCACCTCTCTTTCCCTTCTCTCCTCCCTTCCCTTTCTTTTTCCTCTGTGTGAATGTGTGTGGGTGTGTATGTGTGTCCATCCTTTCCTCCTTCTTTTTCTCTACTGGTGGCTAACGTGGCGCTCTCAGGGCTTTGGGTTTGTAACTTTTGAAACAAGCACAGATGCTGATCGTGCACGGGAGAAACTAAACGGTACAATCGTAGAGGGACGCAAAATAGAGGTGCTTTTCATTTTTTCCCTTTTCCCCACCTTTTTCTACTTCCTGCCTGCCTCCTAAACTTACCTGTAAAACCCATGCATTAGCATGTGGCTGCTATGTGTGTGTGTGTGTGGATATCTGCATCCCTGAATGTACGTGTGCCTGGATGCATGCATGCATAATGGTGCGTATAACTTGTTCTCAGTAGAATACGGGATCCATACATGTCAACCTGGACACGCCAGTTGTCCATCATTACCTGACAATGCAGAATGAATGCATGCCATCATCCTCTGGGTTCCTGTCAAATCTGAGAAGACCTGCATTCCCCTGTCACCATCGTTTAGTGTTGCCTGCTCTTGTTTACGACGAGCTGAGCCCCCACTCAGTCATTCTCATCGGGTCAATAGAAGAAAATCAAAGCACTGTCTGTGTTTTTCTTTTGGAATCCATTTGTTTATCCAACCAATTACTGAATTTGAAGGATGTTCTTTTCTTTTTTTTTCATACCTGTGGGTAATTGATGCATGTTTTCTCCCTCTTTCCAGTAATTTAATAATCTGTTAGAAAATTGAAATGATGAATAAATTCATGAAAGGGGGAACCAAACTCAATCACACAAAAGTGCTACAAACATTTACATAATTATTTATTTATTTATCTATTATTTTATGAATTTGCCTTTATTCGTCTTGGTTTGCTGCTTGCTTTTGGCCCATCCTGCACATCTGGATAGTAAATGTGAAGGTCAGTGATAACAGGACTTGTTTTTTTATTGCTTTGAACAGGTGAACAATGCAACAGCACGAGTGATGACAAACAAAAAAGTGGCCAACCCTTACACGAATGGTAAGTGCCAAACTGTATTATAAAACTAATCAGAAACCTAATATTTCCATTTAGTATCTCATTGTCAGCTGAGTTTCTTTTTGTTGTTCACTAGGCTGGAAGCTGAATCCAGTGGTAGGAGCTGTCTATGGTCCTGAACTGTATGCTGGTAAGAGACCTACAGCTTCTGCAGTCAGAATAGAAGAGTGTTTTTCTCTCTACCTTCCACTGTATGTACTGCACCGCACCTGAGGCCACTATCAGCCACAACCTATCCCAATCTGACCCCTGAATTTCTACAATCAGGCTCATCCTGAACCTACTGAACATGAAATTCTCCTCAAATCAAAGTGAATCTGAGAGCGGCCCAGATAAGCAGTGGATGATCCAAGCCTCTCTGAGTGGCTGAGGGAGCCTGAGCTATTGTTTGCGCGGTGTGCAACTGTAAAGCTGAAAAAAATGATTTCAAGAGCAAGCGCCCCTGCAACTGTTATCAGATTGTGGAGGCCGCTGCTGTGGATGGATTTGCCAAGTGCGCCAGATTGACTTTTACAGAGCTAACCGAATAAGGGAGATTGAGTGAGCGATATTGTTGGCACCTACCCTGTCGAAGGCCGCTATTCCTTCTGGTCTCAGTAATGGAGGAATGAGATGAGCTCAGTGGGGTTTTCCCTATCTCTCTCTGCCTCGACATGCCAGCTTTATTGCTGTATGTTATATGAACCCTTTGCATTTTAATGAGGGGGAAATGGTACTATTTCATTTGGAAGAAGTGCTGAGCACATCGCACCACTTTAACGGCTTTCCTTTCTGCTCATTAGACTAAAATCTGTTCATTCCCCGGACAGCTTTACGGCGAACCTCTAAATAACTGTCCATGACAGAAAGCAGTCATCTATCATTTTTATTTCATCCCCAACCCCTCCGCCCCCCCATGCCTCCTCCCCTGCCCCCTCCCAAACACTGCCTTGGTTTCAACATCTTCCCCTGATAATTATACACACATAAACGTACACATATCCCTGTGTAGGTGCAGGACCATGCTCAAACGTCTACATTATGCCATGGTCAGGTGAATTTTCACTAAATTAAAAATCTGGACATTAAGTAAGTATTAACTGATATTAACAATCATTTCACTGACCTATACACACACACACACACACACACAACACAATCCCCTGCTCTGTTTTTGGCCCTCAGTCCAAAGCATTCCAGCATACAGAAATAGATAACCTATGTAGAACACAGACACTAATACATGTCCCCTCTTTCATGCGCACTTTCTCTATTTTACACACACACACACACACACACACACACACCCCAAATCATCTCATAAATCAGAGGGAGTGTGGTCCACCACTCCAGGCAGGGGAAGCAGGAGGGGTTGGGTGATTTATTGGCTGCTAATTTTTCAAGTCGTCTTGACATGGCACTGGAGTTTGCCAAGCCTAAACGACAACATATGCTTGCCAGCTGGGAAGATGGGAAACATAAATAAGAGATACATTTTTGAAACAAAACTGCCCTGATGAGCAGCAAAAGGCCGCTTTAGCTCTAGAAAAAAAAAAAAAAAAAAAAAAAAAAAATACACTGACCAAGCCTTTGACTATGATGTTCCTCCCCTCCCTGAAAAAAACCCCACAAGAATCAGGTTCACAGGATTCAGGACGTATTCCAAAATCATTATAGCTACAGTTAATATACTTTTGGTGGGAGTAAAATGGGATATAAAGGCGATTAATCACTGTTTATCAGTCCTCATTTCTGTGCGGGAGATCAGTGAAATTGGGAGCTATAAATCCTGGCTCGGTGACAGCACACTTCGTCTCCATTCGTCCTGGCGCTACAGGTTTATTGTCCTCAAAACCCATTCAGGAGAATGACGGATGAGAGCCTCATGCCGGCTCCCCGCTCTTAACCTCTTCCAGGGTAGATTGGCTCCTCCTACTGATTGGGGGTAGTTGGTAGGGTACAGGCAGGTGGCGCCAACCCCGAGTCCATGTCCTCTGTTGCCACCTAATACCCAAACCTCCCCCAGAGCCCTGCTGGAGGGAGGAGGGGGTCGTGGTCCAGGAAAAGAGGAGCAAGGTGATTGGGTTCCCAGTCAAATGGAGGGACTGGCAATAAAACATGGCAGTGGCACAAATCATGGTGTGTTGTAGCTGGTAGGCATCCAGTATCTGTGCTCCCCTTTGTCCCTTTTTACTGTGCGCTGATCAGGTTTACATGAAAACTTTAGTAGAGCAAACCCCAGAATCTGTCCTCCACTGCCTCATCTATATACATCTATCCATGTATAACAACAACCATCTGACTTGGTCCATTTTATTTGCTTAGTGACACGTGTACTTGTATACTTTAGAATTATATATATATGAGTGGCTGTGTATAAAGCTAGTACAAATGTGAGTGTGTACAGGTACAGCATGTAGATTTCTGTATAGGTACATAAAGTTTTAAATTGTGTTTATATATTGTTTTTGACATGTTACATGTTAGTGTGTTCTATGTGGGTACATATGTAAAAAAAAAAAAAAAATGTTTATCTACGTACACATGTATTTGTGCATGCATACATGCACATATATGGATCAGTGTAATCAATTTAAAATTAGCTTTAATATTCTTATTTTATTATTTATTATATAAAATGAAGAGATTAATATTATATCAAAACATGGAAAAATTGAATTAAATAAGTAAGACAAACATTCAGAGGCAGATCTGTTTAGCTCATCTTACAATAACTGGCAAACTTTTCTGGATTGTTCCTCGTGTTGGATGTTTTCAGCACCATGGACAGCTGCCACTTAGAAATCCCTTCATATGGCCAGTGCCCTCGGGCTAACAGAGAGAGACTTTCCACTGCAGCTAATTCCTAAAGTGACAGAAGATGAGTAGTTTTCCATTCACTACTTCATATTTTCTATTACTAAGGTGGAGTTTTTCTTGAGGACTCGTGAAAAGCTACCAGCTGTGTAAATGACAGAAAAGAAAGGCTAATTGCCATCTTAATATATGTAGACAGATCCTTTCATTGTTGGAGTGTACGTTAGGGGGATAATTAAGCTCCAGACTCTTGATTAGATTAAGCTGTTTTTGGTCCCCAGTGCGTGGATTAAGTGCTCATTGCCCGATGTATTTTAGCAGGAAGTATTAGAGAGATCAACCTTGTGGAAAATCAGATCTTTCTTTATGGGAGCCGGTTATGACCCCATCATGGGCACAGAGCTGGATTACCTCAGGTCCAACTGGCTCTGCAGGTATTGAGCTTCTCTCAAGTTGACACATATGACATATGAGGTGCAGCGTGACCCCGCTGCCCTCCAGCACATAACTCATATTTTCTACAGCCCCCCTCCCGGAAAAGGTGTTTGACTTTGGTGGCTAGACCAGGTTTGTGCTCTCACACACCGTGGCTGTTGTTGCTTTTCACAGGCTTACCAAGGTGTGACAGTGCCTTTGATTTATGGGTTATTATTGAAGCAGTGTAGCCTATCGCCAACTCATTATAAGTTTACATTCACATACATCACTGCATGCATATTGCATACAAATTTCCAAAGAAGAAAGAAAGAAGCAATTGGACTTTCTGGGGCCCAGAAATAGTAGTGATTTGTTAAGAAGAGTGGGGAAAAAACACATCTCGGAAACTATCAAAGAGGATTGTTTTTGCCCTTTAGCAACTGCGCTCAGATGTCCACTGCTCCAAAAAAAGAGACTAATTTAAATGTCAAGGTCAGCATTATAAATCACTTGGGGGAAAGGGGGCACCCTGCGAGTCCAGGTAGTCTATTGGTATGTTGGCAGCAAACCAAGTGCCATACACCTTGGTGGGTGTTTGGAGGGGGGCTATGTGGGCGTTACCTGGCCAAATGAGACGCAGAGTTTGAATATGTGTGCAGACCTACTAATGGAGCATGATGTTAATGGCAGAAGACATCAAACCTGGCACTCTGTGTTTATAAAAGCACCAGTAATCTGTTTCCCTGTCAGCTTTATTGAAGCAGTGGGGCTAGGGTGTGCATTGTGCATTAGGGTGCTCACTGGCCTCGTCCACCTGCAGGGTTAACGCTGAACACGGCACAGTAGCACCGGGCCGTCACCCCCCAGGCAGAAACGTATTCGAGCTACCATGGATCTTCATTTCAGTCTAGTTGATCTGTGATTGCGAGGGACTGCCTGCCGTCTCCTTTGTGGCAGCGGGTTCATCTGAAACACATCGGATACATGTTATTAACCTCTGTTACTCACCCCACGTGAGCCACCCTCCCCCCAACAAGACCAGACAGGAGCTTCACTGCTCCGCTTGGAGAAACTGAAGTGGTCTGTGATGAATTCACCCAAAACACGTCATGGAAATGAACAAAAAAAGAATAAGGTGTGGGGAGGGAGAAGAGGGGGCGTTGCTGGGGGTGAAGAACAACAGGGATGACTGTGTTGTGATGGACTAGGCATTGGGGGAGGGAGATAAGGTGAAGAACCGAGGGAAGGGGCATGTGAGGGAATTCCGATTGCAGGAATAGGAGGCCAACTTAATCACGTCTAGAGATCTGTGTTTTTGCACGCACCTCCACAGCTTGTAATCAGACAGCCACTGGACTGATTGAAGGTTACGTAGAGAGCTGAGGATCACATCATCCGTCCTCTAATCTGTGACCACGGGCATTTTGTTGCACCATCAGCCCAACCCTCCCTTTCTGATTCGCTGGTAGCCGTCAGCAGAGGACATATGTAGCTGTGTGATCGGCTAAACATGGTCCCAGATGGGTTTTCGAGATGGGGGTCATGCTGAGGTTTGGGCCTTGGCTGTCCAGCCCATCTGCTCCATTTCCCCCTGGGAAAGTTCTGAACATCTAGTCAAGAACAATGTTCACCTCCCATTTGACTCTACCTAGCACCTAGAAACGCCCTCTACCTCTCTCCCGTCCACGTCCCACTGTTCTCCTCGCTGCTAGCCCATTGTGTCTAAACTATGCAAAAGCCGTGGTGCGAAACTAGTGGTATTGCATCCATTACCTGCCTATGCTTCAAGGCTGCCCCTCGCCAGGCGTCAGGAAAGGATGCGTACAGCAAATGTGGATCCTTGCTGAGTACGGCACAAAGCAGCGAGCTGGGAAAGGGGAGAGTGCTCGATGAGGCGCACCTAGGAAAGATTAAATCTATTGTTTCCTTGTCTTCCCCATAATGCATTCTGTCATAGGGAAAGCAGTGCCACACGTCTCTCTCTAATGTATTCTGTCATAAGGTAAGCAATGCCAAGTCGAGGATGTTCTCTGAAAGTCATTTTCTCTTCTCTTGTGTGTTTCCGTTCATAGTTACAGGGTTTCCCTACCCTGCCACAGGCGCTACAGTGGCCTATAGGGGTGCCCACTTGCGAGGTCGGGGGCGGGCTGTGTACAACACGTTCCGCACAGCTCCACCGCCACCACCAATCCCAGCTTACGGAGCGTGAGTATTAAATTTCTAACCTGAATCTGGAAAATAACAATGAGACAGATTTAGAATTAAAATTAGACAGAGCCAGACTTTTAGTTGTGTTCATGCTGTAGTATGAGTGTGTGTGACTGCATACAAGACTTTCTTGCTCCAATTACGTGCTTGCATGCAAATGCTGGAGTTGTACATACTGTAATTGCATTTGCATACTGTGTATTAGTCATAATTTCAAAGAAGAGATAATTATGTGATTATGTCTCAAGACCATGCACTTTATGTTCAACAGGGGAGTGGGGTGATAAGTGTCATTATATATTGTGTTGTTGAAAAGTTATTATAGACCATGCGCAATTTTGGAAAACTATTTAATATCAAAAGCATTCGAGTTGACTAATGTTTGTAAAAATAATACTGGTCATCAGGTGTTTCTGTCCATTAATTTGTTGTTCTTCCTGGAGGGGTCTTTGGGGAGTAAAATCATTGTTGGTATCTAGGTATGTACATGCCCTAACACTCCTTATATTTGTACATTGTCTGTTGACAAAGGAGGAACTAACAAAGCCACAGGGAGAGAGCAGTAGAGAGCTGAGATAGCGTATTACTGGGCAGATCTCACTGGACTGTGACCAGGGACTATGCTGATCTCCTGGCTTTGTGCAGCCCTGCCTCACACTCATCTCTTATCAGCAGTGGTCTGTGTGGCCGTGGGAGAGGTCTGACGGAGGCAGGCCAAGGGCCCAGTATAGCTGTCTATCTGTGATTAGATCAGGATCCGTCTTACTGCAAAGAGACTCGCCGCTGAAACCGGGACTGGAAATCCCACGTCCCCTTTCTCCTCCCTCCCACTCCAGGGGCCTCTGCTACTGATGGCAGCTGGTTGATTTATATAGCGGAGTCATGTGACGAGCTCCTTTGCTGCCTTCTTTTGTCCTCCCCTCTTCTCCCCACCACCACCACCAGCCCTCCTGACAACACTGCTGCAACTGGAAAGACAAACAATTTTACCAGAGCAGAAAATTGGACGGGGATGTGAAACGGTTGCACTTTTCGCTTTAATGTGTCATTCATTATTTGTGGTACAGTACACCAAAGCTGCTAAGAGCGGACCCCACAGACCCACAAATGGTTGAAATAGGAAGAACGTCAAAGGCTGAAGTTCAGTAGGGTAGCGTGTACGCCAAATCAACTAACGCTCCTTTCCTGTTCTCTAATTTCACAGGGTGGTGTACCAAGATGGCTTCTATGGTGCAGAGATCTATGTAAGTACAGTTGGCTTGTCCTCTTGCCTGCTTAGATGAAACAGAAGTAAAGCAGACAAAAAGCCCAGCCCTGGAGACAAAAACGTGATCTCCTCAGCCCCCAGCGTAATCCCAGCCTCGCTGCCAAGCCGGCGTCGATTAGGACTCTGTCTGCTGTGCCAAGAAACTCAACAACAAAATTTAAAACCCCCTGAGCTCCTCCCTCCTCTCTCTCCTCTCTCTTCCCATGATCTCAGACTTTGGCAAAGAGGCAGAACCAGACTCAGTGTCCCGTGTCAAGTTAGGTCATTTCTTACTTTAGATGTGTCTGGGTTTTTGAGGGGGCTTGTCTTCTGCAGCCCTCACCCTGCCTCGCTACCTCTGTTCTCCTCTCTCCTGTTTTGCGTTTGTGTACACTCAGAGGGTTTGGCTGGGATATCCCTGCCTGCCCCAGGGGGTCTGTGCAGGCCTGAGTGGAGCCGGTTCCTCCCAGCCATCACCATGTGGGAGATAAGAGGAGCGGTAGCAGATAAAGGGATTAGCCATCCCTCCGGATCTGTCCATGCAGGCAGGGTCACATCAGGGGCTGGCCCTGCTGCACGTCGTCCTTGACTGAGAAAAGCATGGACGCTGTGGAGATAATGCTGAAATTACCACGCTGCCCCACTTTGACATTAGTCCAAACGTTTGTGGGAGGATGTAATTTGTCCCTTTGATTCTGCTGCTTTTTTCTTTGCCGCCGTCTGCCGAGATAGCGAGGTGACAGTGGGCACAGCAGCAATAACCGTTGCCTCTCACTTTCACTCTGACGACGACGACCAGGGTCTGGGAATGAATTGTTGAACCCCAGTGATATATGACTTACACACCAGCCCACACGATAGGACTGTATTTCACTGGTTTTTATTGTAGCGACATCCACCACCATAGACGAGACCCGGGCTGCGTTCTGAGTGATACTGTTTGTCTCTCTCACACTCGTTCAGCCACCTCCAGCTAAGCCCTGCACCCCGATGTCCCTTGACCAAGGCCTGACCAGGCTGGTCCATCACTCAATCCGTCACGCCAGCCGCTGGTGCTTTGCTGCCATTAGTTTTGGCACTGGCCACTGCACTGCTTCAGACTGGCTGAGTGTGCGTGAAGGTCTCGAGCGACCGAGAGGAAGCTGTCCCTTAGCCCTCAATGTCCTCCACAATCATTCAGTGGACACTGGCTTGCTGTCAAAACCAGCCAGCTGACGTGTCGAAGCTTCCTTTTGGAAATAGATGACCTGGTAATACATTGGCAGAAAGGGAAACTGGATGCATTCACATTTAAATATACACTACATATATTGCATGTGCTAATACATATGCATGCATGCACCTCCATGTAGAAACACACATGAGCGCACACATACATGAATGCACAAACACTCCGTACGACAAAATAACAAATGTGCTGCACTGTTGTGTGCAGGATTTGACAATGGGGGAGAGTGATTTATTGGTCTGTGTTTGTTCAGGCTGTAATCAGCACAGTCCCAAGGCATGGCTGTCCCACAGGAAGTCATCTGCCTCAAGTGCTGTGACTTCCTGTCTCGGTGGAAAACCTTGAGGGGAATTGGGGAAGTGTGATTCAATTGCTGTGGCCCCTGACCTGATTTCATGAGCGGCCGCAACCATCTCACCGTTGCCTCTCTGCATCGCTCTCCATTGAATGTCGTTCCCCTTGAGTTTAAAAATGAATGAAAACATGCATTATTAAAAGCCACCTATCCACCGTACGGACGCAGATGGGCACACACTCCACTGGCACTAATAGAAAAACAGTGGGAGAACAGCTTCATTTTTCAAAGAGAGTAATAGCAGCACTCCACAATGAGGTCTTTAATTCCTTCCCCACTCTGGCAAATGAATACAGCGGTCCTGACTCCCCAACGGTCCAACCGTCTTCTGCCTTCTTACTTCATCTGTGAGACAGGGGGGTCGTGTAAAGGAAAAGGGGCTCTTCAATAATGTAGCAGCAGAACCTCCTCAATCTAAAAATGGTCTAAATTTGGGGAGTTGGCTCACGTGGCCTCTGTTATGCTGTTGCTGCTACTCAGATGAGCCTCCAGTGTGACAATGACTCGCTCCCCCCAAATATGCCGCCTCCCAGAGCATCATTCATTCCCCAGTTGCCACCACACCATATATCAAACAGCACCCTCTGGTGTCTGAAAGGGAACCTGCAGTTGGGGAATATGGGCTGATGATCAAAAATAGTGTGCAGTGACATTTACTATTAAGGCAATTTAAAGCTCTGTGTCTGTATTGTTGTTGCCTTGTGTCTCTGAGATCTAACCTTTGTCTGTGCAGGTTGAGCTTAATCATTGATTAACACTGTGGTATTTTTACAGGGTGGCTATGCAGCATACAGATTTGCCCAGCCCACCACCACCGCTGCTTACAGTGACAGGTGAGCATCCCTTTCATCCGGTTTTCAAGTGGGCTGCATTGAGTGACTGAAATGAATCTTTATGTACCGTTATGTTGTACCAATACTACTGAATGTTTGTGCTGCGTGCTTCAACAGTCCCAGATCTTGAAATGTGTTTTTTTTAGATTTAGATCCACGTGTCTTTAATTTCTGGGTCCGTTTCTCTTATTTCCATCAAACATAAATAATGTAACGTCACGTCAAGAGCTCATATACTATGTTCGACAAGCTATCTTTTGTTGGTCTGTTAATGCGAACTTCTTGAATTTAAAGCAACAAGTTGATCCTGCAGGCTGTCAAATAGAGGAAATTACTGACTAAAGTAGAAATAGATGAGGAAGATTGAAGGAAAACGAGTACACTGCAAAACACTCCATCACAAAATAAGTCTTGGAATGCAACATCACAAAATGATATCTAACAATGTAGAAGTAGCAAAAGGGTGGATTTTTGTTTGAAGTAAGTGCAGTGTTTTCCTTACAAAAAGCAACACATCTACGGTCCAGTCATAGATGAAGAATGTATGTGATGGATGGGGGCTGCTTCACCAGCACTTTCTACATTTTCAATATTCTATGTAGGTTATTTGGGGTTTCTTGGGTTTTTTTTCTTCCTCTCCAGTTATCTTATCTATTAGGCAAACCGCTGTATTCTTTTTAGCTTGGAGCTAAAGAACAAAAAGAAAAAGAAAAAAAAAGACTAACCTTGTTGGACTCGATGAGAAAAGCAGTGATATATGTCATGACTCTCTGCTTGTGATGGGAGAGTGGGTATATCACTGCGGTATTTATGAATGGCCTCAGGTCTGTGGAGGGGAGGTAGGGAGGCAGAGAGAGGGAGAGATGGACCGGCAGGAACTCTATCACTTCTGAGTGATGTCACTCTGGTTCAGGTGTGCTCCGTTTGAGGAGGCGTCGCTGATTCATTTCGGCCCCTGAAAGCCGTTGTCAGCCGGGATGTGGGCTGGTTTGGGAATCTAATCTGGGAAGGATTGAGCATGTCACTTGTGATAACGTACACCCTGCCTGAGAGCCTGAAGATCATATCGATAATGTAAGATTTATCAGGCCTCGCCGCGGCTCGAATTATGAGCAGCCGTGCTCGGCGAGAGCAGAAATTGGACAGCAGCTTTTTTTCCTCTCGGAGTGATTTAATTCCTGTTTCTCTTGCCTATACTTTTCCCTGAGATTTAATGTAATTCGCCCCCAAGTTGTTTGTTTTGCTTTGTCCGTTTGTTTCCTTTTGAATAAGCGGTCATGCCCATTGGATCAATAGGGGTTTGTCGGTATTGTCTCAGCAATACCTTATCAGACTTAACAGTGGAGCAGTCAGCCAATCATAAAAAGAGGTCACCAGGATTGTGGAAGGCGTGTGAAAGCCCTGCAAAATATGAAACATTTATTATCTGAAAAGCCTACAGTGCTCACAGGCTGCATTACCAAAGCCCTTTAAGTAACCAAACAGAGTTCATACCAGTGAGTGTGATGTATCAAAGTGGCCTTGTGAGGAGCCAGTTACATTGTAGAAACCCTGCTGGCTTCCAATCAGCTCTGTTGAGGCTCTGTGACATTGCACAGGGTGGTTTGACCTGCTGGTCGTCAGCAGTGCCACTCTGGTGAGAGTCATTTTGTAGATATATTAGCCTTAGAGGGCCTGTGGGGTTCGGTGCTCACTGAAGATAAGAGGACCACGGAGACTTCCCCTGACCATCTCATGGCACTGGCCTCCTCCCCAAGGAGCCGAGACAGCCTTTCTGATTTCATGTCCTGCTCACTGACCTTGGGTGCTGCTGGACTTAAATGGGCAGAGCCATATTTAGATCTATATAACTCAATGTAGCTCATGCAAAAGGCATGAATGCTGTATGTCTTGTTGTCTCCTTTAGGAGAATTTCTTCCTCTCTCCACTTTTTTTTTTTATTCCTGGTTGATTTGGTGCCCTCAGTCCTTGGCTGGGTGTGCCTTATCTGCTCCGTGCAGACCCTCATTTGCAAGCGAGCATTGGAATTGGAAAAAAAAAAAAAAAAAAAAAGGAAAGTAAATAGAGGAATATGTGAAGTCGAATAAATAAATAAATAAGGCAGACACATCTTGTCCTGTCTCAGAAGGAAATTGGAAGGATTAGTTCCAAACCAGCAACAATGAAAAGACAGGGGCGTGAGCCCAGTGTGCAGCCTGGGTAAACAAGAACAGGGTGAGAGACCAAGCCCTCCAGCACCAACTGTGTTTCCCTCTCTTTTTGCTCATTACCTATTCCATCCACCTAATCAGATGACAATGAAAAGACAAGTATAAATCACCAACCTTTGAACTCCCCCTTTTTGAACCACCTTGTATAATGTAGGAAGCCCAGGAGGCTGAGGAGGAAAATAATTGATTGTGTTAGAGACTTGAAAGAGTTGACTTGAGGGGTTGAGCATTAAACAAGCATGCATAAATGTTCTGCTCTCCTCGTCAATGATAGATCAATGACTTCGTTCTCTGTGCCTCCTGTTGTGCAGCTATGGCAGAGTCTATGCAACAGCAGACCCCTACCACCACACGATTGGCCCTGCCGCCACATACAGTGTGGGAACTATGGTAAGTCTATGAGACCGCCGCCCGTTTCTGTCTGCACCCTATTTGAAACATCATGAGCTAGCGCACACACACACACACAACTCACACTCCAAAATAAAGACCAGAGGCTGCAGCGGTCACTGGTTTTTATTTATGTATTTATTCATCAATTGATTTAGTTTTTGTCATGCTATCTGGCACACCCTAGTGGAGCTGAGCGGTACTGTAAAACCCAGGCATGTGGAAATTGGCTCAGACATGTAGTGCAACAAACTTATGTTATGCCACACAAGCTCACCTCACGCAATATTAATATGACACGAGTTCCTCCTGAAATGAGAATGAGTGATTACTGCAGTGTGGTTTTTAACACAAACTTTGCATCTTACATAACAACTACATTTCCAAGCTTTCTGTTCATTCTATATCACTCAACTCGCTACAGAGTGAGTTGGATCATTTTTATTTTTTCCATTCAGCCAAACCAAACTTGAAGGGATGAAGTTGAATTGTTAATGTCTGTTTTTAGCTAGCTTTTGCAGCTACTGTAACATCAAAGATGAAAAGTGATGATAAATAAAAGAGCATCTTTTTTGAGACAGAGACAGTTTCTCTTTGGTTTTGTTTTATGATGATGAGGGGATGGGACCGGGCTCACAGACCAAACCTAGAGATTAAGGACCATCAAACGCATGCAGCAGTGTGCCGTGGGACATAAAAGAGAGAGCAAGACGGGGGGGAGTTGTCTCGCCCTCCCCTCCGGCCCACAAGCTCGATCGGAGGGGTGCTCTCTGCTTGAGAAATGACTCAAATTTACCATTCCGGCATGCATGCGATTTTTCAACAACATAAAAAAAGCATACAGTTCCCCGGTGCAGCTGCTAGCTAAAAGCTTTCATTAATTAAGACATTTCTTTTTCCTCTTCATTTACTTAATTAAAAATGTGCTTGAATGTTTTTTATTCTTTATTCTTTTTCCTCCAAATTTCCTTCCATTTCTCTGACACTTTGTTCATCCTCTCGATGAAAGCAGAAGACAGGATTTGGCCCCTAAAAATATCAGAGCTAATGTTGTGTGTGTTGGGAGCTCAGGGAGCTAACACAGACTCGAGAGGGTGTGTGTGTGTGTGTGTGTGTGTGTGTGTGTTCATGTGGTGTTGAACAAATGGCGAAGCTACTGGGAGATGGGCTGTGGTGAGGCCAACATCGAATAAACTCGTGAGCTAAAGAGAAAAGACCAGTTTGGTTCCTAATTCTTTAATCATATTTGATTGATGGTTCTCCAGCTGAGAGGAGTCATTTTTGCATTTAAAAGCTATACAATAATTAGTTCCTCTGAGGTTGGAAATTCTCTTTTCTCATTTCCAGCATACAGAAGCATCTCATATGGATGAAAGTTTTGTACAAGCAAGAGGGCTCCCGAAATTAGGCAAAATTAGCCTTTGAAGAGACACTCAGTAGCCTTTGGAGTTTTTCTGAATTCCTAATTGCAGCACAGCCACCGAAAGATGAGAGGAGGGACCTTGTGTGTGTGTGTGTGTGTGTGTGCGTGCGTGCGTGCGTGCGCGTGCATGTGCAGGTGTGCATGCATAGGCCCACATGCATGCTTTATGTGTGTGTCTGCCCTAGATATCTTGAGCATGGTGCTAAATCTAAGGGCTAATTTCCTGTGGTGGTTTGCCAGAAAGGTGCAGACACCTCCGCTAGACTTGAAAAGGAGCTGTGATTAAACCTCTCTGAACTTATTCTGCTTTGGTTAAATTTCTGATCTTGTTACAGCCTGAAAAACACTGGTTTTCCTCAAGTAAAAAGCACAAAGCACAATATATTTTAATTTATTTCTTAATGTAATTAATTAAAGAAAATATGTAACCCAGGCCCAGTGTTTCTAGGATATTTTTTTCCAAGAAAGTGCTCTTTTTTGCAATGCTACTATATTAAAAAAAACAATTTATTTTCTATCAGCTACACCACCTTAACTAATCCACCTTAACTCCTGATGACCCTGTTCCTAACACACACTCCAAAGATTGGCTTAAATATATCAAACTATCAATCCGCCTCATGATCGTTATCATGTGGAAACCGATATAAATAACTTGCATGGAAAAAGGAAGGAAATTTGTGGAGAAAGAGAAGAAAGAGAAACCAGTTAAAGCTGTCACCTGAATACTGATTGGTACTTTTTCATCTTTGATGTTGCAGGCTAGCCTATACAGAGGAGGGTACAGTCGCTTCACTCCCTACTAAAAGAAAGAAAAAAAGCGAGAAAAGACAGAGACATTACCCCAACAAACAAACAAAAAACAATCTAAAAAAAAAAACAAACTCAAAACAAGCGAACACCTGGTCCTTGGTGGAGAGCTAAATCAAACTAAAAGCTTCCAGGTCCCAATGCTGAGCCCCTCCCCTGACACCCTCTCAAGCCGATATTTCTACAACAACCTATTTGATGTCATCATTGGTCTGCTCTTGTTTTGTATTCATTTTGTGCTTTTGGTTTTCTTTTGGAAAGTTTTATGCACATGTGCATTATCTTGATTGCTGAATATGGGTGCTGTGTCACCATAACCAATGTGAGCCTACTGCAGCACGCATGATGCATGCTCAGAGGTGTGTGTATGCAGCCGCTGTCATCTGACTAAGAATATACTGGGGCATTTTTATGATATATATACACATGACAAACAGGAAACATACCACGTGTGATCACGTCGACACTGATCACTAATCCATACCAGTTAATTATTTTCTAACTTCTATCTTCCATTTAACATGCAGAAATAAAGAGATCAGTCCACACGCTGACTAACATGCCTTGGTAATTCTTAGATCAAAGATAGCACTGCTCTGATTGCTTTTGTTTTTCTGTAAAAGTTGGAGTGTCCTACTTTTGTGCACTTGCATTAGAGCCTTACAAGCTGTACTATGTGGTATGACAGCATGCAGAGTAAAGGGTCACGAAGGTCAGGTGTTCTGTCTTGGACTCACAATGCTCATACTCCAGCCCAGTCTCCTGCAAATTACTCTACGTTTGTATGCAATTATTCTGCGTTAGGGGGAAATGGAACGCTGTCTGGGTTACGTTCAGGGACAAAATCGTTTGGCATTTCATGTAAGTACAGCCAAAGGTATATATATATATATATATATATATATATATGTGTGTGTGTGGATGAGCGTTTGCCTTTCCCACCATCAACCGGGCTTCACATCCTGTCTCATGCGTTGGCAGTGATATTTTTAATACTTCACAGGACCAAATGAACCATGTGCTCTTAGTTGGAGAGCACTCGTCTTTCATTAGATCCTGTTTGGTAAACGGTCACGTCTTTTAAACTCCACTCCCCCAGTTTGTAACACAGGCTTTCTGAAAATTTGTAGACAGATTTTCAGACATTATAAGGCTCCTCCAGAACCACAGAAGACATTATACAAGTGTTTTAATAGGCTGAACAGTTCGACTAATAAAGAGTACTCAGCTTCATGTCTGAAATTGGCGGAGCGTCCTTTAAGTTTAAACGTATTCTAGAAGTCATCTATTTTTCAAAAGTTGGCACTGAATGTTTTGCAGTTTGTAAGATTATAGTTAGTTCTGTCTGATATGTTGACCTTACTTCAAAAGTTTAGTTTTTGTGTTAGTAATTGTCGACTCAATGCTATGGTACATTTTGTAGATATATTGTGATATTGTTGTATTGGAATGCATTATATTGGAAGGCTTTTGAAATATTTTGCTCACAGAAAATACACATAAATATGGAGGAGCAGAATTGGTAGACGCACCTAACAATATAATGCAGTCCTATGAAACATCACGACAAATTACAATCTCAGTAGAGACTGTAGCTTGTAAATAGGATTTATTACAAGACTGTTGTACTGGATTAGTGGCATTAGTCAATTGACTATTTTTAAAATCGACTAATCATTTGAGTCAAACATTAAGGAAAAGGCCCAAAAGTTACTGGTGCCAGATTTTCCCTGTTTTATATTATTGGAAATCAAATCTCTTTGGTTTTGGATTGTTGGTTGAACAAAAAGCAATTTGAAGGCATCTGGGAACTCCCGATGGCCATTATGAACAAAACTAAATGGGTAATTGGTTTATCGAAAAATTGCATTACAGTGTGCAGGGGTTGCATATGAACATAATTTGCAGAAGACACGGTTGCATATCCTCACTAATACACCATGGCAGATAAACTGTACTCAAGGTGCACCAAACATTTTCCACATCGACTCACACACACACACACACACAGTTTAGACACAGCACTGAGGTGGGTGCACCTGACAGAGGGCTGTTCTGCTACAAGTCACCGGTCTCTTTTTTAAGCATTGCACAAAATGTTTTACCTCAGGATAAGCTAACTGAAACTCACAAACTAGAATACAGTGCTATTCACTTCTCAGCAGGCAGGATAGTTTCATTTCTAACACAACCAGCAGGTTTGTCCTCTTTGCAACACGGCTTTCTAGAAGAGCTGATTTTTGTTTAAGCAGAGACCCTAAGAGAGGATGATAAAATAACACTCTACTGTTGTTCTTTAATAAAGCTACTGTAAAATATTTATGTAGACATATACTTTATAAAACATTTTCAACTGTATACACTCACAAGTACAGCAAGATATTATATAAAAGCACCCAGGAGACACAATGTAAATGTGTGTAGAGTGCAGCAGTCCTCGCCTCTTAGTGATTGCATTGGCTTCTATTACAACTTTGTGCTACGTGAGGTGGATTGAAAAGAAAATCTCTGTGTAGCTAATGCTAGCTGTCAAGATTTCAGTGCAGCTATGGAAATACAACTCAAAAGGTATTGCCAATAATATTTAATTTATATGTACTCACAAAAGTGTTTGTGGTTTAAAAAGAAAAAAAATCTGTTTGTTGCACTTTATTTGTTTTTCAATACTTTCCGAGATGTAACATATTTATAAAAGTATCATATACAGCTAGTTATGTTTAGTAAAGATGTTAAAATCATATAGAGTAATGTTGTATATCAAAAAAGAAAATGAACCCATTATCTCATGAGTCAAAGAAAATCTTTATGTAGGTAAACAAACGTTGTTCTTCCTTTTATATGCTAGTACGTGCACACCATTTGGGGTTTTTATATGAGTCAAAACAAACTTTGAATATTATTTTTACCATTTTCAAACAGGAGAAGTGGTTTGTGCATTTGGAGGAGTTTCTCGTATAAACTCTGCAGCAGAGTACGTGTGTGGGTGTTCAGTTAGTGACCACTATTAGTAAGTTAGACTGGAATGAAATAGATTTTTTGTTTTCTGATCTGAATGTCTGTGCCTATGTGCTATATATATATATATATATGCATTAGAGTGTGTGTGTGTGTGTGTGTGTGTGTGAGAGGGAGGAGACAGTAAGAGGAAGTGTATGCAGTTTGCTAACAGTTTTACATGACTTCACTCAAAGTCCCTGTAATAACATCACAATAGCTTCACAGTGGCAAGAAAAGTGTTAACTTTAACTTTAATCATCTCAAGTCATGAAGGACTACATTGGCTTTTTGGGAGTTTGAACCATTTGGTTAACTAGTATCTGAGCCGAGCAGGTGCACATGCTTTTGTACACAATGGATGAGTTAACTGTATGTGATGGGTTAGGCTTATTCTTAAAGTGAGAAACTGTCAGACTATCAGGCTTGTTGTCAGAAGGTTTGACAAAAAACATTGTCAAGTGTTGTCAGATTGGTCTTTCCTCGAGTCTTGAGCATAAGTAGCTAAATTTGTAGCACATATATTTTAGAATGAACGTAAATTATTAAAATTGAGATTTTGGTCTCAAAAAAGTTTTTTCCCTCGTAAATCGATTCCAACCTTAAACTGCTAATAGTTTGGCCAGTGGTCTTTATTCGTTTTCATCAGTATCTGTCACCTTCTCATTTACCCCCTAGTTAATGCTGCTGATGTTTTATTGTGCTTCCTGATGTTAAAAGACCTGTTGGTCAACTGCTCAACGTGAATGGAGACATATGTTTGTGAGTGCACATAGTAGCTATCCCAACAAATATCTCACTATGAGGTTCCATTACAGACTCATGCCTTTTACGTTTTCTGACATCAGTATGACCCTTTTTCTACTGTAATGTTATTACAGGGACAGGTTTGAGTATTGTCATCTGGAATTGCTCTTATCAGTCTGCACGGGTTTGTCTACAGTTTACAGAAAAAGTTCAAATTAGCATTGTTTAACTGTTTCAGTGTCAGCTTATCAAGGCTTAAATGTTAAAGACATAACATGTAAATAACTCGGGTAGTCAGTATTGTGGAGGTCTGAGCCGTTTAATTATGCTTACAGTAAGTCAAAAGTAATTTAAATGTGAATTTATAAAAACAAGCACTTTTAGTTTTAGTTTAATTTTGTTGTATTCCATAACCAGCTTAATATGCAACCAGACCTCTATTTGATCCAAACATGTGTTCGTACTTATAAAAAGTAGTACTGAGATACGTTTACATATCCGCAGAAAATGCTCTTTATCCATCATTTATATTTAATACAAGTATTCACTAAGCCCTGATAAGCTGGCAGGTGCATTTATTAATCCACCTAAAAGATTTGTACAAAAGAGAACCAAGCAAAAAAGTTACAGTACTTGTAAATACATTTAAATGTATATAGACACACTATATCGCAATTCTCTGAGTAACTGTTTTATATGTATTCCTATATGAAGTGGGGTTATCGGTGTATTTTCAATTCAGCTGAACTTGTTCTTGAATTGTATGTCATTTCTATAATGAGAATATATTGTCTGAAAGGTGTAAAGTAATGTTCTTTTGGATTCATTTCATAGGTAAAAGTATACTATTATGACTTTCTTTATTCATGAATTATTTTTGCTGTCAATATGTGACATAAGTATCTCTGGTTGTTTTGAGTGTCAGAATAAAGCAGTTATAAGATCATTATGTCTGCCTTCACCCATGGATGTTGTTGTTGTCAATTTAAGGGTTTTCCATCATAATCTGATAATGGATTTTTTTTTTTTTTTTTGTATGTGTGCACCTTTTATTTGTTTTTAAAAAAAAAACATTTAATTTTCAATTACCCGTAGTGGTGTCTGGCCATCCAGATAGTTGCAAATAGGGACTATTTCTGTGGTGGTCAAGAGAGCGCAACGCAATTCAACTTAAAAAAAACATCTTATTCTCATACGTCACATTTAGAAAAAGCACCGCAAATTAAGAAATATTCACCAATTTGACGACACATGCGCAAAGAAATGAGCTGCAAATACAGAAAGACCGCAAGTCATACGGAAGAAAACAGACGAAGATACTACTCAAACAGAAACTGGCTAAAATGAACATTAATGATGAAGTGAAAACAAAATGGCAATTGTCTTATTATTAGGCTATGGTTGCAGTGTGTAGAACACTCAGCCATCACATTCTGACATTTGCGTTACTATGTCAGTTTCAAAATTGAATCACCACAAAGTAAAGTCAATTCGCGTTCATTGTATTGCTGTGACAGCAGAAATCTGAGAAACCTATGTCAAAACCTGGGCAAATAAAACTAAAACTATCTGCATGGCTTGTTATTAATAGGTCTAAGCAGACAAATGCATCTGTAATATGGGTGAACCAACCCTTTAATGGGCTCAAGTTTTAATTGCTAAAGATAGACTCGTACCTGATCCAACCCTCCCCTGAATCCTTCACGTCCGTGGGTGATTAATATATTTGTCTCCGCAGCCCCTTTCAGTTCTAGGCTGCCTGTCAGTGAGCACTATATGTAGCTCCAGCACTATTGTGCTCCCTCCCTGCTGAGCTATAAGACTGCATGTGGATATTTTTGTATAGTGGGTCCCTAGCGAGCGCTCAGTAAATCTGAGGTATAGGATGGATAGGGGAGGTGGTGAGGCTCAGGCCAGTTCCTCCATGTGCAGAGATACAAGGGGAGGCAGGGAGGACACTGATTGAACACGCCACTTGTTTGACTGTTTGTCTCTCTGGATTGGAAGTTGGGGTTGGGGGAGGGGGTGGGTAACGCACTACAAAGGCGTTTCCAAATTAAAGCCTCGTCTTCTTTCATTTCTTTATTTATTTCTTTTGTCAGAAGCTCCATGGAGCTGCTGAAGATCACTCCGAATTAGCGAGCATCTGTCATGACGAGGGTCCTGGGATGCTCGCCTTGCCTTGCCTGCCCCCGACACCCACACACCCCACCCTCCCTTCTCTGCTTCCATCCAGCCCCATTACACTGAGACTTTTCACTTTTCCTTTTGCACTGCCAAACTGCCGATCTCCACTTGTATGATTACAGCGCACTCTTTATTCTGGGGAGAGCAGTAGCACTAGTTTTGGCAGGCGTAAGGCCGCTGCTCCCGCTTCTTTTATGCCACATTACAAGAACGGGATGAAAAGTGAATGAAGCTATTGTCTCTCTGCTCTCAAACTTTTTGCAGTTGAGTTTTAAGTGTAGTTTCCTTTCGGCTGTTTTGACTCTGCCGGTGTGTCTTAACCTTGCATTGTGAACTTTTCCTCCTTTTTAATAGTGTACATTACATAGATGGAAAAAAATGTTATGGCGGAGGGACTTTTTAAAGAAAGTGTGTTGTTTATTCCATGCATTATCCCATATGTTTACTCGGATTTTTTTTTTTCCTCAAAGAACTATTTTCTAGCCTATACTCTCTGTGACAAGATCCCCACTCCAAAAAGCTTGTTCAGAAGGAATAAACTTGCACTGAGCTGCTCCACATTGACTTTTCATAGCACCTCTCATTATGTATGCCTATCAGAACCATAACCTTCTGCATATTTACCAGTCTCCCCACTTTTCTCCCCTGTTTCCAGTAAATACAAAAGGAAGAGCTGTACTCAGTATTGATGGACATCACAGATGAAAACAACGAAGAGAGGAGAACTAGCTTTAAGAAAATAACATAAGAAGAAGAAGACGAGAAGGAGTCCCTCTACTGAGGCTGGCGAGGGAAGACGGGAGGCGTACAAAGTGGCGCCGCGGCAGCGGTGTCAAACCAGCCACAAACTTGACAGACGGAGTGAGCCAGTTTCCACCAGGGACCACCTTTTTGCCGGGTAGAAAAAGACAGAGAGAGAATGAAAAGTGTCCCGTTATTATAAAACATTTTATTTTTCTATACTTTTGTGATTTACAATGGTAAAAAGTGTGTATAAAGCAGTATATATGTACAAATCTGTTTTTATGTTTTTTGGTAAGGGAGATGAACAGTTGGCCCTTGATGCTGATTCTGTGGTATGCAGGAAGGAGGAGGGAGGAGCCCCCCCTCTCTCTCTATGGCAAACTGCTCTGTCGCCGAGGTTGTGTAAACAAAAACAAAAACATAAACAGAAAGGTGGTAGGGAGAGCTCGGCATCCAGGCAGAAGCACTTTCTACGCTGTACTTCCTGTGGGTGGAGTCAAAGGTCAGCCCTCTGGTCTCACTGCTCCGCCTTCTTCCTTCCAACCTCCCGGACCTCCTTCCTTACTTCCTTCCTTCCTTCCTTCTTTTTTGGGCCGGTGATGTCGCTCCTTCCTCCTTGTTGCGGTGTCACTGACCGGCAGCGCCTACTGTTAGCAGCGTCCTCCGTGGATACTGTCGTGATGTCACTTTCTCCTGGCAGCACCATTGGGCATCCCCGCCCTCCCCAATGGGCAGCGTCACTGGTTTACATCGTTGGGGAGTGGGGGGGGTGAGCCACGGCGGGATGGTGAGACGGTATAAAGCAGAGCCTCCCCGGTCTGCCCCTCTCCACGCCCCAGCAGAGGTCACTGACTGAGGACTAGTTAAAGAAAATGGCGCAGAAGTCGCCGACTTTACTCACCTGCCAGACTCCGAGCCCAAGCCTTTGTGTCACTCTGCACCGACAGACAAACTGTCAGACCAACGCGATAATAAGGTGCGTACAACTACCAAGGATGCACGTTTCCACCTGACGAGAATAACTCATCAACGTCCATGTAACAAATTGAATTATACTCGAATAATCCCATTGTACTACATCAGCAGGTGCATAACCAAAACACAAGCCTGAGGCATATAGACTATGTCGCTAGATAAAACATTATAGAAATACAGTAGTGCCCATCCAACGGTAACAAGGAACGAGGGCTAAAATATGTCAATTTTTTTGTCAATGTATTCTGAGAATATTTGTGTGTTTTTTAGTTTTTTTTTTTGGCACTGAAAACTTTTAAAGAGGAAAAAAAAGTTTTAATTTGGTGGAAGAGAAACTTTAATTCTTTATATCAGGAGAGTCACTGTAAACGTGTTTAAACAAGAATGTTGGTTCAGTTCTTGAATGTACATTAATGTCTAGGGTGTCCAATAAGTATGTATTCTTTTTCTGTATATAAATATATATACATATCTATTATACGGGCTGTGGTGATGTCAGGGAGTAGAGAAGGTGGGCAGGAAAGCCTCTGGCCCCCCGAACATAGATATCAGACCCCCCTCTAACTAAATATGTCCCTGATATTTACTGTAACATGTGATCATGTGTTAAACGATTGAAAGTGTGATGGTGATAGTGTGAACTGATCTCCCCCGAAACCTCCCTTTACCACACAAACACACACACACCCTGTGCAAATACCCTTACAATTACAACACATGCAGAATTACACACAATACTACATTTTTGCCCCATCAAATGCAAAACATCACATCCTACTTTTACCCGACAGACACTTTGGCCCTTCAATGGAGCTGGGAAGACTTGCTAATTAGTGCAAGGTGTTGTGGGTGTCAGATAAAAAGTTTATGAATATTGATTTTTCTTTTCTTACTTGAACCAAAGTATGATTTGAACACAGTCTCAGTGCTCTTTGATCAGGAGACAGCGAGATTCTGTGATGATGGCAGAACCCGGATGTGTATTGACGTGACCCAGATTTCATTTGCTCATAACTGCTGAGGAAAAGCTCGCTGTTCTGCTAATATAACGAGCCCTGCTGATGAAGCCCAGCTCGCAGCTTCCTGCAGCAGCCTCGGTTTATGAACTGCTGTTCTCATGCTGACCCTGGTGGGCAGGCGGTTTTATTGCATATTGGAAATAACCTGCTGGCCCTGAAAAGAAACTTTTTTATCAGAGGCGAGCAGGTTCGGGTGAAGCACAACTTTGTTTGAGAGTTCAGGGTACACTACTTCGTAGTGGTTTTGTGTGAATTGTTCCAAGAGGGTAACACTCGGTTAAGCTCCTGGCTTCCTGTACAAAACTACAGTGTGCACTGTCAATATGCTGTACAGTAAATCTCACCTCACACTTCTTGATTAACTTCATCTTATTTCAGGTTAAAAAAAAACGTTCTGAATCAGGGCTCCTACCCACGCGACCTCTGTTCATCTGTAGACAGCTTCTCATATATTACAAAGAGTATCTATATCATGGCAACTAACTGTTGTGAAGTCTAATTGGGGTAAAGTCGGTCATTTGTTCTACCATGCAGCGATCATATGCAGGCTTAGCATTTTTATACCTGTAGGTTTGTTTCTGAGAGTCACATGATTTATCTGGCCTACTTACCGCTACAGACTTGTGGTGGGTCAGAAACGACTCTGGAGCAGGTTGGAGTTTTACTTTGACAGGAACTTCCTGGGAGGCAGAGCTGCTCTGGAGGCAAAAATCAGCTTAATGCTCAAGTTAACTGACAGAGATAAAGAACCACAGTTTTTATTTATTTATTTATTATTTATTTTTTGGCTTACTAACATTAAGGTTTGGTCACATGATCTGATTTTGTCCACTGAATGATCTATGCACTTTGCAACAAAAACAAATATGATGTCACATGTGATAGACACATTTTTAGAAGACAACACTGTTATGTACTTTTTCTAGTTAGCTAGTAGTTCATAAAATCTTAGGCAATAAGGCTGCTGTTATTCTATATTTTACTTATTGTCAACAAATCCCATGAAAAGACCAAAACCAACAATGCGTTAGTCTTTCTGACTTCCTGTCTGTGGCTGTGTAAATCTTTAAAAATGTGGTAATTTCCTAAAACAGCGGAACACTGCAGTTTGTAACAAACGTTACTCAAACTGAAGTAAATAGTTAATTTGTTGGTGTAGTGAGTATTTGGGGCAGCAGGATAGTGTGTGTTCATGGTGATGAAGGAACATGTCACCCAGTGCAACAGTGCGGCTCACTGATGTGTTTTTAATAGTTTCTGGACAACAGTGGAGCTCTATGGCTCAGAGGAAGAAGATCCATCAGGCTGTGATACACACGATACTTGTTAGTGGATACTTTCACTGTTGGTTTGAGTCTTTTCATTGGATTTGAGCTGCATCTCTGCTTATTTTGTCCTTTGTCAGAACAGTGTTTTGCTAAATTGCATGATAGGAAACTTAGGATTCAACACTTCATTGTATTTTATGTCAACGGTCAGTATGTAGCATTTCTATAGAACAGTCACGTAGACATGCATGTCAGATATTAGGCTGCTACTGTTTTAGTTTGAGCTAATTGAAAGGTTAAAAATTTCAAACTGGACGTCAACGGTTAACTCAAATTGCAAATTACTGTTAATTCTGATGCACATACAATAGCAACATTTGCAGTACAGTGTATCCAAATAAGTCTCAGTATTAGTAGTAGTAGTAGTAAGGGACAGTGTACAGTGATGCCATTTTAAGTGTTGTACTCAAGTTAGCTTGAAGCTCATTTTCATCTGCAGTCCTTTAGCAGTCACTGAGTGACAATGAATAGTCAAAGAGCCAAAGTCCTACCAGGTTAGCTCCTGTTCTAGTAGCTTTCATTGCATTATTGTATTTTCTCATAAAAGGTAAAACAAAGATAACAATTATTTTGTTAGCATTCAACAATTATAGCTGTGGTTGTATACAAACAAAATAATCAGTTAAAAACACACCTGAGATTTAAGAACATTTCTGTGGGTTCATGATAATGTGCAACCTGTTTCACATCACACATTATCTTTTGATCTATTGTCAATATAAAACATATGTATTAGTGGAATATTAACTTATTAGCTAGTCTGGCTGGTCTTCCAAGTTAGTAGCCGTACTAGCATCAGTGGTCAGGTATGGATTAAAAAAAAAAATAATTCACAAATTTTTCCAGCTAGTTTTAACTCGCACTTTCACAAACCTGTGGTGGTTTGTCTCTGCTCGTTGACCCACTGTTTTAACCCAACCGGTGAGTTTATTTCTGCGTCCAGAGAAGCTCTGCCTTTACAAAAATGTTTGTCTATGGAAAACTCCCGCCTGCACCACAGCAGCTGGATGGAGCGGGGCCGGGGTTAAAGCGACCCTCCCTTCCTTCCTTCAGATGCCCTCAGTGTAATGAACTGGTCCTGATCTTCCTGAGCACAACCGCTTGAGCTGTGACACTAGCAGGACGTCCCCTCTGAGAGTCCCTCGCCTCCCCCCTGACCCCGACATACCCGCCCCATACGACACCCTCCTCCCCCCATCCCAACTGCCCCCTGGCCCCTTTTGTATTCCTGGTGTTCTGTACATAATAACCCTCACCCCCCTTACCCCTCCCCTCCTCCCCCAGCTGTCCTTTCAGGGGAATAAAAAAGAAAAAAAGAAGACATACATCCTCTGACTCCCCGAAATCTTGTATTTTGTTCTAATAATGACAAAATTTATTTATAAGGATTTTTTAAAATCTATCTCTTTCTCCTTTTTGTAAATGTTCCAGTTAAATAAAGTTTAAAAATGTTAAAAAATTAAATGGATATATTGAAAGGTAAAAAAAATGTCTCTAGAAGTCCCTGCCCCCTCCTCTGGCTCTGTACTCTGAACTTTGTGTTTTTGTTTTTTCTCTTTCTGTATGCTTCTCTTTATGTGCTTCAGATGAAGAGTTCTATTTATTACGACATTAACGTTATTATAATTATGACTAATTAATATTATCATCATCCTCATGATCCTCATTATTATCATTAATAAACTTGTCTACTTCAGCCTCCGTGTCTCAGCGCTGTTTTGTGGTGAGTGATGAGTTGCTGCATGTTCGGGGCGGACTGGGACTTGTGGTAAGACTACAAATCCCATGACACAACATCACTGCAACGCCATATGAGATGCGCCAGGTGGAACAGCGAGGGGGTGACGCTCCCTGACCCATTTGTCTTATGCCAAACCCCCTCAGGGTTTACAAGATGGAGAGCACCTGTCTGTCGCAGAGGCTGCCATTTACCTAACCGCAGCAAAGACAAACTCTGAGACTGAAGTCCGTGAGAGGAAAAACAGACGCACGCCTTCAGGGGGAAGGAGGAGAGGCAAAAAAACACAAATGTAAATACTTCAAAAGATCAGTGCCTCTCCATCATTGTTGACTTTGTAGAGGCTCAAAGGATTAAACAAACAATGGGAGATGGGATTTTTTTTTTTTTTTGTCACGGCCAAAAAAAGAAAAATTGACAATCCAGAAAACACTGTTGTTATTTGTGTCACTGCTATGCCACATCAAAATGAGCTCAAAGTGGTCTGTGCAATAGGTGAATGTGCTATGCATCCTTTTTACATTTTGAAGGGTTTTTTAGCCCGAGGCCTCAACTGAAACCCAGTTAAATCAGATTTTTAGTTCTTTCTTTCATCATTTACACATTTCTGCCAAATGAGAATGACCGTAGAATTTTGCATGGGTTTAACATTTTCTTCCATTTGTCTTTATTAAGCTCCTCTGACAGTCCGGGCTTTGACATGTGAGAGCTGTCGTATATCACAGTAAGGAATCACCTGGTTCAAGCTTAGTACATATGAGTGGTACAGCACCTAGTACCGTCACCTTAAAGGAGCTATATGTAAGAATTGGCCACCTGTTGAATTCATACGCTAAACAAACTGGGGGCAGCATATCACCGACATTTGGGGCGTCCACCCCTATCGTCCCTCCCATAGGTCTCTCTTTCAACAAACAGCTAACTTAGCAAACATATTAACACTGTCAGTAACATTATACAATTAGCTACCATTATAAGCTATCACTAAATAGCCAACGTTAGCATTAACAGCTGTTTACTTACCAGTCGAGAAGAAACGTTGCAAATTCAGCATCAAACTTTATCCCTTTACTCGCCAAGAGCTGTCTCCAGCGGTGGAAAGCAACGCCAATGTTTTGCTTCTATTTCTATCACTTCTTTCTGGTTTCTTGCCCTCGAGGCAGTGCTACTTCTTCATCCTCTCATGTCTGAGGGCAGACATGTCGCTACAGTGACTCACTATTGCCTCTTGAGGTACAAAGTGGTATTTACGAGACAGGACGGGCCAGGGCTAGCTGGTTAGCATGCTAACTTCAATAGATATCTCTGCAACACAATACATAGACATTTTTAATGTCAAAACTGTTATTTCTTCACATTCTGTTGATAATTTTAGTTAATTTTTTAAACATTTTGGATGTTTTAAGCTAAAATTCTTACATATAGCTCCTTTAAGACATGGCACAATTATATACTACGTACTAATAATAAACAGTATGTACAGTACTATAAACTAATGGCCCTGTTAATCTTAGTTCCAGATTCTAAGGAGCCACAGGAACTTTAAAGTCCTGTTTGCACATCGCTGTGTTTTCACTGCATCTGACGAACTGTGACGATTAGGAAAATTAGTCCAATGACACAAACAGCTGAATTGTGTGAGACAGTTTTCACACGAGTAAAAAAACAAGTCATATGTTGTTATATGTGTATTTACTTTGGCATGACATTGACATTTAATGGAGGTAATGAACGGATGTGAAGGAGACATGCAGAGATGGAAAGGATACAGAAACCTCCAGATCGTCTCTGTGTTTTTGATGGTGAGTTCTTTCTGTTTTAGTTATTATTATTCAAGTTTATTTGTTTATCCCAAAATCACACAGAATGTCTCACTAGTCTTTACTCAAAAAGACCTTTATATAAGGAAAAAAATGAAATCGATTTTTACAATTGTAAAATTATATCTGAATATGTAAATAACATCCACTTGCTATTCTTTTTTTATTTATTATTTATAAGTTCCCATACAGTAAATGCAATATCATCTAATTCCCACTTGGTGGCACTATCTATCTGTCTTATACATTCCTACTGGAGGCCTCAGTAGTTGCATGATTCATTCAACAGCAGCATTTTTCAGCTTTGACCACCACTTGTCTGTGTTTCATCTTCCCTCACAGCCTCAGCGTCTTCTCTGTCATACCAGCTCCTCTCAGACACCTGATCCACCCCAGGAGTGAAATATTATCTTCCCGTTTTATTCATACATGTAACGGTTGATTAAGGTCAAATGGGGATCTAAAATATGATAAAAGCATCTGTTGGGCTCGAATAGAATCTGTCACCCCAACCACAGCAATTGACCATAATCACACAATTATGAAGCGATGAGACACTTTGGCTTTATGGGGAGGGTGCTTTGCTAAAATGGCCCACGTAAAACCCCATCTGTACAAATGGGCCTTGGATTTGAGCCAAAGCAGGGGCTAAAAGACCTGATATATCAAGTCACAGCACATCTAGCAGAGGCGAGCGGAGAGCGGCTGACAAAACGGCAAGTCTGTTGGTGTCAAAAAAAGAAACACGGCTAAGATATTTGTAGACACTACCAGTTTTGTAGGTACAGGATTTCCTCGTGTAATTTTGGCAGCAAATAAAATTAACAAAGATGATTCATGAGCCTAATGACTACTGAATCCAAAGCAGCTCATAACACAGTTTGTTCTTCAAGTATTTATATGACACTAATTAATCTCAGCTGTCATAAGAGAAGGGCTGAGAAGGGTTTTTGACTGGTACTGTTTGTATCTGTCTTTCAGTGTATGTGAGTGTATATGTATGTATGTCATTGAGTGTGTATAAAGATGGACGACAATACAGCTCCTCAAAAGTGAAGCCAAAACATCTTGATCGCCCCCTGGTGGCTGGCTGCAGTATAGGTCATAAACCCGCCCCCTCCATGTTAGCAGATGGGACATGAGCCAAGCTAAAAAGTATACGCCAAATAAATGGTTTCTGTCATTATAGGTAGTTCTTATCACGCTGATGTATGTTCAAGTGTTCATATTTCTGATGAGTTTGGTTTTAATTAGTTATCTGATGCTATAAAAAGGAAGTTACACGTCATGATTGACAGCTGAGGCCGGCTTGCGACTGAGTCGGCCGGGTGTGTGGGCGGGACCTCGATACCGCGGCTCCAACCCCGATCACTACTCCCCAGTCTCTGGCTCCAAATGACGTCACCAGCGCAAGATGGCAGCTCCCGTATCCGGGATATTTTGGCTTCATTATTGTGCAGTGGGAGGAAGTAGCGTCGTCCATCTTTATATACAGTCTATGATGTATGTGTATCTGTGTACGCTTAAAAGATATGCAGTTAGTTACCTACATAACTGCAAATATATCAGATGGTCGCTATTCCAAGGGTCCGATCTTAAAAAACATTGACTTCAGTTTCTTCAAAAAGGTGTTAAAAAGTCTTAATTTTCATTTATAAATGTCTGAAATATTTTCTCTTGCCTGACCAGCAGTAATGTCACATAATGACGTCATAAAATCTTGCTGGCTGTCGGGAGATGTCACACACCTATAAACTAAAAGTGGGATTGTTGCAGCAGTAGATTGTTCGTGCACAAGGATGTTGAATCTTTTTTTTATGGGGTTTCAGTCAGCACTATTAGACCTGTAGCAAACACTGTCACTACTGCTCGCTGCAGTAGCTAGGAAGCTCATCGTCTCACAATGGGCAAGTGTTGACTTTCAGCAAAAACTTGAACTTACATGACTTAATCATTTTTACTTGGTTAATCCATTTATTCATTTTATGTTGCTTTTGTGGATCCAGATTGCGTTAATTTACTTATATCATTATGAATTACTGTTATGGGAAGTACTGAAAAAATGTGATATAATAATAAATAATTCCAGGACGTATTGTCACGTATGGACGTATTCATTAGTATGAAAATACTTTGGCCAGTATGATCCTAAAATTGCATTCTAATTCTTTAAATCATTAAAAATGTCTCGAGAAGTCTTAAATTTAACTTGGTGAGCCCAACAGACTTTGCCCCATCACACACTACAACACGTATCAACTGAGAATAATGTAAAAACAACTAATAAACCAACTAATGTAGGATTTATCAGTTGCATATTCCACATCCTAGTTTTTCTCACTGCAGTCTTTAACCATTCTGTGTAAGCATTCTGTTTGTGTTGTCTAGATGTTTGGAAGCTGCAGATTCTCAGCCTCTCCGAGTGTCTCAGACAGAGGGGGAGCAGCAGGTTTCTTGTCTGGAGCTTTAGACGGTGCATCCATCAGCTCGGCACTCCACCATCTGCTGCTAACACTGCAGCGCTCGGCCCAGCTAAGTGCCATCTGCAGCCAGCTTCATTTACATCGCTGTGAGAAGTTTTACTCTGGACTCACAGCAAGTGCTGAGCGGCTTTTAAAAAGAAGAACAGGAACTTCACAGCAGTGATCATGTTTGTCAATTTAAAGAAAAAGCAAAGAGGAATATAACAGGCAAAAACTGTGCATTACATGCCCCTTCTGCAACATCAATCATCCAGGATACTCAGGGTGAATGGTTAGATATTTCCCAACGCTTATTACACTGTCTGTCCAGTAGAGGGAGACAAACGTCTAACAATCACAGCGATTTGGACATCACAGAGTACACATCAGACACAGAAATCTTACTCTTGCACATGATCATAATAAGCTCAATATTGTGTGTTATGAATGAGACCACATCACTGAAACAAGTGTACCATCATTTTAGTTCTGGAAGCATCTTGAAGCCAAAGCTGCTCTGGGGGCAGAAATAATCTCACTGGCTGTGTTGGACCAGATGTTGGACTGAAGGACTGTTAATATTAAAGAAAGCGCAGTTTAACCAGCTTGTTTAGCATGTTTAGCTTGTTAGCATTATAGTGCTCAAAGTTCAAAAATTGTGATTTTTTTGACCAGATTTCCTTTCATTTTAAAGATTATTTTTGCCAACTAGAAAAAGCTTCACTAATTTACTTCAGTACGTAAAATGTTTAGAATGTTTTACTGTACTTTGACTCTACTACATTTACCTGATGGCTGAAGTTCTGATTTACTTAAGATGATGAAATATTGTATGCTAAACATATTGCAGCTGTGTGACAATGTGTTTCAGCAGTTTATAGTGCAGCTTTGGGCCTTCCTGTTTATAGAAAACGCTGTAAGATCAGTTTTAAGTTAACATGAATTTTGCATTTCGAACCTTAATTTTGTACATTGCACATCAACAATTGTGAATATATAGTGAATAGTGTTTGTTTCAGCTTTGCATTACTGGTGATGCCTTTGACTTCCATTCAAGGAATAAGTGCTAAGTAAAGAAAAACAGTATTCTTTCACATTACTTTCCCCTTTCAAAAGGTTTACCAGCAGCAGTACTGTTGAGTTAGACTACAACATTCAAGTAATTCTGGGAGGTTATTACAACAATAACACTGTGAAAGGAGTCAATCTTTAAAAGCTATACCATTACTTTTGATATTTTTATAAATTTGACTGCAAATTTATGTGTGTTGGGCCTCACCACTCCACGTGTGGAGAACAAAGACAGCGGCCTAGTTGGGAAGCCTTGACCCGAGGCCTGAATGGGAAACAAAGGCCAGACAGTAGACAGATGCCAAATCTCCACCAGCCGTTACTTCACACATAGGTGTAAGATTGCGTAAGATGCGAGATCTCAGTGGAAGCCAGTGCGAGATCTCGGTTGAATCTAAACGCTGGATTTCTATTGGACGAGACGCGCAATACAGCGCATGAAATCCCGGTGCACAGCTATGTCTACGTCTTCACCTCTATAAAGCATAGCGCCACACACTGATCAATGTCTTTTCCACTGTAACCCTGTTACTACAGGAAGACACTTCATGTGAACTTTCATTTTCCTAGGAAAGTCTTAACTGCTTTGTGTTTGCTGAACACACTTTTGGATCCTGATGGTTATTCCCCATAACGATCCCGTACCTGCAGAAGGAGAGAAAGACCGCCGCCGAGCCTCTCTCTCTCTCCCCCACCATTCGAAGGAACAGTTCCACCGTTAGAACCACCGACAGCGCGGACCCGGCTCCGTCAGTATCCGAGCCTTGAGAGGATTTCACCGGTTATTTTGTGCTTATTTTGGAAAGTGGCGGACCGCCGTGTCAAGTTTTACTGTGTGTTTTTCTTTGTGCTTAGCACGTTCCATTTTGTGTCGGTACCACGCTGTTGGACTGTTTAACTGTTAGTTTTAGCCCCTGTGGAAGCGAATCACTGTGCTTTATCAGACTACGGTCCAGTAACATGGCTGGTGAAGTCTGCTGCCGGGTTCCTGTGTGAGAAAGGAACAGCTATTGTGCTCTGCTGCGGCATTTGAGATTTCTTGTGCCTTACTCTGTGTGCTTTTCTTTCTCTTTCCTCTCCACTAACCCACACAACTTTGATAATATCAATACTTTTATTAATATTCAAAAATATCTTTGATATTTTGCTAATAACCAAACCAGCCCTACCTGAATCCCAACATGTGTGGGAAATGGCGTATGCATGGTTTTTGTGTGTATGCATCGTTTATACACCATTTTATACACAGTTCCATAAAATTCAGCCTGGCATTTTTAGTATCCCTTAGCAGTGTCTCCCCCCAATGGGACATCCCGCACCCCCTGAAAGAAAGAAACTAAATATCAGTGTGAGACTCTTTACCAGACCTGCCAACACTCCCGTTTCCCCCGTGTTTCTCCCGTATCAAGGCCATCTCCCAGCAGCCTCCCGTTTTGTTGCTACTCCAGGGAAACGCCTGTAATTTGCATTATGAATAACGGTCATACACAGATCCATAAGTTTTGTATGTTTGGCTGATGTCACCCAAGCTGCCAGAACGTCTATGAAACACAATCTCACACACACTACATACAATTTCAACCCATCTGTCACCGCAACCCACAACCGTGATATAAAATTACATATACCGTGATGTAAGATTTTGGCCATATCGCCCACCCCTACTATTCACAGTATAAAGCCATGTTCAGGTTACTTCCAAGAAGCTAGAAAAAGTGTCTCTGCGGCTCAGTGATTACATTTGACCAAGAGCATGCATACATGCCCTCCAGTCTTTGCATGTTCCTCAGCCTGCCAAGCCATGCTGCAAAACTACCTTTAAACAACTTGTGTGTTCAGCCTCGTCAGCAGGGCGCTCCCACCCTCAAACATGAAGCACAGAGGCAAGAAGAAATACTGGCCTGTGTGACACTAAATCCACTCTGGACGGCTTAATACGATTGTGGTTTAATACCCATTACAACAGTGTGGAGGTGCTGTCATTAGCAATTCAGCCGGGCTGAAACTCCCCTTCCCTCTTTCAACCTATTAGGGAAAATGATAAGAATCCTGAAAAGCGCTGCGCTATAAATGGAAACAAAAGTGCTGGGCTCGACAAAGCAGGACCTCCAGCCACAATTTGTGGAATTAGGTGAGCACACGGCTGATGACCCGCAGCCTTGTGGGTAATGCAAGGTCAAACGTGGAACTGTGTGATCTGAGAGGCGGGTATTAGAAAACTCACTTTGTTGGCACGAGACAGCAAATTAACAACGGCAGAGACAGATGGAGAAATGAGGAAATGGGGAAGAGAAGAAAGGAAGGAGTTTGGAGTAGGTAATATGAAACTTTGAATGAGATTAGGCCTGCAAATGATTATTTCACTGGTCATCAGTTAAGCTACAGAGTTTTCAATTAATCGATTAAATGTTTGGTCTGAAAAGAAACAAAGAAAATGTGAAAAATGAGTTCCCAAGCTCTAAGAGACATACTGAAATAGTTTGTTTTGTCCGACAGACAGTGAACAACCTGAATTGACAATGATTTAACAGAAAAGAGCAGTACATCACATTTAAAAGCTGGATTCAGAGATTGTTTGGAATTTTTGTTGACAAATGATTAATCAAATAATCCATACTAATCAATACACTCAAGACCATGTATCTCCATAAAGGCTGGACAATCCTCCAAATGTGTTATTTTACAGAGAAGAACAACAACATAAGTTTTCTTCACTGACACGCTGTTGGATCCTAACACAATAACCGGTGGGTTTTCTTGGTTAAAATAAATGAACTTTTCTGTCCAGTAGTTCCCATTTATCTCATAATATGGAAGGGGCGTCCCAGGAACGTCTTTCAGCTTTTCAGAAAGACTGATTAAAGAAAATGTCATATGTCATCAATTATATCACAGAATGAGTTACAGAATCTAGTGGAAAAGAAGTTAGGCCAGGACGCATGACTTTGTCTCTTTATAGAAGGGATGTGATTCTTATCTTTGCTGCACACTCCATTAGGAGGCTAAAAAGAGAAGTGAGTTTCCATAAATATGCCTCCTACAGTGTTTTTTTACTCATTCGGAAAATTTACTCAATCTGTTACGGCTAAAAGAACTGCTCTGAGGATGAGTGGCATGATGTCACTACTGGAGTGCACTTTCAGCAGAAGAGCTCAGAAGTGAGATTAGGTAAAGAAAAATACATGTGAATTCATACCAGTGAGTTGAAAAAGAAAAAAGAATACTAGAATGATGAAGAGATGTAGTAGGTTTTTTTTGTTTCTGAAGCGAGAAGAACTTGCAACATGAATGTATCTGACTAAATAATCAGATGTGGAAATGATCATAAAGAAAACTGTCAGTCTGGATCTTGTGAGCTTATTGAGAAGGGCGGAGGGTTTCTTTTTTTTTAAACAAATGAAACACTCAGTCTTTTGCACCATCATCCCACACAAGTCTCGACTGAAAACCAACCTAGTTAAAGGGCAGATTCATTTCTAACAGAAAATGATAGTTAGAAAAAATATTTTTGGCTGAATAATTACAGGGCAAAATGTGACACATTATTACTTTTTATCTAAATATTAAACATGTCTACTAAATATTTTAATACAATGAAGCTACAGCAAGAAATTAAAGCTTTAATTTAAGATAAATTAATCATAATACAGATTTTACAATCCAGATGCCCGAAGCTAGCACTGCAGCACATTGGAATCATTTCGGCCAATAATATATACACTGTAACTATCACAATTACATCCCACCTTAAAGAATATAATTCTATGAAACAAGCTTTACATACAATTGTAATCACAAAGTAAGTGATTCAAGTCTGACTGGGGTCCTTTGCTGCATGTTAAACACCTTAAAAATGCTCTTTGAGAGGCATTTTTAAATGCAAAATATGTCTCGCACTGGTCAGGGAGGAGCTCTGATATCACAGTGAAAAGTGTTCCAACTAGCCGACATATGATTCATAGTAAAATCATGATGATGTATCGGTCTCTCTCCTCTCTCTGCTGCTGCCCGGTGCAGGATTTAGAACCACTACTGGTGTCCATCTGCACACCGGATTTAAAATGTGGCTTCGCTGTGACCCGTCTGTTGTCCGAGGCCTCTGGAGACGGAGGCAGGAGAGAGAGCGCCATGCCAGGAAACACTCGCTCACTCTGACAGCCTCCATCCTCCACAAACATGTGCAGTTATGCTGCTTTTCCCCTGGAAAAATCATTATCAAGAGGTATCAAGTATTCAGTCAGTAAGCTCGCGGAGAAGCATTTTCCGAGCTTTTTCTCTTTGCTGTCAAACTGTGCAACTGATCACCTGACGTGCTGTACATTATTATGAATGGGATTTAAATGCTTTATTCAGCACCTTTAGTAGTAGTAAGTAAGTAGACTAGGAGGATAAATGTAAGATGCTGGTTAGGCTGCTGTTATTTGTCTTTGCATGCTAAATCTAATTTAAGATCAAACGTTTTGGAATAAAAATGCATGTCTACAGACCTGCAGGTCAGTGTTACAGCAGAGAAAGTATGACCTGTGAAAAATGAGGATGTACATGAGAGAATCTGTTGTGGACGAGCCTGCCTGTTGGTTTAAGGCAGCTTACTGGGCGTCTGTTCCAGCCAAATCCATTTTTATTCACCCTGTGGATTATAGGACTGGTTGGCAAGGCTGCTCTAGTAGTACCAAAGCCAAAAAAGGGCCATGCAGGTGGATGCCCTGCATGTAGAGCATGGAAAATTGTGGAACATTTTTGATATCTCTCAAATGCATGTTTTTTTCTTCCATATTTTCCCTTTTAAGCCAAAAGGACTAAGCTTTGGATGCAATATCAAATCAGATTTTTTGAATTGTGTCAGGTTATCTCGCTGAGCGGCCTTTAGAGGGCGCTGACACACTGGTGATGAGAGCAGCTGTCTGGACAGGTGCTGAGGACACACTTCTCAGCCGCCGCATGCGTGTGAAGTCTCTGGGATGGTGCTAACAAGTGACGCTCGCCTGCAGAGAACGTCCTCAATCAGACCTCTGAGCCTGTCACAGCACACAGGAGGGGGAAAGAGATGGAGCAATGGATGCTGCTCAGTCTGAAATCTAAAATCTGACGGTGATCTTTTTGATTTTTACACTGAAGAGATTAAAGAACAATAAGAACTTAAAAGGTCTGTTTGTTTAATTAACACTATGGAGGGCATTTTTGAAAATTTTCTTTAAATTCAAGCATTAGTGAGGTCCAACTCTGATGTTGGGCGATAAGCCCTGTCTCGCAGTCGGTGTTCCAGTTCATCCCAAAGGTGTTGGATGGGCTTGAGGTCAGGGCAGGCCAGTCAAGTTCCTCCACAATAAACCGGGAAAACCAGTTCTTCATGGATCCGGCTTTGTACACAGGGGCACTGTCACGTTGAAACAAGAAAGGGTCTTCCCCAAACTGTTGACACGAAGTTGGAAGAACACCATTGTCTAAAATATCACTGTATGCTGTAGCATTTATATTTCCCTTCACTCAAACTACAAGCCAGTATCCAAAGTCTCCACATACTTTTGGCCATAGTGTAATTCTACTATTGCTGCTTCTGATTTCTGTGCACATGCATCACCTATTGCATGTTTGTCTGCCCTGGAAAAGGGATCCCTCCCCTATTGAGTTTTTCCTTCCTGGAATCAGGGGGCCAAAGGGTTAAGCAAGGTTGAAATGAACTATATATGCCGTGTCGTCTAACCATGTCTAAACACAGTGTGTTACCAGCTCAGAATGGCACAAACTCTCAAGGGGGGGGGCAAAAAGCCTGCTGTCATAGCCTCCTTCTGGCCGCATCCCACTGCCTGTTTGTACTCCAGAAGTGATGAATTGATGAACAAATGGGGATAATGGTGCACACTTTCTGACAGTCTGGACATCCATGGTGTTCAACTCAGTTGTTCAAAGAAATGGAAGATGTTGTGTGAAGAATGAAAAAGAGAGACTGAGATAGAAGTTCAAACCCCGCCTACTTTCTCACCTCCAACCTGGCCAATCGCTGTGAATGTGCGATTATCGAATTGTCGATTTTGGAAAGTTACAGAAACTGTTGGACGCACCTGTGATTTGGGGTTATATAAATAAACTTGACTATAAGCAGGTTCTGATGTTTTGTTGGAGCACAAAGTTAGCAGCAGGGCCTCTGCAGTAAAGCTATTGAACTCCCCTGCATCTTTATGTTTTCTATCACATATCAGCTGCAGTAACTGTCTGCCCAGAAACACAGAGGCTTACTCTCGCTCTTTGACAGTTCAGTTAATGGGTTTGGATTGCAAACATCTCTCCCCTCTGGTTTGCAATTCTGTGAGTTACAGGATAACACCGGCATGCCATCAGGATGTGTGTTGGAAAAAGACAGAAGTATATCAGCAACAGATTGAGAGACACTGATACATCAGTTCTGTGTACACTCATTTGTGAACACAGAGCCAAGATAAGCTCAGCTGCAGGTGGTTGATAGATATGTGAGAAAATAAACTTGCTTGTATAACAGGCGAGCTCTATAAAAATGCAGCGTAGTCTCATTTTCTGTATATTTGGATCATTTTTGTTTTCCTCTTTTGGGCGACATATGGCAAGAAGTGGAAAATGGACCAGTGGCCTCAGCAGTGATGTTGAGTTGTTTACAGTGACTGCATCATCCATCAGGCAACAGGTCTCAGCTTGGCACGAGTTCCCAGAGTGCACAGATGCTTAATGGCATGACAGGTTGTGTCCAGGCTCTCAGGCCCCGACCAAAATGCCGCTGGCTTCTGGACGGAAATATCAGACAGCCTCAGGACACCCGGCGGACTCAGCATTCAGAGCGGCTCGTCACGCCAGCTGAGACTGCAGCTTCAGACTCTAAAAAGAAGTTTGAAGAGCTGAATGACACCACAGTGCACAGCCTCAAGATGACTACATGACCTGGAGACGGGACGATTAAAATCATACATGAGGGGAATACAACATTTGGTTGTGAAGGAAACTTAATTTTACATGTAATTCACACTTTCTTATTCTCAATTAGAGCCAGTTTTTATGTGATAGCAACTGTCAAATTACTCTGATGGCAGAAGTATGATTGGGTTGAATGATGATGGCTGGAGGTGCTCCAGGTTTGATGTTATGCTGTGACATATTATGTGAGCTCATGTAGTTTTTTTAACATATGTCTACATGTTTTGTATTGTGTTTTATTGTGTTTAAGTCTGTGTTTTACCTGGCTGTGAGACAAACTTCCCCTTAGGGACAATAAAGTTAAAGTTGAAGTGTGTAGAAAAATGTAACAATCAAGGTGAAAATTGGTGTTTGTGTTTTAGAAATGTGTTTTTTACTTACTTGGTTTGTGTTTGGTAAAGACTGCGGTCATGGTCAAAATTAACCAATGTTGACTGCAAACAGATTTTCCTCATATCAGTTACACACTTTGACTGAACCAAACAGTCCACCCAAACCTCACCCCTGCTATGTTTTACGAGGCTATAAAAACACAACATTATTCCGGGGTACCCCAGTAGCTCAGCTGGTAAAGCGAGTGCTATTAAGGCGGAGTTCCTACCGCAGCGGCCCAGGTTTGATTCCAACCCTTTGCTGCATGTCATCCTCTCTCTCTCTCCCACCTCTCCTGTCTGTCTCTGCAGCTGTCTATCTAATAAAGGAAAAAATGCTCAAAAAATGATCTTACAAAAAACATTATTTCCACCTCACTTTGAGAGAACAGCAATTTCTCTAATGACCACACAAGATCACTTGTCAGGAAAGCGTAAGCATAGAGTAGGTTGTTTAAGTGTTTGAAGAAACGACCAAAATTGTTGTTTTTCTGGTTGAGAATAGGCACTTTTGGTAAATTGTTGGAAAAAAACGTCTAGATTACGCATATATAAAACCATTGTTTCAACAGAATTTCAACGACTATATTTCAGCGTGTCAGCAGGACTTGCTTCACACTGAAAAATAAATATTAGCATGGTTTTATAGACTTCCTTTGACCTGAAAATAGCTAAATCAATACTTACTTAATAGCTGCTATTATTAAACATCACTGCCACATGCTGTAGGCCAAGCACGATGTTCATTCTTGAAAAGAGGGCAAATAAATCAAGGCATTTGATCACAATTCATCAACAAACAACATGTTTGAGAATTAATATTTGTTTGGTGGGATTTACACTGTTGCCAGAAGCAGCGGTTGGAGTAAGGCAGACAGAGAGTACTAAGAGCCTCGCTGTGCAACAGAGAAACCCAGGTCTTAGGGTGTAAGCTGAGACGCCACTGGTCAATACTTGGAGATGATGGGGATAAATTCAGCCTCCCTCTTGGGATCTACAACAGCCAAGTCTGGCCTTTTACCACGCAGTTTTCCCCCGTCTCAATCACAGAAACACTAATGAAAATAGCTCCAAGCAAACCCAGATAGAAAAGAGGAGAGTGTGTGTAAATGCCAGGAGTTTGAGCCACGGCGACGGCTGAGATGACGTTTGGTTTGCCGTCTGTGAGGATATTATTTTGGGTCAGATGTGCTTCTCTGCCATATTGTCCGGTGAAGCAGGAAGGCCAGGCCACAAAGAGAGAGCATATGCCTGCCTTTCCCTCTGCCGCCGCCCCTGACATGTGTTACTTCCTCTTCGCTCAGCCCACCTGCCCGTACAAGCCTTATAGTTTACTATGAATGCCAGCCAACAGCAACAGCATGCAGAATGTGTCAGTCTGCAGAGACTAGTCTTATCGAGGCTCGACAGAGGAACTTTTGTCAGAGAAGATTTTGAATCAGGTTCAAATGAAGACCATTAGAGATCAGAAATTAATTATAAGTGCTTATATACTCGATTTTAACAAAAGTCTTAAACGTTCTTACACTTATGCATACTGCATACCTTATGTGTACCTGAATGACTCAAAAGTATATCCTCTATGAGGCAGATCAGGAACGAATCATCTCTGGTCGAAACTGGAATAACTTTTTTTGTAAACATAATAAACATAATAAACACAGCAACATTCTAGGAGGTTACTGTACTGTTAATGTTGAGATCACAGCAGAAAAAGGGGCAGTGAGATCACAGCAGATGGTATGTTATCTTCATCTGCTACTTTCTCCTCAAAATGTCCCACCATTGTCATCGTGGTTTGTTCAGAGTCTGATGCTTCACTCATATACAGTATTACATTTACCGTTCATGAGCTTAACTGCAACTTGCAGATGCCTCGCTTTAATTTCTGAGGTTGCACACAACCAACACTTTAAACCACAAAGGAAATGTGGGGCAGCCATCATGCAAATGCAAACGCAGAGGTAAAAGCAAGTATATAAATACACTCAAGGTTAAGGTTGAATGCACATGCACAAAGTCACTTTAAGGGGTAAAATAACTGAATCTGACCCTTAAAGTGGGTCTCTGTAACTACTGCTGAACACCTGTAAGTTATATAGTCTTGCTTTAACAGACCAAAGTAGAGCCCTAAATAGTGCTTATGCACCTCACTCTGCTCTTACATGAATCAAAATTGCTATGATCACGTAAAAAACTAAAAAGACACAGAGTGGCATTATACTGAGGATCTAGGGAGGCTGAATTTCTATACAATATTTTACACTCAAAAGCAATTTTCACTAGCTTTAAATAACTTTTAAAAGGTCTAAGTCTGCACAGGTTTCGAGTTGTCCATGTATTTCTACAGAATGAGTTATTCATAAACATCATTAGCTGTGACTTCTGAAAGTTTTCGAGGGATGGGTAAGTTGCAGCATTAACTATAGGTCAGTGTCCAGCCTTGGCTGACACCAGGCAGGTAGAAGCTGTTCTATTATCTTCTACAACCAGCACAAACCCGAAAACCCGCCCAACACCAGCCGACATGTAATTATCGCTTGCTTTACAGTCCCATCTGTTTGCCTTATCGATCACCTATCGATCGAGGAAAGCCAACTCTATATGCTGTTGATCACAAGCAGGGGGTTCAGGGACATTTATTATGGTACGGCGATCGATCGGGGTCACGCAGCCTAGCCTCCACCTCGGCCGCAGAGAAACAAAAATGGCCTTGCTGACACATCTCTCAGTGCAGCCCTGACAGGCTCATAAAATCCCACTGATGTCCTCCTGCCGGGGAGAATGGATTCATTTTTTGAGGGATTCATCCACAGGGGGGGGGGGGTTTAGATTAATGGCTTTTTTTGCTCTGCTACAGTTTGCAATTGTCTTTGTGAGGGAGATTGTTTGCAGCCTGGCAATGTAATATATGCAAATGTAACCTGGAAGTGCATAAATGGGTGCTCACAAAATGATTTTGTGCCTATTGAAAGTCTGGGGTGATGTATAAAAGCGGACTACAGGCTGAAATAAAAACATTTAAGCATTAGAAAGCACAGATAAGGGTGTTTTTGAACAATCATTTCTTATGCAAATCAGCAGGTGTATTTCTTGTCTTTGAACTCTAGGGGGATCATGCCCTGACCCAAACAGGAAAGTGGAGCTAAAATAGCTTCAGGCAAGGCAAGGCAGCTTTATTTGTATAGCACATTTCATACACTGAGGCAATTCAGAGTGCTTTACAGAATGAAAAATTCAGTAAAGGTAAAACTATTTACAATTAAAAAGTGAAAAAGTACAGATAAGAGATCCACGAGACATTGTAGAGTGAATTAAAAAGTGAAAAGTACATTAAAAACACATTTACAAGAAAACAAGGAAATATAAGTAGATGAATATTACAGAGCAGATGATGAGTGTTGCCCTGGATTTCTTAAAAAAGCCCTCACAAACAGAAACAAATGTCAGGCAGCGGGTTTGTGATGAGTTTGAGAGTAGAAGGGCTAGACATGAGTCACCTGCAGATAGTCTGCACTGGTCTGTCTTAGTGCTGTTTCATGTCCTGAATACCAGCGTGACCTTTCAAAAAATTTCAACTTTACACATCCTGCAGACTCAAGACAACAACACCGAGCTTCTGTGCTGGGAGGAGGGCAGTTCAAATAAGCAATGAAGAGAACATTTGTTGGATTATCACCAAGGTCAGCCAAGGTCAAAGCTGAGGTTGTTGTATTTTAGCACAGTTAGCACTGATAGGGCAACAAGCCAGTGGGTCAGAGTGAATATTGAATTCAGAGAGATCATTATGCTGTGTTGGCGTTAAGCCGGAGATAGACTTACTTTTAACTACGCGTTCGCATGATGGCTGCCTCGCGTATCCTGCGTCCGTTTGGAGTGTCAGTTGTGCACGTCCCTTAGAAATTAGCACACACTCTAGTGTAATCCTCGAGTAACACGCATAGTACATAGGCAAGTATTGCCTTATTTATTTATTTATTTTCAACCCGTGAATACTCGCCCTTAATCGGAATTACTACAGCTGTATGAGCCCAAAGTAAACTGATTTTGTTGTGATTTAATTGCAATAAACGGATCAAAAGGATGCTGAATAACTACATCATGATTTGATAAAAGTCTGAATTTGTGCTTTATCAGGTCTGTTTTCTGAATGGAGTTTGGATCGATCAGGGCTATGCTATGCTAACTTGGTTCTGACTGAACTCAGCACTCACCAGAGACTCCGGTTCTTTCTGTTATTTCCCTCTCCTCTCTGTACGTTCATGAAGTGCACTTCCCCTCCAGTCAGCAGTCAACATGGTGGAAGAGAGACTAAATACAGTACATTATAACTCCCAACAGTGGAGGCCGGCACCTCCGCGGCTCACTGCTGCAGACAGGTTGAGAAGCCAGAGTGAAGGTAAATCCACTTTTTAACCCCAAAAGTTTAAAAAGTAAACTCTGAGCTCTCCTCTCGCCGGTAAACGGCTCCGGATCAGAGCAGAATCTGGTGTGACTCCGGGTGTTTATTCCTCCAGAAGCTCAATCACTCAGAAGCTGGAATCCCACTGCTGTGTGAACACACCACTACAGATAAAGTATTTAAAATTTTCAGACATTCTACAATAGTTCAAATTTTGACTCAAAAGTGAAGCAGCCCTGGTTCATTGCAAGCAGGCAAAAAGAGACATCTCAAAATACAATCCTCATATCCGTACTGTACATTCAAACCTGACCCATACTGGGTTTTTAAAGCTGATATTTGAGAAATTGAACAATTTTACTGTTGAAAAATAAACTTGTTAGTACTCTCTGATGGACAAACGATGTTACAGCAACACTAACTAAATTACCTGAAACGTATCTCTGTCATTTCTGTACTGCAATTTTTGTTACTCTTTTACAAGCATTTACACTGGTATGATATATACACAATACAACATTATATGGCCTGAAGTATGTGGACAGCCCTGCCCACACACTTTTGTGTAGTTTTGGTCTTTTTCCTGGTTTGGGCCCCTTAGTTCCAGTGAAGGGAAATCTTAATCCAACATGTTTCAACATGAAAATGCCCCTGTGCACAAAGCCAGGTCCATAAAGAAATGGTTTTCCCAATCCGGTGTGGAAGAACTTGACTGTCCTGCACAGAGACCTGACCTAAACTGCATCCAACACCTTTGGGATGAACTGGAACGCCGAGTGCGAGCCAGGCCTCATCGCCCAACATCATTGTTGGACCTCACTAATGCTCCCTCTTGTGGTTGAATGGAAGCAAATTCCTGCAGACAGGTTCCAAAGTCTGGTGGAAAGCCTGAAACCAGAGGAGTGGAGGCTGAACAGCAGATTAATGCCCATGGTTTATGAATGACATGTTCGGGTGTCTACATACTTTTGGCCATGCAGTGTATGTACTGAGTGGGACAAACTTGTCCGAGCTCTCTGGTGGACAAACTATGTTACGGCGACACTGTTTCTAAACTACTGCAAACTAATCTTTGGTATTTCTGAATGGCGTACTGAAATCTAGTGTTTCGTATCGGCCGACATGCAAGCTGATACTGATATATCTTTATGATAAACTAAAACTGGCCTCTAATGTATGCTTACATATGGTGGTATACACATATAAAACAATATATAAATACTGTACATGTATACAGATATACATTCATGGACACTGTATGTACACAGACCCATACAGCTCATGCTTCAAGAGATAAAGCATAAAGATAGAAACGAAAAGGCGAGCACTGACTGCGTTTGCCCCAGAGAACATTTCAAGGACGAACCTGTTGATGTGAGCTGCGGCAAGTCAGACGTGACACGGAGCGGAGCGGGAGACGCCAAAAAATTAAAAGGAATGAGTTGCCAAATCAATGGGTCTTGGGGAAGAGTGAGGAGAGATGATGCATTACACTGTGATGGTTGAAAAAGAGGCTGTAGTATGTTGAGAGTTGTAAGGCAGCCGGCGCTCCAACGGCAGAGGGAGGGAAATAAACGGGAGGGGTGGAGGGAGAGAAACAGAGAGGAGGGAGGGAGAATGAGAGGATAAATCCTCACTACATAATGATTAGAGCTCACAAACCCTTCCTGTGACACAGAGTGTAGGAATCAGGATTACAGCCGGCCAGTGAAGCCAGAGTGAAAGCTCTGCTGATGGGGGAAGGAGGGGCACAGGTAGGAAAAGAAAAAAAAAAGACAGGAAAACAAGTGCAGTTAACTGAAGACTAGAACAAACAAGGTGTGTTTCAAGGGGAGGCAGGGGGCAGATCCAAGCTAAAACAGACATTTCCAAAAGATACAAACTCCAGCGGCTGACTCGCATCTGTCCCCCTGCCCCGGCCATCTGTCGCCGGCCAGAGACATCCTCGTCCCGGGCAGCTGGATCACTTCTTCCAGTCTCAATTTGATGGAGCGGCCACAAGAGCGCCACTCGCACCAGAGGAGGGCGAAGAAGGGAGCCTGGGAAATGAAGACAAGGGTCACCTTGCAGAATCTGTGATAGATGGGAATCACAGTGTGGACAGGTGTCTCAGCCAAAGATGGAGTACATCTGTGTCTTTCTGAACTGGGCAGTGACAGAGGACAAGACTGAATGTTGAGGATTTGTTTTGCGCTGATATATAACATGGTGTAAGTTTCTGGCAGCTTTCGGAGCTTTTCTGAAGTCTCATTCTCCAGCCAAGAGAGGAATTATCTTTTCCCCAGAGGTGAGCAGCTGCAGAAGACCTTAAAAAGGCAACTACTTAACACACAAATATGCATGCTCACAGGTTTCTCCTCAAAGCATTCTGGGACATCTTACCTGAAAACCCTCGTCTGAGGTAGCTGTCTCAACTTTAACTCTAACCTGGAACATTTAGCCAAGAGCACAAGTGCAACTGTGGACAGCCACAATTTGTTCATTTCTTTTGTTTCTCCTTTTCCTCCTCCTCCTCCTCCTCCTCCTCCTCCGGCACCTGCTCACTTCGATCTCCCTCCACCACTCCGTCCATCCTCCTCCTCCTCCTCTTCTTCTTCCCTCCCCCCTTTTTACCAGCGAGTGATAATGTGACCTTCTGCCAAAGTGCTGGAAACCATGCCACCGTCGCAGCAGGCTCCTCTGTTGCTGCCACTGAAATAGACTCAAACAAGTGCAGGGAGAGGAAGACGAAGGGAGGAGGGAGAGGACGAAGGAGGGAGAGGAAGAGAGGAAGAGGGCCAAAGGGGAGAGAAAGAAGAAAGAGAAAGGAGAGGAGGGAGAAAGAAAAAAGAAAAACGGGAACAGGACAGCTGAAGCTGCAGACACGGGATGAGTGGTGACGAGCCAGGGCTGGATGCGGATTGCCAACACAGGTAACAGATCACCTTTATGTATCAGTTAATGCTGCACTTAGATGTATCATCACTTCACTGATCACAACATGTATCTGTCTGTTTAAGGTTAAAGGTAGAATTTTCCCTGAAATGCTCTTCCTCAGTTTAAAAACTGTGTGAGACCAAGTATGGAAATGCTTTCTGCTTCTTTTTATTGTGTTTGGAGGTCTGTATTGTAGTTTTCAAGTACCCCCCCCACACACACACACACACACACACCCCCACCTCCTCTTCATCATCCCCCTCTCTTCTAACTGTCAACTAGAGGAATTATCCGAGTGCAGAGGATCAGATCAAAAGCAGCACTCGACAGGATCCTTGTCAGGGGATCAGACAGCACGTTGTGTTTGGCTTTTGTGCCTGTTGTAGTTGTGTGTGGTGGCTGTAACTGTTGCTTTAACTCACTGAGCTGCCGGGGAATTAAGCAGAGCGGATCGATGCGTCATTGTAAACAGTTAGAGCAGCTGAGACGGGCTTTGATACCTGCCTGCCGGACCTGGGATACTGCTGCTGCTGCTGCTGCTGCTGGGAAATTGAACTGCCACTGAAGAGTGACTTTTCAGGATGCGAGACAATGAGAGGTTCCTGTAATTATTGAAGGCTGCATGAATACAGAACAGGTCTTCTTTCTCTTTCTTCTTTTTGAGGCATGAGAATGAGACCTGAATTGGTAAACTGAAAGCTCAGTTCTGTCTATCAGTTATAAAAAGGCTGAAAGTGACTGACTGACTGATATGTAGAGCAGATGAAAAAAATGAAAGATGAAAAACAAAATACTCACAACGATGGCTTGGTAAAGGTGTAAGACCTTTTAAGTTAACCAAGAGAAACAATCACACACAAGGCAATAAATAAAAAGACAACAGAAAACAAGAGCAGCAGAGCAGAACAAGAACAAAGCCATACGTACACAAATACTGCCACGAGATCACCTAAATCATCAGCTACAAAGTGTAATAACGTATAGCAGCTGCTTATCAGCAATGTTTTCCCATTATAAAGTGTCAAGAAGCAGTCTGCACCAGGAGCTAAACACACAGGGAGGAATTCATCCATAACAACTGATCAGATTGTGCATTACTGACTGAATGACTGTCCCTTTATCTCAGAGTACCAGTTAGATTATTCTGTCATGGACTGCAAAAGCCTGTTGACCTGAAACTTACTGGACAGGCAAATGAGTGTGAAAATGGCTTTAATGACAGAGAGGTCACACGTCAGAGGAAGGTGTAGGTTTCTATATCTGATTGGTTCAAATCAGAGGCAAGAGTGATGCAGTGGGAGAAGGAATCCACTGGGACCTGTCCTGTAGATCAGATACGAGTTTGGCTTTTCAAGAACTGAGCCCGTCTCTTTCCCACCTCTTTGGCCAGCATCCAGTATTTAACTGAAGGGTCAGCTTACCCTCGTTACTAAATAAACATATTGTCTCACTTTCCTCTACAGTGGTATCTAGCCATGCAGCCCATGGAGGAAAAGCATATCTATGCAGAATATAACTGTGGGATGTAAAAACTGATCATCAGTAAGGGATATTTAATGACACTGACTGCTGATGTCTGACTTGTTTTATAAATAAACCTTTGAGAAAAAGTTCTACTCATTGCTGAGAAGGTTTTGATGTTCCTGCCTCATTTTAAAGCGTCAGTTCATACAAATTACAAAAATGTATTTCACTTGCCTCTAGAACAGTGGTTCCCAACCTAGGGGCCAGGACCCCAAAGGGTCGCCAGATAAATCTGAGGGGTCACGAGATGATTGACAAGATAGGAAGAAAGAAAAACAAAACGTGTTCCCTAACCTTTTGGTTTGTGACCCGTTCAGAGGAAGCAAAGTCTCCTTGCTGCTCCTCGTCACAGGTTGCATATGTCTACCAGATCTGCTTCACAGAGTGATTGATTTGAATAATTTTTAGAGGCCTGAAGAGGTCACATTGTTTGGTGATTCATAAGAAAAAACAAGAAAACAAAGAAATTAATAGATTCTCTTTCCTATCTTGTTAATCATCCCACGATCCCTGACGTTCTCCTCAGAAAGGGTCACCATCACCAGGTTGGGAACCGCTGCACTAGAACACTTTTGGCTTATGACTCTTCAAAGCCAAGCAACACCTACGTACGATCCCCTGACACAGGCTGCACATGTTTCAGAGCTGTGAGCTACGTTCCCTTCGCAGATTGTTTATTTTAATTGTTTCTATAAGCCTGAAGAGGCAGAGCTATCCAAAGACTTGTGAAAATTTTGGAAACAAAAAGAATTTTATGTAGCAGAATATTTTCTTCTTTTTCTTTCCTATTTCTTGTTAATCATCTCACAAACCCAAGGATGGGAACCACTGTTCTAGCCATGGAGATAGGTTTGGTTTTATTTGCCCAGGTTTGAGATTTCGGCTTCCACCCCATGGATGGAATTTTATCTGTGGTATTCACAGCATTCTTGCAATTTGGGTGAGCAACGCTTGAAAGTGAGGCAAAACCATTGTTCCCAGTAATAATCTATAGATTATTTCAGTGGTTTGGTTGTAAAACAAGTCAGACATCAGCAGTTAGTGTCTTTAAATATCTCTTATTGGTTATAATTTTGGCAAAATCATTTGAAGTCTGATCAGGTAAAAGGTGCTTCCTCCACTGGCTTCACCTAAGAATGAATGAGAGTGTGGAATGAGACGGTGTGAAGAGTGCGGCACCAGTTAGGCAGGTGAAAAATGGCTGTTCATTACGTTATGCCAACCATATCCCAGTTTCAGTAATTGGATGTACTGGTATGTATGTGAGTGCAATATGAATGTACACGCACGCGTGTGAGTGTGTGTGTGTGTGTGTGTGTTTGTGACAAGGCAACATGTGACAGGAGGAACCGATGATGCAAGGATTCTCAGCCCATCACACAATATGATACAATCTCACACACACACACACACACACACACACACACACACACACACTATCGTACAAGTAACAACAACCATGATGGAGGACTCTGCTGCTGGACGTCAGGCTGAGGGAGGACCCTGATCAATAACACAACTGATACATTCAGTGATTAAAACAAAATAAATCTGCTTAAACAGATGCTCTACTAATCCCACGGCCACCCCCTCCCCACTCCTATCCTCTATCACACACACATTTGTACTTCAGTGCGTGTGAGGACCCTCATTGACATAATACATTCACTAAAGAAGTGAGGACAGGACAAAATGTCCTCACATTCAAAAAATGTCCCTTACTGTGAAGATTAAAACTCAAATTGGTTTTAACAATGTTAGATGTATACGACACACTAGGAGTTTCACGACTATCGATGTTTTCTAGTCGCAAGGTCTTCCAGCACAGTAGTCCACTAGTCACGACTAATCCAATAAAATTGTTGAGCAGCAATTACGTCTGACTTGTTTAATACATGTATCAGTTACAGTTTGTCATGGAGGATTACTAGTCTTGTGAATAGATTCTGAATAACCCTTATAAACAGCACTGAGCAGATCAGTTGTGACATGACATCCACAGGACGGGCTCATGCAGGAGGAGGCACTGCTGATCTTCATTACAAATATATCTTTTTATACATATATATCTTTTTGATACATCTTTTTCTTCTTTTTGCTCACAAGCCAAAACCAAACTGCTTAACTAGTGCGGGCAGACGTTACTTGTTGTCAGTCCTTGTTTGCTGATCTGCTGTCCTAAATCATGCTTTGTCAGAGATGTGATCCATTCATAATCAATTAAATGTTTCAAATCGTCTTCATGACAAGAAGTGCTGAAAATTAGTTTTATCTAATTTTAAGATTATCTACACTTCGTTTTGGTTTGTCAACACTTCCTGTGGTTGTTTCACAATAAAAGCTGAATGAATGTAGTAGAAAGTATGTGAATATTGTATATACAAGAATTGGCGTTTTACGCATTAACTATTGTAAATCTGGTTATTCTTGCTAAAATCTGATTATCCAGGACTAGTCAACAACTGTCCACACACACAGTCATTTACACAGGACAGATAGCCAGCCACAGCCACAGGGTGATGCAGTCACTTAGCTGTGCCTTTTGTGTTGTGTAGAGTCAGTGTGTCACACAAACACTTTTCTTTCTCTGTACTGTTTCTAAGTTTAATTACTGCATTAATCTGATGTGTTATTGTAGTGTAATTTGTACTTAACATCAGTAAATTGCACAGACATTCTCTCTCTCCCCCCTCACATGAATTACACTTAATAATCATCTGTGATATTTTCATATTTACATGAATGTTAGTGTTGGTTGTACTTCTTTCTGTCTGAATCATTTCAGTCAGCCAACTCATGACAGATTCTACATTTGCTGTTTTATTCAGACAGTGTAGCTTTTTACTGTGATGTAACATGTGCTTGTGTTTATGTTTGGAATAAATAGAAGAGGGCCTCGGTTGTGGTGCTGAAACTTGTAGTCAATTAATTGAGTAGTCAACTGACAGAAAACCAATCAATGAATATTCTGATAAGTGATCTCAACAATTAGGTGATTATTAGGTGACATTTGAGGAAATCACATGGGCTGAGATCCTGTGATGGATCCTGATGGTCTTTATTTTCTGACATTTTATAGACTAAATTAAGCAAAACAAATTGTAATTGAGTAATAGGTAATGAAAGTAATCATTAGTTGCAGGCCCAGTCGTTAGCATGAGCAGTGATAGTCAACAAGAAAAGAACATCACCTGCAGAAACTCCAACTTAACGGAAAGTTCCTTTAGTCTTAGCATCAATGTTTGAGATCTTGAGCAAGTGCAGAACAAAAACATGGACTGCCACTCAAGGTTTAAGTTCCTGCAGCCACATCCTTTAAACTGTTGTTGCATGTGAGGCTGTAGCGTGTTTGCAGCCTGCAGGCAGACTGAAACGACCTCTGGGTTTGTATCTCAGGGTTAGAGGCTTTGTCAGCTGTCCAGCTCTTCCATGAACACTTAGAGCCGATCTGCTTAATCAATTGTTAAAAGACCAGACCTCACGCCATCTTCACTGTCTCTGCAGACGGGGTTGGGGTTGGGGGGGGCTGGCAGGACACAGGAGAAAGACAAAAAGGAAGAAAACGAGGGTTGGGGGAACTGGCCAAAGAGATTTAAAACTAAAGAAACAAGTGGGCATGCTTGCATAGACTACTGTTTCAAATGGATATTGTGCACTGATTGACAGCCAGTCACAAGCATCCAGGGCAGTAAAACATTTACTGCAGGGGGAGGGACGGATGTTGCAGGATATCAGAGCAATTTATCCAAGGTCATGAGAGAGGAGTAGTAAATTTCACTCCGAATCAGGCAATGCTGCATCACCATGTGATCCTTTTCCTGCCCAATTTATAGAGACCTGACAGGCCACTTTTCTAAGCACAGATCTGTGTTGCAATACTGCAGGTGCACAAGTCCTCGGGGTGCTCTCATACCATGCAGCCTATCTGATGAGATCTTAAACTCGGGGCAGAAGAAGTCTGGCAGGCTGTGTTGCTCTCCCTCCTCAAGTTTATGGCTGCGCTCACGGGCACAACAGAGACTCCAGGCCCATTTATATTCATGGCGCAGCACTGCTTGCACCTCGTCTAACGTCCTGTCCCTGTTGAGAAGGAAAACTGACACGCCGTGGGCTGGGGGGGGGGGTGGGGGGGGGGCTGGGGTGGGGTGTCCGCTCTTCTCCTTTTCCTTGTCATTCATCTGCCTCTTGTGGATACTGACACCAACCTGAGTGTTTATGCATGTGTGGCGCGGGTGGGTGCATATGCAATTTGTAATACCGTAAATTGATTAGCCTAATTGCTTTCTATTCAAAGCTGCATGTGTGCCGCTTAATTTTTCACAATTAGCCCTGAGCGGTGACACGGTGGGGAGCGTCTCCATGAAAGATGATGACAACGATAACCTTAGAAACAAAGCCTGCAAAGTGTGTGTGTGTGGGATCAGGGGCGGCTCTCAGCATCCAAAAACAGAAAGAGCAGTTGGACTTTGCGTGATGAATCTAAAGAAATCAGGCTGGATACTTTGCACTACAGTCTAACAAAAAGTGACACAGGGCGTCCTGGTGGCTCAGTTGGCAGAGGCAGCTTGTGATGGTGACGTAGTTAAGGTTTATTCTGGCTTTCTTTGTCACATGTCTCCTCCCTTCCTATCCCGTCCCTGTTGTCACTCTCCGCTGTCACCTAACAAATACAGGCAAAATGCTCAACAGACCAAGAAAGATGCTCGAAAAAACAGGCACAACTTTTGGCACTACACTGGTTCTAGGAGTTGCATAAACACCCTTCCCAAAAGATGAAGAATTGTTTTCACTTTCCTGGAGACTGTTCATTGCAGCAAAAATCAATACATCATCACCAGAGGAAATTATAAAAGCCAGAGTTGTTTAGGACATGCTCTGATTGCTTTCCATGGAGCAGTTTTACATATTGTAGCTGCAATTAGAGGGCCTGGGTCTGTCTGTCGCTCAGTTTTTACAGATTCTGGAAACCACGACACCCCATCAGTCATCCAGCCAGCAATACCAGCAAAAATTGAAATAATATTTTACAAAAGCAGTTTTCCCCATTCTCTAATGTTTTTTTTCTGATTCTACGTACTATGAATTTCCCTCATGAAAAAGATTTTTTTAAACTACATTAATCAATATTTGTGACGTTAACATTGAATCAAATTCTCCTGTAAAGTAAACAAGTTGCTAAAGAGAATGATCACAAACATCTGCAGCTTTAACAGGGCTTTTTAGCCTCCTTTAGCTTTTTTTTCTTTTTTCTTTCTTTTTGATTTTGGTGTTTTGATCAGCAATTTAGCAAGTGGAACATCTAAAGCAGCTAAAAAGCCAGATATGTTTCAGAGCCTAAAGTCATATGTGATGTAATGTCCTTAGACAAGACTGGCACATTTACTGTGGTTGAACTTGCTGTCCTTTTGTTTCTATGGACACACAGCCTTTGAGTTTTTCAAATGTATTTTTCAATGCTTTCATTAGTCAAGTTAAGTCAAGGTTATACAAGAATAAAACATATCTGCATGACTAGATACCACTAAGAGTAAGCAATGTGATTTGGGGTGAACTGTCCCTTTAAACCGATTTTAGTTGGGTTTATTTAATACATGCCTAATAAACATATTAGCAGGAGGGACAGAGGATGAAAATATTGTCAGTACAATTTAAAACACTGATAGGACCACACGACCACACACACACACACACACACACACACACACACACACACACACACACACACACACACACAAACACACACACACAGGATAGATTAAAAACAAAGTGGTATGCTCATATGTGGATTAGAGCATGTGTATGTGTGTATGTCAGAGATCAGCTATATGTGTGGGCAGCCACCGAGTCAACTGGGAGAGCAGGCTGGTGACAGCTGGACCGGTGGCGCGGGTGGAGGGGGGCGGTCTGGTTCTGCACAGGCAGCCATGGTTTCAGCTTAACCCTGCACTGATCCCTGCTCCACATAGTGGAGGGGCTTCAAGGACTGACGGAGGCCACCCTCAATGTAACCTGCCACTCCAGGTTTATAGCTAGGTCAGCCTGCAGGGTCAAAGTAGGAATATTAATGTCAGAGCACCGTGTCGAGGCCCTTAAGCCTCAGGTAAACATCCACCCATGTGTTATGACAAAATGGATTACATTCGCAACACCATTGTCCTGTAATCTGCAGCCTCGCAAAGATTATTACCCTCCAAACACTTGCACTTACAATCTGTTCAATCTCGCTACACGGCGTGCTGACAAAGCGAACGCCGCCTGATGGAATGTTGCACTCGCAATAAATGCGATAAAGCTAAGAGGAGATATATATATATATATATATATATAACTCAAACATCTGTCCAATGACAAGCAAGCACATGGACCTGTCCTCCTTTGATAAAAAAATCCTGCATTTTGACGTAAATGATCTCGTTTGTGTTAACTGTGTTGATTCATTTACTGCGTTATCAAACTATTTTTTTTGATTGTTTTAATGTAAAGCTACACAGAAGACTCAACTGTGTCACATGATCATGGTTATACTACACAGGCTGGGGAGGGAGCTTTGCTTCAGCACTAGATGTGATTTCAAAGACAGAACTGTAATAAAGCACAACTACATAGCTTTCCATCTGCTGTGGCATTTAAAACCTGCTGATCACGGCCCCTCTGATACCACAGAGTCAGAAAATCCAAGTGCTCAGTTCAGCTCCACTTCTCTCCTGAATATTTAAATCCTTTAATGCACAGAGACACCAGCCACAGTCTGAATACCCTTCAATTGATTCCTCTTGCAGGATGTGAAAATTTACAAGACATTTTAGGACCCCCTTCACTCATACCAACCCCAGCAGTTAAGATCACATCAGATTTATTGGGATTTCACCCGGACAGGTTTTCGTCCCGTGGCAGATCAATCACTTGTCGTGTGTAGTTAGAGGCGTACATGTCTTAAATATGTCTGCAGCGCCATGGGCAGAAGGGAAGGCAGGGGGTCTGTGACAGAAACCAGTATCACTGTTTGATGTTCCTCTGTCTCCAGGGGTCAGCAGAAACAGATAAATCACATGTGGTTTGGACTGAAAAGCGTCCACTGCGGTTTCACTTTGGGCGCACCTCGGTAGGAAACACTGCTGGACACTGGCTTGGTCTTATACTTTTTCATATGACAGCGTGAGGCTGCCATTTATCACATGGCCATCATAGAGAAACCTATACCATAAAGAACAGAGCAGTAAATCGACAGACAGGTTTAGAGATGGCCAACAGGGGAACTCTGCCCAGCTGTTCAAGAGTCAGACACTGCAGGAATTAGGAATCCTGAAATCTGACCTTCAGAAAATGGAACAATCGAAGATATGTTGCACAAGTGTCTGATATGAGTTATAGCTGGTGTGTCAGTGTGTTGGCCGGGCTACATGCCCAGCCACCACCTCAGCCTCTACACCCTTATGCTCCACCTCGCTACATAAGAGCCACACTACCTGCTGCAGTGGCACTGAATGTTGGCATTCAATGTAAATTTGCGCAGCAGAATAGATTCAATATGAACATTAACTCCCTGTGTCAGTCACCTTATACTTGCACGAATATGAAATCAGCATTAAATGTAATACAGTGTAAAGCTATTGTTATTATATTATTGGCCGGATGATTTAGTTTTACTGCACAAAGCACCGTCCCCCACGACCTTCGGAGAAATTGTATCAGCTGTTACTTGCATGTAAACGCACATTCTGTGCATGTGTGTCATTTGACACTGTATTCGAATATTGGCAACAGAAGTTTATGTTTTCATCTTTGCATAAAAGTATTTAAAATATGTTCAAGATTGACTGGCTGGTCTTTGTGATCAGGTTATTTTGTCACTTGTCCAACAGTAATCACTTCACGACAGTACGAGGGCAGTACAAAACATTAAAAACAACTAGCTTCAGATTGTTTCTGAAGCTAGTTGGGAAAATCAAAATAATTGTGAGGTTCTGGGATTGAGCACATACAGAGGAGTGCAATTTTTTGTGCATTAATATTTAATTAGATATTTGCAAACTTAATGGCATGAATGCAGGAGTTGTTTGTGCACTCTGCTGTCCCATTGAGGTTTGCTAAATTCAGCTTTGGCTTCAGTATTTGTTTCCTAAATGTCTGTGCATCCTGAATGAGTAGCAAACATGCAACTTTATGTCATTTTATGCTACTTTTAGACTGCTACTTGTAGGGATACTGAAATTATAAAGCATGCAGTTGTCTAATGGACTGAGAAACCATATATTTGTATCCAACATCAAATACAGTGATATCACCCTGTCTTTCCCATCCTTTCCTGTGTTTTTCTCCATATACTGACAAAAAATTATGAAATAATAATACAACTACAAATGGCAATTGTAATGTTATGATTTTACCTAATTTAAAATGTTATCCTCTGTACAGTGGCCATTTTAGAACATCTGTGACTCAGCTTGTCAGGCAGGAGTGTACGTAGACTCAGATGTGCTTTCAGGTGAATGTTTTTCAGCCTTACTTAATATTAGTGTTACATTTATTTAAATCTGATGGAAATTCAGACATTATTTTGAGAGGTATGCTGTCACTAGCAAGTGTACAAGTGTAGGATAAGTGGAAAAGTCAGGATGAATCCTAATGACTCTGGCGATACCCCAAGGACCCCACAAGACTTATCTGGAAATTTCGTTCTGATATTTTAAGTGTTGAACTGAAAGAGCTGACATTGAACTGACCTTGACAACAGACACTGCCAACCATACAGCCACAAATGTCACATAAGCGGCTAAAACATCCACAGTATTGTAACTGGCACCATCTATGACGTCATTGGGTTTTATGCATGCCCAAAGTTAACAATGGCCCAATCCTGATGCAAAGCAGGAAAAAACGCGGTGGTAAAATTGCCATAGCCTAATAAATTCCATTGCCGTTTGAAAAACTCCAAACTTGACCAGACGACTTTTTAAATCAGTTTCTTTTACTAACACACTCAGCGCAGACAAGGATTTTCTGTCTCTATGCGCATTCCTCCTTTACAAACCTTCAGCAGCAGCTCAGAGCTTAGCTTAGCTGCAGAAGAAGAAAAACACCATGCTTGCTGTAACGTGTGTCTACCGAGTTTGTGAGCTAGCTATCATTTGATATCATCAGTTTCTTTATTATAAATTAGACAACATTACAGTTAGCAACTTCTTTTTTCATCTCCTTGTGACGGCAGTGCCTGGTTGTTAGGTTAGTAGGCTGTTCTGTTTGCTTTCCACATGCTGTACCACGTCGATACTGCTAGTAGATTTCAGCCGGAGCCTTTCTAACTGACCTGATTGTGCAATATGTATCATGCTGTTTCTTTGTCAGGCTTGGCTATCAAAACAAGGCGCACCAGAGAACACGAGTGCTGATATTTACATGTTGAACAGAACCCTTCCCAGCGCGGCAGCGCCTGCATGCTATTCTAGCGATAACTACCAAAAACAGCCCAAACTCGGCTGGAGCACGCAGAGTCTCCTCACAACTTGACGTCATCAAACATTACCTCCATTTTTTGCCCCCCTCTCCCAGTGTTTAACCCAAGTCGGCGCCAATGAGTGTGAATGCTTTTGGTAGGGCTATTGGTACTTGTTATTGGAAAGTAAAACCAAGGTTGCCCTGACCATTTTTCTCTGGGACTTGTAGAACAGTACAGTCTAATGTTTGTTATCTGGACTACTGCGATTGAGAAACCCGTCTAGCTCTGTTAATTAACTCCATTTCCATTACTCAGCACCGGGCCACGTGGAGCTGTGCCAGACTCAGCCTCATAATATAAAGACCAGTTGTTGTCTTAATGTGTTTGAATATAACTCTAACAAAGCTAGCAGGATGTTTGCTGCTTTGCTTTGCCTCTGTAGTGGCCTATAACTAATGTTATAAGCTGTTCAAATGTTTTAGGGGACCAGCCAAAAGCATCCAAACAATTCAAGGATAAATTATGAACTGAGGACTAGATTTGGCATTGTTTCAATTTGTCTTGTGTCTTCTGCATTCTGAATAAATGTCCAAAGATCAGACAGGGATAACAGGGATAGAAAAAGGTGTAGCTTTATTTATGATGATGATCTGGCTTAAGATTTTCCCAGTATTCCCCAAATGATCGGTCAGGACCTGCAGGGGAGGGTCAGAGATAGATGCTGGCTCGCATATATATCTATGATTGTGGCTCCAGATATTGTTGTTTATCGGAGATGGGTTACAAGATACTTAAGATGAATCGCATTTGAACCAGTAGAGAGAAGCTTTGCATGTACTACAGCTCGAAGGGAAACTGAATACACAAAATACTTTTGATTTGACATTGACTCAAAGGTGTGGACACACGCCAACTATGTCAAACTGTGGGTATTTTTGGATGCAGATTTTTTTTTTGGCTTGTCACCTCTTTTTGCTCACACTGTACTCATGATGCTGATGAATCTACAGATTAGTTAAATGGCTGTGGATTTAAGGAGATTAGCATGGCTGTATTTTTAAAAATTTTTTATCAGAGCTTAGTTAAACATATTCGTACAGGTGAAAGCAAAAAGAGACGTAACAGAGAAAGAAGAAATGAGTCCTCACTCTTTGTACAGTAACAGTGGAGGTCAAATTGTGTGTGTGTTGTGTTTCCTGAGCAGTTATTAAACCTAGAGGCACCACACAAATATCCACCAAGCTTAGAGAGCACTGATCCTAATTTATTAATTACACGGATGTAAATTAAAATAAGTCAATAGTCATACAATAAATCCCACATTTATGAAGCTTATCATATTCTAAAAAATGGATGGATGAATTAACTGTAGCAAGCTATAACTAATAAACTGGAAAGGCTGTGTAAAGATTGTATGAATACTGAAAGGAAAACAGCATATATTTAATTTAATTCTCCAAATCACAAAATACCTACAACAAAGCTACAAGGAGTTGATAGTGACACATGTTCAAACTAATGACTAAACAATTAGTTTAGTCTACTCTAGATGCTTTATTTGTAACGTATTCTGTAAGCGTTTTCTGATATGACAGGTTGACAAAGCCCCTAGAGGCAAATTGTGATTTGTGATATTGGCCTATATAAATAAAATTGACATGACATGACTTGACATCATTACAAATCACCATAAAAAATGGTTATAAGATAGACTTGAAAAAATGTGAACTTGTCTTAAAACAATACTGACATGCTGGTATGTACATTGAAACTGTTTTTGTTCATGGTAATGGTTTCTTCTGTCCATACTGGCCCCAAAGAGATCCTGTTTTAAAGCAATTCCAATGTAAATAATAGGGACAACTCATTCTGTGAAAAAATACATCCCAAAGCTTCAAAAAAGCTAATATGAGACTAATATGAGCAGTGTGAGTTTGTCAAATCAAGTGGGTATCTTCCAAAGTTGCTGTCTTTTTGGTATGAAGTAGGGAATTATTGTACTAAAAAGATAGCAAAAAAAATGCCCCCTTGATTTCTCTAACTCAGCATGCTGAAGACTCAAATTAGCTTCACCTGAACTTCATAATACATTTTTACGCAAAACGAGGACTGTCCCCATTTTGTGTCCCACTCACACATTAAAATCACTTTAGAAAGAGATCTCTTTGTGGCAAGTACAGAGAGAGTGAACAATTACAGCAACCAATAACCCTTTCAATGTGCATATGGGTACGTTAACAACTGTATTAAGACACAGTTGAAAAAATGTGACCCCCCTCCTTAGGTTTGGTTTAGGCACAAAAACTATTTAGTTAGGGTTAGAGGAAGACTGTTCATGGTTGAAAGAATGTTGACTGCTGATAGGAGATAGGAAATAAACAGCAGTGTCCCGTGTTAAAGTTGCAACGCTTTGTCGACACATCCATCCACATCGACTGCCCCCTTATGAAGTTTTGTGGGGGTATAACAAGACACAAATCATAATTACAGGGCCACTGGAGGGCTTTGTCAGTTAAACATAAACATGTCATATTTAGGCATTGAAAACAAATGGCCGATGTCATTTTCAGAGGACAGCCACGAAGATGAAGGACAATGTTAAGAGAGTCAAAACACGTTTCAGTTCTCAAGCCAAGCATTAAAGCAAATACTGATACAGCATTATTATAGAATCATTTTGTATGGTGATGCAGCAGATCCTCACTGAAGGTCTCTGTTGGTTCTTTGCTCTTATTAGCTACTTCACTCATTTATATAGTGAATATATGAACTCACCTCTCTTCTGACTTTGTTTTTGTCAATTACAGAGCATTGTAGCTTAAGTGGATGGAAGATATAAGCAAGGGTGGTAGGTTGGTTTATGGAAAAATCACATCATTCCAATAATTTACCAATAGAGATCAATAAAGGTCATAGATGATTAAATGGCATGGTGTAATATCAGAAATTGTCCTAGAAGGAGATGCTGTGGACTGTTTGGATGGTCAGCAGTTTACTGATCATGTAGCAGGAGACGGGACAGGTGCACATTGTTAAACAGCTGCAGCAGAGGCGTCATGCCCAGAATATAAAAGCCGTCATTAAACACTGCGCCGACGACACCTCACTTCTCGGGCAGATGTATTTACCACTGCGGCCTCACATTAATGAGCTGGATCAGGAATCGGCTGGAGGACCTGACACCTCAGCAGCAACTCATCAATAGATGGAAGTTTTTTTATATGTGGTCAATATCAGAAAACGAAGAGCTGGAAAACTTGAGTATACAGAATACAATAAGATGAGGCTTGAAAATGCATTGTGGGAAGCCCGGCTGTTGCAGTAGCAATTGACACAGCAAAGAAATGTCACTGAAATAAAAATGTAGAAAAATGGTAAAATAAATAAACTACTTACAGTTGACACAGTGCATAAAAAAATGTGCTGGGTTAGAATTTTTTGAGAGGGACAAAGATATGCAGTATGAAATAAGAAAATAAATGAGAGGTAAATTATACTATGAAGAAAAACCAATGTGTGAGATTACAATATACATAATATATTCTACCAGGTGTTAAAATGTGCTCATATTCTCATTGCTGAGTCTGCGAAGACCACACATACTGAGCAGGAAGTGTCAATGTGTGCAGAAAATTCTATTCACCTTAACAATATCCAACTTACAGAAGCAGATAACATGTAGTTTGTTTTGATAAGTGCTCTATAAATAAAGTTTATTATTATTATTATTATTATTATTATTATGTACAGGCTGAACATGCAGATGTGGATATTTGCATTATTACCTGTTCAGTTTATCAAAACGTCCAGATGTCAGTAGTGTGAAGATAACACAGAATAAACCACAAGGGGGAAAAATGATGATTGTATGATAAAGCCCCAGCAGTTAATGTTGAATACAGCCTCTATCTGCTCTTCTTGAATGGCAGCTAATTCTGTAAAGAAACTGCTTCCACCGTATGTCACCCACTAGAGGGGGATAAGCACATCTTAAATGTTTGTTAGTCAAACAACACTGAAGACAGAGAATACAAAGTGACATTAAGTCTTATTAAATCTAATCTCTAACTTGATTATTTTCACAATTTTCACAACATCAATAGAAGAATAAATAGGAAAGTGGCTGGTCTGAGCTATTTTGAAGCAACTTCTTCAGTCACATCACTTTTCTATGTTCCCTGGTACTGACTTTGGGTCAGGGTTAGCCCAGCAAGAGAGGCTGTAAGAAAAACTTCACTGGGAGATAAGACTGTGCCTGCACTTGTATTTCTTGTATAATCATGTTGCTGGGACAAATGTCGGTTCAAACAGTCACATTATGGGGACTAATCTCCCAAACCTCACCAAACAGCGTAGACTGAGAGTGAGAGCCCTAGGACTACCTGCCATCTCAGGCCGTAATCCCCAGAAATCACCCAAATAACTTGTACACATGTACTTGGTGAAAGTTTGTGATTCAAATTAGGAGACAAAAATCTGGTCCCCACAAAACCATAAAAGGTTGAAGACCTGTTCTTTTGTTTAGTCAGTTGTTCTAGGCATGTAGTGGTTATGGTTAAGGCTAGGCTAAGTCTCCAGGGAATGTGAGTCAATGAAATGTGCATGTTGTATTGTATGTGGGTATGGAGAGTCATTACTGCTGCAAATTTAATTAGCTTGTGGGAAAAAAAACTATCTGAGAAAATGTGAGGTATATTTTAATCCTTTATCTTGAGAAAGTTGGCTCATCTATGTTGTTTATTTAATTAGCTTTATTTGTCTTTTCACAGTTTCAAACATTCACACAGGAGCTTCCCAGTACAAACACACTAATCCTATATTTACACATAGCCACTTCATGTGTGTTGGGCCAATCAGAGGGCTATTCAATATCAAAAAAGCAGTAAAAGTGCAAATGCAACCAGAGAGGATTAAAGATGGATTGCTATGTGACTGCTCAAACCACCAGAGCAGGTGGTTTGAGACACATTCTAGCCAGATGTTGAAATGGTGAAAAAGCATCTTTACTCCTTCCAACAGTCAGCAACAGTTAAATGTCTGTGGAAACAGCCACTTGTCCCTGTGATTAAGACAAGTGATAATGACACTGAAATTATTCTACACATCATTTTCCAATCCAACAGGGAGAGCAGCTCCAGTGGCTTTTTTGAAGTCACACAGATGGTAAAAAAAAAAAAAACACTAAACACACACACACACACACACACACACACACACACACACACACACAATAACATACTGTGCATAAACTCTGATTTTCACTGAAATTAGGTACTTAGGTACTTCATCAAATACAGTGGGGGGAAAGGGATCTTTAAAGTGGCCCAGAAAGAAAAACAACAATTAAAATCGAAAGGCCCGTGGTTGCAATTAGTGAACATATGCATTGAGGCTTCTGATGAACACAATTCAACAAAAAGGCAGAAGACAAACTTTAGAATGGCTGTAGAAGGTATATTTGTTGCAGATAAGCAGGCAAAAATAAGGTGCAATTTTAAAAATCTCTTATCTGTAATATAACATGTTAAGTCTACCATGAACTATGTCTTGAATCAATATTATGTAACCTAATGATTAATTAATTACATTAGCAAAATAGCTGTGTAACTACATGTTTAGTAAGTGCTACAATATTTAATTGAGTGTCACCAGGTACAGTATGACTCATGCTGAATCCAGTTTGTAGCAGCGCCATGACGCAAACGGCAACCTGTCTTTTGCTCACGGCTCAGACTACAGTATGTACCTTGCATCTGCTACAACCAGGCTTCAGCGCCAAATAGACTGTGTTGTGATAATTCAGGATGGATGTACCTAGTCATGCATCCTCCTCTTTTAAAAATCAAAGGATGTCCACAGAGACTTTTGATCCCCAACATCAGAGTGAAGCCTTCAGCCCTTGTATACACAGGAATGTTTTTCTTTTGGAGGATTTAGCCCAAGCACAGATGAAAAACTTCTTTCCTTTGTATCGGTGCAGTTTACAGGTTCCGCTGACTTTTAGAGTTTGAGGGGTCAGAGCCCGGCAAATCTACAGTGCCAATCTGCAATTCAGCTGCGTCACAAAGCTCAGCTGACTGCTCTACTCAGAATCGAAACATTAGATAAGGTATATATTGGAAGCTCCTGTTAGCCAAAGAGGGTCTGTTGTTATTTCCTTGTCTTGGTATTAGAAGGCATGCTGACAATACAAAGCCTAGTCGCAAATGTATTGATGACTCATTCCCTGTTTGGTTAATTCTATATCCACCCCAGGATTCAACCTTCATATCTGCCTCAGCTGTTTCCCTGCCTTGATTAAACACATGGAAGGTTGAAGCTATTAAGTATTTTTACCACGTAAGTTGCTCTCCGTCAAAGACATTAACCCTAAACTATTCCACTGCTGTCGCAGCTGAAACATGGCTAATGTCATTGAAAGGAATGTGGCAGATGCCCTCTCATGGTGGGGACTAATCAATTTATAAAATGATTTATGAGGCAACGTCTACCAAGAGAATCACATGTAGGACATAGCATGTAGAGCTTCCCAACACGTGTGTGATGTCTTTTGTTTGGATTTCAGCATCTGACATGACTGGAAGAACAATCCCATGATAAGTATTCTAGAGACCTTCCAACCAAGCGTCCCTGCTCCTCTAGGGCCTGCCTGTTTATCTTCCTGCCTGTTTGCAATGTTTTCTAAGCAGAGCTCACTGCTCAGTCCCACACAGGAAGTAGAACATGGAGAGAACTGCGCCACACAGCTACACTGAGCCTTGTGCAGTAGCCAAATCTCTGGATAAGTTTATACACTAGAATCAAGCCATAGGCCAGGACGCCTGGCAGGGATTACCAAGGGATTACAATATATTCACCCCACTGGGATTCCATCACATGGTGGATCAGATCTCTGTGACAGGGGACCAGTGTGCAGCACTCCCTCAGGGCCACAAACACTACTGTGACAGATTTGACAAAGAGCCTAAGTCTGTCTGACAGCTCCACACAAACTGCTTTCTGGCTACAATGTGAATGTTAAACCTCCGCTACAGGGTTTGACATCACTGAGCTCTGCCATGGCATTTCTCCTCCATTACCTTCCAGAGGGCAGAAAGCAAAGCAATTAGGGTTTTGGAAGAAATTAAGATAGTTTGGCCAAGAGTCACTGGTTGCAATCCCGACCATTAGTGATGCAATGTTGTACAAAGAGCTTGCATTTTTTCAAAGGCCAACTGGGGAATTTGAATCTCTTTGTAAATAACTTTGCTGTTTGAATAATTGAAATGTCAGTTTCAAAACTAGAAAAGAAAAACTTTCCCAAACAGCTTACAAATCATAATAATGAGACTGTAGATGTCAGTTAATCAGTATAGCCCAAACCATGCATGCAGACCTTTGGCAGATTAAATTTGAATGCTTTGGACCGCTGAAAATAATGAAGCGACAGCTTCAAAAGTAATGTCACGAGAGAAAAATTATAAATCCTCTTGTTCTCCATTTGTTGCATTAAACACTGGACACCATCTGCTGGGTTGGACCACAGAATACAACAGCAGCAGGGTGGCAGCTGCCACCCTAAGACACAACAGCCTGGCCACAGCCTCATGTCGCACGCTGCTACATCTAAAAATACTACTCTGGGCTCCGTTAATGGGCTCTTACACTGTCTTAGTTATGGCAGGCAGAGCAGCACACTGAGCAGAGATGAAGCTAAAAGGTCATTAATCAAAATAAGCCAACTCTAAACAAAAGGCAGTTTGGTTGCCAGGCCAGCTGGGATTACTGAGTATTATCACAACATTTCAGAAAAAGACAGCAACTGGTCTTGTGTATCTAATACGTCAATCCACTCTACTAACCCCTCCCTCCACTCTGACCCCTCCTCCAGGCAGTAGGTGACTGAGATGGGCGTTCGTCTAGGCTGCTTGAGCGACTCCCCGTGGTGGCTGCCGCCGCTGCTGCTGCTGCTGTTCTGCACTGTCCCCTGCTGTTCAGGAAGGCCGTTCGGGCTTCCCATGCCCTCTGTGAACGTGGCGGTGGTGTTCAGCGGCTCGGCCTACCAGACAGAGATTAAGGGGCGGTTAAGCCGGGAAAACTTCATGGACCTGCCTCTGGAGGTGAACCCCATCACTGTGCTGGTCAACAACACCAACCCACGGGCACTGCTCACCCGCATCTGTGACACCCTCTCCACCAACCGCGTCCATGGCGTGGTGTTTGAGGACAACGTTGGTTCGGAGGCCGTGGCACAGATCTTGGACTTCATTTCCACTCAGACAGCTGTGCCCATCGTGGGCATCAGCGGAGGCTCTGCTGTCGTCCTGCCATACAAGGTCAGTGTGGGGGCCGGGGACAGGAATGGGGAGAGGGCCAGTAAAGAGCTGGCTGGGGCTTTAGTCCATTAAAGCCATAATGAGAAAAATGATAAGCAAGACATTGTGATCAACTGTATCAAAAGTATTGAAACTAGACCACAAGCATTCATTATTGTTCAAAGCAGTACAATTCAGTTCAATGTCCGCATAAAAAAAAAACGCTCTGCCACTGAAAATGCTTAAGCATTCCATTAAGCCTAACTGAGTTTCTCTTTTTTTAGCTATAGTACCAATGATATCGCTTTCTGAAAAGGATCAAAACTCTAAAGGGAAGGATAAAACCATTTTCAAATAATCAGAAATGATTTAACAACTTACATATACTTTAAGCTATGTATATTGGATTAGAATATAGTTATATTTTAGAGGATACAATGATTTTACATTTTGAGTAGTGAATACATTAAAAGTGCCTTACAGAACAGTGAGTGCATGCATTATTAATATGGATGTCCCAGTTGGAAACCAACCGTAATCTTCTACTACCCACTGAGATACCAGGCCTCTGATTGACACACACACACCTCCCTGCTTCACTTGATAATTTGATATTTTTTAGGCAAATAACAATTTCTTATGGTCTTGGGGCCCCCATGCAGTCAATGCTCCATATATGGTTTTGTATGTTTTGGCCCTTGAACTACAAATCTCTTACATTTAGATTGCTGATACCCATTTTCCTATCTTCAGGACAACCACTGGTTCCTGTGCTGTTACTGTGCTATGAAAATCAAATTGCAAAAGCTCAAAACTTGTTGGAGAAAGGTGTTTTGAGCTGGTAAATCAAAGTTATGTTACTGTCGCACAGTAATACAGTCTGTCTGTTTTCAAAGCTCCTATTTGTGGGAGTGTGTCAGTCGCTGGTGGGAAGACAACCGAGATTTCACAGTTGGCTGCTGAACATTGTTGTATTCACATGCTACAGTAAGGCGTTATGTTGAAAAATCAAACGCTGACAAACAATAAGCAAACATGGATAATGTGGGAAAGGATCATCTGAATTTGTCAGTTTCTTGGACGGAAGCAAAATTCTCTCAAGCAAAGTTCCTGCAAGTACTTGGACAACCCAATATGGAAGGCTTTTAAGAGACTTACCATGTGACTATAATGTCTCTTTAAAAAAATTCAATCGGGGTGGCTGTAAAAAAAATGTCCCTTGACTTCAGATGATGGCTGGTGGCTATCATGACTTGTTTGGATTTGCCAGAAAAATCAGAGAAAGAGAAAATTCAATGGTAAGCTTCCTGTGATTGGTTCGAATGGTGTTCACACCAGAAATGAACCACTCCAGAGTTCACTTGACAGCGGTCTGAGACCAGAGAGAGGTTGTTTGGTCCGCATCAGAGTTCAATTACGGCGTTCACGACGAACCACACCAAGGGGGTAAACACTCCAGGATTCAGTTCAAGCTGACTAAACAAGACTGGTGTGAACCCGCTCTAAGTGTAATGTTATGTCTAATAAGGGTATGTTATGCAAACCGAATTTTAAAAGTTAAAAAATTACCCTGACTTTAAAGTCTTCAACCAAAAACACTGTTAAATGCTGATATAAGGTCTTGTGAATTAAGCCATCTCAGATTAAACAAAGCTGGTAGTTTAAAAATGAAAAAAAATAAAGCTTTAGGACAATTGATACTGACAATACTGAATATAGATAAATATACTACATAGAAGTTGGTTTTTAAGATTGCTGAGCCCACTTTACAACCCATCAGTGACATGCTGCTTCAGTTCAGAAAGGGCTGCCAATAGCAGGCTGTGGGAAAGTAGAAAGAGGGGTCTGTCAGCATATCTGCTTAACATCCAAGGGACCACTATAGATTATATCATGCCAAGAGAGCTGGAGTAGTGGCATTTTACCTCTAGGATCAGTCTATCCAGAGTGATTATAGTGGAGCATATCACAGAATCCAGATGGCAGATGTCCAGGTTTTTACAAGTGGAAAACAGTGGACTACCAAGTACTGATGCACAGTATCACTACAGTCACTGTTTCAAAAGGAGATTTAATCTTAAGGTTTGAAACATGAATAAGAGTTCATTCTAATGGCCATTCTATTATTCAAAATGTGACATGAGTACTGGCACCAAAATGACTTGTGTCTCGAGTATTTCTGTCTCAATGTATTTGGAACACCAGTAGTCACCTATTTATGCTTTAATTAGTCATTTATTAATATAATATGCTGTAAATGTAAGAATGTACACATGCCAGATATGTACCAGATACACAGAAATGATTTTAATCCAACCCTCTTTGAGTCTTCTTAATAATCAGGGACGCCACCTGTCGATTGATTTATGGGACGCTGTCAAAAGGTAGTCAACAAGGCAATGGAGCTCATTCATTTTTCATACGAATCACTGAAAGCCGAGAGTCTGATCTTTCTGAAAGTGACAGCATAAAATTGGGTGATAAACTGATTCCTATGCCCATGACATTTTAGTTTGTTGATTGGCAACATCAGAGCAGACATGCCATTATCCTCTTCATTTTCTATCCCAATGAGAAAAAAATATATAATGACAAGCAAAAGTTGAGCCAGTGAAGGAACTAATGTTAAGATGAAGACTGGAAGTATTAAGCAAAGTTCACTTGAATCGACTAAGGATATTGCTTATTTATGCATCTATAGAGTTAGAACTCATTCAAGCTAACAGCCATATGTCAATTTCAGATGGACAAGAAATCAAAGCTACATACTTCACTATTGCTAGCAGATCAATCAGTTCCCACAGGCCTGCTCAGTGAATAAATCAATAGTAGTAAACATGGCTGAAACAAATGGAATGAAATGGAACAGAAATGTTTGTAAAGCCTAAAGAAAGCTGGACCTGCACCCGGTTTAAAAGCTAAATTATGGCTGCTTCTTTGCCAGGACACAACAGCACAGAGCTCCAACAAATCCTCCAACCTAAATAACAAAATAGGTCATTTGTCATTGCTTTCCAAAACAACCCATGATTCATACAACAAAGATTCATATGTGGGTTTTCTCACCTTAACATTTGACTAGGGTTAGGAATCTAAAACTATTTGGGTAAGGTTAGAGAGAGATTGTGTTAATATTACAACTGAAGATGCTTGAACTGCCAACACAATAGGACTTTAAACTAAGTTTTGATTCATTACTTCATGCAGCAATGTAAAAGTGACACCAGAATAGATCATTAAGGTGATTATACAGCATCTCAGTTAGACAAAGGGGTGTAGTTTTAACTGAAAATCCTGCCTAGTGTAGCTTTGACTACAGTAGTTTTGTTGTAGTATGGTTGGAAAAAGCTGTGATTAATCTCTGCAGGTAGTCAACAAGGCAAGGAGCTCATTCATTTTTCATACATATCACTGAAAGCCGAGAGTCTGATCTTTCTGAAAGTGACAGCATAAAATTGGGTGATAAACTGATTCCTGTCCCCACAACATTTTAGTTTGTTGAATGGCAACAAATAAAGACATCCAGTGATGTTCTTCAGAAGTGATTACACACTCATGGGGTTTGTTGTAGCTTCATAATTCCTGAACAAACATAGTATGAATTCTACTTTTTTTCTCATTATGCATTTAGTTCAATATCCTGACCTAAAATCCAAAGCAGCCTATGAAGCATTCATTGTGCAGCGTGACAGATCACATCCTCCGATCCACAGCGCTGTAACTGGACAAAATGTAAGTCAGACATGAGCAAAAACCCTGATTGTCTTTGCAGGAACATGAGCCCGAGGCTTTTCTCAGAAGTAGAGCACTTCTTTTTTTCTCTGTCTGCTTTCACTATGTCCTGAGCTCACTTGTCTCTACCTCCACCTCCCGCTGCATTTTAAAACCACTGGCACAGTTACAGTGTAACCTGCCTAGACTAAGGTAGAGCAAGTTCAGAACAGTCATACAAAGCAGCCACAGGGGAGCAAGACAAGGTGGTTACCAGTGAGTCAGTACAAGCACAACCAGTACGGGCAGCATTACATTTCCTCCAAAATGTATTTGCTGTTGCAAATTAGTTGTATATAAACATAATATCTACAGTAGGAGTCAGAGCTGCATGGGGAGTAAAGGTCTGAATATCTCCTATCCAATTCAATACTGAATTGTGAAAAGACACATTAACATATTGTCAATGATAAGGATTGGATTTTGTGAGATATTTTAATTAGTTGCGTTTTTGATGATTACTTTTGAGACCAGAATTGTAGGTAAAAATTACTCAATGCTTTCTCTTCATTTTCTCGTGTCAAATGCAGAAAGAACTTCCATGCTCATTTGCATATTTTTTCAATCTTGCTCAGCACCACCTATATAGTATCATAATCTTGGTTTTTAAGTGGAAAACGGCCAGGGAGTTATGTGTGTGTGTTCCTGGTTGCCGTGCAGGATCTAGGCTATGTGACGTCAGCAGCACAGGAAACTGGTGCCAGGGCATTTCCTGCTGCGTGGCGGAGGCAGGCATATGTCGCAGAGCCGTGGCCAGAAGTCACTCTTTATAGAAGGACAGAGAGAGAGATGGTTGCAGTTCAGTCATGTGACCAGGGGGACCATACACCACTTTGTGTTTCATATCTTCAGTCCTAATTTCACTCACTGCCACAACACATTCACCACAATACATAATTTAATTGTGGCTTCAGCGCTTGAGCCAAGTGACTTCAATCTCTTGTTTTCTTTAGATTTCTGGATGCATTCAGTCTATCAATAGGCATCACTCACTGGAGTCATTCAAATAACCTTCAGCTGTCCAGTTCGACTGTTTTAGAGCATTTTAAGGCTGTTTGTGTATTGGCCCTGTAACATAGCCTTTCAGTGACATAGCCACCGCTCCCATACAAACAGCTGTGGTTTAGACATATTTACGGCTCAAAGCATCTAAAAACTAATCTTCTAATTGCAAAGCATTTGTTCAACTGGACATTGCAAGATTTGAGCACTACACACTTGACAAAATGTTAAAGGGTTAAAAGTTGACTGTGTAGACTAACGCAGCATTTCTGCATCCGTGTTTGTAAACAGATATGAGTTTTAATGTATATTTTACCCTTGTGAATGTAATCTAAGCCTTGAGAAGCTAAGCTTTCCACTCAATGGCTGTAATCTTCTTTGGGACTGTAGACTATTACTGTGAGCTTCTGTGGACAACACTGTGGAAGTACAGCTTACTGACTGAATAAAGTCATGGTTGACACCCATTTACAAACACCCAGGTTATAATCTAACATGCATTATCCATAGTATTGGGCAATATAGTCATATGAACCGTGAGATGATGAGGTCTTCAAGAATCTAAAGCAAGTCCAGTTGCCTTTGATGTAGCACTTCTAGATATAATGTGCATTATTTTTTCTATTGGCCAACCACCACGAGCTGGCGGGACGTTGCACCTAAACAGGAAACACATTGAACTTGAATTCGTCAGTCAAACAAGCTTCAAATATTCACAAACACTGGTGGTGGTGTGACCGCACATTTACTGTGGACAGGAAGGCCAAAACATTTAAAAACGCATTTACATTTAGCTTACTTAGTGTGGATGTAGTCTAAAGGCAAGACACTTACTCTTTAAAAGATTCACAAAAGTGTAACTTAATACCCTCACTGGTTGAAAGTTTTTGAATTCTTGGATGGAGATGAGGGAAGAAGCGGAAAGCAGCCAGGAGGAGGCTATGACGGCACACTTTGTGCCCCGCCTTCGAGTGGCCGTGTGGAATGGATATAAACACTTTTGCCTTTAGATGTGGTCAGATAACATGCGACTTGTTCATTTCAAACCTAATGAACTCTTTACTGCATTTGGCTCCTAGAAAGGCGAACACTGCTGGTTGAGAATTCATATTACATTCTATGTAACCAACTGTGACTGTTAGTTTCATTTTATTCCCTACAACCATATGCCTTGGACAGTACTGTGCATGCGCTGCATGCAGGGCGGTCGTGACTTCGGGCTTTGAGCTGCAGCTGAGCCTGTGGTAATGCCCCAGGCTCATTTGGATTGCACTATCAGTCTGCTCTCTGCTAATTGAGCTGTTGAGATTGTAGTTTGCAGGGGGCTTTACTCTGACAGACCCTTGAGCTAGTAAGCCTGAACAAGGCATACAGAAAAACAAGCACATACATAATCACAAACATCTGCATATACACACTCCTTAGCACCTGTTGGGGTACAAACTGATTGTGCACCGTTGCAGATGCTGGAACAGGAATAAGGCAATAAAGCTGACAGATTTGCTGTGGGACCGTGAGGGGAAGGAGAAAATGAGTAGATTTATATGATCTTCTCAAGCTCCTCCGTGACTAACCTGCATAAGATCCCTGCACCCAGTATGGATGTATGCAGCCAGCCGGCCTCCACTGCAGTCTAATCCATCTTAGTCCACAGCAGCTCCCGTACACTGAGCTGAAACCAATTCCTAGTAAAGATGCTGATAACTGAATGTCATTTATGTGATATTAATCAATAACATGTGAGACTGGGCATTTTAAAGAAAATATATGAGTATTGGGTTTAAATTCAATTAATTAAAAATGAAAAAGAAGCCAAAGAATGGATATTATTTCTTCGTTGCATTCATAGTGGTTTTAGGTTTAGGTACAATTCACATATTGTGGGTCAGACAATTTCTCTTTCAATGAATAAATTAATGGTAAATTAAAAACTATGCATGAAAGACCTCTTTATTATACATAGCTACTGTTCACTGTTTGGTGATATAAGAAGTCAGAGAAGTCTGAGAAAACAAGGGCAAGTGAAACAAGACAACAGAAAAAGAAAATATTTTCGGGCGCGTGAGCACGGTACAGTCAGAGGCACAAAGTCAGTGGATTTATCCGTGACGACTGAAATCGTAAGACGCTCATACATCACAAGACTGCTGAACTTCTTTCAAGGACAACAAGGAGACAGGCTGAATAAGATCACAGGCCTGTTAGCAGTCTCAGGATACCTGACCCCTCCAATCCTCGGCTCTAAGGGCCCGGAGCTCAGGATGGAGTGTTTTTCCCCAAAGAGAGAGAGGGTCAGGAGGGGGCCACCTACCTATCAGCCTGACGGAGGCAAACAGCTTTTATAACAAGATCACACCAGAGTCAAAACATATATTTCCATTTTAGAAAGATTAGAGGCAGAAATGTTTTTTAAAAAGTCAGTTTCAGATAAAAAAAAAGTTCATAAAAACAGAATAATAAACCCTATTTACACAAAATAATCTATTAACTTTATATACTCACAATAAAGTCATGCTACCAGAAATGATTCACGATTTAATGATGATGTTTGATGAGAAATGTGGCACGGTAAAAAATAAGGCAGAGTAATTGGAATCTGCTTGAAGAATAGAGTAGCATCTACCCATCACTGTCACATTAATTATGATACCTTGGTATCAGGTTGAGACGACTGTTGGCCTCAATCTAATGCTTGCAGGATTGTTGACCTGACCTATTTCTAGTAAGGCAACCCTTTAAAAGGGGTTTAAGTTTTAACTGATGGCTTTATTAAGCGTTAATAAATTGTTTATTAATGTTTGTATTAATAAAGAGTTGTAGGTTTCTCACTGTCTAATAAGCAGTGAGAAGTTAATTAGACTTGTGCAATTTTAAGCGTTAAGTCATTAATTATGGGTTTTTACATCAAGTCTGCAGTTGATGAATTAATAAATAAGTTGTAAATAAGTTGTTAATAAATTGATTTTGGTCTGGATGTTCTGCAGCTCTTGCAGATCGTAATAAGTGCTTTATTAATACAGCCATTAGTTACAACTAGCATTAGTTAGTATTTGGGTACCAATTTCTAATATGATACCCTTTAGTAAGTGTTTAGAAGTTGCAACTAATGGCTTTATTAATGCTTTATAGATCAGTCATACACCATTAAAAAAACATTTGGGTTATTCTCCTCCTCATCTGGACCAAAACCGTTTATTAACAACTTAACATTTACAACTGCAGAGATAATGGTTTGATTTGATGTAAAAACCCATATATAGTTGCAGATGGCCTACAAAACTTTTGCTGATGGCTTATGAAAAAGTAAGGAACATATTATCCTTCCTTCATATAAATTATTATTCCTTTCATATAAAGGAACATTAATAGAGCACCTCTGAATCCACCCTTTGTGGAAGAAAGCAACATTGTTAATTAGAAAAATATTTATAATAAATATTCTGTCACTCATTCCAACAGAACCTCTCAAAGCTTTAGCTTTATTTGAGTTGGAAGAACAACTATTTAGTTTGTTTTGTGCTTTAAGAAAGTATGTCTTTGTGCCAGAAGGAATTCAGTATAAACCCCACCAACATTTACAATGTAATGCAAAAGACACAGAAAAGTGCACAGGCCAGGTTTTCTTGTATTTTCGTTTCAGTGGTGATTCATTGATTTTAAAATGTTACAGACAGCACCTTTAAAGGGTAACTCAATACTAAATCACAGGGAAGAAAACTGTTGCTGAGCTGTTTCCTCCTTGAATCTTTCAGGCACCTTTGGCCACACCCAATCAGTGATGTCACAGCAGGTATTTTGTCTATGACAACTGATAGGAAAAACGCTACGATTCAGTGCTTATTGTAAACTCCACCTGAAGAGTAAAATACTGTACAGCACTGTTTAAATCAAAGTATCAGACACTGCAAGGTGCTAGAAAATATTTTTTCCCTCCTCTCCACTTTTTAACAATACAGTTAACAGAAAAGCAATCCTCATCCCTCTCTCAAGGTCATTGTATTTGCAGAAAAGACAGATGAAACACAGCGCAGGCACTGGCCACAGTGCTATCCTTCTGAATTTGCAAGTATGTATGACGGCCAGTGTTTGCACAGCAAAAGTAAGACATGTGAGTTTAAGTGATGAATGGGTCTGCAGCTCCTGGAAGAGCAAAATAAAGCAGAACCACTTAGCTCCTGTCAAAGCTGTACTACAGAACCTACTGGTTGGGCAACTCACTTCTCTGTGTGTGTGATTTGTCTAAGTGTGTGTACCCTCAAAGGTATAAAGAGGGTCCTCCAGAAATCATACTGCACATTATACAAATTGAATTAAGATGTGTTAATTTTGCTTGTTAGTCAAGAGCAAACTGTGTGCATTGAGTTAACTAACCATAAAGGTCTAAAGGTTTTCCATCTCCTCACGATGATGCCATGTTTTCCTCTTCCTCCAGGGTGAGGGCTCCAACTTCCTCCAGCTTGGCTCCTCCATCGAGCAGCAGATCAACGGCATGTTCAAGGTAATGGAGGAGTACAACTGGGACAGCTTTGTGGTCATAACCAGCCTCTACCCGGGCTACGAAACCTACGTGGATTACATTAAGTCCTTCACAGACACCAGCTACTTCATATGGGATCTGCAGGACGTGCTGACCTTCGACATGTCCGCCGACGGCATGAACGACATCCGAGCACGAAGGCTGCTGCAGCAGATCGACGCCCAGGTGCTGTTGGTCTACTGCTCCCATGAAGAGGCTCAGTACCTGTTCACCATGGCAGCCGAGTCAGGGCTGGTGGGGCCAGGCTACATCTGGATTATCCCCAGCCTGGCAGTGGGGAACCCAGACATCCCCCCACCTGACAGCTTCCCTGTGGGGCTCATCAGCATCATCACAGACCGGTGGAGAATGAGCCTGAGGAAGAGGGTGCGGGACGGGGTGGCCATCGTAGTGAAAGGCGTGCAGAGCTTTCGGAAACAGAGAGGCTTTGTTCCCGAGGGCCACAGTGATTGTCACAACCCTGTCAAGCCATCCACTACTAATGACACTCTGTTCAGGTAAGCTAAGATGTTTAGGGCCAGAGAACAATTTAGCACAAGCTTGAGAGAACCAGGCCTTTATTTGCAACAGTCTTATATTAGGCTTTATTTCTAATATCCAGAGTTTTATATGTATATTTGATCATAGTTTAGTAAGAAGCTTTTTGTTTTCGGATCTGCTCCTGCTTTAATTCACTGACGCTGCTTGCTATTAATGCAAATTTCCTCCATGTTTACATGTTGTCTTGAAAATTCAAGATTATGTTCATTTCCACACTAATTCCACCACCATTTTTTCAAAAAAAATACCATTTTTTCTATTCAGAAACTATTTCCAGTTGTTTCCACTTTGACATTTTGTCAATCGTTGTTTAGCTAATGTCAATTCAACTCAATACTTCCTGCACAGATGTTTCACATTAAAAGCCTTCAGGCAGCTTTAATGGCACATCACTCCCTTTCCTAGTCAGCTTTACATATATAAAAGGGCAGGAAGTGATATGTTTTACTGACAGTAACTTAGCAGGAAAAATATATACAATATAGTATAGTATAACATATAGTAATTAAAGATATATTTTGTTTTGCTTGTCACACTCCTGATATTTAAGACTTGGCCATTATTTGAATAACGCAGTTTACACGAGGATTTATGATACAATGTTTCTGTGGAATTCTTACAAGTATTTACATTTTGTAAATGCTTGTCTTTATAAACAATTTTCCGTGTTTGGTGGCAGGGTCGGACAAACATTCCCTGTATTTATACATGCATGGGTACATACAGAGTATGATGCATGCAAGCATGTTAAAAGAGGAAAAGAAGGGTTAGTGGCCAGTGATTGTTCTCTAGGCAGATACTGCACTCACATTTTGAAAAATGGCCACCAGGCCACCAGGGCCACTTGAAGACAGTGCTCATAAATGACAAGAGTGAGTTACAGAGTGGAGGCTCTTCCCATGGAAACAACTTTGCAGTGGCTTGTCGTTAATGGTGCTAATGGTGAACATGAGATGTGAACCGCTGTAGCTTTAGACTATCTCATTTGTACTTTATGGTGTCTCCGTTGTGTTTAAATGTAAATTAGACACTAAGGATAATACTTCAATTTTAAATTGAACCCCTGAGTATTATAAAAATACACCCGATGTGACTGTTAGTGCAACTGAGATTCAAATCCAACAAAAAGACAATCTTCAGGACTAACACTTCCATGAATAGCCAAGTCCTTTTACCTAAATGAGAAAATAGGTCTTCTGTCACTGCCTTCCAAAACAATGACTGACAAAATATTCGTGCAAGTGTTTTCTGATCCGTCACTTCTATGGTTAGGTTTAGGTAATAAAAATGAAAGGTTAAGGAAAGTTCGTGGTCAGGAATAAAATAACTCAATGCTGACTGTTAGTAGGTAAACTGTGATTTCGCATGTCAAAGTCTGAAGCTTTGTATGCCCAACTATGCCCCAACCTCCTTCCTAAGTGGCGACATAGCGCTACTTCTGCCTTCGCTTCATAGACAGGACAGTTATTAGTTTAACAACCACAAGAGGTCAGTTGTCAAGAAAAAGTAATAGATTGTTTTAAGTGTTTAAACAAACAACCAATGCTGTTGCTTTTTCTGCGGTCGACAGTCTCTATTATACATTATTTGAATAACCTTGTTTAGGACATGTAGAAGAATGTTGTCTGATGGTCAGGGATCACATTGGGAATAACTATTCTCTTTCATTTCTGATGAAGATACAACAGTAATGGTTCAGACTTCCTGGCAAAAAGAGGTCAACATTTGTTTATTTATTCATGACTTCCCATCTGTTTGGTGTTGTGAAGCACATTTTTTGGTGAGTGTCACTTTTCCAAACTGTGTCCTTTGCCCTGCTGCCATCTATCTCCTCATCACTGAGCGCTCCCCTACATCTCTTGGAGATTACGAGGTAATTTAGTGGGTGGGGGTTGGGTGGGGGTAGGTGGTTGGTGACAACGGATAAGGGCATGGCTTCTCCTCATTTAAACCATGCCCAAAAGAGCAATCTGTGCCATGGAACACAAAGCAAATCCTATTTGGTTTGAAAAATGTTTTAATCAGCAAAGGGAAGAACCAGAAAAAAAAACTGCTCCAGCATCAGCTTTTGGCTCATATGAGCCAAGGTCATTCAGGGAGATTGGGAGTGTGTTCTGTGTAAATGTGTGTATGCGTTGTTGCAGAAGGTCACCAAGGGGCTGCTAACGGGACACAAGCATCATCAGACGCTTCTCTTGCATTATGAAACATCACTCTCTCCCTCGGATGTCAGAAGTAATTTTTCTTTCGGAGTCTTCAGAGCCGTAGGGGAGACAACGTTTCCTTTTGTAAACCCAAACTGTCCATGAAAAAGTGGAAATGTTGAACATTATCTCAGGCTTTGATACTGTACAAACCCTTCATTTTAGACTTTCTAAACCCAGCAGGCATGATTTGAGTAGCAGCAGCTCTCGTCAGTAACGTGAAGGTCGGCGAGATAGAACAAAGAACTTTCTATTAACTTTATAGTCATCTTTTCTCTTTCCAGCCAGATCAAACATTACCACCCCCCACCCCACCCCCGGTTCTGAGACTTATCCTCACTTGATTGGAGATTTTTTTCAAACAAGCTTTTGATAATGAGTCAGATCACCTGTTAATGGGATTATCGCAGATTACCAGATTAAATAGGCTTTTCACACAGTCAAGGCTGAAGGCTATTCTCCTCCCAGCAGGCTTTCATCACCTCTGCTGGAGTGACGGTGAGGTGAGAGAGCAGCGCCACAGGTCTAATATAACAGGATGTGAGTGATGAAATAATGGAATCAAAGGAGGCAGATGACTGTTTTCTACACAGTACAGAAGCTGTCGGACATCTTGTGTCTCTATTGTGTCACAAACAAACTGAGGAAAGCAGCTGTGTTATTCTGTTCAATGACGAGGTGTATGTGATTATATTTAATCAATTTGGAAACGGTTTCATGATCCCGAGAGCAACATGTTTGCTATTCCCACAACTGGGGGAAACATTTAAAATAATATGAAGCATGTATATATGCAATATGTGTGGGAAATCAATAAAAGAAAATCTAAATGATACAAATAAAAAAATAAAAAATGTAAAGCATGTTGATGTTTAACAGCTATAATGTTTATCATGTTGGTTTTGTGTGTTAGCATGCTAACATTTGCTAGATTTAAAGTCAGGAGCTACAATTCATCCTTTGGGAACCATGAATGTGTTTAACAAATTTGACAGCAAACCACTGAATAGTTGTCGAGATATTTCAATAAAGAACTAAAAAGACAACCTCATGGTTGCACTACAGGAAAGGTCAGTAGGCTTAATCCTCTGGGGACCATGAATGTTTGTACAAAATTTCATAGCAATCCATCTAATGGTTGATACTTGAGTCTGAACCAAAGCGATAAACTGACAGACCAATATGCCATTCCCAGATGGCTAAAATTTGAATCTCATAGTAAATTAAACCTATAACTTACTTTCTTATATGTGTGACCGTGAGTTTCTCATAATTACAACCTTATTAGTAAAGATTATGACTCAAGATTCACTGTGTTTTGCACTGTTGGTCATACAAAACAAGCAATTTGAAGATGTCACCTTAGGCTTAGGAAATTTTGCATTTTTCAATGTTTTGGACAGAACTTACATAAATACGGTATATCCAGTATACAGTACAGACAGAAGTTTGATTACAGGAAACTGCAAATGATGCTTTTTAAAGTTGAAGTCACTGATCATCTTTCTCTTTGGGTTTTGTTTCTCTGCAGGCACATGATGAATGTAACCTGGGAACACAATGACTTCTCCTTCAACAGTAACGGTTACCTGGTGAATCCAGCCATGATAATTATCACTTTGGACAGAGAGAGACAGTGGGACAGGGTGAGCTTTTCACAAGATGGTGACAGATATTTCACTTAACACCGAATTTTCTTTGCAGAATTAGTTTGTGTACACAATATATTTCTGCGTGATCATTTCTGAATGCACACAATCATAATTTAACTCATACAATGAGAAAACACAAGAGCTGTCCTGCAGTTACATTGTGTCTTTCACTGACATCTTTCTCTGCATGCTAAAAGCAGAGTGATTTCATGCATTACAGGTCTCTTTGTAAAGACTAGTTTGAGGGGTCAGAGCTCCATTGATACCAATGAACCACTTAATAAAGAATCGTCTCCTAATAACACACGCATTACTACATTTCACACACACCTGTCACTTACTCCTAAAAGAAAACCCACGCACACACTTTTGTCAGGTACCTTTGCTACAGCGTGCCGCCTCATTGACTTGGTTGGAGATTGAAACATTAATTTAACCACAGGGGGCGAATGTGATGTGGACACCAGACTGGAGAGAGTTCACTTCCTCCACTGGTTGAATAGAAGGTGTTTAGTTAAACATCACGCTCTGAGTAAACAGCTGCAGGCATCTCAAAGCTAATTATGTTATATTGATGTTTTCGGGTGCTACTTCCTATTAATTTCCAATATGTTATCAAGGCTCTGAGCTAATGGGAAGCTGTGATGGTAAAAAGCAAACAAACAATTTGGGTATGAAAGTAGAGACAAGATATTTGTTTATGAATTAATACAGCAGCCTGGTCCAATGATACAGATATTTGTTAGAACAAAAAATACTTGGCATTTGGGAGTATTTATATGCAGTCAATGTAGGCATGTCAAAATATATGTTGAATAGGACAGAACTGATCGGACTTGCTTAAAAGTTATATGAAAAAAACAACAGGACAACGGATTGTGATGTGATTTACATTTACAGTGTCTTTGGAATAAACAGAAGAAGAACTGAGGATTTAGAATGAGCCGTGACTGTTGAATATACTGAACACAGTGCCACTACAGTTATAGTTTAAAATGCAATTAAAGCTAGGTAGGTAAACATTTAGATGGCTGACAGCCTCCACTGCCTAACTTTACTAGCAGACATACTGTTACTGAAAAGCAAAATTATGCTTATTAGTGCAAAAGGTCAAGCAGCTAAATCCACTTCTGACGAGTAGATATTTTTGGGCATTTCTCTGTCTTTAATATGATCAGTTTTGGGGTTTTTCACCGACACAAATTGTAATACATTTATCTTATCATAGTTTATGTTTTCAAAGATTACTTTTTTTATTTAATCTCGTTTTTGTCATTTCCATTTTGTTAGTTAGCTTTTCAAACTGCTACTAAAGATTACTTTCATTATCAATTATCCACAAAAATAGTACCACAAGTTCCCAGAGCCTTAAGACAAACTTTCAAATTGCTTGTTTTGTCCGACCAACAGTCCAAAACCCAAAGATATCAAGTTTACAATGATATATGTAAAACAGAGAAAAGCAGCAAACCCCACATTTCCAAAGCTTGAACCAGAGAACGCTTGGCTAATCTAAAAACAAATCATTTCAGTTTTGTTTCAAATTTGAAATGTAGTGATGGAGAGGTGTTCATCTTTAAAAGGCAAGCAAATTATTAGGTTGAGGTAAAAGTGTGTAAAAAAAAAAAAAGCCTGGTCTACCAGCCTTCTTCGTTTCATATCAGAAATAAAGTATTTCTGATATGAAACTTTTTCTGCCAACAATTCTCTGCACTTCTAGGTGATGCAGTGCATAAAACAGCAATAACTGCTATAATGAAGACAATCTTAAATCAGTCAATCAACAAATGAATGAATGCAGGAACAGGTTGCAGGGTGCAGGTAACAAAGGCTAACAGGATGATCACCTGAAAACTAAAGCTTTTCTTTCTCCTCTCTTTTTTGTTTTCTTTTCTTTTGTATTCCTGATGAGCTGTTTTTTATCTGCCCACAGACCAAAGCAGCTGTGCCTTTCACTTTTCTTTGGGCCTCCTGTCCCGCTGTTGCATGTGCACGTTGAAGGGCATTGTTCTCCCCAGCAACACTCCCAGTAGATTAGGGAGGTTTTTAACAATCTTAATATCATTGTCCTCTGTGCTATCAAAGACAAACAGGAAAGTTGGCTCTGGAAACATCCTGGAAGTGTTACATGGTCACTTTTCACAATTTTATGAAATGAGCACAGACTCTAAAAGACTGAAATTAAATTGAATTCAGTGACAGTAACATGAATTGGATACATCCCTGTCCTATGACAAGGTTTACTTCTGATTCTGATTCTGACTTATTTAGACAAAACAGTTTGGTTAAGGTAAGGTAAAAAGGTTTTGGTCATGTTCAATCAGAAACACTTTCACGTGAAAGATAAACATTACAGACAGAGTTGGGACTTCAACCCAGAGTTGAAGATAAATGTGTCCCCTCATTCACCCACTGACTCCAGCACTCATTTCCACCATGCTGACCTTCACATAAACCTTTTGTGGGAGGAAAAAATATTTTTGTCAGTTCTTCAGAGCACAACATTGAGCTCATTGCAGAACAATTTCGTGTGAGGCGATACCTTTTCTGTGCTTAACTTTCTGTTGCCTCTGGCATCTTTTCTGAGAGCTGAAAATCAATTCCACCTTTTGATTGCCTTTTTGCCAGCCTTCTTATTGTACATGTTGCAGGGCAGCCTGTCTGTTACGTTCAAACATCACCTATGTATAACACTGTCTAGACTGATAGCTCACATTACACTCCTCACCTTTTGTATTTATTAAACTTAAATCATGTCAATGCTCTTATCAAATAGAGTTGCTGTAATGTGCTGCTTCCCAAGAGTTATTGTTCAGCTGGTTCTCCAACTTCCTCCCGAATCTGAAAATCAAAGTAACTTGGGAAGATGGAGGGAGCGCACGACAAAAGAGAATGGCGACAGAGAGAAGCCCTGCAGGAGGAAGGGAAGCGTTGCTGTCATTGCTGTTATCTGGCAGGGTGATATATGGGACTGAAAAGCTGCCGTTCTCTGGCTGTATATCTGTGACGCGCACAAACCCTGACATTGCAGTCTCGCCAGCTGGTTTGTAAACCAAAAAAACAAACATCAAATTGAAGTATTTTCATTATACGAACTATGCTACTAGAGTGACAGTCTTCTTGTCATGACAACATTTTTTAATGTGCTGTGTAAAGCAAACCTAGGGGGGGGTGTTAGTCTTTTCCCAGATTAATGAACAATGAACACTTTCACAGTCTGAGAAGCCACAGGGACATTATGTTTTTCATCGCAGTATATTTTCCTGAAATTTGAAATTCTGATTGACATGATTAAATGCCCATGAGCAGAGCGTTTGGTAAACAGCAGGACTGATCAATATATGACTGGCAGGAGAGAGGAATAACTGAAAAGTCCAGAGAGAATTGTGATATTTGCACTTCCTCCCCCCCCATCACACACACACACAATTTTTTCATTTCATTGTGACAAGCTGTACTGACTAGTGTGATCAGACAGGATTGTCCCGCTTCCTGCATAAACAGCAGAGATTATGTGGGAGGAAAAACATTTTGTCCAGACTGACACTTTTTTTTTTAGCTCTGCAGGAAGTTAATGCCATTTAGAGCAGCACAGTTGAGTGTTGAAATAAATAAACTATTAAACAGACTAAATGTTAGTCAGCTCTCATTTGCACCAACTACCTCGCTATCAGAAGTACATTGTAAGTATAATTGATTCATCTACAAAAAATAAGATAAAGAGAAGGAAACTGCTCTTCTCATCTCTTATTCCTCTCCTATAACTGTGACACATCCATTCCCACATAGGAAGCAGCCATCTTTAATCTGCACAGTTTACCGTCAGGCCTATAGATTATTTTATTGGAATGACTGAGCTGATACAGGGTTATTGATTTATGAAAAAGGAAAAACTATATATTCTACAGATTTATTTTATCCCCAGTAACTGGGAAGAAGCTAAAATAGGTCTAGAGTTCAGAGACTATAAATTACAAAATCACTTTGCTATACAAGACAGTTTTCTGACCTATTCGGGTTCAGGTTTTTGTATGAATTATAAATCATGGATGCAAACAGGTAAGGGGTAAAGAAAAGGGGGGAACATTGATAGAGAAAACCTGCCACAACTAGGGGGGTCCAGGGGCACGGTCCCCAGGGAGAACATTTTGAAAGATATTCGCTCTACATGCTCATTTCTAGTTACTTTTAAATATATTTGCATCTGCCTGAAAACTAATTCTGACAGCCACTAAGGGGTAAAACAACAAAAAAATGTAAATAAATAAAAGAAATCAATAGATGTGGGAGCACAATAAGATAAAAAAGTATGTTGGAAATCAGCTTATAGTAGCTTCTTTATTAACAGTCTTCCACTATCAGGCATGTAATTGGTAAAATTCATAAAAATCTTACATCTAGTCTATATGTTTACATATGACAAGTAACATAAATGCAAAAGTGAATTCAAACATTTGTCTTTGTTTACTATAATAAAACTATAATAAAATAAACATGTTTAATCTGACATTGGGCTGGCGCAGAGTGGTCCGCGGGGCATATAATACAGAGTGAAGAGGACCAAGGAACACATTTGTGTTGTCGGTCACAAAACCCAACACATCGGGAGCTGACATTGTCACATTTCTCTACCACGTCACCACAGTTCGCTAGCTAGCTAACTACCTACCTAGCTATGTAATAAGCCAGCTACGTTAACCAACACATAACCGTCATACCTCTATTTAACATTATTGATCATTGTTATTAATAATTATTTTGAACTGCTAGAGTTAGTAAAATAAGCCGTCTCCAGACTCCTCGTCTCCTCAGCTCACTAGAACGAAGAGATGCAGTGAGCATCCCACAGAGAAGGTAAACAAGTGTTTCTGAACCTCTGCTGTTGTCATGGTAATGCACGAGACACCCATCAGGACGCGCATTAAAGGTTCCCGGGATTTCCATGAGTAGAAGGCTCCAAACCACATAATTGGAATTCTGTGCGCCAAACCAAGGATTTGTATTGTAATAATTCTGCATCTAAGCCGATCAACTGACTGACACCCCCCTAAAAAACTTCTCCTCAGATCTGCACAAATCTTGTAGGCGACCTATTCTGATCTCAAAATGGTGAATTTCGCCGCAAGGTGAGGAGTTTGCATCTCTGAATAAATGGAGCAAATGAATAGACAAATAAAATAGGCATGCCCAGTGTGTGGACAGCCCGTATACTTTTTTGTGCACTTTTGGTCTGGAGCTGTTTTCATGGTTTAGTCTAGGTTTGGGCATTATCAAGGTATTACGGTATACCAGGGCATTTAGAAATCCCGAAGGTATGTTTTCAATACCGTCAAAAATACAGACACTTAAACTGCGCAGGTGTGTGTGCCCTACCCCACTGTTCCAACAATCACCAACTCTGGTTTGGTCAAAATAACCCCTTAATTCACAGAGTTAGATGTGAAAAATATTCTGGCTCTACAGAGGTTTTTCCCCAATGCCTCTATCTGCCATTGCTGGCCTCTTTGTGGTAGACTGTGGTAAAGATTGGGGATGGGGAACGAGACCCGGTTCTATAAGGACCCAGTTCCAAATTTCTCAAAATCTGAAAATCAATAAGGTCCGAGCTTATCAATACCACATTCAAGACTAGCAGGTCCTATAACGTAACGTTATGCAAAAGTTGAGTCAGATTGAACTTAAACAAGTTAATCTACAAGGAATGTGCACTTGCATGTATTTGACTCCCCGATGCCATCGCGCTGCGTTACAGCAAAAGTTGAGTCAGATTGAACTTCTTTGTCCGACGGCCGTGCGTTTTTTGCCAGGGCCCTGTGCGTTGGCACCCCCACCGCGCTGACACAGTGATCCCCCTTCAAAGGAATGAGAGAGCAGCATTTTTTCCACACAGTGCTGGTGTCTGTCCGAACTCGACCTAAAACGTCCTCATGTCCTCATTTTGGCAAAGTAAAGCTGAAAAAAGAAAAACTCAAACTAAAATAGAAGTACAAGAACCAATCACACGCACACCAAAGCACCAACGCTTTTTAGAGCAATTTAGCACACAAAAAAAGAGCTCTGGAGCTGAAACACAAATTCTCACACACACACACACACACACACACACACACACACACATACTTTTTGTTTTGTTGCCACAGTTAAAATGAATAATTTTTTTTTTTTTTAATATTGATAGTTGATGATTTAACTATTTTATGTTAATTACTGCCTTGTAAATGGGAATCCCTAAATACTTTTTTGTGGATAATTAATCTTTGTAATATTTAATTTGCTGAATTATGGCAGCCAAAGCAGCATTTAATAGCCCCGTCTAATTCAGCATAAAGTTAACAATCGTGTTAACAATGTGTGAGTGTTTTGGGTAAATGGGGTCCAATAGGTCCTCTGCGACCTTCACTCCTTCATTTCCCACTCTGATTTAAACAGTAAGAGTCAGAGAGGCAAATTTGTGGAACACGGTACTAAACAGGTCATGGCTTTTTCAAATAAGTGAGCTTGAATTGTTTCATTTCAGATCTTGATTATGTATTCAGCGTGCTTGAACGCTCATTTTCCCACAACATCCAATTAAAATGAGCTAATTGGTAATATTGCAGGGGGTGGAATTGCTTTCATTGGGTTAGATGTATAATTGCACTGTCTACATCCCCAGTGAACCAAAAATCAATTTCCTCTTAACTGTCTATGAGCTAAAAGTCTCCGCACTGCACCAGGTCCAGATGCACAAATCACAAAGATGTGCGATAACGAAACATACAGTTAGAGGACTGGGGACTGTATTAAGATTGGAAGTTGTGATATGTGATGTTACGCAGTCATGTCCTCAGTAGTTTCATCAGAGATATATGAAAGGCAAAAAGGCTTATTTTTCCAATTTCCCTTTATTTGTTTTTTGTGACTGAGTTAAACCGGTTTCTAGCATCCTCTGCTGTTTATATATGTGGCCCTTTTAAAATAATCATTGTTTTCCTGTCTCATCGCTGTAACACATCAGCGTCATATAGTGTCAGGACCATCTGGAGTTTGGTGCAGACATTTTTCACTGGCTCATGTTGATTCACATAGGGGACAGAGCTTTTGCCATCAGGGCCCCGAGGCTCTGGAACAACTTGCCCGAAGAAATCAGGCTGTCTGAGTCGGTGTCTTCGTTTAAGTCTCTTCTCAAAATCGGAAAGCACATCCTGATTTTACCTGAACTGGCTGTTTATTTTATTTCTTTATATTTCATCATTCACTGTGGTGTTTTATTTCTCTTGTTGTGAAGCACTTTGTACTTTGTTTTGACAAGTGCTCTATTATTATTATTATTATCATTATTATTATTACTACTATTATTCACCCCTGCTCTCTTGACTGCTTCAGGTGGGGACCTACGAGATGGGGATCCTGCAAATGCGATACCCCGTGTGGCCACGGTATGGCTCCTACATGGAGCCGGTGTCGGATTACAGGCATCTGACGGTGGCCACGCTGGAGGAGAGGCCCTTTGTCATTGTGGAGGCAGTGGACCCTGTGACTGGTACATGTGTCAGCAACACTGTACCCTGCCGACGACAGTCCAACAAGACGGAGGCGTAAGTGATGCTGCCACTCGACAACACTGAATAGTCCCGTTCCAACAGCCAAGAAGAGCACATTTACACTCAAAACTTAAAGGGTCAGTTCACCTAAACTTAGGGGTTGGTTGATAGCGTTTTATCACATCTGCTGAATCCAATAACTGAACTGAATCATTAAATGTGATTAGGTTAAGTTGACATATTGTATCAGACAAAAAAAAAAACAGCTGTAGCTTAATTACTTTGCACACCTCATTTTTCATAAGCTACTTGCTGCAAATACTGTGGGTCCTGATTCAGAACTGTTAATACGCTTATATTATAAATGTGGTGATATGCATGAATGTTTAAGTGGGAGACTGCAACAATGTGACGCAACTAGATCACATCACTAGAGAATACCAAAACATACCATCTCACACACACACACACACACACACACACACACACACACACACACACACAACTGTAGTGTGGTGTTACAGAGTGCTGCTTATTTCACCACATAAATGATCTCTGGCCGAGTACAGACACCGGCTTGCAGAGAGCGCATTAACCAGCTAACAGCCAAGTTTCATTTTGGCCTTTAGTTACATTAACATTAATTAGCTAGAGCCATTTTGTCATTTAAACCGGCAAAAGCATCAGTAAAAATGAGTGCCTGAGTGTTTTTTATACTGCTAATAAAAAGAGCAAGAAAAGGAAGATAACATCTGTTATCCTTGGATCTCAGATAGATAGAGACATAGTTTATTGTCCCCGGAGGGAAAGCAAATCCAGGAATTTTATCAACCTAGAACCAGATTTGGCTTCAGCTATCGAAAACCAAACCCTACACTCGATCGAAAAAAAAATGCATGTTGTGCCAACATGTCTGCTCAGATCAACAAAATTTCAAAAGCTCCCAAAGTAATTATACCAAATACAATACCAAATACTGAGGAATATACTGTATATAGGATATAGAGCATTTTGAGATTCTCTATAGTTTGTCCACTTATACTTCAAATCATTTGCTGTTACCAAACTGTGTGTGGACCACATTAAGTCAAAGAAACCATCTTATGCAAACCCACTTTATAGCCCTTTACAGTGCACTCCCACATGCACTCTCATATGTTAACATGCCCAGCTTAATTGATTTTCTATCTAACTTGAGAGTGCCATTAGGTATGAGATTAAGAGGCTCTTCCCCTGCCATTAGCCCAGGTGTGGCTTCTTATCACTCAATGAGGTGATATAGTCATTAGGCTGCTTGGCCAGAGTGCAATATCCCAGGGATCACCCTGTGACCCAATCAGGGAAATATATGTGCTGCATGGTGGGGTATCAATTAGATGGGACGATTAGGCCATGTCATCAATCCTCAACACCTAGAGATTGATATTGGTGTTCATTAGTCGGGGAGAGAAGCACTGGCCATTACCCATTACTGACAATAGCGTTAACGAGAAGAGGGGAACGGAAGATCACGTCCCTTCAGTGTTAGGGAGCACTGTAGTGCTTTATCGCTCATGCTGACCAAATCATAATGCCAGTATAAAAAGTGCATAATTCCCCTTGTCGGACAATGGAACATTTTCGTGGAGCTGGAAAAAAAAAAAAAGAGATAAAGTCAATAAGAAGTTCAATGAGGCGATCGGCACTTTGGTCCGCTGAAGGAGAAACACTGACCAATGAACGCTGCAATGAAGGGTGGCAGATGAGGTAGATGCTTCTCTGCGCTTCCAACTGGCCAACTGAAGATAGATCTCTGTACATAGTGAGACTGGGGCTGCATCTATAGATTATTTTCATTCATTATTAATCTGTGGAATCTGTGTGTTTTTATGATTAATTCATTATTTATTTAGCCTGTAAAGTGTCAGAAAAGAGTGAGATTGCCCATTACAATCACTCCGACCCCAAAGTGACATCTTCCAATACCCATAAATATGCAATTTACAATTAAATAAAACAGAGCAAAGCAGCAAATCATCACATTTGAGAAGCTGAAACCAGCATTTTTCCTAAATGACTAATAGATTATTAAAATTCTCAATGTTAATCATTTTAATGCTGACTGGGACATTTTCAAAACTACAGTTTGACTGACAAGTTGACAGTTGAAAAGTGAACTTATCAGCGCTCTCTCATGGACAAACTATGTAAAATATATTTGGTATATCACTAACCCTCGATGCAGGGTCACCTTTCTTTTATCTGAATCTCCTCCACGCCCCAAAAGTTCCCCCACAGCCCTCAACGCCGACCCACATCAGTGCTTTCTAAATGGGGAGTCATTGGTCATGCAGGTTCTCCATTTCAATACCTTCAATCCTATAGATTGGGCCTGCCCGGCAGACCATCTGTGTAGTTCCCTCATTCGTCCTCAGAGAGGCCTGACAAACAGCCACCACTACCTGGCAAAGACTTGGCTAAAGCAGCCCAAAGCAGTTAACACAAGCCCCTCCCTTTGAGTCACGCATGTTCTCCAGTGAGTTCAGAACAACCTCAAGCTCTCTTCCTCAATGCTTTTGTACTGCAGACAGACTCTTCTCCCTCAGAGCACAGTGGTGGGGATTATTTCAGAGGCAATGCCTCTGGTGAAGGCTGGTATTGACGTGGGAAGATAATGTCATCATACATTAGCTGCGTTCAATGGGAGTTAGATCATAAGTTGATATAATTGAAGTTGAGACTGAGTGCAGCGGTAGATGAGCCCCCTGGAGCCGCAAAGCAACAGGATCAAGTACACAGCACCAAAAAGCTGCCCCAAGCTTCACACATTGGTGGCTTGTGTTTGAAAACTGTAGTAACTTTAAATGGTGTCATGTGATAAATACTGCGATGTGAAGTATACTGCATACAGTCTAGCATAGAGGGTGTAGTATTCTCATGTCTACCCACTGGTAAGTCACACTTTGGACAGAGAACTTACTCACTATGTTTAGTACAGCTGTTCCCAAACCCTTTAGCTGGCTACTGGTGAGGCATCATCATGAAGTGATTAAGCAACAGGCCTACCAGGCACAGGCCTTGGGGCCCAAGGAGTCCTGGGGGCCTTGGCCAGATCCTGTGTGCAGTGACTATTTTTAAGATTTCTCATTGCAAAGTGAAAGGTCTAGTACAATTCAGGTTCAGTATTGACACCATGCAATTTGGGCCCTCCTAATCTGATAAAAGAAATCATAAAACTTCCCCTCTGCGCTTACTTGACTGCCAAAGACGGTGCAGAGGCCTTTAAGGCATTTATGTCAAGGGGCCCTATTATCTCATAATCCATCAATGCATGTCAACGTACATTAGCTGAGTAGTTTAACTAAAGAGAGATGTTCCCCTCTCAGATTGTTTCATTTCAATAGTTCTTACAGACCTAAAGAGGTAAAACTCTGCAGAAAGAAGCAGCTTATCTCATCTTTGAGGGAGGCAGTGGAGAGGTTAGAGAAACGGGCTTGTGACTAGAAGGTACAGACAACATCTACCACTAGTGAGGTGTCTTTGAGCAAGATACTTAACTTAAATCTGCTCCAGTGGAATGGCCAAGAGATCAGACTGTAGATGTAATGTGAATGTGTGTGTCCCTCGTTAAAGAGCAACTAGGCGCGTCTTGGTGACCGAGTGGTAAAGATGCATATCATACTGTGATTGCAACATCCCTGGTTCAATTCCAGCTGGAGGCCTTTGTTTCATGTCATTCCTCCTCTTTCTCCCCTCATTTGCTGTCACTTCTCAACTGTCCGCTATCGAATGAATGCAGAAATGCCCCAAAAAACATACTTAAAAAGTAAAAAGAATAACTGCACCTAGACTAAAAATCCTGCTTGCACTGCCATCCAAAGACTGCCGCATGCTTTCTCCCCACCCTGTGTAAAATGCTACATCACAAGTCCAACAGACCACACACACCTGTGATGTTGGGTGTGGTCAGAAGGGCAAGAGACTTGCACTGTTCTTTTCAAGCTTTTTAAGGTCAATGCAGCAGTTGTTTTCTTCGACACAATTTAGTTTAAAGTCATAGTAAACAAACTATATAATAATTTTGTGTAGCAGAAATGTGTTTTCTTTTTTTTTTTTTTAATCTTGCGACCCATAAAATTCCTTTTGTGACCCCTTCTGGTCCCAGCAGCTGGGAAAAGTTTGCATTTCAGATTTGGCAAATCTGCAGCCTCACAGCTGGGGGAATGGAGTGAGACTTCTACTCCGCAGCCTCTAATTTGATTTTGGCTAATCATTTTACATAAAAAAGTCACCTGGCGCAGCTTTACAACTGGTTTAAGAGGTGAATATTTCAAGGGCTTCTCAGTGAGACTCTTTAAATTTTCTTGAGAAGAGATACAGACATCCACACAGATGGCCGCTGACAGAATAGCGCGCACACACACACACACACACACTGAAATAACTGTCTGCCTGTCACCATCCATAGAGCAGCTTCAAAACATTATTCTAAGAATGTCCACACTTTGAATAAATTACCTCACACAAGCATTTGCAACAATTCCCAAAGACCCATTGTAATGCAACTGGCAGCCTTGAACTCTGGCAGCTGCTGAGACGGGGGATGTTGGGACCACTGTGTTTACTCGCCGTCTGCTGGGGCAGCCTCGTTTTCCTCTAAAGTGTTAATTTGTTTCTGTATGTTGTGGCTCGGCTCTGCCTGCTTGCCACCTCGTCTGATCGTCTCATTGCCTCCTGGTCCTGATGTGTGGGTGCAGAGTCCATTAAACTGAAGGTCTGGGGGAGGTTAGGGGTGACGTGTCATTAGTGCTCTCTGCATTGCGCCCATGGCTCACTAGTTCGCTGCTGCACCACCTCACACAGCCCACCTTATGTGCTATAAAGGTGTGTTTGTTTTGGTTTCTCTGAAAGCAAATAGACATTTAATGGTGGACCACAACCTCTCAAAATGGATCGTCAAGTCTGCCTAAAATGATCCTGCCAAGCTGACTTCAAGGAAAGACGGCCACTCTGACACTTTTAGAGTTTTAGAAATAGATCCCCCACACACAGTAGTGCCTTAATTCATGGAAAAACTCAGCCTCACCACACAACGGGCTCTTCTAGGTGCAGTGGCCTGTATTAGTATTGTAAACTTTATCTACAACTAATGATTGATTTTATTACTAACCAAGATTATTCTCACGTTTATGAATCTACATAGAAATATGTGGCCAAAGTATGCTACCAGTGCAGATTCTGACGTTTTCAAAGGTCATTTAGATCTTTACACCAAATGTATATCTTGTCACACGAAGAACACAAGAAACCTAATTCTAACTTATAATTCTGAGATCACTGCAGACCTTTCTAACCAATCATCCAAAGCAGCCAAAATCTCTGAATTGAACCTCACATTTCCTTTTATTTGCAGAATTAGGGGACAGACTGCTCAAATAAATGTTGAAGTACTTTTTCAGCTCTGATGCCGGGATCAGACTACACGATATAAGCCCATTAAAGTAATTATGAACCAAAAAGAACAAGTGTCAGGCAAGACAACTGCTCATTTTATTACATGTGGTGTGACATAGTGGAAGACAGCCGATGCAGCATCTGTGACTATGTATGACTCTGATTGCTAATCTGACACTGACCAGCTCAAAAGACAATAAAATACCATGTTGTCTGGTCCCAGCATTAATCATTAACATGACCGCAGACTGAGGAGCATAAGCATCATCTGGGCTTCACATAGGTCTGTTAGAAATCTAATTCAGTTATTTTGCCCCTAAAAGAGACTTATTTATGCACATTACACCCTTATGTTAACATGTAGAAGTGAATCAATTATCAAAATGATTGGCTATTCAATTTTCTGCCTTTTGATTTTGACTCTGAAATTCATTAACTAATCATTTTGCGCCACTGTGTACATTCCCTGAAAAAGCAGTGTTCACATTCCTCCTTACACACTTTCATAGTGCGCACACGCACACACACACACAAATAGCAATCCAGACTCTTGTTGAACACCTTTTTCTCTAAATCGGAGCAGAGTACAGGATGTTTTACTATGCACTAGACTCTGTTTTCCCCCTTCTTCCTGACTCACACCACTGGCGTCATCCCGTTAGTGTGAAACTGAAGGACATTTTCATCCCCACGTTCTTGGTAATCCTGCTGATAAGTAAGGGGAATTGATTTCAGCCCTTACATCAGCCTTTTTTATTTGGTATGCTGAGCCTGAAACTGTTCGTTTAGCTTCTGCTGCGTGCTCTGTCTGAAGATCAGTACTGTATGTAAGCAGGCACGCTCTGTCACTCAGGCAGCCTGGCATGTGGTAGGTATTACACAGGCGTATGTTCTCATTAAAACGATTTTGCATACTGTAGTCCACACCACATCCAAGTCTGGGTCAAACTGTTTGTTCTTTGGAAGAGAGGGAGATGTGAGGACAAACAGTGAGGGCAGGGAAGGACAGGTGTAAGTGTTAGTCTAAAACACTACAGAACAAGAAGAGGCTGCTGTTTTTAGAGCAGTTATGGTCTGAAAGCATTTTTCTCCTCATCAGTAAAGTGAGTGAGCTGAAGGGGGTCAGGGGTTTATCTTAAGCTCTAGTCTTAATCTTAAGAATCAGTAGCAATACTAAGTAACAATTTGCTAGCATTACTATCTAGCAAAAGAGGCGACCAATCACCCAATCAGCAACCATGTTATTTAGTCGTTTTCATTTTTACAGATTTTCATTGAAAAACAACCACATTTTTTAAAAAGGAGTAGACTAGATTATAGCTGAAAGTCCATCGATCCACATAACATTTATTGGTAGTTAATAGTTAGCCATTTTTCAAGCACAAATTTGTTTGATGACATTTGATATTATATGAAGATTTGCTGCTGTTTGTATCATTGTAAACTTAATATCTTAAGGTTTTGGACTGTTGGTTGGACAAAACATTACATTTGATGATGTCACTTTGAGTTCTTGGAAATTGTGATGGGAATTTGTCAGAGTTTTCTGATGTCTTATAGACCAAACAATCAACTGATTAATCAAGAAAATATTTGGCAGATTAATCAATAATGAAATAATAATGTAAATAATCGTAATAATGGTTAGTTGCAGCCCTAATAAATGTTTTAATATTGAAAATGTAAGCAGATACATATAAAAATAAATATTACTGCGATGCATCCCTGAATCCCTCCAGACACACACAAATTCTCTGACAGTTGGCAAATTTACATTGACCCCGGCAAATATTGTCACATTGCCCAAACCTAGTTTACATTAAAGAAGGTCTACTGAATAAAAATGGAAAATGCAAATGCAGGGTTTTCCCTGACATGTCTTTGCGCCCCGCCTGAGCCGTATGAATGTAAAAGTAAAAACAATGTGGAGACGGTCCGTCTGATCCCGGTCACAGTGGGCTGGAATCACCGAAGATTTTGGTGAGTAGCTAAACGTAACACTGTCATCTACGCTATCTTCCTCCCTCTCTCACCTTTTCCCAGCCAATGCACAGCGTCTCAGAAAACAAAAGGTATATTTATCTATCATTTTAAATATTGTGAATATCAGCTATCAAGCTAGCTAGCTAGCATAATTCACAACAGTGAAGCAGCCGAGCCCTCTCGATAAGTGTTCGCACCCTGGAGCCCTGACAAGAAGACTGTCGCTTAAGTACTATGCCTATGTTATAAATGCTAATTTTCTATTTTTATTATTATTATCATTAGCAAGCTCCTTTTTGTAAAATAATTAGATGTTAAAATAACTAGACTTGCTGTGATATGTGTAAAAAATAAAATTATTATTTAACTGTAGCAAGTTTTGTCCTTAAGCTTTTTGGGCGTTATTTATAGTAATAATAATGGTCCAAAATGAAATTGCATAGTTTCAAGTCAAACCCCCCACCGCAACACCCAAAGGCTGAACAGCACCTAAGCCCTCTAAAAACAATAACTGGTTTAACTACAGGTTTGCACTGTAAACCTATAATGAATCCCGGACTGAGCCTTTAGTTTGGCAATGACATATCGATGTTTTAAGTGCTCATTTACGACTTTATTATAAGACTTGTCCAAGTTGTTGTCCAAGTTGCCTTTATCCAGTCTAAATAATCCAGCAATGAGTTTCACTCCTGTCTGCCATTGTTTGTGTGAGATTCATTTATGTCAGATTTGTTTTGGTCCGCCCAGCTGTCCGTCCATCTGTCGGGGCCGTGACATAATGCGCAAGCCTGTGGAGTAGCTCTAACTCTCACTCCTGCAAATCCCCCCCCCCCCAATTTCCTGACGTCAGAGCCCCAGCCTCGATATTGAGGAGATGGCTGGTCCTCTCTTCACCTCCGTCAGCTCCATCACCTGCTTTACGTTTACTTCTCAGTTTCTTATTCCTTCTCAGTCATATGTTCTTGTGGAAATCAGCTGAAATAACCAGCTGTATTTGTGGTGTTACCAGAAGAAATAACAAGTAACCAGAAAAATAGAAACCCCTGAAAAGGTCTAGTGCGGCTGCTTGTGTTTCAACATCATTTAATATTTGAGATCTTCGGTTTAGAAGGTATCAGAAAAAGTATTGTTTTAGTATATGACCAAAACTGAGGTAACAAAAATAAATCCAAATAAAGTGGTTTAGACATTCTGGATAAACTGTTGGTTTATCCAAATTACCTTACTGAGTACAATGTCATCATAACTAATAGAATGATTAGCTCTAAATAATGAATGGATTGATGGCCAAAACTATGAAAATAAGACACACGTAAACCAGGACTATCCTTTAAGTAAGCTAGTTACTGCAGGGCTGCTGTATTACATTATATCAGGTGTTTTTGCTTATTACATCTGTGCTATTAACTTGTAGTGCTCTTTTGTTTTTGTATTACCGGAAATGTGTCTTGTAATCCCGTGTAGTATGGGCCGGATGTTTGGCATGACAGAAATAAAAAACAAAGTAAACTAAACTGTACTGGAGTGTTGAAGGTTATCCTTTCTCCTTTCTGCAGATATCAACCCTATTGGTCAATATTTCACAGTAAGCTGATTATATTGGTATTTCTGTATAACCCAAATCATTTATTGGACATAATAATTGGTGATTTTCCTTCAATTGATAACGTATGATGAGAGTTTAATAGCATCATCTATAACAATGAGAACTGAGCAGGCTAGATTAACAGAAACCTACAATGTAAAGAAACCAGTTCTTAAAGAGCAGAAAAGACACAGCACTGACCTCAAAATGAAACTTTGGAGAATAAACTTCACCCAAAATATGTATGTTACTGTCAGTGATGACCAGAACCATCACATTCTCTGTTTTTGTCTCTGTCTTTTCCTTTTAGTATTGTGGGTCACACGGAGCCGTACACAAAACTGTGCTGTAAGGGCTTCTGCATAGACATCCTGAAAAAGTTGTCCCGCACCATAAAGTTTTCCTATGACCTCTACCTGGTCACCAACGGCAAGCATGGCAAGCTGGTCCGAGGCATTTGGAACGGGATGATCGGAGAGGTAAGAACTACCAGCAGCTAATTTTACATGGCAGCAGTCCCACTTCACTCAGGAAGACCACAGTGACATTGCCAAGATTATGAATGAGGTCAATTCCCAGTTACCTGCTTCTCATCATTGCAGTCAACAGTCAGCAGTGAAATAGATGCCAAGATGCAAAACATGCATCCACATTTGCAGGAAAGAACATTGTATGATGATTTAAATCAGAAGATGCTTGGATAGATCTGCAAGCCATTCCTGTAATCAGTGATAGAAGTTCTAAGGTCAATTGAAATTACTCTGGTGGCCTTGCACGTCCAACGCTGAATAAGCTGAACTGAATGCGCAAAGAAACTTTCATGATTATCATAGAGTAGAATAATATTTTTATTAATAATTCCTGAAATCTGAGTTTTTGAAGGATGTTCCTTTAATGTTTCACTGCTTCTTACAGAAATATGTAAAATATCCTGAAATATCCTGACTCCAAAAACCTACATTTTCTATAATGCAGTTCAGTAGTATAATTCCTTAGACCCTTCCTGCCTAGTAAACATCTACACCTTTCAAACTCCTTATACAGTTTAACCTGGTTATAATGGAGGCTACACCGTTATTTAGGTTGTAGTTGATCACTGATGAACTATGGTTTACTTCAAAAAAAACAGTTTGGCTTGTGTGTTAATCCTTCGTCATTGCAGTGAGATGTTTTCTCCCCTGCCTGAACTATAATCCCTCAATCAAGGGAAAAAAAAGGCACAAATTGTCAAAATTTTATTTTGTAACAAGACATCATCATCGAGCCATGGAACCAAAACACATGAGTTTAAAGTAGCAACGTATCATTGTGTGTGTAAGAGTGTGTGTGTCAGACAAGAGTCTTTTAAAAAAACATAAAAAAGGAAAAGAAATTTGAAGTCAAGATTATTGAGTACATGAATAGGTACCAAGGTGACTGCGGTGGGTGAGGGAGGGACTGTTGTACAAAAAGGAGGAGTAGGTGTCCTTGTGAATAATCTCTACAGTCAGATTCCTCTGGCCGGCCCTTAGTTGGCCTTTTTTCCCCCTTTTTTCAAAAACAGGAAGGCTATTGTGCTCAATGAGGCATCGACCTCCCTAGGAGAGCTAATGGCTTGCATGAGGCGGAGTGTCTGGACTGTAAATCTACCGGCTCTCCATCAGTATGATAAACAGCGGTGTGGTGTGGTGTGGTGTGGTGTGGTGGAAAAGGCTGAAAAAGCAGTCACAGGGACTTTTGAACTGTACTGGTGGAACTCCGAGAGGTTCAAACATTAGCGAGAATAGCATCACATCCTATTCAGCCAGACCCCCAGGCACCTTTAGCCTGCAGTGATTAGTTCCACTTGCTGTTTGTAATATTTTGTCAGCAGACACCTTATGTAATAGGCATTATGCTATATGCCGCAATACCTTATAACGGATTAGATGGCGGATCATGCTTTACAATGCAGTGGTGAAAAAAGGCAAGATAACGTCGGGATAGGCTTTCGAGTTGTGTCCATCTAGCTGCTGGGTGGGCGCTAGAAGAACCAGACAGTACATCACCCTCAGGGACAGAGGCCGAGTGTTGACTCCACTGATTGATGAGATTTATCTCAAAGGTCAGCAGTGGACGTCCAGTATTATGTCGGACACTGATACACCCGGCCCGATTTATGATAGTGCCAGACAACATCCGCTCTCCATTCGCACTTTCATCTCACCCAAAAAATATCTCTATTAACTTTCCTCCCGCCACAGGTGTTCTACAAACGGGCAGACATGGCCATCGGCTCGCTGACCATAAACGAAGAGCGCTCTGAGATTATTGACTTCTCAGTGCCGTTTGTGGAGACAGGGATCAGTGTGATGGTGGCCAGAAGTAACGGGACTGTCTCACCTTCTGCCTTTTTAGGTGAGAAACTGTGCTTCTCTGAAGTAATGATGACATAAGGCTGTGGATGTTTTTGGCTTTGCTTGAAAAAATGTGCTCAACTTAGCTTCTCATTGGGCACTGTGGTGGCCTACTGGTTAAGTCACATACCGCATACTGTGATTGTAATGGAACTAGTTCGTTCCAGCCGGGGACCTTTGTTGCAAAGCACTCTCCTTTCTCTTCCCCCCCTCCCCTCATGTCCTTTCACCTCTCTACTGGTTACTTTTTACTTTTCTGTGTGTGTATTGTCTTTTGTGTGCTTTTTATGCTTTGTATCACTTTTAATGCTTATATATTTTTAAAATGTTTAATAATTTGTAATCAATTTTATCTTATTTATTTTTATTTTTGTCCTCTTGGCCTTCTGGCTCATTTACAGTTGTTTCATTGATTCATTAATTGATTGATAATTACATTATGTGCTATAAACGAAAGTCTTACAGGCTTTTCATTTGTGGAATAGAATTTCGTTGCCTTTAATGCTGATATGACATACTGTAAATTCATGATGGTAGAAAAATTTGCCTTTGTTTTAGTTTGCCCAGTTTTCTTCATCCCTACCAACAGATGAAGTTTGAATCTTGAGTGTCTCAGTGAGCTTTTCCTTTCCTTCAGTATATTTCACCTGCCTGCGCTCCGTGTCCTCTGTCCCTGTAGAACCATACAGTCCGGCAGTCTGGGTGATGATGTTCGTCATGTGTCTGACTGTTGTGGCCATCACAGTCTTCGTCTTTGAATACTGCAGTCCAGTTGGATACAACCGCAGCCTGGTCACTGCCAAAGGTGAGTCTCGCCTCCCTCCCCCATTCATCTGCTCATCCTATGTGTGCTTGATAAGCAATACTCATGGGGGGGTTTGTTGTTGTTTTTTGTTCTGTTTTTTTAGCATGTACGTACATGCTAAAAGAAACCGATGCTTTCTTATCATTCTACATTGGAGCTGATGTCTATAAACTGTAGAGAAACAGAGTTTTTTGCTGAAATACACAACACAAAGACAACTGTCTCTTGAAAGCCAAGTTGATATGTTGATCATTCTGTGGCAAAAAGACACTATATGAGATAAGAGATTGTTTTGGTTTAGTTAGGGGTCTATGTAAAAGTACAGTGAGCTCGAAATTTAGGTCTACCCTCTTTCAACAACTGTAACCTGGCATATTTTCAGAAACTGCATCATTAGTATGTAAATAGTGGAGAATAGCATCCTGGAAAAGACAGTAAGACTGTATATTTTCATTCACATTCCTAATATGCGTATGGAAGTTTAGGTTGCATTAAAATTTGAATTATGTCATGATTTTAGCACATAACAAATGAGGATGAAATGAAAATGGCAGTTAGCCTTTTCATTGGAATAATGGCAACATTCCCTCAGGCGTGTTTTGTGAAATGTGTCACTCATCCAAACCAGTGGGCAGGATATAACATATAACATCTAATCAGCTACACACTTTACATTTTATTTTCAGGTTTAGGTACCGTATAACGCATTTCAAAAAACAAACTGAATGTCCTTTTCACATTTCATTATTATTAATGCAGGGTACATACATAAGTATTTGTCAAGAGGGCATTTGTCATAATGCTGAAAAAAGCAGCAAATATTTATGGGCTTAAATGAATTAATTTTAATATTGGCATCCCTTAACTTCTACATAGAAAGGCGATAAAACACAGAAGTCTCAAGGGGCTTTAGAGAACATGTGAAGTCCAAGCCTATTTACAGTGGCCACATATTGGATCAATGCCTGGAAAATTGAGATACTGCAGTTTCATCTCTGAGCCATGTGGTCTATAAAATATCGTTTAATGGATGAAGAAAGGCCAAAGGGGCGCCGCTCATGGCTCGGTGTTTGTTTTTATGTATTTTAGGATGTATCCCATATATGATTCCAAAATGCAAGGTCAAATTTGACATGTTCTCATTGCATAACAAGGACATCAAATCGGTTTTATATCTTAGCTTAGACATGTAACTGAGTTTTACCTGAACTGAGTTATTTTTCACACTACCAAACAAGACAGCTGCTTCACTGTTGTTGTGTTATTGTCTGCCATAAATCGGTCTGCTGACATTTGACATTTATTTTCAAGTTAACGGTGTAAGATCTCTTCATCGCAATGACAACACTGACATATTCCAATTCGCATTGAAATCCTACACCAATAACACAGGTCACCTGTCTAGATCTAATTTTGTACCACACACCCAGTGGTGCTGACTGGCACTGAAAACAACACAATCCAGCTTTTGTCAAAATTTCAGCAGCCCGACTTATGGACACAACAACACTAAACTACTTATTTTGTTGTTTAGGTAGCGTAGCCAGTGTACAGTGATGAGTGCATTTCCTCCAACATTGTCCACCGTGTATAGACTGATATCGAGTCATGTTCTCTCTTGACTTCATCCTTCCTAGATCCCGGAGGTCCCACCTTCACTATTGGGAAGTCAGTGTGGCTGCTGTGGGGAATCGTCTTCAACAACTCGGTCCCCATTGAGAATCCAAAGGGCACCACCAGTAAAATCATGGTCCTGGTCTGGGCTTTCTTCGCTGTCATCTTCCTGGCTTCCTACACAGCCAACCTGGCAGCCTTCATGATCCAGGAGCAATACATCGACACGGTCTCTGGACTGAGTGACAAAAAGGTGCAGAGCTCTGTCACTGTCATTGACAGTCCTGTGTGTGTTGTCAAGCGTGTTGTTGTGTTTGATGTACAGCTTAGGAAAAACACAAAGTGGTCTATTTTGGGTGTGTAAACAGTGTGTGGTAGAGCTATGAAGGCAAGTGGCAATGTCATGGCTGTGACTTTTCACTTTCCCAGCAAAATATAAAAGGATTCATAGAGTAAGTGGTGAAATTGAATTACATTCCCAGACTCTTTAGATGGGAATGTCTGTGAAAAGCCTATGAAATGTAATACAGAAGTGGATTTTCTGGGCAGGCAGTGATTATAATTTCTGGTATTATCTAATGCATATTTGTCTGGCGTGAGGATGTGTTTTATAGGGTTATTGACAAGGAAATCCATGTTAAACTGTCAGCACAAGAAATGGTTTGTAGACTCTTTTCTCGCAGGCAACCGAAGGGATTAAAGAGGCATTTGAGGAAAAGACCAAGCTGTCCACTGCTCATTACGATTCTGGCAAAGTAATTTACAATTCTCATCTCATTATACATTTACTCTGCTATGCAGAGAAAGAAACAGAGCCATTTTGACAGCGAGTCCATAGATTATTGAATAGCATTCTGCATGGCAGCATGGAAGGGAATGGAGGGTTGAACTGCTGTTTGTCCAGCTGTGCTGAACCCCTCAGGTTAAGTAAATGTAAATGAGGTACAAGATGAAGCCACAGAAAGTGACCTTGTATCTGAGGAGAGAGTGATGAAGACGAGCAGAGCTGCTCTAAGGACACTGCGCTGTGTTAAGGCAGATGATTACCTCATCCCAACAGAATAGACACTTCACTTATAAGACCTTGTGATAGGGTAACACATCCTGTTAACTCTGACATCACCCAACCTCCTTCAATCCACCATTTGTGTCTGACACACTACATCTCTGTACTATGTAATACCAGTAAGGTGTATGCAGAAAATGTTTCAGCGACATGCTGTGAAGATATAGAGAGGCAGCTTAATTTAAAGTAGGCTACAAGGACCGTCCTCACCAGAAAAATAACAGCATTAGCTGTTTGGTCAAACACTTTACACAACTGATGTTTATATTCTCCTGACAAGAGACTTCTTGTGGTCTTGCAAATAATCAGTGTTCCCTCTCAGACATCAAGGTACAGGTAGTTGTACAGGATGTTGATGTAGCAGTGCAAAACCTTTTGGAGGGGAGGTTGTAGCACGTTTGGGTGTACAAAGTGTCTGACTTTGACACCACAGATGACGGTTTGCATCTTGTTTCCTTCCAACAATCAACGATGGTTTCGTTTAACTATGAACACAATCCATCCCTAACTCTAACAAGGTAGTTTCAGTTTCCTAAACCCAACCTTAACCATGGAGGTGGAAGATCAGGAAGTGCTCATTTTGAAGGGCAATGACAAAGGGCCGACTAAGTATTTTCATTGGTCGCACCGGTGCGCCTGAAATTTAGTAGGCCTGCATGTGCTGTGCATGTCTCTGTGTGTCCATGTGTGACACTGTACTCCTCCCACATTCCTTACACGTGAGAAATCGTGAGCAACATCACAGCCTTAAAACATAATTCAACACGAAGAGAAGTATTGATTATTATTATGTTTTCGTCAAGAAAAATGCTGCGGTGCCCGTTCCACCTCTCCCAGGGTTTGAAAGGCCCAGCCCAGACCCGACATCATCAGCGGAGATAACTGTTTTTCCTGTCTCTCATGTCCCTGGTCCTAAGTAGCCTTATAGTCTACATCATTAACAACAAGCCTCTTCCACACGCGGCTCACAAAAATCAAAAACACCAGTTGTGTTTTTTTGGGCGACTTTATAAAACATACTGCTGGCGAAGAAAGTCAACAGAGCAGTTGGATACAGAGAGAGAGAAACAGAAAGAGGCTGGGCAGGGTGAGCCGATATGTGTGCAGTAGTTTGTGAGTAAATACTAAAATAAGGTGGAGAATTTAGTAGAATTAAAATGGTGAAATAAGAAATAACCTACTGTAAATAGGGTAATGTATTACTCTATTCTTTCAAATTATATATATATATATATTTTCAATAGACAAATATAAAAAGGTTTTGTATTTATTATTGCAGTTTTGTACAATAAATGTTCTTAAAATACCTCTGCCCTATGTGAAATACATCCTAGTAATACAGTTAAGAGTACAGTAATAACTGCCATGCAGTTGCCATACCAGTGCTTTACCCATTCATATTTATATTGAAAACTTAAGAAAAGCAAATATATCATGATACATACAGTTACCGTCTGTGCTTCAAATTATACCGTGATATAAATTTTAGGCCTTACCGCCCAGCCCTAGGTGTACCTAAATTATGTGCTGGTGCACCTACATAATAATTTATATTGTATTATTTTGTCTCACCAGTGCCACCAATGTAGAAGGTTAGGTCTGGAGCCCTGTAAAGCATGCTTCATTAGTGTAAGGTGCCAGGACTTGTTGGCCATGTGTAACATGTAATTTTGTTATTCTGTGTTCCTAGTACTTTCTAGGGTTGCTCCTTTATAGTTTAGTATATTGTTTCAGTTTCTCAACAACTGCTACTCCTGTCTGTTATGTACATGAACCTACTAGTTCACGTCATGGAAGAGTGATTCCTCCTCTGAATCTTATCTGAATTGAGGGTCTAAAGATGGAGGCTTTTGTATGCTGTACAGAATGTAAAAGCCCTCAGGGACAAACTTGTGATTTGGGGTTTGATATCAGAATGCAGAAGAGGTCTGGTTCATTTTCAAGAAGTCCTGACATGATATTGCCCCTTTTCTCATACACAAACTTTAGCTCAAATTGTCCCTCAACTAATGTACTGGGAACATATTTGCATAAGGTTAATGAAAAAGTGCAATTTTGTCGATTGCATTTCCACCCGGTCCCACTTCCTGTCCTCACAGCTAATTAAATGCATATAGTACTGCCAAAAGCAAAAGGATAAAATGAGAAGTTAATTTCTTACTGCAGACAAGAAAAAGGATGAAGGAAATTTGGATCTCTTTGGACACAGTGTCTGACTGCCGGGTCTTTGAGCTGTAGAGATGTGTAAATTAACAGAGCAAGAGGCCAGCAGGATAACTAGCACAATATCACTTGTGAGTTGAGGCAGAAATCACAAAAATGTGTGGTGAATGTCATTGTATTAGCATCTCAAAGCTTTTTATCTGGGTCTTACAGCTAGTATAGTGATAGAAAAGAGCACTGTAATGAAGTCACAAAACAATCATCAGGGTGATGGGACAAGTTGAATTTGATTATTTGCTCATATGCCAAGGTCTCCACAGTGATCATTACTTAGGTCAAATATTTTTGTCGAAAAGAATTATACAATCTTTATTCAATTACATGTGCAATCAATCAATATCACAAATCATTTTTGTCGTTATCAATTCTTATTCTACCTCTCTCGACAGTTTCAAAAGCCACAGGAGCAGTACCCTCCGTTCCGCTTTGGTACGGTCCCAAATGGCAGCACAGAGCGCAACATAAGGAGTAACTACCCTGAAATGCACTCCCACATGGTCAAATACAACCAGAAGGGAGTAGAGGATGCCCTTAACAGCCTCAAAACAGGGTAGGTGTCTGCCAAGGATAGTAAAAATATATTTCCAGCAGACCTGAGAGCCAAAGCAGAGCCAACAGTTATATAATGGCCATTTAAGTAAAAATCCTTTTCTTTACCCTGCTAGGAAACTGGATGCCTTTATCTATGATGCTGCTGTGCTGAATTACATGGCTGGCAAAGATGAGGGCTGCAAGCTGGTGACCATTGGCAGTGGGAAAGTGTTTGCTACCACTGGTTATGGCATAGCCCTGCAGAAAGATTCACGGTGGAAACGACCCATCGACCTGGCCCTGCTCCAGTTCCTGGCTGATGGTAAATTCTTCATATATATATATATATATATATATATATATATATATATATATATATATATATATATATATATATACACACACACACACACACACACACAATAGATGCAGAATTTCATAGAATATTACCAGCAATGCTGTAATATCTGTATTTGTAAGTTTCCCCATAAACCTGAATGGAAATAAATGGATATGGAGAGATATTAAACAATAAAAGCTGCCATACACATAAAAACAACAAAGTGGCTAGGGGGGAAATGGGTATGAATATAGGATACAAAATTTCATTATAGTTAAATGAATACAAATGAGAGACATTTCATAAATGCATGTCAAAAGGATGTTCCAAGAGGTGATTTATAATGTGACACTTATTCCACTAACCTAAGCTCCTCGGGTTATTTCTAAGTTATTTCTAAGCCTCAGGCAAAAGCTGGTCACCTTTGCCAGAAATATGCAATAGATGGTAAGAGGAATAATACAGCACATTGCATAATATGTCAATATTATGCAATATGTATAATATGTTTTTTAGAGTGAATGAAGCGCTACATTTATGTACCGCACCAGAGTCACAGGGAGGTGGTCGGGGTGGATGGTGGCTGTACAAAACGCAGGACTTCAACATCATAGACCAGGGTCAATGCAGACTTTATCTCTATTAAGACCATATTTCCCTACCATATTACCAAGTGCCGTCAGTACCTTAACATAACCATAAAAATGTTTACTAATACTAATAATACTATACGAGCAGATATTGCATTGCAAGATCGGATATTTGGGTAGAAAACAAATGAAATACGTTGTCCTGGTGATACGTTCAGTAACAACAGTTTTGCGACTTTCATTAATTAAAGTTTAATTACATTAATTAACAACATTTCCTCATTATGTTAATAGAAAACATAATCCGGCCAGCATTACATTTATTCCCAAACATATTTGCTGTTGTTACAAAAGTTGTATATGAACATAATTAGGAGATAGGGTTGGAAAAAAACTTCTGGTTTATAGTGGGCGGTTTTCAGACTTGCCTCTAATCTTTGCTTTTTTGCTTGTGAACTATTAGATAATTTTACCTCTGCAGTCTTCTAAAAATGATTTAACTAAAACAAGAAAAAAAATTTAGAAGTGGTCACAACCAGTACGCATATAACTGGTGGCACGGAGTTGCAAGTAGACATACAGTAGCTTGTTTTAAGGGGTCACAAGCTAAAAAGAAGGGAATCATTGCCTTGTACTAATTTTAACATGCATTTGTAGCAGCCGTTATTTGCTTTTCTTTTGTCTAGAAGAACAACTGCTGTTTACTTAAAAAAATAATAAGTGATCAGGATTGATTTTGGATTCACTAATTCAATAACAACGTCATACAGTTGTGTCTGGGGTGCTGGTTATTTGAGAGAATTTCATTATCCCATGCAAATGAATTTCATAAGAGGTTGGAGGGCGTTTCATTACTCACGCAAAGCCAAATAATTCTAGTGTTATGCAAATAGGGCTCAAGTCTCTATTCTGTGCTCCTCACTCACAGGTGACACACAGAAGCTGCAGACCGTCTGGCTCACAGGGATCTGCCGTAATGAGAAGAAAGAGGTGATGAGCAGTAAGCTGGACATTGACAACATGGCGGGGGTCTTCTACATGCTGCTTGTGGCCATGGGCCTGAGCCTGCTGGTTTTCGCTTGGGAACATCTGCTCTACTGGAAACTACGACATTCAGTCCGCAAATCAGAGCGCCTGGACTTCCTCCTAGCTATCAGTAGAGTAAGTAATCCTAACATATGAAAAATTCCAGACAGCACAAGGTGGTTTATGTTACTACAATATATTTTATTATTATCTTCCACAATATTTAAATATTTGGTCTATGGCATTTAAGAGGCAACATGGGCAGTACAACGCTTGGCATATCTTCCACAAATAACAGCTGTTGTTGTGAAATGTTTGTAATTTGTGTAAGGAGTAGGTCTCGTTTTATAGCATCCACTAAGTTCTGTTAAAGTTATTTAAATGCCACACTTTTTGCAGACAGAAGTTGAAGGGAATGTAAGAGTTACATATGTGACGGCCTTGCTGCATGAAAAAAATGCAGTTGTAAAGCCTGCTGTCTCCTTCTGAGGTATCCTTGAAAACATAGCTTTAGAAATATTGGCAATGCAGTCACAACCAAAAAAGTTCAAGGGCAGCAACAATTAAAAAAAAAGATAGTAAAAAAAAAAAAGTTTAAAGCAATAAAAGAACTTTGTGTATACCTGTTGAAATATTGTCATGGTCGTGATCCCTGAGAAATAAAATTTAAATTGTCCTATTAAAAAACCTTCATCTGTGTGCCGACAGTAGTCAGAACTGAGATTAAGTATTCGAAACAGATACACAATTTAAAAGTAAAATAAAGCTGGTGGGATAAAAATGGAGAAACTAATATGGTAAGTGCATGACCAGCAACTCATTTATATGCCTGAGCTTTTTTAAGATCAAGCTCTGGGCAAACAACATTTCAAACACAGCAACACAAACATGAAACTTCCAGAAAAAACAATGAATATTTTTTTGCATATTATTGTTTTCACCTCATGTGTATCAGTAAGTTATTTGAAATTTTATAGAAATTGACCAAAATTAATCACGGTATCTGTGGAGAAACATGACTAAAAACCTTTGGGAGTTCAGCAGATTGTTGGTTCATTCTGGTATCTGATGAGGCTTAAAGATTGTAATTTCACCCTTCCGTCTCTCTGCAGGGCATCTACAGCTGCTTCAACGGAGTAGAGCAAACTGACCACAATGGGAGCATGCCAAGTCCAGACATCACTACCAACTATACACAAGCCAATATGCTAAAGATGCTGCAGACAGCCAAGGACATGGTGTCCTCTGCCAGAGTGGAGAACTCTCTAGACAATGCCACAAAAACAATAGAGAACTGGAGCAGACGGGGGGCCGACAATGTGCGAGCTGGCCTGCCACCCAGAGTGACGACCACAGACATGACCCATGGCCGTCTGCCCTATATCTCCAGCATCACAGACAACCACTCACCATACCCTCAGAGGGCCCTCACACCCACCTTCCCAGTTCATTATGGGGACACCTCCACCCAGCCCCTCCTGGATAAGCCCCGGGTGGTGACCCGACCCAATCCACTCCGCTACACGCTGCCGCACCGCAGCAGTCAGCATGTCCTAGAGAGGACTCTGCCGATCTCCAGCCTCAGCAGCCCTCATATCGCCATGCGGGACCCTGCTCCCTCTGGTACTTCTAACCCCCACCACAGCAGCAGGCTGTATGTGGAGAACCAGGCCCGGCACCCGACGTCCCCTTTTGTTCCTTACAGGGAGTTCCAGGTGCCCGATATCTACGTGGAGCACAAAGCTCCGCTGAGGAGGAAGTTTAGCTACCCCCCTGACTGTGTGAGCCGGAGGAGGAGGTCCCATAGTTACATGTTTGATGCTGCAGACCCCAGAGTGAGAGGTGACTATGATGAACCTCGATCCTGCCTTGCTGAATTGAGGGCCAATCACCTCCTGAACAACCATGCCCCTGTTGCTGCTGCCATGGCCTGCACTTCAGGACACTACCCGGGCGGCAGCACCAGCTGCAACTCCTGTATGAAGTCCTATCTGGAGCCTGAAATGGATGACATACCACTCCTGGGGAAGGACAAACTCAACCGCCGCGCCTCATTTCTCAAAGCTACATGGGGCAACGATAGGATCCATCAGGTAGATGAAACAAAGCCCTCCACATCCACATCTCCCTCCACCCGTGTAGACATGCCTGACCTGTTTCCACGGGTGGTAGTGGCCAACCAAAAGCCCAAGCTATACGGCAGTCTGGGGCACAACCTGTCCTGCTTCCCCTTGGCTGCTGAGCCTGCCTACTTGGACCCAGCCCACATGGGTTCCTACCCCTACAAGCAAAAGCTCAAGTACTCTGAGTCCACCCGGCTGCCCTCCTACAGGGAAGCCATACTGCAGAATGCCGCTGCCCTGCGCCGCTCCTCCTCCACAGTGGTGCACAGACACTACTCCACCTACCTGAACTCGTACACAGACTTACCAGTGTATGTGGGACCACTGGCCCAAGGACCGTCCCAGTTCTACGACGGTTCTAAGGACATGTGCCACTTGTTTCCCTGTACAAGCCACTGCCCAGATAGCGCAGCAATGCTGCCTCGTATGAGTGACAGACATGTGGTTTACCACAACAATATGTTTGGGCCCTACGATGGCACAGGAAAGAGGGAAGACCCAGGCCCTGGGAACAGAGAGCGGAGGCAGGTGTTGGTGGCGCGCAGAGTCAACAGTCCCTATGTGCCAAAGCCCTGGGGCAGAGTATCCAGCCTGGAGTCTGAGGTCTGAGTCTTCATCCTTACTAGACCTCCACTAGGCTCTCAAACTGAGCCCCTATGAGGAGGGGCATGCCTGGGGGTTCTCCCCTCAGCCTCTGGTTAAAGCAAAAATTTTACTCTACACCAATAGTGTATTTGAGAGTGCTGACTCTCAATTATCAGTGCAATAATATCTTGGGCAGCGATATGCAAAGGAGAACACACTGACAAGCAAATTACTGCTGGGACTTTGTAAGCCAAACTTAAAATACTAATAAAAGAAAAGGCAATGTTGAAAAGTATTTAATACATAAGAATTAAACCTGTTGATTGTTATTTAAAGGATTTTTAAAAGCTGTGTTGCTATGTGAAAGATTTCTGGGAGACAATATACTGTAGCCTCTCAATCTGACTACGACTTGAGACATTTCTTTTTCTCATTTCAGTACCCACCATGTCAAATGAGAGATAAATTATTAAGATAATTTTGTGATCAAACTACTGACATATCTTCCCTGAATTTTTTAAGTCCGCGACCTTAGCTGCGCAGTTGCTCTGAGGCTTTCTGCTCCATTGTTCAATAATGTAATTTGACTGGGATTTTAAAAAGGGAAAACCATAAAAAGTATCACGTGTATTTCCATTGTTACACTACCCTTTAATAAAGAACAAGGTCATCTCAAGGGCCTTTTGGAATCATCTGTCATCTCAATCTGTATGTTAAACATGCTCTCACATCGTACAGTGATATAATGAATGTGACACTCTACTTTTCACTAGTGCTCTATTATACACACAATCTGTTATTTTAATCTGCCACCTCACACAGAAGGATAATTATGTGAATACAGTAAATGTATAAAGTTGATATTGAGTGTCTACGCTCTGATCTTGGGCACTATGTGCTCCAACAAAGGGCCTCCAACCATTAAAAGGAACAATCTAAAGTATAAAAGGAATAGTCTGATAAAACTGAATCCACCAATCCACTTGGCTTGCAGCAGAAGGCTAGATCATGTCAGGTATACAGCAAATAATCTTTCATTTATGCATATTAAAATCACAAAAACACATCAGACCAGCGGCTCTTATGAATTATTAAATATTATGTAGTGTTGATAAGCAGCAGATGATCATCAGTACATGGCTATGAGCTTCAGATTGGCAGTTTGGTTAACTGAGTGGAGCTGCAGTGTAAACCATAAAACGGTTGCAGTTTAGTTGAAATTATGTTATGATGAAGAGTAAATCAAGCCGTCACATAAACACACTGATTTGAGTTTAAACATTTTTCTAATGCTTGGGGTGATAAAATGTGAAGGTGACTACCTAAGTCGCATGAATTTCCAACATTAGCCAATATTACATAAAATAATGAGTCTTTGTCCAAGACAACAGTCATGTTTCCAACCCTAAAACGACCATACAAAATAATCCTAGCCAGAAAACTGGTTGCAGTGAGCTAAGAGGAAACAAGATACAACAACAAAACCAATCCAGTGCATAACACTAATAATACTCAACATCAGTATTCATAATTCATCACTGCACAAATGAAAGCATCACAGTACATGTGCCAAACAACGCTGTCTGGACTTTAGCCACCACTAAAAAAAGAATTCACAATTATTACCAAATACCACAAATTTTGCACATGCATAACAGCAGCATAAGAGCTCAAATTGACAGCCAGCAGCAATCAACCAGAAGCAGATCTGCAGAGAGCAACAAAATCAACCAGCAGTGTCAGCAGCCATATTTCTGAACATACAAACAGTAATTAAACATTGCCAAGATACAAACTCACAACATGCATGTTAGCACAGGCAATAACACCTTGTTGAAGTGAATGAGTGATTGATGCATTGATCCAAGCTGCACAGACACGAACATTTGCTTCAGACTTGAAAGGGCATTATTATGAAGAACTGTAAATATTGTCAAAATATAACAGAAAATTATAATGTGGCTCTGTGCAAGAAAACACCAATAATTACATCTGTGGAGCCAATATAGAGTATTACCCTTAGCCTCAGGGCTGGTAACAAAACAACAACAACTACAAACTGGAGGGGAATACATTGCAAAGCCACTCCAGCCTATAACACTCACTACTCAAACATCCTTAATCCTCCAAAACTCAACAGCATGAAAGCATCATAATATACATGCCAAACCACAGCCAGAAGAAAATGCTCTCACTCACAACAACAAATTACTTAACTGCAAATCTGTACATACATAACAGCAGCATAAGAGCAGAAAGCAGCAGCAAGTCAAGAGCAACAAAAACAACCAGCAGTGTAAGCAGACAGATTTACAAGCACATAAACATTGACTGAACACAGCCAAGATTGTGTCCCAACTCCATACTACATATTAACTTTATACGGTATGCACTATATACTAATATTTATAGTCGTTTTTGAAGTTAGTGTACAAGAAATCAACATCCTTTACTGTTTTCTACTAACATTATGTGTGCCATCAACTCTGAAATGCCACTGCCAATTTCACTTCAAAGATTAAATACTTTTCTGTTTTCCAATATCTTCCTGGAGCTGTCTAACTACTATCTGCAATTTATATCAGTTTTTGCAGCTGTGAAAAGCACCTCCATTTACTCTGCGCATGGCACTGTGGGACATTAGTGTTCATCAACAGCACACTCGAAAAGCAAACGCCTTTTTCAGTGTGAACACCATACACCAGTGTGCAGTATGGAATTGGGACACAGCTATGAATTCCCAATTAGCATGTTAGCACAAGCAGCAGACACTTACCTTGCTGAAGTGAATCAGGGATTGTCAGGGTGTCAGCTGAGTCAACTCTGGAAAGCACCGCCATGGTTCCAAGCTGCATGGACAGGAAATAATATGGATAGTAATTAGTAATCCAATATTATAGAAAATAATCATGTGAACTCAACTGGCTGTGTTTACATTGTTAAAGCCAACATACAATATTACCCTTAGCTTCGGGACTGGTTACAGTGAGCTAAGAGGGGAAAAAAACAACCTGGAGTACAATGCAATGCCAGTCAGGCCCATTCCACTTATTCCTCAAACATGAGTATTTATTTTTTCATCACATCACATCATAAAGCATGTGCCAAACAACCCAAAAAAAGAAATAAGCTCAGCCACAAGGAATGCAATCACAATTTATACCAGTGCAAATGCTGCGCACAGATCCAAAACAGCTGCTACAGAGCAAATATTAGCAGCCAGCAGAAGCAAAAACATAAAACTCAAGCAGCCAGAAATGTAGGCAGCCATATTTCCAAGTACATAAACAGAAGCTGAACAGAGCCAAGACATAAACTCACAGTATGAATGTTAGCACAAGCAGCAGACACTTACCTTGCTGAAGTAAAACCTGACCCTGTCAGTTAACTTTGGAAAGAACCAAATAGCTTGATGTAGCTTGTTACAAAAGGGTGCGTTTGATATAATCGCCAAGTTGTGGGGTGTAGTCATGTGTGAGTGTAGCAGCCATTCCAGTATATATGGATGTCTGGACTAAATCACTATTATAAGCTTCCTCACTTTCATTTTTTTTTAAAGTTTAATTTAGTTGAAACAATAACATCGACGCTACAAAAATATGATGATCTTATAGAGTATGATGCATTGCTGTACATTAAACTACCCAACAGTATATAAGGTAGTTAAAATTAGTTCAACCTTAAACATCTGCAGCAGTAAAATGCAACATACACGTGAATGCAGCAGGAATATTAATCCAGAAACATCAGATATAATAGGCAAACACTGACAGGGAGCATTTTACTGCAGAGTGAGTACTTTTACTTGTAGTGGAGTATTTTCACAGTGGTATTGATACTTTAACTTAAGTCAAGGATCTGAATAGTTCCTCCAACACTGCACATCACAGACACCAATCATGTCACGTGCACGTGTTGCAGTCGTGTACTCTCTTGCATTGTGTAATGGATGACACTGTTTGGGTCCAACCAGCCATTTAATATATACTAACAACAACAGAATGAAATTAGAGTGGCAACTAGCTCCAGAAAATAAACAAATAAAATAGATACTTTAGCTTCCTGCTGGTTAGCAAACTACACCAAGGAGATTTCTTACATGAAAACAATCAAGCGAGCAAAGTCACCGATATCGCGGTGTGCTCAACAAATGACTCTACAACTAATTACAAAACGGCCAACATAGTCACAGAAACATTTGCCGTGATAGTTGGGAACTCATTTTTACATATAAAATAAAGAAAATACAGTTTTGCAAACAAAAACAAACGTACACGGAGCTTATTAACAGGTCAACCTACCAAGAAGACAGGAGGTGGCTGAGTGGCAACCGAATTTCTGCGGTGGCCAACAGAGGGCGCTCATGCTACAGACCCGCCTCTGGGAAACTGTTAAATAATAAATGTAGTGTTTAAAAACAATAATAAAATGATCAAATATGTCAGTGACTAATAAAGTAATCTAACAGTGATAATGCCAAATAGAATCATAAACTCTGATACACATGACATAATAATAAAGATATGGGTATATTTAAAAAAAAAAAAAAACATAATGAGTGAGTAGCCATTGTTTTGTTTTTTCAAGTCTCTGTTCCTTATTGTTCTGTGCTCAGGGTAACCAGCCATCAACAGCCAGAAGCACTGACTTCTTAAGATGATTTTTCAAACTGTAAAGCTAGTTAAGGGGAAATATTATTTCACACTATCTGACAGCATCACAGAGTATTCAAACCAAAGACTCCTGTGTTTTTCATGGCCGCATCATTCCACCAAATGGAAATATTTTAGATATCTTGCGCATCATTTTATACATATTTCGCAAATTTTGAGATATCCTCAAATATTTAAAATAGAGTTATGTGGGTTTAAACAATGTTTGGCTGGGACCCACCGGTGGGTCAGTGAGGTTAAAGACGGTAAAGGTAAAAATGCAGGTGAAAAAATCTAGAAAAGGTGATGAAACCTTCAAGAAGAGCCTCTCATTAGGCTTCCTCCATTTCTTTTATGAAGAAGTGAAAACGTTTATTTTCACTCTGACGTTGTTTCCATGTGACAAATGTTAACATCAATTGCTGAGCGGGGCTGAGACCCAAATTCAATTCTTAATCCTTAAAAATCACACAGTAGTGGGGAACAAAATTCATTTACGTCAATAGCAGCCTTAAACTCTTCCTGTCACAGCAATTATCCATTCTGTAATGTTTGTAACATTACAGCTCACAGTGCTTGATTCAACATAACCACGATTTAAACTCACACATTTTAAAGATCACCCGCCCTAAACACTCTGATTCACTTCACATGAATATGGAAAGTCATTTATAGCAAAACCACAACTGCAATAATGATAGCAATAATGTTTTCTCGTGCTTCTCAGGCCTTGGGCTCTGTCTTGGGCGTGTTTTCAGGTTGGCCCAGAGACAAACAGGGATGTAATGGCGCTGCGATGAGGCATTTCTTCTCTCCTCTCTGAGACCTGCAGAATTGATGGGAGGGCTGGCTGATTGCAGAGCAGATGATAAATGATTCTACACATGCAGATAAAATATCACCAGTCATTTGCTATGTCCAAAATATCCACAGCCACACGTGCGCTGTTGTACTGGACTGCATACTGCTGGAGATATTAAGGCCATTTGAAAAACCATAGCTCTCTGGGACTCTTGGCACCACACAGGAAAATTAAACTATTAACCTTGATTACTTATTCCACTTTAGCAGCCAAGTTAAAGCTTCCATCAGGGACAATATCTTGCTGTGAAAAATATTGAGAAGTACCTCCGTTTTGTTAACGTATTAAATTACAGTAAAATAATTAGACTGGAGATGCGGCTGACTTGTCAAATGAAGAAATGATTAGGAGCATTAGGAATAGCTTAATGAAGAAACTATGTGGCTAAGTTATTGGATCAAGAAGCTCACAGGTAGCCAGCCAAAACTAGGATCATGTCAAAGTTATTTATAAAGTTGAAATTTACACATTTGTTTCAAAGGACTTTACAATCTGAACAACAACACCCTCTATCCTTGGACCCAGTCGGTTTGGATAAGGAGAAATCTTTAAAGGATGATGAGGTCCACAAATTATCAGGTCTTTCTTAAATCAGTTGCCAGATCCCCATATGAACATTGAAACCCCATCTCTTCTACTGGAAGTGGGCTGGGAAGGAGCCGCTTAATGTCCAGTATGAACAGGAGGAAAGATTACAGAAAGCAAAACCTGTTTCAACGTTCATACGGGCACCCAGCTATTGTTTTCAGACAAACTTGAAAAATAGTGAATCTGTCCTTTAAGAGGAGCAACATCGCTACATAGGTTTACATGTACATGTGTTTTACATGTTAAACATCTGGAATGAGTTGCAGAGATGTGTATCGCTCAAAAGTCACTGTGAACTTCTCTCATGATTTTTTTCTTGTATTTATCACATGAAGGACAACTTTTCCAACCCGAACTGGTTCTTTGTCAGGTTCAGACAGAAAGAGTTTACAGCTTATGGACAAAACAGATTTGTGTGTGTTTCTACACTGTATCTTTATGCAGAGATGCTTCTGGATTTTCACCAAGGCTTTTAGCCAAGTGGCCGGTTGTTCAGTCAATCTGCCACTTTTGTTCCAAACTAAAATATCTTAATAATTTTTGGATGGATTGCCATGAAATTTTGTACAGACATTTATGGTGCCCAGAGGATGAATCCCCACGAACTCTGGTGACATGACACTTCATCTATTGGCACCAGCTGGTCAAAGTTTTCACTTATTCAGTGAAATATCTTCTGAAGAGATTGGCACAGAATTTGGTTCAGACATTCATGAGTGCCAGAAGATGAATTGTGATCCCCTGACTTTTCATGTAGCACCATCATCAAGGTTAACATTGAAATATTTCCAATATTTAGTTGTATGACCAAATACCCGCAAAACTAATGATATTCCCATCAACCAACCATTGTGCCTGCTAAACATCGGCATGTTAACATTTTCATTGTGAGCATGTTAGCATTTAGCTCAAAGCACCACTGTGGCTGAGTATAGCCTCACAGAGCCACTAGCATGGCTTTAGCCTCTTAGGCTATGTCCCAAATCCCTCCCTATTTACTATATAGCACACTATGTTTACTGTCTGCCATTTTATTTAGTCTCTGAATTCTGAATGGGAAATGTGTGCTCTATATAGTGCCCTCAATGGAATAAAATAAGTGGAAAAAAATGATGCTCCACATTTTATAGATGTAAAAATTACAGTGGTGTGATCCTTCACCTGTCAATGATGATGCAAAATTACAATAATCCATAATGAATGAATGATGAAACGAGGGAGCGATTTAGGCCACAAGCCTCGGTCTTGTTATTTACATCTATCAAAAGACTCACAACAGTGTGATATTCCCCTGTTTCTTATTTACATTAATTACACAGAAGGACAACCTTTCAAGGCCAAACTGGCTCTTCCTCAGGTATAGAAAGAAATTGTTTACAATTTTTGGACACATTATCATGCGTGGAAACTATTCCTTATTACAGACAAGCAGCAGGGGCCTAGTGGTTAAGCTGCATACCATATAACATCAACTTCCCCTGGTTTGATTCAGGCCGTTGTTGGGTTGTTGTCATACGCCCCCCTCTCCCTCCACGTTTCCTCTCTGTAGCTCTACTGTCCCTATCCAATAAAGGCAAAAGACCAAAAAATAAATAATGAAATAAAAAGACAAGTAGCCTCATGTACATCTTAACCCTGACATCTACCTCACACAATCAGTGCTGGGTTGACAAATCAGATCCCAAAAACACTGATTGTGTTCAGTCCTGTGACTTCTTTTAAAAGGTTTAATGCTAGGATCAGCAATCCAGCAAAGACTGTGTTCCTCTCATCTCTGACATTATTTACATTATTACTGCACATTTGTTAATAATTGTGCCTGCAGCTTCTCTGCTGGTACTAAAGTAACTTCAACAACATGAACACGATCATGGCAAATTGGATACTCATACAGACTGCTCAGTTATGTAGATATCCATGTAATATAGTTCCTGTGTATCTATCCTCCATTCCTTTCCAAGGGAAAGCTGGCTTTGACATCATTTGAGTTAAACGCTCTGTGTAGCTTCATCTCAGCATGGTGCACTTGTTAACTGGAGCTCCTCACTGATAGCACTGAGCGATGAGCACTTTTAACTGAAGCCCAGTATCATATAGAAACATGACTCCTAATTGGACAAAGAAAGTTTAATGCCACAAGCACTTAATAAGTGTGAGAACTGACTCTCAGCTGAATAAACTCATTTCTGGAACTCTAAAGTAAATCTCTGTAGATGAATGCATGAACTCTTTCACTATGCTCACTGACCAGACCAATCTTCATTCATTTCACACAATAATTAATGACTAATTCTGTGATCTGTGTGCTTTGTAACGTGACAAATTAATTCCCTCTCACCCCTCTTTGAAATGTATGAATTCATAGAAGGTGGGCATACAAAGATGATCCATGCAAGACAATCATTTCCCAATTTTACTACATAAATACAACCAGTTTATGAATATGATTTCACTCCTGATTCCCTCAGCATATTAAAAATATTAAAATTAGATCAGAGGTACATCTGAGCTGCTAATGTGCATCTGTAGTCAGGAAATTAGTTACAAGCCTCAGGCATTCACTTTGAGAGGTTTTAAAAAAGATGGTGTCTAATGTCCCATTAAATGAACAATTCATTTTCACTGCTGCCACCTTCAAACTGGTTGAATTATTGTCATCTTTCTCATTAGCTGAGGTGAACTACAAAAAAACAATGTTGGCTGGGGATGCCAAAACACAGCAGACCCCACCACATCCCTGATCAACTGACCCGGACCGCTGAATCGCCACCCACACGTTTTTGGTTTTTTCAGCAACTCAGAAAGGCATGTTGTTTTGCTCACTGGTGGCTTTTTTACCCAGACCTAGAAAAATTACCAGAAAATACATTGGCAACAAGTGTGGATGAGATCGACACAGCTATGCATGCTATGTCGATTTACAGAAATTACAACTTTTAAATCAGCGTATTTCTTTGGTCGTCATGACAAATACTAAGTTAACTGCTCGTAGCAACTGCTACCGTCGCTTTAATGCTGACTGAAAATTACACCAGCAGGACAGATAAGCAAAGGCAAAATAACAACTCCTTCCAAACAGAAAACCAAGACACTCTCAGTCAATCTGACATTCAGCCATGCTATAGTCTTCCCGCCAAGACTGTGGCAAGTATTCACGCTGGCACAAAGTGATTCTGCTACTTATCGTGTGTAGAATTCATAAAATGGACAAGACACACACAAAAATGTATTTTTTGAATTGAATTGAAACACCAGTGGCACTAGAGTCAGGACAAAGAAGAATAAGTGGATTCATGGTTTGTAGTTCAGTAGCCCCATAGAGAGTCAGCACACAGCAGAGGGAGGTAGTGTAATAGTTCAATGTGTACTATAAATACCAGAGTAGCTTCTGGTGAAAAATTCAGTGTGTTTCTCTGGATGGTCTGTTCATACAGTGTATCTGAAAAAAGACTCACTGTAGCTGCCTCACTTCTAGTCTGTTTCTACTTCCTCTACTTTACACTTCCCTTTTTCTCTCAGAGCCCTATGCTTAACACTTGGACAGTGTGTTAGTGATGTGTTTCATCAAACCACCTGGATGGGTTAGCGTTGGCAGAGAGCCAGACTTCACTCACACACACACACACACACTCACACACAAACACTGAATGCCCTTCTCATTAGCTCAGTCATGATGTGTGGACCTGGGCTGGCCAGCCGAGCAGGTTTCTGCAGAGACCTAGGCCTGCTGTTTGTTTGATGAATCCTTGAACTCCTCTTCCACTGCAGGGATGACAGCTCTGCGGAGGGAAACGCAAAGCCGGAGGGGGGGTGGACAAAATAATAGAAACAGCACATGAAATAGATTTTTAACTTTTATCTAACTAAACCACAGATACAAAGGCAGCTACGCAGAGAAGTCGAACGTGTCACCTTTAAAAGCTGTCTGATAATCAGCACCTTTATTATGTGAGTTTTCAAAGCAAAATGATGCAGCCGAGATCCAAACAGCCAAACGGTTGGTGCTGCACTGCAGGTGTGTCAGTCAAACACAGAAACCCAAACATGGCATCCCACACACAGGCGATGAGCCCGGAGTCACATGAGACAGTGGTTTTTCATACGGTTTTGGTAGAAGTGAGGACTGTCAAAAACATGTTGACATTATACTGTATATATATCTTTGGGAAAAACTCCACTCATAGTAAATTCCTATTTCATGTTGAGATGCTCATTCTGTATGATGGAATTTGGCTCTGATGTATGCCTGACAGACCTTGACAGGCATCTGGTAAGTGAAGGAAATAAGAGTTTAATGTGTGTGGGCAGTCAGTACCAAGCAGACAAGAAAACGTTTGCTTGTTGTCCCTGTCAGTGTAGATCTTCTGCCCGTCATTGATGAAGACATTGTACTTGTAGGTGGGCAGCTCCTTGGCCTCATCTAGTCATGTCACTGTAGTTTTGATGAATGAACTGGATCCATTTCATCAGGATATGTGGTCGTTTTTAATTGTAGCCCAGGGGAGGAGGAGGAGGTTGGGGAAGGATGGGTGCTGACATGAGGTCAGAGGGTGCAGTAGATCAGCCTAATGGAAGTATGAAATAATGCAGTAAAGCAGACTGGTATGGATTAAAGCAACAGCGTTGACCCTTCGATATTGCCAATTCTAAAAGGCAGCACTGATATGCATGGAGGGAAAAGATCAATATTCCAATCTATATAGATGACCATTTCTCAAAACTACCCAGTGCTTTGCAGAGTATTTCTGACACGTCAGCTCCGACTTGTCTAATAATTAAAAGTACTTTTATTTTATTTTATTATGATAAAATGTATGATTTATTTTATTTTTTATTTATATTAAGAACTAGATGATATATTTTGAAGTGTCTGTATCTTTTAATCTATTTATGTGTTTGAATCATAGCCTGTGAAAAATCACGTACGTAGTCTCTGTGACGTCACCCATGGGTTTCTGAAGAGCCAGCGTGAAGCTCAGTGTGGTGGCTCTGGCCGACGCCATCTTGGCAGTGCCTGACTGAAACCTGGTTGCTGAAACCAGCCACCTGTGACGGCACCCTCATGTCATTCAAAGTGGCCACGTCCTTCAATCATGCATAACTTTAAGCCTTAATATAATTTAAATGGATGAGTTCGATAAAAATTTACCCTCATACATGAATGGGAAAATTAGCTATAGAGACCAAAACCTTTTTTTTTTTTACCAGGCTGTAAACGTTATTTCTGCTGTAAAGTTGGGCACTTTAACATGGGGGCTTATGGAAATTGGCTCGCTTTCAGAGCCAGCCTCAAGTGGACATTTGAGGAACTGCAGTTTTTGGCACTTCTGCGCTGGCTTTCATTCCCTTGCCGCTTGGTTTGAATATGGTGCACAGAATTATGACTTACAGAATTTATATAAGCAGCGTACATCTTAGAGATCGTGCCTAGTTGGTATCTTACCACTTCATTTTGAAACTAGGTATCAGTTCGGAAGAAAAAAACCTCTTTGTCCAATATGTAAATTATATAGAAAGTTAATTTGTTTAGTGTCCTTTTCACTGGAATCCATGAAATATTTCGGTCAGTAAGAGAAAAACAGAAACTGATTTTTTGAAACTGGAGACTGAGTTGGCCTTTCAAACATGAAAAGTTGCAGTTAGCCAGTTACTTTATCAGCCCTTTCTTGGATAAAAAATATGCTTGTCTCAAAAATAATTTCTTTCTTTCTTGTTATTCAGTGTATAATTTATTCAAAATGTTATACATAAACATATGTTACCTGGAAATCTGTAGATGTATGTATAATGTGGAGATTAAAGGGCCTAATATACTCCAAAACAGACACAAATGCAGACAGCAAGGCAGACAGTGGGTGCAAATATGGTTCTGTTTAAGCTCAAATTATAATTTCTGCATCTGCATGACATACATTTTGTCATGCGCCCATGTACACAAGTCGCAGTCTGCACACATGTAGAAATGTCCACCAATGCAGAGACACCCAAAGTAATATAAACAGAAACGCATGCAAATCTGCTGTGTTTGATTTGGATTCTATTTATTTATACTACTGTACATTGGGTGTCTGTGTTGGAGCGTACAGTCCCTGCAGTCAGTAATTATGGGCTCCACATGGACTTTTGCTGACATGGGCAAATAACCAAATTTACGTCACGCTGACCTTCACGGCTGCACGGATGCGAAACGTATGATTTCAGCTAATGTCTATCTTTGGGCTTTGTATATGTATCACCGAAAGATGTCTTGCTGTATTTTATGAATTTGTGTCACAGGAACTGGTCATGTCCAGAAGGGTAAATCAGACACCATGCAGCAGCAGGTTTGGAGGAAATTCATCATGACAGACATTCAGACATGTCATAGCAAGAAAAGCACAAGTGTAACCAATAACACCATTTAATAATGGCTGCATTCCATTTAGTATGACAGTTCAAGGCCACAAGCTTGCTCAATGGGTTACTGCTGCATTTTAATGGAACAGAGCCATTAGAGCCAATTGTGCCTCTCTGCTATGAAAGAAAGGTCTATCACTAAGCTTTAGGGGTAGTGAGATCCGAGCCACAGTCTTGTCCTCTTTGACTGAGTGAAGGCAGCACAGAGCACATATGATACTACACCTGTGTACCATCACCGATTAAACCTTCACAAAGGCTTTCATTCGTATTTCAAAAATTCAATCGTCACAGATTCTCAAGGTATTTGGTAGTTACCCACTGCATAAAAACAGGAAAACACAATCTTGAATTTGTGAATCATATGTGAAAATGTCATGAAATAATTCAAATTATGTCTCTTGCATCATATCAATCATATTCATGTCATTCACAAATGTGCACATGTCCTGACTGACTGAATGAAATAAAGCTGTTTCAGTCCTTAGAGGACAGACCCTTAAGCTGGGAAGACAGGTTGGGGACTGTCAGTCAGCCAGGGTTAGTAAGCCAGGGTTAGTAAGCAACCATCAGTATGTGCTGGCGCTGAGAGAAACGCTCTGGGCCGGCCAGTATGCAGGGCCAGGAGCCCTCAGTGGAGCAGATTGTTGGCCATGATGGAGCCTGATTCCCATCATCCATTATCCAAGACCTGCAGATAAGTCAGGGTCCCACAGGGGCCTGCCTCTGATCTGCACTCTCAGGAAAAGATGGTGGGCCACATGTGAGGGTCTGTGGTGCCAGGACAGCAGGGGAATGAGATGATGCAAACAGAAACAGTGGCGGTAAGTCACACATACAGTATATGTTGGGCTTAGATTATGTAATCATTTTGAGGAACAAAGCTGTCTAGCGTGGAATTGGTTGTTGAGAGTTCAGTTTTGATTGACAGCCGGTCACAACAGTTGTTGAGCCAGTAAATTGCATTAGATTATAGAAAGAATGCAGGAGCTGTGACATTGTGTGTTTGTGTGTAAATAATCAAAAGTATACAGGCAAATACACTGAACTGCATCGCCTGACAGATTCATAAATCACGGCCAGTGCAATGACTGTACCTTGGTCTGCTACTGTATGTCAGATGCCATGTACCAGCCTGTGGTGTTCTGTTTAATTCTGCCCTCAGATCATTTTACTTTACTTTCATCCTGACATATCATGTCCTTGATATATTCATTCATGCCTTCTCTTTCTTCACATATTGCAACCTTATCACCAGACAAGAACAATGATATTGGAGATTTCTGTAAAACCCTAGATTTTTGACAATATTTTTTTAATGTTCAACGGCAACAATTTACATTTCAGTTAAGATTAGAGGAAGCTCATGGTTATAGCAAATCAACTATGGTATGAGCAAGGTTAGGCAACTAAAGACAGAAGTCAGACAAAAGACACTACTGATGGCTCCCAATATCATTTTATTTAACAGAGCCACAGTTTCAGAGCTTTTTATTTAGAGCTATCAGTACGGTGTTCTGATCTTTAATTTGACTTGACCACATGCTGATCCACCACCCCAACCTCCACACCCCTGCTTTCTGCCCAGCTATGGGCACTCTACCTCTTGCACTGGCACTTGCCGTTGGATGTGAAATGTGAGATGCAAAATTGTCCAATATGAACGTGATTCCCAGGGATACTGGACTGCATCCTGCTGATTGCAGGGCTCATCTTCTTCATCTGAAGCATTACCATGCAATGATTGGCACTCAGTACTTTTAGCATTGCTTTTAAGATTTTATATTCTGTTTGCAGATAGCACTAAGTAATTTAGAATTTCCATATTAGGTCTGCAGCCTCCATCACAATGTTTAAATCACATCTAAAATTCAATTTTTTTACCATAGCTTTTAATGCTTGATGTGGCCTGTCCTTGTTTATTATGTATGATTCTCTGTTTTAAAATATGTTGTTTTTGTATAGCACTTTGCTAAAGTATGGGATAACTAATATAAAATGGCTCAATATATACAAATGCCTTTTTCCTTGGGTACAAAATTGTCATAGTTGACCTTTTTGCCCTGGTATGTGACATGTTTGCCCTTGATTTTTTGATACCACTCAAGACCATATGGCCTTACCTCGAAACTCCCAGGTCGGTGAACATTCACCCTCTAATCGTTCACTTTCTCCAACCACATTTTGCCATGAAACTAGTGACCTGCTGTTCACGCGCACTTCTCTACACTGTGACAGTGGTGACGATACGTTCGCCATCAGCTGGATCATGCAAATTAAATGGCCGTAACTCTTTCAGACTTTTTGATGTGACAGCTGAAAGGAGAGTGGAAGAAAGATGTGATTTAAAGTGCACTCTTTTAAATGTTTTACATTTCAAGTCCATCTCTCTGTGTGAGCGCTTGTCATGTCAAGTGTACCTGGCTCATCTTAGAAAATATATCATAAACCCTTAAAAACGTCAGAAGGTAAATCCTAAAGAAAGCCACATTATCCTCCTTCTGTCTGTTGGGGAGTTGACTTACTGTAGTGACCTTGTGACACTGATGAGTATTTATTCTCCATTAAAGTGACATGGCATTAATTAAGCCGCAGTTTGATCAATTAACACAAAAGGCAGCAACTCGAGACCATTTGGAAACACTATTGATTTTATGACCTCCTCCCTCCTCCTTTAAGCCATACTCATGTCACTATCGTCATGCCACTTATCTACTCTCCAGCACACAAGCTTGCATTCAAATTATATGTTCATGTCAGTGATGTCCAACAAAAACCTTGTATTTTCCTCTTCATCACACCTAATACACACACTCAAAACATGAAAGTAATAAGAAGGGCACTGGCATTTATGGTGGAAGCAAATAACTTTACAACTTTCTAAAAAATTTCTTTCTTTTCTTTATGGAAATAAAGACATTCTGATAACAGGCATCTTAATACACAAACACACACACACACACACACACACACCGGCTGGTGTCATCCTACTGTCCTCCTGAGCCTCGCGTTCGTCCATAAAGCGGCTCCATAACTGAATTCTCGGGACATCCGCACTTTGAATAAATTACCTCACACTCCATAAATTTTCCCAGATGCTAAGAGTCACTTTGAGAATAGGTTGGGGGTTGTGGTGGGGTGGTGTGAGGGGGAAAGTGTGGATGAGAATAAGAAGAAGATAGAGCTCAACAGATAGAGAATGCAAGAGAAAAAAGACATTATATCTACTAAAGAGAGTCATATACTTTACCCCCAAACTTTCCCATAACAGGAAGTGTGCTATATCTTATTTTGAAATGTTGTTGGCAAAATACAAAATTACAATACAGTTATTAAATATTTAACAATGATAACAGGTTTCAACTAAGTTCTTTGAAGGGTGATACCAATAAGATGAGATAAACCTTTATTAATCCCTGTGGGGATGTTCAGGTGCCATAGCAGCAACAGCAGTGAGAATAAAACACTAAGAGTACAGAACCAAACCAAGATAATAAGAATAAAAATATAAATAGTAGTAATAATAAGAATAAAAATATAAATAAAAATAAAGACAAAGTAAAACACTGAGCAGCTGGCCCTAAATATCTGCACTGGATCTCTGAATGAGTGAATGAGTAAGTGATACTCAATAGTGATATGTTTGGATTTTTGGACATATTGAGACATTAAAACTCTAAATTAAAAGCCCGGGGGATAAAAGTACCATAGCCAGATCAGATGGAACCAGTGAACAGAGCTGTACTCAGTGGCTGAAATATCAATGCAATATGTCAGAATAAGGCTGACTGCAACATGTATACAGCGGTGGTGTGGTGTGTGTCTATTATGTTTGAGATTGATTTGTATGAATGAATGATTGATTTTTTTTTTATCACTGATAACTAGACTGACTCTTGAAAGCTTCTTTGATGTAATGTCAGTAATGAGGAGGTTTAATGCTCCTGCATTTGTTCATCACATTTAGAGTATTGTTATTCCATATGTGTTACTGGTATTCCTTATTGGTGACAGTTTACCAGCTATAGACAAATTTCAAGATATTGCTTGTTAGGGTGTCCACATACATTTGATTATGTAGTGTATGTCGTGATATGATACTTCTTGTGCAGGATTCCATGTCCCATTACCAACTTGTTTCACTTGAGGAGATGCACACATTTTCACAACTCTCTTAAGAGTTAGTAATAATGCATTGACTGTTCAAATTCTAGACACTTTTAAGCATTCTAGTTAATCAACATGACATTATGGGACCAGTTAGGACATTGGGCCATTAGGGCTCCTCTTACCGTATACTACTGCATCCGGTTTGGAAAAGACAGGGAGGTAATGTCTAAACAGGAGAGTTCTCTTCTCATGTATTTTACCTGGGCCATACTGCCCATACGGCTTCACATTTCTTCCTGTCACCCTCAATTCACTGTGCACAGTACATGCACAGTGAATTGAGGGTGTTGAAAAGAAATGTAGTTGGATGTAATCCTACCATTAAACACCAGTTGAAAAGCATGGATGGATGGATGTTTCGTGAGTGTTTAACTTCAAAAAGCTTGTAGTTTATTCATAGCTTATTTATATATATTAATAGATTAATCCATTACAGTCTAAACTAAGCCCAGAAATCATGGAATTACACCCTCCACTAAACTGTCAAAGCCAATAGAATAATAATTCATTGGGCAGTGAAAAGGACTTTTTTTCTGGGCTGCTCTTGGTAAATTTTACGCTATGAGAACACGGCAATACAGTTTGCCAATAAAGCAACTTACATTTCACATAGCTGGAATGAGTTTCTGTGTGTGAACAGAATGTTAATATGATCTGTAGAGAATAAGCCAGGTGCACACGAAAGTTCATTCATAAGCCCTGATAATGTTTAAAAAATGCACTCATTTAGATTAAAAAGGGCTGTTTTCAACATTCCTGAAGAATCTGTTTCATAAGTTCATCATTACAGTGACAGGTAACTTAGAGATGAAATATTCTGATACAGTGTGCAGCAGCTTTCTATACATTTTGTGCCACTTATATCATACAATTTGTGGCATCTGCATCAGTATTTATAAAAGTCACCAGAATCCCATCTCTGTTGGCTTTTTGCAGAACAGGTATCCAGGAGGTGGCAGAGGATCCACTGATTTAAGGCCAGCTCATGATTCAGGCACATGGGAGAAGTTTGCCTTCAGGGCTTTCTGTCAGAAAGGCTTTCTGCCTTTCTTTTTCCTAAACCTAACCAAGTAGTTTTGGTGCCTAAACCTAACCAAGTAGTAAGGCTGGCAGAAAGCCCTGAGGGCAAACTTCTCCAATGTGCACAATTCAGTACAAACCACTGTGAGAACTTCACAAAGTCACAAAAGAAGAAAGGTATTGTAATATTTATGCAATTGCACATTGCAGCATAATAATAATAATAATACCTTTATTTATATAGCGCTTTTCAAAACAAATTACAAAGCACTTTACATATAATTAAAAAAGACAATAAGCAAACAGTTATTAAAATATTATTATAAAATACAATGAAAGATGATAAAACAAACTCTAAAATCAAGAAAAAGTAAGTCTAAAATAGTGAGTTTTTAAAAGTGACTTAAAAGAAGTCAATGTGTTAGCTTCCCTGATCTCCTCCGACAGGTCATTCCACAACTGGCATCATCAGACCAGTTTGAGCTAACGTGTGACTGTTTTCTGGAGCTCTGGAGGCTGCCTATCACATGGACACATGTGAGTTACTGAACCCACCAACTGAAAGCCAGCCTTAAGAGAAAGCCAGGGTGAAAAGTACCCGATATACAATACTATAGACACTGCATGCCTACACCTGTCATAGCTAAGGTTTGATCAGTGTATCGGGTTGCTGATTAATAAAAGCAATATTGGCTTTTTATTAAAATCTGGAGATCAGCTAATCATGTCATCCACCTCTGATGTCTGGTATGATCTGGTATCGACCTTCAAAATCCCATCAGTCAAATGCCTCCCATCATCATGTGCTTAATCCTCTAGCGTTGCATGTCTTTGGTTATGGCTGGTGCAAGGGCAATGGGAGTGCTTTATTGGGGTCCTCCCTTCCTCCTCCATTTAATTTCCCATGTCTATGAGAGAGACATGAAAGGAGGACAGGTCGGATCATTTTGGAGAGCTATTCCCTTTCTGGTAATGAGACCAGGTTAAGTTTAAAAAAAGAGAAAATTCTGTTTCCCATTCACTCACCCACCTTTTCGTCAGAGTTCAAGAAAATTGTTGAGACTGTGTTTGTATGCACGCTGGGAAGCCTGACAGTAATCAAGGTAAAATCAATAAAAGTTTAATGTTCCCCAACAAAACTCCAATGTCAACATGTTTGTCCATTTAACACCCCCCCCCCCCCCCACCCCCCCACCCCCCCCACCCCACCCCACCCCGCCTTGGCTTTACAGAATGACTTTACTGAATCTATCAATCAATGAACTTAGGGGATGAGACACTTCCTCTATCTGCGAAATGATGATGAGGGCAGCTTTGACATAAAAGGTTGTGTTACCCAAACATTGTAAGTTTGACCGGCATGATGAATCTTAGCTCGGAAGTGAATGAGAACCACTTGCCCTTACATAAGGCTCTTAACCCCTAGCTGCTGCAGTCATGCTGCTCTGTGGCAAGTGGTTTTCCCTTTCAGTTCTTTTTAAAAACTTTCATTCAACCAGGATATATCTAGATTTTAAAGGACAGTTCCATTGTCATATTTGCCCAAAGGCACCCACCAGGTGCCCCTGTGGTCAGCTCAAGTGCCCTTCTTGTTAGTTGAAATGCCCAGGTGCCCTTGAAGACAGCCTAAACTACCTTCTAGTCAGTCCAGTGACTCCTGTGGTAGGCTCAAGTACCCTTCTACTCAATCCAAAAGCTCCTAACGCTGGTCAAAGTTCCCCTCTGGTAGGTCAAAGAGTCAGACTTCTAATTGGTCCAAATGCCTCTGTGGTTGGCCCAAGCGCCTTTCTGATGAGTCCAAGTGCCCCTCTTATCATCCAAAGTGCCCTTTGTGTTGGTTGAAATACCCAAGTGCTTTGTGAGTTGATTTAAATGACCTTCTGGTCAACCCAACAGCCCCTCTAGTCGGGTTAGATGCCCATGTGGTAAGCCCAAGTGCCCTTTGACTCGATCCAAATGCACCTGTGGTTGGCCCAAGTGTCCTTCTATCAAACTGCCCCTCTGGTCATCCCAAGTTCACTTTTTGTTGGTCCAAATTCCCAAGTGTTCTTCAAATGCGTCTAAATGACCCTCTGGTCAACCCAAGTGCCCTTCTACTCAATCCAAATGACTAGTGGTCGGCCAAAGTGCCTGATTTTTAGTTTGTCCAAATGGCCCTCTGATCAGCCCTACTGCTGTTCTAGTCGGTTCAAATACCCTTGCAGTCAGTCCAGGCATCCCTGCAGTTGTGTCAGATTGGCAGCTGGCCCAAGCACACTTCTAGTCAATTCAAAAGTCCCTTTGGTTATACCAAGTTCCCAGTTTGTCCGTCCAAATGTCCAAGTGCATCTCTAGTCAGTTCAGATGCCCCTGTGATCGGCCAAAGTGCCCTTCTAGTCAGTTGAAATGCCCCTCTGGTCAGCTCAAGTGCCCATGAGGTGCTTTCCCCCCTCTGCTCCTACAGAGCCTGTGCACACCACTGTCAAACTGACACTGGGCAGATCACAGTTGTGACTGTGTAACTGTATGAGTTTGAGACAGGGTGTTTGTTGAAAAAGAGCTTTCATGCTCAGCAAACCTTCCCTGGATAAATAAAGCGCAAAGAAAATCAACAACAGCCATTTCAATGGATATCAATCAGCTGTTGTATATCAACATCATAAACTACTTGCAACATCTCCAAACCATCTTCAAGGCCAGAAAATGTTGTTACAGTACCAGTGTCATAAAGCATACGTCAGCTCCCTCTCCCTCCAGACAACGGCATCCATCAGTTTGGCTTGATCCAGGAATTGTTTTCTGCTCCGTAGTTAATGAGCCTACAGTCTGGCAACAAGGAATCGACTCATCCTCATATTCTCCTATGGATTTCACCATCACCGACATTACAGATGGTTGACTCCTGATCATTTTTGTCATTGATTTTCTTCACAAGGCCAAATGTGGCACAACAACAACGCAGGAGAAATGACCACATAAATCTGCTGTGATACATGCGGCACACAGGAGGTTCTACTCTGCAAAGTGTACTCAGTCTGCAGCACAGACAAAGATGAGCGAACTGGAGTGCGAGGGTCATCCTGACAGTTTTGGGTGCAGTTGAAAAGAAAAGAGGACTTCACTTAAAATGACATTTCAAGTTTGGAGTTTGAGGGAAGTTTTTGATCATTTTAGTCGTTCATCGACTGCCCAGTGATAATTCATTTTTGTGGTACTCTTTTGGACCTTTTTGAACGAATAGTCACAGGACCGACCTGTAAGAACTCCCAAGAACTTAACTCAGGTACCTAATCTTGAACTCAGAGTCCTATTCCTGTTTGTATTTCCACTGCATCTGAAGAACTGTGAAGATTAGGCAAGAATGATAATAGATTAAAAAAAAAAAAACAATGGTGTGGTTTAAGATTTAGTTTTTGCACATGTAAGACAGTAACAAAGAAGAGACACCTTTTTGTTATTTATGCACTATTGGACTGCTGTGTGATGTTCAAATGGATGTTGAAACAATTTGATAAGTGTCAAACAATCAGTTTTCTGGTTGTATTTATACAGTTTATATATATTTCTGCATTTAGCTCAACATATTGAAACAATTTGCAAATAAAGTTATATTTTGTTTCTCCTTTTATCTTGCTGTTTTTGTTAATTAGTCTGGAATTTAACAATATAACTGTTAATAATATGTATAATTTAAACAATAACAACATCAAAAGAAATATCAATCATACTTGTTTGCAGGTCTAAATCTCCCTCGCACAAGGAGAACTCTGAGAAAAAAGCAGATCTGCTCCTGCAAGGACAAACATTAATCTCCTCCTCTCACACATGAAAGGGACTACAAGGCAAGAAGTGCATGTATTATAATGTGTAGCACATTTCATTACAAGTAAAGTGCTTTACATCAAAAAGTGTAACAAAAAAGAAACAAACAAACAAAAAACATACAGAAAAATATAAAATACAAAAAAGGGAACAACAGCAGAAATAAAGAAAAGAAAAGACAAGCACACACCAAAACAGAGATGAAGACAGCAATAGTTTGTGTAGGAGGGAGAGGTAAGGAGTTGTGCATTTATAGCCACTCTTCTCTGAAGTGGAAATTTCCCTGGAGGAAATCAACGAGAAAGCAGAAACCATTTATGTGTCCAGTCCTCCCTATTGCAAAGAAATTATCCTGTACAAACCCCCACATCTCTGGGAGCCGAGCTACCTTGACCTTCACCACGCTCTACCTGTTGTAAAGCCTCTCAATTTGCAGCCCATTTTGTGCTGGATATAAAAGTGGAGCGAGTTCGAGCATCACAGAATAACATGCACTGACATATCCATAAATTCCAATGAAAAGCAAATGGACATAAGGAAAAGACCAGCATCCAGTTCACTTTACAGGTGAACTTTAGAGGTAACAGGAAATGTATGGGTATAATGTTTAAAGTAAAAAATAAGTCTGACTCTCCAACCTGCATGGCTTTAACACAAAGTCAACCAATGCGGCCGATGTGCACAATGTCATGTCATTTCAAATTTGTTTCTCACCCACTCGCTGGAAGAAAGTTTTTCCATCGACAGTTTATTAGTTGCAAGTCTACAAATGTAATTTAGATGCGGATCTGTCTCTGTGGCGAGGCCTGTGCTGTCAAAGACGTCTCAGAGTGAGAATATCTGAACACAAAACAGCGATGCGGACATGCATTATGGAGTAATTGTTTTCTCTGTTTTGTGTTGTCTGGTGACGGGCTCCATCAATATGTCTGGGTTCATAAGTGATTGTTGAGTTGGGCGGTGTCTAGGTTGTATGCCTAGATTTGAACTTTGTATACAAAGTTTATTCTATAAGATGTGGTGGTTTCAGAGTGAGATTTAATGTTAAAGGTGCAATGTATGTCTGTCTTATATATTATTGGTGTTTGTGGTAACAGGAATTAGAATAATGCCTCCAATACACATTATTCTTTATAAAAGGAGAGCACCACAAGAGTGGTATCCTCCACTGAGACCATATTGAGATTTTTTCGTGTGCAGCTGTCCCAGTTCACAAGATACACTGTACATGTAAAAACGCTCCTTTGGGTCTATTTTAGGAGCACACTTATACTAATATAATATAATATAGTTTTGCTTTTTGAATGCAGGAACAGATCTTCAAAGAACTTTTAAAACAATTTTTACCACCATTAACCCTCAGGAGTCTTTTGTCTTTGTCCTTTGTCCTACTGGTAGAAACAGCTTTTCATCAGTCATATCCTTAATATCAACAGCAGAAATGTGCGCAGAGCACAAACTGTCTAGTATTTATGTATAGGTAAAAAAATAAAGTGCCTCATGAAATGAGTTATTGTTATATTTACTAGTTGAGGATGTTGACTTGCTTTGGGCATCAAGTCATGCTCCAATAAGAAAAACAATGCTGAAATTTCTATTTAAAGGTTTATTTATGTCTAAAAAATCGTTAAATATTATACAGCTTAACATTCTGGTCTTTATAAAAGTCACACTGTCAGCACTAAACAGGTAATTCACCTACAATTAGTGAACAAGTAGATGGTAAAGACAATGTACTGTCAGGGAAAACATGTTGAAATTAAACTTTCAAATAATCTGTTGCAAAGCTCCTCCATCAGTCTGCCCATCTGTACCACAACACTTAACATTTACGCTGATTTGAAACTTCAGTGATGGGTTTGGCTGCGAGAGACACTGCAGTCAGCGTTCCCGTGTTCCTCTCACAGTGGTCAGCAGACAAATAAGGCAAACAGACGGCTCAATGAGCAAAACAGTAAGAGTTCAAAGAACAGTTTCCCTCAGCAGAACGATAAGAGGGAGGCTGAAAAAGAATCAGGGAGAGTAGAGAATCTTTATATTGGGAAACGGGGGAAATGGCATTTAATCTCCATCTTGTGAGGCTGACACTTAATAGATCCCTCATGGGAAACAGCCACGTGAGGGGATGTGTTTGTGTGTGTGTGAATGTGTGTGTGCTCTGTGAGCTGAGCTGAGTGCGTACTGACACTTTGCCCTTTGCTGTACCTTCAGTCCCACAGGTTCCCTCTTTGTGCGCCCTCTTGACTCCTTTCCACTAACTCAGTTTTTATCTATTATTTATTATTTGGATCTTTTTGCAGAGTATGTGGGAACATTTCAAAGTCACTAGTGACAAGGTCAAACGTTTCTTCACATCAGATCACAGCCCCTGAGAAGTTACGTTCGACACGAAAGACTCTGACTTTTATAAAATACAATTAAAATGCTTCAACAACCACACTACCTGCAATCAAAAATATCTTATAGAGGTATCTACAGTTATCAAACAAGCCGGGTGAGGAAGGGTCATATTACACTACCTCAGCCATACCAATAAAAAACAGACAAAAAAAAAGACATAAATATTCAGGAGGAAATCGACTGCGTGGTTGTGGGAATTGGGAGAGGTGAAAATAAGTTGTGTTTTATTATAAATGATTGTACTGTTTAATGAATCTATAGTTTGATTTTTCCAGTAGATGATTATTATATAGTGCATGTTTTGTAAATAATTTATGAATCTCTTGCTGGCATGTCTACAAGTGATTGTGAAGAATCTATTAAATGGTTCACTTTACTTTTGGACTCTTTGCAGTATCATTTAAAATGAATGAAACAGTGGGGAAACTGTGTTTTTTTGCAAGAAACTTCCACAGGGAACCTTTAACATACGATGCTGCTCTGGACCTTCATTCATTTTTTGGTGGGATATTGCTTACATGTCATTAAATTAAAGAGAGGCATGTCTTAAAGTCATCAATAAATGGAAAGTTTAAACATCAATGAGATGAAACAAAAAGCACATTAATAAATGCAAAACTAAAAAGTAAAACTTGAACTGATGATATATTTTTTTTACTGAGTTTTTAAATGCATCATTTAAATGCTATTTTAATTAATCAATTTAATATTTTAATTGCTTTTCAAATGCATCAGTTTGTGAAATTATTATAATTACACACTGTAAAAGTCTACGGACTGTAAATGATTCCAGTGACACAGTCCAGACACAGGGACGGATGGGCCCTCTGCGTGTTGATGAATGTTTCGGCACATTAAATCTGGCCGTTTACTCTAATGACTCAACTTCTTGCTCCTCTGCGTTCCCTCTTTGACTCTTTGATGAAGCCATGAATTCTTCTGTTCACCTGCAGACACTTTATTTGCTATTCATCAGTGTCCAAGATTCAGGAAACTTTTCTGAATGGCCGCCAACATCGCACCATCTGTTTCCTCCTGTCCAACGCTGGAGGTGCTGCATGAGAAATTGATATCGAGTGCTCGAGCTCCACCTGCAAGAAAAGGAGAGAAGGAACAAGGTGCAGACTAATAACTGCGAATTATAATAGGGCAATGGTACAAACATGCGTTCCACAGTGATCGGCTAATCAGTCACCTTGATCTTTGCTGGTGTCCTCTCCCTCGAGTCAGTCAGTGTAATTTCAAATTTGTTTCAGAAAGGTTTCAATGCACCTGCTCTCTGAGTGTCTGCTGGATGGATGAATAAATGATTTTAGAAAAAAGAAAGAATGTTCCTTGATATGTATTGGAGAACAGCTGTTGTAAGCCACAGAAGTTTGTGCACTACTGAGCATCTGCCTTTGCAAACTGATTACCCAGGGGGGAGGCCAGACCCTGCCCCCCGCCACACACAAACCACAGCTGCTGCTTTGATTAAAAGTTGAATGCAAGTCCACTGTTTTCCCCACACAAGAGTCCACCTCTGAAGTGGGACCAACGTTATCTACGGAGTCCAGAGACAGGGCGCCAGGATGAGCAGACACGCCACGATTGGTGAGCAGATTATTGACGTTATTTGGGCTTCACTGATCAGACCAAATTGGACTGAGTCTGTTAGAGCTTGAGCCAGTTGTTGTTGGGAGCAGGGAGGTAAAATCATACAGTGTGTGGTTCTCATTGAGATAGTCTTAAACAGGTCGGGTTTTATGACTGGAATCAGGACTGTTGACCTGTTGACTTCACATGTGTGAAAACGGCAAACAAACAGAAAAAAGTGTTTGTTTTGTGTTACAAAGTTCACTCACCAATAACTATCTGCAATAATCTTCATTTGTGCAGCCAGTGAGGCTGGTCTGCAGCTGGAGGACCACCTGCAATATTGTTTAACCTTATGGTCTGTAATTTGTGTGCAGAAATTAGAAACTGGATAACACAAATAAAGTAATCTGAGAGAACAAATTAATAATTCATTTGATTAGTTTTTACCTGTGACACATTTTGGTGCAGTGTGATGCCAATGATTTCTGCCAGATATGACTTAATACTGAGAGTACAAATTATTTACTCAAAAATTCTTTGACTGCAGTGCAAACTTTTCTTTTTCAGTGACTACTGACCATTTGAGGAGCTGAAGTTTTCTGCACTCAGTCAAGAAAGAAGTTCAACATCTCAGAGCAGGAAATTGGTTTATCCTGCCTTCACAAAATTACATCTGCGTGGACCAATGAGAGGATCCTCAGTATGTGTTCCTTCTTCCAACAGCTAATTAACTCAGCCACTATTAACGGAAACAAGAGTTGACCTCTGAGTCTTTTCTGACATTTCTGGAACCAAACATCGATCTCTGCTAACAGCGGCTCTACAGTTTCCTTCACCCTCAGGAGCAGTGCCATGCTTCATTTCTGCAAGTTTCCTCTCGTCCATCTAAGTTTGTTTGTTGGGCTCTTAGGGCAAAAATAACATAAGAGATGCCTTTGCCCCTAACCCTGAGAGTCCTGTTGTGAGGGGGCAACCCTGTCTTCTAAAAATGACTTTTATATAGAACAAACATCAGAATGAGTAAACGCTTTCAGCCTTTCTATTTGGCCTTGTGTTGATTCAAATGAGATCATAAATTCAGGTTGTACATGTCGGTTGATGAAAAAAAACCCTGCACTTTGTTAATCAGTTCCAGCTTTTTCAAGCACTAGATGCTCCAAGTCTAATTACGATGATGAATAAATATTGACATGACCCTGAATTACATTATCAATGCACTGCAGTGGACCTTTACCATTGTCCCATGCAGGCACTTGAATATAACTTTAATAGTTATTTATATTAGACATGAAAAGCAATTAAATTACTATATTCTATATGTGTGCAATGGTGTGAGAAGTTTGAGTGGTGCAGTCAGAGTTGGAGATTCAAGAGGACAGTCATAATTACTTTATGTCATCAGAGAAAAAAGATGAACATGGAAGGATTTCATGTTGTATTTTAAAAGGCAGGGCCCATTGCTTACTAACATTACAAACACTTAATTTTCCTTTTGGCGGCTGTGGCTCAGGAGGTGGAGCGGGTCGCGCACTGATCACAGGTGTTGGTGGTTCGATCAGTCCACATGTCGAAGAATCCAGCAAGACACTGAACCCCAAGTTGCTCCCGATGGTCAGTCGCAGCTCTGCCGCCATCGGTGTGAGTGTGTGTGTCTGAATGCGTGAATGAGAGGCAAATTGTAAAGCGTTTTGTCCGTTAAGGTAGAAAAGCACTATATAAGTCTATTTACCATTCATTCAGTCTGACTTCATGTGAAGTGGAGACACAATTTCACTCCATTGTGAGGGTCTGAGCACATGGTAAAGGAGAGGCCATGGCTGAAACTTGTGCCAATGGATGCCTTTGGCTTGCTCCATCTCTGCCAGCTCCGCCCACCTAATTTGCATATTGAGATCCATGGGCAGATGAGCAGAATCGAGATAGCAAGAAACTTTTTTAATACCAGGTGTAAATGCAAATGTCATTCATTTGCATGTTAATACCTGATGTAAATGGGTTCATGGTGTCATTGGTGGAAGTTTCAGGGCAAAAGGCACAGAGCGCCGGCACATATTGTGATTCATAACAGGAAGCTTGCAGCAAAATTTTGTATACATCAATAGTATATATTTCATGCACGTAATGTTCAAGAATGCTCAGATACAGACAGATCACTGCACGAATGACAAACGGAAGACGTATATTTAATTACAATATTTTGGTGAATATATGACTGTTGCATGCTTATGCATGGACAGCAGAGAAGTAAATGATCAGAATCAGAAGTACTTTATTGATCCCCGAGGGGAAACTCTGTTGTTACAGCTGCTCACTGTCACGTCAGTGCACACAGGAACAGAAGTACTAAGCAAAAAATATATAATACACTATAATACAGGTCAGATAAATTAAGTACAAAGTGGATATAAGTATAAAATTAAAATAAGTGTAAAGTACAAAGTGGATTTACCGGTTGATGATAAGTATGTACGGTAATAATACAATGTAATAATATAAGTAATAAGTAATAGTGCAAAAATGAGTACTGTCAAGTTAAGTGTAGCTTATTAAGATGATTATGAGACGGTGGATATTGCACAGCAGTAATACAAGTATAAATAAATATCAATAAATTAAACTGTAAACAGAGTATATTGCACCGGAGTTATTTAACAGAGAATATTGCACAATTATGTCAAGTATTGCAATGATGTTAATGGTCCAGTTTAGTGACTTCGGGTCATACAGACTGACACTTAGAGGGAGGAGTTAAAGAGTCTGATGGCCACAGGCAGGAATGACTTCCTGTGGCGCTCTGTGGTGCAGAGGGGAGATGTTTTCATAAATTTAGTCCACCTGCGAAACTGGGTCGCCATTGGAATACATTTTTATCAAAGGTGACTACATCCACTGCCCTCAGCAAAGGACCAAGCTACAAGACTTTCAGAGCCATCTAGTTTCAAGTCTACAAGACGTGGGGGTTTGATATTCAAAACACAGATTTTGTGTGAAGTGTTCCTTTAAATTGAGGACGTAGTTTAAGAAAGATTTAGTTATTGCTGTTGTTCAAACTGAGCGTGCAAATGATTTCATCTACTCATGTTACATAAAGGTAGCACATGTGAAACTGGTCATTTGTGCAGCATGTCATGAATAATGTCATGCAATTGTATTTTTGTCATAAAGTATGCTGTCTCAGAAATAGCCTGCCTGTCCCGTAACTAAAAACGATGCCAGCATGACATGAATTATTACGTTCAGTGAAATGAGGCAGGTTGGTTTTGATGGTCGTGTAGGAGGCTGGCTCTATTTCACTCCTCAGAAAACATGGACAGACAAATAACATAATATCGATCCAGTGTAATTCCTGGAATGAACCTGGGGTTGAAAGATTTGGAGCAAAGGTGCTGAAGCCAGAGGAGGAGGAGGAGGATGGCAAGCAAGCAGAAGGAGTGAAGAAATAACATCTTTGGATGAATGAAAAAAAATAAACTAATGGCCAATAAATGTGGCTCGTGGGAAGACCTTTTTCTGCCGCTTTATGTGACGCAATAAACAGGACAGCTGAGAGGGCGAAAGACGGAATGGCCATTTAATCAGCTGGAAATGAGTCTCTGTCTCTTTCAGCCCCAAAGACTCATATTAGTTTTATTCTTGTCATGGTGCACTTCCCAGAAGCCTCTTGCCACATTTGCCAGTGTGCTCGTTTAGCCCTTCTCTTCTGATTTACACACTCTGCTGCCTCACTGCTGGAGGACTCTCTTCTTGTTTATTTCATGACTTACCTACAGATGAAACAGTCACAGAGGTGTTACTGGATGCTGACAGATTCACTTTTTTCCCTTCAATTTGCAGAATTGTAAATTGGGCTTCAAACCATTCACTGTCTATGAAAACGTAGACAGTGATGAAAGACAACGATAGTTTACACCATAACTTTCTTTGGAAGTAACAAAAGGTTGAGGCAGAAGCAGGGCTTCAAACCTATCTTGGACTAGGGTTGAATATTGCAACACGAGATTATTTCTTCTCACTCATTTTGACTTATTTTTCACTAATTAAAACAAACGGCGTACTTGCGACCCATGCTTGAGCACGCAAGATGCAGCAACCCTTTGCAATCTGCTTTTAAGGAGTTTCTCACAAATATTTTGTGAAATGGGCGACCTCATCCCTTCTGGTTTGTCTGTACTAAACCACTTTTCTGGTGGTGCTGTGCGAAAACGTCAAAGGGTCACCAAAGTCATTAGGATTCATCCTCTGGGGACCTTTAATATCTGTAGCAAATTTCAAGGCAAGTTGTTGAGATATCTCTGTTTGGACCAAAGTGGTGGACCGACCATCCTGGAGCCACACCACTAGCATGGCACATCAACACATCACAGCACGATCTCATACAGTGTGTTTGTGTCCTCCTTGTCCAACCTTGACTCTGAACCTCAGCAACTATTCCAACAGTCATCTCCATCATGGATTGGCCCTTCAAGGGACCTGGAAGAAGAACGATTCCCAGTGTACATGCATGGAGGAAGGATTTGCGGCAGAATGAATGATGATGACATTGAGATTTCATCGTCATAGACGGTCATCAATCTCAAATTTAATCTAAGAGGCTGACAGTGATTAAAAAAACACCAACAATGATAATTGCTTCAGCTACAACATTCAGAAATGTATCAACCTGTTCACATGGATCAAATGGGCCACATTTGCAGCTGTTTAAGGCTGTTTTCTACATAATCAAAGCCCTAAAGCCTCAAATCCCTTCCAGCACAGTGCTAAACAACTGTCAGCTGGTACACAATGAGTGGACAAACTCCCAGCATGCAGCAAAGTCACAGGGTTAACAAACAGATCCTTCATTATAGCCAAAACAATCTTCTTCTCCAACACAATTAGTGCCAAAGGTCCCAGCGGAGCTCCGACAGCACGGAGCTGCCGGCTGTCTGCTCGCCGCTCCTTCCAGGATGGGAAACGTCCGTTCACAGCGGCCTCTTCCTTCTGCTTTCTGCTGCTGTGCTGTCTCAAAACACCAGGCAAGGTGTGTTTCCAGAGACGGCAGTAAGCAAACTAAGCTGCTGCTGAGGGCCCCAGGGCCACAAGAAGGTCCCCAAACACATGAAAAAAGAAAATAATGGATTTAGTTTCTCTAAAAAAATTCTGTCTTCTCAAAACATTATATTCCGTTTCGGTTTATTATAAATTGTATTTTATTTTTTTATCAGTCTTGTCTTTTCATGCACAAAATGTGAAATTTCTGCTTCTTCATCTGCTCAATTTTTTTGACTGCCATCCATCCATCCATTTTCTTTTTTCCCGTTAGGGTCGCGGGTGACTGGAGCCTATCCCAGTGACTTTGGGCCATACAGTTATTATATTATATATTAAGGAATATTATCATGTTCATGTACTGGTTGCATGTATTTTCTATAGGAAGAAAACTGGACAGAGCACAAATTTTGCCAGGTTCTAACTGTGGCAAATTTTAATTTTAGTTGGTTGCTTTACACATTGCAAGGTTATTTTTGAAATTGTTGATTCTGTTGTAACCACAGAAAGAGTTACAGTGGTTTTCTAGCTTACAGTAATAACAAAATTTCCCTCTTACAGTCACATTACACCCAAAGTCTACCTTCGAAGTGTCAGACACACGCTCTGCAGGCTTCAAAGGTGGCGATAAGAAGATATAAGATATAGCACTGATCTTCGGAGCTGCAGAGCCCTCCTGTCCTGCCAGTTTGAGATGTTTTCAGTCAGGATGCTTTCTCTTGCTCCTCTGTAAAAGTTAGTAAGAACACCTGAAGCATCGACAGATATTGATAGTATTTTGGTAAATTTAATGTTTCTTAAACTGTGACAGAATGATCACATGATATGATAATCAAACCCACCCGTCTCCTCAGCCATGCCAATGCTAACTAATGCTTAAAACAGCAGTGTCATTTTCGCAGCACGTGCTTAACAGAGACAGTGTACGACAGCTGAGGGGCCTTGATTCATTGTCATGTTCAATTTGCACGACTGACCTGAGCCAAGTGGCTTGTATGGAGGAGATGCCGCTCGACAGGCCAGGCTTGTCCTCTGAGGCTGAGCCAAGGCAGCGTGGTCAGGGTTCCCTCCATGTGTGAACACGCCAAGGCCTGAGAGGGAATGGATGAGGAACACAGACAAGACGAGCAGTAATGTGCTCATCCATAACGTGCTGGGCAACTATCCCATAATTACTGCACGCATTGGGGTCCAAACATACATTAGCATTGATCATTACGGCACAAAGCTACCTGGTTGAACCAGCTGATGACACCAATAATAGCCTTAATGAATCCCACTTAGCACCAGTGGCTAGTTATTCCAGAGTGATTACTTTCCCAGTGAATTAGAGGCGCACATCTGTCACAAGGTGCTACAAATGCTTTGTGTGCCCGTGGATCAGCAGAGGAACTGCGGAGCTCCTGTTGTGGTCGACTGTAGCCGACCGAAAGGGACCTTGGTTTTGCTTTGCAGGTAACTCTGTTTCATGGTAAATAAAAACTTCTCCACTCTGCAGAGTTCCCTTTAGGTGAAAGTAAATGGAAAAATAGTATGCATTTTTTCAAATGACTTTGGTCACTTAGCGGTGCGATGAGCCGTTACACGCAGCCTTAACGACTTTCCTCCTCCGGTTATTAGCGGAACAAGACAGTGGATTTACAGCTTGTGGTGTGTCAGCGTCACTAAAATGATCTGGATTATTATTCTCCTCAGAGGCCGGGTGGGAAGGACGGGTTAGAAGGGTTTAGAGCAGGGCCATTCAATTACAAATTCAACTGGGCCAGATTTTAAAACCAGGAAATGTAGATGGGCCAGACATTTTCAGCAGCCTATTTAAAAACCTTTTTTTTTCTTTGGTAATGACAAATTTTAAACAAATGCAAATGAATGTAATAAAAAATAGCAGGTGTTTGGAGATGGCAGTAAAATAAATAAATACTTGCCAGTCCAGGCGGGGTTAAACTGACGGTTTTCATTGTCAAATTTATGTTTCAGGGTTGACAGAGACCTATTTTCAGTAGAGCACGTCCCTACTTGTGACTGTCAACAGCCAGATGTGTTGAAAAGCTACTAAGCTGGTCGGAGCTCACATGAGAAAATGTTGATTTGTGAAAAATATGATTGGTGGTGTCGCTACATCCATAAACATCCTGCCTGATCGGTGCTGCGCATGTGGAACTCAGCAGAGATGAGAAGGAAGCGAGATGGCTCACTCGTTAGCTGCTTCCATACACTATATATGTAGTTTATTCATTTTGTCATATATTTATTTTGTCATATCTCAGATTCATGTATGCTGGGCCACTTGGAGGTTTTACTCCATTTTTAATTCCATATAAACAGAACTAGGGTGCAATGTATACTGTCTCTGAACTATTTTTTAATATTATTTCAAACATGAGTTAAGTTGAAGAATTTATAGAAGCAGTTGCTCTGCACTTACAAAGAACTCCAGTTCTTTCAAATATTTTACTCCATTTTAATTCCCTTTTCCTGTCTCTGAACTATTTTTTTACTTAAGTTGAAGAATTTGAAGTTGCCTGCACACGTCTGCGCCTCAAATCCCACCGCCTAGAAAGAATTTGCATCCACTCTTGGTTTTCCATTGACTTTGTTAGGATTCATTTTGTATTCAGGCTGAACACGCCTTTCAAATGCTGCTTTAAAATGTTACACGGAGTGAGTAAAATACATTTTCCCTCAAAGAACTGGGTGCATAACAAAGGCACTCTTTATGACAGTAACAGCATGCTTACACTGAAATCAATATATCATCGTAATGTTTGCTGCGCAGTCTTTTTACCTCAACTGTGACGACCTTGCTTTGATTCTAAATTTGCTCCAAGAAGATCAGATTTACAGATCATTACAGAAAATACAGATTATATTTAATGTATGTATCAATGTATCAATGTAAAAATATTTCATTACAAGTAAAAGTCATTCAAAATCATACCAAAGTAAAAAGTAAAAGCAAAAAGTACTTAAAGTATCAAAGGTAAAAAAAAATTATCATATATGACATTTTTGGATCATTAATACTGATGCGCTAATGTATAAGCGGCATGCAGCATTAGGTAGTTTAGTCCAGTGGTTCTCAAACTAGGGGTCGGACCCCTGCAAAGGGTCACGCAATAAATCTGGGTGGTCGTGACATGATTAATGAGAGAAGAAAGAAGAAAAAACAAGTTCTGCTACGTGATTTGTATTCATTTTCTTGGACTTTTCTCTAATCTTTGCTTTTTTGTGAAATATTGGATAATTCTACCTCTTTGGGCCTTAAAAGTTAAATAAAACCATCTGAGAAGTTTAGAGGAGAAGTCTCTGGTGGAACTGTTAGACATCTGAAACTTGAAAAGGGCCCCAGCAGACACCGCTGTTTTGTAAGGGGTTACAAGCCAAAATGGTCGGGAACCACTGGTTTAATCTTTAACAATGCATTGTACCTGTAAAAGATTATCATATGTTGTTGTGTGTAAAATCTTAATGTGAATAGTACCTAGCTGTCAAATAAATGTAGTGCAGTAAAAAGCACAATATTTCCTTCTGAAATGGAGTATTAGTATAAAGAGGCAAAAAATAAATATATAGTTCCTCAAACTGTACTGAAGTACAGTACTTGAGTAAATGTACTTAATTACTTTCCATCACTGTCCAAACCTTAACCTCAACTTTGACCATAGTTGTACCGTAGAGGTTAGAGTCGTTCATGGGATTAAATGTATCTTGCAGATGCACAGTTAATTTTTGAGCACCAATGAACACAAACACAAGTACTGTTTACATGCACTCTTAGCACTTTACTCATGGCAAACAAATTACAGCCCTAAAAACACATTTTCTCAAACATCTTATTACCATCAGGAATTGGGTCAAACAAAATTTTGTCTGAGCTCCTCTAGCTGGTCTGAAGTGGACAGGACTCAAAAAGGTGATGTCACATACTTCTGTGTACCAATCAGGATTAAGCAACATTTGAATAAAACATGATGACAGTTCACACACTCCTGATGAAGCCCTTTTTGAGGATTAGGATTTGAAGTTTTCAGGGGCTTTAAGATCTTTTTTGTGTTTAGATTTGTTCAAATTCATGGGCACAAATCAAAACATGCGCACAAAAGACTGACACTGATGGGAAAATGTTCCCACACCCCTCTGCCAACCAGCCCGCCTTTCCACGCCACTCTTCCCCCTTTTAATTGGCGAGCAAAGACACAATCCAGCACCGATTAGTAGTCAGCATGAACAAGAGTAAGAAAGCTCAGGTTGAATCCAGAAGACGGCCAACACGCAGCCGATCTGCACCGTTCCCACGGCCATGAAACGACCAGTGTCTTACACATGCCAAGACGCATTAGCAGAGATTTAACCACACTGTTCCCATCTTCCCTCGAGAGGGTAACAGGAGCGCTGTTTCACGACAGAAACAAAGCAGGCGGCTGCAGCCAGAAGAGAAGGACAAGTGTAAATCTCAGGACAATTTCAGAGGCAGGGGCAACGTTTCAGAGGGACAAATATTGTGTCGCGTCTCCGTAAATACCGGCCATAAAAACAGACGTATCCTTTGGTCCTTGGAGAGCTTTCAGACAAACTGGCTCAGATTAATGAAACAGCGAGGGCAGTTCTGTTTATAAATGGACAAACTTGTGGATCATGCCGGTGTATAGCGAGCTGTTTGGATGTGATATTAAAGTGATATTTCACTTTCCTCCACTACTTTTATTTTTTAGCACGCTGTCCAGTAGCATATCCCTCCAGATGATGAAGTTCATGTCATCCTCTGCTAGTTCAGCCATCCATGGGAACAGATTTCTGTTTTCCTCACTGATGATCAACAGGAAAAAAAGGAAATTAACCTACTTCTTGAAAAAACGATTTATTTGTTATCTGATTTTTTTTTAAAATATTTAGTTATGTAGTATTAGTTAAATTTGTTGAGTTCATATTCCAAGGTTCCAGCTCCATTCTCATTTTTAGATCTGCAGCTTTTGTGCAGCGATTTAGAGCCAAGAATCAGCTCGTAAATGTGATTTATGGTCCCATGTAGTCTTTCATCTGGAGCCGTGAAGTTGTTGAAAGGATCAGGTAAGTCGGCGAGAGACAGCAGTCGAGAGCTGAGTCACGCATTGTCTCAACCAAACAGCAATTATCCAATCATAGCTTAGCAACCGTAACTAAGCACTTCAGACCTGACTGAAGCTGTGAAGTCATGATGGAGGCTTGTCATTTTTATGTTTATTTACGTTCTATGTTCCTTCTTCTGTGAATCTGACCTTTCTGCTGTAAAGCAGCACAATCTCTCTACACATTACTGTAACTGTCTTAACACTCACACTTCATATATTTTACCTTATGACAGAAGCTGTGTGCATAGGGTTATAAGAGCGATACTCGTGTCGTGTCTTTTTTTGTAGCCTTTCAAAAACCAAAAACACAAGAGGAAACATTTAAGGAATGGATTAAACATGTTTGTCTAATGTAATGCAATCCTTAGCACGTCCGACTAACTAGCTTAATACTTTACTAAAGTAGTAAATCAGCATTACTTCTGAGTCCAAAGAGCACATTGTTAACGCTAACTAACTTGTTAACGCCTGTGGGGTTAGTATTAACCCACTGTGTGGAAGCCAATCCTGAATGCTATCAGAGTTTAGGCTAACGTTAGCGGCAATGTCCTGCTCTTTATTGGACTTGGGGAAGTTTACACTCGTAACCTCAAGCCAACGTTACAGAGACAATTGCGCTAGCCAAACACATCGGTTGGTCATCAAAAAAAGCTTTACTCTTACAAGATAAAAGTGAAAACATACTGTTTGAAAATACAAGCAAAGCACATAAGCTAAACAGTAAAACTGTTTTTTTTTGTTAAAATGAAATAACAGCCTGGTCTTAAAACTTTCCTTATAATACTTACAATGGTGGGACAAAGTATCTCTACACTGCAGTACAAAAACAAAATAGTTTCTTCATCATGGATGAAGCCATCAAGTGCATATTTAAGACCCTTTACACAAAAAAGAGATTCTTATTTTAAAATGAGTCAGCTGGAAACATTAAAAAGTCAGCTGGAGACTGACTCCTGGAGCTAACGTTAGCTTAATTAGCTAGCTAGCTAAAATCTACCAGCAACATTTGTCATTTCAGCTGACAAAATCAGGCAGAAATGAGGAGCCTGCTTTTGTGTACCTCTATCTGAAACCAAACACTCATTGTTTCAAAAATTACTAAGAAATTTGAGTTGTAAATGTGCCACTGTCATTGTAAACTGCATATGTGCCGTGCGAGAACGGAAACCCTCGACAGTCGTAGCAGCAGTAACGAAGGAAGGCGAGGCTTAGGGGATAGTTGACTAAGATGAACATAGGAGACATAAGACAAAATAAAGATGATACAGATATTCTCCGAACACCTGCACATCACCTTGAGGAGAGGTGACTGCGTGCAAGCGAGTGGATGTTAACAATGGAGAAGTGATTGTGGGGCATGATTAAGCAGTCTTATAGACAAGTCATTTGGGTGAGAACAAATCGGAGGCCGAGGTTGGCATCAATGGACCAAAGTCATGGAGAGATGATGGTGGGATGAGGATGGGTGAGGGGAGAAACAAGGCCCCTGGAGACTAATTAGATATGACATCCAAAGCCTGCTATCAATTTGTACCCTACACACACGAGCTTTGGCAGGACTGACCGAGACCAAGGGCAAGGCAGCGAGGTGAGAAAAGCTTATTGAAGTGTAAAAGAGGGGGGAAATTAACTACAGTTCAGTGATATGAAGCATTTTATGGGAAGTAAACTCTCAAAACTACAGCAACAGTTATTCGACAAGGACTTAAAGAAGTGCTGAAACGATTAGTCAGTTCAGTCAACACAAAATCAACGATAAGTTTTTCTACTTTTCTCTGTTTTATATCATTTTCAATTAATTATCTATATAAAAATGTCACCATGGGCTACATTTTTCACTATTTGCTGACTTTCATGAACATTTTTTCAAATGATTAAGCAACAAAATAATAAACAGACAATCATAATGAAAATATTTCCCTATAACTATTTATTTACTTTAATTTTTTGACTTTGGTCCAGAGAAAGACCAGGCTTTTTATGTATTTACTTGTTTGTTTGTTTGTTTAACCAGGAAAGTCTCAGTGAGATTAAATATCTCTTTTATGGGACTGTCCTGGCCAAGACAGTAGCAGCACATAATTACAAAACATGTAATGCACACTTGTAATATGGTTCGTAAAATATGAAAAATAATGATTAGAGAACAGAATGTACCTTAAAGAATATGACAGCAGATATACAATAAGTGTTCAAAACCATTTAAATAAAAAAATATATTTATTGAGCATGTTCATGCCCCTCAGAGGATGAACACTTTGTTTTAGACACTCCTTGAGCTCTCCTCCATAGCACCACCCAGAGGAAAAAAATCAACTGCACACAAGATGTTTCATCTAGAAAGGGCAGACTGGCTTTTCAGTGTACTTTTATTCTTCCCAGACGATGAACATTTTAGATTTTAATGGCCTCATGACCTTTCTGATAACACCACTCTCAGGATCCATTTTATATTACTAAGCCGAAAACTAGAGAGGTTGTAAGAATGTCAAGATAGTCAATATATCATTGTGAGGTGTAAATAACATAGCAACCAACATTGCAACCGTTTTAGACATAATGTGAGAAATTGGTCAGTCTAAAATGTATCTGCATGAATGATCAATCTCAAGTAGTAATCTTTCTGCATTGTATTACTTTCAGGAGTACATTGGTAGTTAAGTGTTTACTGCTGTGGACACAGACGGCACTGGGATACCTTTGTTTTTGGTTCCTCTTTTCTTTGTTCAGTTGTCACTCATGTTAATGTCATCCATTTCATCTGAGTTTTCATCTATTTATTCTAAACTTTGCATTGGTTTCAAGTTTTTTCCAGGGAAATCCCCTGTTGGAAATGCCAGGTAACACACACATAAGGACATACCAGGCATCTGAAGATATAGATGGGATATAGATTGAATACCAGTTGTTTCATCATTTGAATACAATAGAAATAGCAAAATGGTTGCAGGTTCCCACTATTTTTAGCAATAATGGCGATTGCGATGATGCGAAGAGGATGATGACCTTGAGGGTTGCCTCCCTCTCTTCCCATGATTCTTACTCTTACCGTCATACAGTCTGAAGGAGCTGTAGAATGGGGTTTCTCTGAGGGTTAAAGCTTGTGACTGAAGTGCTAACCCTCAGAGAAACCCTGGTATTTACGACAACAAACAACAGTGTTGCTGCACATGTGCACTGCTGTACGCAATGCATGGAGCAGTAGTGGAGGACGGAGACAGGAGGGACAGATGGCATTAGATGAAAGAGGAGGGGGGTACAATATGTCATCAATTCATTTGAACTGCAGCCTGAATCCCAAATGATGCTCCTGTAAAATTTCAAAGACACGGCAACAGATTGAACACCGAGCCTTTGAGAAAATCCAGGGAACGAGAGTTTAATTGGGAACGTAGACATGCAAATCCATTGCGGCATCAAAGACGGCTTCAATTACTACAAATCTGTCTCTTCAGACTATCTGTTGTGTATTTCTGCAAGAGTTACTCTAAACTTTGTGGGGAAAGTTCAGTCTGATCACTGAACAGCATCACAGCAACAATCTGCAATAAATACACCTTTAAAAAGTCACACTAAGATCTTAACACACTGAACCTGATTCCTCTTTGGGATGACTAAAAAGTCACTAATAAGTCTCGTCTAGTTTCTGCTGTCCTTGTCAGCGCAGTGATTGCGATTGTGAATCAATAGATACTCTGCCAGCAGAGGCAGACAGGACCTGAGGCCATGGATTTGTAGAGGAGGAGGAGGAGCTCGGACACCAGGGGAATGCTGGAAAGTCAAAAACTTGTATGACTGATACAGTACAGAACATCTTAATCTGCTGTGAGTAACAGCAAGACAGTGGGATAAGCTGCATGATCTCAGGAATCTTCTCAGCTCAGTCAAGCACATAGACACGCTCATGCATAAATCCAGGCCTTAATACACTAGTACACACACACACACACACACAATATACACAAACAAAACATCTGAGTGGGACAGCATGAGGGAGGATGAAATGTGAATGATGCTTGTGGGTAAACTGGGTCATTGCAGCAGTGAAACTGTAAAAACATGCAGTGATAAAATCAGAATATGAATGAATCAAAGTATGAATGAAAATGAGGTGCAGTGTTGTGAAGGTTTGTAAAAACAGCACAACATACTGTGGCAGGAAAAGATATTATAGAAAATACGTACAATGTGAAAATACACTGAAGACGACTAAAAGTCTAAATCTGCTCTAGCGCCTCCTAGAGTCTGCAATGGCAATTACACCTGACAGAAGCCTAAAACCAGAAGTGACCACCTCAACGTTTTTATCTTCACTTTATAGAAAGTGAAGATAAAAATGTACAGTTTGTCCTGAAGATAGCGCTAGGCCATGTAATAGTTCTAATCTAAAGGGTCAAGCCTCTTGAGAGCATGAATGTGCTCAGCAAGTGTGATTATGTGTTGTACAAACGTTGGCATTTTGTCCCAAAGGTGGAAAATCATGGCAAGTGACTTCAACCAGTTCAGTTCTTAATTTTTAAGAAGAGGAAGTTCTTTTGGTAGCAAGGCAGCATAAAAACACCAACAGAACAGAAAACATAAACCCGAAAAAATACACTAAGACGAAGGGTGTACGATAAAAACAACAAAATCTGCAACACAGAGAATAAGTATAAGAAAAATTAAAATGTAGGTTATAAAGGTGTGCTTTCATTATGAGTGTGGGAGAAAAGAAATCTTACGATCCTGAATCAATTCACAGATTTGGAAAATAGATTTTTGTATGTCATTAATAAAGAATGAAAAACCATGAGGGCATAGAGCAGCACAGTGTACTGCGTACAAACACTAGAGTTATGGTGAGTTTACTTTAAAAACAAAAAAAAAGGCAAGCGTTTGGGCGCATTTTGGATTTCATAACTTAATTAGCATTGCAAACACCTGCAGCCACACTCAAATACATCGGAGTTAGCTGTCTGAATGTCCTCTTCTCTTTTCCCTGAAGGTCAGGTGAGGTGGTCTTTGTCAGGTGAGGTGGTCCGCCTGCATTATAAAATACTGCGCAACATCCTGGTATTTACAAAATATGTGTCATTTGATGACATTATGTACAGCGTCCTCCAGATGCAGACACTATCATAAATCCAGGTGTAACACTACTTAGTGTTGGCCAACACAGACGGTTGGTGTAAATGACACTGTAGTCAGAGTCAGTGTGGGACACTGGGGTTTGTCAGTGATCACAGGGCCCTCATGTCCAACCTGCCTGCTGTCCCACTGCGGCTGTTTCAGCATCATCACTCTGCAGGGTTTAAGCCGCTGTCAGTTTCACCATTTTGCATTCCGACGGCGAGTCCTAATGAGGAGCGTGGAGGTGACTCTATGACCCCCCCACCCTGCTGTCCAACCACATCAATCCAAACTTTGTCACTTAATCCTCAGTGGACGGGCTCCCGTCAGGATCCCGTCCTGACGGGAGCTCCTGGAAAAGGGGCGGTCACTCGAAACGCAGCAGTACCTTTGACCTTCATTTTGCAGAGAAAGCTGAAAAGATGGAAATTCCGGTTTCTCCTGCCAGGAAAACCGACAGTGACGAACTGTGACTGACCACCTCGCATTTGTGCTGCCCAGAAACAGCAGCTCAGATTGGATTATTATACTTATTTAAAAAAGAAAAAGAAAAAGAAACGATATTTTCTCATGATTCTCAAACCAAGATAGAAAACTCACTAGTGGAAATGTGAAGATGTGCTGGTTAATCTAATCCTCTAGCTGTGTCCCACTTCAATACTACATATGAATTCTAAGCAGGTTTTGCCTTCACACTTGAAAAAATGACAAAATTAAATAAACTCAAAGATGTTGGTATGCAGACTATGGACCATACCTATATATTATATAATTAGATTTACATTAGAGATGCATTAACTAGCATTTCATTGTTATAGGTGGAGGTAATTTGATCTACTTTTGATCCTGTTTAATCTATAATAGTGCATCATGCTGTATACATTTGTAAAATCTAAATAAATGCAGTGGAGTAAAAAGAACAGTATTTCCCCCTGAAATAGAGTAGAAGTATAAAGTGTCAGAAAATGAAAATACAAGTATACTTGAGTACAGTAGCTGAGTAAATGTACTTACATTGCAAACAGGAATTTGAAGAAGAGGTAGGTAAACAAAATGTGGATGGTAATGAGACGACTCCAGGAAGATCTCAGAAAACATTTTAGTTTCTCGTTATGAAGTTTAATTGGAAGTGTCATTCATGTTAAAGAACAATCATTTCTTGTCTGCTAACTGTAAAAAAGGAATATTAGTATATAGTAGCATGTTGTATACTAATGTTGGGCAAATAACAGCCAGTGAGCCAAATCTGGCTCTCCAAGAAAATGTTTTCATAAATCTACTGTAAATAATGTAAATACAAGACTTATTTAAATCCCAATAAATGAGACCTTGGAACATCTAATAATAATAATAATAATAATAATAATAACAACAACAACAGATGGCAGTTATTGTTGTTCCCAAGGCAACAACAATAACAGTTAACCATAAATTAAACAGATAACCTTTCAATTACATGTCAACTCTCGCAGTGCAACATTTGTGCGCATTAGTTTGTTTTTACCAAATGAGTATCAACATAATTCTGCTGTAACTGTTGGCACAAACTTACCAATGGGGAAAATGATATCTGCCCTTAGATACAATCCTAAAACATCCAGCTTAATAAATCTGTTTTAATGAAATAAAATACTCAAAAACAAAATACTGTAACAAACAAAACACTGACATGATACAGGCCTGCGTCTCCACCACGCCTGTAAAACTACGTTGGCCCTCTGCTGCTGCACAGTATTAGTGTGCAGTATGGAGCTGGGACACAGCATCTGTAGCTCACCCTGCTGAGTTGGGCAGTGACCTTTCACAAAACCAGGCCAGAAAATTCAGTGAAGGATGGAAAAAAACATTCGAATAAATGGAGGAATGGGTAGGTGGTTGACAGGTAGGTGAAAGAATTTAAAATGAATATTTCTGGCAGCGTTGTTTTTCTTTCGAGCCAATAATTTCAAAGCTATTTTCACTTTCTGAATAAAGACACGCCATCGTCTCCACAGCTTTACGCTCAGAACAGCAGGTTTCTGTGATCTCATGCCGTCAGCACTCTGAGTGGGTCCCTGCTCTGCCACCCAGCACAACACATGACTTCGGCTCATACATAATGAGTGATGAAGACACTGTGAATGATTATTAGCGGTCGCCTGTTACCATCAGGAGGGCAGCTAAATATTTAACAATTAACTTGTTAACCTTCCCGCACTGGTTTCACAGCAGTGAACAGACTCAGACGTGGGTGAGGATTTTAACAAGGCGATTCATGATGCACTTAATGAAACAGGGAGCTGGCCTTCATGTGTATGCACATGTACAGCACAAGTTTGATGGTGTCATTTTCTGGGTGATTAATAGAAATGACTTCCCTCTTGTTAACAGTAATTATTAACAACACTGCAGAATTAACTGCATCCTCATCCTGATTAATTCAGGATTTATAGAAATACACGGACAAATGTTTTCCCTGTCAGCTATTAAATAACACTGTCACTAAAATATCAACCTGTGCAGGAATCTGCGTGTTTAGCGTGTCCTCTATGGACTATGAATTCTTCACTTATGGTGATTACTCTCATACATTTTTATTAATGACTCATCGCTCATAAAGTGGAAAAATAAGTGGAATAAACCTTTTAAAAGCCATTTACTACAAAAACAAACAGAGCGGCTATCTCTTCGGCTTTATCTCAAAAACAAGATTTTTAAGATTTATACATGTAACATAAACAAGATACTGATGATTCCAAAACAGAAAGAGTTGCAGGAGGATATGAAGCCATAGATGACTTTCTGCAGGACAAAAGGTACAAAAGTCCATCTGAGACTGGACACAATGTATTTAACTACCTTATTTATTTCAATGGTGAACTGAATATGACTCCACGATTTCACAAAAGGAGACAAGGTGCCCAGATGAGGAGAAAGTCAACCGAATGAATGAACATTTAAGTGTTTATATAGACACTCCAGTAATTAGCCCCAATGCAAAACATCTGTGTGTCTCTGACTCAAGATCATTCTCCATCTTCATTAAAGTAGTTTATAAATTGGCTTTTTTATTTTATATTATTTATTATATATTTTTCTAGCACAAAAAAATAGTTTTAGTTTTTTTTGGAGTTTGTCATTTGACATAAAAAACAACAAGTGTTGCCGTTAATTTACCACCTAAACTAACACCAAAGCCGATCAGACCAACATCTCTTAAAAAAAAAAGGGCATCAACATCAATCGCCCTAAATGATTTGCCAAATATCCTGAAATAGACTTTCTCAGGCTGGCTATGGCTTGTCATGGAAGGAAAAACACACCTGAAACCGGTAACCTTAGCGATGGCTGCATGACGAATGTAATGAGTTACACCTGTGTGTGAGAAGTCAAACTGTCCACCGTGAGAAAGGTCTTTTTACATAGTTAAACTCTTAATAATGAATGTGAGAGTAGACATTTAGGGCTTCAGTTTGTTTTTTATGGATTAGATCCAGATATGTTATTCCTTAAAGTTACTTATTCAATGCACATTTCAGTTTAATATGACACGTTTACGGGGGTTAAAAGTATCAAATGTTGTTTCCTGGTGGGTGTAAAGTGAATTCAGACTTTACAGAGTTAAAGACATATTAGGTAAAAATCTGAATACACAAAGATCACGTCAAAATCACGACATTTGTTTCTCACTTCCTGGAGATTTAGACATTGTTTACACACATACAACATGTGTATCTGACGATGTTATTGATGAGTCTGGCATGTAACATCACAGCATCTCCGGATGGATTAAGGGGCTTCAGACAGCTCGGAGGGAGGAAAGAGAGTCTTATCTCTCAGATCAGATTCACAGCCGGTCTGGTACCATCCCTCCCTCATCTCACAGATTCAGTATCATGTTTGGGATTTTTATTTTTGTCAGACAAAGTGGCACTCTGTACCAGGAGGATCATCTGAAAATGTTGACAAACCAGAAACCACAGTCTTGGTATGTAGCTGAAGAGATAAGAGATGTTTTGATGGTGACAGAGCTGCCTTTAATTTTTTAGGGGCAAATCTGAGTCAAGTCTGAAGTCTTGTCAAGGCAAATCCTTTAGGGCAAATCCTCAAGTCTCAAGTCCTTGTAAACAAATTGCAAGTCAATCGCAAGTCTCTGAATACTGACCATTATAATTCAATGTTCAAGTTAATGTTTGCTGTTGTTGTTTTTACATAGCTTGGTCCTTTTAGTGCATTGGACTAATAATTGAATATTGAAGGTGAGTGGTTATGCAATGCCTGCCTGTCACTGTCTCATATTTTTTCTCAAGTTCAGACTTTAAGGAATGAAATCTCAAGTCAGTCAAGTCTCATGTTAAAGTTATAATCCTTAAGCCAAACCCCACTTAGATATAATTTATGGACGGCATTTTCTTTTTCAATTACCATTCAACGTATTTGCAATTGCAAACAGGAAACAAAGCATTCTCATCGGACATGATGCGGGAGACAAAAGCGGGAGACAACCTGTGATCATGAGTTCGGTGTTATCATGTCAGACGGTACTGAGGACTCTTTAGTCTTGATTAACGTGACACTATGAATCCTCTCAGCCTGGTTTGTTGGGCGGTATACAGATACACCAGTTGCTCTTCCTTTGTGTTTCTTGAGTAGGTGCTCACCACTGCCCCCAGTGGTCGATACGTGTGTCATTTTAATGCAACTCTGGGAACTTTATTATTAAAAGTATTATACACAATTCACTGTTGCTTTTGCACTTTTAATGTGATTTGTTGACTATAGGAACAATATAGAACATCACCAGACTTACTGTATCCTTTATCATGTTCACATATAGAAAATAGGACATTTATGTGACTACGGTGTAACTCTAGATAAATACTGTACTGGCAAACCAAGATACTCAAATCCTTTCAAATGAAGTACTTTGTTAGCACACGAAGGATCTGGCAGCAAAACAACTCTTTTAAAGGTTAAAAATATTTTAAAAAACACTGAAAGGTTGAGGAGATCCTTGAGAAAACAGAATTCCTGTCACAAAGTGGGATGTGCGGCTGACTGTTTGCGTTTGTCTGGAGGACGATTCCCCTGTCGACGTGACAGAGAGAGAAAAAACCAGCAGCAGGTCCGATGACTGCAGCTCTGTCTCGGAGTGTTTGCTCTTCCTGATCCTCTAACCGCCGAGGCTCCTGTGATTTCTGGGTACATACAGGCAGAAAGAGACACTGTCGACATAAATGATGACAGGAAAATACAAAACTATGACAAGGGCTGTACAAGACAAATAAAATAAAATAAATGTTCCTTTATTTTTTTCCTGTTGGTGCTCCTTGCTTCCTTCATCCCCCAATTTCTAATTTCCCTTTTCAGTAAAAGGCCTTAACTTTTTACTAAATTAGTATTCCAAAGTATTGTTTAAATGTGGCTTCAATGTCTGTGTAGGCATTGAAAACTCAATATATCACTCCAGCCATCTGTTTAAAGAGTACCTTTACATGCAGGAGATCACCTTCTGGACTGGAGGTCCCTGTTGGGTTTCAGCAGCCTACAGGACGGAGTCATGTGTGAGCACTGAGCGTTATGAATGACAGAGAGCCATGAGGCCTCGCTGTATGTTGTGTCTCGTGGACTGAATCTGTTAAGCAGACAGGTGTCTCCAGTCTCCAGTTCCAGTAAGAGGTTTCTCAGTGAAGCGGTGAGCTGGCAGCAGACAGCAGTCTGCTTGTTGACCCAGCAGCTGTAATAGAGAGCTGAGCCGCACGAGACGCCGTCCTGCAGCGTTTTCCTTTCCTGGCTGCTGAAAAGTCAAAATCACATCACCCCAAGAGAAATGCTTATTTGCACGCTGATATGAACATGAGGACAGGAAGTTGTAAACATTTCTCTAAAGGCTTCTTAACATTTTACTACATACTATACATATTGTTGGGCAACTGTTGAGCTCAAATGACTCCTAAAGGTTCAGAGACGTAATGCTGAGTGGACTAGGATTAGACCAATATGGGTTTTTGGAAGCTGATACTGATGCCCCCCCTCCAACAGCAATCCTGCCAAAAAGGACAAGGATGCAGGGATTAGTGTTTCCCTCGGGATGAAAAAGCATCTAAAGCAGCATTTAGACCATCATGTGACACTGAAAGTCTTAGATACAAAAGAAAGTATTTTTTAAGGTGGATGGGTGTTTATAAAAATAAATAAGCACTAATAAGTTAGGGACTAAAATATAAAAGAAATGATAAAAAAATAAAAAGCCAGTATCTGTAAACTGATATTGGTCTAAGATGGAAAGTGGAAAGTGTTGATTGTTGAACGACTGCTGGGCTGTTCGGGTCAAAGATGGATGTGTACGCCTCCTGAATGTAAACAACACATTAGTGGCTGCTTGTGCTCATCTGCACGTTTAGTGTAATAGTTATAAATCATGCACCGGCACTCTCACCAGACACAACACTGGCAGAATATTCAACTACAGCTTCTGCCAATACATCAGAGAGGAAGAGGAGAGAATAACAGAGTGAGTAAAAAACATACAGAGAATGTGAGTCCTGGTGGAAGTGAGCAAGAAAACTATTTCCAAGGTCAAAATAAAAAGAATACACAGTGTTTTAGAGAGGGCAAGCTGTTAATCCATGGTTCAGTTACAGCCCACTATCTGCAGGAATTCCGTCCATATTGGATGATTCTGCACCTCAAGATTTACGTCTTTTGCTAACATTCAGTGCCAACGTGGGAGGCGGAGAGTAAGGGTGTGGAGGGCAGGGTGGTGGATGGACGTGAAACTGTAGTCTGCGTCTTGTCACAGACCAGCAATCACTGTTCACCATAAGTATGAGCTTTACCTAACCTTAACCATACCATTGTAACCATGCACAGACATTGCAGAAAGTGACGCTTTTATAAACGTTTGTTGTATGAAAAGTTTTGTCATGTTGTCAGTTGCAGAATTATGGGATATCGACATTCTTTTCTGGCGATACGTTTGGTCACGTAGTGTCATCCATGTAAACCGAGTTTGTTTTTTGCTATTTTCCAGCAGCAGGTTACATCTTCAAAGGTACGTTCGTGATCTCACAGCATGTCTGTGGTTCACTCAAATCAAAAAATTTCAACAGACGGTGCCGAGTGTTTCCGTAACTAGAAACTGTGCTCCGCTCTTCTCTTCTTTGCAATACGAGCTGTACGTCATGCCCAAGGGCTGCAACTAATGATACTCATTACCTTTTCAACTACTGTAATCAGTTAATTGCTTTGACTATCAATTGTCATAAAACTGTCATCACGATTTCCTGGAACCCAAGGTGATGTCTTCAAAATGCTTGTTTTGTCCGACAACAGTGACTTAAACAATTAACAAAATCATCAAAATACACATAGACCATGGGAAATAAAGGGGGAGAGACACAAAATTCAATTTACAAAAACATTATTATATTAATCAAAGTGCAGAAAGATGAGATGTGGAAAGCAGTGGTGTAAGTGAGTAGGAAATGTGTGAGAAATATAGTGTGTGGATGTTGGTGGAGGATAACTCCCAGTTCCTCCACAGTAGACGGGGATGGACTTAGGAGTGAACCAGAAACAGGGACTTCCCTTCGGCCCAAAAAGTATTGTTTTGTTTTGGAAGTAACTGCTGAGACAGTTGTGGAAATCGAGTTAAGAGTTTGTCTCCTATCAACCGGGACAGAGAACCACCTCTGTCCTGCGTGATGCTCAGGCTGTCAGAGCAGCTCAGGGCTTGGCTACCATCCCTAAAATACTGTGACCCTAATCTCTGCCCAAGACTTCTACTAAGCCCTGTTTGTGCTAATGAACCTCACAGCGGCGAGGCATGAGGGAGGAAAAAAGAGGTCATTAAAAAAAGGGAAGCATCTGTCTGGAATTAAAAGAAAGCCATCTGTCAGTACAAGATGAGACTACACCTGGCTGGTAATGAGTTCCAAATGTGCTAAAAACCTCAGGCAGGGAAATATTAAATGAATGATGTTGGAAACTAACAAAGGGAGTTGGCAGATGAGGAAGATTGCTACTTTTAATGCCTCTTTTCGATCTCACTCTTTCTTTTGGGTACTTGGTAATAAACAAGCCCCTAGCATTGCTTTAACGCATTCATCGTATCTTGTAGCCACTGTGTTTACTGCCACTGTCTAAAATGACTCCTATTAGTGTGGCAGTGCCAAGGTGAACACAACCTTTCAGCCATGTTGGTTGTACAGCACGACAGCAGACAGAGGAAACATGCGACCTGCTAATGAGCGGTGCGCGGCCTGAAACGGGACGCCGTGTCTGATTTCCTTCTGCGCTGTCTGTGACTCAGATCTGCAGCGGCCACGGTGTCCTGCTGCTGCTGCTGACACTTAATAAGGCCAGTTGATAGAGTCATAATCGCCTCCACCGCCGGGGCTCACCTGGGGGGCGAGCAGGTCTCACAGTAGCACCTGAAGCAGCCAGAGTAAATAAATCGAGTAATAAAGCTGTGGACCAGAATGGACTCGACTGCAGATGGTACAGTGTGTGTGTTATTACTGTCTCCTCCCAAGGACAAACTTGGGAGTTGTTCTCTGACCATCCAACCGGCTCTACAGAGTTTCAGTAAAGCGGCAACAGCTAGAATGAAACTTTCAGTGGGAAAATGGGGCGGCAGCAGCAAACTGGCAGCAATTTCGAAACAGCAAAGAAAGAAGACCATGGTCTCTAGACTCACGATGGTGTGATAGGGCGGTGTGTGCTGGCGGAAAGAGCGGGAATATTATGTGCAAAGCCAGCGGTAACAAGACTGAAAGGGTGAACCTAGTTAAAAATATTATGCTGTGTTAGTTTTCCCCGATGCAGGATACCATGGACCACGTCACTCTCAAACAGAATTGGTTTGATTTGGAACATTTTTGGAAATTTGGAAAAACTTCAAACAAAGCCTCCAAACAGACAAGTCATGTTTTGTTACAGGCTGATGGGAACACCATTAGTTAGTTTAGCAGGTATTTTGTCATAAATAAAGTATTGGACAAATTCAAATTTGAAATAATACTGTAAGTTCACATTCATATTACCTGGTCAGTCCATCACATTTTCTCTGCAGACAAACGACAGCGAGGTTTGCCATCTTCACTGTAGCCTGAACATGCTGAAGGTTCAGTGACCTATTTAAAGGCGCTTTGTGGTATTCAAGACTTTCTTGTTCTTCTGTGCTGTCCCCCCAAAATCAGACATGGAGACACAAAATGTTGAATCCAGTCTAAAGGCTGCTAATCTTCTTAGAAATCAACAAAAATAAATATTATTACTGTAATGGTTCTGTGATGTAGTGAGGTTAGAAAGCTACTCTTACATGTTTAAGAAACACAGCAGTTCTGCTGAAGTTCTGCAGAACATGTGTGAGTGTGTGTGTGTGTGTGTGTGTGTGTGTGTGTGTGAGAATGAGTTAGTTTCTTTGGACTGATGAACGGTTGGCACCTGCCATCAGTGTGTGAATGCTTTGAGTGGTCAGAAGACTAAAAAGGTGTTATTCAAGTACAAGACAATTTGTTCACACTACATTGACATAAACAAAAATAATACAATAATGTAGTAATAATATACAGTAGGAATTATGCAGAATAAATTACAAGAAACATTTCTATAGAAATATATCAAATATAAGGTATATTATGGTCACTATAGGAACGTAACATACAGACAACACACTGTACAAACTCCCATCAATATCAGATGATTAATGAGAGCAGTTTCATTCTGCAGATAATCGGATCTAGTTGCTGCTTCAGTGAAGAAGCAAACACATCTGCCTGATTGCATTTTTTGATACGTTTTCATAGATGCTGATGAAGCGAGGAGTTTAAAAAAAATAAAAAATATTTCACCCCAGGAGATGAAATATCTGCAAACAAACAGCAGCCAGCACCTGCTCTCTCTTCCAGCCTGCGTAACTGCACTGTATAAACCATGCAGCAATTAAACACACTGTGAATTAATTAAGCCTTGCCAAGTTTGCATTTCCTATTATAGCTCTGCCCCCAAACAAGCAGACACACCCCACATACATAAAAGGGCAGAGGGTAAATTAAATTACACCGGAGCAGCCCTGCTGAGATTGAAATTCAGAGGGGGAGGTTTGGTCTGATAATAAAAACAGGGATCTCGTATGTCACTAAAAAACTACTGAGGTGCTTCAGGGAAGATTGAGGTGAACGGAGGTGTAAAAAAAAGATGCCAATTACCTGGAGAGCAGATACAAATACTGCCAACCGTGAGTCTGTGAAATTGTGTAGGAGTATGACTGAATACAAGAATGTGATTTGACTAAAGTAACAGCAAAGCTGCACTGATTCATGCGTTCAATTCCCAGGGGAGTCTACAGTTTTATTGGCACCAGCAAAGAACTGGATTTGTTTCTCAAAACAAGAAGTTTGGAAAAAGGCCAGACTGTGATTTGTCATTCATCACACTTAAACACTTTGTGTTGTCCTGCTGTAATTACAGAACTCTGATGTTCAACCAGGACTCTTTGCCACTTTTAATTAGATTTATTGAATCTCTTAACCTGGGTCATATTTCATTGTTTTTGCCATCCAGCCTGCTGGTTATGAAACTGTTATTGGGACATCGCTGAACACAGCGGGCTGACCAAACCTCCCCCTCTGAATTTCTATTTTGTTTATTTTTTTTTTTGCCTTTATTTGACAGTGCAGCACTGACAAGTTTTTAATAAACTCTTCAGCCAAAGAGGTTAAAGGTTTCAGTCCTGTTTTTCTGTGCGTTTGCAGGATATCTCAAAAACTAGTAAACAACATTTTAAAGAAATGTGGAAAGTGAAACCACAGGCTGAGGAGCCAGTGAACAGATTTTGATGGTTGAAGGTTTCTTAACATTTCATAAATTACTGCCCTTACTTGCATGAAAAAAAGTACAAATAGATCACATGACTGCCTGCCACTATGTGGATTTTAATGCAGGAAAAAAAAACCTCTCAGTATTATCTATTAATATCATAACTAACCATGTGCTTTCAATTTTAGGAGTAAAAACAATTGATGAGACTTACAACACCAAATTTCTATAATAATGGTCAGTTGCATTGCAAAGCTCCGCTGCTCCTTGCTGAACTTTCAGGAATGACCTGTGCCACACAGATTTGTTCACAGTGGTTCAGAATGTGGCTCCACTTCACATAAGATGAAATCTCTTACTATTCACTGGACTATAACGCTTGTAGTCTAAAGAGAGACATATGCTGTACCACTATACACCAACATATTTAAATTAGGTAAATCTTTCCTGCAGGTTGAACCAGAAAGTACTCTATGTGCCCAAATTTTGTGGACATCTGAACATGTGAATGTTGAACATGTCATTCAGACACTATGGGCATTAATCTGCTGCTCTGACAGCCTCCACTCTTCTGGTTTCAGGCTTTCCACCAGATGTTGGATTCAGAAACAAGCACATTAGTGATGTTGGTGTGATCAGGTCTGGCTCACAGTCAGTGTTCCAGTTCATCCTGAAGGTGTTGGATGGGGTTGAGGTCAGGGCTCTGTGCAGGCCAGTGAAGTTCTTCCTCAACAAACGTGGAAAATTAATTCTTTGTGGACTTGGCATTGTGCACCGGGACATTGTCGTGTTGAAACAGGAAAGGGACACAAACTACACAACACAACCTGTTGCCACAAAGTTGGACGAACACTATTGTCTGCAATAGTGTTCCCTGCACTGGAACTAAGGGGCCTAGACCAAACCAGGTAAAATAGGCCCAGACCAAAAGTACACAAAAAAAGTGTGTGTGCGGGGGTGTCCACATACATTTGGCCACACAGAATGGCTATGCAATGCAATTACATATTATAAAGGAAATATTGAGTTTATAAATTAGCGCAAATATTTTCAGTTTTCACTTCCACATAAGTTATTCTGATAGCAGGTGACTGGACTTGATTCAGTGATTTTAAATGTCTGAGGCATCTAGCAGAGTCCCTGTGTCCAAATTCTCTCCACTGAAGCCACAGAGTAAGTGGTAAAAACTACAAAAGAAGACCCAGGTTGTAAGAAAAGCCAATTTTCCTGTAAGTAACTGAGGTTCATGAGGTTCAGATGAACACAAAGCCTTTATTTTCTTTGTGAATCATAAAAATCAAACAGAACATCCATTAAAGCAGTAAACATCCATATATATGATTGAATCACAGACTGGCCAAATTACTGTAAACAAATACCAGAAACATGGAGGAAAAAATTGAAAATAAAATGAAATACAGTAAACTCAGGGGCAACCCATGTAATGAAAAAAAAAACTGAAATGAAAGAAAAAAACAAGAAAAGAAGAAGAATTATCAAGTATTTTGGGGGACACACTGATTGTCAGTTAAATGAAATGGCTTACATGCAGATGTTGTCTGGGAAGCTGCTTTTCAAAAGATAAGAAAAACAGTAGGGCGAGAAAATGACCCCATAAAAAAGGCACATTTCACAACTCCAAACAAGAGTCATCAGAATCACATTTTTCATATTCAATATCTAATCATTCACTCACACGGACGCACAAATTCACACACGCATACATATCTTTGTCTCCAGATTGAATTATAAATATCTATCTCAAGTGGTTGTACTTTTCATTCAGATGTTCCACTTCAGGTGAAGAGGAGGAAACGACCTGAAACATCAGAAAATCGGAGGATGAAAACCAAACTGCACAAAAGTGGCAACGTAAACATATAAATGACATAATAATGATGTTTTATTTGTCTCTGCATGCAGGGACTGTTACAGATTCCCCGTCCATTTCCACCCCAATTAGACAAAAGCTGACAGGTGCAGACAGACAGAAGCTCGACTCACCCTGCAGTGTTTTGTAATAACTGAAATTACCTGTGAGAACCTATCGATTCCATATTTGGTCCAGCTAAACACTCTAAATTCGCTAAATTCTCGCTGCAGTTTGGTGAAGACAGACAGTTGTATGGTGACAATAAAGCCGACAACAGCACACAGCAGAGGCACCTCTATAACCTTCAATGGGACTCCAGTGCCACAACAATTCTACAATGCGTGAGTAGAAATCTTAAAGTTGCAGCACCTTAAAAACACTTGAGTCACAGCACATTACCTTTCAATTTAAACTGCATTACAGCAGTTGATGAAAAAGCTGCACAGCCTCTCTAACCGCTCCACAACCCACTGAACTACTGTACACCTTTACACTGGCTTTGCATTTTAATTGAGCACAACTGCAGCGGCATTCAAATACAAATGTGTGAAAACTAGTCGTGTTGCAGTGTGGATGGCTGTGTGTGTCCCTTTTACCTCAATGAGTGTACCCGAAAGCTCTGATTGGTGGTAACAGCATCAATTTAGCCATTTAAGGGACATTTAAGACCCATACCAGGGACTACAGTACAAGTCTGCATATCTCAGCCTCAGCTGCTTCAATTTCTAAATCTCAGTTCATTACTAAATCTCTGGAATATCCATTTATTGTTAGTTTGATAAGCCAATCTGAGAAAAATCTGTTTGCATCTTGATGTAATGTAATAATTTTTTTGGTTATGATTATTGATGCTTTCAGAAGATACATTCACAGAAAAAAATTAACTGGTAACGCAACATAAAGCAGAGTACTGTTGTTGCTATGGTTACCTGCTGTTTAATATACATTGAGTTTAGAAGCTGTAGCTGTGCCTGAAGTCATTCACTATCATAGTCTTATTCGCCATTCCCTACATAATAAACACATTTTACAGTTTACTCTGCAGTGAGCAGTGAAAGGAGATTTCGGACAAATTTTTCACCATTACTATTCTTTGGAATCGACATTTTACAAATAAAATTGCACAAAGAAAATATAGTGCGCCAGGTAGCAAACAGGGAGTGATACTGGACACAGCATTTGATCAAACTGTTGACTGGAACTATGTTTAAGTTATCTGCCAATCAAACATTTATATTTTCTGTGGCCATAGTATGAATCAATATATCGACTACTAGCTCAAGTCACCTTGACTGCTGAAGTCCAACAGCATCTTTAAGTCTGGTGAAAAATTTTACCCAAATTACAAAAAACAAAAAAACCTGTAGTGGTCTACTTGGTTTTATTTGTCCAGAATTTATGATATCTATCTCTGAGATTTCTGCCTCCACCCTAATACAGTGGAGGTAAATACGACTTTGTTTGTGGTTTTTCAACAGCAACATTTCTTTCCAGAAACAATGCCCTTGTTACTCTGGATAATCCACAGACCCCACAGTGAATAGTCTTCAGAGGAACTACTTTCTACAGAAGAAATAGTCCCCAAGACACCAGCCTACAGTAAGATCTGTGGAATATCCAGAGGAACATGGACACGGTTCCCACTAAGACTGTTGCTGCTGAATTTTTTAATTTTTCAATGCTGTAAGTGTCACAACCAAATTTCCATTCCCCATTCATGTTTTTTTTTTTTTGTACTTACAGGGAACCAACTCTTGAAGAGGTATTTGACTGATAATAATGAATTAGGAAAATCAGAAAGACAAAATGAGACAGGTAGAAGATTAAGGTGTTAGGGCAATAATGAAGTCCATCAACATAGGCACAACTCAGAGAGGAAGCTGCCAAGTGTCAGTGAAATCAGCATTACTAAGCTACAGAACATTGGGTAGTGAATGAAGCTTTGTAGTCACTTTTAGCTCACTACCCTTCACTTTGGACCGCTGATGCCTTCCCCATATCCAGAGCTGAAGCACTGTAGCTCTCTATTATCCTGTCAGGTGTTGGACCGTGTGATAGATACAGTATGAGGCTGACAGAGTCATGAATGGGTGCTGAGCAGTAGACGGGACACATGCCTTGTGTGTGAACTACAGGTGCGAGTGCTTGGTGATAAACAGAGATGGAGCTCTTCCTGGAGGCCTATCTGTCAGTGGATCTGTCACAGACGGAGCTTCATTGTTCACAAGGGGACGAGGAGATCAGAGGCAGCCAAAGCTGAGGAATGGATACACATCAGCCATGAAAGACGGATCATCCCTGATTCATTCATTTTTCTTCTTCTGTTAGTTTCTGATCCAATTTCATTATTAAGCTGTGTAGATGCCAAGCAGTTTACCAACAGAACGCGAGTCCTGAGGTGACAGGCTCTTTTTCTTGTCGCTTCTCTGCCCTTTAAATTGCAGGATGGACAACCCACAGATCTCTTCAAACAAAGTGTTTGTTGGATCGTCGAACTGCGTTTGACACGAACCTTTCCAACATCGGAATTAGGGGAGTTTTGTAACTTCCGAAACCGGCAATGCGACAAGCAAGCCAACTTTACGCCGTTTGTACATGTTTGTATGACACTTCGTATGAACTTGTTCGTTTGAAGCATACTGAACCCTTAAAATATATTTTTAAAAAGTTGTTTATGTGCAAATCCTTGTGAAAATGTCAGACTGTAAGGTGTTTGATGACAAAACACCCTTTTAATAAATTACCCTTTTCAATTCCCTTTCATTGTTGCCATGCACTGTTCCAGCTTTTTTGATAGAACAACTGATAGACAATTGGTCCCTTTTTAAAAATTTGATAAATTACTCTTCATTACATTTAATATATGCAACAAAAGTCCCATAAAAAGGCACACTGTCCAACCAGCAGCAAGTAAGGCCTCGTGTACATGAACAAAGAGACTGGCCAAACAGATATGCATTTATTTATTTTTTTTAGAAAGTTTTTGGAACTGTGAGTTCTCATTTCTTGGTGTCAGTCAGGATGATGTTGGCTGTGACAAATATGAGGCAGGAGGCAGCCCACAACAAAACAAACCACACCCAAAAGGCATGGCGGAAGGGAGACTGATGCTTGTTGATGGCATCCCTGCCCATCACGGGCTCCAGATGGCGTCTCGCGTAATATACAAGACAGGCAGGGACAATGTACTGGATTCCTGTGCCAGCATAGGATCCTGTAATGCCCACCAGGGACTCCAAGTTGTGGGTGCAGAAGGCCACCACAATTGGGGGCACCAGGGTAATGAGGGGAAACACAACACGGTCCACCACCCACGGGTAGGTGCCGCCGTCCCGGTGGAATAGGGTCTTCCAGTTGTTGCGAAGTGTGACAGCAATGATGGGGAAGTTGGTGCTGATGGTGAAAACTGGGAACAGGCCCAGGAAGTAACGCAGGAATGGAATATCCAACACGTTGCAGTTGTCCGTGAAGTTCAGGGTGTACATGTCGTGCAGCAGTGAGCTATCAAAGCAGAAGATGGCGGTGAATGAGAGGAGGACGTAGAAGCCCAGGATCAGGGTGTAGTCTGCAAACACCAGGGTGCCGACACGTTTCTTGTCAGAGATGGGCGTCACCAGGGAGGGCAGGGAGTGTTGACACATGAAGGAGTAGACGCACACCCCAAACAGGTTGGGCACCCCAGAGAAGGAGGCGACTGGTGGGTGGCCCTCGCCAGTGCCTTTACCAATGCGGATGAGAGCCAAGATGATCATCATGGTGAATGCTGTAAAAAGACAACAGAGGAGATGGAATTAAGAACAAACTCTGACAGTAGATTACCCACAAAGATGTCAACAGGACATAAACCCACTGTGCATCTAGCTAAGTTGGGATGAGGTGGTGGTACAACATAAAGCCTCATACGGAGAGATGCATGGATGTGAGGCATCGAGCCATTTTGTGTCCTTTGAAGGTCAATCCATTTACTAGTATTCACATAGGCAGCTACGTGAGACTTCATTTGTAAAACTACTTAAAAGTTGTTTAAAGTGAGACTTTGTAACTTTTGCTGAACGAGGGGTAGTTACAGGAATAATGGCACATTGAATTTCCTTTCATTTCATAAAACATTCTCGAGTCAGTTACTTTAAAAACGTCATCATTGGGCGACTGACCTGACCTGAGTAAAACAACAATGTGTTTTATTGCTTATTAATGAAACGTTTCATTTGTAAAAGGAATATTGTGTTATTTATTCTACCAAAACGTACATAGTCTGATCAAGGACTCATATCTATTTCCCAGCTTGTACCTGTCACCTATATTCATTTCTTCTTTTTATTTGGACAAGGACAACCCCAAGCAGAATGTAGCAACATAATGGGCTTGTGTGTGTATTCAGTCCTCATCAACATTTAAAAAGGGGGTCAGTATTAGATCGGTAATCCATATTCAAGTTCTGTACTATGTCTCCATATTGGAGTGAAAAGGCGATACTCAAACAAATACATTTTCCCTCAGTTTAATTCCAATATATGTTTTGCCAGTTGCCCTGGTTCTGGCCTGGGGATTGTGTAGACAACAGATGAAGTTGTCGGCTGCATCTTTTGACTCATCAATGAGTAGTTTATACCATTTCCCCTTCATGTTTTGCTGCTTTCACTGAACTGCATTATTATGTTCATGTCTAATGCCAAACTCTACCCTCCATGCATGCCAACAACATGCAAGGCAGAGCTTAGCTGCAGTATAACTCTGAGGGGTTGATGGGCTGGGATACTGCAACAGTCCTGGGTCAGCTTGGGGCCAAACCCTGAAATTATCCTTTTATTTAGCCCCTCCCTAATCCAACCACCTTTGTTCCTCTCTTCCACAACTCATCAATTCCAAAATGTCCGCTTTATTATTCTACCACCGTAAAAAAAAAAAAAAATACACCACTGAAGGACATCTTGTATTAATCTAAAAGTGTTGACAAAGTTGAGTTTAGGTTGCAGTGGCCTTGTGCAGTATATACTGTAGTTTATAAACCCCTCATCCTGTGCCAATTTTATGTGTAGCATTTTTAAACACTAACATACATGAGTAATTATGCAGTTATGCAAAAGTAATTGTGATAACTTACAATTAGGCTACTGAGGAGAATAAACATATCATGAGCATTTTCCCCCCTGGCTTATCCCTCCTACATCATCTGACACTGCCCAAACAACCTTGAATAAATGTCAGTTTGTTCATGTTTTGTACTGTAAAACTATCTCCATTTTCTACCATTCTACCTAAAATCTATGTTGAACTTCCAGAAGACTCACCCTGACTCCAACTACTACTGCATTTGATTGAGTCTTTAGCATTCATCATGATCCACCTTGAACTCACATCCTGAACTTCTTAATTCTTGTTTTTTTATTTCTTTGATTTTAACCACTTATTGATTTCTTGTAAAATCGTTCCTATCCTTTTGAATTGTGTTTTAGGTTGTATTTTTTATTTCATGTTTTTGATTCTATGTAAAGCATTTTGGATTGCCTTTGTGTGAGACATGTGCTATATAATTAAATTTGCCAGACCTTGTTTATACTAAATTTCAATGTGGTATCAATACTGATGTTAAAACACTCCATTTACTGCTTTAAAAAGGGAAGGCAATACACCACATGTGAATAAAGTTCATTCTTCCAGTGTGGAACTGCCTTCCAGCTGTTTGTCCCAGAAACACCAGGCGTAAAAACCAACTCTGGAACATTTCATGGCCCCGGCATAAAGCCACTGGAGCCAGGTGAAGATAGAGAAGCCTCCCCATGTGTCTCCACCTCTTGCTGTTCACATCGCATCTCCAATTGATTTCTGGAGGTGCCTCTCTGGCATCTAGCATGACTGTGTCTAAAGGAGACCTCTGAGCGTGGCATGCAGTCCTGTTACGGGCTGACAGTCATGTGGCCCAGTAAGCCATCTCACCTCCACACATACACAATCAGCCCGTGACACCAGGTCTTAGTCATAGCCCTGCGATGGCCAGCAGCCAGCTCCTCAACTTTCATCCTCAAGCTGTCCTTTAAACACAGGGTGACATTTAGGAAGCACCACTCGGACCATAATTTGCCACACATATGCAGAAAATGATTCTATACCATACGCTTCCATGCACTCAGAGACTGGGTGTAATGCATAAATGAAAGAGAGATCCCTGCTGCCTTTGAAGATTTAAAAGGGCAAGTACAGCAGGTCCTAGAATAGTGTTGTTTCTGTTTCCAGCACAGATTGTAGAGCTTGAACAGGGTGGAGGGGAAGTGTGCAAGGTGGAAAAGTTTCAAACAAGCTCTATTAATAAGCTACTGTGTGCTCTTGCAGTGGCACTTTAATGCATGTCAGGAGCATAAAACTCATTCCAATTATCAGGGACGGACTGTGCAAAGGGAAGGAGAAACCATCAGTGACAAAGGCGTTCGGGACAGAAGTGAGTGTCTGGAAAAAAGTTAACAAGAATGGAAATGTATGTGAGGGATTGAGAAAGAAAGAAGCCGAAGAAGAAGATATGGAAAGTACTTAAGACTGAAAAATATTTAGACTAAAATAAAGAAATAAACAGCACAAAATGAAATGAGAAGAGGCATAAAGCAGAAATACAACAAGTAAAACAAGGACTACACCTGAGATAAAAGCTAAAATAACTATCAAGTGTCATTGATGCAAACCACCCAAGAGTGGATCAATCTGAAAATGCTGGCCCTGCGTATTAGAATGGTGGCGAAAACAACATAGGACTAGTTAGTTACTAGCAGTAAAGTTAACTTTCTGTCTCCTTAATTTTTTTGTGATCGCTCATTTTAAATGTTCATGTAGACAAACACACAATATAGCTGTTAATAATCTGTCTTTATGTTTATATGTCAGAGGACTTCATTATCAGAAAATTATGTGATTTGATAAAAGACTGAGTACAGTGCAGGAATTTCTGTTTACCTGGTTTACAGGTAGGATTTATGACCTGCGATTATTATTATGTAAGGAAAATGAAAAACATGTAAATTTAATCAGAAGTTCGGCTGTATTAAAAACACAGTATAGGTGATGATGGAGAAAATGATGGGACAGAATGGAGGTTTGCTGTCAGATGTTGGCTGTGATGCATAATTTTGTTGTTTGGCAACCAAAAGAGGACAAAGAAGGGGTTTGGTGTTTCAGTGTGGACTGAGAAAACGAGCTGACAACACTAGCATGGACCCAAATCACTTTCACGTGTAAACAATAGTTACTATGAAGCGAGAAGGAGGCAAATCCAAACCAAATTCCGTTTGTCCAAAAGGAAAAAGGAAAATGGGATGCAGATGCTAAAAGAAAAATAAATCATCCAAGTTTCGTACTTCCTTCATTGTTGTTTTTTTGTTTTTTTAATAAATGGGACATAAATCAAGGAAAGAGCATCTAGGGGCCACTGAAAAAGGAAGCATCATAGATTACAACAGAGAAATATATCCTGATTTTGAACAAACATTCCTCACCCTTGTTTCACACTTTCCATACACTTATATCAGAGTACATTTAGATTCAGAGTAGAATGTAAGCACTTACACATATCAGTGGCTAAAGTCTGTAAACCTGCAGCAAAAGCATTCAATATTCAATGCATCTTTGGCTAACATCCAATGTAATCTCTGGCTCTGGAAAAGCTCTGCGAGTAGGAATCCTCCCTACTCCGACCTTAACCCTCCTCATACAGAGAGGTCCAATAGCTGGGCAACAGACCAACCACCAGGACACCGACACAGGGATGTGTTCTCCAAGCCCACGTCGGACCAACAGTCCAAAACCTAAAGATATTCAACTTACATGTAGTCATATAGGACAAAGAAAAGCTGCAAATTCTCACATTTGAGAAGCTGAAAGCAGAGAATAGATTTTCTTAAAAATGATTGAAATGTTTAATCGACTAATCACTGCAGCTGTACGCAGATGTCTGAGAAAAGTCCCACCAGATATCATTATCATATTGGCATCTTTTGAGGCCATAAATAAAAGTCTCCAATTGTTCCGCATTAATCTCCACTTCTCTCTCCCAAAAACCATCTTTAGTGTGCGAAAGAGCCATCACTACAACCCATCTGTATGCTCCCTTTGCTCCTTCTGTCTTCTTTCTCCTTCAAACTCTCATCTTCTTCCCACCTTTCTGTCCGTAAGAAGCTATGTGTGAACCACTGAGCACAGCCACCTGTCCGCCTGCTGTAGACGAGGGAGAAAAAGGTGCAGGACAGGAGAAAGGGAGCTTTTCTCCTCTCTGACACCAACACTTGCAGGAAGGTTACAAGCATGGGGCTTTTAATTAAGAGTGCCTCAGGGTGGATGGGCACTAATACACTACCTAAAGCACCTTTTTGCAAGTCCAGCCAAGATTAAGCTGCTGCAAGACAGCCTGTGAGAAAGGACAGCAAGGCTGGCCGTACTGGTATGCTCCCAGTTAAATGTAAATGAGGGTTAATAACTCAATAATATTCCGAATCCCTCCAAATTGTAGAATCTGAAGCATAACATCTTTTTTTTTTTCTGCCCACAATTCACAAAGGTTTATGCTAAGTAGAGGCAGAGAACTCATTTATCTTACTTAAGACACAGGAACTATCCCCTTATTTTTCAAAGAAATTGAAAGTCAATCAGATGGTAGAAAGGAGCTGAATACCAAGAACAAAGCCACTAAAATTAAGCTTTTCATAATGTGCTCATATGTCACCGACTCTCAGCTGCATCATGCTACATGAGGTTGGCAAATCACGTCTGCCCGTGACAATTTTATCGCACTCATTGCACCTATAGCTATGAATCTCAATGCTGAAGCACCATGCAGCCATGAAATAAGAGCATATTAGCTTTGAAGGACCAAGGAAACAGAGTCTAGTACTTTATTTACATAGTAAATTCACTATGGCTTCCCAGGTCACTGGATTGATGTGAAAGAGGGGTGTAAGTCAATTTTAATCTAAACTTGTCATCTCTTCTTATTGTCATTATTGTCTGTGCCTTTTGTATGGTCTTTCTTAATATGTATTGACAGGATGAAAAAGCACCTTTTAAAAAGGTCCAGGATTTAGTGGCATCTAGCAGTGTAATTGTAGAGCCAGTGTTTGGTGTGTCCGTTCTAGGTTACTGTAGAAACATGGCGGTGCAAGATGGCGGCCTCTGTGGAAGGGGACCCCCTCCCTCTGTGGATGTAAACGGCTTATTGTAAGGTAACAAAAACACAACGATTCTTATTTTCAGGTGATTATACACTATTGAAAACATACTAAAACTCCTCCTAAATGTTACACACTGGACCTTTAAAGATGCCACTGACTCTCTGATGAAATCTCATCTCACACATTTCGCTGTCACCCACTACAATCCAGTAGCAACACTCATCTTTCCAAAGACCCTCCACAAAACTCATTCATTCAGATGAGATTAGCCATTTACCTCTGCAGATATCTGTCAGGATATAAAGCTTACATGCACTTTCAAATTGACACACTGGGCCACGCCAATACTCTCCAGTACACTTGACAACAGGAATTGAGCAAATTGAGCAGGTGTCAAACAGCCACATATCACGTCCATATAACTAGTGCCCGTCCATCTTGCAGCCTGTGATTTATATTACCTAGATGGGAATGGCAATGACCTTGTGAGGAATGCTTCAATTTAACAACCCTCCAGAGGGGGCTCTTACAGCTGTATTCTCAATGGTAGCAAACAAAGCTGTTGCTGTTAAGCCAAGGCTGGTACACACTCTCAATGCTCCAAGGAGTCATTGACTGCATGCAGAGCATTCTTCAGTGGCTATCTCAGACGAGATGGGATTCTTGGACTCAATTAATGAGTAGAAAATGGTAGAAGGTGAGAGGTGATCAATCTTATGTGCGATGGAGCACGAGAAAGCTGCAAGTTGGGGGGTCTCGCTCGTCGGAGAGAATGACTCGGACACTTAAGCGTGAGCAATTCACTGATGATAGTGAGAAGGTCAAGGACTTCTCAGCTGTGCTTTAATCTTTGAGAGGAGTGACACTGCTGTGACAGCATTTCAAACACTAGAGGAAACACTTTGTACTCTAGTGCAACGCACGGTTCTAGTGATGCTGCACTACTGTTTTCTCATCTCGTTTGCCAATTTAAACACCTCCTCCCCCTCTAGTGGTTTTAGAGGCACAGCAATCATCCCATCATTAATTAAGAGAGACACTCCTTAAGCGCTCTTGGAAAATCTCTTAGGTAATTAGCAGCCCTGGCCCTTTGCCCAGTTCTCACCAAGGTCTCAGGACTTCTTGCTATGGTAGAGCTAGATCATTTCAAACCTATCAGGACCAGAGCTAGCAGGCTGCTGCTCTAGTGTTTGCTGGGCAACTTGGTGGTAAGTGGCTGCCTCGTAACAAGTTGTGTGATCTCAGATAGGGCTATCAGTAAACACAGCAAAGAGCAGCACAGCAGTTGGCCTACAGTTTAGCCAGCCAGACTCCATGACACTATCTAACAGGTTCATGAAAACATCAATTAGCCCACTCACTCATCCAGAGCTCTAAGAATGTGTACATTATCCACAGATAAGTTAATACACCTGTCTCTATAACCTGCAAGACAGGAACAATCCAAAGAATTCACATGTTTAAAAAAAAAAAAAAAAGGTAATTATCTGCTTGTGCTTGCCATCATACACCCTCCTCTCCATTTTGATGCACTGAGTCAGTGTGGTTGGTTGGAAGATTTTTCTCCCATTGATTTAAAAGTCAAAATAAAAATATACAAAATTAGTTTAACTTTAAGGCAATGTCTCTAAAACATCTGGCGCTTGAACAATAAGTCAACTGATGGAAAATTAAAGGACAAAAAGTCTGATAATTGATTAATCGTTAAGCTCATTCTCTGGTTCCAGTTTCTCAAATGTGAGGATTTTCTGATGTTCTGTTTTATATCATTGTAAACTGATGATCTTTGAGATTGTTGGTTGGACAAAATAAACAACTTGCAGATGTCACCTTGAGCCTTTTTCTATTGTCAGTCACGTTCACATAAAATAAAATAAGTCTCGGGATTGAGGTAGCAGTGTGTAGGTATTTTTTCATTTTTCAAAGTCTTGTGTCGAACAAGAAAATTAGCCTGTACAAGAAAATAATTGAAAGGGCAACAATTGTTAGTGAGTGAAACAATACTGTATAAAGGAGAGACCAAATATACATGGAAATATTAGGTAATGTAGGTACAGGTCTGCCCACTACATTTGCACAGAATTAAAGCAAAGTTAGAGGATCACAGGTTCAGAATTTCAAGAAATAGATAACAAGTATGAACAAATGGCTTCTTTTGTAACAAATGGTTGAAGACGCAGTTTTAATTCCTCCCTTCAAATAATTCTTTCCATGGAATGAAGGCAACTCTGAGGTAAACAAAACCCTGAGGTCACCGACCATAATTAAACACTTAGTTACTGGATATAGATCCAATCGATCATGTTCTCCAACCAAAGCAGACATCCACCAAACATTCCCCTAATCTCCCTGGAACTCATTTCAGCAGGAAGTCAGACCTGTCATTACGAAAAGAAACATCAGTACTAAGCAGGGATGGAGGACAGGGGCACTAAACTAACTAACTGGAAGTCAGAACAGTGAAAGTGGCCATGATCATGTTGCTATTTAGTTACACTCAAAAAAAAGTCTGATGCTTTAGTCCTTGGCTGACAACAGGAGCGTCATAGAAAGACAGAAAAGGAACAATGTTTTCCAGTCTGGGGTTCCCCCCCCTTAAATAAAATTTTTTAGGACCTCTGAACTGTGGTTCTGCTGTACGGTTCATTAAGGCCTGCTCATATTTCCCCATTCGCCAGTGAGCTGCATGCTCTGGAGAAACTGAACTTTCCACTCAACCAGCCACCAGAGTCCCCCTGACCTTCAAAAACAATATCTCCCTCCCTCACCCATTTAAAAAAAGGCACTGGCAGCTGTGAATATCCCTGCGGGCACTTTCTTAGCTCCTTCTACTATGCTGTAGTAAACTAAGAGCATATAGATGGATGGTGAGGCCCATGGATCGCTGAAGCTATGAATCCTTAACTTACAGTTGTTTTTTCTTAGTGCAGAGGAGGAAAACTGTGCTGTTAACTATATGTCACATAAATATTTACAGTCAGGTAGGTTACTTTGAAGACGCAATGAAAAATGTTTTATTTGACCATTACAATTTTTGTATGTTCCCAAATATAATCTTAAAGAGTTTATATCGTAACATGAGAAAATCACCTTTTTGTTGTAAATATAGGCATCACTTTCTGTGCAGTTGGGAAAAAAACTGATCACTCGTGTCTCAGATATCGAGGTGACACCCTTAGGTCATCACCCATTGGGTGTTGAAAATGGCAGAATAGTTTTGTAAATAATTTATAGCAATGACCGACAAAAATGCGTACAGATGGCCTGAGCCCAAACGCTGCCCTCCTCACCACTTTCCATTTTAATTTAGGAACAATTAAGTGGCATGGCTGGACAAAAAAAAAAATAAAATCCTGCAGTCAGGAGTTATGGGTTGTACAAATGGTGTCACACTGACCGAGGCTAATGGCAACTCCATTGAAAATCACAGCATGTTACAGGCAGCACAGCAGCAGGCAGTCACACCATCACTCATGTTTGGTGTAAAAAACAGGGCTCACTGGACGAGAAGGTGACTACAGTTGAGTGGCAACGATCGTGACAAGGCCAAAGCCGAGGGCAGGAGGCAGGGCCCCAACACACCAGCCAGCTGCTCACCCTGACATCAAACACACCACGTCCCCTCCCAGGGCAGCACAGGTGACCGCAGGTGTATCCAGAGAGTGGTGAGTAATGGTCAGGAGGGGAGGTGGGATCTGATGTCCGCACAGTGTTCAGTGTCACTGCTTCCAAATAAAATAAATCCTGAGACCCAGGGACACAAAAAACCCCAAACTGAGTTGAGAAGATAAATGTGGTTTATTTAAAAATAAATATATATGTATGAAGTGATACTCCACCTAGAGTTAGCAGTTTCCTCATTTAGAGAACAGCGGCTGTGATCAGCTTGAATTCATCAGTCTTGTCACAACCACCATTTTTAGTGAAAAAGCAAACTAAGAAGCTTTTACAGCCACCTCTCCAGCCTGCAGGGAACGAGTGTTTGAAGCTACAAAGGCAGATCTAGAGTTTTGCTTTAAGCTTGGCATTTCTAAAATGGAACCAATGTTGACATGTTTGAAGCTGCAATAAAATACCTGTAAACACACCTTTGACTGTCTAACATTTGATTTAAAGGCACAGTTTGTAAACACATGTACACAGGGGATACTGCAGCCGCTAGCCCCAGATCATTACAGTGCTTACACCTCATAGCTGTCCAAAAAAACCACACTTACATACTGTATATCTGAAAAGAAACAATGTCTTAACAGCATATCTTCTCTTGTCCTCCAGAATGACTGCAACAAACAATCTATAACTCAAACTGTCTTTACACACTAGGAAATGTACTGTACATGGTTCTCTGCACTAAAAACAAAGATGCACAGCTAGAGAGAGAAAATTAATGGTCAAGGCATCTAAGGAGTGATAATCAAGTACTGCGATTCGTTTTTATGTTGTAGCTTTTGTTAAAACAGAAATTTATTGTGATTTTCTTCATGACTTAAAATCAAAATCTAATTTTATTGGCTGTTGGATCTCCGAGTGTCCTGTTCCTCATGTTATTGCTCAAATACATGGAGGAAATAAGGGCTTTGACTGGAGCCATTTTGAATCATTAGCCAGTGTTGTAAAGAGCCCTGCAAAAGCGACACCACCAATAAAATACATAACGTGCCAGGGGAGGGTGAAGACGGATGAAGAAGAGTGAAAGGTGCAGCTAAAACGCCCATGTTATTTAGCCAGCCAGACAGTGGACAGTGTGTGGATGCTGCTGTGATTGTGTGTTGTTTATGTGAGCTAGCACGCAGCTGTGCGGGGGTGGCGGGAGCGCCATGATTCAGTGGTGTTGTGGTTTTAACAGCCCGTTGCCCTGTGAGTGACGGTCCAATCAAGCTTGGGACAGGCTGTCAAGCATGTCAGGCTGAGGAATGAGAGGAGATGGGAATCAAAGACACAGAGCAGGACCGAACCATGATGGACGGACCTGAGCACAGCAGCCACACAGGCCAGAGCAGGAGGGAGGGAGCGAGCGAGGGATAAAAGAAATGGGGGGAGAAACAGAGAAAATGGAAATATATGTTGGTAGTATAAGAGGAGGCAGAAAGAGATGGCTAGAAGAAACCAAACAGAATTAGAGAAAGGGAGAAATGTTGTAGATTGATGATTCTACAATATTTTGTAGATTAGTTTATTCTTACCAATCCAGCGCATGACTGAGGTGAGAATCTGAAGATATTTGGTCTTCTGGGCGCTAAAGAAGGTGAAAGGCCCCAACAGAAGAGTGAACACGCTCTGCAGGAAGGGACAGAGAGGAAGAGTTGATTACTCTAAGTGTTACATAAGACAAAAGAACATCCATAGCAGCAGGCAAATACTGAGAAACCAAGGCAATAGCAGTAAAATGTCACACACCATGAATGAGGCCGTAAATGTCAGAGCTTGTCAGAGAGTGAATTTGATTTACAGGGGATGAATATCATGAACTGTAAGCTGTACAATCCTACCTTTGAGGTATTTTTAAAAATATTTTTTAATCAATTGTTTCTGTGTAAGACGTATTTATTCACGGTCACGGTCATTCTTGAGGCTGTATTTTGGTGTTACACGACTTTAATTAGTGCTGAAACAGTTGATTAATCAGCTCGTTGATTGACAGAAAATTACTTGACAAAAACTAACAATCAATTAATCGTGTAAGTTGTTTAATGAGCAAAAATTTCAAACATTTGTTTTCAGCTTCTTAAATGTGAGAATGTGCTGCTTTTCTCTGTTTTATATCAATATAAACGGAGTATCCTTTAGGGGGGGGCAGTATACCGGTTGTGCCACCTTCACCGGTGTCACGCTCCACCAGGAGGACATGGATTTTGCAATTCCATCATTTACCGTGATAAATGTTTTAGCATATTAAAACTAATGTGCTTTACTGTGGCTGCGATAACATGCAGGTAGCGGGCTACGCGCCTACTCATAGAACAGGAGTCACATCCAGTAACTACTATTTTCCTCGCTAACAGCAACTCTGGTAACATGAAGATGTGGAAGGTAATGTTATGAGCATAGCACGCCAATTTCTCTGTTGTTGGCTGCAACCCCCCGTAGTACACTGACTATTGTACTTATATAATATACTTTGGGTTTCCTGCCAAATAAATACTGTTGAGATGCCTAATCCTACCCCTTGTCTGTCTAACTCTGAGAATGAATCACATTACATTTACTAATTAACCTTCATTATGGGGCATGCTACTCCTCATATCGCCCACCCCTAGTATCTTTGGATTTCAGACTGCTGGCCACATAAAACAAGTTATTTGCGGACTTCACCTTGGGCTTTGGGAAATTGTGATGGGCATTTTAAAAAACAATTTTTAACCCTTTAAAGGTTAAACAATAATCGATTCATTGGAAAGGCACCCTCCTTGCCGTTAACATTGTGGCATGTACGTTTGCTTGACTCCTGTTAATTTTAGCTTGCAGCTCTGTTTTTGACTTGCAGTTGTGATACTTCCCTGATGTGTAATTTTGAAACGCTGGTGGAGACGTATCAGTCTCCCAAGTGCTGTCAAAATCCCATCAGCTCTCTCAAAGATAGGCGAACAGATAAACAGGTGGACCAATCCACAGTCCACCAAAAATTCCAAATCCTCTCAGTCCACAACTCTGATTGCCTATCTGATACATTTCTATATCAAGAGCTGCAATCAGAGGCAGTGGCTCAGCTACTGTCGCTCCAATTCCGTCAGTTCCCTCACTCCTCCTCCTTGACGACTGCAAAATGATTCCCTTCATCCATTTCTTCCCTCTATTCCCATTCTCTGATGCTCCCAGGACTGACTGCACAGTGCACAGTTTGAGTGGCATGTGATCTCAGAGGCAGTCACTTCTGTGCCATTTCATCTGAAGAGCAGCCTGCAGGGTTTCAAACAGGGACCTCACCCTCCCATCCAGACACACACTTCCATACACACCTCTGTGAGGACACAGAATAATACTCAGTTCAGTGTTGGAGACGTAGAAAGAAGCAGAGTGTGGACATAAAGCTATATCTTTTTGTTTTGAGCGTGCTATTCAAATAGCATTTAATAGTGTTCTATTTTGAATGGCAACATTAGGGTAGGTTTCGTAAACAGTTCAGGTGTGTACTTAAGTATACTTAGACTGAACTTACAGCATATCATTTACACACTTACAGAAAAAATAAAACTAAAACAAAAGCAGCAACAAAATTATGAGTAACAAAAACTTCATATGTCCATAATTTATAATATACCTATATCCCTATAAAAGCTCAGGGCCCGTAATTGACCAAGTCCATTATTGGTCACCTGTAGAAGTTTTTTCTAAGTGAGAAAATAATGGGAATCAAAGGTCTTAGAAAATATGTCCACAGTTATATTTGTCTAGAGTTAATTGCTCTAATGGAAAAAATTCTGATATTTGGTCCAGGCAAAGCTTAAAAGTTGGGGGAGCTTCACTTCTCCAAAATAGAAGTATAATTTTCTTGGCACTTTTTTTGAGGCACTTAAAAAAAAAAAAAACATTAATGTAAGTTGTTTGTACATAAGCAGATGTATGACTCTAAACTAAGGTCCAGGGAGCAAAGATCGTGGGAGCAATTTTGGACACTTATTAATTTATGCTATAAATTAGTAAGATAGTGGTGGTGCAAAACGATGATTCATCTGTATCTGAAAGTGTCCAACAGTACTCTACAGAGTGTTTGCTATGTTTGAACTAATGAATGAGGGAACAAGGGAGCGATTTAGGACACAGCTAGAGTCAGCTATTATTTCCAGATGGACAGCTGGGGTATCTGTGGGTGGGAGAGGAAAAAAATAATAGCTTTTAATTCTGCTGAATAATGATGATGCCTATGTGTCTATATATTAAAAGTATTACCAGCTGTCTTCTTGGCAAAGTGTAGCTTAAGCTCAAGCCAAGCCAAAGCATAAATCTGCAACAGCTATTGGAGGTAATGAATGAACCATTATGAAGAGAGATGTGCCTGAAGAGGAAAGGGAAATGAATGGCAGCTGGCTGACAGACAGCAGTGTTTTTGCCCTGAATGTTTCAGCGCAGTCGGCCCTTTCCCAGCACCTTTGGTTTCTGTCTAAAGATCACTTTGTAAACTCCAGCATGACATGGACCTGGGCCTAAGTTTGAAACATATTTTTCATGCTTAATGAAAATGGATTATTGAGTACCTGATGTAATGACTGAATACACGTGACTACTACAACTAATGATTAATTCTTATCGGTTTCTTTGGAGAAAATGTTATAGAAATAGGGTTGGGTCTCCTTTGACAGTTTTCTTTATCTGTGCCAATGTGATGGCTGAAGTTTGGTATGACAGAAAAAGAAGTTCATTTTTCCAATGCCTTAGTTTGAGGACAGTAAACACGTTTATCTACAAAACCCCTATTTTAATTTAACGAAATATGCCAAACGTCTTGTGCATCAGTGTTTAACGCTCTGTCAACACAGAGCGTATTTATATAGCACAAAATCAATTACAAGCTTTACAATCTGTAGAACATACAACATCCTCTATCCTTACTGTGTGTTCAGACAAAACGCAAGGTGGATTTTAGAGCCGGCACGACTGCATACAAACTCAATGAAATGAGACGAAGACACATCCATGTGAGCTGAAAATGTTTCAACTTGAGCGAACATTTGGCGCTTATCCCAGGGCTTTGTGAATCTGCTTCATAAACATACAGAGACAAGAGGAAAAAGAGGAGAGACTAGAGGAAAAACACACACAAAAAAAGTTTCTGGTGAGTTCTGAGTTCAGTCAGACGCTAAACTCACAATCACACACACACAGGCACACTTCCACACATGGTCAGTGCGTCTGTTGCTATCTAGCTTACAGCTAACATTTGTATAGTCGGTACATTGTTTGGGGCGAATCAAGCAGACTGCACAGAATGCAGTAGTCAAATTTGCGTGAATGATGCAAGACATAAATTTGCTTCCCTTTCTGTCTGAATACACCTTTAGGCCCTCAGTTCAGAGAATTGATCAAAAAATCCTTATAGTCAATTTCTAAAGCTTTTGACATAGTTACATATCAGCTCAAACACAGACCTTAATGCCAGGTCAAAATCCAGCCTGGTGAGGCACAGATAGTAATATCCCTGAGGGTTGTATGTGGGCACATGGCTGATGAATTTCTCTAGAGTTTCTGGAGCGCTCATGAATCACGACTGCACCTACAACCTCCCATAAAACCCCATACCAAACAATGGCCTGAGGACACTGGACTGCTCAACTGTATCTCAACAAGAACACAAGAACACTGCAACACCTCCTCCTCTATAGAGAAAGCTACATTTGCACCAATTAGATCACCACCAAAGACAATAATGTGGCTACTGGTAGATAAATGACCAAACATTTCAGATCATGTCCAGCTGTTGTTAACATCTTCAGGAAGTGTCTCTGACAAACAAAGTGTTGCTTTGCACAGATGTTCAACAACACAGGAGAAAAATCAATCACAGAAAAGGTAATGGAAAAGAGATTTATTTCTCTGCAGAAGCCTCAATAGATCAGTCTGCATGAAGCCACGAGTCAAGTTGAGTTTTGAGAAATGGTAACCCAAATAGGAGTAGATTCAACAGTTTTTACACAAAAACTAAAATTACTACATTTTATCATACGCTAACTCTTAAAATGCCACGAATGAATGCTGGTTATTGATGGCTTACACAGCAACTATCCAGGACGACTCTTACATGATTTCTGTCTTTCATTTCCACAACTTTATCTTGCAAATACCACTACTGACCACCATTTTCAAAGCATATGTACATTTTTATGCTGAAAACCTTGGTATATTTGGGAAAATGGCTGACACTATTTCTATGTATAAAAGATGTGAAGTTAATGGGCTAAAACATGTAAAACCACCAAGATAGTCTAACCCTAACTAGACAATGTGGACACAAACTACATATCAGAAGAAGTATGTACTCCTGCATCAAAAACAGGAAAGGCTTGGTCCTCTGAAAAAGGGTTCTTGAGTTTGGTAGAAATTAGATCACAAAGGCACTACAGCTGCACAGGAAACAGAAGAAGGCACAGAAAATGGCAGGGTTTTAGAGAGTGGAATGGAAAAGAAATAGAGTGTGAGTGGGCGAGGGTAAAGGCATCAGATGCCATGTGCTGTAGGGTGACTCAGACCCAGAGAGTTGGCATGACCATACCAGAGCAGAGAGACAGACTGGCAGGGCCACTAGAGGCACGGCCAGCAGGAGATCACACTTCACCATTCCACCTTTAAAAAGCAGTGCTATTGTGCGCTTTCAGTATGATCTGGCTGTGAGGGACGAAGCAGAAAGCATACAAGAAGTGGGTCCAGTCCAGATTAGACTAGAGACTGCTAAAGCTAGGTGAACTTCCTGATGCATTAAATCAAACAATTGGCCTTTATTTGAAATAGCCTTATATTAGAGAAAGGCCTTTATTTCTGAGTTTCCCTTTTTTAGAAGTATTATTGTATTTTAATAAGACTTTTCTGATCTACTCCTGTTTTAATTTTCTGATGATGCTGTTTGTTGTTAATCTAAACTCAACACTTCCTCCATGTGTACATGTTGTCTTGATAAATTCAGGATAATGTAGGTTTCCACAGCACTGATTCCATTAACTGTAGTCGTGTCATACCTACCTACCACAGCCTCAGAAAAACAATTACAACGTTCAAGCGATTGGAATAATTATTGTCATTGTGAAGATACGGTCAATAAAACGCAACACTTTCCGGCACAGATGTTTCAAATTAAAAGCCTACAAGCGCATCCAAAGGCAAAATCCCTCCCTTTACTTGTAGGCTTTTAATGTGAAATACTGCAGTGCAAGTGTTGAGTTTCAATCTTGGTCATTATTTGAAAACCAGCTTTTATCTGAGACAGCAGGTATCCTTACAAAATGGTGTGCTAGTACAGTGTGATTTAGTACAGTAAGGTAGATATTAGGACCAGACACTTTTGCACAAGACCCACGGTCTTCTTTTTTCCAGCCACCATAATGGATGAGAAAAGGGTCTCTGTTCTCTACAACCCACAGTCTTCTGATTATTTGGCAGAAAACATACTGTCTGGCAAGCCTGAGCTGTGGACACTATCTCTACGGGAGACCTCTAAGACTGAGGAATCAAACAGTGAAGAATATTAACACATGTAGATTTCCTCTTCTTAACAAAACATGGGTAAATATATATCCATTTTGTTTGTCCCACACTGTGTGGTTCTGTTGATGTTTCAGCAAAGTGGCACATAATGTTGGAGCTGAGAGCTTTACATGATTGCTGTTATAGCCAACATGCTGCTAAAACAGAGGCCATGTGTTTTGTACTTCAGACTTCCTGATGTGTGAAATGATTGAACACATTCACAGATCTTCATGTGCCAAATATAAAAATGAAGCTACAGACAGATATACGCAAACATAAAGAAAGTAATGCTTTTGCCAGTTGAAAATATTAAAAAAAACTATCATCATTCAGCTAAATCTATGCTCTATGGTGTCATTTATAACAGTAGTAATTACATTAACATCACACAGTACAAACTTAGAGCCAGTATCTTTGGTCTGCCTCAGCTGGGAATATGCAGCAGTGTCAGCTAGAGAAATATAACTGCCAGACAAAAGGAGAAGAAGAGAATATATAATATATGAATATAACTAGAATTTCATAACATGGACAGATTGAATGACACTTGGTTCCAATGCATTTATTCATTTAATACTTTGTTCAGGCTGTTCTAGCAATTTCATCTCACTCCGACATACAGATTTTTGTCTGCATTTTTTCTTCCTTGCTACAGAAACTGCTTACGTTTCATGCTCAGTTTAATAAATGTCTCAAACAAAAACAAATTCTGTCAGGAGAAAAGTGGCATGAATCAATTTTGGCTAGACCTCCCCCCCATTCCTTCCTCTTCGGCATGCTGATGGGCTTTGCTCCTCAGGAGCAGCACACTCATCAACTATGAGCATTTCATTTCACTTTTGACACCAAAGACATTCTTAAAAATCGGCCATTTCTCCTCCTCAGTATGAGACAACACTTTCAGCAACAGCCACCTGGCTCGCTCCAATCACACACTTCAGTGAAACACAATAAACGGTGAGTCTGAGATGAGAAACTGCAAAGGTGACCAAGGCAATGATGGATACAAACATCGAGATCTGTCCTATCATCTCTCTTTAGAGGGTACAGACTGAAGGTGCATCAGTAAATACCGAGAAAAAAAGATTATTGCATAACCTGCGTAGCATGTAAGGTCATAGCCATTCAGTCCTTTGCAGAAAGCATGAGAGGGTTATCATATTTACAATAAATTATCATTGTACTTTAATAATGATGGACAACTTATCAACTGCAGTGCTTGGTCCAATTTGACATTTTGTGGTGATTTTAACTGCAATTTCAGGACCCCTGTTTAAACCTTATAATATGGAACCATTAAGATGTACAAATACACAACATAAACATTTGATGGTCTAATTGGGATTCCTGAAATGGACTTTCACATTGTGACATGCAGTAAGTTGTGAGCCTGAGGAGATATGTCACAAAAAAATTAATTCAACTAAAAGAAACAGAAGAGGCAAGCACTGTAATCACAGTGTACAAGCTATTTTAGTTCTAAAAATGTCAAACACCTTCCAGACGGAAAGAGTAGCTGGACATTATCCAAGGTCTAGCCACTGATTCACTGTTAAAATGATTGAATGAAACTTCACTGGTCTGACAGAAATGCTACAACCTGAAAAATGATCCTTTTCATCTTCAAGACTTTTTGCTAAAATGAGCAGTTCAGTTTATGATGAGTTCAGCTAACAACTAGTTTTAGCTGTTAACAGAAACACTTCAGTTCACACTACAGTTGATACTCCAATAATTGCCATCTCTTGGGTCCTGCTTTTCACAGGCCTATCACAACATGTGTTTCATCATCATTCAAACGCACCTTTGGTTCTTTGTGGTAACACCATTGTTATATTGGTTCCCAACAACACCTTTGCTGCTATACCAATGTCTCATTACAGACCATGACCCAAATCATGATGAGGCTCAGAGGACATTATCTTTTTATCATTATGCCAGAGCCAGAGGGCCCAACAACCTGCTGCCTCCTGTTCTCTAAACCTAATTCTCTAATTTCAATGTCTCCACATGGCAGCAAACAGCTTCTCCAAGCAGCCAGGGTTACTTCACATTGCCATTTTTTGCACAAGGAAGTTTAGGGTCCAGACCTACTACTGAGTGTGGACAACAGATCAGACTGATGTTGAACTCGGCAGCTTCCAGGTATGAAGCTTGGAAAGAGAGCATCACTTTCAGAAAAACTACAAAAATTTTTAAAAAGGTAACAAAACTGGGGCGTCCTGGTGGTCCAGGGGGTAAGGACGTAATCGCAACGACTCTAGTTTGAGTCCGGCTGGGGACTTTTGTTGCATGTCATCTTCAGTCTTCATTTCCTGCCAGCTCTCTACTGTCCTCTGTCTAATAAAAGGGGAAAAATACTTTTAAAAAAAACTAACAAAATAACGTCACTTTCCTCCAAGTTTTCCAGCGCTCTCTGTGACGCTGTAAAGTTATAATTTGGGGAGTAAGAGATTAATGGGGCTTAGATATGGTGAATGATTTCAATAATGGTGAAAACCCGCCACCAACTGGCAACCCAGGCTGTAGCTGTCAATCACTTTCAAAGTCTTTAAATACCAGTGTTTTGGATTTGTGCAGTTGAGAGAGTACAGAGAGTTTGGAAAGGCATTTAATTGGCATTAGATTGCGTCACTCAGAGCTCACGAGCCAATTCACTGGTCTCATTAATCACCACATATGTGAGCATTTCTCCTGAGCTACGTGTTGTGTAGGTTCTTCATCCATCACAGTTGGGCTACATAAGTCAAGCCCTGACCGCCCACCCCATTTAAGTAATTAATCGACATATTTTTCTGTTCTTTTCTGTAGGGTCGGCCAAATGCTCTGATGGCACAGATGTCCTCAAGCTCTTGGACATCACTGTATTGGAATTTATATCCAAGAGAGCCATATGAGCGCTTTGTTCATGACTGCAAAGCTGTCAGGCATTGAACAATTGTGAAATTACTGTTCAGTTTGGTAAACGATTTTGGCTGATGTTTGGTCAGACGCAAAGAGGGTTAATGGTAAAAGACCCAGAGGACGAGCAGAGATCACGCTAGGGAGAAAGTCCAGCAATGAAAATCGTAAGTGCCCTGGTGGTTCCATGCGGTGGTCCAGCCTGGATGCTGATAATCTGCCCACAATCAAACAGAGAAAGAAGGATTATGATTCCCAATCCCCACAGTCCCAAGATCCCCAGCCATTTGTGTCTGATGTTAATCTTTATTCCAAACAGATTTCAGGTCATCATTCATTCGCTTTTTCTTTATTATTGGAGATTAGTGATTTTTGGTCATTGCCATTGTCACCGCTTTGGAAAGAAAATATAAAACTTTTAAGTAATTATTCTGCTGATTAAGGAAAGCAAAGGAAAGTCAGATGTGATTAAAGGGTAAAGTCCATGTTGATATATCAGGGTTTCTCCTAGGACAAACCAACTTTAAATCGATGCGGACTGTGTTGGATTGTGTGTCCAGCTGGTGTTTATCAAACTGCTGTGAGTTTTTTCTCAAACCTCCCCACCTGTTTATGACTGATTGAGCTGTTTCCTCTGTATTTTCCAACATTTCCCTACTAAACTCAGATGGTTTTCTTTCTCCTCAGACACTGCTGCCCTGATTAATGAACGCAAAGTGAAGATGCTATGGGATTAATCAATCATTGTCACCTGTTTAGCTAAATGAAACAGATGCATCTCATCTCATTATCATGGAAAGATGACAATTGCCTCAATCATAGATAAGTGGCTTTTTCCCTGAAGCTTAATACTATATTTCATAAATATAGTCTGTTGTTAGAAGAGGTGCTCTTTATTTCAGGTGAGCATGCCTCCACTATGATACACTGGAGGAAATCCTGTATATCTCCAATTCAATCATCTACCTGACTGTAATCAATAAGATATCTCAAATGCCTCATGACAATGTTTTCAGTTACATGAAAACATTTTGCAGATGATGTACTGTAACACTGCGTCTTTCGGTGAGCTATAAAACCTACATAAATGCCAGCTGTAATTAATTACAAGATGCATTTCACAACAGAAACATATGTAGTTGCAATGCAAACAACTCTACACAAATTGAAATACAGATCTGGACTGCTTCCTCACCTGCAATAATTTAAGACCTCTACAACTGCACGCATCATTTAACTTTAATTAAGACCTTGAGATGAGACCTTGAATATGTAAAGTACAAAATCACGCAAGCTAATACTTCTTTCAACCTACAGACAGTTTGACAGAAATTAAGACATTGCTCACGTTCCCAGTGCGAATGATCCTCAATTTGCTTTTCTTTTCATCAGGACTGCTTAACATTAATTAGCAGAGAGAAATTAACCAAGTATTCAACACACATTTAAATGGCTCACAGCCCTACAATATTTTACAATAATATACTGTATGTTCATGACAAAGTCAGGAATCAAAGTTAAAAAAGACAGATTATTTAGATTTCAAGACAATATTTCATCTTAATGATGCAAAACAAAATAAATCTCTCTGTGACTGCATGATGCTAAGAAAAACACCATTTACAACTACATCATATACAAAATGCAATAGAATATTGGTTATTATGGGGCAATTCATTGCCTTGGTTGTGACATGTATGATAAAAGACTTGAGGGTAACCTGACCATGGTGGCATGGAATAGAAATGGAATAAAATAGGCCAAAAAAGCCCAGGAGATACGTACAAACACTTATGATAGTAATAACAAGTCAACTGATTCACTGGGGGAGGGGAGCAGAGACGGTGCCTGGGAGGCAACACTACGCAGTTAAAACCATATTGGAACTATAAGTTTGCCATGATGAAAGAGAGTCTACCTTCAGCGTCATTAATCACCAGCGAACAAATCCATCAAGCAGACATAATTAACATAAATAGATAAATAAAAGAATGGATGAATAAAATGATTTGACTAGTCATATTTCAGAAACCAATTAATGACACAAATTAAGATATATGGTTCAATCCTGCTTTAGATTTCATTTATCAGGACAAAGTGAACTCTGGGTAGTTAACCTTGTGTAGGAATGCATCATCCAAGTTATTATGTTTGCAAAGTGACAGTATACTGTAATTAATAACAATTAATAACAAGATGAGTGCACTTTGGCAAAGAGCGTAGAGCGGAAATGATTACTCAATGAAGCGGTAAGTCAACTGACAAAACACTTGGAAACAATTTAGATAGTCAAATAATTGTTTAAGACATTTTTCAAGCAAAAATATTTTGGGGGGCTATTTGGCCTGGCCTGATTTGGGTTTCTGGGTTATGACCAACCACAGTGCAGGAAAGTCAACAGCAAGAATGGAGGGCAGAGAGAAGAAACCAAGGACAATTCACCTAAATTTTAAGCAAACCTCTTGAAAAACATGGCGGAAAATTGTTTCCCCCCTGCAAATTGGCTGCATTTGCTGTTTCTCTTTAGCGTCTGCACAGGTTTTACAAATCAGCCTCCGTCTAGGTGCCATTACAAAGTGTTGACAGTGCATCAAAATGAGTGACCAGGACTTTTTGCTGACTCAGAATGTAGAACAAAACTGTATATCTAAATCAGTTCAACCTCTGCAGGACACTGTACACCCCTAAAGCAGACGAATAGATGACACTTGTTTGAATAATAAAAAAACAAAATCCGATATGAAAATCATTAACGAATGACAGATTTGGGGTCAATGTTATGTTAATTTCTCTGAGTGTGTGTGCGCGCATATTTTTGTTTTTATGAGACAGGCATAAAGACTGTATAACTTATAGCTTATCTGCTGCTAACAGAAGCCTCTCCATCCATCTCTTATGTGGCCGTCTCTGTCAACTCTGGGCGGTGCTTCCACCCCTCTGGGTCTTTGGGTCACCAACAAGCTACATAATTCAACTTACACAAAGACATAAACACACACAAAAAAACCCCACACCAACACACATTATAGATGAATAAATAATGCTGCCTCTCTCTGAATATGCCTTGCATCCAAAGCGGACTTTAGGAAACCAGTGAATCAGGCTGTGGATGGACTGTCAGGCCAAGAGGAAGACGATTCAATTCACTGGAGCCAGTTTGTTCAAGTAGTCTTGGTCTAACATTATTTTGTACAATCACCCAATAACCAAGCACATAAAATATACTGTTCTTATTTCGATAATTGGTCAAATAAGACAGTGAAGGGTGCTTCTGTTCATTCCTACGACAGATATGAGGATTAAAAGGCAGAATGGAATGAACACCACATTTTTGTAAAATGAGGCAGTCACTGTCATTTTTCACCTTGTGCCATCAGAAAGAATGAAAGTACAAGTAAGTTTTACTGATCATGTCACGCAATGGCACATCTAGAGTCGGGTATCAAACCACAATACTTCTTTGATACTGAATGAATTCCAATTTTAGACTATTTTATTTCTCTTTTGTTAAAGGTCCAGTGTGTAACATTTAAAAGGAGCTATTGGAAAAAATGGAATATAATATTTAAGCATGTTTTCATTTGTTTATAATCACCTGAAAATAAGAATTGTTGTCTTTTCATTACCTTAGAATATGCACTTTTTCTCTAAAGAGGGAGCAGGTCCCCTTCCACGGAGGCTGCCATGTTGCTCCGCCATGTTTCTACAGTAGCCCAGAACGGACAAATCAATCACTGGATTTAAATAGGGCCTTTTGCGTTTTTCGCGGCCGTAGTTTCTACACGCTTGGAAAGGGAGGTTGAGGAGAGAGTATTCAAATGGTTGCAATTTCATCGCTAGATGCCACTAAATCCTACACACTGCTCCTTTAAATGAAAAATTTGTTTATTTTTCTCAAAACAAAATAACAAAAAAAAGTCTTGGAATTAGTATTGAAATTAAGGTATCAAATTGGCACTAGTACTCAAAAAATTGGCATATAACATTTAACACCGTATTATACACCAGATATACCACCTTAACCAGACTACACAGCATAGTATAAACATAGCCACATTTGAAGTGTTTGCCTGTATTCAGAAAGATTTTGTGGGTGAATGTTACATGACTCAACACCTGAAGAGCAAATATCTCCTGCTACAGTATCCCCCCCGCAGGAAATGTCTTTTAATATTATGTTTACCTTGCTTAGACTCCGGCTCGTAGGTCTGGATTTCTGTAATACATTATCAAGTGCTGCTTTTTCGACCCGTGTCGAGAATGGAAAATAGGACGACTGCTGTCACAGAACGTCTTGTCCATCTGTGCTGATGTCTCGCTGGCAGTGGTGTGTGGGCTTACATAGATAATAATATTAGCGTCTGTTTAGACACATGTCGTACACTGCCAGTGTGTTTTGGCCTTGAGTGTAAGTGAGTAAATATGAGTCACACATTCACTCAGAGTTGGTGTTTCTCCTCATAGAAGCCAATAGGAGGCAAGAAAATGTCTCATTTATTCAGGATCGTTCACTCACTCTGTCAGTAATACAGCTGTCGAGCACTTTGCATCCAGCAAGGCCCTGTGTGTCATCGTTAGATAACCTGATCACACCTGGACTTGTTAAGAGCTGCTAAGTGTAGCAAAAAATAAATCAAATTACTATGATTATTATATAGATCACTGTCAAGTTTGTGTGTGCATATTCATTGTTACTGCCATTTGTTCCTCTTCTACAACAAAACAAACATGAACAGAACTATACAACAGGGCATAAAGGAAATGTGATTTCAACACCAACAATGCTACTTGCATTAAAACTACCTTGAAAAACAGCAGTGGCTAGATTTATGACTGCAATTCTACATACAAGTTATAAAGTAACAAGTAATAAAAACTGACCACAGTAAATGGAAATAGTAGAGAATAACTCATCTAAAAAATACTAATGTCCAGATTTGAAAAATCAAATAAGAACATCTATAGATAAACTCTCAAAGCACCTTTCATCTCTTTTGCAATTGGTGAAAACGAACCACATCCAACGCAGCAGCCTATCCTGTTAATTGGGTATGTGGCCCTGGAGACTGCCATGTCTCCACACGATTTAAGATAGGACTCTAATGAGGGGAAGCAAGGCAGCACAGACAAAAGGAGAGGTGGAGGAGGGATGAAGAGAGGGTGGAGATGCAAGGCGAATGCATCATCGTGTTTCCTGAGGCAAAGTGCAGGACAGGTCAGTATATTTTAATCTGTGAATTAAGAGAATAAAAGAAAGGCTGCCAGGTTTTGGTGCTAAAAATGTTTGGATAATATTCACCAAGAGTGCGGGAAAATTAACTATGTGGCATTCAACTTTAGAACATACAACCAACCTGACGGAAAAAATATAGAGCACATATAGCCACCTTTGTTTCACTGCAATGTTACTAAATCGCACCAATCCCATCACTGTCAACCGAAGACTGTTGCAATATGCAAACAGAATTAATGGCTTGGCTGGACTGCTTGTGGCAGAACTCATGTGCAAAAGTTAATTACACATTGGTCATCTGCAGTGTGATTTAGTAGGTGATTAGGATGTTCCTTTTCCATGAGTTTAATAACAAAAGATCTTTCAACAGAGAGCTCTCACCTTTCAGCAACAAGGTCACATTTACCTTGGATCTTGTTTACAAACTCAAAATGAAAAATTAAGCAGACACAATTCAGAAACACACAAACTAAGAAAAGCGGTTACACATTGTAACCCTTATCCATGAACATGGAGCATCTTTGCTGTTCTTAAAAATTCGGGTAATGTGTCGTCCAAACACGTCAGAAGGCACACGCATGGCCGCACTCAGCCTGTTTGAGTAAAGACAGGTGTGCAGCACTGGAAACTTGAGGACGTTTGGTGACAATACAGTGCAAAGACGTACAGTAGTCATTATACATATATTAACAATTTTTGTAACAAGGTGTCGTTCAAAATAAGTGCCCCAAATAAACTGTGCATATAAACTCATAATTACTACTTTGCTTAATAATGTGGTTAAACTTTCAAACCCTGACTCAACAAAAACACGTTACAGCTGTATTTAAAGACGTGTTCACAGGCATGCACTCCTTTTGAAAGGACAGTCAGTTGTCAAAGTAAACACTGATGAGCATCTATTTGCTGCCGACTTTATGACTTTGAACAAGCTGCTGTTTCCAAGACGTTCACCTAATTAAAACTCATAATGTGCTCCTCAAAAAAGAAACCATTCCACCCCTACATAGGTAAAAATAACAAGCAAGATTTATGACAGGCGTGGGACATATCTGGGGAGGAAATGAGAAACGATAATTTGCCTGTGGTTTAATAGGACAATGGCTATTTCACTCCGCCCACCATCCAAACTGTTGTAAAAGGGAGACAGAGAAGGGGGAGGAGGAAGAAGAGGAGGAGGTAGCTGCATAATAGTACAGGACACTTTCCTCCCAAATTACACTGATGATAGACCTTCTGAAAAAATAAAAGAATAAATCAACATAATGTTTTGTGAATATGCTATACGATCAAGACATAGCTGAAAAAGACAACGATTGGATATTTTATTTTCCACTTTGGGGAAGGGCACAACAGGTCAGTGGAAAGCACTTAAGCAGCTGCTCCTTAAGGAGCAACTAGAGAGCATCATGACCTAACTACCCAATCAATTCAGAGACACTTGAGGCGGACCGCAGTGGCAACCTACAGCATACAAACCCACAAACATGCAGCCCAACACAGAGAGCTAAAGGTCACACTGGGTCTCAATGTGGACGGTTATTGTTAACCTGTCTGCATTTTAAACGTGGCCTTGAACTGCTGTACATTTCACGGAAATCAAGTTCATTTGCCTTCAGCGAGTGAGGCCATTACGTCACTCTGAAACGTCCTACCAGACAACCAGCTTTTGGTCGTCCCTTCATGCTCTGCCTCATTCCAACAAAGAGGACCTTGTTAAAACAGTAAAGGCACAGATGAAGAACATTTACTTTATCTTACCCTCCAAGGAGAGATGCTCACAACTGTGTCACATGAAAAAATAGTCACAAAATGTATGTATTTGATTGGTGGAAACGGAATAGCACAATTATTTAGGGAAAAGAGGGATAATAGATACTATACGCTCAGTTGCACCTTGCAAAAACTAATGCAGTCTAATACAACAATCCTGCAATAAATGCTACATTCATGACAGTTATAATGTTCATTGCTGCTTTACAGAGGTGTTGATTCAAATGTATGATCCTTTTGGAGGATGTAGTTTGTGGTGCTGCTGAACTGTATCGCACTACACAGAGAGGTGTTTCTGTTCTTTAGCCTACCCTCATTGATTTAAATATGGTGGTAAAAATAACAGAAACACCTGTCAGCTTCAGCCGTCCAAATTAGACAAATCAAGTGGATATATATAAATCATACAAGCCTCAGTGAAACCTTTGAACACATTTTTTGCATGGATTTAGTCTCCCATCAGTTGCATTGAAAGTACATGAGGAAGGGATCTCTTAATGGCGCGTATGAACAGGAGGAATGATTACAGCAAGTAGAACCTCTTTCAATGTTCATATGGGCAGATGATTCTAAACCCCAAACCTTAACCCTGGCGATGTTGAATCAGAAAGCGGTTTTGTTTTTGCAATGGTAATTTGTAACAGGAAGGTAGTTACAAATGACGTATTTTGTCATTAAATCTGGTACAAACAATTCCACATTAAGAATCAATGAATCATTCAGTTTATCAGGCTGCAACAAAATGGGCTGAATAACTAGCTGAACCTAAAAAAAAAAAAAAAAGGAAATCCACAGAGCCCATCAGTTATTGCTCCGTGACCTCTGTGTCTCCTTGACAACTGCTCCCTCATCACCAGTCACCACCAGTCATTCCAGTGCCAGCAGCATCATGCGTCTCCTCCCCGTCCTGATCTGCTGCTCTGATACAGCTTCCTGCTGTTGTGTGGAGTGGACTCCCCCCGTGTGGATCGCAGCTCAAACACTTCTTCCTGCTGCGATAATCTCTATTGAACCATCTGCACTGTCATTTCCCCACAGCTCCGGCCCTAACTGGGAAAGTCGCTGCCACTCGACTGCAGTATATACACCTCCTTACTTTGGGGCGGCTGGGGCTTAGTGGTAGAGCGGGTCGTCCACATGCCGAAGTGTCCTTGGGCAAGACACTGAACCCCGAATTGCTCCCGAGGGCTGTGCCTTCGGTGAGTGAGTGTGTGTGAATGATTAATTAGTTTCTTTGTACTGATGAGCAGTTCGATATGTAGTGTGTGAAGCGCTTTGAGTGGTCGGAAGACTAGAAAGGCGCTATACAAGTACAGTCCATTTACCATTACTTACTGTACACATCAAATCAGATCTGCAGGATGGTAACTGAGGCTGATCCTGCTCCTAAGTACCTGTACTCAGAGCTTGGTAAAATAAGAAACTTCCAGGAGGAGGAAAAATCACCTCACGAGCTACAGTTCAACAATTTGGATCTTATTTTCATAGTTTTGATCATCATTCATATCAGTAGGATAACATTAATGAGTTCTGGAAAAGCAGCAAAATCACTACAAAGTCCAACTGGCATTGTGGCATAAAGTCAAACAGTACTACTTTGGACCCGTTTTAATAAAAAAAGCCTGAAAACTGTGGCACTTTTCTGTCATCAAACAGCACTGCTAGCCTCGCGGCCTCGAGAGTGAGACGTGCCAAACATTGGCAATTCAAAATAAATCAGGAAATCAATATAGGACTGTACGTCAGCGAGCTAGACAGCTTTTTTCAAGTCACTCGTGAGGATATTCACGATTATCCCGATCTACGATAAAATCGTATATTGTCCCTCCCCAGTCGGTGTGGACCTTTGATGTGTTAAAATTCAGTTCACACCAGCCTCTCTCTCTCTCTATTGTTTGTGCTTGAGGACAAACACAAGCTTTCCTCCATTAGCGAAACAACTGAAACTAAGCCTGAATGCCGTATGTGTCCCAGATGTGTGCTTTCAACTGTGTGTAAAGCTAAAACACTGCAGTAAAAAGATGGAAGGAGGCCTCCACAGGGAACGGGCATCAAGGTCACTGAAAGTCCTCTTGGAATAAATCTTTATTAGTCAGTTAATGAATCAATCGACTCTGTATTGAGGAAAGTGGCAGGATAGGTCATTTCTGAACTCTTAGGGGACGGGCAACAACTTTGCCTGCACTTCAAATGAACTTTATTTCAATACACGAGACAGTGTACGGCTTAATAGAAACATACTATAATTGAAACATCTGCATGAAGATAAGCACTGAACAATGCAGTGTAAGCATACACTGTCTTTGAGCCCATATACTGCATTGATTTTCCATCATTTCCCACATACTGGGAGAACAATAAATCAGCCATTTAAAATTGTACTGGCTGTCCTGCAGGGTGGAGTACACCAACCACTGCGTGGCTAGCCACTGTGACAAAGCCCCTGCAGTGAAATTCAAAAAGATAACTTAGCAGGGGACAATCAAGGACAGAGAAGTTTAATTGAGGTCTTGGGAATCTCTGCTGGAGCTGAACAAAAACCCAGAAAGACCCCACTGTTGCACGGCCGATTAATCTTTTTAATCAAAGCTGTGTAAAGGGCCAAGATCAACACTGAGTGCTCTGTTATGCAATGGCCTCCATCATCTCCCTTTCACAGCCCCAAAGCCAACAAATATTGTAGATATGGGAAGAAAAGCCCTCAGCCATCCACTCTGGCAGCAGAGCAAATCACGTTCAATTGATCTTCTTGAAAGCTTTAAGAAGCTAGGATGAGGAAAATGGCTGTCTTGACATGTCCACAGCTGATTGTGTTCATGTGTGAAGTCAATATTGATTAAATCAAAGAAGTGACCTGATGAAATATCAACCCGGCTGCTTCCAACCTTATTATCAAGGAGTAATTAGTGTGTCTCTCTGTGAATTCAGCACTGAGGTCTTTATAAAAATGACAACGCCTACTGTAATGAGAGTTTGATGTGCATTATAGTATCATTCTGCGGTGGCCTTTGGAAGCTGAGTAAAACTGAACATGATGACAATACTGGATGGACCACCGTGAAGATCATGCAGAATTCAGCTAATTTAACTTTGTGGAAACCACACATATACCCCAGTTTCCCTATAGGCTGAGTGTCAGTGTCAAGACTGACACTCAGTTGATGTGACTGACACATGATGAAGGAAGGGGCCTAAGGTGTGGAGCTAAAAAGAAAATGTGATGCCTGAAAACACACTAAATTCAAACATGCCCTCCAAGTGTTAAAGTGAGAAACAAGGGTCAGGCAATCTCTAGAAAACAACACACAGTTCAAAAAACTTTCAGCAACAGGTTAAATAAAAACACTGGCTTGTTGAAACAATGTTGAAGTTACTAACAGAGGTGTCAACACTCAAAAATGAACCAAACCAGGTTTTGGTGTTTTTTCCTCACACTTTCCGTCATCCCTCCTCATTTCCTTTGTGTCTACCAGGAGTGCTGTTGGTAAAGGTCTAGTCATCTGTACAGAGACAGCTGTTCTCAAACCTAAAAATAACCCACAATCTGTTGTCCACTCAGAACAAAGCACCCCAATTGCTGTGGAGCAGCCATCTGGGGGAAACCTGCCAAAACTGTTGAAGAGATTCACACATAACATCTAAGAACCTCAAGTCCAGACAGAAGGGACCCCGACGAATAAGGTCAGTGACACGAAGCTCTGTTAAAAACCTGCCAGTTAATCTGCTTTTAAGGACGATGAGATCGATTAGTGCTAAAATTATTAGTCTATGAATCTATTGGTCTATCGACAGAAAATTAATCAGCAACAATTCTAATAATCAATTAACTTTTTAAGTGATTTATCAAGTAACTAAGTTTAAGGAGTTTTTGTTTTCTCTGTTTTATATAATTGTAAGCTGAATATCTTTGGGGTTTGGATTCTTGGTCGGACAAAAAGAAAAGAAGACTTTTCCATGCAGAAGCTTGGGCTCTGGGAACTTGTGACGGCTTCTTTAACATTTTCTGATGTTTTATAGACAAAAGATTCATCAATTAATCGGAAAAATAATCAGCACATTAACTGATAACTATGAAATAATCGGTAGTTGAAGCCCGAGATGGAATCGCTGGGAATTGTTTGTGGTGATTCTCAAAATCTGGGCTGATGGGGCAGAGAGAAACTTAAAAACATCCACAGGTTGTTAGATCAAGATGAAGTCCACTTCTGGGAGAGGAGACAGTTCATCCTGCAGGACTCCGTCCATCAATTCAACAGCTTCCTTTGTCCGGTTCCCTCTGACATCAGCCTCCCTTACTGTCTCTTTGCCTCACTTTCCCTCTCTCTGAACCAATCACCCACACAGGGATTAAAGCTCTTTAGAGTAACACCATAATCAGGCTGCTCTTTAATCTCTCGTCATTTTCTAAACTCTAAAAATGTTATGACTGCAGTAATGTTTCTAGCATCACTCCCAATGATTCCCCTGAACACAACCAAGCAGCTCCCTTATCACACTCAAAAGACAAAAAAAAGAGCACACTGCCGCAGGCCACCGCTGGTGTCCAGTAATCCACACTGCATATACAGCCCTGTAACTACAGTACATATTAAATAACAGGAGTTGAATAAATATTTTAAAATTCAGACTCAAAAGCTGAGGACAAAAACATTTAAACTGTTGCCATGTAAGCCAGCAATAACTTGTTCAAGACATACATGTACATCATTTATACAAAATATCAAGTATAATTATGTTATGTCTAGAAGTTATGGTGGTAGAAGTTATCACTATATTGATGATACATATGGATGATTCCAGTGAATATACATTGTTGAACTGATTAATGAAGGATTATCATAGATGTATTGGCTAAACAGGTACACATGTACTTGATTACTATGTAAAGATGGATTCTTATAGAGTATAGCTACACAAAATGTGGTGCTTGTGTTTTCTCCTGGCATTTTTAGATGCAAAGCCTCTGTATGAGCTGTAGGTGAAACTAACTCACTCACAGGATCACGATTAGCTAGGCGCGCTCCAGTACGTTGTTTGCAGTCACGTGATTCCAATGACGCTTGAAATTCAGAATGAGGCAGGAAGTGAAAAGCAGGATGGAGGAGATGGAGGAAAGCCCGTACTGTGCTAGTTATCGTCCCAGTCTACATGTGTGTGAAATCTGGAATCGCCCAATTCATTCTTAACTTACGGCTAAAAACCTATTTTGAGGTCACAATGACCTTTGACCTCTGAGTCAAGAGCGTCACCTATTCAGTGTCCAACCAACTGTGAAATATAGTCACAATCTCTCCTTCTGTTCCTGAGTTATGGTGGTGAATAAAGGCCAAAAAAGGGTTTTTTCAGAATATTATGATGTCACAGTGAAGTTGACCTTTGACCTTTTGGGTAAAAAATGTCATCAATTCATCGTTGTGTCCCATCTGTGTGAAATGTTGTCATAATTACCACATCAATTCTTGAGTTATGGCCAAAACCGTGTTTGTCAAGGGCGTTGTTAGGTCACAGTGACCTTTGACCTTTGAGTCAAAAGTGTCACCAGTTTATTGTCCCACCAGCTGTTAAATATGGTCATCAATTCTTGAGTTATGTTTCTGTGTTTTTAACCTTTATGTCAGGTTTCTCAGCATTGCTTTACACGCTGATTGGGTTGCAGGATTTCAGGAGTTATGCATTTATATATATTAGTATGATATATTTGTAATAGAAACAACTCAAATAGGTTTAAAATATATCACTATTCTATATTGGGAAATAGAGATTATAAATATTGGGACCTAAAACGCCTGCCTTATGCACATGTATTTGTTCTTTAAAGTCAGGGATGGTTTGGTGTTGGCAACCCTGCTTCAAATTTATAATCTATTTTTTTTTAAGTCTATTTTTCAGCTAGCAATTTGGAGCATGGCTTCACTGACTGACCCCTCTGACACTTTGTACCTCTGGAAGAGCTGAGCAAAAACGGTCCGTTTCAAAAACGGACACTCAGTTCAATACTGTGGAAGAAGGGCACTTTGTCCTTGCAGCTCAGCTCACAACACTAAGAATACAAAGGAGCCCAGGTGGATCCTGGGTGGGGCAGGTTGTGATAGCTCTTTCCACAGGGTAGAGCACAGCTGATGAGAAATAATCAATTATTTAGACTCATCGTTCAGAGTCTGGGCTGTGTCTTTAGGCCAGAGCATCTGAGCCTGTGAAAGCACAGACAGAGTGGAGTGAAGAGCCAATCCACCCACTGTACAGTATGCAAACAGGACCTGCTGAACGTTTCATCACAGCTGAATGATTCTGATTTATTTAGGGAAAGGTCAACCGTGGCAAAAAAAGAAAGAAGGCGGAAGCTTTCCAGGATTGAAATATAAAATATGCTGAATGGTTATGAGCAGATGGATCAACGACTAAAATCAAAAAACAAAAACAAACAAACAATCAACAAACTTCCTCAGCTGCAGCTACGCATTTAAGTCATGACACAATGAATGTGATGTTTATGGACACAATTTCAACTTTTTTCTTTAACACTGTTAAAGACCAGACACAAAGAGACCACTGCAATGCAAAATTGGGCAAGCCAATTTTGAGACTAAGCAAATAAAATCTAAACAAAATAACGTTAAAAACACATCATTATGAGAATTAACATATATGTGCAGAATTTGTATAGATTAATGTTTACAAAACTAATTAGAAAATGGAAAACAGACTATAAGTTTAACCTTGGAAAGTTAATTTGTTGGCTTGATTGGCAACTGATTTATGAGACAAAGACTAAGAAGTCCACAGCAAAGAGACAGGAAATGGTTGGTTAAAATAGTGAGAAGTCAAGTTATTATTATGAAATCAGCAAGCTGAAAGTGATGCTGTGTCTTGTTATATGTTAAATGCATTGTAAAACACAGTTTCGAAAACTTTCTAAGCAATACAAATAAAATATGCACCGGCCTAAGAAGGATGTTGGTGTGTGAATGTCTCCATTTGCAGTTAGGAATGAATGTGTAGTTACAGCCTCATCTTACCTTACTCGTTGAAGTATAAATGTAATCAGCGTTGCACAGAGAGGTTTCAGATTTTAACTACTGGAGCAGTACTTGCATGGCCAATACCCTGAGTATCAGTATAGTTGGAGAAAAGGTCAGATCAGTGCATCCCTACTTGTCAGTGTTCACTGGTAAAAATATTCTTCAGTGTTACATATCTATTCCCCTGAGTGGTCATGATGAAAACTGGGAAATTTGTCTGCAAAACTGCAAGTGTACACAAATTGACCAGAGATTACAAATCAGCATTATTTCAATTTGCTTACATTCACTAAGAAGCTTATCCCATAGGAGATAAAGGGGAAAAGTTCATTTATCGACAAATTATTTGGGGTCTGATCATTCTATAAAAACATAAGCAAGGACAGGAAACAGAGAGAGAGCATGGAGGAGGGCGGCTGGGAAATATACAGGAGGAGATCAGCACATCTATCACTGTCGCTGTGCAAAGTTAAAGCTCGAGTGGAAATCACAGAGTTTGGCTCGCTTAAGACTTCAAGGACACACACACACACTTCCTGTGGGCGGCAGAGGTGATCCGATACTGCGTCTGATATGCAGGCACGGCTTGGCACATTACACCTTGTTCACACCGGAGATAAAAACATCTGTATTGGATGTACGCAGACAAGTTGCAGCTGGACTGTTGGGGCCAAAAGTATACTTTCAAGTACTGTCAGACAGCTTCATCATTTAAGATTATCTTTCAAAGAGGAGAAACCTTACATTGTTCAACAGTCCTCATCAATTTTAACCTTGTCTTTGTAAAAATGTAAAGTGTAGGAACTAACGTGTTGTGAGTGGATTTGTGACTGAAATGTCCGGGTGCCTAGATATCCATGCAGAACCATGATTTGTACTACATGGTCCTGCATCAGGGCTAGCCTTGGAACTGACTGGGGTCTTGACTACAGTCCTGGACTACAAAGGTGGAAGCTGACAACTCTTTCACAAACTACTTGGCAAGAAACAGGGAGGTAAACCTACGTGCATGCTGTCGTGACGAAGAAGCAACACTTACCAGAAACACCCGGTACGCATCTTTCCTCGTGACAGAACCCCAGCACGGGTCTGTATCGTTGTACTTCACACTTCCAGCGCTGCAGGAGTGGTTTCCACTGCACAGGCAAAAACACAAACAAACAGAGCTTAACGTTTAACCCCAACCTTGTGAGATGTTGTCATCTGAAACTGATACACACTGCAGACCATCACCACTGCTCTTTAAATTCACTCTCGTAACAACCTGTGAGGTCAAATGTTTGAGTTTACATATCATGAAAGACCCAATCGGATTAATCAGCTGAAGGAAAAGATAATGCTGTGTGCAGCAGAGGTTGTGAAACCCTGTCATTGTTGCGTGACAGACTGAGCTTCAGTAAAATCATCTGGCTCTGCCCATGCCACTCAGAAGTCTTCAGCTTGTGCCTTCAGGCAAAGCAAACTGCTTCTGAAGTCTCAGTTACGTCTCATGTATTCTTGCTGGAATGTTTGCCAGGTTTGGACCACAGTGGAGGAGATTTTAATATGAGATGACAGCATCAGTGTGCTGTGCCTCAGGACAGGATGAGATAGGCCTGCTTTGTCACAACAACAATTAAAAGAGGAAGAAAATAGAATTTACACTGACTTTTTCCAACTCAAAACCTGACTGTGATTTTATTACTGTAAATTAATTCTCTCCTGAAACAGAAAACGAAGGAAACTGAAAGTTTTACTTATAAATACTTATTGAAGGTAAAGTGAGGGCATTAATAACATAGTGTCCTGATGAAGACCTCAGTCTAGATAATCATTTATCTTTCTGTCAGTGTGCTATGTGTGTGTCTGTGTAAGCTTAGCAAAAGGCAGGCTGGCTTTAAAAAAGAAACTGTAATAAAAAAATCTCAGTGTTTTTGTCAGTTTTGTTTAATTGCAATTCAGGACTCAGGTTGGGTGGACAAAAACACGAACAACTCTCTGATTAGGGTTGGGCTCGGCAAGGAACTTGGATCGTGGATCGAGTTTGGATGCAAAAGTACGGCTTCACACCCAAAAATAGAGCTTTTAGAGAACTGTCTCCAGCCTAGATAAATGTGAAAACAACAGCCGGACGATTTTGTGCGGATGAGGAAAAATGAGATTTTGGAAATTACGTCAAAACCAAGAGGACAACTTTCTGTTGACCAGCTGAGACTGTCTGACCCACTGGTCACTATGTTGGCTGCTTTGTTGTTTCCCGATCTACAGAGTACGACGAAGAACAGATTCAGCCATTATGTTTGAGTGTGGTTGAGATCTTTACAAAAACAACCTACAAACGCTGGTGTCCACACACACTGTTTTCAGATTTACCTGGCTTAGCATGGACATAGTGTAAGTTTATTCTAGTTGACTCTAAACACTAAAGACAGAGAAAGTAACTGAGATAAAATGGTGGCAGTTTATGAAAGATATATTATAATTTCTTTAAAACCTAGCCTTTATGAAATTGCCTGAAACTACAAAAAGCATCACTGTCAGAAACTTTAACTGTCACCACCAGTGTCACTAAAACAACACTAAAGAGGAAATGGCTATTTCTGTGGTCCAGAGTCTGAAGGGCAGAGTCCATAACTATATGAAATACCTTATTCTCACCCAGTCTGGCCAACGGACTTGCAATAAAAATCTGTCTGGAAGCGGGTCAACATGACTCAGACGAGAGCAGCACCGCTAAGAGGTCAGCAGGCCTAAAGGCCACTGTCAGCGAAGCTTTATTGTCTTAATCTTGAGTTCAGAAGGTGACGACAGGACCAAAGTTTGGGAGCAGAAGAGCCGATGAGATGAAGACAGAGGTGCACTGTCTTGCCAATACGTAAAGTAGCAAATGTTCCAAATGTTATTCAAGGAGAACATCTATAAAATCCATCTATATATAAAAGTTTTACTTCACAATAAAACTGAGAATGAATGTGATAAAGTGCGTATATTGGTCTTACCAGGCAACTTCCATTAGTGATATAGGCACAGCTGCTGCGTAGATGGCCAGGTCTCCGTACAGGTAGACTATGATGCAGATGTAGAACATGTTGACGCCAACTGAAAGACAAATATTAAAAGATCAAGATATGAATGACTCAGAGATGTGTGCCAAGTTTGTCTATGTGAAGAAAATCAACAGATTCTTAAAGTAACATGAGGTCAAGAGGTGACGATCAAACACATTTTTCATCTTTATCAGCTGTCCAAACACTTCATGATGAAATATGGTTGATGGACCATGTGCGTCAAACTTTACCACTATGGTGCCATCTCTATTAAAATGCACTCTCATCCACACCTCCGCTCATTACATCCCTCCATCCCTTTTCTGGGACAGCAGCCTGTACAGCAGAGGCACAACTTATTGGTCCAATGAAAAATATTAATAGCATTAATTAAAAAAGTAATCACTCCATGAAGGAAATTTTCCTTGTCAGCCTTTACTCTCCACAGCGACAAGCTCTTAACCATCTGCCCTTTTCTCTCCAGCCACACACCCGACTGGCAGGCCCGACCTGGCTGCCTTTGCCAAGACAAGATCGAAAGCTTTAACCAGCAGACAGATCACCACAGTGCACCACACATCCATCATGCACTTGAATTCTCAGAAGAGGTTCAACCGTCCAACTGGACTCCTCAGCTAATTCATCACTGACAAGGAAATTAGAGCATAGAGTCCATTAAAAAGAAATAAAAAGTGACAGATTTACAGCTTTACGGGCTACACTGATTCTTTTATGAACTACAGGCTGAGGGCACCTATCAAACAGTTAAATTAAGCTGTGACAGAAGTTGAAAACATAAGGAACTGGCAGCCCAGACAACATGCATTCATCTAGTTGTAAAAAAAGCTGTTAACTGATTCACAACGCAGTCAGAAACCAACATTAGAGACCGGAGGCCTACAGAGTACTACTGCAAGTGTAAATTTACAACGATACTAATCAGCCAAAAACAGCAAATCCTCACATTTGAGGAGCTGGAATCTACACTAGATCTATACTCTACAGAGCTGTGGTCCGGTGACCCCCAGGGGTCCTTCGGGGGGGGGGACGACACAATGACAGAATGCATGACTATATCGGTCATGGGTTTCATACACTTTCTGTAATAAAACATCTAAAAGCAAAAATCCTATCAGATGGCGGACCCTGGAACAAAATCTTATCCAAAGGGGGTCCGTGGTCTAATTTGTGTCAGTCATGGGGTCCTTGACATGAAAAGGTTTGAGAACCACTGCTAAAGAGCATGCACATGTGCAAATTGTAACGCAACTGTCCAAAATATTTTACTTTCATCTGTTAATTTGTTGCCAGCCCCCCCCCCTTCTGTCACAACATGAGATGCTCCCGTTTAAATGACTGGATCAGAACTGGGATATTTCATATTCTTGATCAGCCACTTTTCAGCTTTGTAGCTGTGACCAAACAGTTTTGTATTTGTTAAGTGGCTTTTAGGGCTGAGGCTGAGTAAAAACCAGAACTGTATTGTAATATGGGGCCAATAATGCAAGGTTTGCTTCTATTTGCACACCACGTTTAAGGATGTTTATGTGAATCAGTTCAAAAGTTAAAGCCTCGAAACACCAACCCTTCTAGTCCACTCAAAAACTAACACAAAAGTGATTTAACTCGTTACATGAACCAGAAAGTCATATTACAAAACATTTCACTAGCTCTATTTAAAAGCTGTAATATGCATTATATGTAATTTTGAAAGAAACTTCAAACAAATCAATAAAAGCAATTAAAGGACACTGAATGGGGCAATCAACAGAGATGATTGCACTGATTTAAGAATTTTTAAATGTTATGATTCAGCCTTGGGTCATTTCAATTTAATCAATTTTTTGAAAATAGATGCAAGTGATGTGAAAAGTATGACATGATCCATTTTTTTTTAGACTCAAAAGAACTTCTGTTTGCACTTTCTGAAAATATTTCCTCTTGATACACTCTCACCTGGGAGATACTTGATTTGTGGCTACTGATTGTCGCACATAGCCTTACGGTGTTTTTAACATTTGACCTTCATTAAATATTACAAATAAAGGCTTTTGTAGAAAAACATTTTTGTATTTCTCAAAGCAAGGTATTGAAAGTATGGTTTTGGTATCGTATCGAAATCCGGGTATCGTATTGTCAACAGTAATCGACGTTTCCAACAATACCCAGCCCGAGTAATTACAAATGCATTACAAAGTGAACATGAACATGAACAAAGACCAGATCGGTTGCTTTTAGGAGTCATTTTTTGATGGTTCAACTATATACTTTATATAAAGTGCAGCAACAGAAGGGTCTGGTAGTTATTTTCATGCACACTCAAATACAAAGTACAGTATAAGTACTTCTGTAGTGAAGCAAATGATGAAATACTGGTCGGACTCAAGTAGTATGATATAATATGATATTATGAATTTAATATATAGCTCAGGTTCAAACTGGACAGGCATATGTTTTAGGATTAAGGAAGAAGAAGGAAAATGAATTATTTCTCAGTCTTATTTCTCACACTGTCAGCTGAAGAAACTAATCCCTCTCTACACAGCATAATGTCTCCTGTGGCACAACGTTGGACGAGGCATATTAGTGTCCCAGTGGCAGATAGCAGAAACAGGACGTACTGTACTCTGCTGCCGCTGTCAGCAAGCGATAGCAAGGCGAGAGCCCTGCATGACCACAGGGATGCAGGCCTTCACGGCACTGTAACTAATATTTCCCAATTACCCAGAGCCACAGGCAAAAATGCTGCAAAATGGGTCTTCACGTAGGAGCCTGGTCTTTCATGTAGCTGTGAAACGCATCACCATCCATCATCACTTTGCTTCTGACTGACAGCAGACCTGACAACCTCTCTGTGAGCAGTGCATAATATGTGAAGGCCCTTTTATTACCTTATAAAGGGTTTACCAGTAGGGATTTAATACTGTACATTACATAACAGGAATGGAAAAATATCTTATTTTAAGTATGCTATTATAAAAGGTCTGCTTTGACCTCCCCTGTAAAGTGAAATTGTTTTCATTGTGGCATCACACTGAAAGCCAGGGAAATATAATCAAAAGGGAATTTTAACTTTGAATTTCACCTCATTAATCTTTCTCTCCTTACATTCGAATTCTACTTCTTGTGGGAATATCAGAGTGAACTTCTGATGAACTGAGATTATAGACTTTCACAAATCAAATCTAAATTGAGCAAGCCCCGGAGGCAACAACACCATTAACAATGTGTCTCTAAAATAAGTAAAGAGGACAGTACAGAGTAAGAAATGGCCAATTTAGGTCTACCTTGTCAGCACAGATCTGTGTGTGATGCAGGTAACACACTGAATTTCTTTGTCAGTACACGATAACAATAAATCAGTAGTTAACATCATTGACATTAGGGCTGCAACTAATAATTATTTTCATTATCATTCGCGCCTACAAAACTCTGATTGGCTCGGATGTTTTTCCAAACACAACAGAGATCAGCCATACATATTTGAACTGCTGAAAAAACGTCAGAGGTGTGGGCAACAATTCAGAGGTCTGAATCGCAGGTACATTTTTCAGTATGCATTTAATTTGGTCACTGAAGAATTGTAATCAACATATATACTGAGCAGGAATAATAAACCTGTCGCCACCCTCTGGTGGACAAAGTATGTAATGACACATTTCCACGAACATATTTTAGGCATCGTCATACCGCAACTTGTTGTTACTTATCATCCGACGTGTGCCGATACCGATATATCCGCTTTGAGCTGAAATCGAGCATTAACGGTTTCAGACGGGCTCTAATCTTATCGTGACAGCTCACAACATTACCTTGAGAGTGGGAAACGCTGTCATAAACAGCCAATTCAAATCATACAGTACACGTCTGACAGGTGGAAGCAGGCAGTAGTAAAAGGGGAAATACAATGCAGAAATAACACTGGCATAGATGCTGCCATACATTTTCTGAACCACTAATGTGTTTTCCATTTCTTGTTTCACTTCTTTAGGCTTTGGGCAGACATAACATAGCATCTTTTTATCAAACTGCCTAGTAAAAGCCACTTAAAATGGCAATATTATCTAGTTTTTACTACTGTAAAAACATGCAAACACATCTTGAACCCAGAAATTAGTTTCCTGCAAAGCATGAGTCTTATCTGAGCAAAATCTGAGCTACTTGTATTACTTTCTCCCCCACAGCTCCTCACATGCCTCTGACCACCAGGAAGCAGAGTTCAGGTCTGAAAGGACTGAACAGATTCTAAGTTACAACATAAACAGGTCTCACCTGAGAAACAAATCAAGCTTCTTTCCTGGGACTCAACTAATATCTGCTGGGTTGATCATAATTAGCCATTATAACAGAGATGCACAAATTAAAGTGCATTTCTTACAAAGCTGAGGCAGAAAAGCATTGTGGCAGTGGCTTATGGAAAATGATTGGGCTGAAAGCAGAAGCAAACATGTCCATTTATCTTCCCAGTGGCTCAGGCATGCCTGATTTTCATTTTGCCAGTGCTCTCAATGCTCAAGTATGACATTTAAGTAAAAGTCACTGAAGTATTAAAAATGGATGTGCTCGTGTTTGGCTCTCATTAAAGAAAGAAGCCCGGGTTGCAGCGGAGTAAATTACTATTCGCTGCCACGGTCCTCCGTATGTCAGGGGAAGGACGGCTCACGTTGAAGAAACAATCCTGCTGTTTGCACAGCCGCCACGTTAACCACCACATCACATCACAGAGGTAAGAAAAGCTGCGACGAGATGCTGATGCAAGGACAGCGCTCTGTTAGTCTCTCTCTCTTTGTGACTTTAGCCAAAGTCGTCTTCTAATCAACTTTGAAATCATCAATGTGAAGGTTATAGTAACACCTTTCCACAGTGGTGCAGATAAACCAGCCCCCATCAACATTCCTGTCAGTGGCTGCAGGTCAGGCTGATACGATACTCATGGCCTTATTCCAAGCCTGCATACCACTGCTGCCGTTGCCTCGTCAATTTCAGACCAGGAGGAAGTCAAATGCCCTCTGAGTGCCTCTTCAACAGCAGGAGAGATGCCTTTTAATTGCCTGACAGAAAGACAGCGTGCAGTCACGCCTACAGTTTATTATCTGTTACGAGTGGGGAAGTGGTGTTAAAACTGGACTTGTTTGTACTCTTCCTTGTTATTTAGCTCCTTGAACATACGAAGAGCTGAATGCAACTGTCAGTCCAGACTGCAGTTTGCCCTCAGCTGATTTTGTTTTGCTCTGCTTTCCAAGAAAGAGGAACTACTGGTGATCAGATGTCAACATCTGTCCCCTCACACCCATAATCCCTTACAATTTAGGCTTGTTTCCTGGGGTTGGTTTGAATTAAGTTGTCACTTCTAACAAACTGCACAGCCATTCCCTTGGAAGAGGACGAGAATGACATTTTCAGGCATTTTGGTGCAATTGTAAACACTCTAGACATAAATGAATAGCTCCTAATGGCCTGATTGTGTTTATTCTTAGATTTAGCATCTTATTTAAAGTGCAAAACTATAAAATCTGAATGCACACTGACCAAGAGGCAGTGCCAGAATAAAGAATCTATAGCTAGGGCTGCAACTATTTTCATTATCAATCAATCTGCTGATTGATCTTGATGAATCCATTAATTGTCTGCTCTGTAAAATGTCAGAAAATTGTGAAAAATGATTGGAATACATCAACCTGGAGGTTTCCAGGCTGACATTAAAATTGCTTGCTTTGTCTGACACTCCAAAACCCAAAGATATTCAATTTACTAACAGACGACTAAGAAAACCTGCAGATAATTACCATTTAAGGCCTGGAACCAGTGATTTTTTTTTGGCATTTTGTTTAAAAATAAAATAAAAAACAATTACTTGATTATCAAAATTGTTGCCAATTAATGTACTGCAAAATTATTTACTGCAAATTAATTAACTACAATAAATTGCACCAAACAACTTTAATGTAATTTTGCCATTAAATAAAGCAGTAATTAAACATCTACCTTCTTAGTTTTGACATATCATTTGAAGAGCAAAAAAGTCACACTGATCAACAGGCACAATACAGAATTAACAACACACGCTGACATGTGCAGAGTTCATATGTATTGTATGGCACCTACATTTGTGCATCCAGGGACCTGTAAGTTTCCTGACAGTTGTACCAGTCCTCAGCATGTTTTTACATAAATTACCATTAGTCTGAGCATGCAGAGGTCATCCAGAGTCAAGCTACACGAGTCTGTCCTTTCTATTAGTGCTTTCACCTGGCACTGAGTCTGCAACTTTACCTAACACTAATTATGATAATTAACACTAATTATGATAATTAGGTCCAACAACAATATTAGTATCAATGAAGAACATCTCTCCAAGAAGACTGGAATCATTGTGGACTAACAAAATATTTTTGAATAGATATATATATATATATTTTTTTTCCGATTAATCCTTTGGTCTTCTTTGTCCAAACAACAGTCCAAATTTATTCAGTTTAATATCATATATAACAAAGAAAGGCTGCAAAATCTGACATGAGAAACTTGAACCAGAGAGTGTCGATCGAAAAACTGATGAATCAACTACTTGCTTCTGCTTTAAGCTACCAGTAAACTTCATCAGAACTGTTTATAGTTCTTTTACTCATTCTTTGATCAGATAGTTCCTGATTTAAATCAAAATGTAGCTAATTTTAGACTGTATTTTATTAGGTCAAAGTTCTTGAATGGCTGCTTGTGTTTAGACAACAGTTAACATTTGAGAAGTTTGGCATTTTGCTATTAGTACAAAACTCAGATATCATGTTGGACCTGTTACATTTCTTTATTTGTGAACAAAAAGGAAGCTCGCTCACAGGTATGAAAGTTCTGGATAGCAGGTAGAAACTGAGCAGGTCGCTCTGTCAGGAAAGACAAAAGAGCTGCGTTTCCCCTTTCCTCGTTCAGCATGTGCTGGGACTCGTGCCTATCTAATTCATTTCTGATTAGAGTCACTGGGCAGCTTTCCCATAGCATGGGGGGAGAGAGGAGAGAAAACTCATTTCCTTATTACCAATCAATACCTGCACGTGCCTCACCTGCACACAGTCTCTTTCATGGTGGGAAAGGTCATCAGCAAAGATTCTCTCTCTCTTTTTTTTTTTTTTTAGCGCTTCACCTTTAACGGACAGGACAGTCAAGCTGAGTGACAAGAGGCTGACTGGGTGGGAGCACACTGCAGCTTTAACAGCACGAGCTGCATTACGGCATGCATGAGTGCGTTCACACGTGTGGGCGTGAACATGAGCCGAGTGGATGCGCGTTGTGCTGTGTGTGCCGAGTGCTCCACCTAGTGTTGAAACGCCGAAGGACAGAACATGTCAGTACAGATGATGTTGTCAGAGCTGTGACCTTTTGTTGTTCCTTTATTCCTGCGACAACAGGGACGCCGCAGTCTGTTGAGTCACTCGCATCTGGTTAAGAAGAGCCGGCCGGCGTAATGTAAGCCGACAAGGGGGGGGAAGAGATGAGGAGAAGGGGGTGCGGCATGCAGACACGGCCAGGACAATGTACTGATATGAATGAGGAATGTAGAGCTGCGAGGTTCTTCTGTGTGGTTCAAGGTGAATGTGTTTCTGCTTTCAATTTGCCTTCACAAGTTAACAGAGGGTTCATTAGCTCCCAAATCATTCAGGCAGAAGCCTTACCGTCTTTGCCACAAGTACAGGTTGTACCCCCTCCCACACACATGCACAGTAGGGGGATTAACAGCCCTGATGGAGTCTCAAACAGGTAATTACAACCAAAGGCAATTTATCCTTATATAATTACATCCAATTAAAGAGCCAGCAGCCTTCCTTTGTGAATGTGAGGATTGGACAGAAAAGGTGTAAAAAATTATTTTCTGAATTATCCCATGCAAGCCGCACGACTCCTCCATAAATGTTACACGTGGATAATGATGGTGGTATCTGCAGTTAACTGAATAACGGGCAGCGAGAGTAGAAGCTTGAGGGCAGAAGAAAATTACCTTTGTTGAAGAACATGGAGGCCATTTGACCCATCTCAACCCGCTCCACAATGTCGAAGTGGTCGACGTGACCTCCTGATCTCTCTGTGAAAACATAGAAGCCATCGACAGTAAATCCCATGCACAGCGGAGGTAGGTGAATGTCAAAGAGCAGTCTGATGATTTGACTTGATTACACTGTCAGATTTCTCTGACATTTGTCTTGCATCACAAGGTGTACACTTTCACATAACAGAACACAACATTTAGCCAGACAACAAAACAAATGCTACAACCACATTTATGTATAGGTATAACAGTGCTCAGCTTACATACGTAGGGGTGTCGTGATTTACTGGTACTGACGCTAAACTGTGATATTTAAAAATAAAATATTGACATCATGTTAATAATACACATGATAATATCGTGTAAATAATCCAACGTCTCTTAAATCATTTCCGTTTTTTTGTCATAGTAATGCACCATAACGCTGGTTGCCACCTGCCATAAAACGGAAAAGAAGAAGATGAATTTGACTGATAGCATTCTTTTTTTCTGCTAATTTTCTATAGATATCGTCATAATATCGTTAATTCTTTTGGCCACAATAATCATGTAGTGAAATCTGATATTGTGACAGGCCTAGTAGGTACACAGGTCTTAAAAGAAAAAAGCACATCGGCTGGATGAAATGGACCCAGTGTAACATGGCTCCCGGCCTACTGAGACCCCAAACTCTGATTTAACAGTTTGACAGACTGAGGAACAAAAGCATTCTTCAGATCTATTCAGTCTGATCATATTATGATTAAAAGTTTACTGTTCACCATTGTTTAGATTTAGTGGATAAACTGAAGTAACACACAAGCAGCGCTCACATTTTATGTGTGTAAATTTTACAGTACGATTATCTTGGCCAAAGTAATCTCAGCATACCTTTTCCACAGTATCAAAACCATCAAAATATCGTGTTTATTTTAAGTGTAACACACATTTAATGGAAAACTAGTACAAATGTGAACTATAGAGCTGTAACTATGAATTATTTTCATTGTGACAATTTTTTTCGATTGATCAATTAATCATTTAGTCGATAAAATGTCAGAAAATTGTGAAAAATGCCCATCACTATTTCCCAGAGCCCAAGGTGATGTCTTGAGATGTCTTGTTTTGTCTGACCAACAATCCAAAACCAAACACATTCAATGTACAATCATTAAAAACAGAGAAAAGTAGCAAATCCTCACATTTGAGAGGATGGAAGCAAGACGTTTGAGATGTTTGCATGATAACTAAACAATTAGTTGTTATCAAAACTGTTTTTCAGAAGCGTTGATGATTTTCTGCCAGTCAACTAACAGACTAATTGTTTCGGCAATAGTCACGACACAAAACATTGATGACACTCAAAACATGTAGTTCATTTTTAATAAAAAAAGCCTCTAAGGTTAACTATATGCACTATAGTGCACTTTGATCCACTGTCGCTGTCTACAAAGATTCTGTTATGTTCTCTGCATTTACCAGAGACTGTCCTCACAAGAAAAATAACAGCATCAGTCTTTTGTTCAAATCTCTAAAACTACCACTTAAAAAATATGACTCTTGTCTGTCAGGAACAACGGCGTAAGTAAAGTGATGTTGTGACTTTACCACAAAACCTCATGAGGATGAGGTCAGGGTGGACACATGGGTCAACAAAGCCTGTGACTTTATGGGAAACAGGAAACAGTGGACTCTCATGTCAAACAGTCAACTTTTCTCTTTAACTGAAACTAAGCAGTTTTAGTAATAAGTAGCTATTGTGCCTAAACCTAACCGAACCTTTTCTAACGCTCAGGAGGAATGGTTTTGCAGGGCAATGATAAACTACCTGTTTAGTCTTTTAGTTTGGAGGAAATGTTGGTTTACCAGAGTGTCACTATGTCCAGTCCAGTTCAAAGCAGCTCAACCTCGTGTTTGTTGTCAGTAGTTGCACTAATGACAGTAATAAAATCTACAGTAAGTACCATAAACACTTGTCGTACTCACGATACTCACGAACAGACAAGATGGGCTTCGTCTCCGGCTCTGATCGGCCTCGGCCCATGACATCATCATCCGAATACTCAGAGGTGGAGTCGCTGTCATCGATCTGTGGAGATAATACGAGTGTGTAAAGCTCTATTTTGGTTGCCTGTTTTCCTTAATTTCACAACATAAACAACAGTCAGTTTACAAGCGATTAACACAGCGTTTATTCGCTCTGCATGTGACGCAGGGGAAGACAGCATCTGGAAATAACAAGCAACAGCTGGGAAGCACTTTGGAGAATCGAGGACTTCAAATTCTCACCAATCGCTTACCCACACATCACTTTTTATCATTTCGCAAATTCTCTGCAGATTAATGTTAATTAGCTGTCAAAGAATGATGATCAACTTTGTGAGTGTCATCAGCTGAATTAATAAGTGACATGCCGGCTGGGACTGAGGGAGGAAGAGGAGATGAGGAGTGACAGGAGCTAATGGCTCTGTGACGAACAAACGGGCAACAGCAAACATAAGCAACAAAATAACAGATTAACATGTGCAGCTATGGATGAGAGTCAGATGACGTGAAATCTGTGAATCCTCGCTGTGGCTACAAATGTTTAACTTCATGCAGGTGAATTAGAAAAGGAGGTGGAGCAGTTTTATATGATGGAACCAGGACGGAGCAATGTCAACATTAGTACACCAAGATTTGGACTTCACTAAAAGTCATAATGAACAATATATTGTCCCTAACTGGCTAAACGAAAAGAATTAAAACAAAGGCTGATAAAGTATTCAGAAATACTTAAAATTTAATATGACGGCTAATTGAATCTGTTATTCATTTCATTTCTGGTGGCTTTTTCATGATATAATGTTGGTAACACTATTCTACAGATCTCATAGTTTCCTATAAAAAGGACATATGTAATTGAAAATTCATCGAAAGGCTCCTGGAAAAGACGACTTAATTTGGGTCTAACTACAGGCAAATGGAGACAATTCAATTGGTACACTTTCAATGAATAAATTTCAGTTAATCGCTGTTTAACCTAGAGCATCGGTTCCCAACCTTTTTTCTTGTGATACCTTAATACGAACATCTACATGCGAGTCCACGTACAGGGTGCATGTCTTTGAGTTGTGAGCAGTTCAGTCGTAAAGTGACTTGACTATTTTATTTGAATAATCCAGAATAGAATTTAAAATCCTTCTCCTCACCTATAAAGCTCTTAATGGTCAGGCACCGTCGTATCTTAAAGAGCTCATAATACCTTATTACCCCATTAGAGCACTGCGCTGCCAGGATGCAGGGTTACTTGTGGTTCCTAGAGTCTCCAAAAGTAGAACAGGAGCCAGAGCTTTCAGTTATCAAGCTCCTCTCCTGTGGAACCAGGTCCCAGTTTGGGTTCGGGAGGAAGACACCATCTCCACATTTAAGAGTAGGCTTAAGACTTTCCTCTTTGATAAAGCTTAGTTAGGGCTGGCGCAGGTGAGTCCTGAACCGTCCCTTAGTTATGCTGCTATAGGCCTAGACTGCCGGGAGACTTCCCATGATGCACCTCTCTCCTCCTCTCCATCTGTACGCATTCTTATCCCATTACTGCATGTTACTATCTCGACATCTTCTCTCTCCCGCAGTTTTGTGCTTTCTCGTCTCTCTCCTTCTGTCGCTTTCAGCAGGTATTTCTGCCTCCGGAGCTGCAGAGTCTGGATCTGTGGTTGTGGGCCACCTGCTGCCCACCTGTTCCTGCTCGACAACTGCTACTACACCTGTAATTATTAGTCTTATTATTATTGCTATCATTACCATTACTTTACCCTCTCTCTCACTGAACACAACTAACTAAACTCTAATAACTGCTTAGTGTTGTCTCTAGTTTCCTGGTAATTAGTACCAAATAACACAGTTGTTTCCAGGAAATTTCCTGGAAAGTTATTAGGGAATTACAGACCAGTAAAATAAAGCGCTGCCATTATTTCTTAATGGATTTTTAACATTTGGGGAAGGAATTTCTCAGAATACGGTCCATGTTGGAGCTTCATTAAGAGTAGACATTAATACAATCTAGTCACAGTAAACTTAAAATTCCAGCAGAGGGCAGACACATCTCTGCTGCCAGTGCCAAATATTAACTATTTAATGAGAACATCACTCAGGTTAGATGCAAAACAGCCATTACGTCACATCACAAGGCCAGAGTTTTACACTGTACTTTATCTTTTCCTACAAATCTGCCTTGTTTTCCATATGAGCTGGCTTAAAATGATTTCTACAGCAGGTAATGCAGACAGAAAGACCATTCTGTAACTCATGGTCTCTAGTTTCCACCTAATAAACTTATATGAGGCTTTCTCGGAAAACATATATGATGCATTGCCGTAAAAATGGCCTTTATTTTCGTTAATATGCTTCACTCAAGCAGAGTGAAATAAAAAGCATTCAGCAGCAAACATTTCCAGTTTTCTCCCTCTCTTGTTTTCCATTACGTGGGAGGAAAAGGCTGAGAGGAGTACAGGAGCCATGAATCAAGGCCTAGTGTTTGGCGCTCAGTTAGAGTCAGGCTATTGTCCTCAGGCTCATAACTCCTCAACTGGAAACCCACAGGCATTAAGCAAGATGACTTCTGTACCAGGGGAGAAACAAAAAGCAAAGGCCGAGCCATTTAAAGTGCACCAAGTCTTTTTCTTAGTCAAAGTAAAAATGATTGAAGACCGGGTTGTTTCCCTTGGTAATCGAGTACAGTCCTATACCGACGGCTTCTTCCAAATTGGGTTTCTTATAGACGGGTGGCAAGAGACACATTTCACTTGTGCTAAGATTGGACAATAAAACAAACAACAGCCTTCTAAATGAAAAATACAGCTTTCTATTAAAAGGGGAATTTCTTTTTCAGGCTTTAAACATGAAATATTCTATAGTCTAGTTATTTTACTGGGCTACAAATGAAAACAGTCATTGTTTCTCTCAACAGAAGTTCATATGTGAAAGAAGACACAGCTATATGGTCATAGACTTCAGCTCAAATAAGGAAGGCAGCTCATTGATCAGAAAGGTCACTCAGCTTTGGTGCTACAAAAATACTTGGACACTGTAAGCTGTAAAAAGGCCTAAGATGTTTGAGTAAACTGCAGGGTGTCTTTAGTGTCTAATACTGTGTGCTAGATGTTTAAGTGATCACAGATCAGTTCACTTCAGTTTTAATCAAGCTTTTTGAATGATAGGTTTAGAAATTCTTGTATTCATGTTAAATGATGTTTTGACCCCTCACTAAGCCCTGCAGTGGGTTTCTACTGGGCCCTCTGACAGGCGGCACCATTCTCTAACACTGACCTAATGCACCTGCTGAACCGCTGAACTATAAAATCAAAACCTCTGCCATGCTGTAGGGATCTATGACGAGCCATTAACCCCTTGTGTCAAGTATAAATCCAGCTTTAACTCAACAGGACAGACTGATTACATTTTTACTGACAGTGAGTAATGCAAACTATAAGAAATCCACACCAGCAAAATGTTATGTTACAAATCCATTGTAAAAAACATATTATCCTGTAGTGAGTGCACTACTGCCCACTGCACTCTCCCACATTATCCAGTACTTGAGTTTTTTCAATGCCAAATCTGTATCATAGCTGAAGTGTATTTTTTTGAATCAATGAAACAAGCTAGATCCGGCGCGCTCCAAAAAGGAAGAAGGAATGGTTCTTATTAATCTTGTAATGTGGTTCTACATTAGCACACCATCACTCACTCTCCCTGACTGAAATCTGGATTTGTGTTTACTTTGACAGAGATTATTTCACTGGTTTATCTCTGTAAAAATTCTGTCATTAGCTCCCTAAATATGCTTCAACATGTCAGAACAAGACCTGAAAGCACATTAACTGAAGCAAAGGATGGGAAATGTCCCTGCGCAACATTTATACTAACATTAGTTCCACTTTTTTGCCTGCAGGGTGTAAATAGTGTTTGGCTTAATGTCTTATTAGACAAACTCCCCCTGACAGAGGGGAACATTTACTTCTTTAATATTTGGCTTGTCTGACACATCCTTACAGCAAACAGAGAACCGTCCATCCAGCCAACACATATAGACTAAGACTCCCGCACAGGGTTTAATATCTCACCTCTTCCTGCTCTCTCCTCTTCCAGCGCAGCTGAGCATTGGCCGCCGCCATCGCCTCAATCACAAACGTGGTGGTCATGTAGCTGGTGACAGGAGAGGGAAGAATGACAGATAAGACGACAAACAGGTTAACGAGCCGCTATTAATGACCCCGATGTTCAAATGAAGTATGTCCATTATCATTTAGGCCATTACGTGCGCAAAACAAATATTTTTCTTTCATTGCAACACCACCATATGTTTAATTTCCACCAGCGGAGTCTATCTATTATTGACATCTGGTCAAACATCTTTGTGCATTTTTCTTTCTACAACACTGTTGCCTAGCCCTGATCCAAGACCATCATACATAGTCACTTCTCTCTCTGTCCGTCTATCTGTCTGTCTGTCTGTCTGGCATGTAACAACAAAGACAACACAACATGGAGTTATTGGCTGACATTTTCTACCAAAGTCTGCCTTCTGTTTAAATTCTGTTTCAGTATTAAAAACAGCACAGCATCTCTACTTTTTATACATGGCCTGAAAACAAAAATCAAAAAATCAAATCCTAAAACAATTACATACAACTATTACTTAGGTAGCACAGCCTGGGTTGTCCTAGATCTCCTGTAACTCAGACATTTCAGTCACTCAGTGGGTCAAAAAAACTGTTAAGGGAAGAATGCTGAAAATGTGAACTCACCAGATCGTCCGTAAATCTTCTTAGCGAAGAGAAGATATAGGACACTGCTTTAATCAGAAGTAATAATAAGTAATATAGTAATAAGTAATAATTAATATCTTTCAGCCACCAGTTTTACATGGTTTGTATTGACATTTTGGAAGAGACCTTTCTCAGTAAATAATGTTTTCTGTTACTTTGCACCTGCCTGACGTTTTTTTTATTAAAATCGCTAAGAAGACTGCCAACCATTCCAGTAAGTTCGTATTTTCAATATTCTTCCCGTAACAAATTTTACCAGCCAATGAGTGACAGAAATGTCCAGGTTTCAGGAGACGCTATCCAGGGCTAACCATGGCCTCAAGTGAAAACAAGTTTCTGCAAATATAATATATATAATATAAGGAGAATCAAATCTTCTCCCTTAAAGAAAAAAAAAAATCAATACAATTTTCAAAAATGAACAGAAACTTCAATGTCTACTTGATGCCTTTAAAATAAACAAACAAAAAAGCACACACACTGATCACCTGCACATCAAATTGGTTCAACTTTGATATACTCATTTTGATATTTGCTGTGTTGTTATTATTAAGAAATTATTACTCAACTCAAGATGACAAATACATTGTGCAGCCGTACTCTTCAGACAATTCATGTAAGTTCAATCTAGATGGATAAAAAGCCCTACAGGTAAGAGGAAAAATATGCATTTTTGGGTGAACTGTCCCTTTAAACTTACTTTGGAAGACACAAGGCATTCTGATTTGGACTTTATGAGAAAAATCATTTTAGATCCTTTATGATTAATGCCCCTGAAGAGTCCTGCATGACTCTGACCTTTATTGTGTATCACACACACTGATGAAACACTAACGTCCACTGTTCCAGCTGTGATATTTGTGACACAAATCACAACCATGAAATGAGTCTCTGCAGTTCATCAGTGAATCCCAAGCTGATGACAGCATTTCACTCACATGGAAAAACCTCTGTTACTATTTTCTCCGCACAATAAAACACTCACTATGCTTGAATGCCTTGGAAAACCGTTGAATTAGCAATATATGAGATTACTTAATTAGTCAACTGCTCTTATTGTTAACTTTCAGACCAATTCACAATGCACACATGAATAATAAACAACCTTTCACCTCTACATACCTTTCTAGTGGAAAACACGTGATTGACCTTGCGTATATATTAAAAAAGGTCTAATTACATTTATTTTAGCTCTTAGTTCAAATAGAGATGTTGTGCTGTTTTACTACTGAAACAGAATATAAACTGAAAAGAAAGCAGATGTTGATAGACACCGGCTCTGCCGCACAGAACGAAAAGTGACACCTGTCAGAAATGGAAAAGAGGTGGAGCAGTGTACAGTACAGGTGTTCTGTATTCTGTACCTCATAAATCCTAAAAAGGAGATGAGTGCCAGGCTGACCACCCAACCGGCTGTGGCGAAGGCTTTGGGCATCGTCAGAGCTCCTGTTCCCACAATCAGATTGAACATATACACCAACCCCACCTGGAGAAGACATGGGCACAATGGAAGGTAAAGACATGTACAAGTCTAACAAGGCTGAGATTCAACTATAACATTACTTCATTTTCTGCTGCATTTCGTTTCCTTAAATTCCCTCCCCACTATAACCTTTTAGTTTTGCTGCTGCACTGACCTAATTTCTTCACAGGGATCAATCAAGTTTCATCTAATATTAATGATTTACTTAAAGTGGTGCAAAATCTCAGGCACTGCAGTATCAAGTGTTCCTCAGCACACTGGTTGATAAAAGATCAGACTTCTAGGGGAAAGAGACAAGCATTGTCAGGGAAGACAACTGGGCTAACAAGGCACCTCTTACCCCTATCAGGTAGCAAAGTGCTTTAATGATTCAAAGCTTTAACGTCTTCGAAAAAAAACATTTGACCAGCAGAACTTTATCTTTGTGGCAAAGTCACGCGGACGTAAGCAAAGTCAGGGACTTAGATGAGCTGTCAAAACTGAGTCCAGACCACAACGAGGCCTGGTGTGTAAGCATTTTAGCTTCCTCTTTATTTTGCACTTTCATACGAACCATCCCTACTTTCAAATACATGACCCAAAGAAGGTATCATGACAAGAAAATACCGTTAGCATAAGTAAGTAATAAGTTTACAAAGTATTTACAGACATGTAGTTCAATACAATCCACAACATAAAAGTTAAAGCATCTGCAAGTCACCAGAGCAGAATAATCCAACTTCTTCACCTCTAAAGGGCTGCAGTGTTTAAAGTGTTATTTTCTCCCGTCAGGTTGACTTTGCTTTCAGAAATGGATCCACTGCAGCTTCAAGCTTCTGGCTACCACAACCCACATTTTTACAGAGCTCTGCCTTTACAACTGCAAGGTGGTTAAACGTGTGCCTGACGTTAAATGACCAAAAAGATTAGGGAATTAACCAAAGCATCCTGCATGATACTCACAAATGCGGAGTAGGGTTCCCCGGTCTCTGTAATTCCACCTGGCATGGTTGCTGGTTCACACCTGAAGGAAAAAAAAACACAGCCAGGTAGCTGAAGCCAGCTATCTCTTTTCTTATTCAGACTTTATTTATTAATATGACCATAATTAAGAACAATATTGCCAAAACAGGTTGTACAAGGTCTATTATGTATGAATAAGAAATCACAGTATAAGAAAAAAAATTCAATAAGTGGTTGTCCAATCCTATCTTTCATAGAAAAAAGAACTCCACTCACATATCTTGCTATTAGTAATTATTTCAACGTTGGCAAAAAAACCGACCTAAGTTAAAATTTTGATTCAAGATATTTCTTATATTTTACGAACCGATTTTCAATTCGGCATACACATGATTCACTAAGCAGCACACATTTCAAAACAAATGAGTGTTTTAGTAAATCTACCGATCAGTACTGTGCAGCCCGGTGACAGGGATTGTGAAAGTAACAACTACATTTGATCCATAACATGTGTTTCAGCGTTATGGAGTTATATGGTCACTTGCCAAAGCTATCCTGGTTGGATAAAGTTGTGTTTAAGTCACTGTTAGTAAGTTATCACACAAAAACGGATCATGTACTGTTGTGACGTTTTATAAAAACACACCGATAAAAGCGAGAAACTAGTTAGGTTATCCTGTAAGTGGCTACACGGGTGTCATTAATGAAAACACAAAAGTGAACACTTCTCACCTTACTTCTTTCCAGTGTATCTTGCTTATTTAGCTGCTAGGCTAGCAGGATGCTCCAAGCTGTCAGTTGGATCCAATCCTAACTAGCTAGCTGAATAAACGGAGACCCTCGCCACCTAGCTAACATGAGCTGTATCGCTGTCAAATAGTTGGAGGGAAGTTTAAACCGAAAGCTTAGAGAAAACACTTTCCAATGGGCTAACAAGGCTCTAACACTTAGCTAACTGCGTCTAACTGAGCCAGTAAACTAACCAACCAGCTGACCTGCTCCCGCACGAACATCACAACATCAAGCCACCGCTAACACACAAACTCGCACTTCCGTGGTTACCTTTCAAAGTAAAACCTTCTCTGTCGGGTTTATATAACAAATCTTTTATTATGAAAGCAAAATGGAGTTGTCTTCCTTATTATTATGTTTAGCTTGATGCGCCTGTAAATTGGTTTGCTCGGTTGGTTGTTGGTGCAGAAATCAAATCACGAGGTCCAATCAAATCAGCTTGTGAGAGCATGTTTTGTTTATCCTCGCCGTCCCTGTACAGTTATCCCTACACGGCTGACGGATTTTTGCATAATAAGTTCACTGCCACTCAACATTATATGACTACACTTTGGTTAGATCACACAATATTTAAAAATCATGTTGTTTCAAACCGCTCCTCCGTGCTGCGTAGGTTAACAAAACGATCAACCCCTTCACCAGTATGTGCAGGCATATGCCACATGTGCATGTCATATGACATCCAGGTGATATTTAGTTATTAAAAAACCCATCAGTCAAATTCAAATTGCATGCACTGGCAGATTATACACACATCATCTAATAACTATACATTTTAATAGTTTTGAGCCCACACCAGAAAAATTAATTAAAAGTAGTTAAAAAAAAAAAAGAGGACAAAGAACACAGAGTCTAGGTTTCCGGCAAGTATTTAGTAGTATCTAGGGTTTCTCTTATCTTCGTCTTGTCTTTCAGCTTCCTGTCGAGCTGCTTTCACTTCCTCCAGGATGAGTTTCTGCAGGACGCCACCTTTGGGCCCATCCAGAGGAAGGTAACTTTTCTCTGGTTTCACCTGGCCTTTCTCCAGCAGGCTCTGTGTGGGAAAGGGGAAAGATAATTCCTGTAGGATCATAGATGCATCTGTACTGGGATGTGACTGACTTAAAGTAGTTAAGTGATTCAGAAGTCCAAAGTATGAGCAGTCTGAAGTCTGGCTGCTGCGAAGGAGACAAAAAACCTCAATGGACCAGGAGGAAAACACAGGATCTTTAAAGAGTTTCCCTTCGGGGATCAATAAAGTATTTCTGATTTAGAAAGTGATACAACACAAACCCAGCAACATCTTCATTCTAACGTTTCTGAAACCCAGTTGCAATGTTTTATGTGTTATAATCAAAACCAGTCTTTTAAGTTTAATTTAATAACTCACCAATTAAAGCATGAAAAGACAGAACCAGAGATGGCATAGCTGTGTGCCTTCATATCCACCTGAGCAAAGCCATCCAACTGCAAAGCTGTGTTACATAAACAGCAGAACAATACAACAGTTAAGTGCAGAAGAGACATCAATAGATCTAATTAATTGCACTGTCAAAGTGTAAGAAAGCTTCTCTTTGCTATTGTGATCTGTTGTTAAGAGACATAACACAAATCATCCACACATTTCTATCGTTGACCTGCAGCTGAAGCAAAAAGTCAGCGAGGAGATGTGACACCTGCTGGGAGGGGGAAGGTTTTCTAGGTGCTTACAACACCTGCGGTCAAGAAAAAAACAGGCACGTGACTAGAAATGATTCCAGGTTTTTTTATTTGAAAATGTGAAAAAAAACCCTGCAATTAAAAAGACGTGAACAGCAATATCTCATCTGCACATTTCAGTATGTTAAGTCTCCTGCGTTTGCATGCAACAGATAGAAAACATTTCCCCTATTGTGACTTCAGACAGGAACCAACATAATCACTAAGCGTTGGTAACAGATAGTTCAAAATCTACAATTCCACGACCATCGGGAAAACGTCATCTGCTGTGGACGACTGTGTGATAAGATAGAAAGCTCCGGAACACCTACTAATGGACCCTGTGGTGAGATTGTTTTACCAACTGCACAAAGGACTTTCAGTCTTGGTGCAAATGTTATATTTTCACTTGAGCATCAAATTTCACTCTTAATCTTGTTAACAGTTTGACAAATTCATCTTAACTCAAGGTCCACTTACTAACTCGTTCTTTATCAGCATAGCGGCTGATGAAGAGGTCGATGAAAGCCCCCCCCAAAAAATGTACTAAGTGGACCTTAAAGATAAATTTGTTAAAAAGTTATATTTCTAATTTTGCTAATGCAATAGGAGTTTGCATGACAAACCAGTGACGCTTCTCGAACAGAGAAGTTCACTCGGAGTGTTCATTTGAGCATGGCCTCTCAAACAGAGTACATTACATAAATTATAACTGTGTGTATGGAGACAGTAACTTCAGAATACAGGCAGCTCATACAGTCTGCAGTTTTGAACCTGTCCCTGGAATACCCTCAATAAAATATCAACTGTAACGCTTCTTTAATACAAAGTGCATTCAGATTCCAACATTTTCCTCGCAGCTCGCTGCTGATGCTCTGAAAGTCAGCTGATGAGTGCGCTGAAAGGGGCTGGAGGGACATGCGGAGGTGGTATTAAGTGCTGTAACTGAATCCAGGAGTGTATCTTTAAATTAAAAAAACAAAACAGCGTCACTAAAACTGATACTGTATATTTTGCACTAAATTACTTGATTTCATTTTTGCACACAAACTCTTCTTACAACAAGTATCTAAAGATGGCGCCGCTCTTGCAGCAGCTGGCGTTACTGTGAGTGTCTTTTCTTGTTTATGGGACTAGATTCTTTGTGGCATGGGTGTTGTAGCAAATATTTCTTTCCCACTAGGAATAAAGTGGTCAATCTGTCATGTTGTTGTTGCTGCAGAAAATAAACAATAACTAGTCTGGTCAGCTTAATAGTTCATATAAGTCACTCTGATGGTCTGTGGGCCCCAAAATGAATAAAGGACAAATACCTTTTCTCTCTAACAGCACTATGTCAAAAGTGAAAACAAAGCCTGGAAACTGATAAACCCGCATTTTTGCTACTGGTGCATTAAAGCCACTATGTGTAGAATTTGAAAATGTCCAACTTTGGCACAGCTCAGACGTAGTATCAAAAAACCTTGGGATTGAAACTTGGGCTCTAAAACTACCCTCCCATTGTAAATCACTGGCCAGACACACAAAAAACTTTTTCAGGAATTTCTTTTTTCATCTGTGACATCAAGGATTGGATATATTTTTATTTTTGGATGTCCAGCCAACCCAACAGATGCAGATTAGTTTAAAAGTCCTGGATTCGTATTGGTGCATGATTTACAGCGATGTTAAAGAGCAGTGAGGTGACGGGTACACATCAGTGGGCAGCTGGAAGTCTTTGAAGGTGTAGAAGGAGATGTCTCCGTGGTCCACCACAGCAAAGACCACTGGGATGTCTCCACTCTGGAAGGCCAGCAGCTTGATGGCTCGCAGGTCAGGCACAGGGCCGTCGAAACTGAGTCGCGATAGGGAGGGAATCAAATTACGGTGTCGGTTTTGTGAGCGATACAGGCAAACATACTCGGATTCAAATTAAAGCCACAATCTGTAACAATTGGTAAATTAATCAATTAGTCGATCAACAGAAAATGAAACGACAACAATTTTGATACTCATGTAGCAATCAGCTCCTCAAATGTGAGGATTTCCTCTTTTTCCCTGTGAATTTAAGTCTTGAAGCGCTGCTCTGACAAAACAAGCAATCTGAAGACGTTCCAAGTTGTGATGAGCATTTCTTTGTGTTTTCTGACATTTTACAGACCACATGATTACTCAAAAATAATCAACAGATGATCAATTAGTTAATTGCAGCTCTATCGAAATCACTGAAAGAAAGATGAGACAAAGGGCCATTTATCGTCAACCCTTGTGGTATTTATTTAATCTGAGTCAGATGTCTGTTTTCTGTATGCCAATCTTGAGTAAATATGCCTGCAGGCAGTTTGTGTGTTTGCTTACCTGCACACACACATGCGGGAGTACGGTTTCCCCGGGTTGCTTTTCTTGAAGTCAGCCACCGTATCAGGTTGGTAAACACTGAAACAAATCCTCCACTCATCTGACCCTTTTAACCTGAGAGGACAAAGCACACCCTGTCCTGAATGACAGACTCTCCATTACAGTTCAATAAAACATCCGCATTGTACAACAGAACAACGAGAACAACGAGACAGTGACAAACACCAGAGCCGCAGCATCTCACTGCTTTGTCTCAAGAGTCTTCATGGGTTTGTAAGTTAAAGATCAGAAATTGTGCCAGCAGCGAGATGAGCTCCATTCACATAGTCCAAATTGTAATTTATTTTCCTTCACAGGCGACTGAGAGTCTCTGTTTTCTAATCACAATTAACAAAAAGTAACTGCATGAGATAACATTTCTGTATCTGGACTACAGGCTTATATGGTGCATGTTTACACACAGCAGGTAAGGTTAAATTAGTTGCCTCTTGGACCCCGACCTTATTGTGAAACAATGGCTCACTTATCAGGGTTTCTGCAGCGTTCACAAAATCAAATTTAAGACCTTTTTAATATCACCCAGAATGCAATTTAATACCTTTTTTTAACTGTCATACCAGTTTATTGTTATATATTGTTATTGTTATATACCCAAACCCAATAGGGTCAATAAGGCTTACAATTATTTATTAAGTACATGAATTTATTGACATTTTTATGACATTTTTGTCAGTACTTCCCACCTGTATATAACAATAATTCCTAGTAATATAGTTATTCAATTAATGTGACCTGTACCCTGATAAATGGCAGAAAATTCATGGATGAATTAAACTATTTTTTGTGCTAAAACTGACACATGCCCATTATGAGTCAGTGAGCTTCCTAGCTGCTGTAGCTGGCACTAGTGACGGTGTTTGCTACAGATCTGATGGGGCTGACTGAAACTCACATAAAAAAGGATAATACAGCCTCCTGCACACACAATGCACTGTGCCTCCAGTCTCACTTCTGGTTTATAGGTGTATGACGTCTCCTGAGTCCTGACAGCCCGCAACCACATACAAAAAAAAAAAAGTTAGAACTAATGTTACGGTCTACAGCAGGCCTTTTGTGAGAGAACAGAATTCAATGCTTTTGAAGACTTTTCAAGACTTGCAGATACCGTTAATTTAAGTGTATTAGTGTGTGTTTGGGCTGACAGCAAAGTGATAGGACAGGCTCCTTACTATGTGTCAAACATTCAGCTGTGGAAACTCACTTATTTAGACTTGTAGAGGCTACTTTGAGTGAGTCCGTTTTAGTCTGACTAATGATCTCTCCTTCCCTCCCACTGCTCTGTTGTCATGGATAAAGGCGTCTATAGACTGTCCGCTAACAACAACCGGACAGGTTCATTGCATGTCACACCGTGCAAGATGTGGCTAATAAAATCCTGTCAGGGCTGTTTTCAGTCTAACGCCTGCTTAGTCTCTCCTGACTGAACCGGTATCAGGTAAGACAAATTATCTTTACCAATTTCCAGTGTAAAAACAGGAAATAGAAACAAGTGATACCTGGATGCTCCCTCGAGTAAATGTGAAGATTTAATCACACTGATTTTATCCAACAGCTCCCCTGGAATAAAAAACAAACATCACTGAATCAGATACAACTAATCAATATAGATTAAAATCCAGAAACAATATTAACTCTGAATTTACTTTACAGACTAAGCCCATGCGCTCTCACCAGTGGGGATTGGTTGCCTTGGGTCATGTAAAGGAGTGACTTCCCTGTTCCACAAGTGTGCTGGTCGGCCTTTACGCCTCCGCTGCCGCCCCGCCAGGAGCTCCCGATACTCTGCCCAGTTTCTGCACCGCCGAACCTTGAAGGAACTCAGAATGTGATCCCCCATAAAGTGTACCTTTTATAATCACTTAACAATAAACATGATTTCCCACCACATACTTCCAACAAAATTTGTGTGGAACATTTTCAGTTGCATTTTGATGTTATGTTACATATGCTACAAACCTCTCTGTCTTTGTTGACATCCCACCGGCGCCTATGCTTGTCCTTTTCCCTCTTCTGCTCCTTTGAGGACATCTTCACCTTCCGCAGGTTTATTCTCTGCCTCCAGGGGGCGACGTCACAGACTCCCACAGCTAAAGACCCAGGGAGCAGAGAGGGGTTTGGAGGGGCCAGGCAGCTGGAGAGGCGCTCCCTGGAGCCCAGGTCTGGGAAAGGGATTGAGCTGAAGTCCCATTGTGAGGAACCAGGGGCGGGCTGGTGATCCGATTGGTCCCCGAGAACATCAGTCATCCACCAGGTCCTGCCCCCACCTTTGTCTGCTGAACTTGCAGCAGCAGTCTGGGTCCCTGAAGTCCCTGGAGATGTCATCAGGTGTGACTCAGGAAGTGTTTCATCCTCCTCACCTTCATGAACGCATTTATCCTCCTCCATTCTGTCAGTTGTGGATTCTTCTTGTACTTCAGTATGACTACAGCAAGAACAAACATTGTGTAAGCCTCTGATTTACATAAGCCTCGCTGCACTGACTAGTGATGGAAAATCTCACACGTTGTTTATTTGATCAACACTTTTACAAAAGATCACCAAAAGAGCTGCAATAAAATTTGTCAGGGTATGTTGGTGGATTGTAATCTGTACAGTTGTCACTTTCTGAATAGTTTAGTCGATTAATCAATGAGTTGATCAACAGAAAATTAACCAACAATTGCACAACAAAAGCACCACAGGAAGTCATTCCTGCCTGTGGCCATCAGACTCTTTAACTCCTCCCTCTAAGTGTCAGTCTGTATGACCCGAAGTCACTAAACTGGACATTGACCATTAACATCTCTGCAATACTTGAGATAAACCGGTAAATCCACTTTGTACTTCACACTTATTTTAATTTTATACTTAAACCCACTTGGTACTTAATTTATCTGACCTGTATTATAGTGTATTATATTTTTTGCTTAGTGCTTCTCTTCCTGTGCGCACTGACGTGACAGTGAGCAGCTGTAAGAAAAGAGTTTCCCCTCGGGGATCAATAAAGTATTTCTGATCTGATTCTGAATTGTGATAACCAATCATTGTCAGTTATCATTGTCAACTGAATATCTTTGGACTGTTGTTCGGACAAAACTAGTTATTTGGAGATGTTACCTCGGACTCTGGGAAAGTGAGATGATGACACTTTATAGGTTTCACAAGTAAAGGGGAACTCCACCGATTTTTATACATCAAGATCACTTTGTGTGGAGTTTGAAAAACGTGGGCATTTACCAGCCAGGGAGAATTTATCAAAAGATGACATCAAGTTGTATTATGGGAGTTGTAGGATCCAGCATTTTTGAAGACTGACCCATGTTATGGACTAACAGTCAGGGTATCTCGGCCTCTGCAACATCAATTTTGACCATTCTTTTTAACCTTGCAAATTAAAAAAGAATAACTGAACAATAAAATCTAGTTGTGTCCCAAATCACTGTTTGAATTCAGTCATTCACGCTCACAAGTTGGACGCGTAAATAAAATGGCGGACAGTAAACAGAGTGCATCATATAGTAAACAGGGAGAGATTTTTTACGGGGCCTCTGTTTACCTGGGTGTTGCGGTGGGGGTGGGGCTGGGGCTGCGCTTCCTCTTCAGTTGTCTCCCTGCTCTGTCACGTGACTGAGGCAGGTTCAGCTGCCTCGCATAGGACAATGGCTCCGAACTGTAAGAAGCCAAACACAACACCCACGTTATGCTGATGGCGAATCCTGGACTTTCACAGCAACTTCATCCAAAATACGGAGTCACTAAAGATCCAGTTGGACAGGATTCGTTTCTCCAAACTACGTAATGAAGTGCATGTCTAAAAATGTGAGCACAGATAACAGACTGATAGATGGAATACACTTCTTTCATTTCTGTCTGCACCAAAGTGGTGGACCGACCGACATCCCTACAGCTCTGTTGCTTTCAAACCTACTCCCTCTTATATTTCAACGCCCGTCTGAATGGGGCATTAAGATTCTGTTACCTGGGATCGAATCTGTGCACCACATAGCCAAGCCTCTTCAAATGCCCGAACACCTTTGTGATGAAAAAAAGAGTCATTAGACCAGTTCAGCAGTGAAGTCCTCCTTCAGAATATCTGCTGGACATTTACTTGTACCTGATATTGCTGGAGGCTCACTGTGCTCGAGGACAAAAATTTCTCGTACCCGTCCTGGATGGACAGCGGCAGGTCCTGGTAAAACACCTGCAGGTTTCCCTGTTCACACAGTACGTTGCCACTCACAGACGTCATCAAGTAATATTTTACAGATCACAGGAGCTGCAGCTCTTAAAGTGTTAAGTAAATATTACTGAATAACACATGTGTCCTAAGAGGGTAAACCACACCCTGGTAAAACAGGTTTTATCTGACACTCACACACTCCATCAGGTAGAGAGCCTCTTCAGGGAGGAGATACTGCTTGCCGCTGGCAGAAAAGCCCATCGTCTGCCAAAACTTTCCCTACGTAAAAAACAATGTTGTAAGACACGGTATGATAATTTGACTAACATTTTATAAAAAGAAATGATAGAGGAGGAAGGGCAGAAGTTATCAGCTTATCACGGGGTGTTTGCTTCACTTAGTGAGACAGTACTCACAGCTGGAGACTGAAGCTCCACTATCTGCTCACTTGGAATCCATGCGGCCTTCACTAGGTTTCCTCTACAGTAAAATAAAAACAGACAGCATCGATCTCATGCACAACCTGAGCCTGCTGTTTTTTATCCAAAGCATTAACATGACAAGAAAAACTCCACAACAAGCCAACAGACAAACATAAATAAATAAATAAAGTGGTTATGGCGAACGTGTTAGCAAGCAGCCGCTTATTAATACGTGCTGCAGATGTGGATCGACGTTAGCATTTGTTTGGACTAGTGTTTGTATCCACCTGATGAATGACCGTCCAGTATTCACACTACTTTGAGCTCTGGTTTGATCTAAACCAACTCCTGAGAAAAACATCTGGCTCTTTAGCTAATAGATGGTCAACTTCCTTCATCGGTTAGTTGTTAACTTTGTCTGTCTGCTGTTTGGTTGAGAGCTCAGCTCTGAAAACAGCTGCTGGGAACAGGGTTGATGACTGAACCTAAATGTGCCATAAATCCAAATCTATCAGCTAAAAGAGGCAAATTTGCATTTTCATTATGTTCTAATGCAGCTGCAAGCAATGACGTCGTTGTTGATGCATTCAAGGACATTCAGAAACATAAGCTTTCGAAGTCGTTTGCCAAAGATCAAACGTTTTATATTAGAACCACATTGTCATTTTCACAAAGTCTATGTTTGCTTTTTGTTTGTCTTTCACGTCGATGACAACAGAGCTCATGGATGTCAAACCTTTCAGCAGCTGAGGCCAGAATCTCAGATGGCAGAACATCCTTGAATGCATCACTAAGGAGTGATTTGAAGAGCTGAACAGACGGATCATACGTCAATAATTATGATTGAAGATGGATGGATGCTACGCCTACTCACAGCTTCTCCACTCTCTCCTCTGATAGGAGGCTCCAGTGCTCATTCAGACTCTGCTCAAGCCGCCGTCTTTGCTCGTCTGAGTCATTGGGGAAGAAGTCCTTCTGTCCTCTGACCGGGATCTTGTGACTCCTGGACCGGGCTGCAAACAGTTCAGATGGACTGGAATGTAAAGAAAGACAACGAGGCTCAGCTTCAGATATTTGACACTTTAATCACTGTTTTAAATTGAACTTGGGAGTCGGTGCAGACGCGGTCATCCTTACAGGAAACCGCTGTGCTCGTCAAGTTTATAAAAGAGCTTTCAACAAGAAAAATGTGTGAGCAGCAAGGATCAATGTTTTATATCCAGATTTATCAGTTTTGATTAAGTTGGATTCTTCAGTGATGCAGAACAACTGCAGCTCTTGCTTTTGGAGAAAATAAAAGCACTGATCAGTTTCTGTCCCAGTACTGATGTTATTAGAAGACTTTGATATCGACCAGACCCACCTGACCGATTAATGTAAAATATTGTTTCTTACTAACTGTGACAGTGCAATTTTATAAACATTCTACATCAATATAATTAAAAATTTTAATTAAGCCCTGATTTAGAAGAACTGAGAGTTGGAGCAGACCTCGAGCTTGTTCCAGATATGCGGTGGAGAGAAACTGAACGCTGCTGCTGCATGTTGAGTTTTGACTCTGAGAGGTCTGAACGTCCTTAACGTAACAGCAGATCAGAAATGTATTTTGGCCCGAAACCATTCAGCGCTTTATAAAACAACAGACTAAAGATGGAAGCATGGACAGGTTTTTCTAAATCCGGGTTGAGACATAAGTCCTCTAATTCTTGCTATATTTTCAAGGCAACAGTAGGCTGATTTTGTAAATGTGTGTGTTGTTGTGGATGTTAAAACTTGGGTTTGAGCTCAAAACTGCACCAAGACTGTAACATTATGGATTCAAGGTGAGCACAGACTTTTAATCGTTTAATCTCCTAAAAAAAAAAAAAAAAAAACAACAACAAGAAAAAAGCTCTCTTTCTGTTAAAGATGCAAAATACATGACTATCTGACATAAAAAGTCTGTGACGGGTTAGTGCATGCAGCAATGTGCATAGTATTTCTAATTCTTAAGGGAAGCACAACAACCAATTTCATCCTAATGTGTTATTTGTTAGCTGCAGGAAATAGCAGTCACATAGTTTGTTGCATGTTAAATCACTTTGTACAGCTGCATATTATGGCTCACAGTATTGTTTATTTCCAGTGTCATCATGAGTCATAAGGTTATGAGTCACTGCCATGGGACCTCGCCCTGACATGTTATAGTCAGTCGACTGCATGATGCCTTGCCTATGGGCAGAAACATGCCGTGAGATGCTGCTGAAACGTCCCTTTTTTTAAAAGTAACGCTAACGTTACATTTCCAACCCCACAAATTATTATTAATTATTATTAATTTACAACAATTACCTTTTTAGATCTATAATACCAATCACTACTATGATTCATAAACTACTGAATAGCTAGCTTATGCGTTTTATAAACATTTAACAGGTGTTTTCGTTACATTAACGCACCACAACCACAAAACTTTGCTAACTGACAGGTAAGTGAACGTCCCACCATGTGAAGCGTTTAAGAGCTCAGACAACAGAAAATGTATGTCAAACAGCCACTGAGCGAGAAAATATGTCAAAGTTATTGCTCCCCTGTCGATACATTTACTGATAATTGCTAATAAAGACAACAACGCACCTTAATATTTCACTAAAGAACTTCCCTTCGGTGTCTGCCTTGTTTTCGTCCGCCATGTTTATCGCTGTCCGCCGCAGATCTCCTCTGGGTCCTGGTGCCCGTCATATTCAGTAATGTCACACATGGCCAGCTGAAACACAAAGAGCTGTTAGGAGGTTTGTCCTGTAAGTGTTAGAAATTTAGCTTCACCTAACTGCAGTCACTGTTTTTTTTTCTGGAATAAACACAATTCAGCCAGTACATTGTGTTTCCAACTGCAGCTATGATTCACTTCTTCTTTTCCTTTCAGGGGTCACCACAGCGAATCATGTGCCTCCATCTAACCCTGTCCTCTGCATCCTCTTCACTCACACCAATTAGCTTCATGTCCTCTCTCACTACATCCATAAATCTCCTCTTTGGTCTTCCTCTAGACCTCCTGCCTGGCAGCTCCAACCTCAGCATCCTTCTACCAATATATTCACAGTCTCTCCTCTGAACACGTCCAAACCACCTCGATCTGGCCTCTCTGACTTTATCTCCGAAACATCTAACATGAGCTGTCCCTCTGATGTCCTCATTCCTGATCCTGTCCGTCCTCGTCACTCCCAAAGAGAACCTCAGCATCTTAAGCTCTGCTGCCTCCAGCTCTGCCTCTTGTCTTTTCTGCCGCTACGATTCACTTAAAGGCCCAAAAGGCTTTTCATCAGACATATTTTGGATTCCTTACTGTTTGCAAGTATGAGATACTTATTTGTGCTGGCTTGTTTTTGAATAAAGTTAATGAATTTGAATTATTCTGGGATAAATGCATGCACTTCCCCAAACTTGTCTCCTAGAAAATAAATGTGTTTATATACAGCTAATTTGTTTTACCAAAAACATTTTGTGGAAACATAACTGCGGCATGGATAATGTTCACTAATCATCTTCCTCAAAACATATTTGCTGTTGCAAATTAGTCGTATATAAACACAATTTCTGCTTCCCCACCTTGAGATTTTGTTGCAGCTCTTGATCTGAGAAAGCGCCTCATAGTTACACTTTCAATTTTTGTTTTCTTCACAGTGAGGATAATATGTGAATCATTTAAAGCTCATTTAAATAACACTGGTTTAGTGAAGTAAGTCTGGCCTATCTGGGAGTCTTGCTTTATGAAACATTGCTCTTCAGCAACTGTAAATCAGAAATCAGAATCAGAAATACTTTCCCGAAGGGAAACTCTTTGTTACAGCAGCTCGCCTTTACGTCAGTGCACACAGGAGAAAGTACTAGCAAAAAAATATAATACACTATAAAAACAGGTCAGAAAATAAATTAAGTACCAGGTGGGTATAAGTATAAGATAAAATAAGTGTGAGGTACCAAGTGGGTTTACCGGTTGATGATGATAATACAGTATAATAATACAATGTAATAATATAAGTAATAAGTAATAAGCAGAGGTGCATGTACTGTCGAGTTAAGTGTAGCTTATTGAGATTATTAAGATATTGCACAGCAGTAATGGAGGTATATAATATCAATGTCAATAAATAAGAAAAACTAACATAGGAAAACTAAATATTGCACGGGAGTAGTACACAGAATATTGCACAATTATTCAAGTATGGCAGAGATGTAATGATCAATGTCCCGTTTAGTGACTTAGGGTCACTAAACTCTGACAATGTAAAATATTCATCAACATCAGTAAACTCAGGAAACAGATGAAATCCAGTTGCATCAGTGCCGCAGTTCATGGAATAATATTTTCGATGTATTTTCTCTGTCACAAATTACAATCCTGGCAAATGTTGATGGTGTTTCATGCAGCTGTAAACTATTATCTGCAAGAATAAAAGCGTTTAACCGATGTTTATATAAACTCCATGAAATAAAACAATGCTGGGTTAAGTCTGAGTGAATGATTTGTTAAACACTTACATCGTTTTGCTGCTGTAGCTTTGATAGAGGAAGTAAAGCAACAATAAGGAGTCAAGCTGCATGCGTATCAATATTGTTGAAATAAATTCATGACAGCTTTTACACCATGGCCACCTAACAAAGTAACAAGCCGTGTTTAAGTCATCCTGAATGTTACAAAGTGTGTTTGTACATATTTTAAACCACGGTTAGGTAACTTATAGCCTCAAGCAACAGTACTGTTACTATGGTTACAGGCAATTTATATACATACAGTACATAGAAGTGGGAGAGGCCATTGGCTCCCGAAGTGTTTGATCATTTCACGCGATCTTCCTCAGGAGATGGAGTTTGCCACCTGTCGTGGAATTGTAAATGTTCAAATTAAAACATTTCCTGAGCTCTGTAAGGATTTCTAGTTTACAGTATGTTGGCAGAAAAGTTGAGGTTCAAAGTTTATTCTGGAGCTTGGAAACGTTTCAAGGCCGCTGTTATTATAAAGGGTCCAAAGGCTGCATATTGACCAGTGTCCTCTTTTGCTGAAGTTTGCTGTCCTCCGCCTGATTCAGCTGCATGTTGCTGGGAAATGTCTTGAGAAAAGCCCTCTTCACAATACCTGGGGCCTCATTTATTAAACGGACTTACGATCAATTTTGATTTTAAGTATGTGATAAAGATATATTTGTTTGTGGTGGCGTTGGCTCAAAGAACATCTGATGTGGTGCACATTTAAAGACAGGATCCAGGAAACCCTTCCAGCAATGTATTGTAGTCAAGGGTGGATTGTCTGTGGTTGGTGGATGATTTTTTTCTACACAAAAGAATATTATAAGAAAGTATTACAGATCTGAATAGTATAAACCAAATAATAATGATAATAAATTAGGTTATCTTTTAACTTACATCATTAATGCATCCACAATCTGGCACTTCACTGTTTTTTTAATTAACATAGGATTAAAATGGGGAATATCGGTTATCTCTTTGTTGGGAGTTATATAATCTTGGGCGAGTGGTCTAATCAGGAGTACATTTAAGTACCGTACTTAAGTACAAATTCAAGGTACTTTTTACTTGAGTATTTTAATTTTATGCTACTTTCTACTTCTACTCCACTACATCTCAGAGGCAAATGTTGTACTTTTTTCTCCGCTACGTTTGTCTGATCAGCTGGAAATTGCATCGTCACAAAGCTGACAACAGGGTTGTTTTTCTGAGCTCATGAAAAGTTGACTTTTTAGAGACTCGTGGTTCTCACGGGACAGCGATGAGGCCCCCGGACTTTGTATACTTTATATTTGTTCAGTTTGTCTGCCCTCTGAAGATTGATCAATCCAGTCATGTCTAAACTGTCAGATTCATCAAGGTTAAAGGACAAATATAAAAAATTCAAAAAACATCCCCAGAGCTTTTAGAAAGGTGCGGAATATAATTATCACTTTTCCTAAAAATATATATATATATATATTATGATTGTGAATTAATCATTTTAAAAATTGTGACGGGTCCAAAATGAATGTTTTGTTTATCTCTGTGTGAGATGTCTGACATTTGGTTCCTGCTTCTAACAAGGCTTGTGAGCCAATAGTATAACAACACTGATATCACGTGGTAAAGTTTACAGTTAGTGTGGAAAAAACGGACACTGATGTTAGCACATATTAGCTAACTTAGCTTAATCGTCCTAACAACAATAACTCGTAAAATTACAGTTCTGCATATTTAAACAAAATAAACAACAACTACCGGCAGCCATAGCCATAGATTGCCAAAATTAGGCAGCTTCAGTCCCTGAGGACTGCGTCCAGTTCCCTAACGTAATAGTTCCCTCAAACAATGTAACGTTACAATAAAGATGCGTATCAGAGGGCATTTAGAAGTGCGCCAGGGTCCGACAATAACAGCACAAGTTTATGCAGGGCAAGTTGATTGACCAGTCACTGGTCCGTCCAGGCCGGCGGTGGACTGGTCCGCCATTGTTGCTGCAAAAAACACTTCGACTAATGTTAGGCCAACATACGTGCTAGCTAATGTAAACTTTTACTGTAACTGTTAGCTGTGGGTTTTAATAGCATCCCTACAATGTACTGAACTCTTTGATTGGATTAAAATGTAAATATTTACCCAATGTCTTATAGTGTAAGGATGATTGAAATGTCATTTCACAGTAAGTGTTGCAATATGGGGCCCCTATAATTATTAAATGATGGGGGAAAACGGGTTACCTAAAGCTAGCGAGCCATATCCTAAGATTACCATAGATAACGTTACATGAAACACCACCGCACAAAGTAACCTAACTCTATAGCTATATGTTGCAAAATGATTTTATTACTTTAGCACAAAAGATTCATCACTTGATAAGACTTTAAGTCTCACGCCACTGACCATGAAATATGCAGGTTGTGCACTCACCTAGTGGCTAGATGTTATCGATGTTATTATTAGCACAATGAGTAATGTTTACAGATGCTGTTATTGGCTTATCATTGTGTTGTAATGGTGAGGAGTTTGGGAAATCACATCATTAAAAACCCCCGTTCAGTTGGCTATAGCAGGACGTTCACAGCGGGCAGAGTGTACTGTATACACAGTATGTATACTGATTCATTGTACTTTTATATCTTTATATAACTTTTCCAATACTTAAAAACTACCGACACTGCATATAACTTAAAATTGCTTGAAAATGTGTGGAATCATTTTCTGCAGGTTTACGGAGACGAAATGGGACATTCAGCCTTTTTCTTTCTCATGACCATCTCCACGGTGTTGGCCGGTAATTGTATACCTTTCCTTTGTGTGTTTATGTGCATATCTGTGGATGTATAAAAGGATACATTTAATGTTTTGTTTTTAATTTAAGGGCATTAGTCTGCAAATTTAAGGTGAATAAACTGAAGCTAAAACGATTAGTTGATTAATTGATGAACAGAAAATTATTCAGCAACTCTCTTTATAGCTGATTTAATGGTTTGTCATTTTTCAAGCAAGAAAAAAGAAATCTGGTTCCAGCTTCTGAAATATGAATATTGTCTGGTTTTCTTTGTCTTCTATGATAGACTGAGTATCTCTGGGCCAGACAAAACAAGACATTTTAAAATATCACTATGGGGTCTGGAAACTTGTAATAGCCATTTTTGATCTTTTATGACAGTCTTTATAGACAAAATTATTAGATAAAGTTATAATGAAAAATGTTTTTCTTGCATTTCTAAAACTGGCTTTAGGGGCATTTAAACACCACTACATGTTGTAGTTTGTCAAGCAGGGAAAGGACCCAAATGCAGACAGGGTAGGTGCAGATCAACCATTTAATGATAAGAAACACAAAAGTCTTACATAGAGTTCAGGTAGTCCAAAAACAATACAGACAGGGAGCAGGCAAGCAGTCAAAACCAAAAAAACAAGTCCAGTGGTGAGCAGGGAAATCCAAAACATTGACATTTGCAGACAATAAAGATGCATGGAAAGTGATTATGCCAGCTTTAATTGTGCTGTTTGCACCCCTGAGGAATGCAAAAACATCCCGACAAATGTTTAAATCAAATGCAAATAGACTAAAATGACCCTATTCTGAGTTATACATATTTATGCCAACATATTATTCATCACAAGTAATTATAGTTTGTGCAGTAACTCCAAAACATATCTCAGAAAGTAAGACATTTGCTTCGAAATAGATGTTGTTATTATTATTATATCATATTTAGGGCTCAGAAAACCACACTGATGTTTGTTGCCTGCTCTGTACATTTTCTTAACAAGATCTGCTTCTTGTCTCTGAGGGAGCGGTGTTACCATCAAGACCTTGGTATTCCCCACTGAGACCAGTACCAGTTATGTCGAGATGGTCCCTATGAAACCCCTGAACCTGGCGGCTTTCACTCTGTGCATGAATGTGGCCACAGAGCTCACCGGAGAGCGCGAGATCATCCTCTTTGCGTACCGGACTGCGGACTCTGATGAGCTCAATGTGTGGCGTGAACTGGACGGCAGGTAGACACTCTGAGAGCCAACAACACACTGATATTCTGCATTTAACATAGTGTTAAGGATTTAAGATAAGACAATATTTTGTGACCATATTCCATGAAATTTCCCCATTTACATGACAGAAATATTCCTCATACTACTACAAACAGTACTACTGCTACTACTACAGATAAATCTACTACGAATCTACTGAAATCTACTTTCAGTTTTTAAGTTCAGTAAAATAAAATAGTAATAAAAACTGAAAACAGAGATCAGTCAAAACAGACTCACAATAAGAACAATGCTAATGCCAATAATCATGACGTGTATTCATGCGGTATTATATTAAATATAATTTTACATTATCACACAATCAAGGTAATGCATTGAACTGATTTCTTTTTCCAGTGATCCATTTTCTAAGTCTGATCTAAATTGTTTTCTCTCCCGTGTTTATGACTTATGAATCTTTCATAGTTTCTTTTTTCTTTTTAATTCATCTGTGAAACAGGTGATGGTAACGTTTTTGCCTGTTAAGTTTTTTTAATCTGTGAAAACAGGTGAAAAGAAAAAGTTGTAATACTCATTTCGGCCACACGAGGCTGAAGTGCACCACCACCCCATGATCTTACTGTAATAGGACTAAAAGCTTTACGTTTTCTTACAGATGAGTTTTAATTTCTCCATGCACTCCAAACACAGTGTGTTAGCAAGTTATGTAACATTACTGTCATATCTTTCTTTTGGCTAGAAATGTAACTGAACCCCCTGTTTGACAGATGAAAAATAAAATTTAAGTAACTTAGAAAGGAGAGAAAATAATTTAGATCAGACTTAGAAAATGGACTCTGTTTTGAAAGGTGCATACAAATGAATTGTCTACGTGTGTTTAGATTGTCCTTCTACTTGAGTGGAGACGGTGTTCTCTTCCGAGTCCCTCAGCTCGGCGCCCTGCAGACCCACCTGTGTGTCACCTGGGATTCCAGTTCAGGTGCGGCTGCCCTCTTCATGGACGGGAAGAGAAGCTTGACCAAAATTTACAAGAAAGGTCACGCCATCCGCCCCGGAGGCAAGGTTCTCCTCGGTCAAGATCCGGATAGTTTCTTGGGTGGTTTTGATGCCAAACAGAGTTTTGTTGGGGAGATCGGTGATGTTAATATGTGGGACACTGTCCTCTCAGACGGCGAGATCCAAGACATGTTCTCCGGGAAGACACTGACAATCGGAACCGTGTTAGACTGGGACACTGCACAGCTTAAAATTAACGGGGCGGTCGAGGTTGTTAATCGTGAGCTGTAGCTGTAATGCTCACACGTGACACGACATGCTGCAATAATGTAGGCAACGTCATGACGTCAGGTGAGGCAATATAAAGCTCTGCAGTCAGAGGGAGTCAGTGTAGCCACATAACACCTACAGTTTGTGAAGCAGATTATTTCAATGGCATTAATAAAAACCTTTGCTGATAATGCTTGTTGTGGTGGAATATATCACATGATAACGTCAAACTAAGACTGCATCAGTACTCACCTAACATACACAAATTACACACACTGATTTAATTAAAAATGTGTTTGGGAAGATGCACTGCATAACATTAACTGGCATGCTTCATCTTGAGGCCCCGTCACTATGTCAGAATCTGGTTTTAAGACTGTTGCTATTTCAGGTTTGTGTTAATAAGTTACATGTGAACAGAAAAACTGTACACAGTGCAGACAGTGGTGAAAGAAAAGGGGTTTTGATTGACAGGGGTCCCGCCCTGGCAGGGTAATCTGGCCATGTTGTAAGCAACCAATTGCTTTGGGAATTAACTGAAATTTAATATTTTCTGTTTTTCAAAATAAAGTGGGATTGAGCGGAAAGAAAATACAATTATACACAATTTACTAGAGTGCACCAATCTCTTAAAGTAAAAGTGATAATGCTTAGAACAATTAGCTTAATTAATTATTCTTAAAAATAACTTTAAACTGCAGTCACTGATTGGTTTTTCTACCGGCATAGTAAAGAGATTTTATCATTATATCGAATGGCAACTCGGATGTTGTGACAAATGATAAATAACAGTGTGCAGTACACACCATGATAAACTGAACAGTCTACAAAAACCTTGAGTATAGGCCTGTGTGTTGTTTTAGCATCCTCTTGTGGTCCTTTAAGAGACTTTCTCCAACAGGAGAGCAGCTGTGCGTAGAAGTTGCATTCAGTCACAACTCATAACTTCTGAGTGGCTGTTTTAATAATCATATGGATTTTATGTTTGTGCAGTTATGTGACTTTCATGCTTAAAGTTGTAATATGTTGACAAGACATTCATTCATACCACTTGTGCCCGTTTGAAACATGCAATAGAAGTCGATCGGATTAACTGTTGTCGAGAAAAACGAAGGACAGAAATATATACTTTACATACAGACTGTCTTACATTTTAATTAGATGTGCATATGCGACTCTTGTGTCAATTTGCTGATATTAAAGGAATGTACAAGGCGATAGTGTATACAAAAAAAAAAGCACAAATTTGACACAGGTTTCAGGCACGGACGGGGTTCGAACCCGCGATCTTCGGTTTACGAGACCGACGCCTTACCACTTGGCCACCGCGCCTGGCAATGTAAATGGGGCACAGTATACCAATTTGAAGTAGGCTACTTCATAGTAATTAACTATTTAGAAAATATTCAAAATTCATGCTAAGTAGCTTCTGCGTCTACACGAGCTGTAAATTAGATCGGCTCGCCTGCAGGAAGGGAATATAATTCCAAACTCCATTCAAAATATAGACTATTTTGACTTTCTTAGCAGCCAACAGACTAACGTCAATCGCACCTTCACATAAATTAAGACATATTCCTATCCTAATCCCTCGAAAGCACTCAGCAAAACCCAATACACCTGGAGCACGGTTCAGTAAACTTTTGGATAGGGTTCGCTTGTGTTAGATATGTATTCTCCATGTGCCGGATCAGCGTACATCATGCAGGAGCTGGTGAGATGTGAACCCGTTAAAAATTAAAATGCACATTGACAGAATTCTTGCATGCAGCCGAATATCCAAGCAGATGGCCTTTATGATTGTGAGATGTCTTAGGTAATGTTTTATTAACTCTGTTTGTGTGTGGTGAAGTCACAAAAAAGGGGGGCAAATGTCGACATGAAGTTTGGCGTACCTAAGTCGCCATACAATGGAGAAGGGAATCTTGAGCGACACCGGAAGTAACTAAAGTCTCTCACAACAGATGGGATTTCAAGCTTTCCCTGAAACATGGTGGCTACAGATGTCATGCAATGATGTGAAAGTCGCATCTTTATATACAGTCTATGTCGCATGATCGTGCAGCGGACGGTGCGAGGATTGTGAGGTAAGTAACATGATTTAGTGAAAAATCAGCGCTAGTGTGGTAGGAAGAAACAAGCATGTACGTTAGCTCAGTCGTTAGCATGCTAGCAGAGGATCTCTTTGATAACTTAATACTTCTGTGCAAGATACTTGCAGCACCACGACTAGTTTAATATGCAGGCAAACAAAGCATGTTCGGTTACATTAATGTTGTTACTGTATGTTAGCTTTGCACATTTAACAGCATTCCAGCAAGCCGTGTCAAGTTGTATTAAAAACAACGTAGAATCGATAAACCCGTGCTGATCGACAAGCTTACGTGTTTTCCAATACTTCTTGCACGTCATTGTGAGCTATATTTCAGTTCGGCGTATCAAATAATATCAGTATATAAAGTTTAAATTTTATATAGGGCCTTTTACTGGAAGATTTCGATGCTAATTGCTTCTAATTGAAGGTTGATCTCTTGCAGCAAGAAATAAACCTCTACAATATGTCCCAGTCGCTGAAGCTACTATTATTGGGCTGAACGATAATTCAGTATTGATAATTTTATCGGCCTGTTGATATCATGTTATCGTTAGCAAAAAAAAAATGCTGTTCAAATTAATGATTCCATTTGAGGTCATTGCATTTTACATCAATGTGATTATTTTACATGTGATTTTTGCATACATTTGCCTCGGAAATCTGAATTTGTTTTAATATATATACATCATAAATTTCAACCGTATCTCCCAGCCCACTGCTGTATAAAGCAGGTAAACAAAGCATTACAACAAAGGGATATGAAAGCAGTACCACATGATTCCCTCAGTGTTTCTAAAGGACTAGATTGCTGTAATTTTTGAAATAAATCTGTTGGTAAAAACTCAAAGTTTAAGCCTCTGTCCAGTGTCTCTGACACAGTGGATTATAATCTGTCCAGAATACAATTTACAGTTTCATCCTACGGTAGAAGTTTCAAATCTAGCATTGCCCAGCGCCTAGTTGAAATCTCGGTGCGTCTTGTGTTCTTGTTCCAGTCCGATCTGCTGCGGCTGAGCCTCCCTGTCTGCTTCACCATGCCACTGGTGGTGGACGCTGTGTGGGCGCTGTGGAGCATTGGAGCTGGCATCTATGACTACTTCCACACCAGTGCCATGGAGGAGAGGATCCACACGCTGGAAAACGTCCTCTCTATCCACCAGTTCGTGATCGCAGCCCTGTCGGCAGGCCTCATCCTGCTCATGACCTACATACTGTGGAGAAAACACTGAAACCCCATTGACCAAGGCCACCCACCCACTAGATGTTGTTTTGCCGCAGGATATCTCAACCCTGATGTTGCCCAAAGTGATAATTTAGATTATCTGACGGCTCACACTTGAAGATCGAGCATGTTCAGTAACGATCCGGACGTCAGGAGCACTGACGGGCAACTAAACCATTCAACAAAGCTCCGTAAGGAGCGCAGTCTCTGAAAACTCGTCTGGTACCCTTCGTGTGGTGGGCGCTTGGTCTGTCTGTCTGTGTTTTGGATGTTATACTGGCCTGAGTAATACTAATACAAAATCATAACAGCTTCTCAAGGCAACTTTGCACTTGGACTTTTTTTTTTTTTTTGCCAAGCTTGAAGGACTTCACTGTCTAGAAAACCCCCTCTGAGGTAATGCCATTCATTTAAACATCTTCCCAGTGTGTGACGAGGGGTGAAGACGTTCAGTTGCTTTCTCTGAAAAGTGGAGACGCTTGAATGTAAAACATTGGATTTGTAACAGAAGCACTAACTGCAGTTGCTACTAAGATTTTTTTTTTTAACCCGTTATCACAAGATCACAACGTAATTGCCTCAAGATCAACGGTTTTCTCGTGTTTACTCGTAATAAATGGTCATAAAGTAACATTCTCTGTACTTTCTGTTCTGTTCTTATCTGAGATGCCTCTTCCTCTCAAAGCGGAGAGGAACAATATGCTGAAACCCACTTCGGATAGTCTGTAAGACGTGTGACTGTGCACATGAGCCCGTTATCAGGAGAGATATTGAGACTTTTAAGTCCACTGAACAGTGTCGAAAGGAAATAGCATCAGAGTTCAATCTTTATCTTAGGATATTAGGCAATATGATAATTAAGTTGTGATCTTGAGACAGCAGGCTTAAAAATTATTAACAATGACGGACGCTCTTTGTTTTAATAATTCCTCACTTTCTTGGGGGGGGGCATGTCCCACGAATGACTTTATCCAGCACTAGAATTTCATAGGTAAAACGGATAAAATTGTGTCGTCTCTAGTAGGTTTTTATGGGTTGGAGACACCAACACGTGACTCCCAACAAAATGGTGTCGGGCCATGAAGCTGCGGGGCCACGGCAGAGCTCTGCTGGGAGTGTGTGGCTGTGGTCGAACTTAGGGGGATCAGTAAACTGGGCTGGATTCAGCCCGTCAGACAGCCCTCCGAGCTGCGAGAGGGTCAGTCAGTGGTTCTAACTTGCAGAGTCAGTTTAACGGCTGGAAGTGATCTTGTTGCAGTAAAGATTATAATCAAAGCAGAGATTTTTAAAACGGTCTGTAATTATCGTGGTTCCAGGTGACGGCCCCGGAATAACAGGATGAGCAAAAACAAACTGAGTTCAAACACTGGGAAAAGAATTCATCCTGTATGTGACTGAAGAGAAGGAGAAGGGATTGGAGATGTCGGATGGAGGTTATTTATTTAGTGTTATCTAGTGTTTTGGAAAGGTTTTGTGTGTGTGTGTGTGTGTGTTTTAATTGCGCCATGCTTACATTTTTACCAACACTGCTTCCAGTCTGTCGTCCAAGTTTCCTCCAGTTTTTCTTACTGTGTTTAATGATTTAATCAAGTATCGGCCACTTTCACTCCTTCTGGGCCAGTGTACTGTATGCACTACTGTGTGTTACTCTGACAAACCACTACCATGGCTACCATTAAAGGGAATATGTTTGAATAATAAATCATATTTTAAGTCCAAGCTGTTCTTTGTCCTGCTTGTTCGTGTTTTACTTATAACCTATTTTCCCCAGTCATGGTTAACGAGTCGATTTTTGTGTTAAATAGAGAATCCACAATGAAAGAACGTTCTGCCCTACTTTATTATCAAAGAAAAAATTTTACTGGTAAATAAGTAATTTTAATAATCTGGATATCTGCTTCAATTGTGTGGTTTTTGTATCAATGTTATGTTAAATATGATGAAAATAAGATAAGTTAGTACTTTATTTATCCCAAGGGAAATTGTTGCAGCAGTTGCAGTACAAAGTAGGAAAGAGTGCAATATATAGAGTGCAAATATACACAAATACAAGAACAAAGATTATCAGTGAGGTGCCATAACCAAATGAACACAATGCCAGAGATGTAACAGGATAATGGTAAGTATCTCAGACATGTATGAGAAGTGGAATATAGCTGTGTATGTACAATATCAAATCTGAAGTACAGGTAAGTGTATTTGGATCGTTCAAAAAGTTCAATGATTATGTCCATGATATTGCACGTGATGTCTCATTGCACGTTATGACCCATGGTGTCCCATAAATCAGCGAGCTGTAATTAATGTTTGTAATCCACGGAGAGACAGTAATCCAAAGAGAGCGAGCGACTAAACGGAGCAGAAAATACTGTAAAAAGAAAATCTGCATAAAGCACGAGAAGAACAACAGCTGATGAGATGGAAAACATTAACGGAAAAACACAGGCACAATGCTACAGTGGTATGAAGATGGTAATAAAAAAAGACATTATGCAACACAGCATTTCAGAAGACTATGAAGACTAAGGTCTCCTCTGTAAAAGTCTACGGTAGTCCACACTCGAAGCTCCTTCAGACTGAAATTTCAACATCAAAAACTGAACAGAGACATGCGGTCAGTGATTTCCCTGGCTTTCAGCCGCTGAGGCCCACTGATGGACTCTGACTGGTTAGTTATTGTAGCAGCTGAGTAACACGGTTCAAGTACTGTGTGCTCATGAGCTATTTTAGTCCTCGGTAATATGTTTCAGGGTTCAGGGTTTAGTCGTGTGCAGGCAGTACTGTGCTCATCTTGAACCACATCAGGAGAGATTATTACCATGTAATATCTCTTTTAAACATTTTCTTTATATTTTTCAAAAAGCAATTTTGTATGTTTTTATATTCAAGCAATAATCTTTATAAAAATCAAACATTTCTATAGTGAAAATAAACAAAGAATGTTTGATGTGCTGATTAAATGGTGATGATAAATCAGTGAGCTCACTTTTCTCTAATGATGGAAAGAATATAAACACACACACACACACACACATATATACACGGGGGTGAAACAATGAATATCCATATCTAGAAATGAAATGATGTACACACTCTTGTGGTCATTTGTAATGTCAACAGCTTGAGTTTTTATAATTAGATGTGATGATTAATTGCTGGATACTGACATGAATTCCGCACTGACACTTCTTGATTTTTTTTCAAGACTATAAATTGTAATCATTCAATCAGTGAGTGGTTATAGACACTTCCGTTTGGCCTTGATTTTAACCGGAGGATGTCTCAAGATTACTATATTTTTAATGATTTTAAATTATTTGTGAACAGTGTCTTTATTAAAAAAAATGCGAGTAAAATCATATTATACACAACTTATCCTGTACTTATTTAAAACTTTTTTCATAAACAGCGTTATAATCAGTGACTTTCCTTGAGTCAGCAAGGTATATTTATTTGAATAACGTTTTGTGTCTCTGACCTTATTTAGACCTGGCTCGCCATGCTGTAGGCGGCAAACGTGCCTCTGCCTGCACCTCCTGCTTCCAGTTCCTACAAGGAGACCGGCCAATGTTCCCACCAATGAGAGCCCAGGTTTTTACAAACAAGCACGGTGATTGGGTAGAGCGGTCAGAAGGCGGGATCTTTCAACACAAGTCATAATGGAAGCTACAACCTACATTTGTCAGCTTGTCGACGTCGGGCCAAAGAATACGGAACTCATGTGGAGTCTGCCTTCAAAATAAAAGCACTTAATTGCTCAAGTGTAACTTTTAGATAACGTGTGTTTAATCTAGTAAGTATTTCCATGGAGATGTATTTCTCGTTTCCATAGTGACATCCGTATTACACAAAAACTGAGTGAAACATGGGTTTTGACGATTTTATATTTTAATTAGAAATTACTTAGAAAATACTAACCGGATAACCTCTGTGTTATTTTGTGATGCTTTCCGTTACCGCTAACCCAACTTGCCAACAGGCGCTAGGCGAGATATAATGCGAATTTTGGTGAAATTATGGCATCGAAACCTGTGATCGAACCGTGTGCCATTTCTGTTTTTAATCAGGTGTCGTTTGGCAGCAGCCTTCTAGTTCTTAAATGGTTAAATCAGAGTGCCGGACAATGCTAACCAGTTAGCCCCGGGGTTATTGCTAGCTGGCTAACTTCCTTAGCCAGTTGGCTATCAAGCCGCGTCAGCTTGCCGGAGTCTGATATCTTGTTTCGCGCATTTCCAGCCTGTTCTCCGACCTCTGTAACTGTTTAACCGGTACCTAAACGACAACATTAGATTGTAGCTTCACCAATGTCAAATATAAAAGACTGAAACTTCCATAATCCGCTTTTAAAATGACGAGTCAACAGTGTTTCTCCTAAGCGGCTGGTTTTGTGCAACCGCTGCTCTTTTGTTTTGACAAAGGAAGAGGACCTGAGTTTATTTCTTTTTTTTTTTTTTTTTTTTTAACACCACTTCACATCTGGTGGTGGGACGGTTTCTTTGGCCATTTTCTTTTCTTTTTTTTTTTTTGTTTTGGCCATGGCTCCACAGAAGCAGAGCTCCTCAGGTGGAAACCACCCGGTGGGTTTTGGTTCTGGAGGAAAAGCCAACGGGTTTTACCAGTCCTCCTCCTCCTCCTCCTCCTCCTCCGCGATGGCTGTAGCCAAGAAGCCTAACATGCAACTCATTCAAGCCGACCACGAGTTGTTCCTGCAGGCCTTCGAGAGTGAGTTGCTGCTGTCATCAAATGTATTTAAAGATATCGGTGTGGGAGTTTAATTTAAACTCACAGGAAGCGTTGCACTGTACATGTGAGTGGCGAGATGAGGGTCTGCATAGCTGGAGGAACAGATCATTTTACAGCTGACCTGCTACACTGGAATCAAAGAGTCATGTCCTTGTTGATACTGTACGCTTTGATTTGCTATTAATTAAAAGTGTTGCAGAGCTGTCATGCCTGTCGTACAACTCGCTGTAGCTGCAGGTTGTCGGGTTGTTTGCATATTTAAATCGAGCTGAACTTACAAGATTAAAAATAAAAAGGTTACAGGACACAGACATAATGGCATTATTTTAATCTGTCTGTTGCTGCCGTTTAGCCACGTGTTTAACAGTCTCCCAAACACTGCTGCAACACAGTTTACCTTTTTAATCTATCAGTTAAATTTAAACCAATCATATAGTTTATAAACTGTCAAAATGAGATGAAAGCAGAGTTACCTGACCACGACGTGATGCCTTCAGATATCTTATTTTGTCAAGAATGAAATATGAAGCAGAGAAAAGCAGGCAGATCCTCATTAAGCTGCAAATGTTTGGTATTTTTTCTCGATTAATGACTTACATGATGAGTTTATTAACAAACATTTCGTTCATTAAATGAATGATCGTTTCAGCACTAAGTGTACTGAGCTTATTGTGCTTTCTGTTTGGCTTGAAGCTTGTTTAAGATTCAAAATGTTCATTTAAAATGATGAATAATACCTAAAGGAATGTGCTGATGATGAAACTATATTTATTTGCAGAACCTACCCAAATCTACAGGTTCCTCCGCACCAGGAACTTGATCGCTGTGAGTGTTGCCTTTCCTTGAAAATAGTCACATGATTAACTTGACCATTTGAAATAAGAGGAAACATTTTTGTACCTCTTGCCACATTGAAGTAGAACTGTAACACTTCATCTCTCCCTGTTACGTTTCAGCCTATATTCTTGCACAGGACGCTCACCTATATGTCCCACAGAAACTCAAGGAATAACGTCAAAAGGTAACAAACAAACAAACAACTCACTGAGCCTGTTGATGTGCTGCTTTGTGTCCATTCACGGTGGTTTTCCAGTACGTCACAGGTTGTTGTGATGCAGAAAATCAAATCTTATTTTCTTAAGGAGAGTGTTCATAGAAAACATTTAGTCTTAGATCAGTTGTGTTTTGGGTTATCTTACTTCTTGTATCTTTTGTATGGCTTTGTTTCTCTCAGTTTTAGGTTTCATGGAAACGTGGTGTTAAATAGTTTGTCTCTTAAAAAGCAGGTCGACTGTTATCTGGAGTGAAAGTTAACCGACGTGTCGGCTGCTGGAGGTGGGGGCTGACTGGATCAGTTAAAGCTGAGATAGGAGAGACGTTTTCAGTTAGGCTGCTTTGCATACAGGCGCTGCACAAAATACACATGGGGCTGCTTGTGGTTCAGTCTGCACTGAAGGGGTGTGTAAAAACACAGAGAGCCTTGTCTGGTGTTAACACATGGATGTAATGTTACAGGACTGCAGGTTATGCTTTTTTATTCTGTGTTAAAAAGCTCGGGCTGCATAATTGCGTCAAAAATGGCGACAAAAACTGATTTTTTTTTTATCAGCTTCTATTCGACTAACACCAAGTAGGTGCAAGTTGAATATTGGGTGATATTAATTAGTTTTTCATAGCAACCAAACATCATCTGTGTCTAAGTCTTGTTAATAAATAAGTGTTCTTGCACAGCTGTTTGTGTGTTTTGTAGAAATATGTATTAATTGTCAGAAAAGTTATTGAAATAGTATTGTGTTGGAAGTATCATATTGACACTGGTATCGAAAGATTTCCAATGGTGCCCCGCTGTGCTGCCAATAAATCGGTGACAGTGGTTTACCGGCGGATAACCTCCGACATGAACACAAGCTGGCAGGTGTTTGTTAATGTTTGTTGTTGTTGTTGTTTATGTTGTTGATATGGTAATCGATGCACATGTAAGAGTTCCTGTTGTTTTACAGGGCAAGTGTTCATGTAATGTTTTAAAGATTTTTAGGAAACAAAATCTCTTTCATCCTTTTAATTATGACTTTAGTATTTAGATTTACCGTCAAAATAAAACTTAAAAAGAAAAAGACAACATACATTTTGGAAGATACAGCGTTTTTCTCAATTTAATTCTTGCTAAGCGTTATCTGAAACACCATCAGCCTATCTCTGTTCCGATTATCAGTCCTTATTTGGACATGCACTCATCAGACCGGTACTTCTCTGAGTCACTGTCATTTCTGTTCACTGCTTTAAACTTAGTTGGAGACTAAAAAGCCCCTCTAAATCCCCTTGAGGCACATTTGTGACATTGGGCTATATAAATAAAATTGACTTGAAAATTAACTTAAAAATGGCAGCCGTTAGAGGTGTGTTATTCCTGATTTGAAGTGGAGGTAGTGAACCAGGCGACGTGTCTCCTGCAGCTCGGCTCAGTTTCGCTTTCTGCTGCACTCGTGCGTGCTTCAGTCACATGAACCGCTGCTTGTGATTTGAGATGAATAAGCTCCACTCAGGGCCACTCCACAGTTATTAACTGTTCCCAAAGCATGAATTCAAATGAACTAAAGAAACAGAAAGGCAGTGGATGAAATATATGTACATAACAAATACATAACATGTTGTTAATGTTCTTTATTTATTTGATCAGAAACTAAACATCAAACTAGTTTAGGTGTTAGACATTTCATGCTAATGTGGTAATGTCAGTCTCTTTTAAGGCTCTGTGACCTAAATTGGCTGTGTGCAGTACTCAGTTTCTCTCTTGCGTTGCCTGTAAAATGGGTCCATAACCGATCCCCCTGTGCTGGATCTCAAGTCCTCTTGATGTTTTATGTATGCAGCTGTAAGCCAGTTAAAGTAGAAGGCACCCAGCCGACAGTAGCAATCATTTTCTCCTGGAGAACACTAAAATAATGGCTTTCACGTGATAAAGTAATGTACCAGGAATGAGAGTTCGTACGTATTTGGTTGATGCAGTGAGTTGCTGGTTGTTCTTTTAATTGAAATGAATGAAAATATGGAGGCTGAGACTTTTTGATTCAGTGCTAATGTGTCTGTCTGAGCACAGCCTAAAGATGTAACGGTGGTTTCTTGCGATCTGCACGGCTTTGCATGGCCTCACACAGGTGTTTTCAGTTACTTTGGCTCATTAGACCTCTGCTCAGGTTGAGATTGGACAGAACTGGCAATTATATGAGGCCACCAAACTCTGTGTACTAATTGGTGCGCTCCAAAACCCCACCAACACACTGCCGATTCGAGCCAGGTGGGCATGCTTTCCATTTAATTTCAGTTCAGCACACAAAACGGCACATGGTGCTTATGCAGACTTGAGTTGACAGCTTGTGCGGCGTGTAAACAAATGGTCACATCTACCAACAGCATCTTAAACGAACAGTAACGCTAATAAACACAGATCTCACATGGCTGAAACCGAATGGAAAATGTTCTGCACTGTCTCTGCCAGCACTTGAAAGCTGTGGAAAAAAACATCACACCTGCCGCCTCATATGCTGCTTGCACAACAGGTTTCTTCTTTACACCGTACTTGCTTCACTCCAGTCTGATAATAGTATTCAGATATTCAGCAGCACCTGCCATCGATGTAAAACATGGAAAACGTAAAACATCAAAAATACTGTTAAAATGGTAAAGAGCTGATGTAGAATCAACTGCACGAACAGATGTCGACTGCTGAAGGTTGTCTGTGCAGGACGTATGTATACATATATGCATGTGTCAGCAAATTAAATGCCTCACAGACCACTGTACTACAGATCACTGCCAATTCTGATGGCCTTTACTTTTTAAAGATTTGTTTGTTGTTGCATTTTATTAAAACAAGATCAAACTAGTTTCATGCTATATCTGCATTAGTCTATAGCATGTATATCTGCATTAGTGTAACAGGACCAGGATTAGGATACTGTTGACTTGTTTGGGCACAAAATGACCATTAGAAGTTATAGCAGATGATGTTAGTCAGCGGACTGAATCTATCCAGAAGAAATTCATTTGGCTCTGACCTATCTCTGGATAGAAATCCTTCCCCTGTATAGCGGTCTGTTATTCTGCCTGTAGGTCAGTGTTGGGTGGTGGTGTTGCCACTAACCCCTGCTGTTTGTCTGCATGTACAGGAAAAGCTCCAAGGTTGACAATCTGTTGTTCAAAGTGGAAAAGATGAGAGGCGAACAGGAGACTCACAGGTAAACACTCAGTCCTGCACTGGTTCCACAGAGATTTCATGTGTCCTGTTTGTCGCTGCTGCTGATATTTATGTTCAAAAGCTTTCTACCTTAACAAGGAGGAAACCTGAATATGTGTAATATTCTTACATTTCATTTGCCATTCAAATTGTCAATTTTAAGATATTGAATATCAACACTTAATGGTTGCAGCTCTATCTCTAAAATATATCTATAAACTAGCTGCTTTACAAAACTCATCAGTGGAACCCAGGTGATATTGCCTGTATTAGAAGTGGGTGATATGGATAAGATCACAATATGTACTTGTTTCATGATAAACAGTAGTACATTTTCTGGAAATTGAATTTCCAGAAGAAGAGAACAGTTTCTCAATTGAATAAATGAATAAAATAAATATGTAAAATAAGACTGAATGTCTGTTTTTGGTTAATCCAGTGAATCAAATACCTGAAAAATCAAGATGATGCAACAATCCTGCCTAAGCAGTCTCGCTCACTGATTTGCAACATTTCCTGCAATGACTAAACACAACCAGAGATATTAAAGGGATAGTTTCCTTAGTAAAAACACTAGTATAATGTCTTGTGGCTGACACATTTATATCTTCTGATGAAATATATCATCATATCACCCAACCACAACCTTTTTTATCTAAGACAAAATCTTTCTGTGAATGGAAATGTTTTTCTGTTAATTAGCAAAACCGCTAGGAAAAAGCTGAAAGTTAGGTATTACCAAAGATTTTATAGTTGTCTTCCTGGAGCTGTTACATCACTACCATTCACAATTTGTCCTCCATATTTTAGCTATTTTCGTATGAACTTTATTTACCTGAATGAAAACCTGAAAATTAGAAACTACTCAGGGAGCACGTACCTTTGCACAAAGGTCTAAATTCAATAGTCTGTTATCGCGTTATGAAGATAACTCGCAGTATGGAAACCTGAATATATCAGCAGGGACTTGCTCGTTTCAGTCGGTGCTTTCCTTTAAATCCCCATATTCTATTTATTGCTGGGATTGGCAAACGGCACAAGCACACACGGCTTCAAAATAACGTGGCTCCAATGAAGACAGAGTGTGTAAGAAATGACCAACCAGTTCCACTTCCTGACATCCTGACTTCAACTTTCAGTCAGGATACGCTTCCTGTTTGTTTGTTTCTTCTGTGGACACCAAAAACAGCTCTAACTGCTGTCGTGAGACATACTCACCGTGTGGCCTTCACGTCTCGTGGACTTTTAATCAAATATAACATATCCTGTTGGACTTTAAAGGACAAGTTTAAAGTTCTTCCATTTTGTTTTTTTCCACAGCTTGGCCTCCAATCTGCAGCTCACCTTTACTGGCTTCTTTCATAAAGCTGGTAAGTTCGTCCTTCTCTGCAGCCGTCCTTAGTTTCTGTTTTTTGTTCAGATCCAGTCTTTCCACTGATTCAGGAAGTCTTTTGTCCCGCTTTGTGTTGTGGTGTCCTCAGGGAAGCCATCTCAGGACAGTGAGAATGAGCAGAACTCTGTATCTCTGGAGGTGCTGCTGGTCAAAGTCTGTCACAAGAAGAGGAAGGTGTGTGTGTGATGATCATGTGGTACCTCTTCGCTGCTGATGTGAACTAGAGTCCCGACCGATATGGGATTTTTGAGACTGATACCAATTTTAGAGGGGAAACATTCACCGATTACCGATGCGGTGGCTGATATATTGAATTTTTGAGCAGGACTGAAAATAGACTTTTTCTGTGTGGATTGTGCACAGATTTCTATTTTTATTTGACCGATGTGCCAATGCAAAGGTACTCAGAAGGCTGCTTTCTTAAAATATTCTTGAATAAAAGTTATTTGTTTAAGTTAAATATTCTTTAACATTGTCAACCAATTCTAGAAATGAACACTGAGAAAATAAAGCTAAATAAACATCAGTACTGTTCAGTGTCAGTGTAGCAGAAAATGCCACGGAAATACTCAAGTGAAGTACAATTATCTCTAAATTGTACCAAAGTACAATTCTAAATGTACTTAGTTACAATCCACCACATGTTCTCTAACTTACTCTATCGAGCTCTGAGATTCGTGCTGCAGCTTTGTTTCCGATTCTGAACCAATATTTCAATGGATTGAACTCCAATCAAAGAAACTTTTTTCCTTGCTAATCAAAACATGTCATCTTCAGCAATATTTCAGTGTTTCAACGGTCGGTCACTAACATTAACTCATGGTTCTCTGCTGCCGAGTCAAGAGATAAACCGCGCCTCTGCTGTGAACGTTCAGAGGAAACTTTAAAGGGTGAAGAAACAGGCTGCTGCGACTCCAACATGGGGACGTTAGTTATTTACTTTCCAGCATTGCATCTCACCAACTGATGAAGAGATGCTCTGATGCGTACCGTGAACGCACCGCTTCGACTCCACTACGTCTGCTCTGCTGCTGCATGTGCTGCGCTGTGCTGAGAGTACTGTAGCCATAGCGACGGCCCACATTTCCCAGCACACACGTTGCCTGCTGCTGAAAGTTAGCTGCCTTATGCTCCAAAATGCAAGTGTTACTTTTTGTTAGTGTTTGTAATGTGTCTGTTCAGAACATGGTGGTTTATGTCGGTAGTCGTCATTTTTAGTTTTTCATAGTTTTAACCATTAGTGTATTTTACTGGTATGACAGTTGCAGCTTCTCTCTCATGTTAAGCTGCGTGCTGCTGTACTGACAGCGCCCTCTGCTGGATAAACTTTGTCACGACACCAAAGTGTTATTACAAGCTTTTCTTTCTGCCTAATATATTGATCGATAAATCGGTCGGGCTCTAATGTGAACATTTTTGTTGATTCTCATCTTTTAAGGAGGGGCATCTCTTGCTTTTTCTGCACTTTTATATAATTTCCACCTGTCAGTGAAATAGACCTGAGATGTATTTTGCCGTCTGTCCAGGATGTGAGCTGTCCGGTGAGGCAGGTCCCTACAGGGAAGAAGCAGGTTCCTCTGAACCCAGACACGGGCGCTGGAGTCCAGGCCAAGTCGGGCTCCTTCGCCTCCCTGCTGGTTCCCAGCAGCGAGTTTGAACCCAGCAACTCTCACATGGTCAAGTCTTACTCGCTACTCTTCAGAGTATCGAGGCCCGGTTACCCCCGAACACAGATCAACGGCCTGGCCAATGGAGAGAATCACCACAACAGAGGTGAGCAGAGAATCCAAAAAACAAAGCACTGGCTGCTGAACACACAGACTACTTTTGTTTTTGAAAGGACTGTTCCGGTTTATTTCAACATGGGTCTTATTTTTGTAGTTTTTGACATAATTTCTATCAGCAATGACATTGTACTCACTTTTAAGTCAGACAAGAAACACCAGCAGTCATACTGTTTTAAACAAACCTCCAGGTTAGACAAACTTATTTGGAAGAGGAAACAAAGGCGAATTTTAAAATTATTACCCAAACATCATCACAGTTTACAGACTTCCTGCTTCAACTTTGGGTCGGGGCAAAAGATCAATGTAAAATATTGAATGTCTGTCCATCCTGGAAGATGGAGCCCTTCCTGAGGTTTCTTCATTTTTTTTCTTCATGCAAATCGAGGGTCTGAGCAGAGCTGCTGTTGTAGCTGTATGGATTTTAAAGCGCTTTTAGGCAAATTTGGGATCAGCCAATCAACATTAATTCAGTAATAGTGGCTCTTGTCCGGTTAATGTCTCTCTGAAGCTCGGTGTCTGTAGTCACCGGATTGTTTGCGAAGGACAGGAAGCATAATTTTGCAACACCGCTCTACGACCCTGTGTTTTTAGTCCAGAAAGACCAGCAGAGGGGCTGCTTTTCTGTAGAGAAGAGATCTAGCTGATCACATCAATGTCATGACAGTCTCCAAGTTAAACGTTCGTGAATAGCATCAATATTTTAAGCTCTAAGCTCAGAAATTAACTTGGTGAGTACAGTGTTTTTATTACTGATAGAAATGAGGCCCAAATTGTAATAAACCAGATTCTTTCTTTTCATGCTCTTTTTTTTTTTTCCCTTGATAATGTGAAATCACCACGCTGATGTTTGGCTCTTTGAGGTCACAGAGGATACACTGATCAGGTTTTTAAGACCAGTTCTAAATTTCATCCTCAATCTTGTGTGGAAGAGAAGGGGTACATGTCATTATGTGTCTCTTTCAGATTTTACAGAGGAAGTGGTAAACAGGAAGAGGAGGAGCTCCTCTCTCAGGGAGGAGGGAGAAACCACATTTGTGGCTCAGATGACAGTCTTTGATAAAAACAGGTGAAACTCACCCAATCTGAAGCACAAACTGTCACCTTCTGACACACAGGAACAAGTCTTGTTATAATCTCTGTGTTGCCGAATCAAAACGTGAGAAAATGTTGTTGTGTGCTTGTGTGCAGACGTCTGCAATTGTTAGATGGGGAGTATGAGGTGTCTATGCAAGAGATGGAGGAGTGTCCTGTCAATAACAAGAGGGCAACCTGGGAGACCATCCTGGACGGAAAGGTGTGTGTGTGCGCGTGTGTTTGTGTGTGAGAGAGAAACTTGTAAAGTAGTAAGAACTGACCCTACAAGGCTCCACGCTAAAGGTATTTCCACCCCAAGTATAAATGTGTACATGTAAGATGTTTGCACAAAACCAAACGGGGAGTTAAATCCTCGCTTCTTGCACACCAGAGACGTCACTGACTAAAAAACGTGTTGTTTCTCCCGAAATGTGGCTGTCACAAACGAGCATTTGATTAATGAAATCTGCGTCCTTTTAATGACGTTACAAGATCGTTTCTTATTTAGTGAATGATCTGAGTCGTCACCATAGGCAGAGATGAGCCTTAACAACAGAAGCCATCAGATAAAGGTGAATGACAGCAACAGGAAAGAGTCGTCTTTTCCCTTTTTAACAAAGATGTCTATCTCTGCAAAACAAATAAATACATTATGATCCGACATCAAACACACTGCAAGTCGGGGGGACTTGTGATCCTCTTGTCACCTCAGCAAAATTTCTTTTGTTAAGGAGCGCGAAAAGCAAAATATAATTACCTCTAATAATAATGATGATAATAATCATAATCGTTATTTATCGAGTTACAAATAGTAAATAAGTTCATCTGGTTATTGGTCATGTTAATAATAAGTGAGCTTTAAGCTACTGTAGTGAAGTTATCGCCTCTCTTTTTGTAGCGTTTGCCTCCATTTGAGAGTTTCTCCCAGGGTCCCACCCTGCAGTTCACCCTGCGCTGGACCAGTGACTCCTCGGATCGCTCCACTGCACCTGTGGCTAAACCTCTGGCCACCCGCAACTCTGAGACCAACCAGGAGGCCAGACACAGCACCCTGAGAGCCACGCATACACTGGGTGAGCAAGAAACAGCAACACGAAGATTTAGATGTTATCGCAAGCACTCTGTTTCGGTATAAATAATTATTCAGTCAGTGGTGAAACTGTTCATTTGCTTCATTAAAAGTGAGTGATGGTGTATTTCTCGTCTGTGCTGCAGCTGTTAAAGAATCCATAAATGCTGACGTGCAGACCAGAAGAGAACAAATCTCAGCTGATCCCCGACAGAAACTACGCATCTTCTACCAGGTCAGTCTCACCTGATACTGCGTCTGCACGGCGTACCTTCACCTTAGTCTGTATCTTATCACAGTTTCATCGTCAAGATCAATCACAGTTCACCAGACATGTGTTTTTGAAAGCTTTATCTCAAACAACATTCAGGCTAAATTATCCTCTGTACTGGCATCTAATTATTTAGCCGCGTAAGCACAACCATCTTATCGACTTTGTGTCCAGAAAGTCAGGATTTTCTCTAGATTCACATCAGGCTACAGTGTTGTGTCGTGGGGCCCTGCCTGACTCAAATGGATGTTGCAGAAATCTGAAAGTTAAAAGGTCTGGCTCTGCCGAAACAAACTAGTTCACATGTCGTGCCGTCCGACCACGTCGAAAGTATTGATCTGTTTGGAACGACCAGACTTGAAGGTGGGGTGAAAATCCTGCCATTTTAATCACAGTGTTAGCAACACACACACACACACACACACACTCTCAAATATTTTTTCCAAGGCTTTCATAGATTTTCACTCGGAGCGACTTTCAAATTTTGTAACTGTCTGCTTCCAACAATCCAATAATCACGGCCACTTTACGCAGTGATTGGCCTGTGTGTGTGTGTGTGTGTGTGTGTGTGTGTGTGTGTGTGTGAGGTGTGTGAAAGTAAGCAAGGTTTGAACTTCTTTCTCTTTTTCAGTCTTCACACAACTACTTCTGTCACTTTTTGCGCGTACAACCAAGTGCAACAACACGAATGCCTTCACGGAGACACCGTCTGAAAGTGTCCAAAAATATATCCCCATTTGCGTGATTCACTGTGTTGAGACTATAAAGACACGTCATTCTTGGAGAGAGACGTAGTTTGTTTGAAGCATACTGAGGCCTGTAGATTCAAGATGGACATATTTACAGGAAGTAAGAATATGAGGGGCTATCTATTAGCTTGTTCTGTTAGCATTATTACTGCTAGTGCTTATAGCTAGTCATTTTTTGTTTTAGTCTGATATGAATTTGACTTATTACCGCTGAGGAGGGACTCTCTTCTCTAGCTCAGCCTTTGTCCCTGCACAGGGTTCATTCAGCCAGAACAGCAGGGATCAAACCCCACAGATGATCAAAAAGCTCTGACACGACTGCAGACTGTACAAAACTCAGCTGCTAGGCTGTTAACCAGGACCAAGAAGTATGACCACATAACACCTGTTTTAGCCTCTTTACACTGGCTCCCTGTTGGTTTTAGGATTGATTTTAAGATCTTGTTGATTACTTTTAAGGCTCTTCATGGCCTGGCCTGGCCCCAGATTATATTTTAGACCTTGTAATCCCTTATGAACCTTCACGTAGTTTGAGATCTTTGGGCAGGGGTCTCCTGTCTGTTCCTGAGTCCAGGATGGAAACTAAGGGGGACAGAGCTTTTGCTATCAGGGCCCCGAGGCTCTGGAACAACTTGCCCGAAGAAATTAGGTTGTCTGAGTCAGCGTCTTCGTTTAAATCTCGTCTCAAAACACATTTTTATCTGAAAGCAGATCCTGATTTTACGTGAACTGGCTGTTTATTTTACTGTTTATTTTATTGCTTTTCTGTATTTCATGTGTTTTATTTCTTTATATTTCGTCATTCACTGTGTTATTTTATTTTTCTTGTTGTGAAGCACTTTGTACTTTGTTTTGATAAGTGCTCTATAAATAAAGTTTTATTATTATATTATTATTATCCTTTTTGTGTTTGTGTCAGTTTGTGCGGGTTCGGCGCTCTCACGCTCGCTGCCTCTTGTTTTTCTGTCCAGTTCCAGTACAACCACAACACCCGGCAGCAGACGGAGGCCAGAGACGACCTCCACTGTCCCTGGTGTACCCTCAACTGCAGGAAGCTCTACAGTCTGCTCAAACACCTCAAACTGTCTCACTCCCGCTTCATCTTCAACTACGTGGTGAGACGGACTCACACTGTCTGTGTGCAGAGGAAGAGGCTGGAAACCAAAGAATGTCCTGATAAATTAAAAAAAACTACAGTTTAAAAGAAAAGAACATGAAAAAGTAGCTCAGCTGAAATGTTTTATTCAGGACTTTGTGATTTATTAACTACAAAAGACGGACAGATTTCGACTGTGTAACGGGCAGTGTTGATATTTATTTATAACATAATGAAATCAATAAGTAAACTAAATACTTCTTTGTTCCTCCCATATATAAATGTTTACTGAGCCAATCACATATCCAAACACAGCGGTGAAGTTTGAGGCCACACTTCTCTTTTGTTTCCATGATTTGCATTAAATTCTCGAGTCTAATAACAATAATAATAATAATACTCTTCATTTATACGGCACCTTTCAAACAAAAAGGCTTTACGTGCGGTTTCAAGTAAAATTAGGCAATTTAAAGTGTAAAAAATAAATAAAATACACAAGGTTAAAATAGGATATTAGAATAAACAAACAGATGAGACATTATTAGAACTATAAAAATGTAGGTACAGTTAGGGTTAACATTAATTTAAAAAAAAAAATAAATAAATAAAAAATATAAATTAAAAAGATTTTGAGAAGTGATTTAAAAGACGTTACCAGAAGTCACGATAGTCTTGAGTTGTGACAGGTTATAACCACAATTTGTTCAAGTTAGCTTCAAATGTTCCAACATTTAGTAATTCTTTAACTGAGAAGAATATTGTTTTAGTTTTCATGACTGGTACTTTGTTTGCTCCCTTCTCATGTGAACAAAGAATATGAATTTGTTGAATACAAATACTTTTTTTTCCAATTGAAATATATCTTTTTTTTTCTTTTTTTTTTTAAAGCTTTATCAATACTTTGGTCCTAAAATATTGATTGTCAACATTTGTTATCATCCCAGCCCTGATCATCACCCTGTCCTTCATCAACACGTGAAGACGTGTGTTCAGATATTGTAAATCTGAAAAGACTCTGGAGGAAGTTGTACTGAGAGTTAGACACAGATACCAGCTTTAGAAATCTGGATTCCTCTGCATTTGTCTTCGAGATGTTTGATGTTATTGTTATTATTGATCTTTGGCAGCCCCATCCTAAAGGAGCGAAGATCGAGGTCTCCATCAACGAGAGTTATGATGGTTCGTATGCAGGAAACCCTCAGGACATCCACAGCCAGCCGGGCTTCGCCTTCAGCAGGAACGGCCCGGTCAAGAGGACCGCTGTCACCCACATTCTCGCCTGCAGGTACCGCTGATTTTCTGACTGAAATATTTACCCTTCACTTTCATTATTTAGCTTTTCTGCAGCCTTATTTCCTGTCAAGGGTGCCAGTAATTCCTGCGGGTACACATCAGGGTTGGTGCAATATGAGCGAATATTGTTTTTTGGATGTCTTTTTATATATTTTCAAAAACAATGATAAAATAAAATATATATCAATTTGTAATATAAAATTAACAAAATATTTTTTTATCCCTCTGCCCTCTTTTTCTGTCCTGTTTTTCTTTCCAGACCCAAGAGGACGAAGTCGAGTCTGTCTGAGTTTCTGGAGTCGGAGGACGGTGATCGGGAGCAGCAGGGGACGCACGTCAGCGGACACAACCGCCTCTACTTCCACAGCGACAGCTGCGTGCCACTCCGGCCTCAGGAGATGGAAGTGGACAGCGAGGACGAGAGGGACCCCGACTGGCTCAAAGAGAACACAGCCAAGGTTAGTTTACAGCTGAGCGAACAGATAAAGGGCCGCTCCACTGATTTTACACATGAAGTCCAGTTTACTTATCGTTGTTAGGTATACTCTACCTGTTAAAGCAGGTGTACCATATCTGTTTTGGCTCTGGAGGAGCTTTGTCTGTGTCAAGAGAAAATAACCCTGATGAGGTCACAGTGATGTCAAATATAACAACTGAAACCACACCAGCTGATGTTTATCCAGTTGATGAGGCTTGGGGCAGTAGAAGCAGTTATGTTGTCGTGCTGTAGCTTAATGCTGTTCTGTTCCTACATTTTTTGTTGCTTAAGTTAACTTTAGAAAGCAACAGATCCTGCGTAAAGTCTGACTTCTCTGCTCTCACTGCAGCAAATCGAGGAGTTCACTGACGTCAACGAGGGGGAGAAGGAGATCATGAAGCTGTGGAACCTCCACGTCATGAAGCATGGGTGCGTATGAAGTCGGGGTGGGGTTCAACGGGATTTTATTGAATTCAAATCCAGTATTGAATCGACTTATCAGATGTGTTTGACTTGTTTGGTTTACCTTTCAACATTTGCAATTAACTTAAAACTTTAAATAACAAAAAAAAGATGAGTAAAACACTACAGTTTGAGTTAACAGCTGTAGACTAACTGTACTTCACCAGCTACCGACTCCAAATATTGAAGGTCTTGATTCACAACGTGATCAGATTAAAATATTGATGTGATCAGCTGATCATTTCTCTAGAGAAGAACCACCACTCTGTTGGTCACTGTTGAACTACAAACAGTGGCGTAAGGTAGTTACGACGGGCCCTAGTGCACGCTGGTTACTAGTTATGAAGCACACACACACACGGCATATATATATATATATATATATATGCCGTGTGTGTGTGTGTCTGGTGTGTCCCTCTTAGTTCTGCTAAAATCTGCTAAACTGTGTTTTAGTGCCGCTGTGGGCCTGTGGTTCGTCAGCAACAGGGCCTGGACGTGCTGCCGTAACATTATACTCCCCATAGTCTACCTTATGATTTACAAGCGCCAAGCAAAATGATTAATAATCTTGTGCAAAAAAAAATAATAATAATACTTATTATTAGAGATAAAAAGTGTAGCTAATACTCTTAAAAACACTGATGGTTTGGTACGGCGGCACACACACACACAGCGGCTTTACCCACATCTGAAAAACACACAGACAATGAAACAGGCGCTCGGCGGGAACCTGAAATGACAACAACCTGTTAAATAGGGGCACGGCAGCCCGTCAGATGCCCCAAATCCCCTTGAAAAAGCACTTCACCTTCAAGTGAGTGACTTGTGGCCAACCTGTAGCTTATATGAAGCCTACCATATTTAAGTTAGGACTAACGTTAGGCCTGTATCTAGCTTGTTATCCTAACGTTACCTGCTGCGTGGTTGTTGACACCACTGAGGCAGTGATGCCGATGCCAGTCGAACTGCTGCTTTGCTGCTATGAGGGGGGGTCGTCGTCCGTGGGCCTTATCTTTTCTTATTGCCGCTTTTATGTTTGAGAGGCGTGACTGCTCACTCGGCTTGCAGATGTGCTCAGCTTGTCAGTCTCGACAGATTTTGCGCTTGAACTAGCTACCGTATATCGTACTGTCACATGATCAAATAGAGACTTGACATTGGACGACATCAACATACATATTACCCAACTGCATATCTGTATATGACAAAAAAAATAGAAAATAACAAAATATTCATTTAATTGAATTGTTTTTTATAGTTTATATAGAATAAGCATATAGATTTGTTATAGATTGCTACTGACCATTTTATCAAAATATATGAAAACCATGACGGAGACTGGTTTGCCTTTTCAAGGGCATATATAGCAAATGGCAGCAATCTCTAAGTAATTACACCCGTGACTACAAATGTTACAGAGCGATAAGTCTTTTCACTCACAAGCCGCAGAGAGCACACAAACTTTCCATTTGAGCTTTTGGGGAGTTAACGTTTATTATCTGCAGCTGATCTAATCTGCCGCCTCAGGCCTTTCCACGATCGTTGTCTTATTTAAACTTCCTGTTTGAATTGGCCTGATTTTTATTTGAATAATATCTAATACATAAGCTGAGGTTTTACACATGCTGTGTCGTTAACCTGATTTCTCACAGTAATCTGGTCTCTTCTTCGCATGTAAACGTATTAAATGATGCATTTGAAAAACTGCCTCTGACCATTTTTTGCTTGCATTCATCACATCGACCCTTCTGTCCTCCTTCCAGCTTCATAGCGGACAATCAGATGAACGAGGCCTGCCTGCTGTTTGCCGAACGCCACGCCGCCCACATCGTCAAACACAGCCTCTATCGCAACTTCCTGCTGCACCTGATCAGCATGCACGACTTCAACCTGGTCAGCACGCTGACCATCGACCGGGCCATGGCCCGACTCCGCCTCGTCCAGAACCAGGCCGCCCAGAGAGACAAAGACGGGGAGGAGGAGGAAGAAGAGGAGGAGGACTGGGAGACGGCCGTGGAGTCCCAGCCGGAGCTGGATCCAGATCCCGATCCCGATCCATCTGAGTATAAACCCTGTAGTGATGAGACTAACGGCTGCCTGGAGAATGGAAACCAGGAGGAGAGCGGAGGAGCTGTGACGGAAAGGTCGACCACCAAGCAGAAAGTCTCCGGTTCGGTTTTAAACTGACTGCTCAGTCAGAGAACCACAAAGATCCCCCGAACAGGACGAGTGGTTTGGAGGTTACAGGCCAGAATCTACAAAAAGGCGACAGACAAGCAGGTGTTAAAACACACACAGGTTACTGCAGGGATTATATTTTCAAGGGCAGGACACATCAGAAACAACACGAAGTCGTTTTTTTTCACACATTTACATCAAAGAGACGCTTCAGAGGCGTTTATCATTTCATTACTTGGGAAAGTGAGGAGTTTAGAATCACCATTATTTCCTTGCTCTATATAGTGTGTCCTCACAGATACTGTCGATGTAACAGACCGTTAGCTCATTATCCTTTACCTACCCTCAGAGGTGCCACGGTTGCCGCATCCTTTCCTTTCATGTCCAACTCACTAAGATTATTAACGACAAAACTATGGAACAAGCACAAAACAAATTCAGCCTTCAGTCTGGATTTGTAGGAACAGAGTTTGTAGACTTACAGGATAAAGCTGGCGATATTCTGTAGTTTTCTTATTGGCAACAAATCCCCTGAAAAGACCAAAACTAACGATGCGTCTCTCAGTATTTACTTACCCATTGGTTAATAGAAGACCTGAACATGTAAATCTTTAAAAATGGCTTGCAAATATATAGTTTCATGTTTAAAAAGGCTCAGTAATTTCCTAAAACAGCTGCTCGCTGTAGTTTTTATCAGACAAACAGGAGGAAATAGTGCATCTGTTGGGGTCTATTTTCAGCGGCGGATGAATCCACATGTGGTGCTCTAGTGAGTGTTTGGGGCAGCAGGACGGTGTGTGTGGGACTGAGTCAGAATAAACTACATTCATACACACTCATTGATGTGTTTTTAATAGTTTCTGGACAACAATGGAGCTCTGTGGCTCAGAGGAAGAAGAGATATCAGGCGTTGGATGCATAGATTGTACTGTATTCTAGGATCAGTGTTGGTTTTGCTCTATTCATGAGATTTGTTGACAATAAGAAAAATATGAAATATCTTTTCACTGAGTTGTGCACAAATTTGGGATTTTGCAAAATTTCAAAGATTGAAATCTGCTTTCACATTTTCCTGCAGCTGATTTGGCAGATTGTTTTTATCAGGAAACACATGATTATCTTTAGAAGAACCCTGACTTCAGAAGGCGACGCCGAATCTACAGCTATGTACTTTGTGTTCGCTCGGATCCGAGACTTTTCTCCTGGACTCAAAACATCGAACGCACTCATGATTCTGATCTCAAATCTGCCGTAGCGCGCTCTCAGATCCCGATGTTTGATGACCGGTCAGATTCATGTTGTGCTCGCTCCATCGTTTAGTTAACAAACTCCAGATGGGATCGTGTCCTTTGTCTTCCTCCGTGTGAAGCACCAATCGGTGACCCTCCAGCCACGCTCAGCTCCACCCAAGGTTTTCTTTATTACTGAGTGTGTTAACATGCACCTTAGCATCACGGTTATGGATCACAGATGTCTGATCTCGGATCAAGTGTCTAGGTCTCAAGGTGTCCAGGACTCTTATTGTTTCTCTAGGTGTCTGATGGGTTCTCTGGGTGTTTAAGAAAGTCTCTAGGACTCTGGTTAGGTCTCCAGGTTTCTGATTAGGTCTTCAGGTCTTTAATAAGGTCTCTGGGTAGGTATCTTATGAAGTCTTCATCTCCAGGTCTCTCTACAGTCTCACATCTGCACTGAACCTCAACAGTTGACACGAAGCCGCCCGAACTCTGCTGCAGCTTCACACTCTTATATTCTCCGTCTGATCAACAGCATATATTGATATTTATTATATTGTTCATTTTTCTAAGAACTTGAGTCAAATACAAACCCGCTCAGAGAGCTGTGATCAGATCCTGGATCAGATGTTTGCATGTCACAGTACCCAACTCAAATATTCCAGTTCGAGGGCTCATCTGAGTTTCTAACGCTGTTTACACGTGCCGAGAAATCAAGAGGATTCACTAAAACTCAAACTTGGACACTAGTGTGCCTGCACACACACTTTCAGCGCAGTTTCTACTACCGGTGCTACATCTTTTTATTCCTCTGAAACAACTGGTGGTCATTTGGAAAGGCCTCGGCTCCTTTTCGTACAGCGACTTCTACTGCCAGCACTGAGATGCATTATCGCTTTTTTAAACTGACTGACTTGTTTTCCTCCAGGACGACAAACGGACAGTAAACTGTGTCCCACTTCAAGCTCCGCCTCCTCTGAAATCCACAATTAAAAGGCCCGATTTGTTTCGACAGGATGCAGAATTGCAAAATTTGAACACAGCACGAGCACGAGCACGAGCGTGTCCTTTTGTGAAGTCTGTCTTTGCGTTAGCCGCTTGTTTAGTTTCGTCTCTGTGAGGCTGAAGTCGGGAAGCGCAGCTCGTATAATTCATGGAGAAGATGCAGGTTCAGTCCTCACAAAGCCACGCTCGTACTGAAACACTGATTTGAGTTGTCTAAACCCTTAAACTGTCCTTCAGGCGCTGGTTCCAGCTTCTTAAATCTGAGAAACTGCTGCTTTTGTTTCAAATCATTATGAACTCAATCCTTTTGGGTTTTTGGACTGTTGGTTATAACTGCTGATCTGCATTTTCCCTTAATGATTAATTGACTAAATAATAATAATAATAATCATAAAAGGAGGCAGAGCCTGAAACAGCACACAGGTTTAAAAACATCAACATGAACTGAAGCTGAACAAGTTGTCCCTTATTTTATTCATTTTGTTTTTGGTTTATTTTTCCCTCCCGTTGTTGCTGCACCTGCCGTTATGTACATAAGACTGTGTGAAACTCTGTAATAAATTGGTTTTGGAATATGGACTTTTTGGAAACCTGAACACCACCACCCGGAGGTTTTGTAGTTCCTTAGTTTACCGACCAAAGGGGATGAATTTTCTCCGCTCTCGTTTCTTCGTGTTTCTCGTGTGAAAATGTCTTGCTTTTTGTAAAAAACTAAATTAAAAAAAAAAAAAAAAAAAAAAAAAAAGACCCAGACTGCATCTGTGATCGCCACATCTGACCCGCCGTCACTGCCTGTAAATGATCTCAAGTTTCAGTGAGACAAAAAGCCCAGATGCTGATTCAGCATTATAGTTTCCATATCGAACTGACTGTGCGCGGTATGAGTCTGCAGCAGTGCAGGAACTGATGGAGACAAATTTAGTTTTGATGGGAATAGTTGGATTTATTTGTAACTTCTGATATTGTGACCCTGCTCTTTAAAAGCTTTACATCAGTCAGAAGTCTGATGGTGACAAATCCAGCATGCTGTGGGTGTTCAGAGCCAATCGGTTCATATGTGACGGCTCCGAGTGACGCTCGGAGCGCTTTTTGTTTTGGACAGAGCCCACTGTTTTGTTTTGTTTTTTCCATTCACATGAGACCAGCAGCATTTTGCACAAGATGGGAGGAGCCATGTCAAGAAAACAATACTTTTCTTCAGCAATTTATGTAAACCAGCTTGACGTTGTGAACTTTTAAGTTGAGTCAGAGCGGTTTTCTATTAAAAGAACAATTTTGTACTATTATCGTCCACGTGGTGTGTTTCTTTGACTAATAAGTTGGTTTTTTTAAATCACAAAAGGCAAACATTTAAAGCAGAAATACCACAGAAAGATCTGTTGATGGCTCGATTCAATCACATAATCACACCACGAACACGGCCTTGTTACGTCTTCTATGAGTAAAGTAGTGTAAAATTACTGAATCGTAGCTGCATTTCTGCCCAGTTTGTTTTATTTTGAATGTCTTAACCAGTAGTGTTAGTATGCTGTTAGTCTGGACTGAGGCTTGTTGGCTGTATTAGTATAGTGAGTGTTCATTGCCCACCAGTGGTCAGAGTGTGTAACTACACATCCGTCTTAAGTTTTATTTTGATAATTTTTATCCAAGAATACCTACGAAATGACTTTTGTCATTGTTGGGCCAGATACTGGCGCATACATATGACAAGACACATGTGATTAAAAACACGTAAACATAAATTTTGACTTCATGGGATCTTTAACAAGGTAATTAAATTCATTGGCTTTATTGGCATGGCCGCATTCACATACAGTATTGCCGAAACGTTGTATGAATACTAAATTATTATTTTTTCTAAATATTCAGAACATTATTTGAGGAAAGGGGAAAAAACCCAACAACTATAGGATGTAATTTAACAATGTATGTAATATTTTAAGCTTTTAAGAATATTAACTGCAACAGCAGATTTAACTACTTAATTATTTTTTTTAAAAATTAGCAAAACTTTGCAATAGAAAGGAAAAAGTAAACAGAATGCAATCAGTGTCCACTGCCCTCCAGTGGTCACAGTGAAGAACTGCAGCACATTAAAGTCGTAACACTGACGTCAACGCGGACATGACAACATGCTAGCATTTCCGGTTTTCAAAACACAATGACCAAACTGAAGCTAAACTAAAAGTTGTTATTTGTTCTCTTGCGGTCACAATTAGAGCTTATAGTTTAAGCTGTTCCTCAGTGGGAACACACAGATATTAATATTCTTTAGAGGTTTCAATAAGGATATTAACTTGCTATCATTTGAAATGAAATATTTAGCTATTTTTTCCACAAAGCTCCAGTAGCAAGCTAGCGCTACATTAAGAACAGGAGAGCTAACGTGTTTAGACCCTCGTCTCCTTAGGTCTGGATTATCTTATCGGTCTTACAATACGAAAGAATATCATTACCAAGTTTAAATATATGTACTATTCCCACTGCATAAAGTGGATTTTGCTCAGTTTGGTCACCGTATTTTGAAAATATTAACTCAAAGTGTTAGCATGCTGTCATATCTGCATTGATTTGATTAACTTAATATGTTGTAGTTTTTTCGTTGAGCATACTGATAGCTAACACCGAAGCTAACTCCACTAGCAAGAAGGCAGATAATAAAATAAGTTTTAAGACAATACAAAACACGTAATTCTGTCTTATGAGAATGAGATATACCGTAAGTGTTAAGCATACCTTCATACAGTACCGTTAACCTAGCTAACAAGAACAGTAAGTACAGTTAACGTGTGTATTTAAACTAGTCTTTACCACCCTCCAGTGGTTACAGAGGGGAACTGCAACAATACATTAAATTAATCAAAGTATCGTCAGTGCAGGACAGCGTACAATAATAATAAAAAGTGATCAGTTTACATGATATGACTTTTATTGAACAAAATATCACAGATGACAGCAGTGGGAACAAATGCAATGCAACGGTTTGACCAGCAGGCGTCGCTGTTTTGACTGCCAAACGCTTTCAAACACACACACACGGTTTGCTTCAGTGTGGTTCAGTTACCAGTTTTCACTCCTTCAGGCAGGAAGAAGAGACAGTCAGGTTGTGTTCACTGGTTTCAGGAAATCTGTACCATCAACTGGACCCATTCAGGGTTCCACTGTCCTCCACAAAGACAAAACACCGACCTCAGATCAGCTGAAAAACGAGGAAACGTCTCTGAAGAACGTTGTTGGTTGGTTGAAATGGAGCTGAGCCCAGAAAGGTTTCTGAAATGTGAATTTTAATTTAAGTCAGTGGTAGCGAATGTGTCCCACGACACCTCAACGACAGTCCACTGAGCGTGCAGGACAAACACAACTGATGGTTATTCTCATTTCAAACTTGCACAAGAAAAACAAACTAACTGTTTGAAAGGCAGAAGGAGCGACGTCAAGAATACTCACTTCTGAAGACTTTCTTCAGTGTTGTATTCTTGCTGACGCGGCTTTTATCCAGACCTTGTTAAAAGCTGAAATCTGCGGTCGGAGCGGATTCACAAATCTTTTTTTTTTTTAACTGATAATGTTGCAGCAGCGTAGAAGCATCATCACTGTTAAAAGGCCTTCATTCCACCAGACAGACCAAAAAATAAAAAGAATAAAAACTGACAGCAGACAAATAAATTTGTGAAAGTAACATAAATATGGTGGACAGCCATAATGGAACATCGTGATGTACCAGCGTTAGAGACACGCCTGCGATTTGTCTTTTCAATCTTTTTGTCACACAGAGGAAAAAAATATTCTACTACAAAGACTGTGTTGCCAAAACAAAACAATAGCTTTGCCGTTAAAGGAATAGTTTGACATTTGGGGATATGCGCTTATATTTGCTTTCCAGCTGAGAGACGAGACGATTGACACCACTCATGTCTGTGTGTTAAGTACGCAGCTGGAGACTGGAGGCGATTAGCTTAGCTTAGCATAAAGACTGGAGGCAGGGGGGAAACAGCTAGCTAACACCTACCAACTAACTCTAAAGCTCACTGATGAACACTTTATCTCGTTTGTTTCATTCGTACAAAAACAAGAACACAAAAAACGATAATTTGTGGTTTTACTGGGAGTTCACGCGCTGGAAGTATTCGTTGGCGGCCGACAGCCGAGTGCAGTGACGTCCCAAAATGTCAAATTATTCCTTTAAAACAAGACACCTCTATCATGAGACTTTATAGTTGTGAGCAGAACAGGATCTTGATAACAGAACAAATAAATAAATGTTTCTCTCAGTGTTCCTGAGCTGCAGTTCTCTGGAAACATGCTGATTTTTGTTTTGCTAACTAGAGCCAAAACGTTCAGTTAACTGACAGAAAGTCGTCGACTATTTTGACGAGTGATTAATGATAGTGAGAACATTTTCAAGTAAAAATGCAGAAAAATTCTCTGGTTCCAGCGAAGATTTGTTGCTTTTCTCTGTTTTATATCGCTTTTAATAGAATATCTTTGTGTTTTTGACTGTTTGATGGACAAAACGAGACATTTGAAGATGTCACCAGAGACATTTCTGACATTTCATAGGTGTAATTAGTTATTTTGATTTATCAAGAATGAAAATAATCATTATTGCAGCCCTAAATCTTTTTTTTTTTTTTACAATATTTTATATGAACACTACGACAGAAGAGGTTAAGTCAGGTCCTCACATTAATCCCACTCTCAGTAACAGCAGCCACATTCAGTAATAAGTCTGTGTGAACTGGACTGAATGAGGCTGATTAGTTCCTCACAGATTTATTAATAACCATCATGTAGCTAACATGCGCACCCTCCCACTAAAACGGCAGGTTTTGTAAATACTGTTAGGATTGTCAATGCAAAAAGCTCAAATTATTCAAAGTTACAGTTTGATTATTTTGACGCCGACCGTTCAGCCGAGAACAAAGTTCATTTCTTCAGCCTTTAGCTCCGTCCGTCCCATCAGATGTAGCTTAAAAAGTCTAAAGCTAAAAAAACAAACACTCAGAAACAAGATAATAACTGATATTTTCACCTATTGAGCAGGTTTTTGCTTCTGCATGGAGACAGTAAAATAGCTTTAGTTGTCTCTAGATTTTGGTTTGACATAACATTGACTTAACTAGCCGGAGCTTTCACCCACATCTATGTTGGGGTTGTTTTTTATTTGTCAAGCTACTATTGAATCCTCAAGTTCAAGATAAATGATGCTCATATTTAGTTTTAAGTTCGTTATTTCAAGATAAAGATTCAGTTGTGACATTAACTCAACATGTGTCATCATCTCCGGATAAAATGCCTCTCAGCATCTCACACCAGGACACAACATGTTCTCTCAAGATGCTTAGAAAATTATATCTGGGTTACAATATTAAAAATTAGGAAGCTGTGATTGTAAGAAAACACTTTATGTTGAGATAATGACATACTTATCTAAAGATAACAGGCCAACAATATAATAAAAAGCTGAGCTGCTGCGGGTGATTCTTCAGAGTTCCCGTGTCATTACCTTTGATGAGACATTGCTTTGCAGTTTTTAGGAGTTTTTTCAGAGTTTTGGGGGCTAAAAGCAGCACAAAGCGTTTTCAGGTTAAAACCTGCAGAACGCCTCTGCTGTGATTCGCAACAGCCAAACTTATCAGCTAACTTCACCTTCTTTTCCCCAAACATTTCTCAAGCTTCTGATTGGCTCAGAGGTCAGGCGAGTCACAAGCCTGTAAGCAAGCTAAACCAACTAAAGTACGAAAGCCACGAAAAAATAATATTACCAGGAAAAATTGAAAGACGACTGGCTTCCATTGAGCTTCGTGTTCTGTGGTTCTCCAAAATAAAACTCCAGACAGACGGATAACACTCGGGCCGGTTTGTGTTTTTGGCGAACTGTCCCTTTAAACTTCCGATGAACAATTTTAGGAGGCAAAGAAAATACAAGACGACGTGTGGCTTTCACAGTGATGGGTTTCTGTTGAGATAAAACAATAACAAAGAGTTTACACCTTTTAAAGAGGCAGATTGTAACGTGTCTGTCTTTACTTTCCTGCTGCGCCACAAAAAAAACAACAACAAAAAAAACAACTTATCTATCATCTTGTGGCCTCCTAGGAACAGTGTGTGTCCTGACAGGCTGCGTACTACGGCTAAATTAAGACGATGCATTGCCAAATACAGCTCTTCCCCACAGCGAGGGAGATGCCAAATAAAAAAAGGCTGTAAACAATGGCCAACCTTGTAAGAAGGCCCGAGGATCCAACTAAAACTAAAAGCCAAGAAGCTGTGATGAACACAATTAATCAATTCTCCAACGTGGCTCCCTGAAGACTGAAGAAGAGCTGGATCACTGCTGCAGCAGGACTGTGGAGGAGATCCACACTGACAGAGGTTTACAGAGAGTCTGGAAAAGTCGGGATCAATCACATTTCCTCCCAGAGAGGCTCCCAGCCACAGTCGGGACGTTTACGTGCACGCGAGAAAACAAGTTGCTCAGAGAAATCAGGTCACAGTGAAAGGAAACTGCTTTTCACCAACTAAAAGCTTTAAACGGGCGTTCAGGTTTCATCCCACTACTCTGTGGTCACAGCAAAACTTTTCCTTCCCCTAAGTCTTTGTCAGGCACATGCGCACATGTTAACAGCTGATTAGAAACCCAGTTACGTATACGTGGCAGAGAAATTGTTTTTCTCCAGGAGAAATCTCGCTGGGGAAATCAGATTTCTCTAATTCCCTACCCCGATTACAGAAACCAGATCTGTTCTATACGTGACGAACTCAGATTACTGCAGAAAGCCGCCAGTAACCAAGTTACTTACTGTAAGTGCATGTAAACACGCTGAATCTGTGCCTCTCAAAGAAACAAGCTGCTGTTTTTGACTAAATAAGCAGAAGTAAAACTGAAAAATGCAGCAGATCAGTTTTTTTTGTTTAAAGATTTGTCTGTAATCCTCATAATCTTGCTTTCTTGCTACAAAAATATTCCCTCTGGAGCTCCATGAACTACAGTTTTAACAAGTTGAATCTCTTTTCCAAACAGAAATGAAACCTGCTTGTGTTGCCAAATTTGGCTCAAAGGTTACGGGGCTTTGTGAAAACGGCTACCATTCTACTTCGCTGTATTCGTCAGGTGCTGTAGCTGCAGGACAGAAGAGTCTGCTGTGTTTTACAAAGTTTTACTTCTACTTCCAGTGCGACCTCGCGCCTGTTGCTTCGTCATTGTGATCTGGTGAAGTCGGCTAACTGTTTTCCAGGACATGCTGATCAGTTGTGTCCCATTTCGCAAGAATTTTCCATGTCTGGAAAGCTCCATGACAGGTTGCATAGGGAACCCTGACCAGCGAATTAGGGACGAATATTGTGTGTAGCTGTTAAAGTGGAAAAACTCATCTGGAAGTTAGTTCTGGGGAGAAATGACTGATTTTTCCCTTCTTTCCAGACCTGTCACCCTGTAAGTGGCTCAGGTTGTGAGAGGAAAAACAACAGAAGAGAAAAGTTTAAAGTCGAGATAACTGAGCTCCTAAACTCCAGCAGATTAAAAGGATCCATTCTGCTCCTTTAAAGTCGAGTGATCGAGCCCTTAAAACACGAGCACTTTCCAGCCGGACTGGACGAAAGAGCAGCCAAAGAAGAGGCAGTCCACCGCCTGGTCCACCAGCCAATCAAACACCACCTCCCGATTCCCCGAGCCGATGGTCACCCTCAGCTTGAAGTTGCCCCCCTCGCTCAGGTTATTGTTGCTGATGGGAAACAGGTTCACCACTTCCATGTCGAAGGTCACGGCGGAGCCCACGGTGATGGCAGGCAGCTGGTTGGTCATCTCTTTGCCGTTGACGAATACAGCACCTGAACATCGATACACAACCGTCACATCACTTCATACGAACACACGTCGCAGTTTTACTGAGCTTTTTAACACCGACAGTGAATGAACTACTCAGATCATTATATTCATGTAAAATCTGAATGTGTAACTCTAGTGGAGCAAAAAAGTAGAACTGAAAGGTAGCTCGGAAGTCTTCTTGCTGACGTACAGCAGCCTGTTGCACTACGTTTAATTGTAGCTTAGTTTGAACATAGTGTGACGTTATAACGCCATAACAAGATAATTACTACTGTGTAGAGTTTTAAACAAACTAAGTTCTGTTTACATTCAGTGTTACCAAAACTGTGTGTGTGAATCCTTGAGGTCAAACAAACGTGTTGAATGCATTTCCTTCCACATAAAACATTTGAAAAGCCAAACATTTTTAAACCTACATGTTTACTGGCCGGCAGTTCTTTCCTGCTTTTCCTGCCGTATTTCTACGTTTTTGGGAGCGATACCGCCACCTCTGGATCAGTGGAATAGTGACCAAAACCACTGCTCCAAAGCGCTACTAAAGACTCCACAGGTGCCTTTTAAGGTGGAACTCTTCAACTTGACTCTGACACCTCACCTGAGCAGGTGTAAGCCACTCCTGATAACATGTTGTCATGTTGGTTGAATGGTAAGGACTACTTTAACAGAGATTTTCTTTAAATATTTACACAGCATTTCCAGCGACAGACTACATCCCTTTACATGAATGAAGACATTGCCACACACACTTGGTGCTGTAATAACTGTACAGTTACAGTTATTTAGATTAAATGAGGGCACGAGTGTGATTTTATGCTGCATTCACTTCAGATGGCAACTGAATCGGAAGTTTTCCAGAGACTTTTGTTTCTGTTATTATTATTTATGACCATATTTATGGGTGATACTGCCATCCTCACCTCGGTAGAAAACATCAAAGTACAACAGAATACATACATATATTACTTTCTCCTTTTTTCCAGCCTATTATAAGTCTCTTAAAATCCGTCACTGCACAAAGTAGAAGGTCACTCTCCGCAACAATGTTTTGATCGACTTAGTAAAGTTGTAGTGTAAGTACAGAACAAAGCTACATGTGTGAAAATAGTTAGTGTTGACTTTACACTCAAACTTAATATCAAACTCAGGTTCAGCCAGATTTTCACGAGATTTGTTCACGATGACAAAACTATAGAATATCGCTGCCTTATCTCTAAAAAACAAACAAAAATGGCACTCCGTCTGTGCCGGCGTACCATTGGTGGAAATGCAGACGGCCTGGTCTCTCTGAAGTGACTCCGCCCCCCTCTGGCTGTCCACACACACGCCCAGACTGTCCCTCCGATCCGTCTGACCTGCTGCAGAGATCCTACACACACACACACACACACACACAAACACATAAAATATAAAACGAAAACACGAGTTAGATGACCGTAAAATTCCAAATCATTTACATAAACAATTCAGGCTAAAAGAAAAGAGTTAGGATTGCAGTTTCATTCATAAAGCTGCTAGAAGTCACCAGACTGTGCACTGATTGATTGTGCTTTAGCTGTAGAGGCACATCCACATCTATAATCTATACAAATATTTAATATTCATTTAATTTGCCAGTTGGAAGGCATACATAAATCTGTAAATATCTGAATTGGTCAGTGTTTCTTTGTGTGTGTGTGTGTGTGTGTGTGTGTGTGCGTACTTGAAGGTCAGCGTCTGGCCACAGAAGTAGGTGGGTGCGTTGGAGTAGAGGACGGGGCAGCGGGTTTGGGAGGAGTCACTGCGCAGAGCGATGTTTCTCCTGCTGCTCAGGATGTAGCCCTCAGTGCCCGGACACCACTCTGGAGGGTGAGAACACACACACACACACACACACACACACACACACACACACACACACACACAGCTTATTACCGAATGTAGTTTTAGGGAGTTATATTGTTTGACCTCTTCTATGAATCAGTGCGAACGTTGATAGTAAAACTCTCTGGGTGTGTGACAGACAGACACAGAGACAGTAGAAATGGATGGATCAGGGGTGGGGGGGGTGCTCACAGTGGGTCTGTATTTGTGTTGCTAGGTAAAGGTTTCAGAATTATATATAGTAAAGATTTAAGACAGACGTGTTGGCACATCTTGTCCCCGTTTTTGATTCTACTGTATTTAACTAAGGAGTGCATGTTCCTTGTATGAGTGCATTCAGTCTCCTTTGCCTCTATACCCCCACCAAACTAGAAGGAAAACTGAAATCAAAAATTGGTCACAAAAGTGGCTGCAATGGGTCGATCCAGGGAGTAAATGCGGTAAAAAAAAAATAATTTGGATGACTGACGCCAGTGGATGCTGGAAAATATGACAGCGAGGTATCGTGATGTGTTGATGTGTATGTGTGTTGCCCTTTTAGAAAACATATGTCAGTGTTTTATTCTTGTAGGTTCAAAACATTTGTAAGTGCGTGCATGTGTGTGCAACAACACCCCTCTAGGAAAATACATTCCCTTGTGCATGTCTACAAATTCATGCTGCAGTTGAATTTTTCAGTGTGATTTTTCCATGCTGTGAGCAAAAAACAAAACAAATTTCTTTCACCTCCATTGTATTAGAGTGGAGGGAGAAATCTTAGACACAGATATCTCAAAGTTAGAACTAATAAAACCAAAACTATCTGCATGGCTAGATACCACGAGAGGTAAATGAGAAATGTGTGTTTGCAAATGATGTTTCGGACACAGACCATTAGATAACAAAATGGGACATCATCATGAGTGTTAGTTTAATCCAGCTGCTAAAAGTTTAGACCCTCTCAAACTCAGCACCTCTGTGGACAACATCAACATGCCTGAGGGTTTCCCCACACTGAGCGTGATCAAGATAATATTTCCACCCCGTGCCGCCCTCCATGGGTCAGATAAGGCAGCTGAGGCTTCACCTACCATGCGGTGCGAGTGTGGTGTATCCTGTCTGTGGGATGCTCCAGGGGCTCCACTCGGTGCGACCCTCCCCGCGGGCGCAGACCCTGAACAGATAATCGGTGTGAGGGTCGAGGTGGAGAACCAGGAACTCACAGTCTCGACCGATGAAGGCGTCCTCATACTGGCTCCCCCCGCTGCCAGACCGCCGGTACTGCAGCCGATAATCTGCTGCTGCAAAGTCCTCATCCACCTGATGCGCACACATAATAATTACAAAGTGTTTTACATTTACATCAACACGTTCACTATGTATGTGAGTATGTTCTCTGTGTTTATGCCACTGCCCCTTGCTGACCTTACACCAACGGACCAGGATGCTGCCCGGTCTCTCCTGCAGCTCGTCGATCTGGACGGGCGGGTGGGAGGAGACGGAGCCGTGGCGGGACACCCGGTCCTTCAGCAGACCCAGCAGGGAGTCGTCGAGCTGGGCTGAAACACACGGCACGTCCACCAACGCTGGTACCTCAGGTAAACTGGAAAACACACAGGACCAGTTAGAAAAGATTTCAACAGAAGGGAATAACAGCACACTGTTAATTTAAAACACCATGAAATACCAAAATTACTGTACAGGACAGATTCACGTGCTTTTTTTGATCATGGAATATTATTGCACACAGCAGGTGATTTGTTTTGCTTAACGGATGGAAACACCTGCAGTCCTACAGAGTGTCCCTGTCCTACCTGTCCAGCTGGATGTGCATGGCCTTCTTGGTGAAACTGCCCAGTTGGTCCTCCTTCTCCCCAAGACCACAACGCAGAGCTGCTTCCCCTGGAGAGACAGAGACAGAGGCTATATTTAACACATCTATGGCACATCGTGGCACGAGATCTCGTCACACCCCTAAATAATTGCAGAGGTGACAGCTGAAAGTGTCTTGTTTTGCTTGACCAACAGTCCAAAGAACCCAAGGAATATATTTTACTATCACATAACAACAGCTGTGGCTAACAAGTAGAAAACAAGTATTCCTTTGCTCCTTCCTGAAAAAAAAGAAAGAAGAATTGTTCTGCAGATGGTGTCTGTCGAACAGCAGACATGTAAACGTTGTATTTCAGGGACCCACCCTCTCTCAGCAGCTCGTCAGCCTGGCCCACCCCGTGCTCAATGAGGCTCTGGCAGTCATCTAGCGGTTTGACGCTGTCTGCCTCGATGACGTCCACCTCGGCCAGCAGGGTGGCCAATCGCTCTGTCAGCAACCGACTCGCTGCCGCCTGCAGCTCCACAAAGTGCCGCCGGAGGGCCTCGCGGGCCTGACCCGAGCTGCCCCGGACCTAAGGAACACAGAAAAGAGGTTTCTTTGAAAAGAGTGTTGGCTGTTATTAAGCATCTTTACATTTATGTAATTTCACACCTTCACAGTACAACCACAGTCCAGGTATGTACAGACTGATACTGCAGGAGTCATTACTTCAGTACTAAAATACATCTCATTTTGTATCAGTATCTATTAAATGGTATTGACTACAACATCTAGCTGAGGGGTCTAGGGAAGGCAATACCAGTCACTGGTGCCAGTCAGCACGTTTGTAGATCACAATGAAAGTTGTTACAGACAGGTTTCCTGTTCACAAACAATCGAGGAGGCCATGCAGACAACATGCTGTCACAATGTCATGATAGCTTATATTTTGACATTTTCAGAAAAATAATCCAATTTGCTGGAAAACAATAAAATAATGTGATAACTAATGGCTATACTATACTTATGTATAGTTTTATTTTTTAAAAAGGCTCAGTAATTTCCTAAAACAGCTGCTCCCTGTAGTTTTTAGCAAACCAACAGGAGGAAGTAGTGCATTTGTTGGGGACTATTTTCAGCGGCGGATGAATCCACAAGTGGTGCTCTAGTGAGTGTTTGGGGCAGCAGGACGGTGTGTGTGGGACTGAGTCAGAATAAACTACAGTGTGTGTGTTCATGGTGATGAAGGAACATGTTACCCAGTGCAACAGTGCGGCTCACTGATGTGTTTTTAATAGTTTCTGGACAACAGTGGAGGAAGATATAGTACAATATATCAGGCTTTGCATACACAGACAACACTACTACTACTACTACTACTACTACTGAGCCTTATACCATACTGACTACCTTCACTGACAAGTAGCTTGTCAGGAAGCTTGCTGGTTTACCATCAGCGGTAGAGGTCATGTTTCAGTTCCTCTTTGCATAACATACTTTTCTACACACACACACACACACACACACACACACACACGGGCCCAAGCATTTCACAATGAGTATACAGACAGAGCGATAGGGAGATAGCAGGAAACGGAAGGCTGATTGACAACTGCTGCACTGATAAAGCAGGAACAGTATGACTATGAGAATGGAAAGACACACTGTTTTTTTTTTTTGCCAGAATATACACTGAATTGTGTGTGTGTGTGTGTGTGTGTGTGTGTGTGTGTGTGTGTGTGTGTGTGTGTGTGTGTGTGTGTGTGTGTGTGTGTGTGTTGAGCAGACACAGGACATTTTCCACTGGAGACATCGCATCACTTCCTGACGACTATCAGTACGACACAGACAACCAATGATCAATATTTGGGGGTTCGTAAAATAATACTCAAACTAAAAATATGACCAGACATCATCAAACAATTTGTCAAACAAGGGGAGGTGATCATCCAACATCAGGCGAATGTTTGGACGACTCCTCTTCCAGGACAAGATGCTGCAGTGATAGTATTGTCTGAGTTTTCAAACACACACACACACACATGTTGCGCTTTCTTGTTCTCATTGTATGTGTGTGTGAGTACTTGTACTGAAACACGTTTTGTACCTACAGAGCGAGGACATTTTTGGAAAGTGAGGACATTTTGGCCGGTCCTCACAACTTCAAAAGGGCTGTTAGAAGGTTAAGACTTGGTTTTAAGGGTTAGGTTAGAATTAGGTTATGGTTACAGTGAGGGTGAGGGTTAGGGGCTAGGGAATGCATTATGTTAATGACGGTCCTCACAAAGATAGAAGTACAAGGATGTGGTGTGTAATGTTTCCTGGATTCCATTAGTCTGGTAATGAGCCATCCCTGCTGTTGGAAAGAAGGGGGTTATGGGAAAGAAACACCACCACATACTCGATCTAAGACAATGTTTGATGGGACAGCTGGGAATCTGGGATTGGGCGGAGGGAAACTTATTGTGTGTGTGAGACATTTAAAGAGCACTTTTTACTTTACTTAATATACATCTCCATACAAAATCAATAAATAGTCACTGGCTGCGGATTGGAAAAAGTACTGTAAAAAAGCTAGGTGCATTATGAAATTATATTATTATATATAAAGGTTGAAGTAGGATTGCACCACTAAGGACTTTTAAGGACCATACAACACACCGAAGTGTAAAAACAATAATTGGTGGTGGTTTTACTTCTAGTCATCGTTGACGATCATACTCCAGGAAGTCACTGCACCCGGACAGGAAACGGTCACGCACATAAGCCCCCGTAAAAACACAAATGAGATACGCCGTGTTAATTAGTGAGCTTTAGAGGTGCTGGTAGGTGGATTTTATTACCTTCAGACAGAGCAAGGCTAGCTGTTTCCAGTCTTTATGCTTAGCTAAGCTGCTGGGTGTAGCTTCACATTTAGCATACAGATATAAGAGTTGCATCTATCTTTTGATATAACTCTCGACAAGAAAGCGAATAAGTGTCGAAATAATCCTTCATATGCCAATCGCTACTGACTGACGTTGTGAAAACATCACAGAAAGCCCAGTATGTAAGCTAAAAACCAAAATGGCTAACAGTCTGAACAACGAACAAAAACATTCATTCAAATTTGGTTTTACAACAATCTAAAGGTCATCTGTATTGTATTTGTTTTGACAGGGGAGTCACCTGATCACGACTCTGTCTGGGAGGGAGAGAGGACGACTACTTACTCTTTTCCCTTTGGACATTTACTCTAAGAGGATTTACGCTTTTCACATTCTCTTTCAAGATCATCTCACTTTTTTTTTAAATGTATTTATTTTTTGTTGCTCACTGTGTGTAAACAAACCTTTACCTTTTCAATAAGATAAACTTTTGAGGAATCAATAAATGTGTTAAAACATTTCTGATGAACAGACAACTTTATTATTTTTAATGAAAAGACAGTACGTCTTTAGATTTCCTGACATTCAAGTACATCTGTGTTCGTGTGCTGCAGTTTTAGATTGTGCCACAGGGGCGTGATAAAGCTTTTCTTCACGTATTAGTCACTTAAAATGACATAAAACGACAACAACTCTCCATAAACATCTATTCAAGTGTCAAGTACTGCCGCAAAACTGTGTTACTGGAACAAACATGAATATAGCTCATATCTGCCTCGAGGAGAAACCCAAACAGCAGCGTTTTTTTCCTGGAAGACTAAAAGTCTGTAGCCAGGACAGCAGCCGAAAAATGTTGGACGGACGAAAAATGGAGAGACAGCTTTGCTATTCTTAGATCCTTCCCAATAGTGGGGAGACTAAATAAATAAATAAATGCTAACATTCAGCATTCCAGCGTTCTCCTATTAATATGCAACAGTCGGCATATTAACAACTATTAGATTTTAACAACCTGATGTCTGGTGGCATGGATATATTAGCATTCTAAAGTTAGCATATTAGCAGACGCACAGTTAGCGTCACTTGTATGACCGAGCCATTCATTAGTCGCGAAATATTTCACTCTGGATCAAAGTGTTGCACTATAGACAAACATGCTGACATCAACACAGCAGTGACTGTACTAACTGTACTAAGTGACTAATACGGCTGAGTATCAAACCTCAATACTTTTTGGTACAGACCAAAATGTGTCGAAAACTGTCAAGTTGACATCCAAATTCTGAACAGATCCGCAGTCTTGTTTACTTATTATTTAATCAGATATTTACTCATTTTAAAAGACAGTCAATTTTTAGACAGAACCTTATTTAGACAAAGTTCTTTATGATGTTCGTTTAGCATTTGAGTTGGCTTGAAGATTGGCTTTATTTCTGACATTAAAAACACGTTCACATTCCTCAAAGGAAAGTACTGAACAAAGTATAATTTAACTATGGTATCCCATAAATCCTAATATAAAAAAAAAATAAAAAATTAAATGATACCCAGCCATAGTGCCTGTAGTGAAGATAATATATTTATGCATCCAAAACAAAACCCAATAAATGATTTTCAATTTCACTGTGTATAAACAATTATTGATAAATTAAAATGAGTCTGAGCTTTATGTTTTTGCACAAGAATCTGGCCCGGTCCCTCTCCTCTCTTTCTCCTCCTTCATCTCTCCTCTAAGGCTTGCTGTCTGTCCATAGCAACAGGAAACAGCAGCATTGTTTACTGTGAGCAGCTGGAGGGGTAAATCTAGACAGCAGGAGGAAGGAAGAGATAACAGCGAGAGAGAGAGATATACTCTCCTGGGATTGTGTTGGGTCAGGGGCTAACACACCTCACACTGCCCTGGTCCGGTTGAGTTCATTTGAGTGTGTAAAACAGACAAAGATGGCAGTCAGGGAGGAAAATCCATCATACCTCATGAGGACAACATTGTAACATGAGACATTTTTTCTTAACAAAAGAAGTGAAGACTCTAAAAGAAGTGAAGACTCTGGCCTGTTGTAGTCTATTTTAAATCTGTATATGTGTAGGGGTGTGAACAGACTGCGGTACCTGTTTGCGGGCCTGGTTGAGGCCATGCAGACGCTGCTGGAGTTCACTACGGTAGTTCTGGGCCGCCTCGATGCTTTCTTTCGCCTCCTGCAGCAGCAAGTCCACCTCCACAGACATCCTCCCGCCTCCTGACACGCACAAGAGCAGAATATTTACAAAACACAACCAAGATGCAGCACAACCTGAAACCAGACACAAATAAACTCACATACTGCAGCCGATTCAGAACGCTGCTGCTCGCTAAGACCAAGAAAGTGAATCACATCCAGTTCTGAGGTCTTTACACTGGTTTCCTGTCGGTCAAAGGAAGTGATTTTAAAATACTGCTGTTGGTTTATAAAGCACTGAATGGTTTAGGGCCAAAATACATTTCTGATCTTCTGCTACGTTATGAACCAACCAAGACCTCTCAGGTGGTCTGGGACCAGGTCTGCTTCCTGCCCCCAGAGTCTAAAATAAACCTGGAGAAGCAGCGATCAGTTTTTATGCTCCACATATCTGGAACAAACTGCTGCAACTCTCAGTTCTTTTAAATCAAGGCTGAAGACTTTTCTGTTTGTAAATCAAATAATGATTCATTTCTTACACTGCACTGTAACTTTTACTCTCCTGTTTTATCTTGTTTTTATTTTAAAGGGTTTTTTAAGTGTATTTAAATGTCTTTTTATATTGCCCTATGTTGCTTTTATGTTTTATGCAAAGCACTTTGAATTGCCTTGTTGTTGAAATGTGCTATACAGGTAAACTTTCCCTGCTGTACTGTATTAACTTGGAGTATTAACCTGTATTAACTCTCTGCTATTTTCTTGTTTTTAAGATTGTTCTTTGTTTAAAAATCACACACATAAATGTGGAAACAGCAAAGCAGCAAAGAAAACTGTTGACAGCGTATTCTGTGGATTATCCCGAGTAACAGGGACATCCCAAAATAAATTTCATTCACCTCTACTGTACTGGGCTGGCAGCAGATAAAACTATCGGCATCAGAGAGCACTAGAAGTTAGGTGATAAAATATGTTTCTTTAATTTGGGTGAACCAACCCCTTAAGAAAATGCATGATTAAAAAAGCATTAATCCCAGTGGTGCAACAAGAGTAATTCAGATTTAGATCTTTGAATTAGAAAGTATCAGTATAAAACGTTCGTGTTTGACTACAGGGTATAAAATAAACAGCCTGATCAGACTAGATTGCTATTTCGTGTTCACTACTATGTGATGATGTTGGTTCAAAGGTCTGGAACCAGGCTGGTGTACAAAAACATGCAATATGATGCATTTCTTTGAGGGTAACCTATGGTATCAATTACAAATCAATTAATACCTTTTCAATTAAATACCAATACCGTCATACTCTGACATCTGTCTCCCCACTTTTCAACACTGTTTTATAGAAATGACCTTTATATACTATTTATTTGCAACAGGAAAAACATCTAGGATCAGACGAAATGCAACCAAAATAACATTTTATGTTGTTTTTTTTAACAAAATAATCTTTCTTTTCCTACAATATCCATTCTTGAAATACAATATCCACTGATAACAACTACCTAAATCATGATTAATATTTTTTATGGCTACCTTTAGGCACTCACAGCACTTGGATAAGGTTTGAGAAAGATCTAACACGAGTTGTGTTTACTGTACTAACATTCAACTAAAAACCACAAACTTTCCCTAACCTTCGGCGTCAAAGTCTGGCATCCACCACCCGGCCCGACCACCTCCCTACAACTTGTGTGTGGCACTTTGTTCCTTCCAAAAACATTTTTGCCAGTGAACATGATCCAGGCAGCAATTACATTAGCCTCAAAATGTATTCGGCAAAACAAATAAGTAGTCTGCGTATGTAATTTCAGGGTTGTATTGACGTGTTTGAGGCTGAAGTCTGTCCTTGCAAAAATAATGTCGTTCTTTGCAGAAGTGTTTTAGTGTAGATAACTGTTGGAAATATCTAAATTAATCAAACTGAAGTGAATCAAATTGTGGACAGAATGTGACATTTTATAATGAATTCAACTTTTGCTGAAAGAATCAAACTGAATAGCTGAATTAGGATAATCAATAACCTGCATCCTCCACCACAAAAACTACAAGGTACAACACAGCATGCAGAGCACTTTGACTGACGGATGTGAGGCAACAAGAAAACCACTTCCTATCGCTACCAGCTAGCAACCAACCTCCCAGTCAGTAAACAATGCTACTAGCCTAGTGTGGGATTAAACTGATACTGACCTTTAAATACAGTTTGGATAAGGCATGCTCAGCGTGGCAGATCCTGATTTTACGTGAACCTGTTTATTTTACTGTTTATTTTATTGCTTTTCTGTACAACATAAACCTTCTTTGCAAAAATAAAAACACAAAATGGGTGCACTTATTATACAATACTGACCCCAGAATACACTCAGTGATAAAGTCAGCCCAGCAGGTTATCTAAAGTCAGTTTAATAAGCTCCTTCCTGTGACCTTAGCATCTAATATCAAAGATCGCTAAAATAATGCTGCTGCTCTGCTGCGTTTGGTTATTTCGCCTGCATGTTAATGTTAAAGCCGTTCGGTGTGGGGGAACACTGATAGCACTGAACAAAGTAACATCAACATGTAGAGTTCATCTAGTTTTAAAACAACAGTTCTGTCAGCTGTAACATCAGTGTTAATGTCACCGCAGTCGCAAACACAATCGCATACGACTGGTTCTAAAAGTTTTTTCTACAGCAACATGAACAGACAGAAACTCACAGAAACACTTTTCCAACAGTATATACAACTAAATTCATTAAATTAGTAAAGCCAGAGTACTTCTCACTGGTTTTAACTGATAAAACTCAAATATTTCCTGCTACATACTTCTGAAATATTCATTGCAAAGTAAAATCAGTCTGGGTTCAAGAAAGACAGCGGAACAAAAGGCGCTGCAACGTCACACTGTAACTGCATCATTTCACTTTCAAATTAGGGTGTTGAAAGCAAACTTTCATTAAATCATAGCGTGAAATATACAAATATATTGCTAACACACTTATTTGAAGTTGATTGCACCATCATACCCAGAAACTCTGACTGAAATATTGACTTTAAATTGATATTAAAAATGCAGGGCAAACACAGCATGCAGACAGAACGAAACTGAAGATGAGATGAATTTCCTTTTACACTACCTTAAATGTCTTCCTGCCAAAGCAGTCTATTTTTGGTGCGAGAATCAAGGGGACTCCAACAGATCATTTTCTTTATCAATAAATCTGTTGACTGGGTTTTTTAATGAATTGATTAATCATTTAGCCCATCACAATTTCCCACAGCCTAAGAAGAAATCTTCAAATCGCATTTTCTGTCAGATTAACAGGCCAAAACCCAAAGATATTTAATTTACTATGATATAAAACTATTAACATTTGAGAAGCTGGAACAAGCAATTGTTTTGCATTTGTGCTTGATAAATGACTTAAATGATTAATCAATTATTAAAATAGTTTATTTTCGTTTCAGCTCTGCTGCCGATGTCATTGCTGACGCTGACCCAGTGTATCGAATCAGTGCATCCCTAATTATCACGTTTCCACCGAAAATTACATAGAAGCATTTTGAATTTTCATCTCAAAAGGTTTATTTCAGTTGGCAAGATTGTGGATTTGTCATTTAATTCATTCTATAGCAGTCCTTTATGGTACTTTTTTAATATCAATATCACTTTCTCAATGAGTTCTTCATCAAATTTCCCCAAAGATACACAAAATATGACAAAATACGAAGTAACCAACAACCAGTAACATCAAACTCATTCCTGGCCACATATGATTGTGCTGTAAATATAGGCTAATATAAGATAATGTATGATGGTAGAAATAAGCTTCCTAATAGGGCTGGGCGATGTGACGGTAAATACTGTGCGACTGTAGAAATGTGTCCACTGGTTTCCACCGCGGGAGCTATCCCTTAGTGTCTCCGCTGCGTATTCAGGGCGGGTTATGTAGCAAGCACCACAGAGCGCCACAGGAAGTCATTCCTGCCTGTGGCCATCAGACTCTTTAACTCCTCCCTCTAAGTGTCAGTCTGTTTGACCCGAAGTCACTAAACTGGACATTGATCATTAACATCTCTGCAATACTTGAGATAATTGTGCAATATTCTGTGTTAATACTCCTGTGCAATATACTCTTTTCAGTTTAAAATTCCCTATTTATTGATATTGATATTTATTCATACCGTCTCATTATAATCTTAATAAGCTACACTTAACTTGACAGCTGTTACCTTATACCGTATTATTATCTTCAACCGGTAAACCCACTTTGTACTTCACACTTATTTTATACTTATACCCACTTGGTACTTAATTTATTTTCTGACCTGTATTATAGTGTATTATATTTTTTGCTTAGTGCTTCTCTTCCTGTGTGCACTGACGTGACAGTGAGCTGCTGTAACAAAAGAGTTTCCCCTCGGGGATCAATAAAGTATTTCTGATTCTGATTTCTGAAATCGGGGCTGGATTCTCGCATGATCTCGTGATTCTCGCGCGATCTCGCGTATCGAGCTGACAGTGATTTGGGCAGCAGGACTGCTTAGCACAGTCGGTGGCGGTAACGCACCTCTGAGCTGGTTTGCCAGCCGCCACGGAAGAAGAGAGTGACAAGAAAACATGGAGGAGGAGAGTGAAATTATAAATACAGAGCAGGAAGAGTTGTTTTTTGTTTGTATGGACGTTCCAATCAAAAGAAGAAAATAATCAAATGCGATGAAGTACGGTACGGTTATTTTAACCATTTCTTAATAATATAACGTTACCGTGACATAAAATTACATATACCATGATAGAAGATTTTGGCCATATCACACACCCTGCTTCCTAATAGAAAACAAGGCTCACTTCAATCTTCAGATGGTTAAGGCTTAAAAGTAACTTTCTTTTCTCTACATCCTCCTCAGAGCTGAAAGCAGTGACACAACCTGGTTCTTCTGCTGCGGTCGGCCACGCTTCCTCTACAGCATCTTAAGAGGAAGTCACTATCGGGCCCGATGCTTCTGCCGCATACAGTACACACAGAAACATCACGCCGCCCAGGAGGGCATCTTCCATTACACTATGGGAAATGTAGCATCGCAGCATTAAATCCATAATGAGTTCATGCAAGCTCTGCATGACATAGGGCCATGAAAACAACTATCTATAGGATAAATACAGTTATCCACCATCTTATAACTTTTACTTGCCATCTATACGGTAATTAACAACTTTTAACAGCCCACCGATCACAAGATGTGATTTCACCCTCTTATCACTACTTGAGCTTTCCCACAGCAAAGCACTGCAGATTTATAACAGTTTTATGAACAAAGCACAACCTTTTGTAAATATCAAAACTATGCACCAGAAGGTTATGTAGGCTATGCACACGAAAATATTATATTTTTGTCATATTGCTATAGGAATATTTTGTCATTTTGGAAGATTTGCTTGTTTGGGTCTTATCCAGAATCTGACGTAGGGCTGCAGATTAATCTGACAATTATTATTTCTAATGCATTTCTATTTTTATTTTCTAAAATCCAAAGTTGCCGCATTCAAGTTGTTTGTTTTGTCCGACTAACAGTCCAAAACTCAAAGATTTTCTGATATAAAACACAGAGTAGAAGCAAATTCTGCCAATTGAGAAGCTAGAAGCAATGAATGTTTGGCTGTTTTGCTTGCTAAATGAGTTAAAAGATTAATCAATTATCAAAATAGCTGCTGTATAACTTTATCTCAGTCAACTTATCGATAAATCAACTAATCGTTTCAGCTCTAGTCAGATAAGATGATCAGTTTCATCTCTGTGTGTCAGAAACAGAGATACTGTAGGCTAGGTCCTGGACGTTTTAGTTTAGCTTAGCACAAAGACTGGAAGCAGGGGGAAACTGCTAGCGATTCCAACAACTCCAAACTTATTTATTTTATGTATCTTGTTAACATGCCAGTCACCAATCCATCCAAGAGTCAGTTGGGTTTAGTTAGCAGTAGAGTTAAGGTCGAGCTGAAACCAAAATGTTTTGTTTTTACATTTTTATTTCTACACCTGCTCAGTAAACAAGATACAACATGGAAATCAGGCAGGTGGAGTTGTTGGAAGGTGGAATTTTTCCTCTTGTTTTGATGCCGCTACGTTAGCCCCCTCCTTCTCCCTGCTTCCAGTCTTTGCAGTATCTCTACACTGGACACACAGACATGAAACTGATAGTGCTGAAATGATCAGAAGATTTAATCAATTTTGATAACTGATTAATCATAAAAGTAATCTATTAAGCAAAAGCTTGCGGGTCCCAGCTTCTCAAATATGAGGACTTGCAGATTTCTCTGCTTCATTTCTTTGTAAATGGAATATCTTTGGGTTTTCAAATGTTGGTCAGAAAGAAAAGCAATTTGAAGACATCACCTTGGGCTCTGGGAAACTGTGAGCATTTTCACTACTTTCGGACATTTTATAGACTAAACGATTGATTGAAGGATTAATTGTGTTGGCCAGGATTTCTCTACCACTTTGAACTGTGCCAGTATAAACTATAGAGAGATGAAATTGTCCTAATGGAATGATATATTACGCAGACTTTACCAAAAATGTTTCATCCTAAATTAGACCGTACATGTAGACTGTAGGGCTGCAACTAACAATAGTCAAAATGAAATGTCCAAAAAGTGTGAAAATGCCCACTGCGATTTCCCAGAGCCCAAGGGGACAACCTCAAATGTCTTCTTTTGTCGGTCAACGGGTCAAAAACCCAAAGATATTTCATTTACTGTCGTACATGGCAAAGCATCCTCACGTTTGAGAATCTGGAACCAGCAGATGTTTGGCATTTTTGGCTGAAAAGTGACGGAAACAAGTTCATCGATTATCAAAATATTTGCGGATTAATTTTATTTAGAAAAACAAACTAAATTAAATCGACTAATTGTTTCGGCTCTAAGATACTGTCCATCATAGAATTTGTTGTTTAGTGAAAGTCCTTAAATGGACCTATATTTATTGTCACAGAACATTTTGATCAATTCAGTTTTATTTATACAGCGCCAATTCATAACAGAAGTTATCTCATGGCACTTTTCCTACAGAGCAGGTCTAGACCGAACTCTTTATAATAATATTATTTACAGAGACCCAACAAATCCCACCACGAGCAAGCACTTGGCGAGACAGTGGCAAGAAATCAGATCCCACAACCAATAAACTGATCTACTGTTACACACCGCACCAAACAAAACTCCAGTATTTGTATTTATACACACATGAATGCAAATGTAGAGCTACAGAATTATGCAGGAATGCGCTCGCTCTGACATAAACAGCATTCACACAGGTCCTCCCCTCACTCGGACTCCCTTCGTTCTGCTAACAAACTGCCCAGAACCCTTTAGTCCAGCCATTAACAACCAACCACAACATAGATTTTCTTCTTCATCCTCTAAAAAAGGGTGCTGGCCCTCTCTCTCTCTCTCTCTTTAATCCTGTGGTTTATAATCCTTCTTTCTCTCCTAAAACCTACTAAAGACTCACAGTGAATGCTGGGCACATTGCAAAGCAAACATCAAGCTGGTTTTCCTATAACGCAGAAAATCTCTTGTCTATATGATACGGGTGTGGCTAGAAACAAACTGAAATCTCCTTTGTCTTTATTACTTGCGCGCTTCTGATGTAAACGTACAGCCAGGGAGTCGTCAGCAGTGTGCTTTTCAGAGTATTTAGGTCAACCTGAGTGAAATGATGTCCTACTGTCCCGCTTTCACACGTCTGTCAGACTGTTTACGGTGTCAGAAATATGTGCTTCCTAAAAATGTAGTGACACAAACCTGCCTGGGGAGGGGGGAAAAATAGGCTTAAAGAAACTTTGCATGAGGCGAGAAAAGCCATATGTTTGATATAACCGCATATTTCGGTCAAAATCCAACACTAGAGGTAATAAATATTAAATGATGAAACAGACTTTATAAAAAGGTTATGTTGCACTGCTTGTTTATTCTGGTTCGTCATTCTGTGGTTTAATATTCTTCTTACATGAGCATACTGGCTGCTACTTCAAAGTTTATGAGATGCTGTATTTGGAGCATTTAACATTTTTGTAACAGTATTCTCATGCTACTAACTTGACAACCTACAGACGTACAAAAGGTAATAATAACAACACAAATTACACTTTGTTTTGATGTTGGTAAGCACTTGAATGCTTCAGAGTGTTTTCACCCAATTTGAATTTTACAAGTTTCATATTTCAATAAATGCCATCAGCATGGACAAAATGTAATGCATGCTGCACATGCTCTGACTAACAAGAAAGTTATGTAAGGCACTCAAGTGCAAACCCACATTATTATTATTAGAGTAGACCACTGACATGAAGAGACAACAGGAGACAACTGACATGTCTAAACTCGCTCACAGCAACTTCCGTATTTTGTTGTTATTTTCATCGAGTTAAACCTTCGCCCACCGGCATTTGGGCTGCCCTGTAGTCTTATTTAGAAGTCCATAAATTAAAATTAATAATTACATAATTCACGCTGCCTAATTTCTCATATTTTCATGTTGGAATATCACGAGGAGGCAGGTAGGCGGATCTAGTCCTGACGATCTTGGCTTATCTGGCGTGTGCAGAGAGCTACTGCCAAACTCCATTAAGAAATCTCGTATTTTAAAAGTCGACGCTACTGTCAGCAAACCCAGATACACCACAGCGATAGAAGTAAGAGTTTTCCTCAATAAATAATGTATTTAAGTAAATTCGGCGTGGAAGCTGTTCACTAAGCAACATCTTTATCCATGAAATGTCATCTTCAATAGATGGGTCACGGTGTATTTTGGTGGAAGAAGATGATGACAATAACTAGCAAAAAAAGTTGTCAGCATCAGCTGTACATGAGACTGAAAGAGTGCTACCGGGGTAGTGTAGAGTTGATTTAATAAGTTAAAGGCACTATTTGCCAGTTAGCGAGACGACATTGCCGCATTTTTAATGGAGTTTGTCGTCAACTTCTCTCAATGACGTTAATGTTACAAGACAGGAGGAAAGTTGTTGCTAGCTTGTGGCCAAAAGACAATGAACCTCGGATCATGCTTGGGAGAGCAAACACAAACACTCCCATTAACTACGACAGAAAACAACGGCTAATCGGTGAAATTAAAACTCTCCCTTCTCGTGCGGAGAAAAAGTTTTCAAACGTACCTGTTTTAGTGCTTTCTGGTGGCCATTTCGTCCCGAAAGTTGTGAATCAACTCGTAGCCGCCCTCACACCACCGCTAGATCTGCCGAAGTTATGCTCAAGTCCAAAAATGACACTTCCGAGGCTTTAGGCACAACAGCCAATCACAGACAAGATAACTTCGATAGACAAGGACATCAGCCAATTGGATTGAGATATGCTACGTAATCCCCTCCCTAATCAACCGACCCCTCAGATCAAGTGGAACTGATGAAATTAGTTGATGTGTCCAAATCTGCACGGTACTGTGGTGTTTGTGGCTACTGTGCACGTTTATGTTGTACACTGTAGTATTTTATATGCAGCGCCTTAAAAAGAAAAAATCTAAATTAATGTATTAATGCATTCACTTTAAAAAAAAAAAACAAAACAGAATTTAGATCCATTCACATAGCCTGAAGGAACACATCATAGCAAAAATAAAAAGTCGCCCGAAGCACGATGTAAACAGCTCGGGTCTCAGGTGGGATGGTGGACTCTGTGTGGAGCGACGTCGCTCTCTGTTGGTTGCAGTGGATACAGCACTGCAGCGTGCAGGCCTGGCTGCTTTACTTTCTAAGATTTGGCTTCACTCCTGCAAAGAAGCCGATCAAACTCTGCCTTAATAACTAGCTTGTATGTTGCATTCAGGGGCTTTTATTTTGTGAAAACAAGGCGCAGTGAGTCGAAGCGGTTGAATAAAGGCAGGTAACAATCTTGGCCAAACACATCGGTACCCAGATCCATTCTTTCTTATCAGAAATACTTTATTATTAGTATTTATTACATTATCTTTACCCTTTATGCTTTTTCCCCCCATATTGAAGTCAGCCTCTTGAAGTTTTATCGCAGTTTTTTCTGATACCAGGGCTGAGATTACCAAGATAAAAACCAGAGCGGTGCCACAAAACGACACAATACTTTTTAATTTAAAGGACTTTATCGCGAAGCCTGCTAAAATAACAGTGGTGTTTGAAACCAGCCGTCAACACTGCATCCCTCCCAGGAATCATGTCGGGTCAGCGGGACAGGTACCTCCTGCGTCCCTCGGGGTCCCAGGATCAGTGATCATGACGTCATGTGTCCACCTGCAGCGCAGGAGGGCTGGTCTGCTCTTCAACCTTCAGCCTCCAGGCACACATAATGGAGAGGGTCTGTGTCGTCTTGAAAATAACTCTCCAACAATTTACATTCAGCTTATGTTTCCGAAGGTCTGTTAAACGAAGTTTTATATCGCTGTGGTGTGAAAGTGCCGCGCGACGCTTGCAGGTCTGAACGGTAACTACAGGTCAGGGGAGAGCAGCGACTGCGCTCATTGCGGGGTTTGGGCACCGCTGATCTGACAGTGCGTGGACCGGCTGAACCCGCGTCGGGACGGAGCTCTGCGCAGCAAACCACTGTTGTTGGTATCAGTGACGCAGTTGGACGGGGATCTAAATCTGAGCAGCCCGGGACAATCCTACAGATTAGCGCTTGACCCGCAGGATTTGTTGGAGAGGCACCCGATTCCCCGGGAGCGACGCGCCGAGTCAGAGCAGACAGAATGATCTAGATTTAGATTTAGATTCCACCGGAGCCCTTTCCACAAGCTTCTCCGTCTCTTATCATCGGCTGCGTTTTACGCATGCACAACTCCAGGACGCGAAATTTGAGAGGAGCCATCTCCAACTGACCAAAGTGGAGGTCATGGCAGGTTTTACGCAGAGCGCGAATATGCCGATAGGAGTGTTTGAGAAACTTTTTGGCGGAATCTACATTTCTCATTAGTCATCTGAGATCTGATAATGAGTGATATTCCTGCTGCCGGCGGAAACGTCTAATCCCTCCCTGATTACCGCGCGCAGATGGATTGCGTCGTGTCAGCCAGCAGACTGATATCAGGGCCTAGTCACACTAATTTAAGCGCTATGCTTGCGTCTTGATTGCTGAATTGAAGCCATTTAGGGCAGTCCAGCATCACTTTGTGAGCGCCAACTGGACCCCAGCTTCTCCCCCTGGGGCCGAAATGAGGAGAGCTGTACTGAAAGAAGCCGCCAAACGATTCCCCTGGCTGGCCAATGTCACGTTGTACGGGTGCTTATTCGCCGGCGGTGACCTTGTCCATCAGCTCATAGCTCAGAAAGAGCGCATGGACTGGAAACACACTCGCAACGTGGCCATTGTGGCAATCAGTTTCCATGGAAACTTCAATTACTTCTGGCTACGAGCCCTGGAGAGGCGTTTCCCTGGAAAGTCCGCCGGGATGGTTTTCCGCAAACTCCTGCTGGACCAAAGCTTCGCGTCGCCTTTGGCCACCAGTGTCTTCTACACGGGTAAGATGGCCTGGTTTCAACTCAGCGAATCCACAATCTAATACAAAGACATAAACTATTTAGAGTTTGCTTACAGCAAGGCAAACTGCAGACACACTCTTGGTCTCTGTTTGGGTTGAGATGTTGTGCGCTTTTGTATGAAGACCAAGAACCATCCATCCCACGTCATCTGATGCCAGAAACATCCAGATATCTAAATAACTCCATGTCACCAAACCACCAGAGCAGGAGCACAGCCCCAAATAAGTCTTATCAGTTAAAAATGTGTAACAATGTTTTGAATCTTTGATCAATTTGTGTAACAACATACAACGTAACCCCAGGACTCAGGTGGGCCAATTATTACATATGGCTACCTTGTTTTCACATCCTACAATCATTAAAAAACGTTAACACACACAGCAGCGAGCTGAGTAGGCTTCCTATTAAGGTCGTCTCTCAATCAAACATCACTTGGGCCAAGGTGAAGAGTCATTACACGCGTTTTTAGATTGTGCGTAATTGCGCACAAATGGTTATCGCCACAAACTCTGCGTACATTTCTCCTCTGTCCTGCAGGGGTGAGCTTCTTGGAGGGCAAGGAGGATATCTCTGAAGACTGGAGAGAGAAGTTCTTCAACACCTGGAAGGTAAGGAAGGCCTCGGCAGCATCAAGCGAAGGAAAGTCACCTTCCCCTCACTCACGGTAGCTGCTGCTGCTGCGAGCTCACAACCAGATTAACCCAGATTGTGTCACTGTTGCTTTTGCGCAGTGGGCACGGCGCCCGGGAGCAAGCGGGGTAATTCAATCGCGTCAGCAAGTTTCAGGACGTTTAGGAGCTGAAATCCTGCCAAATGTAAATCACAGTGTCACGCTGCTGTAATTGCGGAGTGACGATTCAGGATCCTGGTAAATGTACAAGCATTTTCCAATAACGACCATTTCAAGGCTGGAAAAGAAGACTGTTTGTGTGCCTGAGTGAAGAATGAAGGGTGCATACACTGCCAAAATCCTCCATCTCAACAAGTAATTCACTCAGTTACAGTGTCCTAAAATCTGATGTTCCTTGGATGCGTAAAAACTTCCAGATCAGTGATTCCAATACACCTTGTTTCAATAATTTTATATAATTAAGTTAAAATTTTCACAACTTTATACTTGTGTGTTTCCATTTTCTGCAACATCATAATTTTACTATTTATTTGACAGTTATTTTTTAGCAGTTTCTTACTAGATTAAGATTTTATATACTACACCTATGATGAGTTTATATAATATGATGCACTGTTGGAGATTAAACCACTTTAAGTATCACCTCCACCTCAACATACAACATTAAAATGCTGCTTACATATTAATGTATCAGTAATAATATTCCAATATAAGAATGAACTCTTCTCATTCAGCCACATAGTAATATAATACTCACATATACTTATTATTATAAGTTACTTTTGATACTTTAACTCCATTTTGCTTACATTTTTTATACTTTTACGTTTTGAAAGCAGGACTTTCACTTGTAATGAAGTAATATTAAACTGTTGTAATACTACTTTTATGGCTTCTAAATACTTCTTCCACCACTGCAGATAACAATACATCTTGTTTCATTAATTTTCTATAATCAAATGTCATTTCCTTGATAGGTACAGCGCTCTGTCCTTGTCTGTCTTGCTTTGCGATACTCTGTGCTCATTTCTAAATGAGGAAAGCCCACACTGTTCTTTTCTCTTGTTTTAAAAGTGCCCTGATGCAGACATGAACATTATTTTAACACTCAATCCAAGCAATCAATCATCCTAAAAATGCCATTAAATCCAAATACACTCTAAGCCGATGTTGGAAGTATGTAATCAAGCAGTTATGATATTGTGCTGCTCCTTTCCTTCAAGGGGAAAGTTCACAGTCTACTGCAACAACTTTGGGTGTGGTATTCTTTGATGGATAAGAAGGATCCCAAGCTCAAAGCATCCAATCTAAACTATGAATATCTTCACTGCACATATAAACTCATCCTTGATCTCCTATAATAATCGTTTTAAGGCAGTAAGAGCAGAGATATCCATGGACGGGGATTGTTTAGGTCCTCTGTGTCTTCAAAAAAACTCATCATATCCTATTTTCACTTTCAGACTGGACTCATGTACTGGCCATTCATGCAGGTAAACATGAAAGTAATTTATTGATGTGCGCACATTTATATCTCACTTGTGTTTTTTGTTTAAAGGAAGACGTTAGTTAGAAGACCTTAACTGAAATCAACGCTGTGTTGTTGTGCTGTTTCCTGCTGACATTCAATACAGGAATGACAAGTATTAGCCCACTGTAGGGATGAGAGAGTTAAAGAGTACCGTTTTAATGAATATCTGCATCAAATCTGATTAAAACGTCACTGTTGGTGTAGTGTTGACAAGTTATACAGTCAAAGTGCATCCTATCCATTTTAGCAGAGGTGGATGATTCTGACAGCCGAACACTAATTATACTGACGAGGAGGTAAACATTAATCTCAGAATTAATTACTTTTTAATTAATCCCGCTTTTATGACTTCAGAATTTTGATTAAATCTATTTTCTCAGAATTTCTTATTTTAGTCTCAGCATTATGAGATTAATCTGACACACTGAAAAAAATGTAACCTTGACTGAATTTTAAAAAACTGACACAAGTGAAACTGAACTTTAAGTCAAGTAAAACAATCTTTACAGAGTCAACAAACTATTTATTTATACTGTAATAAGTCATTTTTCAGTGTGAACACATATTTTCACACTACAATGCTTTGCAAGCTCTGGCCTGTTAATGACATGCAATGTTAGATTCAGTGACATGACTGCGTTAATTAAGAGATTTACTTTACTTTGATTGTGGAAACTGTGAAAGTAAAATAGTATGAATCGTCAGGTTTATCATTTATTCATTGCAGTAACCGTTATGTCTTTATGTCTGTCTTGGCTGATGCTCGTGGAATGTGTTTGTTGGGGCCCTGGCACTGTAGCAAGGAGGCATCTTTTGAGTGAAACCAGATGTTCTTGTAGATGAGTTTGGGCTCCGTCAGTGCATGGACATTGCATGATCAGGGCATGTTATACACTTGGCTTTTCATAATTGGATGAAATTGTTATCTTTGGGCTGAGAGCCAATCACAGTGGGGTTTTCTTTGTCTCAAAACACTTTAAAATGTACTGTAAGAAAGTATTCGAGGAGACACACCTTGGTTGGTTCTTGTGATAAGGTTTTGTGATCTCCTTGTAATTAATTACAATTATTTACTTCAACTCTTCTTTGTGTTTATTTCCTTGACAATGACAATAATATTAATGAGTCTGCTGTCTCAGGTGCATGCTGGGGTTTCCTTCATCACGCCTACTAAGGCCAGCTACAATATGAACTTATGCAAACTGTTCATTTTAGGTTGACTCCAATAAGAACTTGAAATATTACTTTCATCAGTTCAATTTGATACAAATAAGAAATAACACTTAAGTCAAACTCTGAAATTAATTAATATTAAATATTAATTATTAATTATACGCGTTATGTTAGACATGTTGTGATGGTACATTTATAATTATAACGTCTCCTGAACATTTTCACTGTTTCCTGTTTTCTTACAGTTTCTGAACTTCGTCCTGATGCCGTTGTACTTGCGAACAGCCTTCATGGGCTGCTGCGCCTTCCTCTGGGCCACCTTCCTGTGCTTCTCTCGACAGAGCGGCGATGGCACTGCCACCGTGGCTCTGGCCTTCGTCATGGACCCCCGTAAGACCCTGGAGGAGATGCGCGAGGCCCGGCTAGCCCGAAAAAAGCAAAAGACCCAGAGTGAAAACTAAAGGGAGGAGGAGGAGGAGGAGGAGGAGGAGGAGGAGGAGGAGGACGCTGCTTCTGTCCTTCAGGCCTTTGAGCTTCGGTCGCAGGACAGAGGGGTTTCCACTTTTGCTTAACCAGCACCTACAAACTGAAAGCATCATGGAGAGCTGAAGAGCTGAGGAGCAGGTTACTGATTGGAAAAAGAAAAACATTGTCAATGATTACACACACACACAACAGTTGTTAGGGAATCGGGAGGCTGCAGTAATAATAATAAGATTATTAGAAGTTGAAGTTGCAGATGTGTTGACATTTTCTTCCTGTGCTGAATATCATTATTACATTTGACCTTTTCTATGTCAAAACTAAGTGTTATTTCCACAGAGCTGTATTCTTAGTAAAGTGGGGAAGAATTTAGATAAAAGAGGATAATAAAACACGGGTGAAGCAGGTTAGTAAGAATATATATAAATATATTATATCTGTGTGAAAATGCAGGTTAGGGCTTCAAAAGGAACAAATGACAAACAGCACAGTATCCCTTCAACAGTAAATATGTGATCAAACACACTGCACCAGGTGGACAACCCTGACAGTCAGCTGATAACTGAAATAATAATATCAGACCCATATATTGTTCTTTAAAGGGGCACTCCACCAATTTTATACATGACAACTAATTTAGTCTCCCAACTTTATGAAAATGTGATACTAAGTTGCTGGAGTACCCCTTTAAGGATTGGCTCAGCTACAGGAGAATCAAGTAATGAGTATTTGAAGTTCAAATACGTTTGTAGCTGATTGAAGCTGCTTGTAGCTAAACAGAATGTAAACTAATTCTTTAATGGTAATTATACACAACTTTCACAGCTGATTTTACAATCTCTTATAAAAAAGACTAGTCTAAAGCCACAAACAGGCTGCAGTCTTCATTACAGCCCGTAATACTAAAGCGTTGGATGAAACAAACAACATACACAAAATCTTCTACACTTAAAACTTCAGTACTGGAGATAAAAATGTCAAGTTTGTCCTGAAGGTGACGCTGGAGAGAAGGTCACAGGGTCATTAAAATCAAATGGGTTCATCCTCAGGGGAGCATGAAGGTGCTCGATACACTTTAAAGCAAGATTATAGATTTGATAATAGATTTGGAGATTCTTGTGTACAAGTGGAGATTTTGTCCTAATGAAGGCTCTAGAGTAAAGGGCAGGGGGTCACCAATATTAAGATTCAATCTCAGTCAATCATGAATATTGACAGCAGGTTGTTTTTGCTTTGGACCAAAGTGACAGATGGAACAATGGAGCAACACTAAAATAAAAAATAAAAACTAGTTAAAGTGGAATTCAGCAATAGGATGTAAGGTCTAGGTGCTTAAGCCTGGCACTTATTGTTTACAGTTGCAGTGATGAACAAATTATGATCTTGCCTCCAAACCATAAAGGTTTCTGTTGAACTGAGATTGGACCCATGGACTTTTTACTTTAAAGGGCAGTTCTGTTGTGATGGGCCGTGGCTGGTTGTTGTGCTGGTGGCACTGGTTTGATGTGAGCCCACTGGTTTGAGATCAGATTTAAGGGCTCCATATTTTTGCTTTACACTAGTTGTGCCTTCTTTCGGTGACTGTCCTGACCACAGGTCTGCGAGCTCGCAGTGTTTGGCTGACTCATGATAGTCAATAGTAATAATCAATACAACGAGTGAACACTGAATATATATATTTTTGTGTTTGTACAATTTTAAATGGAGTTTCTGCATTTATTTTGGGATACACTAACGTTTCAGGCTGATTACATGAGGCAATAGGCTTCGGGAGTCTGAAGAGTCCAAAATCAAAAGGGTTCATCGTCTGAGGACCAAGAATGTGCTCAGTAAATGTCACAAACTTCCTGATAGTGGTACTAGAGGAAGGGTCAGGAAGTCAACAAAAACATTAGAGGGATCATGAACACTGCACATTTTATGGAAACATGGCCATCAGCTTTTAAGACGCCTTGTCAAAGTGTTGTTCAAGGATCAAATTGAACATGATGGTGGTGCTGGCAAACATGAATATTCAACAGGTTCATTTTCAGTATTTTTTTTTTTTTATTGTTAACAAATCCCATGAAAAGACCAAAACCAACAATGTGTTGTTGCGTCTCTCAAGAATTTCTCAGTGGGCTGTGGCTCTCAGCCCAAAGCCCATTTGTTCCTACTGAAGACATAAATCTGTAAAAACTGGTAATGAATAGTTTAATTTCCTAAAACAGATGTTCACTTCAGTTTTTAGCAAACCTTACTCTAATACGAGGCAATAATCCATCTGTTGGGGACTATTTTCAGCGGCAGATTAATCCACATGTGGTGCTGTAGTGAGTGTTTGGGGCAGCAGGACGGTGTGTGTGGGGCTGAGTCAGAATAAACTACAGTGTGTGTGTTCATGGTGATGAAGGAACATGTCACCCAGTGCAGCAGAGCGGCTCACTGATGTGTTTTTATTGTTTCTGGACAACAATGGAGCTCACTTGGAACACTTGTTAGCAGGTGTTTTTGTGGGATTTGTTGATAATAAGAAACATATAAAATATCGCCAGACTCATCCTTTAAGAGAATCATAATGCAACTGCAAATCCTCTATAAACTGAATCACTGTTTTATAGTTTTAGGACAAGCCGATGATCCTAAGCTTAGCAATTCTTAGCACCACAAGGGCTCATTATGTGTTACCAAAAGATATGTATCGGTGCATCCCGCTTGTGTCGTGTCTCCTAGTTTGACCTGTGAAGCTACAGTATCTTAATCCTGTCCTCTTACTTGAAACATCACATAGGTTGCCATCAGCCCAGATACCTTATCATGTAACACTTACCTACACCAGACCCATTACTCACTATTGTTTAGATTTTAATGATATTTTAGTGAAGCTGAAAGATGTGTGACTTTTATTATTATTTATCCAAAAGACACAAAAGAGAATTGCAGATTTCATTGCTGAACATACAGAACACTTATTATACCAGAAGTGAAACACTCTGGCTGCATTGTACGTGTTATTGTACTTTCATGGATTGAATTTACCTGTCAGTTACACTAGGGAGGACCAAGTTTATACACAGTTTTAGAGGTTTGGACACAGCCCTTCTGTAAATAAGCTTTAAGTGAATAACAACATAGGCATCCTGTTTTTCCATGTACGAAACTAAAATAAAACCTCAAAGAATGCTCAGTATTGTGATATTGTGATGACTGGTTTACAGCACACTGTGAGAACCTCAACTACTTTGTTGCATTAGTACTTTGATATTTTCAGAAATAGGACACTTTGGTGATGGTGGACACTTATGTCATTTTGACGAGGGACCAGACAGTTAATCTGAATAAACTAGAGTCAAATTATAGATCTTTTATGTTCTGTTGAGTGGATGGGATGATGTCATAACCACAGATTTTAATGAGATTTGAAGGGCACAGTGTGTCAGAGTTAAGCCATGAATAATGAGACTGTAGCGGTGTAAAGGTGTTGAACCAGGTTCTGGAGCGGATTAAGATTGATGGAAACAATGAGACAAGTGAAATCAGGCAAATGAAAGTACAACAAGACTAAGAGTCTACAGCCACGCTAGCGGCTCTGTGAGGCTTTACCATCGGCTGCACTTAAAGGCTCAGTGGTGTGTTGAGCTAAATGCTAACATGCTCACAATAACAATGTTAACGTGTTGATATTTAGCAAGTATAATGTTTACAATGTTCACCTTCTTAGTTTTGCATGTTAGCATGCTAACATTTGCTAATCAGTTTTTGAGGCTGATGGTATTAGTTTTGCAGGTCATGAACCAAAGAACTGGAGGAATGAAATGTGAACCTGCTGGTGGCGCTAGAGGAAAAGTCAGAGGATCACCAAAGTCAGTAGGATCCATCCTCTGGGCACCATGAATGTTTGTACAAAATTCAATTGCAATCCATCCAATAGTTGTTGATATATTTCAGTCTAGACCAAAGTGGGGGACCGACTGGCTGACGTTGGCATCCATAGAGCCATGCTGGCTAGAAGCCTATCATGAGCACATAAAATATGATGCATTGTTATACAGTAGATTGGAATCCGCCAGGCTAGCTGTTTCCCCCTGTTTCCAGTCTTTATGCTAAGCTAGGCTAACCACGTCCTGACTCACGCTCTGTACTTAACACACAAACATGAGACTGATATCAATCTTCTCATCTCACTCTCAGAAAGAAAGCAAATGAACCATATTTCTCAAAATATTGAACTATTCCTTTAACTAAATTCCCTCTGATGCCACTGAGGGTCACAGACACGTGTTTGTAATCTGTGTAGACCGGACTTTCTGAAAACATGTAGCCCAGATATGAAGCAAGGACAGAGAGGATTGGAGTATGTGTATATCAGCTTTATTCTCTAGTGATGGTGCGTGTAGATTAACCAGGATCAGATAGGCCTGCTTAATCCCTCTGAAAAGGACAGAGTTGACCCAGTGTGACCTCTGACCCCACCAACAGGAAGTGAAATTCCCCAATCAGAGTCAAGGATGCTGTCAGGTGCCGCGCTCAGACATTAGTTTAACACGCCCTCCTTCACTAACCCTCAGAAACAAAACCACTGTACTATACATTATACAGTATAAGTGGCTAGAGCAGAAAGCAGAGGACTTAAGATACAACATACTTTCCCATATTCAGGTCTAAGAATTGAGAATAATAAATGTAGTATATGAAGTATAAATCATCATAATGCTGCCTGTTAATCACTTGATCTAAATAAAACAGTGGGTTTGTTTGGTTGGTTGTTCATGGACTTAACTTATTTAAATGCAACTGCAACAAATGCAACTATTATAAAAAAAAGTAAACAGAAGATCACCACAATGATGAGAAACACAAACAGGAATATATATATATATATATATATATTTAACTATTACTAAGATTTGAAGTTTAAATTTAATCTATTCTTGACAATACAATCAGTGCATTTTACTGTTTTATGTGCATTGTAATACTAACAAGCTCTGGCCTAGAAAAAAAATTGGCATTTAGTATTTGAGTATTAGGTTTCCCCAGCAGTCACAAAAACACAACACAGGAAGAAAGAATAAGAGTTTTCATTATTTCCAAAAAGGGAAATTAATGCCTATGGAATCCCATTAAAAAAAAAAAAGATTAAATGTTAAGAACAAAATATAACAAAAATAAGATTACAAATAAGAATTATAATGAGATACTAAATCAAAATTCTGATTTACTATCTCATAATTTTGACCTAGTATCCTATAAATTGTAATTGCCATTTAGACTTACTATCTCAAAATGATGACTTACTTATGAATTTTGACTTACCATTATTGATTTACCAATATTTTTATTTCATAATTGCTTACTTTCATCCATTTGTTTCTGGCAGATATCATGCTGCATTCAATGCCTCCCTTGTACAGACTACATCAAAAGCTGCAAATGGGGACACCCTACATTCAAATGGTTGTGGTAGGAAATTAAAGGCATGTGTAGCTAAATGTATGATTTGTACGTTCAAGTTTATGTAATTTGAAAACACAATCCGTGATTCGCCTTTGATCAAAAGGATAATCCCACCACTAAAATTGAACCCTGCTATCTCTTCAAATCTGATTGACACACACAAAACAAAAACAAAAGTTATTTATGTTTTATTTTGTGATGCTGTTAAAGGTTTCTTTACATTAGTACTGTTAATAAACATAACAGTATAACAAGCCTATGATCAGAAACACAAAGAGGCTTTTTTTAACATTTGTGTCAGCTCATTCATTTATATATAGAATTATACCTATAATTTATGTGATTTTAGCTAATAAGAAACAAGCGGGAGTAGCTAATTTTCAACATAAATTAAACAACCAACCACCACCCCAAATGCACAATTTTATTGTAGAACATTTTTTTGGACTGAGGATTGTTTTATTGTTGTTTCATGTTCTGAACACAATTTAATGACTTTCATAAACTAATTGACGTTACTGTTTAATATTTGACGCAGTGAATGACTGTAAATAGCGTAACATTTGCATTGTTGCTCCATCGGAATTTATCTTACATTACCTTTACCATTAGCTGTAGATAGAGCTGACGATAAAAGTAACTGTCCAACCTCGCACATCAGACCTTGGTATTTATTGCGGCGTTCACAACTTCCGATTTTTTCGACAGCACTGGAAGGCAGCACCGGCCACCGGTAATCCATCAAAACGTCAAGACTGTGAAGATGATGCAGACACCCCTCTTACACTGACATCACTCCTCTGATTGGACAGTTATCCTGATCCCGCCTATTAACATTTGATTGACAGACAATTGACTAATAGCAACAAGCAACGAAGCTATCGTCTAACTTGTGATTGGTGAGTCGGTCTGAACAATATGAATGGCAACTTGTATTGTTTGACGTCTTCCCAAGACAGTAGCGACTTTGTGGTTTCCAACTCCGGGAAAGTCCTCTAATAGTTTTCTTTCATCGTTTAGCCTTTAAATTTCAGCGACAAAGTTTGCCGGTAGTAATATCAGCACATGAAGAGGATTTAGAAAAAGAATAAATTGGTTAACATTGCGTCAAACGAAGCTAACTGTTGAGCGTAAGTTATAGCTGTGTTGTGTTTATCTCAGCTGGGATTTAAATGGTTAACGCTAAACTCCGTTAGCTGAACTAGCTAACTTATTTGCATTTACAAGCTAATAACATTCTTCTAACTCTGTTATGCTGTGTTGTCTAAGTTTTGTAGTTCATATTTTAAGATAATCCTCTGCAATATTTATAAAAGCAGGTGTTACTAATGATAAACAATATGAGGGTATACGTTAACGTTACCCGTTATCTTTTAGGTAACGATTGCTTTACGTTCCCGTTGTTCAGTTCATCTTGCTGTGACCAGACTCTTGTAACGTTAACTAATTTATTTCAGAAGTGCTCGAGTTAAGTTACATTTATTGCATTTGACTAATGTTAAAGATGTTTTGTGAATCAATATAATCTATTCCTCAATTCGGCATACAAACAGTATTCACAGAAACATTATTTACTACAGCTAGGTCGAAACTTATTCGCCTGGTTTCCCCGTTATCTTTGCTAACTAGCGCTAAGCGTACTGTTAACACCGTGGATGGCGGTGACGACCAAAATCTAGAAACTGAGATTTTATCTGAAATATTGCGCTACTTGATGGTTCACTCAGTTGCCGGATTAACGTGAAAATCCTGATGCATCGTCTGAAGTCATGTCCTATAATAACTTGTGTTTTTCCATTAACCGGTGTAACGTTGACGATAAATTGCACGATTTCTAAACGGAATTTCCATCCACCGGAACTTTTCTAAAAGCCTTGTTTTAATTGAACTCCAGAATAGTGTTGGTTTGTGACCGGAGAGTCAGGTCTCCACCTGGGCTGGAGATGGGGGATCCGGAGCCTCCAGAGTTTGGGTCCCTGGAGGAAGAGCTGGAGTACTGGAAGGAACAGGCTGCCGGGCACCAACAGAGGTGTGTCCCCCCGTTTATGTTGTTTTTAACAGGCCATAATCTATGGTGCTAAACTGGTTTAACTGTGTACACATAGTAACTCTAGGCCATATGTATCATGATGCATTTCTTGGTTAGTTTGCCTGCAGTGTTGTCTTTTCTGGTCTTAAAGGATGATCCAAGTATTTTTGCATCTTTCAGCTGACCCAATTGATGACCATTTTTGAAAGCATGTTGTAATGTTTTATATTTTTTGACTGTGTGGTCTTGTTCAGATCTTTATGCCCTTATTTATTAATATAAATTACGGAGCCCCAGAAGTCCTGAAAGCTGATATAAGTATTTTGTCTGAATAAGTTAACATCTTGTGCCAACAAGATAATAGCTTGTGTGCACAACATAAAAAATATCTTTCAGGATTTCTGGGGCTCCATAATAAATTCTGAAAAAACAATCAATACCTTTTCGCTGCTCTCCAGTTCAGTTTATAGAAATACGAGTCTGTAGACACTCCTGCAACACAAACACTTGTGAACCTCAAGGTGTTTTCTTATGAAACACATTTCTGTGATGTTTAGACTTTCGAGTTTAATCTATAATGCCTAGAGCTTCCTGTGGTTGGGTGGGAAAATGATCAGGTTATGTTATTTGTCCAAACGGGTCTGGTTTAGAATTATTCTGGCAAAACCTCCTCTTAGACAACATCTTGGTCTGATTGTTTTGCTCCAAGCACGAGTGTGATTACTGTGTTTTTACTTTAAAAACTAATAAGCCAAGCTGAATAATAGTTTAAATAGTTTGCTGTGATAATGTTCAAAGGTAACAAATAGCTAGTATAGCTAATATTCTGCGTACGTGTGTGCAGTGCAGAGGAAGCCCAGGAGGAACTGCAGGAGTTTCAGCAGATGAGTCGGGACTATGAAGTGGAGCTGGAGACGGAGCTGAAACAATGTGAGGCGCGAAACCGCGAGCTTCTTGCTGCCAACAACCGCCTCCGCATGGAACTGGAAAACTACAAGGTACAGAGGACATTATCAGTTATCAGATACTGGCAAACTGGAGGTCGTTCAGAAATAATATGCAGACAAAAGATTCAGATTGCTCTGATTAAAAACTTTACCTTTCACTCTGGTTTTGAGAAGACTCTGTAATACGAGTCATTGTCTCTACATGGTTTTATGGCAAACGCTGAAGCATAAAGCGTCTGTATCATGTCCTGGGTTGCAAAGTTATTTTAATAACATTCAACCAACTGACCCATTAAAGGAGATTTGACTGTGGTTTTCCTTATCCATCAGCTGATAGTAAGTTGAGTTTTATGGCCTGTGCTGAATAGGCATCACTGGTGCTCTTGTCTAAAAACACACACACACACACACACACACACACACACACACACACACACACTTCACAGAGGATTGATTCAGGGCAGAAAAAGGCAGGGCTCTTGCTTGGTCTGTGTCTGGAGGGGATGGCAGTACTTCCCATGAGACCTATCCCAGTCATGTCGCAGTTCACTCACCCTCTTTTCTCCCTTTTTAAATTTAAGTTATTAGTTTATTTGTTTTTCATCTTGCCGAGATCACAAGAGGGATGTACACAGGCATTTTGAGGGACAGTGACTAAATTAAAAAAACAATAACAGGATTAAAAAGCAAGTCTTCAGTCAGTCATAAAGCTTTGTTTATGCTTCATGCAGTGTCCCGGGTGCAAGGCTGTGTGGGCTGAAAGTGAGGTCATTGCATAAGAGGTGGTTGTGCACCTCCCAATTTCTGTAACTAGGCGCTTATCGCATGCACTGTGCTTTGATTCAACATTCAGGAGAGAATTTTGCTTTTTACTGCAAGAAAATTAAGACGCGGTAGTGTGTTGGTCAGAGGTAAAGTTTAATTTTGGATGCCATCAGCGGAGGCCTCCACCACTGTCATGTGTAAGCATAAACAAACCTTAATGATTCAGCTGCTGGCTGCTGCTTTGAATCAACTTCAAATAAAGAAGCTCTGCCTTTAGCTGCGTCAGCTCATTGTCTATGTCTTCCTCTCTTTAGAGCCTGATGTCACTATAAATAATGTGCAACAGCCAACATCAATCCTTATTTATAAAGCAACATTAACCTTCGCTAACCACGGTCAGTAAGTAGCCCATTACAGTGTGAAGGAACCACAGGTTCCAAGATATCTAATGCAGCATTTTAATATTAATACTTTTAAAAGAAATTAGCACTGAAAACACTGAAACTTTCCTTAAATCTTAATATGCATTACAATTCAGTTGATTCAGTCATAACAGTTCAGATGATTCAAAGTCATAAAAACATGCTCCAGTGTCACTGAAAGAATAAATGCTAAATGACAAAAATGTCATTGTTTAGGTGACTTTCATAATAGATGGTAGTGGCAGAAAGAAGGAAATAATTGTATTAATTATTATTATTTATTTATTTATGATCAGAACAAAGCACTGCTTCAGCAGCTCAAATGGAGATCAAACAGCACAGTGATTCTACCGCAGAGTGTTTGAAAGTTGAATAAATTGACAGATTTAAATATTTATTTCGTTTTTCGTGTCAGGTCTAAGTTCTAATTCAGGGGTGTAGTCAAAATACTTAAATTCAGTTCAGTTCAGATAAGTGTACACAGTAAATAAGACATATGAGACTGTGTTGTGAAGTTGAAAATATTTCTACTCACCTTCAGAGCAGTAAAAGGGCTTTATCTGAGACAGCATGTATGAGCAGTATGTAAACACTTCATGGAATTTAGCTAAAGCATGCTGAAGCTTGACACAGTGTCGTGTTGTTTGGTACTTGTTCTCTGCTCCTGCCACATCCAGCTGTGAGCCTCTCAATGCCTCAAGCTGATAATGTGTAGAAAAATATCCAGCAAACAACATGTGATTTTAAAAAAAAAGTCTCCGAAGTAGGAATCCATGTGTTCATTATGTTCAGATGTTCATGACGTCTGCGTGTCTGAGCTACGAGCCTTCAGGTTTTTGGACTAGTAAATGTAAGCTTTTAATCACTAAGATGATTTTTTCACTGTTTGTTGTTTTTTGTAAAACATTTTTTTTAACTAAATGCCTAAAATGTGTGGCACATCTAAATAGTTCTCCTCCAGCCTTCATAATCTGTATTTTTCTTCTTCTTCATATTCTGTCTTCTGACACTGTGGTCGGCCTCCTGCCAGGAGAAGTATGAGACGCAGCACTCCGAAGCCTACCGGCAGATCTCCAGCCTGGAGGGAGACCTGGCTGAGACCACGGCCATCAGAGACCAGCTTCACAAATACATCAGAGAGCTGGAGCAGGCCAACGATGACCTGGAGAGGACCAAGAGGTCAGAGGGCACTCACACAGAGTTGGTGGAAGGCCACTTAACACATTAAAGAAGTTGAAGGAAAATTCTGTAATGGTACTACTGTACTAAAGAAATGAATTCACTTATGTGTTGAAGAAATCCATGTGGCTTTCACAATCTTATTAAACCAATTTTAGCCATGTTTGCAAACCTAGGTAAAAGAAAAGAGAAATGAAATGCTGTTTAACAAACCTCACTGTGTAATTTTTTACTATTTTTTTTACTTTAAAGGACAAGTTATGCTATCTGCTTCTCCACAGTGCATGTTTTACAGTAAAAGTAGCCTAGCTAGCGAGGCTGCAGAAAAGTAGCCTAACAATGGCTTTGGCTGCCTTTGATGGTTATGTAACACTCAGCTTATAAGTGGTAGCAGTTCCTTGAGTCTCCCGAGCCTCACTAACAGTCTTACACTGTGTGTGTTTCAGGGCGACCATCATGTCACTTGAGGACTTTGAGCAGAGGATGAACCAGGTTATAGAGAGGAACGCCTTCCTGGAGAGCGAGCTGGACGAGAAGGAGAATCTCTTGGAGTCCGTCCAGAGGCTGAAGGACGAGGCCAGAGGTAGAGCTTCACTGATCTGCTGTCAGTTTAAACTAGTTTTACAAACTCGTGCCGTCATGGAGGCACAGGTTCGATGTCATTCGGTGCCATGTTGGTTTTGATTGTTTTGATAGGCGACGTCATTAACAACAAGCCTCCCACACACACGGCTCAGCTGCTGCTGTGAAAACGGACTCGCAGGTGGAAAAAAATCCAAAACGGGAGTTTTTTGGGCAACTTTATAAAACAACGTGCTGACAAAGAAAGTCAACAGTGCAGACACACACGGGGAGAGGGAAACAGAAAGAGGCGGGGCAAGCCGGTGTGTGTGTGTGTGCGTGTGTGCGTGTGGGGGCGAAAAGAGAACAAGGGAAAAGCAAGGTAAGCAGATTAAAGTAGTTTGTGAGTAAACGCTAAAATAAGGTAGAAATAGGGTAATATATAAATTTATTCTTTCAAATACTATAATATTTTCAATAGACAAATATTTGTTTTGTTGCAGAATAATGCCCTGCAGTACATATTTTGTTTCTTGTTACATTTGTTTGTTTTTAAGAGAAAATGATTGAATAAAATATTGAAATATTAATGAGACAAGTTTTTGATATTTATTTTTGGGTAAATTGATTGTTATATTAATCAAGTAATTTAAAAAAATCTTTAGAATAATCGATAAATTAGTCGTTAGATTAATCGACTAATTGAAGAAATAATCGTTAGATTAATTGATTAAATAGCAGCCCTGACTGTGATAGCTGACAAGTTTACAAATGGTGGTGGAATCACTATTTCCAGATTAAAAACCGTGAAATGAACAGTGTTGGGATGACCATGATAACTAAGTTTTGGAGTGCAATCACCTGATTTCCGGTTATTTTTTATTTTCTTCTAGTGAACTGTCATAATAAATACAAATATTGTAACATAGATACATATATAAGAACAAGAAGAGGAAACATGGTGCCGGGGGACAAAATTATACAGTTGCACAGACAGAACCCACAGTAAATATGGGAGCTGTTTACATTCAGTGAAAATTAAATGTGTCCGGAAGAAAAAGGAGGGTAAAGATGAAGTAATTTCAATCAGTATCTTATAAAGACATTGTTAAAAATTGTTAAAGATATTTTGTGTTTTCACTGCTCTCATGTTTCGCAACTTATCTACTGAGTTGGAATACAGCCAAAGTGAATACAGTTGGTTGTTTTGGCGACTTATTTCGTGTGCTGCATGGCTGCTGGAACGCTTGTTACATTATTTTAAAGTCTCTGTTGCTCGTCTGTAACTGGCCCCTATTGTGTGTGTGTGTGTGTGTGTGTGTGTGTGTGTGTGTGTGTGTGTGTGTGTGTGTGTGTGTGTGTGTGTCAGACCTGAGACAGGAGCTTGCGGTGCAGCAGAAACAGCAGGTACAGGACAGGAAGCCGTCCCTCAGCAGTGCAGTCAGAGAGCCTTCCTCCTCCTCATCCTCGGCTGGTTTGCCCACCCCGCCCCTCACCCCCCCAGACAAAAGAACTGAGGACAAAACCACGTCCTCGTCCTCTAACCAGCCCCTCCCCTCTGCCACCACACCAAGCAGACCTCCGGCCTCAGCAGAGTCCTTCACCACCCCACCGCCCTCCATCAGCAGAGGTCGGTTCATGTGTGTTGAGTTGTTGGACACCAGTATCCACTGGGGATGCATGCATGTCCCCCTTCAGTCCCATTTTTGTTGTTTAAAATTTCAGTTTGATTTACTCGCTAAAATATCTCTAAACAGTGTCCTCTCACTGTCCGGCTGCCAAAATCCAGATAAGAGGAGCTCTTAGTTTATAAAAATGTTGATACCTTATTACTGTGCTCACAGAAATTAAGCCTTACGAGCAGCAGCAAGTGATTTTCAGCCTTTTGCCCAGTCAACCTACTACAAGCTACCGTATCTTAGTGCTGAAGGTTGTTGGGGTTGTATGCAGCCTGAGAGGAAGACTGCAGGCACTACTCAGGGCTGCTCCTACCACCTCCTGTTTTTTGGGGAAAAAAACCCCATTTTATTTATTTACAGTCACTAGAATTGAATGTCAATTAAAGATAAAGGATTTAGAAGTATCAGATCTTTATCAAAGTAACAAAACCTAATTTATAATAATAATGATGTACTGCACACTTAAACATGTTTTTTGAGCTGTAAACTAAATTATATGACTGTACTGTGATGAAACGCATCAATGCTGGTGTTAATATTGACATTCTTACCTAATTTATGAAAATCTACATTTCATGGGTTGAAAATGGCTTAACACACCATCTACAGTTTTAAATCACCCTGAACCTTGCAAGGCCGATGCTGACATAGAGTCGACAGTTTGGGACTAATTTACGTCATGACATTTATATTAAAAAAAAAAAAAAAGTGTTAACGCCCTCTAATCAGAGTCTGTGAAACAGCTCTCATTTTCAAATATATGCAGATCGAGACGCATCATTCACAAGAGTTTATGCTAGTTTTTGCTAATCCTCGACTTAGTATTTTTCTATTTTGGTGCAATGGTTCGGACTTGTGCTTTTGATGGCTGTAAAAACACCACCGGACTGATGATGATGATGATGATGATCCCATGATAAACAGCAGGACTGCGGCTTCTTACTGACACTCCCCCACAGACACACACACACTCACCGGAGAGCCTCCCAGCCTCTCTGGGCCGCTAACGTTAGCTCAGCTACAACACAGGTACCACACAGAAACTTTTACAAAGGGCCGTGAATGTGCTTCTGACTGTCAAAGCTCCAGTGTGTTTCCAGCGTGGACACGGAGAGTCTGACAGCAGCTGCTCACGGCTGGTTGGCTGTCTGTCGCTCACTCTGGTTGGTGTGTCCTAACCTCCCAGCGGCACGCACGAGGCCACGCCCCCTACAGTCCTTTGCTGCATTAAAAAAAAATATGCTGGGAGGGAGGGAGCTAGCAGAATTTGGGGGTGAAGTTACACTTTAAGTGGAGTTGGTGCAATTTGCATAGCATTTCTATGTTTTTGTTTTTACCACCAATATTGTGAAACGCAACCAGTTTTGTTAACCCATTTCATTATCATATGTTATTTGCTAGATTGATAAAATGCGTCCAGTATCAATCTTCATACTTATTCTATTGCATACTTACTTATACATTGAAATTTATCCTCATAATCTAAGATTTTTCTCGTCTTATGTGCATTTCAAATGTATATCATCTTGCAAGCTAAAAGAACATACTTCTGGGAACTTTGTCGATAAGGCTTTTTTTTTTTGACCTATTACTGTATTACCTATTACCAAAAATACTGCTTTGGATTTAAAGTGATTGTCACCTGGATTTTAAGCTCCCATCCCTAAAGTGTTGGCTCCTTCAAGGGGACAGTGTTCAGCACAGTACACAGTACTGGCTTTAAACAGGCTGCTTTAGTGGTAAGGACAGCTCAGAATATCTCTACAGATTGAAAGTGAAGAGAACAGCTGCTGACTGGGCTGCAGATAAGCTAGTGTATTTCAAAGTATTTAAAGAAAAAACAAACAGTAAAGATTTGCCAGATAAATGCACAGTTGATTTTTTCCCCCCCATAGTATCAAATCAAATAAATAAATGATTAAATAAGATGGCATATCTTGGCATATGATGAACTAGGAAGGTCTGATTTGAAATAAAATACTGAAGTACCATGGGAGTGTCAACAAATCAGTTAGCTGATTCAAGAAAATTTAAAAATGTTAGGATTTGCTTCTGTTTTCCTGTTTTGTATCAGTAGAAACTTGAATATCTCTGCATTCACCAGATGGTTTGTTTCTACAGGTGAAAGCCTCTCAGGGACTCCTCTCACCATGTCAGCCAGAATCTCGGCTCTGAACATTGTTGGAGAGCTGCTGAGAAAAGTCGGGGTAAGAACCACGCTTGTGATTTTTGACCCAGTGTTCGCACCAACTCGTGTTTCATGAATCAGCCTGTTCACCCTCTGTTTTTTTATCAGCTGCTGACTTATAATCATCTGATGCTGCAGGGTGCGCCTGGTTTTACTCTCAAATTCACACAAACTACTTCTTCTGTGGAGCTGAAGAGTTTATTGATTTGTAGGATCAACATAATGTACAAACAAGCAGAAAACACACAGTCAGTAATTGTTCATAAATAGAGTACAAATCCTGTTTTTTTTACAACACTGACAACAGCCCAGACTGTAAGGTTTGGAAACATCACTGTTGATGATCTCAGGGGTCCAAACATCTGCACTTCATGCGCTTTTCTATTAGTGGACACTATGTACTTCAGTATTTAATAAATATTATTTCACTGGAACTTTTGTTTCAGTTTTTTTGGGGGGCTTTTTTATGCTTGTAATGTGTCATGGCTCTGGGGATGGCAATGGTCGGTCCACTACTTTGGTCCAGACTGAAGTATCTCAACAACTGGATAGATTGCCATGAAATTTTGTACAGAAGTTCGTGGTCCGCACAGGGTTAACCCTAACAGCTGTGGTGATCGCCTGACTTTTCCTCCAGCACCACCATGAGGATGTGGACATGCAATTTAGTTCAGACTAGTGATGCGCCGATCGGCTCTGACGTCATCCAAATCTGCATGCACGCATAAATCGTTGACCCAACACCGACCCGAACGAATCATTTTCTCCGATATAGAGACTCGACCCCGCATTTACATTTCACCCCACCTCTACCAGTCCCTGTAGGCTATATTGTTTTGTCAAATGATGTCGAGTAGCGCGAGGTTTCCATCTGATTTCTTTATTGTGCGTTGTATTGATGTATGAGTGTTTTCTTTATGATTGACTTTATTGTTTAGAGAGGCTGCTGTCAGTTATTTTAAATGTTTCCATGCGTGCAGTAATAATAATAATAATAATAATAATAATAATAGTTACAGTAAATATCGTGGGGCATTTAAGCAGCAAAACAAAAAAACATTATTTAAAGACAGCTCTGATGGAGCTCAGGATTTATCAGGAGGACGGCTGCTTTACTCAGAACACAGAACATTACTTCCAGCGTCTCTCTTAATGGGGAGAGGCTTCACCCTATTTCACCCACCCGCGGATATAACTGCGATCCTCGCATCACTGGTGCAGACATTCACAGTCTTTGTGAACTTTTATTTATGACCAAATTCCTTGAACACTAATGACAGCCTCATCTGTACTTTGTGTTTAGTGCTACTTTGCACTGATTGATTGGAAACACTGAGGATGTCTTAACGGCACAGAAAAACATGAACAAAAAATAAAGACTGTATTTGTTGCAGCTCTCAAGTGACTTCACAAGATGACCTCTCTGCTGACGCCATCCTCACACAGCTAAACTTTGTAACACTTCCACAACATGATAAACCTTTATTCTGACTATTGTTTCTCTGGCCAATTGTTACATTTACTTCCCCACAACTGCTAAAGAGCTCAACCTCAACTTTTATGCATTGTTTATAATGAGCATTACATTAGCGTCGCTCTTAGTCTTATTTAAGTTGGTTTCCCATCCTTTCCCATTTTGATGCTGGTACTAGTGCAGATTAGCTCGCCATAACAGATACATCGAGGTAAACATTAGGATCACAGTGACGGTAGGGTTGTTCCTGTGGTAGCACACCAATATGAAGCTGAATGTTTTATGGAAGAACTGTTTCCTGCACTGCTTGTAGAACCTGGAGTCCAAGCTGGCGTCGTGTCGGGAATACGTCCACGAGCAGACAGCGAACCGCAGAGGCCACGCTGGTGGACAGGGGGCGGCGTCGGGCCAGAACAGCTCCTCAGAGACCCATCCTACTAATGGCCTCTACAACAAGGGGTGAGATGCTCTGTCCTACACTGTGCTGCCATCAGGAGTACAGCAGGTTAACAGCTGCAGATCTCATGTCCAGACTAGTAAAGTAATAGAACAATGTTGTATTACATGCTACTGGTTTGCGAAATGATGAAAATATTTTAACAAACAGTCCAGATAGACAGAAGCTAGAAGGGATTTGATCAAAAATCACAAATTTCACTGTAAGAAGCTTTAAAATGGTCACTGATATATTTTTTTATCTGCTTGTTTCCCCTTTTTTATGTGTCAGTCAGTATCTTCTGAAAGCACCACCCGAATATTGTCACATCAACACTTGGTCAATGCTTATCGTTGTTTTGAAGGTTGTATGTTTTCAAATTATGTCTGAGGTGTACTTTTTTTTTTTTTTTTTCTAACGTTTTTAAGTCCGGCAGTTGGTGAGTGAAACAGGACCAGCTCAGTTGCTCTCTGAGTGTGTTTGTTGTGTTTTTAAAGGCTGGTGAAGAGGTTAGACTTCGGAGCGGGGTCCAAGCTGCTGCTGTGAAAGTGAAAACGTCCTCCACCTCGATCCTTAATCCTCCTCTGAGCTGCTCGTTGCTTCCTGTCCATCCATCCTGGACCTCCCAAACATTTAACGGTACTGCGTGTTGCACATCCTACGGACCACTCTCATTGGGAGCTACAGTGATGAAATAGATGGATACGTTGCTACGGATACTTTGGGATGTCTGTTACCAGCTGAAGTCTGCCTAGTCAGAGTTTTTGTTTGTTTATTAGCACGATGTCTTTTCAGCACTTATCTTGAACTAACTTACCGGACTTGTGCTGCATGTCACCACCTCACCTCCTTTGTTTTCTGTTACTAAGTGTTTTGATCTTTTTTTGCTCAAAAGGTGTGTTAAGACTGAACAAGAAGCAAATTTTAGATACTTAGGGGAAAAACATACGCGGTTAACCTAAAGCTGTATTACTTCAGTGCATGGCAGGGTCTCCCACACTGTACTATAGCGGAGGATGAATTTCCAGAAGCAAACCCTGCAATGTACAGAGACAGCAGGAGCGAATAAAATCTGAAGGAGATTTAATATTTATTTTACACTTAGCCACATATATGCATCAGCGTTGGTCAGATCACAAATGTGATTCGATTCGTCTTGGGTTTCCCGGCTACATGCTAATCAGGATCGGCTGTACTCCAGTCCAGAAGGTGGTGGTAATGCACCTGAAGCTGTTTGGTAACTTCCCAAAACACCAGAATATTAACTTGTGCACTTTAGCGGTTTAGTTACAACAATTAACAGATAGCAATAACAGCCAGCTAACTAACACAAACACATGAATGAATCGTATCTATGAACTATGAGGGAGACAAAAGTTTTATCTTCCTCATGGGCTCCCGAGGTGGATTTCAGTCCGTCTTGAATGCTTCATGGATACATTTACAATTTGCATTTTTGATATCGGATCACTATCCGATCTGTCCAAGACGCATGAAGTGACTAAGTGTAAATGGGGTCAATCAGTGTGAAGGAAAACAAGAGAAACAACCAGAGTTCCTGTTTAGTTTTGACATCGGTCTGAGCTGTAGCAGACGTGCATATACGTAAAAATAGTACCTTTTGTCCAGCTACAACAAACGTCTGTACTGTCACGTTCATCGATCGTTAAACACAGCCTGCTAAAACACTTGAGTGCTCAAACCTGCTCCATTAAACCAAAGTGAAAATTTGCTTTATGTTTAGTTTGAAACACACCTTAAGGGCGTCGAAGTGCTGAACGCTGGAGGGGCACTTTTATCTACACGAGAGGAGACGGAGATGGTTTTTGAGACTGTCTTAAAATGCTACTTTTAAATCGTTAGGGCAACCCAGTCAGTCTTGTCCTTTGTCCTCATAAAACCACATTGTCAATTGATGGTCTGCTTTTATATAATATCTCTTTGCAGTTGTATTTGTTGAATGGCAAAAAAGCGAGAAAATAATCTGCTGCTGCTGAAACTCCAACAACAAAGTGCCACTAATCCCAGAGAGAATGAAAATAATAGTAGATTTAAACACACATTGTAGTTCTGATATTTTTAGTAGTTTTAGATTATTACAGATACATTAGTTGCCTAACGATAGACTGCAGAAAAACATGGACTTCAGAAAACTAGTACAGTCAAAGGGAACAGAGCCTGGGTGGAGCTGACCTGGGATGAGCAACCAGCAAACACCATGGCTGAATGTGATAGGCCGAGACTCCTGTCAATCAAACAAAAACCCTTTCAAAAACACCCTTCTGTAAGCCTTAAGGTTTTAATGAACAGTGTTTTTTAAATCGCTATGACACAGTCTTTAGAAAAAGTGAAATTACTTATTAAAAGCAAAATTACTTTGCCTTTCAAATGAGAACTTTTTGAATGCAGTGCTTTCCAACATCTAGTGGCCATCAGAGGTCCTGCCTCTTAAAGCTGCCTTAATTAATATGTTGTTGTGTAAATAATGAATGAAATGTGAGAGGAGTCGCTTGTAGTAAAGAAGAGATTTATCAGCATCACCATCTCTGCAACTCTTGTAGCTTTTTAGCCTCATTTAACTCCTAGTTTTGGTTGTGCGGCTCATTCGCTGTAAGATTCCCTCTGAGCTCTCTTCCCTGTGTGAGATCAGAGTCAGAGGAAGCATCACTTCTATATTGTTGAACTCCTCGTGAACCTGTGAATGTCCAAACTAAAACTTCTTCTTAGCTTGTTCCCCGTTTGCAGTGAGGTCGTCATTAGGGGCGTCCCGATCCTGGCCCTGATCCTGATCCGAGTCCTTCAATATTTGGTATCTGCGGAAACAGAGTCCGATCCGAAATGACACAGCTGCCCAGTGAGCACTCAAGCTACAACCTGAAAATGAGATAAGATGGAACTTAAGTCCGTTCTGTCTCAGTATACATAATTAAAAATAATTTTAGACATAGCAGCATAAGATATGTAATGTTGATTAAATATGTATCTGGCACATGGAAATAGCAGCTTTAGCTCACCTTATGTTTCCCAAGCTTTGTGATCCAGATACTTGAGATCCTGGATCAGAACTATTAAGTTGATAACCTTCGATTATTAATCTGATATGAGTGACAGTTTAACGGACAGAATTTACTGACTCAATCAGACAGTACAGTACAGTAAAGAAAGGCTTTGCATTGGATGGGGTTTATTTGAGCCAATACGGATCGATTTAAAATACGCCCGGATCGGCCCCGGGACTTCCCTAGTTGTCATGTTGGTCAGTTAACCTTTGAACACTTCATCAGGCCGAACACTAGAAGTATCTAAATCTAATGGGCAGATGCCATGAAATGTACTGAATATGACCCCATGACTTTTCCTTTAGCACCACCCTCAGGACAAACTTTACACTTCTAGCTCCGCTATTGGTAAGGCTCTAGGAATAGAAAATCATCAATGAATCATTGATGAAGTTTGAGCCTTATACCTTTTTTAGTCTCGTTCCAGTATTGCACCATCGAGTAGAGGAGGCACCTTTTCAGACTGTGGAGACGCTCTTTAAAACAAATGAATCCCTCTGCAGCGTTCTACTTCTGTCTTTCCAGGAGTGAAATAGGAAACATCTTCTGTTAGTGAGGAGATATGAATACTTCAGTGAAGGCTACTTGTGTTTTATGTTAAAAAGAAAAAGTATGTAATAGGTTGACTTGTAGTGTTATATACTGTACCTCTACTGTATTGTCACTAACATAGGTTAAATCTGTAGGTTGTAGTCTGTAGGCAGGATTGACTTACAGCTAGCTGCTCAGGGCGAGTGTGAAACAGCAGCAGAAGACCGGACCTTTCCTGTAGAGGTCAAAGGTCAGTGTGTGAAAGCAGATGTGGAAAATGAGGTTTGGTGGGGTTTTTTGCCTTTATATGACTACTTTGTATGCGAGTATTTACATACTCGCATACAAAGTGCTAAGACCTGTTGTGCTCTTTGTTTACCTTCAGTGCTGCTTATAATGTTCCTGAAAAAGCAATAAAACTTGAAATGTGAAAAAAAAAAGTCTTGATTTCAATTTATTCTAGAAAGTGGAAGAACTGAGACGACACATCTGTTGTCATTTAGTAGCAGTTTAATAGCTGGTTCACAAAGCAGAAAGTCCTGCATCACAGCAGTCACTTTTATTATAGTTATATATTGTGTATCTGTGAGGTTTAAATCACACCGCCTAATCCCAATAATGAATATCCAACAGTTGGGTTACAAATATAGTTTTACATACAGTTTCCAAATAAACAGATTCTCTCTAAAATATCCTAAAAACCCCTCTGAGGAAGTGCATAAAGGGTACAACCAGCCCCAGTTTGTGCCTCTCATTGGCAAAGCATCTGATTTTTCCCGAAAACTGAACCCAAAAGGTCGTTTAACAAAGCTTCCTGTCGTTCTGAAGGCATTTCCAGAATCCTTAGAGTCTCTTCTAACTGTTTGGATGAAAAAATATTTAATCCGCTGCATGATTTAAGAGACGATTTTTAACTCGTTTCTCAATTTTCCTAATCCAAACACAGATGGTAGGCAGAAATGACAAATATTCTTGCTCAATTTTTACAACATGAATCAAAATCAAAATTAAAAAAGTTAATTGGAATATTTCTTTCCAATATTTAACATTTTCATACAAAATAAATATTTTGCTTGTGTTTTACAGAAAAGACAAGATGTAATTTCTGTCTACTTGGATAGAGAATACAGTCGCAGCTTGAGAAACAGGTTAAAATTCTTTTATATTGTGCAACAGATATTATTATATTATTATAACAATATCTGTTTCATCCAGATGGTTAGAAATGTCTTTGAAGATTCTGGAAATACATTTCAAACAGCTCTAAGTTTAGTTTAACGACCTTCTGGTCTTTTCAGAGGTCACTGGGTCACAAACTGAGACTCGGAAAACTGACTTTATATATGGGAATTATTTAAACTAGCTGGAATATAAATACATCTAAATATATTAAATTCACATAAATTATATGTTATATTAATCCACAAACATTGAAAATAGTTGGTTCTTCTTTTTCTTGGCTTCACTTCACAAAACCTCTTGAAAATTTAAGCTGGGAATCAGATTCCCGGATGCTGCGTTTTATTTTCGTATCATTTTGTATCCATTTCCCTTTTGTAAACTTTATTTGTTAAAATCTGTAGCATTCATATGTCCTTCTTTGTGCTCATAGCATAATAATTATTTTCTTCAATAATGAGATTAATTTCCCCCAAATAAAGTTGAACAATTTTGGAATCAATCAGTTAAATCAGTCTGTTTAAAACTAGAGAAGAATAAACAAATCTTGCCTCCACTGTTGTTGTTTATAGCCGCTGACGATGTTAACTGCTGCTGCCAGTAGGACCTACATTATGTTAAAGTCACATGACGTAATAACAGCTCTTTGGCTTAGTTGTGAAAGATTTCAAATTAAATATAAAATGGTGGACCGGATGACAGACCTGCATGTGTCCTAACAATTTAACTTTCGAGTCACTTGTTAGACATTTCAAAAGTGAGCCTCCGTTTACTTTTGAGGTTAAATACACACATTTCATCCTTCTGTCCAGCCACCATTAGCTAAATAGTTGAGCTGATCAGGTTCAGATGTAACTTGCGTTTTGTTTTACGTTTTTTTTTTTTTTTTAATTAATGCCTTTTATTTATTTTTGAGAAGGGGAGATAAAAACAAAGGTGAGCAATACATTACTTAATAGAGCTACAAAGAGGAGGAAGGAAATTATGGAAGAGAGAAGAGTTTGGTTTGTTAGCGATGGGTTTTAATTATGATTTTTTATTTATTTATTTTTAGGGAAACTGAAAACTACAAAAACTGAGTAGCGAAGTGGAGTGGCCGGTTCGTCTCATTTCAGCACTTGGATGTTGGATGGACATGAAACTGAAACTTAAAATTTTTGCTTTTTTGAGAAAATCAAGCAGCTCCAGGAGATAAGGCAACTTTAGAGTCATCTTTAGATTTTGGATACATTCAGCACCTTCAGTGCAGTTTTGTTCCTGATTGCAGCTACAAAGTGTCTTGAATATGCTAAAACTCTGGCTGTAGTCAGCCGCTGAGGCTCATGGGTACTGTAGTATTTGGAGCAATTTCACATGAAAACGTAATTTCTCAGAAACAGGTGAAACATTTCTAAATGGTGACCATGACATGATGACGTATAAAGAATCAAAAAGTTGTTTAAAATGAAAGAACACCAATGACTTGAGAGGAATGTGCATATTTAGGAAACTAAAGAGAAACATTATTGTATTTTATAGAGCTACAGCTTGAGACTTTTATAATCATTGTAGATTATTTAAACTCGTAGATTCTTATTCTTATCTATTCTCATAGATTATTATTGTATTGAGTATTGATAATTTTTTTTTAATAATTATTTTGTCTATAAAATGTCAGAAAGTAGTGAGAAATGCCCAGTATAACTTCCCAGAGCCCAAGGTGACGTCTTCAAAATGCTTGTTTTGTCTGACCAACAGTGCAAAACTGCAAAAGATATTCAGTTTACTATCATATGACAAAAACCCCGCATCAAATCTTCATATTTGAGAAGCTGGAACCTGCAAATGTTTTTCATATTTGCTTGAAAAATGACTGAAACTATTAATTGATTCTCAAAGTAGTTGCCAATTAATTTTACGGACTTTGTATTTAATACATGTACTGTTTTGTTGAGACGTATACCCTTTCTTTTTTTACCCCAACTGGTTTAATTACTTAAGAGACCGAAATAAATTTCAATTTTAGCATAAATCCATAGTGTTGTTAAAATATCCACGAGACTCCTGTGTTCAGGAACATTTACGTTATTGTTAAAGGAAACTTTCAAATTTAAATTAAAAGTGTAAAAATATTTCTGGAACAGGTTCTGCCCAGTTTTCTTGGGTGAAATCCAATCATAATGCTGCGTCTGGTCCCTCTACTCGTCGGGGGAGGAGGTGTAGGCCTCCCCTCGGGGCTCCAGAGGGGGGGTGCAGGCAGGAGGAGACGGGGAACGAGGCTCTTCCTCCTGCAGCTCCACTGAGTTCTCTTTGATGGTGCTCCTCCGGGTGATGCTCCCTCCCAGCCCCAAGCTCCTGATGCTGCTGCTGCTCCGGGGACTGGGGCTACCGAACACCGCCTCCCCGCCGCCACGCCTGGGAATAACCGACACATCAGGAGGAAGAGGAAGAGGAGGAAGAGGAGGGTCAGAAGGAGATGAAGGACAGAGGAAGAACAGAGAGCAGCAGAATTTGGTGGCATGTTGCAAAGCGAGATTTAAAAAAAAAAGTTGAAGCCCCTGAAATCTCGCAGCAGGTGTAAACTGGATTAGGACAGCGATGAGGAAACTGAAGTAAAAAGCCCGTTAAGGAAGAGGAGATGATTCCCAGAAGCTTTGAGGACAGTTTGCAGATCAGTAGTGTCTGAGGACAGGTGTGAAGCAGGACATGAAAGGAGGAAGAGGAAATGTAAAATCACAAATGATCTTCACAGTTCTTTTCTCAGGCACTACAAAAGTTTAAGGGTTTATTTATAAAGAATTAGGACTAAGGATGAACGTATTTTTTTTATCATTGCAAAACCTTTATGTTTGCTACTGCAGGTGGACCTGGATGGTCTAAGAGTTTAATATTTTGCTTAAAACAAATGACCATTGACCTTTGCCAGTGGGATCTATCATTTCACGGTACTCTCCGTACTATACACCTACAGTTTATTCCCCAAAGAGAGTGAAGGTAGAAACACACAGAAAGCAGCGAGGTCGCCAAAAACCTTGACTACACTCAGATCCACCGAGACCTCAGTCAAAATGAATTTTACTGCTCCATCTGATCACAGTGTTGAAAAAGAATACGCTCAAACTTCCAGGTGACAGTTTATTTAAATAAACTTTGCCCTCTGCGCTACCTGCACGTCTCCCACCGCCGGCTATCCCATCATGCTCCTTGTGTGGGATTTGTCATAGAAAATGAATGAGAGCCCGTCATCATGTGTGCTTCTATCCTCACAGTTTGGAAAAGTATAAACCAAAGATACGGTTTTGACAGTCAGGTATTTCCTCTCAGAAGGAGATTTTAGAAAAGTATACTACTTTTTAATTTTGAATGCAATATTAAATTGATGCAGTACCTGGAAACTCAAAACAACCCTTGTGGATTACAGCCTTTAGACTTTTTCAGAGGATAAGTGTAATTTCTTCCATACATTTCTAGTCTAGGGCTTCAACTAATGATTATTTTCATAATTGTATGATTATTTTGATTTAACTTTGGATTAAAAAAAATAAAAAAAGTGAAAAATGCCCCAAACAAAACCTAATTGTACCTCAGTTTAATTATTGATTATCTAAATAGTTGCCAATTAATTTTCTGTCGACTAAATGATTAATTGACTAATTGTTTCAGCTTGACTAGAGAGCACAGATGTAAACTGTAAAATGTTCCGCTCAACAACTCTCGAAACAACTCTCAAAAACCAAACTTAATCTTTTTCAAAAATATTTATTTATGTTAAAAAAAAAAAAAAAAATATATATATATATATATATATATATAAAATCCAATCAGAAATCTAGTTCAAGCTACAGAGCAGAACAGGAGCTCTCAAGCGGAACGTTTTGTAATTAATCACTAATTAGTTGTGATTTTCTTATTAGTATTTATGTTTGATCCATCTTCCACACACACTTTGCCTCCCCATCACTCTGTCCCAGAGTTCAGGGGGCCCTTCGGTACCTCAGTTTGCTCCTCAGTGAAGCCATCTCTCTGTTGAGAGTGTCGTTGGCCTCGCTCGCCTCCTCCAGCTCCCTCTGCAGTTTCCTGCGAGCGGCTGCCACGCGCTGAGCCTCCTCCTCCGCCTCCTCCAGCTGATGCTTCAGCTGCTTCACCCGAACGTTGCCCTTCTCCGCCTGCACAGAGCCGTTTTATTTACAGGTATATGACTGAACACGTGATAAATGACAGTAAAATGTTACCTTTGTTTTGCTAACATCATTCTCAGAGTTACCTGGTCTTTGTATTGCTGCGCCTGCTTCCTCTCATCCTCCATCTGGATGGTTAGATCCTTCAGTTTCTTCTCTTTCTGACGCAGATTCTTGGCGTTGGCCTGACGCTCTCTACACAACATCATTGACACAATATCATCATCATAACATTTAATCCTTCAGACTGTGTTTCAGTGCTGTAAGTTTATTATGTCTCTTTGTTGTACTGGTTAAACATTAATTGGATTTTAACTCCATTTCCCACCATGCACCAGTACCTGCTCTCAATCTCCAGCTGCTCTTCAACCTCTCTCAGCTTGGCCTCGAGGGCAGCGATGGAGGATTTGAGCTTGGAGCGGCCCTGGCCCTCGGTCTCCTGCAGTTTGGCCTTCAGCTCTCGGTTTTGTCTCTCCAGCTGCTGCCTGGATCCCTCTCTGCTCTGAGAGGAAGATCTCTCTGCTGCCAGCTCCGCACCCAGCTGCTCCACCTACACAACCGCAGTCAGGACGGCACAAGATAAAAAAGACAGAAACATTAAGAGAAAGGAATGTAGCTCGCATTTGAATAACACCTACAATAATTTCACTTGCTACATCTCCCATGCTATGGACCCGGGGGAAGAAACACCACTAAAAGCCCAGACTAGTCCTCGCTAAACCCTCTCTAGTCTAGTCTTAACCCTCTCTAGTCCACCATGGACCTACCAGCTGCTGGCTCTTCCTCAGCCGGTCATTGAGGCTCTCCACGTTGGCCTGCTCTTCCTCCAGCTCCTCCTCTAGCTGGCTGATCTTAGTCTCCAGACGACGCTTTTCATCAGACAGCAGTGATCTGAGCAGATGGAGGAGGAGGATGGAGAGATGATGAAGGTTGGAAAGTAAATATGAGAAGAGGGGGAATAAGAGATGACATTCAAATTTTATCGGCCACTTTAAAGTTCTTTTTATAGGCTTTTTCCGCTCACAAGAATGTGTGTTTCTGAAGGAAAAAAAGAATACATTGCAAAAATGAAAACTGGTTACTTTAAAATTATGTATTTAAAATGAAAAGTATCTTCAAAAACTAAAACTCTTTAATTTTACAATAAAATTTTTACAATCTGATAACGAAAACATGTTGAATTTAACTCTACTAACATCATAACGTAATAAAAATCCAAAATAGATGTATTTTTAAAATCTTATTAAAGGTCCAGTGTGTAACATTTAGGTGGAGCTATTGGCAGAAATGGAATATAATATTTATAAGTATGTTTTCATTAATGTATTACATGAAAATAAGAATCGTTGTGTTTTCATTACCTTAGAATAAGCCCTTTATATCTACAGAGGGAGTGGGTCCCCTTCCACAGAGGCCGCCATGTTGCACCGCCATGTTTCTACAGTAGCCCAGAACGGACAAACCAATTACTGTCTCTCTCGTGCTACACGCTTGGAACGGGAGGGTGAGACAAGCGGTATATAAATGGTTGCAAACTGCTAGATGCCACTAAATCCTACACACTGGACCTTTAAATTCTTGAAAAAACATCAGATATTTTAACAATTATGGCTAAATTTCCACGAAATTTTCAGTGAATATTCATGGTGCCCAGAGGATTCCTAATCATTTTGGTGACGACCTGACTTTTCCTCTTGCTGCCACCACCGGGCCAACTCTTACTCTTGACCCACTTTGATTCATGACAATGTATTGTAAAAACGAATGGCCGTAAATCCAGGAAGTACCCCGTGGACATTCATAGTCCCCAGAAGTGTCAAAGGTCTGAAGCATGACTGCTGTTTCGCACAGTAAAGGTGATGTTTGAGGAAATGCACCATCATCAGAAATAACTCATGTCTCCTTCCACCAATCAACAATCTCCCCTCTCTAATTACTGTACTTTCTATAGCAAAGTGAAGCTTTTGTTTATGTATTTTTTGTCACTCTGGTGCCTGTCTCCGCAAATGTATATGTGTTAATAACACAAGACACCCACTTTCCAGAGGAGTTACTGGCCAGTTCTTCAGACAGTTCATCTCTTTCCGTCTCTGCCTGCTTTCGAGCTCTCTCTGCAGCTGACAGCATCTGGACAGACAAACAGAGGAAGTTGATGGTGGTATAAAGAAGGTAAGAAACACAAATGAACATGATGTTATCAGAGTGTGAGAGACAATTTAAAGCACCATTGAGGAAACAAAGACATACAAATTTCTTGACCAGTTATAGGATGAGTCTGGAGATATTCTTTTAATGTGATTTGTGTGTGATGATAATGTGATTTTTCATGTTTTTTGAAAAGGCCGCTAAACTAAACATGTTGGTGACGCATTATCATATTTGATGGGAAACAACAAGCTTTTACTTTGAAGCTCAATTGTTGAAAGGCACCACAGGGCTCACCTCGTGCAGCTGGATGATGTCTGCCTCCATGGCCTTGGATCTGCGCTCAGACTCCCTGGCTGAGGCGAGGACCTCCTTCTGGGCTGCACGCGAGTCCTCCAGCTCCCTCTGGAGCTCCTTCGTCTGACCCTGTGAGGAGAGCAGAGGAGGTCATGTAGGTTAAACACATCTGATTCAGACTCTTGTAGTTAGGAAACGCTGAGTACCACTCGAACAAGAATAAAAAATTACGGGAAGCACGTTGTCATGTTTTAAGATGTTGAATATTGGTATCCAAAAATATCAGTCCAGCTTTATTTGGAGTTCTGATTTCTTATCATTTGAAAGATAATGAATTGAAAAAAATTGCATTAATGTGTGTGCTGACCTGGATCTTGCGGAGCTGCTTGACTGCTTCGTCGCGCCCCCTGCTGGTGGCCTCCAGCTGGTCCTCCATGTCCTTCAGCTCCCCCTCCAGCTTCTTCTTGCCGCCTGAAGCTTGACCTCGCTGCTTCCTCTCCTCCTCCAGCTCCGCCTCCAGCTCACGCACCTGACAAAGTGAGAGCAGGGAGGATAGTTAGTCATTTTGTACACACATACTGTCTTTTTACTCTTTTAGATTAGCTTTATGTAGTCCTTTATTTGATTTTATAACATAATGTGGGTAAGGTAAAAGAGGATCCAACTGGGATTAGAAAAGTTTACAGTTACAACTATTAACTACAATTATATTTATGAACAATTTCCAATAGGATTAGCCACTTTATTCACTTTGCCTACATTTACCTTTTTAATATTGTGAATATAGTTTTATATTATTCAGATTGAGGCCATGAATAAGCCCCTCCTGCCACTACATGCACAATATCTGCACAAGTTAAAAATCACACCAAAAGGGACTTTAGAATAAAAAACAGTGTGAACTCTTAAACTGAAGCTGAGGTAAGACCCGGATGGAAGCAGTTAGAGAAGTTGTTTGGACAAAACAAAGAACAGAAGGTAATAAGGTCATGGGGAAAGAAACATCAAACTTCACCTCCTGTTGCATGATCACATCTTATATTAAAAAGAGCAGCAGGAGGTTGTACTCCACCTGTTTGAGGAGCTGCTTCCTCTTCTCCTCGCCCATCTCATCGCGGGCGTGCAGCTCCCTCTCATGCTGAGCTCTCAGGGCCTGACTGTTGACCTCCAGACGCAGCTTGGCGTCCTCAGCGACCTGCAGCTCGTCCTCCAGCTCCTCCATCTGCGTTCTCATCTCCTCCACGATGGCCTCCAGGCCACGCTTGGCCTTCTCCAGGTCATGCACCTGACGGAGGATGGAAAGAAGATAAGATCAGAAATGACTTCTCTAATAAAAGAAAATTATTCATTCATGTTCAGACATTTCCTCTTACACTCTTTCCCACGTCATCCTTGGAGCTGATGAGGTCCTCCATCTCAGCTCGGAGGGACTTCATGGTCTTCTCCGCCTCCTCCAGAGCATCCTGGTTCTCATCCAGCGCTCTGGCCAGAGCTAACACCCGCGTGTCCTTCTCCCTCGCCTCCGCCTCCGCTCGATCCCGCTCCTCTGCAAACTTACAGGACACGGCGCGCTCCTCTGCCAGCATCTGATGAACACGAGAACAAAGGAGATCACAGGAGATTAGATGTGAATGTAAAATGAACAGAAAGTACAGGGCAATCTGCACTGAGAACATTTATTATGAAGCATTTTAAATGTCTGTCTTATGGAATAGAATCTATTTCTACAAATCTATCAGTCCACACTGACAGCGTCAAGACACGACCTCCTACATTTTCACTTTGTGTTGTGGCAGGACGGTCTGGATGGGATTCAGACTCTCTTCAACCTCAGCATTAAAAGATACGTTCACAGTTTTTCAAGTGTCTTAAAACAATAGTCATGTGTCTATATGTACATTGAAACTGTGATCACTCCTGTTCATACTGGCTGTTAAGAGATCCCTTCCTAATGCGTTTTCAGTGTCAATGATGGAGGACAAAATCAGACAGAAAACACAAAGTGTGTCTTCCAAAGTTACAGTCAGACCTGATCAAACTTTTTCTGCTTCTTCTCCAGGTTGGAGACAAGCTGCCGCTGGCTGTCCAGGTCCATGAGGACGTCCTCCAGCTCCTGCTGCAGCCGGCTCCGGCTCTTCTCCAGCTTGTCGTAGGCCGAGGCCTTCTCCTCATACTCGCTGTTGGTCGCCTCCAGCTCGCGCTGCAGACGCTTCTTCCCCTCCTCCAGCAGCTCCACCGTCCCCGACATCTCGTCCAGCTTCTTCTTGTAGTCGGACAGCTGACAGAAGGTGAAACAGTGAGCGCTTAGAGGAGTTTGTCATGTTTCTACAGGGTGCTCGAAAAGGTCTCAGTTAAGGTAAAAACACCACTGATTGTCACGTGACTGACCTTCTCTCACTCTAACAGATTTCATATCTGTCTGAAGTTACTGACCTGCACGTTGAGGCTGGAGACCTGCCTCTCCACGCCCCGTTTGACCTCAGTCTCCTCCTCCAGCTGCTCCATCAGGCTGTTCCTGTCGTCCTCCATCTGACGCAGACGTCCGGACAGATTCAGCTTCTGACGGGTCTCCTCTGACAGTAGCTCCTGGAGGAGAAGGATGAGGAGACGGGAGCAGGTGAGAGGTGAAGAAAGGTGTCAGGTGACGGCAATGTTGGTCGGTCCACCACTTTGGTTCAGACTGAAATATCTCAAAAATGAGTGAAATTTTGTACCGACAGTCCCAGAGGATGAACCCTGCTGACTTTGGTGATCATCTGACTTTCCTCTAGCACCACCATGAGGTTAACATTTGTGGTTCAGAGTGAAATATCTTGACAACTATTTGATGGACTTTACGACTGATATTCAAGGTCCCTACGCAATAAATTCCAATGACTTTAATGATTCTCTGACTTATCCTCAAGCACCGCCAGTAGGTCAAAGGTTTCACTTATTCAGTGAAATGTCTCAACATCTACTTGATGGATTGGCACCAAATTTTGTAAATGCATTCATGGTTTCCAGAAGATGTATCCTAAATTTGGTGATTCACTGACTTTCTGTTTAGTGTCAGTTTGTAATGAAATCTCTTGAAAACCATTGGATGATTTGCAGTGCAATTTAGTACACACATTCATAGTCCCCAGAGGATGATTTGAAATCACTTTGATCTATCACTATCACCATTATCAGGTCAAAAGTTAAGTTTGTCCAATTGAGACATTCACATCAGCCTCAGCTGTATTTGGGGTTTGGTGCTAATTAGCAAACATTAGCATGCTAACATTCTAAACTGGTGAACATGGTAAACATTACACCTGCTAAACTTCAACATGTTAGTATTGTCATTGTTAGCATGCTACTTTTAGCATTTAGCTCACAGCGCCGCTGTGTCTGAGTACAGCCTCACACAGCTGTTAGCATGGCTGTAGACTCTTGTTAGGTGTATGTTTACCTTGACACTCGTGGGACAAAATCTACAAGGTCAAATCTGGATCCCACTTTGAGAAGAAATGTATATAATTCACAGAACTACAACTTTATAAACTGGTGTATGTTCGTGGTGTCCCTCACCTGTGCATCCTGGAGCTGAGAGGTCAGAGTGGAGACATCTTTACTCAGTTTGCTGTTCTTTCCCTCCGCCTCATTCAACAGACTTGTCACACTATCCAGCTCCATCTGGAAGAGATGAAGAGAAAGAAAAGGGGAGAGATGGAAAGAAAGATAGAGAGAAAGAGACAGAGAAAGAGGTGTACATTGAATTCCCAAATATGTACTTTTGTCCTTCACTCTCTTGTCTCACAGTATAGACTATTCTAGCAGTAGTTAATTCAGGATTAACTTGACAACATATCAAATTCAACAGCGATGAATCCTGGTAGAAACTGTTATCTTTTAATTTTCTGTTGATTTATTGTTTAGTTTTCAGTTGGTTACTGTTTAACTTTCAGTGTTGCTGGAGCCATTTTTACCTTGAGATAGATATATATATATATATATATATATATATATATATATATATATATCTATATATATATATATATATCTATCTATATATATATAATTTGGATACAAGTAGTATTTGATACATAAGCAGTATACTACTTCAGGTTCGTTAATTCATTAGTATTTTCATGACTCACAGTCATCTTGGAGACTCGCTCCCCCAGCTCGGTCCTCTGCCGCTCGCTCTCGTTGAAACGCGAGTTCAGGTCGTTCAGCTGACCCTCCACCTTCTTCTTCTTGTGCTCCACATCCTGTTTGGCATTGGCGAGGGATCGCAGGTCGGCACTCAGATCTGCCGACTCTTTCTCCAGAACCTGCTTGGATTTCTCCAGACCAGCTCTCACCTGGATGTTATGAAAGTGTGTTTTAAATGACACAGAAGCTTTAATGTTTGCAAAAAAAAAAGAAAAGAAAAAGAAACTAAACCAGGTGAACCGTAAACTGACCCGTTCAGATCAGGTTTAAGGGCTCGGAAATGTTATGTCACAAGTAAGTACCTGTATTTGTATATGTGTTTGTGTGTGTGTGTGTGTACCCTCTTGGCCTGCTCCAGCTGCTCATTGAGCTCCTCCACAGCCTGGCTGTGTTTCTGTCTCAGGTCCTGGATTTGGGCCTCGTGGCTCCGTCCCTCGTCCTCCATGGCTTTCTTCAGCATAGCCACCTCCTGCTCACGCTTCGCCCTGCCAGTCAAATATACAGACAACATCACCACAACACATCCAGCAGTAACACGGCCTAGACATTTGGCTACCGGCTTCTGGGTGGCTTTCAAACGTCCACTTTTATGCAGATGACACTGTTTACTATTACTATTTACTGTTCTGCACCATTTCAGAGAGAAGCTTTGTGCAATTTACAGTCTGCTTTTTGAAATATATGATGATAAGTTACAAGGTCTGTCCCAAAACACACACACTAGCTATACAATATTAAAGAAGTTCATGATGAATTCAGCATGAATCAAATGTTCACATGTTAGTGTGATTCTTCCTAGTGTTCACATGAAACACATCTATATTAATTATAAAATGCGCGCGCAATTCGTATTATATATTAGCTGAGCTAATGAAGCTGTGATGACTGATGTTGACTGATGTGATGCAGCCATGACACATCACCTTTGGAGGCGGAGGGAGGGAGGGCATTTTAGGTAGACATGATTGTAGTCCTTATTTTACAACATTTAGGAGTGCAGTCAGCACTGAAGAATCACACCTCGACTTTCCTAAAAAATAACTTTTAGCTTCTTTATACAAAGCCCTACTTTTTAATAAGAATGTTTGAAGTTTAGGAACATTTCTTTTATACATTACAGTTTTATACATACAGGCCCTGCTTTTTTTGAGGCAAACACCTCTGTACCTCAAGGTGCCAACAACAACTGATTAAACACAAATTAGAATATGTGGATCAATCAGAGGTTGTATATGTAGGATACAATAGATCGTACAGACCGTAGCTCTTGCTGGGCGGCGGTAGTATCCAGACTGTCTTCCAGCTCAGTGCGTAGAGCATTCAGCTCCTCACCGAGATCCCGTCGAGCTGCCTCCACCTTCCCCCTGGCCGCCCTCTCTGCCTCCAAGTCCTCCTGCAGCTCTGAAATCAGAACCTCCAACTCCCGAACCCGCTTCACCGCTGCCCCACGGTGATTGCTCTCCTCCTCCAAGCTGTGGACACAAAAAAGGCTCTTAGTATAGTTTCTAATATCTTTACATCTGACTCTTGTAACTTCAGGAGTTTCATTCTTGTCTGAGTGAAAATGTCTTTGAGAATCAAAGAGCTTCAGTCACAGCTGTAATATTGAGGAGAACTTAATTATTTGCTGCCATTAGTGGGAAGGACGTAAGCAGGGTTAGCTACTGATGTACTCAACGTTTTTTCTCATTAAAAAAAATTGAGTTTTAGCAACTTTGGGGGAGTTTTTCTACAGTTAAAAAAAATTATAGATTTTGAAGGGGATTCCAGTTTTTCGATAACAGTATTTTTCCACCAGAATTTTATTCCTGAAAGCCTTTAAAACAACATCTAGACCTTCATGTTGATGATCTACTGATTTTGGTGATCCTGTAGCCTTTACAGTAATGCAACCCTTAAAACCAAATACCTCCCCTTGGACACAAGACAATGCGTAATGTAATAGGGAGATTGCCATGAAATTTACTGAGTCCATTTATGCTCACTATGTACGCTACCCCTTTTGATTTTAATGACTCCATGACCTTTCCTCTAGCGCCACCCTCAGGATAAACACGCTGTTTCTAGCTCCACTGCTGCTAAGGCTCTAAGAATCACTAAATTGTCACTGATGTTTATTCTGTCCAACAATGTATTGTATTGTCGACTGTTATGAACATCCTCTGCTTGTGTAGTCCCTCTTACCGGGCCTGTGTGGCCTGGAGCTCCTCTTCTTTGGCAGCTAGCTGGGCTCGGAGCTCGGCTAGTTGGGCCTGCAGGTCGGCGTGCTGATCCTGGAGTTCGGCCAGTTCCGCCTCCACCTTCCTCTTGGCCTTCTCCATGTCCTGACGACCCTTCTCCTCCTTCTTCATACGCACTGCACACAGAGAGAAAGAACACACTGAACAGACCTCTTCATAAAAGTTACATTTTTACATACTCATTTGGTATTAAAAACTCTAAGGTTTCGCAAAGTCCTGTAAGATTGTGCAATTAATATCACCCAACCGAATAAATCAAAAGTGGAGGACTTAGAAACATGAACTTTGGCATCCTAGAAGATAGTATACAGCTGTATACAGTATTTTTAATCTTTTGATTTTATTAGCTAAATTTCATATTCCATATGAGTCCAAATATTAGTTTTCCCATGTTAGTTTTTCTTATTTATTGTGATTGATATTATATACCTCTATTACTCTCGACAGTACATGCACCTCTGCTATTACTTATTTTATTACATTGTATTATTATACTGTACTATCATCATCAACCTGTAAACCCACTTGGTACTTGACACTTAGTTTATCTTATACTTATACCGACCTGATACTTAATTTATTTTCTGACCTGTTTTTATAGTGTTTATAGTGTATCATATTGTTTGCTAGTACTTTCTCCTGTGTGCACTGACGTAAAGGCGAGCTACTGTAACAAAGAGTTTCCCTATGGGGATCAATAAAGTATTTCTGATTCTGATTCTGATATGCAGGTGAAAAGCCTGACTTTTTGTTATTTACAAAGGAGGTCAAAGAGTTCATCGACTCGATTAGTTTTTCTATCATTCTAAAGGCTGTGGAAAATTTAAATATAACTCCTCTCCTGAGCTAAAGCTTTTAACTTTTCTTCTGTACACATTATGATTACTAATGATACTTTGTATTTATTGTATTGTACAATGAATTTGTACTACTTATACGTTTATTTCAATAAAGAAATGAGAAAAAAAAGCCTTTTGTTCATTTGAAAAAAAAAAAAGATTGACAGTTTTTGATTATAAGACCAAGGTCAGTAAATGATTAGCTGCATTCCTGTATAAATCTAAACAGAAGTGAATAGAGGTGAGTAAAACTGAATGGGGGCCAGTAAAGACATGAGTAGATGGGTATTTGGCTGACTGACCCTCCAGGTCAGAGATCATGGACTCGTGTTTGGTCTTCAGTTTGGTCAGGTTCTTGGACTTCTCCTCCTCCTCTGCCAAGTTGGAGCTCATATCAGCCATCCTCTCCTCCATAAGCTTTCGCTCCTGAAAAGACACGAGAGCACGTGAGTACAGCGTGCATTGTGTATTAAACACCCCCGACCACACCACAAAACAAAACTGCATCTTTGAACCTTCTGCAGTTTGTTATTCTGGTCCTCTATAAGCAGAATTTCCTCCTCCATTTTCTTGACTTTTCCCTCCATAGCCACTTTCTCCAGCTGCAGCTTCTGCCGAGCATCTTCTTCCTCTGCTATGTGGGCCTCCATAAGCTGCAGAAAAACATCATGTGTGTGAAATATAGGTCGAAAATGAAGGAGAGCAAATTTCAAAAAGCCAGAAAACACCAGCAAAAAACTTACTTATAGCTCAGATACAAGAGAAGCATGTAACAAAATATAAAAAGAGTGCAACATATGAACATGAGACTCATTTAACCACAGAGTTCCAAAAATGTTCTATTCATTTATTGCTATTATTCATTATTACTACTCCACTGACATTGTTGATTATGTACCCTTCTGCTTAATTTTAGAAGATTACAGTTATTAAGATGTGGAAGTGGTTATGGTCATGATAAATGCCATTGATACTGTTTTTTTTCTTCATTTTTTCAATAGGTGCTATATTAATAAAGTTATTATTTAGTTACTAAATTGTAGTATTTAATTGTAAGCTGATGTAATAATTTCATTATCATTTATCAAACAAAAATGCCGGACGTTTGCTGGTTCCAGCATCTCAGATATGAGGATTTGCTGCTTTAATTAGTTTCATGTCGTTGTAAATATAATATATTATAATATCTTTTAGATTTGAAGGAGTTACCCTTGGGCTCTGGACAAATGTGACATTTTGTGGAATTTTTCACTATTTTCTTACATTTTATAGACTAAACAATGATGAACTGTCAAAATAATCGATAAATCAATCGATAATGAAAATAATTGTTAGTTGCAGCCCTAATAATAAAATAATCTGTACTCTTGTAGGGCTGTGTAATAATAATAATAATGATAATGATAATAATAATGATAATAATAATGATGTGTGTCCACCTGTAGCTGCTGCTCCATGTCCTTCCTCTCCTGCTGCAGGGAAAGGCTGCGATCTTCCTCCTCCTCCAGCCGGGCCTCCATCTCGTGCAGCACCTCCTCCAGCTCCTGCTTCTTGGCCTCCAGTCGTACCCTCATCTCCTCAGCCTCCGCGTACAGCTCCGTCTCTGCGTGAAGCTTCGACTCCAGCTGCGCTCGCTCCTCCATCAGCTACAAACAGAGACTTCAGTCATTTCTGGAAATTTACTTTTAATATAAAAAAAAAAACAAGATGAAAACCTGCATTTATTTCACCTGGGTGTGTTTCTGGGAGATGTCCCTCAGTTCGGCCTCGGTCTTGGCTGCCACCTCTTTCGCTGCCTTCAGTTCCTCCTCTTTCTGACCCATTTCTTCTTCTTGTCTGGTGACCTGCAGCAGCGGCTTCACCTGAACCATGGACAGACACATCACATGTCCACAACTCAGTCTCGTTTTTTTTTTCAATATACAGTACATGGTTTCATGCCATTTACAGGAGATGTGTAAAATGTGTAGCCACAATACCTTGAAGATGTAATAGTCATTATACACCACACAAAATGTAGGATGGATGATAAATGGAGAGACAACTAGATCCTAACCACTAGCAGAGCAAAAATTGTAAAAATGTGTCCTGATAATGGCACCAAAGAAAACGTCCACGTTATTACCTAAATTAAAAGGGGTTATCTCTGTACGGTGGCCTTAGTAGGACATTCAGAATCAGTTTGTCAGGCTCAGCTCTACACTGTTTGATTTGGCTCAACTTTGGTTAAATGGTTCGCAAGTTAACATGCATGTAACAACTATTGGGTGTTAACATGCTAACATTTAGCATGTTACATTTAGTACCTTAGCATGTTTGAATACACATACTCATGTTTAGTATGTAATATTTAGCATATTATGCTAATGATTAGTATGTAATGTGTCAGACAGACAGTCAGTGTGAAAACTCATGCATCTCTATTGTAACTTTGAATTATATCTCCCAAAGAACGACTGTTATCTGCTCCAGTTAAAACTTATTTTGTATTAAATTAAGAATCATAAAAAGTTTCGAGCCCAAACTGTGTCGCCAGGTGTACGGCAATTATCTTATTTGTACAAAATGTAACCCTTTGTACCATCAATAATTCTACACACCTGTAAATGTACGTATGTGAACGTTCGTAAATGTGTGTGTGTGTGTGTGTAACCTTGGTGAAGAGCCTCCACCACTGCCAGTTCTTGAGTTTGAGGTAACAGGCGCAGTTCCTCTGGATGACCTTCATGGCGCTTAGCTGCTGCTGACGTTTACTGAAAGCCCTGAACACACACACACACACACACACACGAAAGAAGATCAGATGTAAGCTTGTGTGTATCTGTGTGTGTGGAAATGAGAGACAGGAAATCAAATTGTTGCTCTTACTTGCGGGCCAAGAAGCCTCTTGCTTGTGCCTGGAAGGCGATGATGACGACGGTCAGTTTGATGTCTCTCTCCTCCTCCAGCTGGGCCAAAACTCCCGTCCTGAAGAACATCTTACTCTGACCGATACGATACAGGTTAGGATCCAGATCCAGGTGCTTTACCTGGTGGAGAGGGGGAGACAAGAGGGAAGGAGAGAAATGTGCTTACAGGGGGAAAAAGATAGAAACGTCTGCTTCTTGCAACTCCATTTTCATAATCCAGGTTTATAGTACAGTAAATTCATGTTCAAATGACACAACACTGATGCAAGTCCTGTCTGACCATCACTGGGATCATGAACCCTTCTCAAAACAAACTAGACTAAATATGTTCCATACATTTCTATCCAGCTCACCATCAGACAGCATGCCTGCTTCCCATCCATGAAGCCCTTCGGGATGGCATTGGCAGCTAGAATCTCATATCTACAAATAAGAAAACATGAAATGATCGGCCACACAAATCTACAAGTGTGGTGTCATTACAAAGAGGTATGAACATGATTCATTTAAGGTAAGAAAAATAAAATGATACAAACTTAGGTGACAGACATGTAATGATTTTATTTCAATATCAAACTACATTTTTAATGAACTTAATGAACATTTGGAAAAATCCAGACTTTAAATAATCAGATGCTGATTTCAGTTTATGCTTTTGGGTGTTTTATTTTAAAAGTTTTAAATGGAAAGCTTGCATGGTTGTCAGCTGAGTGTGTTTAGAATCATGTGTGTTCTCTGCCCTCCAGTGGTCACAGTGAGGAACTACAACACTACATTTAAATTAATGGCTAAAACACAGTAAATATCGGTATAATTGTCTGTAGCATTCAATCCACTGCCAAGTACATTCACACAGGTACTGTTTATTGCAGGGCTGATTATTCTAACGTATTACATGGTGCAGGGGTTCCTATTGTTTAATAACAGAGTGTATATTATTAATACAGATACTGTGTAAACTGAACCATGAACATTGTTATTGATACCTCTGAATAATAATAATAATAATGATCTGAAGAATGTGGTCTCAGACAGCTCCCTCACCTCTGCCTGAACTCCTGGAACACGATGCGGTTGGGGAATCCCTGTCTGCAGATTCGGATGCCCTCCAGCACCCCGTTACACCTGAGCTGCTCCAGCACCAGCTGGGAGTCCATCTTCCCAGCCTGCAGCACAGCAGCAGACCAACAAACACTGATTGCACGTAAAGACACAGTCTCATCTCTGTAGACTGAAGCTTAACTTAAATAAAACCATTTGATCTTGAAACATTTAGGGCTTGAGTGAAAAAAACCCCTCAGAATATCACTTTAAAAATGCGACAAACACAGATGTCCTACCCTCTTCTCGTGGTTGGGGATGATGCAGCGGACGAAGTTGGGCTGGGTGTTGTGCAGCGTGGTCATCAGCTTGCCCAGCGACTCCTTGTACAGCTGACCCACTGTGCGGAACATGCCCTTCTTGGATTTAGTGGAGGTGGGCACCGAACTCTCTGACATCTTGGTCATGGTCTCCAGACCCACCACTCGATCCACTGACATGGAGGAAAAACACAGGAAAGATTCCTACCACGTCTGATTACTATGACTAGAGATTTGTGGTGAAACTTCCAGTTGAAAAGGTAAGTGAGGACATGTTGCCCCGTCACGGAGGACTGACCGTCTTTCCACAGGTCCTGGATAAAGCTGCTGGAGGAGTTGTTGAGCAGAGCGGTCACATTGTCATTCAGAGGATCCATGTTCTTAGTCAACCAGTTAGCTGCATTATAGTCGACCTGGAAATGTAGATGGACGTCACGTTTGTTGATCATGATAACAAAACAAAAACAAATCAAATGATGAAGCTTGTGTTAATCTATATTTTTCTCTCAGTGATTTTCTGACTTCCTGTCTGTGGCTCTCAGCTCAAAGCCCATTGGCTCCCACTGAAGACGTAAATCTTTAAAAACACCTCACAAATATATAGTTTCATTCAACTATTTCATATAGTTTCAACAGCTGCTCACTGTAGTTCTTCTCGAACGTTACTTAAACAGGAGCGGCGGATGAATCCACATGTGGTGCTGTAGTGAGTGTTTGGGGCAGCAGGACGGTGTGTGTGGGGCTGAGTCAGAATAAACTGCAGTGTGTGTGTTCGTGGTGATGAAGCAACATGTCACCCAGTGCAGCAGAGCGGCACTGATGTGTTTTTAATAGTTTCTGGACAACAGTGAAGGAAGAAGATCCATCAGGCTGTGATACACACACGACACCTGTTAGTGGATACATTCACTGCTGGTTTTGGTCTTTTCATGTGGTTGGTTGACAATAAGAAAATATAGAATATCACTGGCCTTATTGTTTAAACTAAACTATAACTGTTTGTATTGTTTACACAAATACACAGTTATAAGGATTATTCTCTCCTTCCTGAAGCCTTCGGTGATCCTCACCTTACCGGCGTAGTGCAGCACACTGAACATCAGTTTATCTTTGTGTTGTTTGGGTTTGGAGAATTTCACGTGACCGGTGTGGGTGTTCAGCAGCTTGTCCACGAAGGACATATCAGTGGCTTTGGGGAACCAGCACTCCTCGTCCAGCAGGGCCAGGATGCCTGGAGGGTTGTTCTGCAGGACATTGAAGGACACAGAAGCTCAGTTTAAGAGAATATATTTGCATTTGTGTCCACAGTTGGGTTCAGGTACAGGCAGAGGTACCGGTGTTAGTGTCTCATGCCCATGTAGACCTCTGGAGAGACCTAAGGACAAAAATTAAATCTAGCGCCCTTTTCTTTTAAACAGATTTTATTGTCAAACACAGTGTTGTATAATGCACGAACTGAATTTATCAAATTGGTGTCTATTTGATTTCAGTGAAATCTTTAACTTTTACTCCTACTTACAAATTTAAGAATAAAAAAGCTTATTACTTGTGACGTGTTCCCACAGTAAATGGCTGCAGTACAGAAACAGAGCCCATTTGATTTGAACTTTTGATAAGATGTCACATTGCTTTCTTTTGCATTTATCAGTTGTGTAAATCTGCCACTGAATTTGTTTGCAATCACTTTCTATGCATCTTCATTGTCTGAACTTATTTATGATTTCCCAGTTGAACTGTACCTCGTGTACCATCAGCAGGATGTCATTCCTACCTCAGTTTAGTTTCCCAGCAAATTTCCTCCCGATTTTTTTATTAATTTTTTATTTATTTTATTTGACTATTTAAATATCATGAAAATATTAGATTGAATATTAGATTAATTTCACATGCTAACTGCTACTGGAATTTTTTAGGGCTTCACACAAATAAAATTAACTTTAAAAAAATAAAAATAAATTACTTTTAGCAGAAGAACATATAAGTAAAATGTAAGGATGTTTTCATGTATGTAATTGATCATGTGATCTCTTGAGAGTTGCTCTTAAAGGTTACTCTTACACTTCACTTCTTATTCTTCACTCTCAGTGAACACCTGTTGTAGTTCAAGTTTTCTAATTCTTAAAAGTATGGGCCCTGATTAACTCTATGTTTAATAAATATATCTATAAATTCATCAAAGTCCTGGTTTAAGTGAATCATGTCAGGCCATGTATGTGTGGCTGCAGCCGTCCTGACCGGCCTCTCGATGAGCTCGATGCAGGGCTGCAGGTCGAGGCCGAAGTCGATGAAGTTCCACTCGATGCCCTCTCTCTTGTACTCCTCCTGCTCCAGGACGAACATGGTGTGGTTGAAGAGCTGCTGCAGACGCTCGTTGGTATAGTTGATGCAGAGCTGCTCGAAGGAGTTGTCCTGAGGCAGAGAAACATCGCAGTGATTAGAAAACAACATAAATACAATAAAACAAAACACTCAAGTATTTAAACGTTTGTTTTCAGTAAGCATTCACCTCAAAAATCTCAAAGCCAGCAATGTCCAGGATGCCCAGGAAGGAGGACGACTGCCTCTTACTCTTGTCCAGCGTCTTGTTGACTCTGGCCAGGATCCAACGAAACAGGCGCTCATACATGGCCTTAGCCAGAGCCTCCACGGCAAAATCAGCCTGGAGGAGGATGAGGGGTGAGGAGGATGGAGGTGAAGGAGGGAGAGATGGAGAGAGACAGGAGAACGTCTTTGTTATGATTCATTTTGGGATGATTCTGTAGCTCTGTGTCGCTGGAAAGTGATGCGGCAGAAGGGTTGAACATCGTGCCAAAAAACAGTCCTTCACGTTCAGGAAAGTAACTGAGTACATTTACGATGAGACTTTCTACTTTTTCCTGAGACTTTCTACTTTTCCTCGGCTACATTTCAGAGGGAAACATCCTAGAAGAGCCTTTATTTTCGGTGTAAATGAGGTTTGGTTTGCTGTTACCTGCTGCTTGGTCTGCGCCTTCTGCACCACCTCTCTGCCCACTTTGATTCTGGGTGTGAGGATGGCGCGGGTGAAGTCGGTGACATTGATGCCCTGCAGGTGACACACCTTCTGGGCAGCTGGGGTTGATGGGTAACATAGGACAGAAAAGAGGTCAGAGAAGTTTAAAGGTTCATTTACAGCACTGCTGTTGGTATTTTAAAATGGTTACCGGTATTGTCAGGCATGGTCGCCTGCTCACTGTTCCTCTCCTTCTCAATTTTGACGTTGCCCAGCTGGAGAACAGTGGACACCACCTTTAACATCCCTGCAGCGAGGAAAAGGAAAGACGAAGAATGACATTTAAAAGGATGAATAAATATCCAGCAATGTTACAAATGTACCTAAAGAGCTTTTTACCTGATCCAAGTAATGAAATTACAAATACCCGCTGGTACGGAGTCCTGATCATATATTTCTATTTGCCAACATAATGCAGCTGCACAGTGAACACCCCAACTACATTAAAGGCAGTATAACCAAAGTTCTGGGCAGCTGCATAGCTCTGCATCCCAGGTGTCCAGGGAGAGAGGACCTGCGGATCCGTTATGACAGGACGTTTTGGAGAGGATCTGGACAGCCTGTCTTTGTCTCAGCATGAACAAAATACCGACAATAGTTAACGGTTTTCTAGTCCTTTTCCTGGGATAAATGAAGTTTGATTTTAAACACTGACCTACAGATTATTAATCATAAAATTATGTTTATTCAAATTTCCTGATGTTTTTCTTTCATATTCCTGAGTTTATATGGTAATATTTTTGGTAGAATAATAACTTCTCTTCGTACACTGTCTAAAAAAATGTAATTTAGAAAATGGTCAGATGGATGGACAAATGGTCATTTATGAAACCGACTGTGTGAGCCAGTTACACAGAGCATAGTGGGTTCAAATACAGGGGTTTGACTGTGAAGGTGGCTCTGATGGACTCTGAGCAGTTTGCACCTATTCTCTCCTCCTCAGTGAAGCCCATGATCTCCATGGCCTCCAGAGTCTCATCAAACAGCTCGTCATCCTCCTGACCGGGGATCTCCACGTGACCCGCCACCAGGAAACGATAGCTGCCGAAGTCCTCCAGCAGAAGCTCCTCTAAACACACGCACACACACACACACACACACACACACAAAGTGAAAGTTTTGATGATACCTTTGTTCGTTAGCCATCAAACCCAGAGCAGATAACATCAATATCAGTTTCCTCTTCTACAGAGATCTTCAGGACGTCTTTAGCCTAGCTTAGCTTATAGACTGGAAGCAAGGGGAAACTGCTAGCCTAGCTTTGTAAAAAGTGAAAGAAATACACCTTCAAACAACTTCAAAGATGTATTTGCCTTGCACCATGTATCTTTTCTGAAATAGAAATAGAAATGAGGCTAGAAGAGCCATGAGGCCAGCAAGGTTAAAAACAATACATTGTGGTTTTAACAGTAGCATCTTCCTGTCCACTTAGTGAGGTTGCCAGGTTTAACAAACCGTGGGGATGACTTTGCTTTGAGAAAATAGGAACAAATAGGTCGAATGTAAAGTTTTTTGAAAGATCTATTTTAGCAGTTCCCCCTGCCTTCAATCTTAATGCCAAGCTAGGCTAAACACATTATCTGAGTACTGGGCGTTCAGAGATAACACTAAGGTTTTATCTTACCTGACTCTGGGTAAGACAGCTAACAAGACAATTTCCATGTTGACTCTTTAAGCCCATTAACTCTTACAGTAAGAGGAGTGTTTTATCCTTGCTCCTATTGTAGCTGCTCACCCCTCATCTTGTCCTTGGTTCCTGCCACCATGTAATAGAAGATGTGAAAGGCTCTCTCAGTGTTGGCCTGACGAATACAGCGAGACTTCTCCAGCAGGTCTGATCGGGTCAGGAGAGGGTTAAGCAGATAATCATTCCTGTTTTCAGTTAAAATTTCAAGCAAAATGGCCCTCGGCATATTATTTTGACATCATGTTTATTTATCTTGTTTTTCAATTTTATTTTCATAATTTAACAAACAAATCTGATCTGAAAAAGGATACAGGTGTCAATATTCGCCCCAACAAGATAGCCGGTCACATCAAAGTTGAGCTTGATGAACTTGCCCTGTGGACAAAGGAGACAACAACAGCTACTTGACACCTTTAACCATTATGAGATGACTAAAAGTCAAAATGGTTGTTAGTGTTGACTTACAAACTGATTAAAAACTTACAAATCGTGAGGAGTTGTCGTTCTTGATGGTTTTGGCGTTTCCAAACGCCTCCAGGATGGGATTAGCCTGCAGCAGCTGCTTCTCCAGCTCCCCCTGCAGCCCATAACAAGGTTACACGCCTATACATCACATACAGTATGTGTATTTATCTATTATTCTGTGTATTTAACAGTAAGCATGCACATGACAGCCGATACATACAAACATTAAATGGAATACCTACCAATATGTGAGAGTGATAAAAACCTTTCTGTCACACAGAACTTCTTATTGTGTAAAAGTGTCTGTATGCGATTTTACACTCACGTAGGCCAGAGATCCCGCCTGCTGCTGCAGGAACAAACAGGAACACAAACTGGTTAGAAACTCGGTGAGTCCTCAACTTACTTGTCTTCTTTAAAATGGTGCTACATTTAGCATTTCCCCAAAATTGGCTGCCTGCATGGCAGCTTGAAATGCAGCAGAGCAGCAGGGCCAGAGGTCAAGCATCAATAAATCTTGGCTAAACAAAGCACAGATAGTTCTTCAGCTGAGCGGACAGCAGCTGTAACTTTCAGTCAGTGTTATGGAGGATTTGTGGGAAAGATATGAAGACTCGGCACAATGATCTCCTGTAACTACGGTCCTTCTCCATTAACAGCACGTGTTTTACTGTCACTGCTATTTTCTGAGTTGTGAGAAAAATCAGAAGCCCCAGTAGCATCAGCAGACGCACAGACAACAACAATCTGTCCTCACCTTGACCACAGCTGCAGCCACTGAATCCTGTCATGCACAGCAGAATATGTGATTTAATATTTTGTGACAGAACTAAACACTGAGTGCAGTTCTCATCACATGTATCTACAACACTTTCAAACGAAGGCTCAGTTTTTTTACAATAGTAACCAAACTTTTAGTGGTTAAGTTTACTAAAATGTATAACAGCTTCGAGCTAACACTGAACATCACAAAATGTGTGACATTTTATTTATTATTAAAATGAGGAAATTCATTATGGAGCCAAACCAATCTTCAGTTCAGATTATTTCCAGCAAAAGTGCATTGAAAGTGACTCTGACACACATAATACATTTGTTAGCTAAAAACATATTAGTTTTCTTCACATGTCCACTGCACAGATACACTGTATTCTGTAGCACATGTATGATATTTTAGTTAGTTTTCTCTTATTTCATACTGTAAACAATTCATCTTTTGGCATATTGTCACCAAGGGCAAGTCCTTTAATGGCATCATGAATTTATTTTCATCATGTTTATAGCTGATAAAGTCAGTGACAAAAATCATTCAAGGAACAACGAATATTACTGCAAAAATGTGGATGCTGGTCGTATCTGTTCAGAGTGCTATATGTGTTGAGATCGTATATATATTCATATTTGTTTACATCCCTATTATTTAACAGCTGTAGTTACTAGTTACTGTGCAGATTAAGATTTTACTGTATAAACAAAACACAATATAATCTTGTAAAACAGGATTTAAACTCCGTCAGCCCAACAGTAGTTAAAGTTGGCTCCTAAACCAGCTACAGCATTAAAATACTGCGTAAATAAAATTATTCAGTAGTATCATGTATACAATATTATACCACTCACAGCGGCCAGTCTACATAATGAGTACTCTTACTTTTAGGAGTATTTTTACCTTGTGGGATTGTTATTTCTTCCACCACTGGTTTCACAAAGTCTAATTATGTTTCTTTGATAGAGTTCATTGAAAGACAATACTGGGCAGTGACACCGTGTCTAAGCCTAACCCTGTGGTTCTCCCGTTGTATAATTTGTTCTTGAAATTCATTATTGTGATATATTTAACTTCTCTTTGTAATCTGTCTCGTTCGATCAAAGTATTATTTGGCCGCTCTGTAGATCCAGTTTTCAAGAGCAATCTTTAAACACTTCTTAAAACATCTTGATGAAGTTTGTCAAGCTGAAGACGTTTCTACTCACAGGATTCACGTCCTTCTTGCCCTTGTGTGAGGAGGCGACGACAGCCAGGTACTGAATCACCTTCTTGGTGTTTTCTGTCTTCCCAGCTCCAGACTCACCTCTGGGTGACAGAGCAGAGGCGAGGAGAGACGGGTGAAAGGAGAGAGATAGATTATAATAGAGAGCAGAAGGGCGAGTTAAAAATGGAGACGGGATGACAAATAACTAATGTTAATTAAGGTATTTTTTTTTCAATTGAAGCTTCTGTGACAATATTCATTTCATGAACAGTAGATAAGGGCTGAAACAACAAGTTGATGAATCAAATAGCTGATCAGCAGAATAATGGGCAACAGTTCTGATAATTAATTAATCGTTAAAGTCATTTTTCAAGCAAAAATGTCAAAAATTCACCAGGTCCGATTTCTCAAATGTGAATATTTGCTGGTTTTATTTGTCTTCTATGATAGTAACTGAGTATTTTGGGGTTGTCTGGACAAAAACAATCATTTTCAATATGTCAGCTTGAGCTTTAGGAGATTTAATTTGATATATCTATGTCCTGACATTTTATAGACCAAGCGATTAATCGATTAATTGAAAAATTTGCCATGAGATTAAATTGCTAATGATTTTAATTGTTAGTTGCAGCCTTACATAAATCTGAACATAAATCTATATACACAGTCACAATGTGGGGACTCACCTCCCACAACGTACATCATTCAGTTTCAGGGTTAACACTTGGTTTAAGGGGAATGTAAGGGAACGAATGTAAGTAAATGCAATGACCTCTTAAGTGATGGAAACAAATTTGTGTGCTCACATGCATGGGACGGTGTGATGGAAAAGTGTTTTGACTCACGTGCAGAGAATAGACTGATCCTCACGGTCTGTGGAGGGAGAGAGGGAGATGTTAAAAGGGGGAAATAATGCGAAATGTTAACTGAGCTGAACTCGTAAGTTGAAGCCAAGCTGAACAGGCCAAACATGAACTCCGAGGCGGTGGCGCTTCACTCGGACACGAGAGCAAACGGCTCTGAAATCTCGTTTAGGGGGAGATTAGCCTCCATCACTCATATCATCTAAAAATAGCAGGTGGATGCAGGGCTCCATCGCTGTAATCTTGTCTCCCTGCTCCATGTATGGCCATTCTGGAGCTGAATGGAAAGTATGGAGTTGGTCTGAGGTCAGTGGTGGACCATCCGGAGACGAGACGGCACGCTCTTAGGCTTCAGCCAGGGCTGCTCACTGCCACCATTCCACTTTTATTTAGTAACTTTCATTTGGTAATTGCATGTGTGTTTGTTTGATGAAATGAAAAAGCATTTCAGAAAAAGTTCACCACTGGGCTTTAACACATTTTGTTTTGGAGGAATATTGGGCTATAAATCAGCAGTTTTAAATGTGACCATTTCCCCCCAGAATTGTATAGCAGTAACAGTAGCAGTAATACAAGAGGCGGCAGTAACAGTAGCAGTAATACAAGAGGCGGCAGTAACAGTAGCAGTAATACAAGAGGCGGCAGTAACAGTAGCAGTTATACAAGAGGCGGCAGTAACAGTAGCAGTAGCAGTAATACAAGAGGCGGCAGTAACAGTAGCAGTAATACAAGAGGCGGCAGTAACAGTAGCAGTAATACAAGAGGCGGCAGTAACAGTAGCAGTTATACAAGAGGGCGGTAACAGTAACAGTAATAGAAGAGGCGGCAGTAACAGTAGCAGTAATACAAGAGGCGGCAGTAACAGTAGCAGTAATACAAGAGGCGGCAGTAACAGTAGCAGTTATACAAGAGGCGGCAGTAACAGTAGCAGTAGCAGTTATACAAGAGGCGGCAGTAACAGTAGCAGTAATACAAGAGGCGGCAGTAACAGTAGCAGTAATACAAGAGGCGGCAGTAACAGTAGCAGTAGCAGTAATACAAGAGGCGGCAGTAACAGTAACAGTAGCAGTTATACAAGAGGCGGCAGTAACAGTAGCAGTAATACAAGAGGCGGCAGTAACAGTAGCAGTAGCAGTAATACAAGAGGCGGCAGTAACAGTAGCAGTAATACAAGAGGCGGCAGTAACAGTAACAGTTATACAAGAGGCGGCAGTAACAGTAGCAGTAATACAAGAGGCGGCAGTAACAGTAGCAGTAATACAAGAGGCGGCAGTAACAGTAGCAGTTATACAAGAGGCGGCAGTAACAGTAATACAAGAGGCGGCAGTAACAGTAGCAGTAATACAAGAGGCGGCAGTAACAGTAGCAGTTATACAAGAGGCGGCAGTAACAGTAGCAGTTATACAAGAGGTGGCAGTAACAGTAGCAGTAATACAAGAGGCGGCAGTAACAGTAATACAAGAGGCGGCAGTAACAGTAGCAGTAATACAAGAGGCGGCAGTAACAGTAGCAGTTATACAAGAGGCGGCAGTAACAGTAGCAGTAGCAGTTATACAAGAGGCGGCAGTAACAGTAGCAGTAGCAGTTATACAAGAGGTGGCAGTAACAGTAGCAGTAATACAAGAGGCGGCAGTAACAGTAGCAGTTATACAAGAGGCGGCAGTAACAGTAACAGTAGCAGTTATACAAGAGGCGGCAGTAACAGTAGCAGTTATACAAGAGGCGGCAGTAACAGTAACAGTAGCAGTAATACAAGAGGCGGCAGTAACAGTAACAGTAGCAGTAATACAAGAGGCGGCAGTAACAGTAGCAGTAGCAGTAATACAAGAGGCGGTAACAGTAATACAAGAGGCGGCAGTAACAGTAACAGTTATACAAGAGGCGGCAGTAACAGTAGCAGTAATACGAGAGGCGGCAGTAACAGTAGCAGTAATACGAGAGGCGGCAGTAACAGTAGCAGTAATACAAGAGGCGGCAGTAACAGTAGCAGTAGCAGTAATACAAGAGGCGGCAGTAACAGTAACAGTTATACGAGAGGCGGCAGTAACAGTAGCAGTAATACGAGAGGCGGCAGTAACAGTAGCAGTAATACGAGAGGCGGCAGTAACAGTAGCAGTAGGAGCAGTAGTCGTAATAAACTCACAAAAACACATAAAATACAAGAGAAATGTATAGTTAAAAGTAGTTAAAAGTAAGGTTGTCAAAAGTATCGACACTTTTTCGATACCATATGTTTAAAACGATAAAGTCTCCGTTAATTTTTCATTTTATAGTATCCAAAGTACAGACGCTATAAAAAAAACCCCAACAGATCTTCAATCAGATTTTCAGCCCAAGGATGCACAGATGAAACAACGGGGAAGAAAATCAACTGCTCCGTACTCAAGCAATTGAAAACTGCAAACTGACCCTTTAATGTTAGGGTTAGTGCCTAGGGAATGCATTTATAGACACCAAAAAGTACGAAAATATGTTTTTATTTTTCTAGTAATATGGTGAATTAACCCCTTAAACCTCAATAGCACTTTCCATCGAAAACTAGTAAGTCTGAATTCATTCACCAGGTGTGACTTTAAATAAAAACCTGCCACCAGCCTGATATATTGATTTATGTACATACATACATACAATTACCTTGCATCATGTTCCTGTAGGCGTTGTCTGTGATGGAGTAGATGTGTGGCGGCACCTCGTGACGTTTCTTGCCCTTATACATCTCGATGATCTTTTCGGAGTAGATGGGCAGCATCTTGTAGGGGTTCACCACCACGCAGAACAGACCTGAATACGTCTGTGGGGGGAAGAGAGAGGAAACTGAAAAACCACATCATTTTACATCACCACGTTAGAGCAGTTTTACAGTGATCTTCCTATCTGGTTCGTTAATGTTGTTAAATACACTCACACTTAACAGATTCCCTGATTTCCCCTGGAATGCTGTCCCATGATTTTTCAGGAATCCCAGGACTAGTGGGAACCTTGTGTGCGTGAGAGATAAATCATATGTACCTTGCATGTTAATGTAGGTTGTCTAGTTTCATATAGATAATGTCAGGACTTCTATAATACTTTGTGAATTGAAGTGTTCTCCTATAAAACGATGTCAGCTGCATCGTGTTTCTTCCCTTTACCTTTAACCGCCCACCTTCTGATTAAAGTTCAGGTGAAAGATGGCGGTGTTTCAGTTAAGGCCCTGGCCTGTGTGACAGTATCAGGTATTTTACTCTTTCAGGTCCTGCCTGATTGCTTGGCTCCTCCCACTCCACTGAGGGAATGGCCTCACCTGGTACAGGCCAAGATGGCTCTCTCTCTCTTCCTCCTAGAAGGCTGGTGCCTTTCGGTTTTGTTTGGTTTAATTGGGTTTAGTTTATCCTTTGTTCATGCCACATGCAACACTAGCTTATCACATACAGTTTTCATAGTATCCTCATACCCAGTAGGCGATTTGTTAATTTTTAACAGGGGGGACGGAGGGTTTCCAGGTTCGTTTCGTTCACCCGCGACTTGCGAACCCCCCGGCTATAAACTTTAGAGAATATTATAGATTCAAGACGAAACTGACAGAAGGGCGGGACTCAGAGAATAAATCGCAATTACAAATCCGTCTGCTACTTCAGCACCACAGACAGCAACATGGGTTTATCAATACACAGCGAGTTAGGCTGCTGATATTTCAGAGCCACGGTCGGGGCCATAGAGTCTAACTTGCACAAACCTCAGAAAAGACAGCAAAAAGCTAAAAGTGAAGATGCTGTAAATGGTTGAAACCATCAGTTCACTCCAAATGGCAGTAGTACAAATGTAAACTTGGCCAAAACTACAAAATACCATTAGACAACCCCATAAAGCCATCCTTCTATCAAAGGGGTTTGATAAAGGGGTACTTAGGCCCATCTGATAGGGCTGTGGGGGTACGTCTGTCAAAAAAGGTTGGGAACCACTGCCCTAGACCACCAGGGGGCCCAGCTCTGGCGTATAAGGTTTCTATCCAATAAGGACGGCGAGTGTGCGTTACGCAGTGCGGCTGTGGGAATGATAATTTATGCTATCTAACTGGAGCCTTTATATTTCCCCAACATAGTCTGTAGCAGCAGTTATCTCTCAGGGTGAAATTGCTGATGTGTGTTGTTCATGTAGTTATTAGCATCAGGCTCGGGAATAAAACTACTCTGAAGTGATTTTCTGGCCCCAGTAAGTAAATAAACAAGTATATTGATATACAGGTACAGCAGCAACTTTGCAGAGAGAGCAACGCAAAGACCTTCACAAGCAAATAAAGACTGACAATAACAAACACTAAACATCTCTGAGAGGCCTGACTGTACACGAAGGTTTGCAGATGCAGACACTCCTGACTGAACTAACATCTACAGACAGGAAGGTTGCTCCAGGACACGAGGGACCAGCAGAAGCTCGGTCAGCTGGTTTAGAGTTTGGACTGAAGGACAGTCAGTCCAAGATGACATTTTAAAATAATAAATAAATAAATAAATAAATGTTCAAATGTCCCTGTGGTGTGACGTCAGAGATGCAGACATTAATGGTGTCTACAGTCTGAGGTCGACACACATTTACAGAAAGTTTCAATCAGCCCATCCGGGAAGTGATGATGTGATCACAGCAGAGCTGAAACACTTAATCAATTACTCGATCGACCAACCATTTTGACAATCGATTAATAATTTAAGCCATTTTTTTTTACTTGCAAAACTGCCAAACATGGCATGCTGCTTTTTTTAAATCTTATATGATAGTAAACTAAATAACTTTGGGTTTTGAACTGTTAGTCACAAAAAACAAGCAATTTTAAAACATCACCTTAGTGAAAAATGTCCTTCAAAATTTCCCAAAAGCCTGATTCTATAGACCAAACAATCAATCAACCAATCGAGAAAATAGTCAGCAGATTAACTGATAATGAAAATAATTGTTAGACGCAGCCCTAGATCACAGTAATTAATGCCATCTATTCTAATCCCTGAACCAGCAATGTAAAAAAAAGTGCACATTTGTGCTTCATGTAGTGACCATATATATATATATATATATATATATATATATATATATATATATAGATAGATAGATAGATAGATAGATAGATAGATAGATAGATAGATAGATAGATAGATAGATAGATAGATAGATAGATAGATAGATAGATAGATAGATACATATACACACATATTACACAAGCCTTCACACTGACTTACTGCACCGCCTCATCACCAAACATCACATTGTTGACTGAAATTTGAATTGCACAAACTCTACAGATCGCTATATTTCAGGTTTAGATTTAGATTGCTATAAATAATTTTGTGGACATATTTACTTTACGTTGTGCGACTCTTCCAGAGGGTCACAGCTCATATTCAGAGTTCAGCGTATGAGATTTGTTTGGCTGCTCAGATACTGTCTGCTCATATATGGACTGGAGGGACTGGAGTTCTTAACTTCCAGTGATCTTCATGGCAGTCTGTATTAGATACATCAGCTTGGATTTTAATTTTACATCCCGTGCCTTATTAGACCTTGTAAGACTGACTGAAAAAATAAAAACATAAGCTGTTGATCCTTCCAGTACATCCTGAGTATGTAGAGAGCAGCGTGTCTGCACACGGTCCCTAAACAAGGACTTTTCCACCTGAACGTGGGGTCAGTATGAACTTAAAGGGGTTTATAAGCTGAAACAAGAAGCAGCGTGTTCCCTCTGATCTGTGGTCACCTGCTGACTTCTACTCAAGTAGCTTCTTTTTAGTACATAGTTCTCTTTATATTTAGGTTTACGTGTAGATTTAAAAGTGCTGCTGTTCTATCTTTTTCCACACAGAGTCAGTTTTAAATGTTCTGGTTTAGAAGATTAAAGCACCTCACTTTTTTATTTCTATTTTTGACATAAGAACACTGAGTTCAGTTAGATTTTCATTTAACCTTCATTATTTTACATTTGAATTATCCAGAGCCTTTGGTATGCAGACCCAAAGTCGTCCTTTTAAAAATGAAATATTAAGTTTCCTAACCATGAAATGTTTGAGTTAGTATATATTTGTGTTGGTGATGTTGAATTGAAGTTTCATTTATTAAGACTGGAATCTAAGTGCAATATTGGATTTTTCTGTAACTGAGTTTTCTGTTCAAAGGATAAAAAAGTGCAAACACTTAATTTTTTTAATATTCAATAGTATGTACTTAATTTTTGGTTTCTTGATGTCTTTTGTTTCATGTTAGTTCTGTTTTCCTTTGACTGGCAAGTTTCTTCTGCTCAAACTTTTCACTTTTAACACCTGAAACAATATCTCAGAAAAACCTAAGACAAACATTTCCGGAGAACAATGATGTAATAAATGTTGTAAATAATAAATGTTGTAAATAATAAATGTTGTAAATAATACATTGTAAATAATGATACTTATACAGGGTATTTGGCATTGTAGAAGCAACTGGATGATACTTCTTGTGGAATTGGATGACTTTTATGCTGTAATTTAGGCCGTGCAGCTTTATTTTTCTGTTGTGTCTTATGCTAATTTATCATTATTATTGTTATTATTATGTTTTTCTATCCTTTTTCTTTCCCTTATTCTTCTCAAGGACTTCGAAGTGATTTAATTGGCATAGTCAAAGAGCATGTTTTCTTTTTATTGTGCCTTGACAATAAAGATATGTTTCAAAAAGAACATTTGGTTCAGATTAAGGTTAGAATTAGGGGCTGGGGAATGCGAGGGTCCTCTAAAATACAGCAGCACAGACGTTTGTGTGTGTGTGTTCCTCACATAGATCAGACTGGAGAAGTATCTCTCTCGCAGGTTGTGGAGGACGGAGGCTTCGTTGAGGAAGGTGAGGGCGGCCATGTCCTCCACCTTGCTGAACTTGGGCGGGTTCATCTTCTGGATGTCGTCTTTGTTCACCGTCGCCTTCTGACCGTTGGAGAACTCCACCAGCACCTGCAGCCAAGAACCCACTCTGTCATGAAGCTTTGTGTGCCTCTGTGTTGTCTTTGAAGACCATCATTTTTTCCATAACTTCACTTAATCAATACTGTATGTATTGATATCAAGCAGCTCTGTGCAGTTTCTATATGTTGGCATAAAGTGGCAAAAGTTTAACTTATTGGAGACATTAATACCCAGATATCATATTACAGATAAGTAACTAACTTTGTACCAACAGATAAAAAAAGACAACACAAAAACTCTCTGCAAGTGAAAATTCAAACTGCACCTGGAATAAAATTACATTTTTGAAGCCCAGTTCTGATTGGTGCCCATGTGATTTTAATTTTTGGGTGCCTGTTTACATCTACATCTTTAAAACCATGACATTATGTTATTGTTGTTATTGATTTATGTGACCATTATATTACTATTATTATTTTTTATTTTATTTTATTCATCTTTTAAAAAAAATATTTACACATTGGTCTTGTTCCTAGAAAGACAAGGGTGACTAATAAAATGTTTATTCACTTTAATGGAGATAAACTGATGCAGTTTGTTGCCTTGTTGTACTGTTTACTTGTCTGCTGTTAAAGGACATCTGAACTGTTCGGTGGCTCATAATTAAAAAACCGGTCAGTTCGATCTGTAGAACTATTAAAGCGTTAAAATACAAAGGTTTTAAAGTCACGTGACTACAGCAGCATGCAGCGACAGCAGCGAATCTGTGACACTGCAGCATCATCTGATAATGATGACATCATCAGGGTGTACATTACCTCATCACCCTTCTCCTCCTTTATGCTGGCCTGCTCGAAGCCCTCCCTCTCCGATGGCACCCACACCATCTTCTTGGCCGCCCAATCGGCTTGCGCCACCCCGCTGTTGCGAAAGTCATTTTCCAGGAAGAGGTACTTGCCGTCGTCGGGGGCTGGGTCAGCCATGTCGGAAATATCACCGTTAGTGGTTGAATCAATCTGAAGCGCGCGGGCGGCAGAGTCGGAGTCAACTGCTGGTAGTTCAGAGGCAGTCGAGCTGACGTCTGGATCGTCACTGGCGACTGGGTCAGCCTCTGGTGGGTGGATGGAAGTCGGGTTGACCTCTGACCTCGGTTTGACCTCTGGCCTGCTGACATAACAGACGACCGAAATCAAACACTGAAAATCTGAACTACAACACACGTAGTTTATTGGATAAAACATTGAGTCCTCCACCAACGAGGCTGCAACAACATGTTAAAGCCTGAACGTTAACACAACTTCTGTTAATTTGCTTGTTGCGATATCTGCTGCTATATAAGGAATAGTTTGACATTTGACAGACCGCAGCACGAGTCTCTGCTGCTTTGCCTTCGCATCTTCACAGTGACGACAAGACTCCAGCAAATCACTGCTCCGAGCCAAGAAACAGTGCGGCACAAAACCCAACATAAAACCACAAATTGTAGTTTTGTACAGATTAAACAACCAGGATATAACATGTTAATTAGTGAGCTTTAGACATGCTGGTAAGCAAAAATTATGTTACCTTTGGACAAAGCCAGGCTAGCTGTTTCCCCCCTGTTTTATGCTAAGCTAAGCGGTTGCTGGTAGCAGCTTCATATTTACCATACAGACATGAGAGGTATCAATCTTCTCATCTAACTCTAGGCAAAAAAGCAAATAGGTGTATTTCCCAAAATGTCAAACTATTCCTTTAGGTCCATCTTGATTTAATGCAGCCAAATGTTTAACTTATTAACTCATTAACAAAGTCAACTAAAAAAAGTCTTGAAGAAACTGACCTCTGGTTTAAAATTTTAAGTATTTCTCTGCAACATCAAATATTTCTGCCTAAAGAAGCAACAATGTCTTTAGTTATTATCTATCGAGAGTTTAATCCTCAAAAATAATATTATAAAGAGTTCGGTCTTCTTCATTAGGACTGTGTCAGTCTGGTTGATCAGCTTTGATTGACAGAGTCGGAAACATAAGCAACCGGCTGTCATCACATTTTGATTCAACACTAAAACAATTTTGGATGCAAAGAGCAAAATTACACACAGCCTCAAGCAGAGGAGGCAAAACGACAGTCACGCTCTCTAAGATTTGCAGTTTTTGTGCAGATGTTTAAACAGCCACACAGCTCTTTCTTTACGCATCATCACACAGAAGACTGAGAACTGATGAGAACAAACGAGCATCAATAAAACACAAGCATTAGCTCTCTCTCTGTCTTCCTCCTTGTATGACTCAAACTGCTGTCTTTGCATCTGAGTGTCACGCAGATCATTTACATTTGGTTTTAGTGAACTGCCTGACAGATTACTGCTGATAACGGCCTCGGTACATTTCCCTAGGTTTGCAATGAGCTACTTACTCACTTATCCTTGCCTCTGCCTCTTCATGCAGGTCACAAGGCTGCTTTGACCTCCCATTGAACAGCAGGCAATAAAACATGAAAAGCAGCACACAGATAACCCCTATAATCAAACAACTGAGCTGCCATGCTGGAATGCCCATGTTTGGCTAACCCTTTGCTCCTGGTAGCTTGGTAGCCCAAAGAGGGATGCTAGGGACTTAGCAGGCATACTACCTTATAAGGTGCAGCTCATGTGTCCAGCCAAGCTTACCGTTTACACCAAAATGGTGACTTGTCACAAGGTGCATCCATGTGTGGCCTTCGGCACACAGGCAAAACAGAGCAGGTATGTGAGCAGAAATCAACATCCAGCATCTCTAATGAAGATTTCTGCCATATTTACTGAGAAATGTAATGCTTTAAGAGAATGTAAGAAACCAAACCACATTAATGATTAAAATACCATCCTGGAGCTTATTTAACCGTCTGCCAACTCTTTAAGAGATTCGGGATAATGCAGCAGGCTACTGCTTTTTGAATTAAACTTTAAAAAATAAAAATTCTCATATGCATTTATCAACAGCAAATATTAACACATGTTGCCCGTGATGTGTTTTGATTTGAAAAGTGACAGAAATATGACTTTTAGTTTGTCTTTAAAGGTATTATGCACGTTTAGATAATATTAATAGCCTTTGTGTGTAATCGAACAGGCCATTTCAGCAGAATCCCTTGCATAAAAGTAGAAAAAGTCTCTTCCTGTCCCCTGTATTGAAGCTGTTTCATTTCATAAGAAGAAAAATAAAACAATCGTTATACTCACTGTGCAGTGCTTCAGCCCTCGGTGCAGGATGGAGGCTCAACTCCAGGGAAATGAGAATATCATGTCAGGTAAATGAAGTGATGATGATGGTGATGATGTCCTTCCTCCTCCACACTATTTAAACTGGCCCGCGACACCTGGGGGTGGAGCAGCGCGCGCGACCCGCCTCCTTTCCAAAGTTGGCAGAGGAGAGGTTTAATTGCTCTACCTTCAAATTAAAAGCTTTGAATCGTAGATGTAGAGTGGTTTACTGTTACTGAATAATTCTTTGTGTGAATTTTGTCCCTAGTCAGCAGAGGTGGAGAGTGAATTTACTCAAGCAGTGTACTTAGGTACAATTTTGAGGTAGGCTACTTGTACTTTACTTGAGTATTTCCATTTTCTGTAACTTTACTTTTACACCACTACATTTATCTGTAGTTACTAGTTAGTTGCTTTCCAGATTAAGATTTAAGCACACAAAAGATTAGTTTATAAAAAATAATTCATTTTAATAGAGGAAATTGCCTGAAAGTAACTCCACACCCACTACCTACAATATTAAAATCAGGCTCACATATGAATGCATCTGTAATAATAATGTAATATACTGTATAATAGCATCACCCTAACAGAAGCCATTCAGCTTCATAATGAGTACTTTCATTAGTACTGTTAATTTGTTTTGTTTGAGATGTAAACTCTTTAAAGCTAAACCTCTTAAATTTTACTTTAAAAAGATGTCATGTTACTCAGTGTATTGGTGGGGGGGTGCTAGTATTCATTTGGCAAATTTTAAAGCCTGTAGATACTTAAAATCAAAATTAATAAATAAGTAATTTGTAAGAACTACATTTAATAAACACATAAACACATTAGCCCAAATCTGGGTTGACTTATGCAACCATACTATAAATAGGCTCCTGAAAACACATTCAAACATTTGTAATGTACCTTTTCAGTAAATACAGTTTTCTTACGGGGGCATCTTCCTCCAGTTTAACCTAACTGTGAACAAGGTGTGGACCTGCATTCATTAATTTTAAGGTTTATGCGGGAGGTTTGACTTTTGATCATGTTGGCTTGCCGTAGAAGTCTCGTTTCCATGGTGACCATACCAAACAACAGCGCACGTCACTCATGTCATTAATAATAATTGAATAATTGAACCTGGTCCTGATTTCCGGTGTTGTTAACAGTTTTCTGTCCTGACAGTAAAATGTCTGCCCAGGCTGCCGAGCAGGAGGAGCTTGATAAATTCTTCACCGTGTTTGACGGCTCTTCTCCGGAGGATGTGTCCCATGCCAGGCAGCTGTGGAGCTCGCTGTCTCTCCTGCCGCCGGCGGAGTCCCGGCTGGTGACGGCAGATGTCCGCCAGAGGCTGCCGGTGTCCCGGCCGCAGCACGGCGGCAGCACCGCCCCTGCCCCCGGAGCCAAACCCTCAGCCCCGCAGCCGCCGAGTGTCCATGCTCTCCGGCAGAGACAGGAGGAGAGACAGCGGTACGTGACTATGGCCGACCAGAGGAGGGAGATCCTGGCTCTGCTGAGGAGGCAGAGAGAGCAGAGGATCCAGAAGGAGCTGCTCTCTGTGGCCTTTAAACCCAAGGTGAAGGTCGGCCGAGAGAAAATGTCGAAGCTACAAAAACCTTCAGACTCTGAGAAGATGGACAAGGAGCTGGTCAATCAGCTGCAGTAGGCAAAGGGCCGTGATTAAGTGACAGTGTTGATTTAAAAAGGTTTCACACATTTGGGGGGGGGGGGGGTTATAGAGGAACAAATATGTCACACTTAAAAATCAGTTTATAACTGTTAAACACTTTATTGACCTGTTCAATTTTAAGCAGATTAAGTTCGGCCTTGTTCTGTTTCCAAATAGGAGAAACTCTCTGCTAAGTCTGCTTTTGATCTGGTCTCAAAAGTTAATACTTGTCCCAACTAAATGCTATCCATATTTTAACTGTAACTGTAATATTTTAACTGGACAAGTGAATACTGTAGCCCTACTTATCATGCCAACATGCAAAGCTCTTGATCTTTGAGTGTGTTGTTGATTGTCACTGTTGTTAACAGGCTGATGTTCAGCTGGTATGATGTTTGCCACGTCAACACTCTTAGATTTATATGAGGTAATTAACACAGAGTACAGTTTAGGCTGATGGGAATTGGACAAATTGAGATTTTGATCTGTGGATGGCACTAGATGAAAAGTCAGGGGACCACCGAAGTCATCAGGATATGTTTTTGGCCACTCTGCACACCCACACAGGTGTTTTCAACTACACCGGCTGATTGGACCTCTAGTCAGGTGTAAGTTGGGTGGAGCTTTGTTTGGAATAGGCCTTTTTCACAGCAGACATTTCAGCTTGTCACAGCAGGTAAAGCACAGGTGTAACTGATAACGTTAACAACAGCTGCATTCCAGTTAGGTGAGCTCGTTACAGGGTCTCGATATTGTGCGTGCAGGATCGCTGTCCTGACTCACTGGGACTTACTTACTGAGCTATCGTTTGCAAAATACAACAATAACAAGTTGTTTCACCTGTGCTTTTCCTGCTATGACAAGTCAAAATGTCTGCCGTGAAAAAGGTCCATTGCGTGACGTCACCTGAACGATAACAGGGTACAGGGTAGGTCAACGCATGCGCCCACACAGTCCCGAGAAGAGGTTTAATCAGGCGACATAAGTGAAAGCACCTGTGTGGGTGAACTATGGCTGTGCAGGGGCTTCCACATGTTTTTTTGCCTGATAGCACTTGCTGGTTCATTTTTCTGGTTCCAGCTTCTTGATTGTGAGAATCAGCTGTTTTTCTTTGTCTTATGTTAGTACACTGAATATCTTTTAGGCTTTGGACTGTTGGTCGGACAAAAAGAGACATCTGAGGACGTCACGCTTTTTTTTAGACAAAATGATGAACTGAAAACAATAATGGGCAGATTAATCGGTAATGGAAATAATCATTACACGCAGCCCTTTCTCTCAGTGTGACGTGAGAAAGGTTTGAGTCTATCCCAGCATGCAGTAGGGCAGCAGTCAGATAAATATCTCAGGCAGGTCACCAGTCCATCACAGTTAGAAATAAGAAGCCCAAATGCACTACTTCATAAAAATAGCTTCACCTTAATGATTATATTTGTCTCATTTAGACTGGAGCTTACTTCACTCTGATTGTTTATTTTTTAATATACATATATACATATATATATGTGTGTGTGTGTATTTTAAATCACCATGATTTGTTGATATGTTTTGACTGCAAACCACATTTTTTTAGATTTAAATTAAGCATAAGGGAGCACTCTTTTTCCATATTTATGTCAGATTGAATTATCTGGTTGTATTTCATGTCTTATACTCAGCTGGAGCCAGTACACAGTAGTTTGCTTCAGACAGCATTACGTAACGTGAAGTGAAGCCTGTGTGGATATTCAAATTCCAAATATCCAGTGAAGAAGGCCCAACCATAATAGGATAAGAAGAGGCCTGCTGACTGTTGACTTTAGCTAATTTGGTTAAAGTTTTCAAAGCACAAAGAGCACACAGAAGCACGTCATCTATAAACGCTCTTTAACCTCTCAAACCTCGGGTATCCGTGTAATTCACCCTTAAGTAGCTTTAAAGTGATCCTCCACCTTAAATCTATCTTGAGTATCAACAGTCCAGTCTTTGCTGGCTGTAAGAAGTTTATAGTTTCCTCACTGTTGAAGAATAGCATGTGATTAACTTGAGCAGCAGTATGTTTAGCCATATTCATCCAGTAGCCTATTAATTTTCATTTATGATCCGATTCCACCTGTCGCCAAGTGCTTGCTCGTGGTGGGATTTGTTGGGTCGCTGTAAATAATATTATAAAGAGTTCGGTCTAGACCTGCTCTGTAGGAAAAGTGCAATGAGAAAACTTCTGTTATGAAAAGGCTCTATATAAATCAAATTTAATTGAATATTCTGACAAAAATATGACAGTGTGGAACATACTGAGGATATGGACGAACAGCAGAAAAAGTGTGTTGTCGTTCTTCGTTCTGGAGAAACTTTTTACAGCCGCCTTTAATGCAAAGTTTATAGTCTGCATAAAAATTGAAGCGGTGGTCAGGGAAGATTGATATCAGTTATAAAAATTAGTTCTCATTGTAAAAAGAAAGTATCAAAACATCCACCGAAACTTCCATAAATTAAACCTGCAGCATAAAGCACTTCTCTGTTCATTTGTACGTTCAAGATGTTGCCAACATTATGCACCTGTCATGACATTTATTCATTGTTTTCAGTTATTCTATATTTGTCTTGTTGTCAACCAACCACATGAAAAGACCAACACCAGCAGTGAATGTATCCACTAACAAGTACTGTGTGTGTTTCACAGCCTGATGGATCTTCTTCCTCCGAGCCACAGAGCTCCACTGTTGTCCAGAAACTATTTGCAACATTAAGAGTCCACAGCCATGCTAGCAGCTCTTTGAGCTAAACGCTAATGTCAACATGCTAACATGCCCACATTGACAATGTTATCATTCTGATGTTTAGCAGGTATAATATTTACCATGTTCACCATCTCAGTTTAGCGTGTTAGCATGCTAACATTTGCAAATTAGCACTAAACACAAAGTACAGGTGAGACTGATGGGAACGTTGTTGCAGGTATTTAAATGTTGTAATTTTGACCTGATGATGGCGCTGGATGATAAGTCCGACGTCACAAAAGTTATTACAGTTCATCCAGAGGGGAACATGAATGTCTGAACAAAATATCATGACAATCCATCCAAAAGTTGTGGAGACATTTCACTCTAAACCACAAAAGTCAACCTGCTGGTGGCGCTAGAGGAATGAATAGTTGTTGTTGAGATATTTCAGTCTGGACCAAGGCTGTGGACGGACTGACAGGCTCGATCGATATGGAAATCTGGAAATAATTACTGGAGCATCAAATGTGTATTACAATAATCCACACTTCTGCTGGTCACTCTCAGCTGGAGCCTTCTTCAATAATTTGGGAACTAAGACCAAATCTTAATATTTTGGAACATTTATGCATCATATTTAGTCTTAATTCTGAGAATAAGAGCAAACTGATGTTATTCTTAAGACCAATAAACATACTGGTCCCGTATACGTACAGTACTGGGCCGGGTTTTAACATACCCAGTCTGTGTTGGAGGTTTGTGTAATGATATGAATTTGCCATGAGATGTCAGTAAAACATCATTTATGGACTTCACTTGATCTACAGCAACCTTAGTGTGTGTGAGTAGATGCTGCTACTACTAGAAGGCAAAGATTGTAAACTGTATTCCACAAATAAAACTGAATTTAAGTTGTTTACCTTCCACAACAAGCTGTGTGCTTCTGAGTTGAACCCTGACTGTCTTCACTCAAACACTCCACCATAAAATCCAGAAACCGCCGGCCGTGTTGGTGTCTGAAATCTCAGCCCAGCAGTCTCTTTTCTCAGAGGTGGAAACAGATCGCTGTAATATCTGTATGCCAGCTGTTGCTCGCTCAGTTTGCTGCACTTCATCACTGCTCATATGAGGGACGGAGCTCTGAGGGAGTATAATGGTCAGAGGGAACTGATGTTCCTGATATTTAACTGACATTTCATACAGAGCCTCAGGAGACTTTACAGGCTGATGCAGAGCTGATAAGATGAACGTTCAGCTGCACAACATGTTGCTTAAAGTCCAGCAGTATCTCTTCCTGTTGAAAGTGTGCACAAGTTTTAAAAAATACATCAAGGTTTCATTAATTCTTAAAGTGTGTAAACAAAATTTGCTGATAAGTCAAATGTTGAACTTGTTTTTTGGTAAATATTGTCTGATGTTTTGGATCAATGATGTTTTCTATTCTTTATGTTGTGAATTCACACTGGCACGTATGAGGTCTGGACTTGATTGATTCACTCTACGAAATATTTATCATTTTACAGTTTACAGACATATTAATAATTTAAAGGAGAAGGCTGGTGTTATTCTATATTTTTGTTATTGTCAACAAATCCCATGAAAGGACCCAAACTCACAATGTGTTAGTCCGTCCCTCAGCACTTTCTCACTTCCTGTCTGTGGCTCTCAGCTCCAAGTCCATTGGTTCTTAATGAAGACATGAATCTTTAAAAACAGCTCACAAATATATAGTTTCATTCTTTCAGAAGTCTCAGTAATTTCCTAAAACAGCTGCTCACTGTAGTTCTTATCAAATGTTACTTAAACAGGAGGAAGTAGCGCATTTGTTTGGGACTATTTCCAGCGGCGGATGAATCCACATGTGGTGCTGTAGTGAGTGTTTGGGGCAGCAGGACGGTGTGTGTGGGGCTGAGTCAGAATAAACTACAGTGTGTGTGTTCATGGTGATGAAGGAACATGTCACCCAGTGCAACAGAGCGGCTCACTGATGTGTTTTTAATAGTTTTTGACAACAATGGATTTGACAATTGTTGAATATAGAATATCGTCAGCTTTGTCCTTTTAACATGATGCACTGGACAATGTGTCAATCATACGCTACGCTAATAGTTTTGCTTTGAAGAACGCATTAAATTAACTATTTGGGCAGAAGGTTCAAAGGTGAAAATGTGAAAACCTTAGCGAATCAAACTCAGATTATACAAATGAGTAAATACCACCTGGTTTAAAGTGAGATCATATATTTGTGATTTTGGTGCAGTGGCCATTGAAATAATTCTCATATATAAAGTTAACTACCAGTGGACGTGAGCAGCCATTAGTTTACCCATAGTCCTGATACTACTAGTATCACGGTCCCGGATTAGCGTAAGCTTACTCATTGCAATGATGGTTTCCAAAAAAAAAATAAAGGAAGCAGGTCTGTAAAATAACTACTTACTAAAACGTTTTGCATGTTCAGTAGTTTTGACTTTTCTGGGGTAATAATACACTTGCAACTCAGCAGTACAACCAAGTAGCTGGTACAGTTTCACTGTGAGAAGGGCTTAGTCTCAGCAAAAGCAAAGTTTGTAGATAATTAACTCACTTCTGTGTTGTTACACCGCTCAGCTGTGGAACTTGCTGCCTGGGCTTTTTCTTAACTATTGGTATTTGTTGTAATTATTTTATCTTGTTTTATATCTTGTGTTTTGGATTTTATTTATTTACTTTTATTATTTGTTTTTATTGTAAAGCACTTTGTAACTTTGTTTTGAAAGGTGCTATATAAATAAAGCTATTATTATTACGCAGGCCGCCAATGTAAAAGAGTTAAAATCAGTCGCTGGACCACATGGCCACTGAAACGGAACAAACAAGTGAGTTAAAATCAGAAAGGCAGGTGCTCATTATAAACAATAACTACTGACCAGTGCAAACATGAATGATAGTGAACAGAGGTGATGAATGATATAGAGCTTTGTCAAATCAAGCTACGTTCCCAAAAATCAGTTCAAATCAGTGCAGTTGTACCTATAATCATCTGTTTCTGACATCTTCATCCCTCGGAGACATGCAGGGAATAATAATGACCTGTTGATCACAAACACTTAATTTCCAAACCGTCACCACAACAATGGGGCTGTAATTAAAATGGATGGTGTGTGTGTGTGTGTGTGTGTGTGTGTGCTGGTCTAACAGTGTCAGCCATTACTCTATGTGTCATGGTGGGGCAGCTGCTCTGTCAGCTGACATCTATGAAAAAAAAACCCACATTTACTCTTATTTATTTAGCTTTTTATTGAGTAAACTTTGGCATATAGTCGTTTGTATCCAATAGACACAAGTAGACATACAGACAGACACACACACACCAACCAATCAGGTTATCAGACGGCCATCTGAGAGGCTCGACACAATCAGCTGGATTTGTTTATAAATGACAGGCAGTCAGAACACACACACACACACACACACACACACACACACACACACACACACACACACGTTTATACTCGTGAGGACCCTCATTTACATAATGCATTAACTTTCCCCTTATTTAGAGGAAACAAGGACCCAACAAAATCCTCACTGTCAAGGTCTGAGGCATAATTGGTCCTAACAAAGGTGGAAGGACAAGAATCCACAGACACACACACACACACACACACACAGGGCTAACAATCAGTCCCCTTGTTGATTCATTTGGCTCTGAAGGGAGTGTGTGTTATCATTCGTTAATGTCACAGACAGAGGACTCTGATTAACAAACTGGCATTTCGCTCCATTTACACACAGATGAGGAAAGTTTGGTAAATGTATTTAAATACCCCAGTGTCCCTTCAGTGGCTGAATTATATTACATTTTTATTTCCAGGTGAAGTTTAAACCTGAAAACTACATGTAACACAAGCCAACGGAGCTCAACTGGAAAGAACGAAGTGTTCACTAACCAGAACTTCTTACTTTTGTCTGTTCCAAATGTGCAGATTTGAGTTTTGGTCCATGCAGGCGTAGTACAGGATAAGTAGCTCTAAAAGCTCTTAATCAATATTTTTTACTAACATTTAATCAAATGACTGTAATGTGAAAGGGCTCTCCCGTAGTGACAAGAATTTTCGCCATTTCTGCAGCTCTACGGAGCTTTTTGGCCTCTTTTAGCTCACACTTTCTCGTATGGTTCAGTCTCAGTGTTTCCAGCAGCAGCAGGCAGCTGTTTTCAGCAAACAAGCTCGGATAAACTCATTGTACACTACCTGCCCGGCACCAGCAGACGGACACAGTTAGAGACCAGCTGGTGAAGAAAGTGGAACATCTATCAGCTAACGAGCCACACAAATTTCTCAGCAGTTAGTTGAGACTAAACCAGAGCTAAAAGAAGATTGAATATTGGACTTGCATTCATCAGGTGGACACAAACACGACTCCAATGGGATGATAATGTTGCTGTATGTCTGCTGGATGTGGAAATACTGTAAATAGACTTTATTTACCTCAGTGGCAAAGAGAACCAGGCATTTATTTGGAACAGGCTGATATCAGAGACCCTGGTTAATGCAAACGCAACACTTCCTGAAAGTTCACCTGTTGTATTGATGAATTCAGTATAATGCTCACCTACATAACACTAATTCTATCAGTACAACAGACTCATGTCATATTAACCACTCTGCAGCTTTATCTTTAGTTTATCTTAAGTTTATCTTTTTAACAGAAATATTGTTTTCATTTGCTAATTATTTCCAGTCACTTCCATTTTGCAATTTTTATTGATCTGTGTCAAGAGTGAAACTTTTCCTGCAGATTTTTCAAATTAAATGTCTTTCCAGCCATCCCTTTATTGATAGCCTTTTAATGTAATAAGTACTCCAGTAAGTACTGCAGGAAGTAGCCTGTTGAGTTTCAATGATGGCAGCATCGATGGTGAACAATGTTAGGACTTAACTGGTGAATGAAAACAGTATTTGTGTTGCACTGACTGAAATAGCGCTGCGGATATGTAAATTATACTGAATTTACCATGTGAGCTGTCGCAGGAGACTACAGGTAATCCCATCCACCTCAGTGTGTTGGTTTTTAGCATTATTAGCGCCCATTCTTTGTTTATCCTTGTCAGCCATTAGCTAATGATTATCTTAATGCCAGCTTTTACGTGAGAATTTACAGTAGGCAATTGTTTGCTAACAAGTTAGCCATGACAACTTTCTCGGCCAGTGATATGTGATGGCAATGCATCTGTCAGCTTTTAAAGTTGTTTTTCTGCCCATTAGTGGCTGAAAATTGACAATCGCAGCTTTAAATCGATTTAATTGCTACGTCAGAGAAACAGCTTTTATCTGTCTGAATCCTCTGCTGTCAATTTTGGATCCAGATTAGCATGCATTTTCTCTTCACCTATATATAAAACACTTTCCCTTCCTGTTTTGACCTTTCAATGCTCCTCTGTGGTTAAATAATGCAACACTTAGTGCATCAAAGGGCTGCTCCCTGATGCAACCTCACAGAAATATTCGAGTTAAGTTGCCAATAAGCCTCTCAGAGCTCTGTAGGGTCCAGACTGTCGGTCAACTTTTGGGGTTGGGGCCATCTGTGGGGTCATTTGATAGGCAGATTGGGTCATAGACATTTCTAAAACAGATGTTTGTTTATGTATTTTTAATGAAATACTCACTTATATAGTAGATCCAAATATCTAAGCATGTAAAGGCTCCCGGGTTTGAACCTGAACCCAAAAGCACCACTCTGAGATCAGGCCTGTAAAATAAAGAGTTCAAGTTTAATCAAGGCCGAAAACCAAAAGGCAGGCAGGCAGGCAGAGAAAATGGCTGGACTGCTAAGGCAGAAGCACAATAGACAATCTATAAATATAAATGGAAGTGGGCCGTGGGCCAGTATATATGCTACTAGCTGATGGGGAGGTGGGAACAAGTGTGCAGGTGGGCGTGGGAAGTTCAGGTGATCGGGAATGGCTGGAACACAGGGGTTCCTGACATTGTGCTAAAGCAGTAGTAACAAGTGTTTGCCATTTAGTATGAACACACACCTGCATACACCAGTACACTGAAGTGCTTTATTTGCTCAGGTGGAGAAGAACACTGAGGATATTTATGGATCTGTCTCTGGTGTCTGTGACAACCTGTTGTGTAATACAAGAACAAAGACGCATGGAAAATAACACTCAATGACAATAAACTGGAGAGGGACACAAATCACAGTGACACATAAGCTTTCCAAAGGCTCGTCCCTGAGGTTGAGTTTAAAGGGAGGTGATATACAACTGTCTCCTCTCCAATAAAAGCTACGCACCCAGTGGGATGTTTTACAGTTGATAAGTACCAGGAGCAGTCTTGTAAAAAGTCTCACTTTTAATGAATGAGCTTCTTGGCTGCTCCCTGACTTTGAAACGTCCTGTGGGATTTACCAGCTTGGTCTCAAAGCTGTGTTAAACTGCTTCACTGCTCTTTTCTCTGCTGGATGTTTGATCGAGCAGCCTCACTGTACCTGCAGAGGGCTGCGACAGCTGAGACATTCAGACAGTAAAACATTTCACTGCTAATAAAGAGACATCTTTGATATGATTGGCTCAAGCTACTAGAACTGGTTTTGACAAGAAACCCGTCTTCCTGGTCCGCCCGAACAAATCATTTGCTCATCGTTAACACGAGAGCTAAATGTGTAACAAGACGTTTACTTATCTTTACCTCAGCTCAAGCTAGATTTAATTAACTTATAACTTTAACCAACTGCCTAAACACAACCTTAAAAAGTGTAGGCCTCCTGTAGGCCCATCATGCAGGTAAGCAGGTGGTTTGGAGCTCCGTGCACCACGAGTGAGCTAACGAGCTTGCTAACAGCCAGTTAGCAAGCTTTTAGTGATAGTGAGCAACTTTTTATTAAACTAAATGATGTAAAATGGTGAGCAAAATGCCAGGGGGGAGTAAACAGAACAGCAGAGAGAAAACAGAGCAAACCTCCGGTAGCTACGACTGAATTTATTCGCAGATTAATTTTTCTTTATGTTGAAAGAAAATGTAATTAATTCTTTCAAAACTCAAATTTTCTGTTGCAAATGAGTTGTGTATAGTTGTGTAGTTTTTAGGAGACAGTGCTGGACAACAGCATCATCTGAATCAAATGTTCATGTTCAATCATAACTATCATAACTTTACGTTATAATATCTACATTATCTGCATTATTTTAGTCTGTACTAAACTCTCCTGTTGGATGCGTGATTCATCTTAAACTTAACGTGTTTTGTGTGTTTTCTTTCACTATTATTCAACTTTTAGCAGTTAGGAGATTTTGTATTGAAGGGAAAATAAATCTCCTAACTGCTAAAATCTTCGTCCATGGTTTTAGTTTGTGAGTTGCTGTGAAAGCTGACATGAAATCAAACTGCGGGGATCAAACACAACAGATTCAATTTGATCCAGCACTGACCAGATACATAAAATATCATTGTTAATGGCAAAGGTTATGCATTGATCACCCTCTGAAAAGCCTGAGTAGTGGTGAGTCTGGGATGAAGGATGGGCAGTTCAATTCGTGAGAATAAAGGGTATTGATCGCTGGGATGTCCCATTGGATATGAATTGTATCATTATAAATGCCTCCTATTTTCCGATGACAACAAATAACCTGTTTCCCTTCTTCTTCTAGATGTTCTGTGACCAATTTATTTGTTTTACTAATGCCTGATTCACTGCAAACAATGCCCAGTGACATATATCCAACCTCAGTGCAGTGAATAAAAGCACTGTGTTGTCATTATTAGAGAAGGTCGTGCCTGTTTGTACTGACAGAAACATCCAGGTCCACCTTGAGATGAAGCATTACTATCATCAAGCCCCATTAAGCCCAGGAGCAGCACAGAAATATGCATCTAATGTATTCTCCAAGGACTGAAACTGTGCTGTACCTCATTTAGTGTCAAACAAGAGGTTCATACCATTATTTGGAGGCTGTACAAGTGCATCATGTTGTGCTATGAAATTAAATAAAAGTTTTAATCAACATCTCATCAAATATGTGACTTTTTGTCATAATTTAAAGCTGCACCAATCAATGATTTTATATTAACAATGAATCAAATGACTCTGTTTAATGCGAGAGGGGTCTCTTGTAGTGATGAACCTACAGAAAAAGTACCCCTCAGCTTTTTAGCGTCTTTCATATCTCATAGTCTCGTAGTTTTGGTTTAATGGCCCTCAGTTTTACTGTTTTGGTTCACTCTCTTATCGCTCTCATCTCCTGTTGACACAGTTAGAGAGCAGCTGGTGAACATCGTGGAGCATTTAGCAGCTAAAGAGCCAGATGTTTTTCTCAGTAGTTGGTGGAGACGAAATGTAGAGTGTTTGTCCTGCTCATAAAGCTCGATAAAATAAGTGACGCCGAGGTGGAAATATTTGGGGTGGCTGCCCCGTACCTCCGCAAATCAGAGCGGGAGAGAATCGCAGCGCAAAACATGCTGTTTGATGCCAAAACAGCCATGTTTGTGCCTGACCCGAAGCAGGAGTATGTGAAGGGAAAAATCAAAAGCCAAGACGGCTCCAAGGTCACTGTGGAGACTGAGGATGAAAAGGTGGGTGTATTTTGTAGTTTACTTTTAAATCTGCTGTATCTGACATTCACCAGAGGGCCAGAAACGTGACTCCAAATGAATGATCATGTTGGTCTATGTCTCCTGCATGTGGAAGCAGGCAGCCGCTAACTGCCACAGCAACTTTTTAAAGGTGATCATGTTGTTTACAGCTTTTTGAGCTGGCCAAGTGGCCAGAAATAAATTAATGCTGCTTTAAAAGGTGCCACATGTAGCATTTTGTGTCTAACAGCCAATTTACTGTATTTAATTTGTGTGCCACAAGGTAAAATTTGCTGTATTGTGTTTCAATTTTAATCTGACCTGTTGAAATCAACAAATTCCAGCTGGGTTTGTACAATATTTTGTTTGACAGGTTAAATATAAATATCACTATTAAACATCAAAAGTTAGTGTTACAAGCACTTTAAAGGGATGAAATTAGTACAACTGTACATCTACTAAATGTAAATGATAATGTTGCTCTGTGTCAGCTGGATGTGTAAATATGCAACTACATTTGCCATACCAACTTCATACTGTGAAAACATGTCAGTGTTAGTGCACTTTTAGTGTCACTTTAGTGCACTTTTAACAATTCTTATAAGCAAACTAATTCACTACTGAGAACATGACAGGAAACTTGTTGTGATTTCATTCAGCAGCCGGACTTGTCAAGCTTGACTAACTCATGCCGGATTATTTCCACGTGCGTGTGTTTGTGACAGGTTTGGGCCTAAAATATAAATATTAACATCCATCCATCCATCCATTTTCTACCGCTTGGTCCCGTTAGGGGTCGCGGGTGACTGGAGCCTATCCCAGTGACTTTGGGCCTTAGGCAGGGTACACCCTGGACAGTGGCCAACTCGTCGCAGGGCTAACACAGACACAGACAAGAACAGACAACCATTCACTCTCACATTCATTCAATACGGGCAATTTAGAGTTATCAATTAACCTACACATGCATGTCTTTGGACGGTGGGAGGAAGCCGGAGAACCCGGAGAGAACCCACGGTAACACGGGGAGGACATGCAGACTCCACCCAGAGAGATTGTGTGATGTTGGTCTGGTCCGGGAATCGAACCCACGAACCCACGATCTCCTTATTGGGAGGCAGGAGCTTTAGCCGCTCTGCCACCGTGCACTAAATATTAACATTAAACATCAAAAGTTTGTATGTTATGGTACACGTGGCTGGACCCAAAAGCACGACTAGCACAGAGGTAGTTGAAGTAATAAGTTTCAGTTTATTGTAAAATCCAGTGAGTAACCAGGAGTGGGGGTAATCGCTGTGAGCCGGTGGACTGGGTGAAGACAGCGGGCTGACGTGGAGCAGTGGAGATCCGAGGTGAGGTCTTCCTGGAAAGCCGGTGAGTAACTTGGAGGCAGGTGAGAGGAACGAAACTGAACACAGGGAGTCACAGAGTTAGTCAGGGTTTCAGATAACATGAAGGTAAGTCAGAGGCCGAGGCCGAGACGTAGTACCACTTCAGCAAACAGACGATCTGGCGAAGACTGGTGAGAAGAGCCGGGTAGACATACTGCCAGGTGTTGATTGGTGGATGGAGAGCAGGTGAGCAGCAGCAGATGAGTAGCAGGTGTGTCAGTCTCTGATTGGAGGTTCACCGGAGGCGGCGCCCCGCAGCCCGCACACACACACACACACACACACAGACAAACACGGGAGGGGAACCAACAGGGGACAGACAGACAGAGACACTAGGAATGGTACAGCTGAACCACGACATTCAAGTTCATTCTTGACCCAGGAAACAGCAGTTGAGAAAAGAATCTCACTAAAAGGTCCGTTGTTAATTTTAGTATTTGTACTTTGAATATTAAAATAACATTCAAAATTGAAATTACAGTTGAGATATTAGCGAAACACTAATTCGATGATTGACATCAGGAAGACTGTTAACACCTGTCAACACCTGCTCTGCCGTCAGCCTGTCCGTGATAAAACGAGACAATGTAGATTAAAAGGTCCAGTATATTCATCATACGCTGTAAAACATCTCCAGTGCTACTGTTCACTTCATTTGTCTTTAATGAAAACATGAACTTAATAAAGTGGGTCACCACGATGGATAATCAATGAGTCTATATTGATATTTCTCTGTCTGTGACACAATAGTGACGGAACCAACGGCCAGTTTGGAAGAGATTTAACATTTAGTGTTTAAAACACAATATCTGCTTGTTCCTATGAAGAAAACTATTCTTTGGTGTGATGTGTTAAATGTTTTACATTAGTGTTGAATGTTTGATAAAACATCTTTGATATATAAACTAGAAAACATTATGAAAGCCAGCTTTAGCAAAAGGTGTCTCCAATCTCCAAAATCTTGCCTGCCTGCAGATGAAGTTTCCTCACGTGTCAGTGTGCAGCTCTGCATGTTGTAACGGGGAAGGTAGAGACTCTCTCTGCGTCTCTTCTTTGTTATAAATCGTACATCTCCATTTACAACGGCCAGCGATGCAGCGAAACAGAAGCATTAACTGCTCAGCTAATCTTCCCACTCTGCATCTCTGCCAGCCATTACGGTTCAGAGAGTCCATTCATCACGTCTGTCTGTGGAGATATTATGGATCAAAGCCATTCTAGTTGACACATGTGTAAGAGATGGGAGGGAAAGGAATTCATAACTGCAGGTCAGCACGGAGCTCGATTCATCTTCAGGGGTCGCTACAAATCAGAAACGTTCAGGTAACAGTGCTGGTTTGTGTTTAGAATTCAAGCAAACAAATTATGATTTCATGCACTCAAATGAGTCATTTGTGAGCTCACATTACGAAATTCATTCCCTTGAATTAATCATTTGTGTGCACAAATTACCAGAACAGAAACGATCTGCTGTGTTTAACAGCCAAAATTTGACTTACATCCATGCACCTCATGAAAAGACCCAAACCAACAATGTGTTAGTCCGTCTGTGGCTCTCAGCGACCAAAGCCCACTGGTCAAAAACTTTAAAAACAACTTACGACGGTGTGTGTGGGATTGAGTCGAAATAAACTACAGTATGTGTGTGTTCATGGTAATGAAGGAACATGTCACCCGGTGCAACAGATCACATACATGATTGTCTCTGAGTTCGACTGAAAAGTAAGCAAAGAACGCCGCCATCTAGATCAGCTATTGTTGCTAACTGTACAGGGATCTACTTTCGAGGCACCCTGACTAATGTAACTAGCTATTTCTATAAAACTGAAGTTTATTTGGAAAGCTTTGGGAGACTCACGCTGCTTTCCCCGATATATGTTGTTTAAGAGCGTTTCCCAAATCTATATAACGGAGGCGGTTAGTGCAAAGTGAGCACGACCAATAGTCATAATGGAGCAATCATAGAATTCAGCCCAAGCTGAAACATACTGGAATTTCCCTGTAAGGTCTTTATCATGTTTGTTGATATTGTGTTGTGGTAGTGCATATTAGTATTCCCAAACAAATTTACAATAACCACAAACCAACTGCTACACAGTAAAACTGGGGCTTTTGAGCATCCGGGTCTGGGTCTGGGATCTTGCTTATTGCCCTTGGGTCTCGCAGCCTAACGAGGCTGTGATGCTCATTAAACGTGAGAAAACAAAACCGTTAGATGCTCATTTGATGACAAATTTGGGACATTTTATAGACTAAATACTAAATCAGTTAATTTGTATAATACTCAATTGATTCAATGATAATTAGAAGCTGCAGCATCAAGGCAGTTAGGGCTATTTTTGACCTGAAGCGACACGGGAGCACACAGAAAGCAAAGCTTACATTAGAGTTGATTACCTTGCGTGATTTGCAGCTCTATCTGAAATGTGCTTGATGAGCTGGAGAAATTAAATCGAATCCAGTCGGAAAAAAGACAGGAAACGGCATGTGTAATACATAGATAAATATATGTAAGTAAATACATTCAAACAGAACAGACTGTTTCAGTTGTTGTTTACATCTGCGTACAGAGGATTCATGACCTGCCACAAACCACCAGTTTACAGACAGGCGGCACAAAGATTTAGAACTTGTATTTGGATTATGTCGACCCCCAAAACCTCTCCGTTGCTACTGCAACTCTCCAATTTAATCCCTGCTGTTTACAATCCACCATGCTTTACATAACACACAGAGTATTCCCAGGCAGAGAAGTACACTGTAAGCATCCAGGAGAAACTGCAGTGACCAGAGCAGTAGCTTGGATTTCTGTCCATCTTACAGTATATGTCTGACTCATAGCAAATTTGATTACTTGATCCTAAACATCACAAAAATCCCAGACATGACTCATCTGTGTTTGTGAATGTTAGATTACTTCTCAGGGCAGTACTTTGCTTTTGTAATTGCATGAAATAAAATATGGCCGACATTAGCTAAAACCAAAGTGAAGAAACAACCATGTCGGTCTTTATCAAGTCTTGAAACATCATTTCCTCTATCGCTGGATGTTTTTTCTTTTTTTTGACAGTTGAAAATCCTTTTTGTTTATTTAACCCCAGCTGATGAACACACACCAAATCGACATCTACATTACATTTAAATTAAAATGACCCTCTTCACATTTAGTCCAGTTTTAACATATCGGCCTTTTCCACTGCAGGAACTTAACGACCTGTAACTAAACATGTAGTCACTTGTTCTGCTTTTGTTTCCACTGTTCTCCACCCTCTTTGGGGACAAGGTCTTGGAACTAAATTTCAGCACTACTCAGGAGACAATACTCAATCCAAGTTCCAGGTACTTTCAGGGGGGAAAATGCAACAACAATACGGCAAACACAGCAACTAATAACGCAGGACTTGTTTAGATAAGCCGGGGTGATATTTTGAGTATCTGTAGTTTGGCTGCCTTGATATAATTTTGTCTGTAAACTGTAGATTGTGGGCACAGTGCTATTTTTGCATTTTATTTTTGCTTCTGGCTCTGGAGAGCTGGTCAGCTGGGTGGGAGCTGTCTCCTGTCTGATCCATTCTGTTGATGTCCTACTGCGGTGGGGCCCTTCCTTTAATTAAATGATACTGATGTTTATCACATGAAAATGTGAAAGAAAATAATATTAGCCCCATTTCTTATTTCGTTGTTTCGTCTGTCCCAATAGCACTCGCCTACCAAACATTTGTCCTGCATTTTTAAAGGCGTATATCTGAAACATTCCAGTTTGTAAAACACAGTGAAAATGCAATGCAGAACCTAGCCCCATGTGTGACCTTAACACTATGTCCGTTACTCTGTGACTTGGTCACATAGCGTTCCCTATGCAAACCATCAAATTTTTGTCCTGTTATCCATCAAGAGGATTTTTGAGATGTTGCAGGTGTCTTTTTTCAGCCCAGAATGATGAAATGTTTGCCCGTTTAAATTCAGTATTTCAGAATACGGCACAGTTCCGCTCTGCTCTTCTCTCCTGCTGCGCTAGCTACGGCGGGCCGGGCCAGCGGCCAGCGCAGTCTGTCGAAATACTGAATTTAAACATTTTATCATTTTATCATTCTTGATAGTAGACATTTGTAAGATCACGAAAATAGCTTTGAAGATGCAAAACATAGGCCCTAATGTTTAGATTTGCCCCCTGTAGTTTGCTAACGAATGCTGTGAATAAGTGCTGTGGTTACAAATGTTCTATGTAGAACCTTGCACCAAAGCCTCACCGGTTCAGGTTTTGGGAGGCTCCAGGTTACAGGTCATTAAGTTCCTGCGGTGGAAGAAAAGCCTTTTCGACATGTCAGTGGCGCACAAAATCCATTTTACTTCAGGCCAGTGATTCACTACCTTCTGAACTAGGGACCAAATAGAGAGACATTCATAGATCATCTTTTAAATATCCACTTCGTAGTTGAAAAGAAACAACGCTACAGCGTCCGTTCAGCTGTGATCTATGGGTGTCAGCTGCCAACACAGCTGCTCAATTTCAGCTCTTTCTTTTTGAAATCTGGAGCACATAGGATTTATTTCCTAGGCGCAGTGCACATCCCTGTGAGACTCACATACAGTACATTCATGCTGTTAATTTTCAGAGAGGTCAGAGGTGAACGGTTCCCTGCAGCAGCCGGAGGTTCAGCAGCTTCCCCAAGGACACTGTGATGGTGGAGCACATTAACTTTCTGAGAGGATTGACCCTCTGACCTCTGGCTGTCAGTCATGTGTTTCCACACACGTGTGGTCCATCGGTTAAAAATGTAAAACCCACAGCTCTGCCAACAAACAGAACTTTCCATGAAATATGTTTCCGGTATAAGAATAGTTTGGTACAAGATTAATTAGCTTTGTCCTCTAATAATTTATTTTACAGGTGCATGGTGTCAATATTTGCCCAAAGCCCTTTCAAAACTACTGCATGTGAAAGGATCTACTACTAGGATAGTAGTAGAGGATAACTACTTTTAATATACAGAGACGATATGAATGAAGACAATGGGTCTCATACAAGAACCTTTTTGTATTCTCATCCTAAACCTTTCTTATTTTATTCCCTGTGCCTTGCTTGTAGGAGTGCTCTAAGTCAGATTCAGCAAACTCTCTTAACTGCACAGCAGGTGCCCATTTGTGCGGTTTGATAATTAACATAATAGATGCCCCCAAATTGCTCCATTTGTGGGAAAGTTTCATTCCCAAAAATGTCACCAAAGAGTTAAAAGAAGAACTTCACACTCCAGAGCTTCAAGTCCTGCTGTCAGAAATCAGCAGACAAACAAAAAACTAATTTAGCAGTGACAGGAGTGATATTAGGGGACCCGAAAAATGAGAAACTGTTATTAAAGAGGGAATGGTTTGATGTGATGTTAGATGTCAAGAAATGTTTTGCTAAATCAAAGTGGTCCACGATTAAAATGAAAGGCGGTCAAACTGAAGTGATGCAGAGATGGATGATAGATTCCACCATGTTACACATGTTGTCAGGTCCAATAACTGACGATGTTCACCTGGACGGCGACCTGCCAGGTGACTGTTGGAGTGTGACAATTTTAATGACAGCTACTGAACTGCAAGTTGTCATTCCAAAATCCTCATGCCAATTAAATTTTTTTTTTTAAAGTTCACGACTCATACGACAGGCCTGGAGCATACTTAAATTTTGTTTGTTGAGAAAAATCGAAATTCAACAAAACTGGTGATTGATTTCTTAAATCATCCATCCATCCATCCATTTTCTACTGCTTGGTCGTTAAAGGTACCTGGAGCCTATCCCAGTGACTTTTTAGGCAGGGTACACCCTGGACAGTGGCCAACTTCGCTAGTGACACAGACACAGACAAGGACAGACAACCATTCATTTCTTAAATCACTTGAACGTTAAAGGTACCCTGAGGAGTTTTTGACCACTAATAGCGCTAGTGACGCAATCCGCATTCTTGCCAATGATTTGATGCTATCACCACACACCGATCAAACAGTGGTGGTAGTGCGTCGAGAACAGTAGCAGTCCGCCAGGCAAATGCAAGGAAGAAAACTGCAAGCTAGAAAAATTGGATGTACTGTAAACAAAGCAGATTTAAATGTTTTATGAGGAAGGAAATGCATTCAACACATTTGTTAGGCCACAAGGATACACACAATGTTAGAAACATCAATTTGTTTGCTTAGAGGAAGACTCCACAGGGCACCTTTAGAGTGAATGAAATGAATTGAATTTGTTCTCACAAGGGATTCTTGCATGGGGCCCAGTGTGTTGTAATTGTTAAGCAGTGTGACAGAAATAATCCCACAACCACAATGCTGGCATGATGTGCATTTTTCAAATGGAGTTGTTTTACAGTTGTCAAATGGCTATAGGCAAGTATTCACACCTACACTCACAAAGTACACTATTAGAGGACAGAAAATATCAGCAGTTGAAAATACTAATCTTTGTTTTGCTCTGTAGGTGTTCGCTCTTGTCCTGAAGCAAGAACAAGAATGAAATGTGAAAACCATCACAAAGTTGCTGAGGACTGAAGAAGCACGTTGTCATTCAAACATTTTGTCATTATGCTCCAGTTTTACCAACAGGATCAACACAGCTGAAAAGCTAACAGACATGTAGTTTTAATAGAACTCTTAACACTAGTTTTCACATTCAGCGTCATAAATAGGGCATGGCCTGAACACGACCTGCTCAAAAGTGCTGTGTGTAGTATTTTGTGTTTGTCAGAGTTTCCTGTCCCGAGGCAGATCATGCTCCTTCCTTGTTCCCTGCTTCCCCACCCCTGAATCAGAGGAAGGATGAGCGATAATAGCCTAAATGGATCCAGACTGTGAAACCACAGTAAAATATCTTAAACTGCAGTTCTTCTAATGGCCACGAGACGCTGGCTTAAATAAACTTGTATAGAAAGCAGAAGTCCTGCTGTCAAATCTGGGCTAGCTCCTGTTCCTCTAACCTCTCACTGAGGTTTTCTTTTGTCTCTCTTCCTGAAAAAGTGTCACATGTTCCTGTGGTTTACTACCCATATTTGGATTTAAGATGAATGAGTATCTCCTTCGTGATTTTAAAAGACGATTAATTTGTCAGCAAACAAAAAAACTACAGCTCCCATTAAGTTTTTCCAACGAAACAGCATGCAATCGTTGGTTTCTCCCTTATCCAAGATATCCAAATGTGGCTAATGTTAGCTAACTTAAGATAGATATTGCTGTGGAACTGACATTAGTGAGTCTGTTTGCTGACTTTATAACGGTTCTCTTCCTGTGCCACTGATACGCTAATCTTCAGCATTCAACATTATTTTGTAACTGCCACTTCTGGCCACAGTGGGCGCTGTCCAGCAAAAGCTAAAATTGATAATATCAATGTTAAATACTACACATAGCACCTTAAAATATGCTGGAGAACATGTGCACAAAGATTCTTAATTCCCAGCTCTCAAAGTCAAAGATCTCAGTCTGTTTTTCACACTTCATATTGATTTCATTTAACATATAAAGAACAAAGCCGTCTGACTTCATTAATTTCCTCCGACTCTTCTTGCCAAGTTAATAATCTTCTTCAAATAGAAAATACGGGCTGCTGTGCTTTCGTGTTTGGTGGCAGAACCTGTGGCCGGTTCAGACCTAAAGGAGCAGTTTGCCTCATCATCTCATCACGGCTCATGTGGCCACACCCCCATCCCACATGACCCTCCCATTCCCGTGGATGGCTCAGCACTGCTCCTCCCCGAGCGAGTCTGTGTTCTCCCCCAGGTCTATGGAGGCTGGCGTGGCTCTCATCTTGCCTCGTCCAGGACCGGGACCCGGACCCGGACCTGGTCCTGGGCCAGGACCCGGGCCCCCTACAACGAGCCCGGCTCTGGTTCCACCGTGGCCGGGGTAGACCTCCACAGTGCTGGAGATGGACTGGAGGGAGCGGTCCCGGAAGTAATGGAAAGCTTCCTGGTCCAGGTAGGTCTGCTCCTCGCGCAGGCCCTGCTCAAACAGCTTGCGTTTGTGTCTGAACTCGATCACCGTCTTGGTGTAGGAGTTGAGGGTGGTGACGGAGGCGGCCATGCAGCAAGTGAAGGAACCCCAGGCCATGCTGGTCGGAGAGAGACACAGAGACATGGTGTTGATGTGAGAATGGAGGGAAGAAGAAGAGAATCGACTCACACTGAAGTATTTTAGCCACGCTAGTGACGTGGCTCTGGATGGAAATGTCAGTCTGTTGGTCGACCCACCACTTTGGTCCAGACTGAAATATCTTGGCAACTATTGGACAGATTGCCAAGACATTTGGGACAGATATTCATGTTCCACCGTAGAATTAATCCTAATGACTTTAGTGCTCTCCTAATGTTTCCTTTATCACCACCAGCAGGTCAGAGCTTTCACTTATTCAGCGAAATATCTTGCAACTGTTGGATCGAATGGCAACATCAGGTAAAATCTGACCAATACCTGCAGAATTAATGACATTCCCATCAGTCTCAGGTTTACTTTGTGTTTTCTGATAATTAGCAAATGTTAATGACATTTGACATTGAGCTATTTTGTAGCTACAAACGTTTGTTTTGAGGGTGTTGCTGTCTGATTTTGAGTGTTCATTTTGGCCTGATGGAGGTGCTGGTGAAAAGGGCAGGGGTTCCCAAAATGATTAGAAATCATCCACTGGGGATCATGAATGTGTACTGTGTGTTCTTACTTGTATTTTTCCTTCCATTTTCGTTTCCCCCAGTTGGAGAGACAGTTAACCAGTCAGAGCTTTGGTGGCGGGATCAAGAATTGGAACGTCACCTTTCTACATAGCTAGCTAGCTACAGTCATGAAAAGTAGCAACAGAAAAGTGGTGACAAGCACGGCTGAGATCGACGCAGCTGTGCAGGTTGTTATATCAGAATATTTCTTCAGTCATTGTGAAAATTTGATCCTTGCCATTAACCTGTTTATATTTTTCGGATTGCGTATATTTTGGATTTTCAATTTACAGTTAACCAGTTTATATGTTTTTTTGTTTTTTTTGGACGCGTCACTACTGATTGGTATTTTGGTTTGTGATTGTGACACAAACGTCCATGGTAATCTGGCCAGTAGTTGTTAAGATATCTTCCTCTGGATAAGAGTGTTGGACGGACAGAGGACAGAATGGAGAAATAAGACAGTTTCCTCAAGGAGTAAAACCACTCAGAGAAACATCTGTGGCGATTCAGTGAATACTCTGAGCTCTTCAGCCTCGGGCTCTGCTCCAATTAACGTTAGCGGACACATAACTGATGTAATGCTAATTGAAAGTTTCTCGGCTCTGAAGGGAATAGGTGTGATATTAGGTAGTTAAAAGACCCTCTGTGCCAAACACTGTGCGCCGAGAAAAATATCAAGCAAAGATCCATAAACATGCCGAGCAAGTAAACCATGAAGAGAGACAAGAACAAAACTCCAAAATGAAGCAAAATGACTGATGCAATCCATCACTCTTTATCTCACAAAACAGGAATCCAAACTTTGGTATAATTTGATATTTCGTGATTTAATGTCAGTCACAGCCATCCGTCACTTTTTTCTTTTCTGTTCATAATTTAACCATTATTGTCTCACAGAGGAAGTGTTTATAATAAAACACAATAAACAGAATAAAAATACAATAATAAATCATAAAGCACCAACACAGTAAAACACAATACAAATCGCCGCTACATATATTACACAGACAAACATCAGTCGATGACACTCAACCAAAAACTTTAGTTTCAAAAAGTGGACGGACTTTCTTTTCTGATATGAATATGATGCAGTTTGACTGATTACCTATTTATTATAAAATTGATTAGCGTGTCAGCTGTTGTCTCAGACAGGTTGTCTCAACTTTAATGCCATTGAATATCAGAAATGGATTCCTCACAAGCATGTTCACTGTTGTCAAGCTGGTTTCAGACCAAACACACAAGTGCGGATAGTTTGAGCAAGGTAGTTCTGTACATAATCCTATAAAGTAGCTAAAAAGGATGCAGCTGACTACTACTGTGATTTTAGCCATTTTCTGCCTTTATTAGACAGCCGACAGTGGAGAAATGACCAAAAATGAGGGAAAGAGAGACAGATGGGGACAGTTGTTGTGGAAATCAGCATTTTTGGGGTCAAAGTTCAATGTAGTCAAACTTTGGCCACAAAACTGCACCCTTTCTCTCTCTTTTGGAAATAATGGCTTTGTAATTCAGTGAGACACAGTGCACTTAATTGAATCTAAGTGATATTTATTCTTTTTGCAAAAAAATAAGGCAGCTTAAATGCAAAAAATATTCATTATTTAAATATTAAATGCCATATGGGTTGAAATTATATGGCAAATAAATTAAAGGAAAATTAAGGTATTTTTCTACCTGGGTCTTATTCTTTATTTATCTCCTCCTCTCTGTACTCTGCTTCTAATAAATGCGGTCGGCCATCAAAGTGAAATGAATCAAGATCGTCCTCATAGTCCACTGGATAACCATCTGTAGCACTTAGTTTTCTTGAATTTCCATTGAAGACAACGACGTAAGCTAACATTTTCTCATACAACGTTACTTCTCTAGCATGTATATAAATCAACAGTGACCCACAGCCTCACACATGTAAAAACAACCCTATGCAGTTAGCTACAATAGCTAACCCAGGGGTCTAATTTCTGTTTACTCTCAGTTGGACGCAGAGATAAGCGTTTGAAATGATTTACGTAAAACTGAAGTGTATTTGAAAAGCTTTGGGGAGACTCACACTGCTTGCCTTAGTGTTTTCCAAATCTGGACCTCGAGGTGGCGATTGCATTTATTATGACCTACAGTCAAAATTATGAGAATAATAGTTTCCCTTAACAGCAGCTAAATAAATATGGATTTTAGAAATGCAGTGTGAAGGAACACAACATACACAGCTACATGAGGAAGGAAATCCCAGCTTGTGGTGAAGATTTGTGGTGAAGATGTTGTAAAATATTCTCACTGAGCCTGTTTTCACTTCTCTCTGGCTGAAATGAAGCTAAAGCTCAGTTTCTAGAGAGCTTTAAACAGAACACGTGCACGCGCACGTGTGCTGTTTAAAGCGCCCATCGCCCTCAGAATAGAGCACATTAACGCTTTTTATTTGCCCTGAAGGAGCTTTTTGGCCTTCTGCTCCAGTAGGGGTTAATCATTCCTGCTGAATTTATTCCACTTTAAGGACCTGAATGACTCCCTCATGGTGTTGAATGAGAGGCCTTCACTTGAATGACTGACAGAGAAAATATCTTTTTAACAAATATCTTTTATTCTTATTTTCTCATCTTAAAATCCTTGTTTGTCAGTTTTTACAGTTTTCTGTCTTTTGTTGTTTTTGTAATCCACGTGTAATGCTGGCTGTGGTAACTACTATATACAGTAAATAAACATTATTATTATTGGAGTTCAAAGTACACTGTTGACTGGGAAACAGCAGTAAGGAAAACTATTTCACCAAAAGGTCCATTTAGTAGCTGTTCTGGAGCCTTTGAGCGTCTCACACGATCTTCATCAGCAGAGAGCCTGAAGCTCAGCTTTTAAGCCAATGTGGATGAGAAGTCCTTAAAAGTCCTCAGAGAAAATGGAAATATGAACGTCAACAATTCCATTACAACTGCTGAGGAAGATCATGTGATATGATCGAAAGCTCAAGAACAGCTACTGGTGAGATTATTTTTTCAATTGCAATAATAATAATAATAATAATAATATTGCTACTTATACGTGTGATTTATTAAGTTCACACATTCACAGAGACGTGATCGTCTGATGCTGTTCTTCTCTTAGACTCTCTGTCCTTGATCCACAAATGAGAAAAGTGAACTCAGACAGCAGCTGCAGCCTGAAGGGAAGGTCAAGGTGCGGCTTGTCTGGCTAATTATCCCAGAAACAACAGCCCCGTCGCTCCCTGTGCACCTCGACACCACCTGCTGAGTGCTGAAACACTCCTACAGTACATGTCTCCAGCAACATCCTAAAGAGGTGATTTATGGCTGAATAAATGGAGGGATGATGGGTCTGTGTGTTCCACATGTCGTGTGTGTGATGGACACCATTTGTCTGATTTTGCTGAAACACTGGATAATTATGTATTCTGTCATTTTAAAACAAGTGAAACATTCGTCCTTCATTAATAATGCCGGGGGCTTTTAACACAACAAGTTTTATCAAAATTAGGGCGTGTGTGTGTGTGTGTGTGTGTGTGTGTGTGTGTGTGTGTGTGTGTGTGCGGACTGACCAGAAGGACCAGCCGTAGTCCCAGCTGTGAGGCCTCCAGTCTTCAGGACCCAGACTGACTGTGATCTGGAACACCTGAGTGTACATCATGTGGGCCACCATACCCAGAAGACCTGCAACACACACACACACACACACACACACACACACACACACACACAATCCCAAATGGGCACAAACAACATTAATAATTATTCTCTATACATTTATGAAGCAGAATCATACAGTCCCGGGATAGGTGCACATTTTTGCGCTCAAGTTCAAACATTTTTGACTCGCATTGATGCATCTTTGTGTCTAATCACGCCGCCCCGGGTGAATTCACATTTACTCGCATCTTTTCATTGACTATGTATGCAATCACTCTAAAATTCACTTTGTGTTCTGTCTGAACACAGTGACAGCTTGTCTCCCGGTGTAAACTACTTTCAAATGTTTGTATGGAGACAGTGACCCACGCATTAGTATTGGAGCTGCTATTATTCTACTGTTGGATGATAATGCCATGTTCTTTTTAGCCATGTTAGCAGCATGGCTAGGGATGACAATGTCGATCCACCACTTTGGTCCAGACTGAAATATCTCATCATCTATTTGATTTAATGGTATGAAATTTAGTTCAGACATTCATGGTCCCCAGTGGGTGAATCCTACTGACTTCCCTGATCCTCTGACTTTTCATCTAGCGCCACCATCAGGTTAAAATTTTCACGTGTCCAATACTTTGGTTTATGACCAAATACCTGCAAAACTAATGACATTCCCATCAGCCTCAGCTGTACAACATGTTGACATAGTCATTGTGAGCATATTAGCATGCTGATGTTAGCATTTAGCTACAAGCACTGCTGTGCCTAAGTAAAGCCTCACAGAGCTGCTAGCATGACTGTAGATCCTCTTGTTTATTTATGCTCACTGTTAAGACAAAATTTTTGTAATTGCCATTTTCCCACCGACTAGAGCCTTTTTCTCCTTCTTACAGAGCCTCGGCTGGTTATGGACCTGTAAAGCCAATTGAGATACATTTGTAATATTTTTCTGTGAGTCTGCATTTGTATGCCTAAATTAAATTCCCCTTTTGCCTGGAAGTGGCTCCATCATCTTGTGTCTCTCAAGGTGAGACTAGCAGCTAGCTGGGTGAGGGTCAGCAAACAGCTCGGTCTACAAAACAACCAGAGAAAGAACTGCCACAGAATTTGTTATAAATATTCATGGTCCCAAGATGATGATTCAAAATGGTGATCCCTGTCCTCCAGTGTCATCATCGGGTAAAAATTGTCCCTTCGCCATGGCAAGGCATCTCAAAAACTAATAACTGGATTTCCATAACTGGTGCTGTAGATACTCATTCCCCCCAGAGGATAAACCCTTCTGATTTTAATGACCCTATGACCTTTCCTCTAGCACCACCATCAGGGCAAACTTACACGTTTAACCCCACTAATGGAAAGGCTCTAAAATAGTGTAGCTACATCCTCGGTATGCTTTCTTGTTCTTACATAACAACACTAACCCTCAGCACAACATAATCTGCCATGATAATTACCATTAACAAAGCAATAGTAAATCACATCACCTCTAAGTTGCAGCTCAACATAATATCAGTAATAAATCAGAACACATGTAACTATTATAATTAGTCATTATACAGTACCAATTGATTTAACTTGCCAGCTATGAGACATCTAATCAATTAGAGATCGGGATTTGATCACTCAAACACAGAGTAAATCAAAAAGACACAATGTAAATGAGTCAATGAGAAAGACATTAATTGAGGTTATACATCACCATCCACAGCAGACAACGCTGTTTGTTTTCTGTGTGTGTCACGTGGGAGTGTGTGATGGCTTAGAGCCACATGTCTGTGTTTGTAATCAGTCTTACCGAGGTTGTTGGTGTGTGTGTGTGTGTGTGTGTGTGTGTGTGTGTGTGTGCAGCATCGTGCCACAGCAATATAAAACTCAGCTGCTCCAGATTTACAGTTCACCATAAAGAGAGCATCATTTCTCCTCGACCTTGACACCCTGACACAGAGATTTCTAGGAAATTTCCATCATCTGCTTTACTGTATGTTTGGCTGTCAAACCAACATAGAGAAAGCAGTTTGACATTATCACTTTTAGCAGTAATGAGAAATAGATTTTGTGGTAATAAGAGTAACGTTACTAATCAAAGAAATCACTTTGTGATTACCTCCTCTACATTACATTAGTTCAAACAAAATCAGGTGTGACTATGACTAACAACACAGCGTGGTACAGCTCTAATTATTTTGATTAGAATTGTAATTTAATTTGATCTCACTGATATCAGACTCACTGTTCAGTCTCCCACAGACGAATCTGAGCTGTATTGAGTTACTGCTAATGCTAACCCAACATTTCCTACCTCTGCTGCTTCACATTAATAGCATTCAACTGGCAAAACACAGGGCGGCTTTTATGATGAAGAAGCCAAAGGACATGTAAAGTAGTTGTCATTGAGGGTAGCTCTTATCACTAATGCTAGTCTACAAAACTAGACAAGCCATTTCCGGCACTTTTCATCTGATCCTTTTTAATATTTGCAAGGGAGGAATGGAAGAAGAAGAAGCAGCCACAGTGGACAAGCTATTACTGCAGTTTGTGAGATACAGCACACCTCGAACTCGTCATCAAGGTAAACAACTCCTTTTACAGCTTTACATGCTGTTGCAGCATATATCAGATCGTGGCTGCTCACGGCATGATGGGAAGCGGATAATTATTGACTCTTACTTTACTCAAACGAGGCAATGAATCCTGTCAGCCCAGTTTGTTTAGCTGCGTTGTAAACACCGGTTCCTAAAAGCACTTGCCACTGTAAAATTAACCAGGATTGTAATCTTAAATATTTTAACTGTACGATAATAGATATATTACTTCAGCAACGGAGTCGAGAAAGTGAGTTCTTCATCTCTTTCAATAAAAAGGGGAATCTGTTTGTCCACTTTTAGAAAATAAAATACATTTATAAGTCACTGATGTTGATACACCCATAAATTATTTTTGTCTGCCAAAATTACATTGTTATGAGTTTTTTGTTTTAATTGCTTATAGTCAGCTAATTGTTTTTTTTTTCAAACTGTACGTGTTGTATTGTCTTTTCGAGCCTTGATCCTGTTTCACTAATAAAGAATGGGCTCCCCATGCCGCCATGATATTGATTTTCAAAACGTTGATTAACATTTTCCTGATAAAGGATATTCATTAGCATCTCATGTCATTAAGAACTGTGATTTAGATCAAATCTATCGCTTGTGGTGTGATGTGTAAAGAACAGGAATTGTGATCACAGCTTCTCAGGTTAGCAGTGAAAAGCCTGTAAAATGTCTGTCTGTTGGAAACATCCTCAGAGAGGCCTGAGGAGGAGACACAGAGCCAACTTCTTATGTAAGAGGTTTAATATGAGTTGGGAGAAAAATCCCTGGCATCCCACCCAGCGAGGGCTTCCAGGGGATAACCTCTGACCCTGGACGACCTCACAAATCTGCATCAGTCCCTGTCCACGCCTCGTTATTCTTAGAGCATTTCTGAAAGTGGAAGTGCGTTAGAGGAATATGATGTCTCATGGTGGTGATTTTGTAAACTCCTGCTGCTAAGTTAATACTTTAAATCATTGTTCTTATCGTTGATTATTATTTTTGTTTAACCAGATCCTTCTGAGATTACAAATTAATCTTTTACAAGGAAGATGTGTTCAAGACCGAAACCTCTACATGTAGTAAGTGACAGGACAGGACACACAGTGGGGATTTCTTGCAAACCTTCACCTACTTCCACAGTGGTGGAAGAAGTATTCAGGTCCTTTACTTCAGTAAAAGTACCAACACAACAGTGTAAAAATACTCAAATTACAAGTAAAAGTATTGCATTCAAAAGTCCTACTTAAGTATAAGTAGGAGTAAGTAGTAAGTATTATCTGCAAAATATAAACAAAGTAACTTTGGTGGAACTGCTAACTACTCATAGACATCTGAAACATGACAAGGAGACACAATTAGACACTTTTCTGTAAGGGTCACAAACTGAAAAGGCTGAAAACCACAGTTTTAATCTTTAACAATGTGTTTAACAATGTATTTTATGAGCTTATCAAATGTTTTAATGCAAAATCTTCAATTGAAAAGTAACTAGTAACTCCAGCTGTCCAATAAATGTAGTGGAGTAAAAAGTACAATATTTACCTCTGAAATGTAGTGAAGTAGAAGTATTAAGTAGCAGAAAATGGAGGTACAAGTACCTCAAATCTGTACTTGAGTACTCCTGAGGCATGGAGAAGGGAAACGGGTGTCTTACCGGACAGCACGGTGAAGACAGCGGCGAAGGCGTTGAGTTTGAGTCCGTCGATGACGTTGCTGGAGTGAAAAAGCTCGAGACACATCAGACTGAAGCCAACCACCAGCAGCAAGATGTAGAGCACCTCCGACACCACCGACAACCACAACACACCTGCAAACACAACACACACATCTCAGTTATACACAGAAATACACCAGTAGAAACACACAGAGGCATGGTAACAAAAAGAACTCTTTCCAGTGTGGTGGAGAAGTCTAATATCTGAAATGAGTGCTGCCTCATCTGCTATGAAGAGTTACTCAGGCTACTGTCAAATGCATAAATTCTTTAAACTCGAACTATTTCACTTCTTTTTTTTTGCCTTTCAAAACCAAAAACACAAGAGGGGATTTCCACAAAAGGGAATAGGAATCGATTAAGTCCAGTCCTGAATACTTTCAGAGTTTAACGTAATGTTTGTGGCTCTGTCCTGATCTGGGGAAGTTGACACTCCAGCAGCCCCAGCCCAATCGTTACCCGAGATTACATTCACCAAACACAGTACTTTTACTATCGTAAAAGCTTTTTCTCTTAAAAGTGAACATATTCTTTGGAAATACGAACATGAAAGCAGAACTTGAACCTCTGTCTTGCTTGTCCAAGTAAGTTTTTCTGTAGACATCTAAACAGGGTTATGACAGACAGCGTGAACTTACATTTTTCCTTATACTGTGCTGTCATTTTTGAATAATAAATCTAGCTGCCACCGTTATCATTGTAAACTGCATATGTGCCGTGCTAGAATGGACAGCTTGACAGTCGTAGCACCTAACTAGCAAACGGTCAATTATGATTTTTGTTTATTTGAATAAACGTGAGACTCTTCTACGTTTTGGGGCATAAATATGGTAAAATGTAAAGGTATCAAACAGGGCTAAAACAATAGATTAATTTGTCACTTATTTATTCTATTAATTGAATTGTCCATAAAATGTCTAAAATAATGCAATTCGTTTCATGCACCCGGGTACCTTTTGGTTTTACAGTAAATGTAAAAGTGTTTTTAATTGTTTTCCCTTTCTTTAGAAGTGATCATTTTGAGAAAACACGATATTCTCTGCTGCACAGCAGGGATTGCCACAGTGTGAATGAACCACAACGTTCAGCATTATGGCTTAGTTTAAAATGAATATGTTCTCAAATTAAAATCTTTTATTAAGAGTCTGTTCGGAGCAGGCATTGTCCTTCAGATGACACACAAAGACTGGGATTGGTGCCAGAAGAGGAAGTACATCAAACTGAATGCAGCAATGACTTGTGGGATAGCGCTCCTCTTATCCTAACTACATTTTCCCTTTAGCTCTGTGTCGCTTTCTCAGACATGCACACTGATACTGAAGTTCACAAAAAGAAACACAAAGTTGTGTTGAAAGAACTCCTGGACTCTGGAGGTCATGGTTTCGACTTGTCAAACATCTGAGGCTTTTCCACTCGGCGCTCAGGGAGAAAAAACGCAGAGACCTGCTGAGGAACCATGAGGTGAAATGTGTCTGCGACTGGATTCAGAGGGCTCATAGTTTGGACTGAAGGAGTTCATTTGAACAAACAGACAGCAGTGTGTCAAAGTGAATATGGACTGTTGTGTGACAGTATTCAACTCTATAGATGACAGAATATAAACAGAAACAGGAACACAAAATACTTTTATCATTTAACAAAACATGCCAAACTTCTCAGTGCATCAGTGTGTGTGGTGACTACTCAAAGCCATTGATTGATTGCTAGACTGGGTATAAACTAGTTTGCTCACCTATATACCTTCCTGCTCCATATGCCACCCAGTGTTAAAAAACTATTACAAAATATAAACAAATAATCCATACATACATAATGGCTGCAACAGTGTGTAATGCAGTCTTATAGAGACCTACATAAAACAAAGTGAAGCTGAAGTCCTGAAGCTAATCAGTTAAAACAAATCCATCACATCCACAGCTGACACAAGATTTCTATTTTTGTTTCAAATAAATGTTTGCCTGAAATTGATTTGGGCAAGATTTCACTTGACAACTACGCATCCAAGAGGACGAACAGGATGTGCGTCCACAGCTAAATCTTTGCGCCTCTTACTTATTATTTATTTGCTTCTATTTGACCAAATTATGCATAATACAAAAATCAACTATCTCAATTATGCAGACGACATCCACATTTACCTTGCTCCTGCACCAAACAATTACAGTGTTTTTGATTCTATATGCACTGAACAAATCATTGATTGGATGTGCCTGAACTTCCTTCAGCTAAGCATAGACGAAACTGAAATAATTGTCTTTGTCTTTGTTTTCATTTGCATTTTAATGTTTAATGCTGTATTTACTTGTTAATGTTTAAAAGTAACTTTGAACTGCTTTGCATATGAAATGTGCTCTACAAGTAAACTTGCCTTGCCATATCTTTTTTTCTAATAAAATGTCAGTGTTGACCTTCACTCCTGGTCCATTCATGTGCAGAGACGGATGTGGATATTAGATTTCCATTGTTGTATTTTTGTCCTCCAGGCACAAACTGAGGGCGGGGATGTTGAATTGTCCCTCCATTAATTCTGTCTTCATTCATTCATCCAGTGTTTGGTAACCCAGAAACTACTGATGAAACTTTGACAATGATGATACATTTCTCCACTACAGGCAGGACATGACACTTAGAGCTCAAACCAAGGTGAAACATTTGTTTCTGTTCAGCCCACAGGAGGAGGGGAGTGTGTGTTTGATTTCACCACCTGCTTGTTTGACACAATGATTGGCTCTTTATTGTGTCGGAGGGGCCCTCTGGTCATACAGGGCTGTACACCGAGAGGAAAAAAAAATCCCATCAGAGCAGAGAGAGACATTATGCAGGATGATGAACAAGTTTTACAACCTTACTGTACTTTTTCGCGCTCTGGAAATGTGAACATTTTTAAAGCAGAGTGGAGCTGTCATCCTGCACCGAAGCTGCCCTCGGGATCCACTCTCACTACTAGAACTCAGACTTTTTTTTCTCCACAGCTCTCCACATTTATAATTTCTAAAAGGCAGAAGCTCCTCTTAAATCGGTGAGGCTCACAACACAGCATTAAACAGGATTATCTACTCTGCTCCGCTCTGTTGCAGATGTAGATGAGTTGGAAGTACGACCTCCAGGCTGAGTTTTCAATTTGAACATCAGTGAGTTTGGGGGAGCTACAGGATCCTTGAGCAGCTAAAATTGATAGCTAATTTTGTGTCACACTTCTCTCTAGGCAAGGCAAGGAAACATTATTTTATATTAAACATGTTTTACATAAGACATTGAGTGTAATAACAAAATATAATGGTAGATTTTTTTTTAAAAAGAAGAAAAAATATGGTGCAGCCAAAAATGTAATTAAAAGCAATGGCAAAGAGATGGCAAGTCTCAGATTGTCTGGAAGTTTGTTCCAGTTTAGTGAAGCTTCGTGAGGTTGTGTTTCAATTCTAGGAACAATAAGCAGACCAGTGGCAGATTACCTGAGATGTCTGGTGGGTTGATATTGAAAAATATCACAATTTTCACAGACGTACCATTACAGACTTGTAATGAGGGGAAAATCAATCTCTAAGTTCATGTGTAAAGTTTTTCAATTACTAACTGGTTTCAAATGAGTGATTTAATAAATTAGGCTGCATCATTAAAACTTAAGAAATGTCTTGGCTAGTAACGACTTTAGTAATGTGTAAGCTTGTTGCTAAGAAACATCTGTAGAGCCATCCAGTCAGAAGCAATCAACTATGTAAACAGTCACTGTAGTGTCACAAGAAGTAACATCACAAGAATACCAAAGTACTGGACAAACTGAAATTTTGACCTGATGATGTATGGGATTATTTTCCTATCTTTATTCAAGAGCATGTTCATTTAATTTGAAAGCATGACTTATTGATTTCAGTTCAAATTTTCTTTCCCTTAAAACCCTGCCCTCAAAACCCTGCCCTCGCACTCAAATAGCCCCTGCTTGCACTTAGAGTTTCTCAAACTGTGTGCTTGCACTCAGATATATTGTTGCTTGCACAGATTTCCTGCACTCTAGCTTCAGCCCTTCTGCTTGCAGGCACCCAGGAGGTCAACCAAACACAGTTGTAGGAAGTGGGTGAGGGATCACTTCCTTGTCGCCACACTAGTAACTCCGTCTACACGGTCTCCTTCAGTCTACACATCCACAGGACAAGAGTTAGCAGCAACAAGGACAGACAGAAATGGCACACTGATTTTCTAAATATAGCCTAATAATCATGCCATTTTGGTCACTTGTGGATAAGTATTTTTGAGGATAAAACATTTTATTTTCAAGAAAGTGTAACTGTACCTTGACAGGTTATTGCCCCACAGGGATAAGCTTTTACACTCCAGGTTCAAGAATCAAGTTTGCTTCGACTCTGGGACAGTGAAGACATTGGTCTTCTTATTGAGTCCTAAAATCAAATTGTCTCTAAAAACGTAAAGAATATAACTAAATTCATTGCAACAATTTATGGATCAAGTGTTCTTTTGTTATTCTGAGATCAGTGAAACACTGGTGGATGTCTGTTTGTCAGGAAGAAATCATTGCCATCACACCCTAATTAGCTCCTGCATTTTGCTGCAAAACTATTGCTACCAGTTAAAGGACAGTATTTACAATTTATAGGCCGAGGTGAACAGTGCTTCAGCGTGAAAACAGACTTCCTAATGAAAGCAGACAGACAAGCGGCAGACAGTCAGAGGGAGCAGTGATGGATGTGAAACAGGCGAAATCGACACTCGGTTTTATGATACCAAACAACAAAGTTAGAGTAAATTAAAGATGGATGAAACCACTGAAAAATGATAAAGAGAAACAGGAGAGGAGAGAGGAGTGAGAGGATGAACAGAAACCTCTGGGGGCATCAGTGATAAAAGCAACACTAACCACTTTACGATGTCATGGTGCAAGGCTGCTCAGATCAGGCCATCTGAAGGAGAAACTACAAACCTGCAGAGTCTCAGCAGCTGAAACCTTCAGAATGACAAACAGTAACTGAGCCGTGTTTCGTCATGATGTTGGTTTTTTAGCCATGCTAGCAGCATCTATGGATGGCAATACTGGTCTGTCTGTCTGTCTGTCAGTCCACTGCTTTGGTGCAGACTGAAATATTTCAACTACTGGATGGACTGCCACAACATTTGTTACCTACATTCATGTTCCCATCAGAATAAATTATAATAACTTTGGTGATCCCCTGACTTTTATTGTAGCGTGATGTTGGCATTTTCAGATTAAAATATCTCAACAACGATTGGATGTATTGTCATGAAATTTGGTGCAAACATTCATGTTCCCCTCAGATCGAAAACTTTGGTCAATCATCAGGTCAATATTTTTATTCGTCCAATACTTTGTGGTTTATGACCAAATTCCTGCAAAACCAATGACATTTCCATCAGCCTCAGCTGTACTTTGTGTTTACTGCTAATTCACAAATATTAGCATGCTAACACACTAAACTAAGCTGGTGAAAAAGGTGACCATTATACCTGCTTATCATCAGCATGTTAGCATGTTGATGTTAGCATTTAGCTCAACGCACCACCGTTCATGCCTCACAGAGCTGCTGGCATGACTTGTCTTACATTCTGATTTGTTATACAAACATTTTTACCTTGTACAACATGCGTAGGCAACACTTTAATTATAGTCATGCCAATTAAACATATTTGAAGATGAATTTGAAAGAAACCTGTAACAAAGAGCTTGTTCCAGATTTGATATTTAAAATTAGGACCCTGCAAGTTACATGAATTACATCTTTGACTCCACTGACTGTCAGGACGTCTTGGTTTTGATTTTTAATGAAGCTACATCAACCTCACTCTCTGGTTTCTCGTTAGCTGCAGCTTTAATTTCCAACCAGTTGATGGAAACGAATTCCAGGGGTATAAAATGCCTGTAAGGGGAACTCACAATGCAACAATATTGACCAAAATAATTTTCTCCCCTGTTTCTATCTTATTGAATATGTATTAGTAGACGGAGCAGGCTGAGACTTCATTAAACCGAAGACCAGCAGAACTGATAACAGGAAGGAGGGAGCTCATCAGACCGAGCCTCATCTTAAATAATTACATCTTTAATTACTCTCTGTGCGTGTCAGTGGTGCGTGATGTCGACAGTTTCTGTCTGTTACACATTTTTGACACCATCTTTCTCAAAACATTTCCATGTCAAGAACGCAGATTTAATAAGATTTAGACCCACAGGGAACCTCACTGACAAGATTATTGATTAATTGATTCAGTGCTTGGATTTATGATAAAAAAATGAATCACAGGGACATTTAAATACACTGAGGTCATTTCTAGTGAATTTAATTAGGGCTTCAACTGATTTACGTCAATACTTTTTAATATTTCAATTAATTTTGAGAATAATGAGTTAAATAATTTACATTAAAAAATAGTGTATATATAGGAGAAATAGTTTTTTCTCAAATTACTTAATTTAATCTACAGTTATAAAAGCTCATAGGGATTCAATTAACAATATGAAACAGAGAAAAGGAGCAAATCTTAACAGTGAAGCTGCAATCCCCTAATGTTTTTTACTTGATAAATGAAAAACAAAACCATTAATCAATTCTTAAAACTGTCATAGATTAATTTCATAATAGAGAAATTAATTTATGCAGATGTTGTATGTCAGACACCAAGCTCATTTTATGTTTATTTAATTTTATTTACAGGAAAGTTTTTTGAGCTACTTCCATTGTAGTCCTTTTCTTTTCTGACTTTTTCTCTTTTCATTCACAACTGCACAACATGGCTACCAGAAGAAACTAAACACTTATTTTGTTACTGTAATTTCTAGTTTGCCTTCAATCAACTTTTTTTTTTTCAGCTATCGTAAGACAAAACAGACAGACGCACCTTGCTGCCACTGGATGGATGCATCTTTTGTTTAATTTTGGATTTCCTGATGATAATTCCAGTTTAGTTTTTTGTCTTGTTGTCTTTAACTGTCTTTGCCAAAGAGATCGTGTTTTCTGTCCCTTTTGTTTGATTGTTTGTTCGTCTGCAGGAGTTTGGTGAAAAGAAAAGCCAAGGGGAAAGTGATTTGTTTCTGGTGAGGATCTACAAACCAAACTAACTACTGCACTTGAATGAACCAAATCATGCACAGATCCAAATAAAGATGAAACATTTCAAAATATTTTCTAGGAACACAGATGTTTTCTCAGTAATATTTTTGTTTTTGGAATATTTTTGGTCGGTTTGACGACATGAAGAGGAGTTTCACATTCTAAGATTACACATATTGGGTTTTCAAGGGGGATAAATATCTTGAATATCTTGAAGCAGCACTAATCAATATCTCTATACTAGCAATGGATCGAAAGACTATGTGCAATGTGAAGAATGCTGCTCATAGTGACGAATCCACAGAGAATTATCAACTGACTCTGGCGTTCCCCACAGCTCCTAAAAGGCTTTTTAGCCTCTTTCTTCACATTGTTTTGGTTTCACAGCACATTTACTGTTTTGGATCAGCTGTTTAGAGCAAGAAATCTATGATAAACCCATAAATGATAAACCCATTGTAGACTGCCAGCCCAGCACCAAACAGCAGACAGACACAGAGACTAGCCGGTGAACAGAGCGGATAATTTAGCAGCTAAAGAGCCAGATATTTCCCTCAGGCGTTGGTGGAGACCAGAAACAGCTAAAAGGAGAGTGAATATTTGACTTACATTCATCAGGTGGACACAACCAAGACTCCAGTAGGGTGATCATGTTGCTCTGTGTCTGCTGTGTAAATAGGCAGCTGATTGCGAACACATTTGCCATAAGAACTTTATAAGGTGATAAAATGTATGTTTTTACAGCTTGTTGCGCTGCCTCCAAGTGGCCAAAAAAATCACTTAGAGCAGGTTTAAAACTGGACTTGTTTTTAGGCAAAAAAATGAAATAAATGAAAATAAAACAGATATAGTGTTGTCCACCAGAGTTACATACTGTAGCTGGCAGTGAAGAGCGAGATAAAATGTACAGAAAATGCAACTGAACGGTTAAATGCATAAATAAAAAGTGAAATTTAGTGATATTTTAAATAAGAGTCTGGTTGGTGGCATTTCTCAGGTGCACTCATGACCACAGTATTTCTAAAATCCTGGCGATGACCCTGGCTCTCTGAGTGTTTTCTTGTAATCAAATTCAATTTTGTTTGTTTCAGTTTTCATTAAGAACCAACTTGAATCTGGCTGAGGAGCAGCTGCGTGTTATAAAACACAGCAGTGAGCATGTAGGGCTCAAAGGAAGGCAGATTAACATATTGTATCCTTGTGTGAGAAGCAAGGTCGCCCCGCTCAATACATCATATCATCCACCACTGCTCCGTGCAACACTCCTGCTCTTCTTCCAGATGGCATTAACAGATGACACAATCAGAGAACTTTCATTATTAACTACCTGCTCTGCATGAAACAGCGAATTAGAGGCTACGCCCACATGCAGCCAAAATATTCCCTTTCTTCTGGACGCTCAAATATTCCTTTTATGAGCTGCAGGATATAAACACCAAGTGCTGGTAGAAATAACCTGCTCTTATCCTCAGTTAGGAAGAATCTGGAGGAGGTAACTGAGATATTCTTTCACTAACCAGCACCTGATACATAGATACATAAGGGTTCATATTAATGATGACAAAAACATGATAAGGAAGCAATAAAGAAGAATACAATACCTGGAAAATGAAGACACACTGATTTGTTATGGTAGAAAAAAAAACTGAATTACCTTTATAATTAAGAACAAGACTGACATGTATCAACTGTACAGGGTCAACACAGAAGAAATCAATTAATTCATGAAGGTAACATCATATCAGCTTAAAACAGTAATGAAATACTATGATGTAAAGAAGACCTGTGCTGCTCTAATAAGGTTAAATCTCTTTATGTATGTATATATACTGTATATATATATATATATATTTATGCTTACTATATTGTTGATGGAAACATACAATGATTTTCTTGTGACAAATTTGAGAAATTGGCTTAAAATCTGCTTAAAAGTTAGATGTGAACATGAGGAATCATCCTCATTTTTGTTAGGGTATAGGTTCCTATAACTTCCATAAATCATAAAACTGAAAACACCTGAAAACACTGAGCTTGTTCATATCAATTAATACATGTCACTTTCCTTCTGCTGCCTCCTCTGTCAATATAATCACAAAGAAGGCCTCAGGATGCCTCAAATGAAGTGCTTGTAGAATCGCCTGAGAGCATCTGAAACCATTTTTCCGATGACGGAATCAGAGGTTACGTCCACATAGTTTAATGTTAATTTGTGAAACAGAAAATCTGGCACTTTACATAGTGATTGGCCAGGTGTGTGGAGGTGTGAAAGTAGGCTGGATTTGAGCTTTCCTCTCAAGCTCTCTTTTTTATTCTTTACACAACACCATGAGTGTCTCTGAGGAGAGTCGGAAAGAATTGATAAACTTGAAATTTCTCCGTGTTTTGGTTTTTCAAGCGAACCAAAATGCAAACACAGGAAGACGGTCCTGAAGAAGCTCCTATCTGCAAATTAATAGGCAACATACTTCTTGTTAGTCCAGGTCAGACCTCACTTCGTTGTTTTGGTCTGTAGCCGAGTACAATTGCTGTGTTCAGATCTGCCCAAACGAATTGTGCCAAGGCGTAAAACGAGTCAGATTCAACCGGACTAAACAATGCAGGTTTGAGACACCCATAGACACTTTTTATGACAATCTACTACTCAGTTCCCCTCGGCCCCTGTCTCCAGCCTCTGCTTCCCAGGTTACGTTTTCATTGTGTTATTCATTCATCTATTCATTGTTTCCTGTTACTCACCTATCCTGTCGTTACTGATCAAATAACTTCCTGCCTTTGTGTGTTTCCCGCCAGTTTTGATTGTCTGCCCCGAAATGATTAGTTTCACCTGTGTCTAGTTATCCTCCCCTCACTAGTGTATTTAGTCTTTTTGTCTGTATGTCAAGCAGTCCAGCCAGATTCCCTGTGTTTGTTAGAGATCGCTGCGGTTCAGCACTAATGGCAGCAGCTCAGGACCTGCTCCGCCCTCAGCCGTCTGCCTGAGGTCTCCTGCTCCACCCCTGTCCAGCCCTGAGGCTGTCCGCCTGAGATCCACAACTCCAATCTTCAGCTTCTAGGTCACTTGCCCCTGAGGACTTTGTTTTCTTGGACCTTGCCTGTTCTTTTGGATTTTGGATTTTGCCTGCTCCCTGTCGGATGTGTTTGCCTTTCTGGACTGCCATATCTGGTTTTGACCTGCCTGACCATCTCGTAAGCCTGTTCATTGACATTGTTCCTTATTCCTCGTGGCACTGGTTACCCGGCTTGCCTTTAAATGTGGTCGGACGACATATTGTACAAACTAGTTTGTTTGAAGAATACTGAGACCTTAAAGCCGACTTCATCTTCTTTTTGTCCTATAAAATCAGGACAAACAGGGAAGCAGCAGCACACACTGCGCCTGTACGTTCTGGACAGTTGGTGGCTCAGACCAAAATAAAACTGTAAATGTTGAGACACCAGAAAACGACAGCATTGGTCATAAAATGGATTTATTTTTCAGCAGTGATTTGTCAAGGTTGTGCGACAGACAAATGACGTCAATAGGGGCGTCAGATCAGAAAACGCTTCCATGTGTCGTTCTGAAGGGCAGTTAAAAATTATGCATTTTGTTGTTTAATTTGGAGGACTTGTTGCTGAAATGACCGATTGTTTTTTTTTTTTCCTAACAAGTGCCACATTTGATCGAGCAAATTAAGACTACTGTCGGTCAACAAAGCATGTGACTTTGACACAGCAGACTGGTTTCTTTTATCATGACCACCATCTTTTGTTGACCTTCACCAAGTAGTTTTGTTTTTTTAACCAAAACCACAATCTGTCTTTGAAATTGACCGTCTTCTAAATTTAGAACTTCACCTATCATTTCTTGTTTTGGAGCTGATGTTCTGAAGTAATTAACCATGTCCTTGTTTTCATTTACATTAAGGACACGTCACACCATTTCTTTACAATCAGACGTCTTTACAGCCGGACACAAAACTACCCACTACTGAAGCAACATCTGCCTCATCTCGTTTGGATAAGATGACTATAACAGATTAATCAGAAAACTTTGTGTATATTAATATTTTTGTGAATTGTTAGATTATGAATTCTTAAGTAGGTTGAGGTACACCCTTGAGGTGAGCCAGTAGATGAGAGAGGTATATCTAAAAAGAAAACTCTTTGTTACATAATCCAGAATCAAACAATATGAACATCTTTTCTGCTGGTAAATGTGGCTAAATAGTGTTAATGCAGATGAAAATAAGCTTTTGAGAGCTCCTAACAAACACAGAAAGAGTCCAGAAAGGAGATGTGTATATATATTTTTTTGTTTTTTCCATGGTTTCCCCTGGGCCTGATGAACAGGTGGGGAGCGGCAGGGAGTGGCGGCGATTCCTAATGACAGTCATTACTCACCTCTCTCCGACGCCGGGGCCAAATCAATGAAGCTCCGACACTTCTCACCTGAGAGAGGGGAGAGGGGGGAGATGGAAGGGAGAGGTAGAGAGGGATGTAAAGAGGAAAAGAGGTGGGGAGAGGTGAAGAGCGCAAGGTGAAATGAGCTGGGAATGAAGCAGAGAGGAGGAATGAGAAAAGAAAGGGAGGGGAGAAAGGAAGGTAGCGAGGGGAAAAAAGATGTAGAGAGGATGAGGTGATTAATGAGAAGGATAAAAGGATGAAAAGATGAAAATGAGTGCACAGGGTGGAGAGAAAAGGATAAAATGAGCGTTAGTGTCAGTGCGTCAAACCGATAATACAAGCTAATAATGCGTCAGGCTGCCAAACAAGACTCCTGAATGTCACTCGGCTGTTATTCTAGTATCAACACTTTATTTTGTTGCAGATAATGTTCTGCTGCCAGGAAGGAGTTTGTCATTGCTGCTTATACTGACATTATGTGACAATATCATCTTCAGCCATGATGCCAGAAAGATGACAGACTTTTGTTTTTACCCACACTAGCAGTCATTTGGTTGCTCCACCCCTTTGGTCCAGACTGAAATATCTCAACAACAATTGGATGGATCTCCATGACATTTTGTACAGCTATTCATATTCCCCAGAGGATGAATCCTACTGACTTTGGTGATCCTCTGACATTTTTTCCTCTAGCGCCACCATGAGGTTGACATTTGTGGTTTTGAATGAAACATCTCAAGAACTATTGATTGGACTGCCATGAAATTTGGTTTAAACATTCATGTTCCCCTCAGGATGAATTGTAATAGCTTTGATGATCCTCTGACTTTTCATCTAACGCCATCATCAGGTCAAAACATTTTATTTGTCCAACACTTTGGTTTATAACTAAATACCTGCAAAACTAATGACATTCTCATCAGCCTCAGCTGTACTTTGTGTTTAGTGCTAATTAGCAAATGTTAGCATGCCAACGCACTAAACTAAGATGGTGAGCACGGTAAACATTATACCATCAGCATGTTGGCATGTATAGTGTGCTGAAGTATATCTTCACAGAGCTACTAGCTCGGTTGTATACTTTTTATATTCGTTTTCCTTCATGCTTTCTTCTCATGTATAATTCCGTTGTTGGTGTTGCAGATCTTCTTCAATTTTTCTCACAGATGTATTTTTAACCTGCTGATTGTTGATATAATGATGTGTCTTTTAAAAAAGAACTGATGCCTACGTGTCATGTATGCTCTGATTAAGGCTTCATCAGTTGTGAATAAAATGATCAAGACATTAGAATTACCTTAAAGTGTCTGGTAGCATAGTTACTTTACAGTGACCGTAACACATTTTAAATTACATATTGTCTCTATTGTCACCATAATATCATTGACTTGAATACTATAATCTTCATGTAGGGAGTGTTTTGCATAGTGCAGTATCATCTTGGCTTTCATTAGGTGTTTTCTGGCACACTCAGGCTGCAGAGGTTTGATCAGAGCTCGGTGGGACCCCGCAGGTCGCAGATCAGCGGCCACAACATGAGCCATAACTCTGCCTCTGCAGTGTCGCAGGCAGCAGGCAGACCCATCCATAACCAGCCTGAACACCAACACCCTCACACTGAACTCCCAACCCGCCCCCCCAAACAACAGATGAAGATACTCTGTTTGTCTCCCGGATACTGAGGATAATTTAACTTTCAGAGACTAAAATAGACTTGAACTGAAACTTGAGTCTATGGTGAAAACTGCATTGAAATACAACAGATATTGTCATTGCTGTTCACCCAACTGTATCTGCTCCGTATGATCAGATATACATTTTTGCACTAAATCAGTTGTACTCTCCTACTCCTATTCTGTGTCCAAGTCCCATACTACATACAAATTAGGAGAGGTTCTGAGAATATAGTGTTGTACACAGGAAACTGACCAGCTCCAGGAAGATCTCAGAAAACAAAAAATAAATATGAAATCTTTAAAAAGAGTTTCCTTTTTCTTTGTGTTTAATTTGCATTGGCATTCCAAAGTTACAGTTTAATTGAGATCTGTTGGTGCTTTTACTATATAATTTATCGTTAAAGCGGCAATATGTAAGAATTGAGACTACTCTCCACCTGTCAAATTCATACTCCAAAAAACTAGGGGGCAGCATATCACAAATCAGGTCATAACTGCTGTTAGCTAGTTAGCCATGCAGCTAACTTAGCGGTTCTATTAGCTGACTGAGTCCAGAATGTGCACCAGAACCGGAGCTGGGTGAGCGAGCAGACAACGAAACCAGGTTCAGCAGCCTCCCAGTGAACACGGCCAGACCGGGACCGAACACAGCCCCTGAGACCGACGGAGGCCAGTTTGACGACAGTGAATACAGTACCGAGATGATTTACAGCAGCTCCGACCGGGACTCGGACTCCGGGGGCCGAAGGAAAACGGCTGCTTCGGGCGGAGATAGGAGAGGCGTCAAGCAGGAGAGGAGTCGAGAGGAAGGTCGGGCATCAGAGGGGCAGCGAAAGCGTGTAGAGCCAGAATATTTTCCACATCTAACTCGGTGAATTAAGGATTTATTTCAACCAAACCAGAGTTGGTGATTATTGGAACAGTGGAAAGACTAACAAACACGATTTTGGTGAGTTTTATTTTGTTTCTGTCGAGCTTGAATGAAGTGTGTTTTACGATGAGTTAACAAAGCCGGACTTAGTTCGGTGAAAGAGAGAACAGTGAATTCAGAAGGTGTACGGTTGTATTTTGCTGTTTGATAAGGAAAATAGGTGTAAGAATATTTCCTGTTGTGTCCCTTCCAATGTTGAGACCAAACCTACGCCCTTGGAAGAGGACACGTGTGCTCCATCTTAAATCTTCTTTTAAGTGGCCACATGGTGTCAAGGCAGAGTGGTGGAGGACATGGCAAGCGATTATTGAAACACTGAAACACACCACCTGTCATGTCACATGTGCCCTCTGGTTTCCCTCAGTGAGTTTCCGTCCCGTAGACGTGACCTGACCCTCTCACCTTCCCGCTCAGCTGTCCGTCATTCCCTCATCAACCTCTCATTATTAACAGAGGCAAGCTTTCAGTGCCACATTTACAGGTCGCTTGTTGCTGTACTGGTCCAGCCTTTGCTGCCTGTCTGTTACCTGTTGCCCACATGTTGTTTATGTCCTGCTGATTCTTCTGTTTGTTTGCCTGATTCCACCTGTCTGCCAGGTGCAGACTGTAATCCAGGTAAACCAACTTTCACCATCTGATGTGTCTAAATTCTCTTTGAGTCATCCTTCTTGTTTGCCAGTTTCCCAAACTGGGACAACTTGACTTAACTAAAATTAAAATATAATGATAATAACCCCAGCTAAAAGTTGGTCTATGACCTCCCTGTTATAAATGCAGAACGCTATTTGACAAATACCTCAGAGAAACTTATCTGAGGTAGAGATAATTCATGTTTTCCAAGGTTAAAACTCGAGGGAAGTGAAGAGAGAATCGGGGAAACAGACGAATGTGTACATGACTTGGTGTGCTGCAGTGAAAGCGTCCCACAGCCAAAAAGTGAGCAGCACAGCGTCTGGTCAGGACATGAATCTAAAATGTAATTAAAGAGTGAGCGGGCTTGTCTGCGACCTGACAACAGCACTAACTAACAGCACAATCAGTATTCCTACACCTTCCCACTGCACATAGGACACAACAGTCCTCTAAAATGTCAGTTAACCAAAAAATCATTATCACGTTCCCAGTCTACCAGGTTGTGATGGAATAGATTCATTTTGAAGAGGCTTCAGGTGGTTTCAAATTTCTTTTTCCCGTATTTTTAGTTCACAGACCCAAATCTCACTTGCACACCACTCATTCATTATTCCCTTGCCCTGCAGCCAGCAGCTCTGTAGTCTATTTAATCAGTGATCCGATGTCATTTGGGGCTAATTGCAGCTGTAATGAGTATGAATGGTTTTGTGAAACAACGGCTAACGTACCATTACTCTGCTTTTATTCAGCCGGATCAGAGAGAACTAACTTGAACAGAAGAAAAGGTGTCGGTCTGCAGTCTCCTTTGATGTACCTTGATTTATTCACAGACAAACAAGTATACTTTACTATTTTGTGTTGCTGCATTTACAGGTTTTAAAAGAGAACTCCACCGATTTGTCATCGCACTTCTGCAACACTGTCAGACTCACGATGGACTGTTTAAAAAAAGGATCAAAATCAATGCAGCAGAACCAGAGATATTGTCTTTTTCCCACACATTCTTCTTCCTTGGCACCTACATTACCCACAATGCAACTCAACTCGACTGTTAATACGATTCAGGTGTGTTATGCTAGTAGCTACTAATGTAGCCTGGAGCCTCTAGCCTGCAGCAGAGATGAGGATACAGAGGTCTGGGAAACTTCCTAACTTTTTTTCATTTTCAAACTTATAGTCTTCAGACTCAACTCAAGTGACTCACTCACTCATACCATCCTGCCATTCACTCCTCTGCCACATGCTCACTCATCGTTTCCTGCTGTCATTTTCTGGGGCTGTCAATTTTGATATCAGCTGTTCTCATCAGCTGGTCACATCTATCCAATAGCACAGCGACACACCTACATATCATCTTGCTGCTGTCTTTTTATAATATGATATATATCATATCAGCGGAAGGCTCATCCCACCAAAAAGCACCACAGAGCGCCGCAGGAAGTCGTTCCTGCCTGTGGCCATCAAACTCTTTAACTCCTCCCTCTAAGTGTCAGTCTGTATGACCCGAAGTCACTAAACTGGACATTGATCATTAACATCTCCGCCATAATTGAATAACTGTGCAATATTCTGTGTACTACTCCCGTGCAATATTAGTTTCCCCATGTTAGTTTTTCTTATTTATTGTTATTGGTATTATATACCTCTATTACTCTCGACAGTACATGCACCTCTGCTTATTACTTATTACTTATTTTGTTACAGTGTATTATTATACTGTACTATCATCATCAACCGGTAAACCCACTTGGTACTTGGTACACTTAGTTTATCTTATACTTATACCGATCTGATACTTAATTTATTTTTTGTTTTTATAGTGTTTATAGTTTTATAGTGTTTATAGTGTATCATATTGTTTGCTAGTATTTTCTCCTGTGTGCACTGACGTAAAGGCGAGCTACTGTAACAAAGAGTTTCCCCACGGGGATCAATGAAGTATTTCTGATTCTGATTCTGATAATATAATATGATTCTCTCCCTGCTGCTGTTATGCGGGCCCCTCCACTTCCCCATCACTGCCCAATCTCCATCAGCTTCATCATTTCATCAGCCTCATCAGCCACCACCACCACCAGTGTCTGGGCTCCATGGGGGATTTATCTTGCTGCTGCTCAGGGCAGACATCCCTCAATTACAAAAACTCTCCCGGTAGAGTCTAAGCGCCAGAGACTTTCTGTCAAGACTTAATTATCACATATCATCTGTTATAATAAATAATTATCTTCACTTCGTTCACTTGTCTCTCCTGATTGAAATGTTAATAGAAAACGTAATCCGAGCGGTGTTATGTTTCCGTCAAAATGTTTTTGCTGTTGCAAATTGGTTGTATATAAACTTCATTCCTCGCAGACAGGGTTGTGATGTGGGGTTAACCAGTCGGAGTTTGAAACAGCCAGACATGGGGGACACGTGATCTGATGAACTGGGTGTACTACGCTGTCAGATAGCTGCAGAGCTGACGTTAGATCTGTAAGATGCCTTCAAACATGTCAAAAAATAATCCCAGTAAGCAGCAATATCAGGCCGGCTGCTGATTTTTAATATAAAATTAGAAACAAAGCCTCTTAAAAGGTAAAGCAGAGCAGGTGGCCTGATTTAAATAGTTTTAAAATGTGGGCATCGTGTTGATCTACTAGATTACAACACTGATGCCACTCTCATGTTTGTGCAGTAAATATGACGCTACAGCCAGCAGCCCGTTAGCTTAGCTTAGCCCAAAGACTGGAAACAGGGGGAAAGAGCTAGCCTGGCTCTGTTCAAAGGTAAATATATAATATATCACCTACCAGCACCTCTAAAGCTCGCTAACTAACACATACCTTGTTTGTTTAATCCGTACAAAACCAAAGTGGAAAAATGACACGTTGTGGGTTTAAGGGGGGTTGTGAGCCAGCACATAACTTCGGGGTCTGTTCGAGCTGCTCAGATCAGTTCAGGTTTGTTTGTTTGTTTTTTTAACAGTCCATCTCTTTTTTTCCTCACTTTAATTTTCACAAAGATATAGACAGAACAGCACATCAGCATCAACCCAGAAAATATACAATAAGATACATAAACAAATAAAAAATAACAACGAATAGTTGGCTGGAAATCTTTCAGTATTCATACAAATATATTTTAAGTAGGTATTCATTTAGTCTGTGTCATGTCTCATATAAATGTTTTTTGCAGTTCTTTTTAAATGTATTCTCTTTGACTCTCAAGAGGATCATCACAGGACAGGTATTTGGGATTTCATATCCCAAAATATTTTTAACAACTGCATTACCTTTTTCCCAACATAGCCTTATCTTTGTACAGTTCCAGAAAATATGCGAGTGGTCAGCCTCCAACAGTGCAGCAAGTTGCCTGCGTTTTATTTTGGGTGTTGTGAAAAAGCGAGTTGAATTCTTCCAGCAGAATTCCCTCCATACTAGTGAGTTTGTGGATGTCACATTATTTGAAGTTTCATCTGGTTTCGACCTTATCTCTTTTGTAAAGTAGTCTCTTAACTGCACATATCTAAGAAAATCTTTGTTTTTGAGACCAAACTTTGCCTTTAAATCTTGAAAGCTCATAATTTCACCATTTTCTGAAACCGTACATGTTGCCGTTATGCCTTTTTGTGCCCATGCTTTGAATACCGGATTATACACCCCTGGCTTAAACTTTGAGTCATGCAAACCACTTCAATGTGCATGACTCTCTTTAATTTTTATTTTTTCTGCTATAACATTCCATGTTTCTAGCGTAAATGCCACTATTGGATCCATAACATGTCTCAAAGCGCCTATCAAATGTTTGTTTGCCATCAAGATCTGGATGTGGTAACCCTGTATCTCCCTTTCCATTTCTTTCCATCGAGACTCGCAGTCAGGTCTACACCAACAGGCCAGGGGTCTGCGTTGAGCTGCATAAAAATATTCCCTAAGATTTGGAAAAGCCATCGCCCCCTTACTTTTAGGCAGTTTGAGTGTAAGTCCATCTCAAGCTCGGGTTAGATACTCATGGGTTTCCTCACATTAGAAAGACCTGAACTCTTCAAATTCTACTCATTAAACGTATCTGCAACTGGACCTACCAACTTAAATCTGTCCATTCAGTTTACAGCATGTGAACTGGAAAGCCTCCAGTTAGCAGCTTGACCTCATTTTGCTGCTGTCGACCAATCAGAGTCCAGTATGATTTCCCTGTGAAGACTCAATTGTCATATTATACAGTTAATACATATATAATTTTGCGAAACTTCATGAAGGAACCAATAAAACAGCAATTACTGCAGACACAGCCAAGTAAATGAAATGGTACCTTTTTAAAGAACTGTCAAGAAATTAAACTGGCTGCTGAAAGGTGCATTTAGTATGAAGAGTTTAGAAAAAGCTCCGCCTGGTGTAAAAGTGAACTTTCTGCAGACTAAAGCCTCTTCTTAGAGCAACAGACTCTGTTCTCATTACTGCCGCTAAAACAGTATCGAGCTGAGCTGCTTACGAGTTTCTTCACCCATCGTGCCAGATGTAGTGATGTAATGAAGTTAGTAAGCCTCACTGAAGTGATCGTGACAGCATGACTGTGTTTTTTAATTTAACCTTTAATTGCCCAGGTCGCTCTCTCTGCATTTGCAGATATAATATCACAATCAGATTCATACAGTCAGTCTACTTACAGTCACAGGAACAGAGATTAAAAAGTTCGGGACCTGGACAGAGAGAATCCGACTTCTCTACACGTCTGACTCGAGTTGTTTAATCATCCTTTTAAATTCTCTAAAGGACACGAAGTTGAAGCCATTTTCAAAGCAGGCTGCTTGTAGAACAGGAGAACAGGGACAATGAGGAGCAGCACAGTGACACTGGTGAATAGATGCAGTAAAGTCGTACAACATCAATCAGCCTGACCAGGCTTCAGTAACACTGGGACACTGAGAGAAGATGCTCATACTGAAACCCAGCGGCAGGATGTCTTTGTGCCCAAGGTGACATATTATTTTGCGCCACTTCCCCCCAAACTCACTCACCTTCCCCTGACTCCCTTTGTTTACAGGCTTTTGGCAGAGTCATGTCTTATTTGGGCATGTCATATTTTGTTATTTTTAGGATACGTTGGAGTTTGTTTAAGTAAACAGCAAATATCAGCAAAAATGTGTAGAGGGGATTGTCAGTGTGCCAGCGATAGAAGAACCATGTTAATGGGACACAATGAGCCTTAATAACTTAAAAAACAAACAAAACACTGATTTTCATGATTTTCTCACTATTGTATTGTTCTTTTTCTTACTTCTATTTTGGATAGAGTTTTGGAGCTACAGTTCCCATCATGCTTTGGGGATGTAAGTCTAATGTTGCCACATGTTGTAAAAATGAGAAAAAGAAAGTTTACTCGACTTTAGGGCCAGCTAGTTGTGTCACCTCAGTTTAAGAAGGTACACTGTTTGCTGATTCAGACTTCTGTTTTTATCCAAAATGACTAGTTCTGTCAATGGATCATTTTTGTTTTGTTAAAGTAGACAAACTTTAGCTGTTTACCTATCAAGAGTTGTTAGACTTGATTTCCAGTTCTTTTCACTGTAAAACAGGTTTGATTCCACTTGCAGCACACCGCCTAATCACTACAGCTTTTGTTGCGCTGCTGTTTGGATGTGCCCGATGGGTCTTATAAGTATATAAGTTCTAAAATGTAAGAACACAAGTTAAGAGAGCTTTCTAACTTTGTAATGAATCGCAGCTAAAGATGAACATGATGAGTATGAGAGTCTTTTGTTCTATGATTTTTAACCAGATTTAAAGACGTCTATCCACTATAACCATTGAAGACACACAATCTCTGTAAAGTGTAAATCATGCTGATTCCAGGAGTGTGTGTATAATGTCTGCATGTTGATTTAGACTCTGAGAAGGAGTCTCTGCACACCCCTCTTAAAAACAGAATTGTTCATTGTATTTGGGCCCGTGATCGTTGGTGTGATGGTTTACCTTTAAATTCAATTTGAAATCTTTCCTCACGCTGTGTCTGTTTCCAGCAGCCAGACATAATGGTGGAAAGTTGGGTGGAGGCCAATTAGAATCAGCAAATGAAATACGTACGAAACATAATGTCAGCTGGTGAAGCATAGAAATGTAAAATAATTTTGAAAATATGTAATTGTTTGTGTTTTACAACAGTTTCAAAAATACAGAATGCCCCTCCAAAATGGACTCTGCTAAGAAAGCACACTAATAATTAATTGCTGTGTAGTGTTTGCACATTTTTCAGGCAACCACAAAAGCTTCCTTTCATCTGGAATAATTAAAATGTGTTTAATATTTAACAGCAGAAATATCTGGAGCACCAACAGTGATCGAAAACCCGGATGGTTTTGTTCATCATGCGCCAGATAAAACTGTAAAATATACAGAAAATCGCTTTGTTCTTAAAGATAAAAGACACGTGCAGTGAAATTCTCTGTAAATATCTACAATAAAAATATTGGATTTTGGACAGCTGGAATCAAAACAGCTGGCATGCCACATCACTGAAAATCCAAAATTTCAAACTACAGTGGAAACTTCCAACAGTTTCAGATGCTTTGCAGTGTTTCTTTCTTACATTAGATCAGTGTTGAATTTATATTGTCAGCTTTGAAAGTTTATTTTGGTATAGGTGCATTTTAATTGGGAGATGGGGAAACTTACATTAGAGTTACGTTCATATGCAGCATATTTGCACTCGCTAAAATGTTTTAGTAAACGTAATGATGCCCAAATAATTTTCACTGGGTGCACAAAGCACATGACTTTAGTGTTTGGAGTTCATATCCTGTCTCATGCTTTAAGTTAGTGTTTACTTTTTCAATATTTAACAAAGACCACAATCTTTTTCCTGTCTTTAAACAAGTTATTTGTGTAACCATAACTTTAAAAAACATAAAAAATGTATTATCCGAGGCACATTAGTTGTATCTGAGCTGATGCATGAGGCAGGAGGTAAACTCTTTTTACTGAGAATGCCACACTTTTTGCTTATATTGTTAAATAACTTATGTTGACCAGGCAGGTTGGAAACAAACTCCCAGAAACGCAGGTGAATGGTAAAATGATGTCCCAAACTGTCAGTTGGAAACATCCATCACATTTCACAGTTGGACCTGTAAATATTTCAGATGGTTTGTTTACAACCTGTACGATCGTCTGACTGCTCGTGTTTTTGACTTCTTGTAGCGAAGTCACCGTGTTCCCAGACCTCAGATATTAACTTGGTGATGTTATCATTACTGATAGGCAGTGGTGGAATGTAACTCAGTACATTTACTCAAGTACTGTACTGTTCAACTTTATGTGGCTATTTCCGTTTTATGCTACTTTATACTTCTACATTTATTTGACAACATTAGTTACTTTTTAGATTCAGATTATTAACACAAAACATAAATCAACTAATAAATGATGATGCATTATTATAGATTAAGCAACCAGGCAGTATAAAGTAGTTGTAATCAGCTCCACCTTTATCAGCTGCAAAATTAAAGTGATGAACACATTAATGCATCACTAATTATAATCCAGTGATATACATTATCCTGAAATGGCCCTTTTCTGCATAATGACTTTTACTTTTGGTACTTTAAAGTCCCCCTCCACTCAAAAATATGTTTTTCTTCTTGTTCCTACAGTTGGATGGTTGAGCTTCAGAATCATGTCCGTGCAGAGTTTGACACTAGAAGGCTGAAAGTGGAAAGTTTCTCTGCGCTCATTGAAAATCTGATTTTAAGGGGTGGAGCCTACGAGCATGATTTGTGACATCACAAATAGTGTGGAAGCCAATCCTGATCCAATTAGCAAATTATACAAGTGTGATGTAGAAACTTGAAGCTGCCAGTGCACAAACACTGAGAAAGGACTTTACAGTGAAGGAGGAGACATCTTGTGTCCAGCAGGAAAACTTCAGAAATGAACTAAATTTGCATATTCATAGATCTGGAGGTAGAAGGAGTAGATGCATTTTTAAGGATTTTAATGTGGATATTCAGTACAATAGACACACATTATTGTTCCAAGCAGACAATTTGTATATACTGTATGTATTAATGCATGTCTGGAGGGGATCTTTAAGTATATTTTGACACCAATACTTGGCACTTTTAGTCAAGTAAGGTTTTGAATGCAGGACTTTTACTTGTGACTTGAGTATTTTTATACTGTGGTATTTCTACTTTTACTTTAGTAAAAGATCTGAGTACTTCTTCCACCATTGCTGATAGGAATGAAGGACAAAACTATGAACATAAGACCCTGGTTGTGATAAACTTTGAGGCACCATCTGGACCAACATTTCTTCTGCAGGCTCAACTGTAACGACACTGTGAATTCAACCTTACAACACATATTCTCTTCATTGTGTTTCTTATTATTGTCTTGAGTTAAAAGAATAGTCTGGAGAGTGAAGTCAGAGGAGAAGACGAAGGACAAATGAATGTGAGAGAGAGAGAGAGGGAGTCACACTGTAAAATGTTAATTAACATAACTCTCCGCTCTGTGATGTATGTGACGTCAAAACCATCTTTATCCTGCAGTGCCAATAAAGACACTGAAGAATGCTGTATAGATGAGAACTGACAGGTACTCCATATTTATTTAGTCCAGAATAAATGTTTTATCTTCATCAAAACGTTGTGGACTCGCAGGACAAAAACTCACCTCAGGTTAATCCCACAAACCTGATCTGAAACCGAGCTAAGTAAAGCGTGTTATCTGACAAAAATAGAAATTCACAAAAAATAGTGCCACCACTTTTTGTGTGATATATTACAAAAATGTATGGTTTGTGTGGGATATTATCATGTGAGCAATAACACAAGATGAATCCTTGATAAAATAACAGATGTGTTTGAGGCATGAAACATATATCAAGACCTTAAATACGATTTGATTTTAACAGACACCTGCCAGCCAGTGGCCATAGGTCAGACTAATCTGGGTTGAAGGAAGTAAACAAGCTGCTATTACTAAACTTGTGCAATAACACTGTAAAGTAGGAAAGGATTTTACTTTATAGCCAAGAAATATTAACAAGAGATCATTTCGAGCCTGTTACATCTTGAAAATATAGTCAGCAAAATGCCAGAACAAACGTTATCATCTAGACATCTTTCCACTTTTCAAATCCCCAAAACTGGAGGCGAAATCCAGCATCTGCCTCATAAAATTCACTTCATCATCATAACCTATATGCCAAACAAACGTTCTGACCGGTGTAATAAACCATGGCATCCAGGGTGCATATAGAGGTTATTCAAAATAGCAATAATAAATTATGTATACCTGCTTCATAACGGTCCAGACACCCACCATCATATATTTTGAATTTGTTCCAAAACTAGGAAAACAGCTGAATAAAACATATTTTCTCCTGGTGGGCTTCCTGTAGAGTTCCTCACACACCAGCAGGGAGAGAGGACACACACACACACACACACACACACAAGCGTACCAGAATCATGATCCACACACGTTCTGCCTTTCTTTTTTCCTAAACCTAACCAAGTAGTTTTGGTGCCTAAACCTCACCCATGTGCCATTTTACAGCTCTGTTGCATTAACAGGTAAATGTTGTCATGTTGTTTAAAGGCCCTGCACTCCCACACAGATGTTTTCAGTTATTCTGGCTGATTAGACCTGATCTCAGGCTGACGTTGGGCAGAGCTCTGATGGGAATTGTGGCTGCGCTCTATCTGGCCTGTTACGTAGTGGTAAGGGGAAAAATGGGGTGCAGGTGGCATATGAGGCGGTAGGTATGGCCTCATATCTTTATCAGCTGATAATTAAACAGCAGCAGGGAGTGGAGACACTGTGAACTTTAATCTTTTCACTGCTTTTACCTGTTGGCAGAGACACAACAGAACCTTTTCCATTTGGATTCAGCCATGAAATATACGTTTATTAGTCTGTGTTGTTTACGCTGTTGGTACACGTGGTATTGTTTTGCAGCACAAATCATCGATACAAGTCGGCACAAACTGCATGTGCAGTTGTACCTAAATCAGTGTATCAGCTGATCAGACTGCAGGCAAATCAGATTTGTTTCTCAGATCAGATCTTTAAGACAGACTGTCTGCACTGTTATTATTATTGTTATTTGCAAGTGATCAGATTTGTGTGTCCAGACATCACCAACCTGTCTGCATGGATTCTGCTCAGCCACTCTGGTGCAGTTCCGTCACGACGTCGTCATTGTGTGTCACGTTTGCTGTCCAGACTTTCTAAAATCAATCTGGATACAATCTGGATATGCTGGCAGTCTGAACAAGGCCTTAGAGTGATCACTGGAGAGTCAGTCAGGCGCTGTCTGTACACGCCCACACAGTTCTGAAAAGAGGTCCAGCCTTTAACTACATAAGTGAAAACACCTGTGTGGGTTTAGTGTGCAAAATCTTTCTTTTTAATGTCTTCATTGAAGAGTTTATAGTAGAGAGATGACAAGAAATGAGCGGAGAAAGAGACAATGGAAATGCAACAAAGGTCCCCGACTGGACACAAACATGCAATCACAAGATCGGCGAGGCCACCAGGTGTGCCTTGGGTCTTTCTTTAAAGAAACCAGTGACCTGCCGTGGCGCTCTGCAGGTTTCAGTCAAGGATCCACAAAAATACACAATGACCTCTTTGGATCTAAAGGGACATTTTACTAACCTCTTTGCTGAAATATAAGCACAATGAACATTTCTTTCGCAAAACACTACTGACAACAAACAAGACTGACAGTCTACAGTCCTGTGAAGGTTTTAATGTTCATTACAGCCACAGTATGTATGATTACGTACCACTCTGCTAATTTAGCTATTCTTACAGGTCTTCACAGGATGCCACATTTTTCAGTCAACCGCATCTACGCACGGCTGACAGAGCATATATCATTTTTAATGATGACAGCTGTCTGCACATGCAGCGTAAGGACTCGCGGTTCACTTGTGCTTCACGCACATAACCTCGACCTGAAGTCTTTTCAGGTTTTAAGTCTTTTTCTTTCATCTTCATATATAACTAAAGTGAGTGTGTTGGACTGTAAGCGCTGCTGAAACACTTAAAAAGTTTGTCTTGAGGCTAGAGCTACAGGTCATGGAGTTAAGAAAATCAACAGGGTTCATCCTCTTAATGTATTATGTCTGCTGCGTGTTATCACACCAACTTTCGCAACTTCACGCATCCACCTACGAGCCTCCGCAATCACGTAATTGCAGCTGCTGTGGATCTTTGTTAATGATTGACCCCCGGGCCACTCACCTCCTCTATCGCCTCCTCCAAAAACACACTGGCCACCAGGTAGCCAACGTATTTTTAAAGACAAGAAGAACATGCTCAAATCGCTTCACAGCCCTGCGCTTTTTAGTTTTAACCATCAGTATGTGCCTTCAAGACTCTAAACTCAGAACTCACATAGCCTTAATTTATCTGTCACACACACACACAGTTTTTTATACCCTTTATCTCTGTCTGTCTCACTAAGCTGTTTATTTACTCTCATACACTGCCAAAACACATCTTAACACACACACACACACACTCATTCTCCTCGTCTCTCTCTAGTTGCAGAACAGAAGCAACAGATCATGTTTGTTGTTTATCAGCAGATGAATGTTCAGCTTCATCCTCTCAGATGGACAAAATAACAGAAACCCTTACAGCACTACAGTGTAACCATCACAGAGCATCAAATGTAGATTCATCCGCTGCTGAAAAAGAAAACAGTCCCCAACAAATGCTCTATTTCCTCCTGTTTGATTAATGTTTGTTAAAAACTACAGTGAGCAGCTGTTTTAGAAATTACTGAGCATAAAAAAGAAAAAGAAACTATACATTTGTGACGTGTTTTTAAAGATTTCAGTAGGAACCAATGGGCTTGGAGCTGAGAGCCACAGACAGGAAGTCACGGTATTGAAAGACAGGACTAACACGTTGTTGGTTTGGGTCTTTTTATGAGATTTGTTGACAATAAGAAAAATATTGAATATCAAATATCCTTTAATAACACTTAAGAGAAAGTGACTAGTAGGGCTGCAACTAACAAATATTTTCATTATTGATTAACCTGACCATTATTTTCTCGATTAATCAATTCATCGTTTAGTCTGTCAAATGTCAGAAAATCGGGGGAAATGCTCATCAAGTTAAAGGTGACATCTTGAAATTAGTAGTTTTGTCAGTCCAAACCCAAACAATATTAAATTTATTAGAATGTAAGATGCAGAACAGCAACAAATCATCATATTTTCGTACTTTTGTATTTCTGCTTGAAAAAATAGCTGCCAATTAATTTTATGTCAATCAACTAATCGATTAATCTTTTCAGCTCTAATTAGAAGCCAGCACTTTCCATCTCTGAGTGTAATTTCCACTTTTTTTTAGATCCACATCGACCAGCTGAAGGACAGTCTCGGCTGTGTTCAGTACAGTGCAGTAGGCTACCCACAGTGTTCAGAGGACCTTAACGCATCAGAACGACCTTTAGAAACCTCCTGAATATGTTTGTTAAAACAAAACAAAAATAAACAAGAGTTTGGTTGAAACACAAACTAAAACTATGTCGATTTTACGCACAAAGATTTGTCTTTTGTGCGTGCGTAAAAATGACATGACTGACCAGTTTCATTTCATTTCTTCAGGAGGGACAATTCAGGAACCATAGTGCTCTGATTTAAAAGCATATAAACTAAACTAAACTTCTGGGAACAAGAGCAACAACTGTTGACAGACAAGTTGCCGAATTATTCAAAGTAAATCTTATTTTCACATGTTTAGAGCCAAACCTGGTCCTAAATGCGTCAAGGACACACTTTTATCAGTTCTGGCCTTCAAAAAGACTTGATCTTTATTTTTTTGGAACAACTTGTTGTGAGCTTTGCTGCCTTTAACTGCAGGATCAGTCCTAAACGCGTTTGATCTTTAGGGGACAGGCCCTGGACTGATGTGCCCACCTGCCTCATGGATGTTCTCCTCGCAGGAGTACCAGATGCCGGTGTGGAAGCGGCGGAAGAGAAAGCGGTCGTCCCCGGTCTCCCAGCTGTAGTGCACCTTGTTCTGGTCCGTCTCGTTCACGCCGTAATCGATGCAGTTGTGGCGTCGCTGCTTGCTGCAGTTGGGCTTGGGGACGCGCTGGGTGCCCTCGCACCAGTACGTGGTGATGAAGGCGGTGGTGGAGAAGAACAGGGCCACCAGGTTCAGACCCACCGACAGCAGCGCGCGACATTTCCGCGTCGTCTTCATGATCGCAATTCGAGCGGCCGCGTCCCCGCAGGCGGCGAGAAAGTTCATCCAAGAAGGACGAAGCAGGAGGCGGTCAGAGGAGGAGGAGGAGGAGGAGGAGGAGAGGCATGGCGCGGCACGGGCGCACAGAGAAATTACGCGCGTCTCTCTGCCTCGTTTCTCCTCTTTGTGCCAGTTTGTCCTCAGAGTGGAGAGAAGTGACAGGTGGTCCGGACTCTCCGAGAGAAGAGAGAAAACCGTAAATCATAAATATCGTCTTCCAGCTACTTCAGCATCACATCCAGCACCTTTCACAGAAGACCGTTCACTGTCAGAGAGCTGGACGCTCACTGAAGAAACGTGATCCCGAGAGCGGAGTCTCTCTCTCTCTCTCTCTCTCTCCCGGTTCCTTGTGCGTCATCACAGTGACCGGTCTTCTTTAAAAATAAACTCGAAGGCACGCAGAGAGCTGCTACAACTTGTTATCATTATCGATTTTTATGTTGATTAATCACTTGAATGTCAGAAAATGCTAATAAGTTCCCAGAGCCCAAGATGACACCTTCAGAATGTCCAAAACTTACTTTATCATATATGACAAATAAAAACAACAAAGGTTCACTTATGAGAAGCTGGAACCAGCGAATTTGTAGCATTTCTACTTGAAAAATATGAATTGATTATCATAATTGTTGCCAATTAATTTTCTTTTGATTAACTAATAATTTCAGCTCTACTTATTTTAATGGTAGAAAATGCTTTGAAAGGCGTGTATGTACACCTGAGCCACACAGTGACAGACTTTCGGGACCAGATTTAATTTCGTTTCACTAAGTGCAGAATTTAATGAGAACATTGTTAAAATGAAAATAGATAAAATTTAAAAAATCATCTAGCAATGTTAAAAATGTGGCATCACAGCTCTCAGGCTGCTGGCTCCTCCTCCTTCAGTATCACTTGTTTGTGTTTTTAGTGGCTCTTTAATTCTTCTGGAAAAGAGCTGCAGAGCATCTGGGCCAAAATCTCTGAACAGCTTCACATGTGCACCTGCAGACTGTAGGGTTTATAAGAGCTTACTAGCTTTTATTAGCGGCCCACCAACATTTGTAACAGCATTGTTATCAAACAGAAATGATTAATGGCAGCCAAAAGGATTTTTCACAACCTGGCAACCCATGTTCTTATTAATTTGCTTATAACTGATCTATAAAGAATGCATAACATCTTTATTAACCATAATAATGCCAATAGTTACAACTTTATAATCCTTTACAAAGTGGCACCAAAATCTTCCAAATAAATCCTGGTTCTGCACCACAACTAATCAGTTCTTCCTGTCAAATCTGTGAACGTCTTTTTCCTGCTAACTAACTAACAAGACACTGACAAAACCACTTTGGTGGAGGAAAAAGCAAACATTAATCTCCTCAGCTGTCATCTGTTAATGTTTATAGCGTTATATTTCAGTTGACATTGCTTTTACAAAACATCTTCAACTAAACGTTTGTTATAACAACACAGGGAGGGATTGGTTTTCTTTCTATTGGACACATAATGCACAGCACAGGAGCGATACAGTTTTGTTTCAGCCTCTTCTGAACACTAGCAGGCTTTATACTCCATGTCTTGTTTTATGAATGTTTAATATACGGTATCAGTCCAGCCCTACAGGAACAATACTGAAATGTAAGGTTTGTGCTCAAATACATCAATCAAATGCGGACAAATCTCTCACAGAAGGAGGATGAAAGATATTTCAGGTCTCTACTTATTAGGGAAACCCCCTGTCCACCATGACAGACCTGCATATCTGTTATAATGGAGCACACCTCTCTGTTATTTGTTTTTCCAGGTGGGACGTGCTCGATGGATATGTAGAAACCGGCCGGCCCTCTTATCGATCAGCCAGCAGAGAGCTCATATGCCCAGGCATGAAAATCGCCAGCGACAAGGCCGAGCCGCCCACCACACCCATCCATCACCTCTCATTTTATGGCTCCCACCTCCAGATCAATACAGCCTGCCTGTGTGTGTGTGTGTGTGTGTGTGTGTGTGTGTGTGTGTGTGTGTGTGTGTGTGTGTGTGTGTGTGATGTATGTTAGCTCAGTCGGATTCAGAGTGACAAAGTACTTCAGGAGAGTCAATAAACAGAGCAGAAAACGGTGCGTTGATAAATGTGTGACAATGCTGTTGGATTTATCTGCAAAACTCTGAACAGTTCAAATATTAACACTTACAGGACGTATAATGGCTCCAGTCAGGACTGTAGTAACACCAGTTTAAACACCGTGAGTCCAGACTGGGACTTCAGGGAAAGAAATTGATATATTTTAGTTTCAGAGAACATTTTATCTTCTGGATCAAAAATTTGAGGAGCATTTTGGTCTTTTTCACAGGCAATTTACAGACGGATGCAATAAACACTGTATATCACCCAGCTTATGGCTTGTTTAAAGGTACATTTCTAAATTTCACTTGATCCTTGGAGCAGGTCACTCAGTAGACTCTCTGTCCTCAAACACTTTGACCACCAGGGACAACGATGGAAATACGTATATATTTTAATAAATATATTAGAATGTTGTCAATAATCCACAGTAACTTTCAAACTCAAGCTGTGGAAGGAAATTGCTGCCTGGATTGTGTTTTCTAGTGACGGAAGCACTACATCTTTGTACTGCATGCTAGTTGTAGGGAGGTGGTCGGGGTGGATGATTGGTGTACAAAGTTCAGGACTTTGACACTGAAGACCAGGATTCACATCCTGAGTCCTGCGTGATTAGGTTTAGGCTTCTAAACCACTTTGGTAAGGCTGTATTCACAGTACAGGTGTTGCGGCGAAAACGCCAGTCCTCCCATTCATTTGAATGTGGGGAGTGCGTGCAGGCTGCGGCGGTTGGGACTGCAGGGGATGCCGAAAATAACAGAATCAACTTTTGAAGAAACGCAACCCGACGTCACTCAATCACTTAAGCTGGCGATCAGACCGGAAGAAGAACCTAACATTTTCCAGATATGCTAATTACAACGTTTCTTCATTATGTTGATAAAAACTTAGGATTGATGTATTCATGTGTTTACCCCCCTTCCCGGAAAAAGTCACTTCCGTGCCTACAGTACGGTTTGTGTCCTGGTGGACTTTTGACTTTGGCTCATTTTGTCATGCTGTGCTGTGCAGCGTGAAGCCAACATACATCTCCCTTTACTTTACCCATAATACCTTGCTTCCATCAAAGCTTGCAGTTGACCTCGATGACTCCTAATGAAAGACACTACGTTAATACGTAATATCGTGAGAAAACTTCAAATGAATAATGTAAAGTGGTAAATCTTTCCAAAAGGAACATTAGAATACATACACACAATATTTAATGCTTTTAACAAACACACACAAAGAATAGAAAATATATTTTTGTTGGTTTCTATTTTTACGTCAGCGTATAATTTCTTAGTTTTTAAGCTCCTGAAATGAGAGCTGTGAATCACTTTTTCTGTGTGACGATTAAATCCCCTTTCTGGCTTGAAAACACACACAAATATACACACACCTGCACATACACACACACACACACGCGCACATATTTGTTGCTGTGTTGTTGGATAGATGCCCCTGACAAGATTTCCCACTGGATATATGGGACCATCTGTGGGTTCGCCCCAGCTTTGTTTGCCGTCTGAATTAAATCCCGGCACCAGCCAGTAGATCACGACGTCCGAGTTAACACAGCTCACTGCAGCAGCAGTCTGTAACACGATACACCTCAAGCAACAACAACAACACACACCCCTGCTGCACCAGCTAACTCCTCTTCAAGTGCGCACTCAGGATTTTAAATGTCAGGAACAACAAACTTCAAGCACCTTTTAATGTTTATGTTGTTTTTTTTTATCGTTTTGCAGAATCTTTTGCTGAAGGGAAGGATTTACTTAAACATTATCCAGGTCCTTTTTGTCAGTTCTCTGCCTTCTGCAGGCTGCAGATAATGTTGATGAAAAAGGGGCAGATTTTCTACAGTATCTGTGAATGGCATCTACAGTACGCACAAGGTTAAGGAAAGACTGTGATTACGGCAAATTAACCGAACAATCACCGAAGAACTTTCCACGAGGAAAAGAGACAAAAACCAAATACAAAGTAACCTTTGAAAACAAAAATTATGACAAAATGTATTAAAAATTTCATCAACAAATGGACAAATGGAGAAATTAAATAATTACTGTTTTAATACAGTCAATCTGCATGCATCTGTGATATCACACATTGTAGCTCCTGATTGGTAAAATTATACTCACAATGTTAGATATCTTATTTTCCGACATACGTATGTGTTGGGGGGTGTTTTAGTTGCCTAACCATAACCATACCTTAACCATAGCACCGCATAATCTTTCCCTGTCGTTAAACATATTGTAGTTACCATGCACAGATATTGTGGAAAGCGAGAATTTTAATCAGCGTTTTGCAGAATCGTCCATGTTCAGCAATATTGTTGCTATTTGTGCACGTGTTTTGTTAAGTTGCAGTGCGTGGACGTTTTTCAGCCACATTATGGTTCCCATAGTCCTTCTCATCGTGTGTGTGTGTGTGTGTGTGTGTGTGTGTGTGTGTGTGTGTGTGTGTGTGTGTGTGTGTGTGAGAGAGAGAGAGAGAGAGAGAGAGAGAGAGAGGGAGCGAGTGAATTCCCTCCAGCTGTTCCTCACTGTGTACTGTGGGCTGTTATAGGACTCTACTGATCCTATTAGGACTCAGTTTATACACACACACTCATTAGAGGGGAAAATGACTCCACTCTTCAGATTAAACACACACACACACACAAACAAACACACACTGGTCTATTAGCCAAATTAAAGTTGACATTTTTATCAAACACAATCACTCACCGAGATAAAGATGCCTGAACATGCAAACATTTTATGTTTGGGAGACAAAGTTGGTTATTAACATTATAATTTTGACCAGTAAAGGCAAACAAAAAGTCTGAGGCCAAACTCACCAGAAAATAAATAAATAGTGTAATAAATATGGATATTTGCACACAGACGCCCCATGATTATCAAACTACTGCATGATCATTAAAATTCACAGTAATTAGATGGAAGTCACAAAATGCTAACAAGACCTGTCTGCCAGCCACGAGGTGTGTTGGCATTTTAAGATGTCAAGAAAAAAAGAAATTCAGTTTTCTGACAGTCAGAAAGCTGCAGCTGAATATCCACAGCATATAATGTGTTCAACAGATAATCAGACCTCAGAAAAATCTACACCAGAAAATACAAATCTTTGCTTTTTCTCATAGAAAGTCTGAAGGACTGAAGGCCCTGTACACTCACACGGGTAGTGGTGGAAGAAGTATTCAGATCCTTTACTTAAGTAAAAGAATGTAAGTAGTATCAACAAAATTCAATCAAAAGTAAAACTACTCACTCTGCAGTAAAATGTTCCCTGTCAGTGTTTTCTTATCATATCTGATGTTTCTGGATTAATATTCCTGCTGCATTAATGTGTATGTTGCATTTTACTGCTACAGATGTTTAAGGTTGAGCTAATTTTAACTCCTTTATATACTGATGGGTAGTTTAATCTACAGCAATGCATCCAAAGGGGGTTTAAATAGTTTATTTAGCTTAGGAAGTAGGAGAATTTTCTAACCACATATGGGAACACTTCATCCTTCAGTTTATCACAAATATTCACATTCAAAATCACCAAATTTGGAGATACGTGGTTTTCACTGGACAGGAAGGGTATGAAAAATTGTAATCTGAATGGTTAACTAGTAACTAAAGCTGCCAGACAAATGTAGTGGAGTAAAAACTACAATATTTGTATCTGAGATGTAGTAGAGTAGATGTATAAAGTAGCATAAAATGAAAGTACAAGTACTTTGAATTTGTATTTAAGTACAGTACTTACACCACTGCACATAGGTGTTTTCACTTATTCTAAAAGTACCTCTGCTCAGGTTGAGGTTTGGTGGAGCTATGCCAAAATTTACATGAGGTCACCAAAGTCCATTTACTGATTAAAAAAAGGAGAATCAGTAAAGGTGTCGGTTATCCAACAGATAAACACCTGTGGGGGTGAATCTGGCCTTTCCGTCTGTGTTCTTGCTGAGTCGTGAGACGTCATCAGGACGTCATCAGGCACTGACCCAATTCAAAGTCTGCATTTTACCAAGTACAGTCCACATGCCCACTGTGTTCTTTCTCACCAGTTTTTTTGAGGATACTTTGGGAGCCGACTTGTATCCCAGTATGCATTTTGTATCAACCAGGGTCAATGCTGCAGAATTTGTGGTCAGATACAAAATTGTTTTCAATTCTACAACTGTTGTTGGGACACCAAATTAAGTTTAGATATTTTTTGAGATCAGAAAGTTTACATTTCACATATGTGGTCGATTTGTCAAAATAACGGCTGTTGAAAATGTGCTCCGATGTTTTCAGAAATGTGAGGACTTGCAGGCAGGATGAGGCTGGCTGGTCAGCAGGTCATCTCAGGGAGAACAGTCTAAAGGTAAAGTTCAGGTTCATGCTTTTATTTAACAGCTTAATGTTGGACAACAGCACTGCCTCTGTGGACATTTAACTCCTTATATGTACAGATCTCAATACATTTCAATAAAAAATTATAAATATATATATACATGAAAACAAACAGAGGCAGTGAAGTGTGTGATATCAGATTGTGTATGTAAGTATACATAACAGTGAGGATAACAGGCAGATCTGCTGACTGCAACTTACGGTCCACATGGTTGAAAGCGTGGTGGACCTTTGAGATGAGATTAGTTTGTCACAGTGTAATCACCTGAGCCCAGCTGAGCCACTGATGTCAGCAGGAACACTGTTGTCCCAAATGTAAATTGAGCATATTGTTCTTGGGAGATTTTGTAAGTGTTCTGCTTCATGTGTCTTGTTGTAGTTTTACTTCCTGTCCTTGTTTGCTTTTCCGGTCAGTTTTGATTGTTTGCCCTGCCCTGATTTGATTCACCTGTGTCTCGTTATCTCCCCTCACCTGAGTGTATTTAAGTCTGTGTGCTTCCTTTGTTCTGGGTCAGTTCGTCATTGTCTACTTGTCCAAGCCTTTGTTTCCCAGTTTGTTGGATTTACTCTGTTTTTTTGTGGACCTCGCTTTTGAAAATTTGGGATTTTGGATTATTGCTTAACCCCTTGGACCTTTGCCTTTGTTGGACTCCATTTCTGATTGCGACCACTGCCTGCCTGACTACTCGTGTAAGCCCTTTTCTTTAATAAAGCATTGATCTGCACCAGCTCTGCCTCCGGTGTCTGCATTTGGGTCCTGTTCCCTTGTATTTCCCCTGCTACCCTGCTTGACTCATCGCAACAAATCTTGGCATTGCAAGATCAGTCAATGAAGATTGTCAGTGCAAGAATTTACCCCAAAAACTGTTGTTTTCCTCTTCACTCCAAAACTCTTATTATGAAAAAGCTGCATACTGTGTTTCAGACAGACGGGAGGCCAGGCAGCAGGTGAGGGTTTGTATGGAGGTGAATGGGGCTCATGGGAAAAATGCAGCCTGTCACACAGACGTCTTCACCACAGATTAACACCTCCAACAGGAAGTGATCAACATCTGGACTCCCTGCTGGAGACGTCAGAGGTGAGGAAACACACTCACTGCCTCTGACTCTGTACTCAGGTGTCACATTTCTACCTGACACACACATACACACAGGCTTCTGCAGGGAAACACACTGCTGGCCGCCACCCACCGACCTTGGCTGAAATTGACTGCAGCCTGTGAACTAAAGTGGATGTTGTGTTTAATCAAAGTCAGCGGTTCAGCTCTGTGACTCTGTATGACTGACAACAGGTTTCATGACTCAACACTGTGAGGCTGCAAATACTGAATACAAGCTTTCATTTACATAAATTATTTTCTGCTCTTTCAAGTAAAAACACAATCTGCACAGTTTGGAATTACTGTCGATATAGTTACATGTCATACAGTTTATTGTACAGTATAATATAGTATAGTGTATATACAACCAATATTGACCAGATACATATATATATCAGCTACTGAGGTTTATATTTGAATTGATGGATATAGTTCAGCTGGATTACATATTTACTAAAGCAGTGGTTCCAACCTTTTTACCTAATGACCCTTTACCCTTTGTGACTCCTCATCACATGCAATTGTCAATTAATTGTAGCAGTTCAACAAAAGAGTGATTTCCCCTACTAAATTGTTTCATCTGGATAATTTTTAGAGGCTTGAAATAGCAACAATCTAGTATTTAACAGAAAAGTTAAGATCAGATAAAAGTCACAAAAAATAATACAATTTTGTGTATTAGTATTTTGTGAAAACTGTGGACCATGTAGACTGATACCCTACCAAAGATTTATATATAACCAAAATATTTTAGCATACCCTTAAGCCCAAAGACCTGAGCCAAAACCATAATAATTTTATGGTATTATTACTTTCTACTAGGGCACCCATTGTGAAAGGTTGTTAAGTTATAACAAATGTCTTTTTTCATGGTTATTAAATAGTTTACTAATGCTTTTAAGCAGTGCTTCACAACTTTTTTTGGCTGGTGACCCCTTAAAATGACGCATTGTCTGTGTGCGACCTCCTCCTCAGAGGTTCAATATATCTTTGAGTTGTGAGTAGTTCAACTAAAGACTGATTTCTCTAAACCTCTTGATAGTTTCATCTGAATAACTGTTGGAGGCCTGAAGAGGTAAAACTGTCCAGTATTTCACATGAAAGAAGCACAGATTACAGAAAAGTCAGAAAAAGTCATCTGAATTTGATAAGCAGAACAATATTGTTCTTCTTCTGTTAATCATCTCTAGACCCCTGAGGTTTGTTCTGTGACCTCCTGGAGGGGCTCCAAACCCCAGGTTGGGAACCACTGCTTTAAAGTTCAGTTGTAAGCTGTTAATAAGAACAAATTTTGGGTTTCCAAGTTGTGGAAAATCCCTTTGGCTTCTGTTTATCATTTCTACTTGGTAATAATGCAGTAATAAATGTTGCTAATACATTAATAAATGCTCATGTGTTTCTCACTTTCTATTAAACCATCACCTCTGCAGTTAAAAACAGTAATGAGTTGTTAATAAATAGATTTTGTCGAATGGTCCAACCAGTCAAGATTTTCCACAACTTGGCAACTCAAAATGTAATCTAATTAAAGATTTAGTAAATGATTTATGAACTGTTTATAAAGCGGAGCAGTAATATTGATATTATGGAGTTTCATGCAGAGCTTGTGTCCCGTGATGAACTCTGAGATGTAGTTTTTTACTTTCACATGAAATAACCAGATTAAAGTGTTGTTCAAGTTTGTCCTGACGGTGGCACTAAATGAAAGGTTAAAGGGATTAACAAAATCATCAGGATTCATCGTCTGGGAACCGTGAAAATCCCCAGAACATTTCATGGACGTCTGACAGGTAGATGTTGAGATAAAAGTGTTGGATGCAACAACAGTGTTTCCATCCTTTCTTCTCGCAGGAAAAATAAATAAAAACATTTGAATTCTCCATCCTCATACAATTTACATACAGTGACTCAGAGCTGAACACATTTACATCTAATCTATTATCTCTCTGTCTCTGAATTCTCTGTAGAAATGTCCCTTTGATCACCTCAGAGATCTCTGAACTCGCAGGTTTGAAACTTCTTCAGGTTAATAAATAAAGATTGATGGTGTGAGACTGTTAAAGCAACCGACTGTTTAGTTTTGTAAATATTTGAAGCTCATCCAGGCTCATGCTTCAACAGTCCCATAACATCTTGCATAATGGATAAAAAGTAATTTCCTTTATCCATTCTGCCTGTTTGAACTTGTATTTAATTAAATCCAGAGTCTCACACTGCAGGCCGACAGAGGCACCGCTTTTGGGAATATTGCAAATAAATGTTTATAGTCTTTTTCCACCACTCACTGTCTGCAGCCACACACAGGTGGAGAGTAACAAAACATTTACTGTGATTCAGTGCAGTTTAAATGTTCTGGTATTTTACTGGAACTTTATTATTTTCTCTTTTCATTTCAATATATCTGACTGTGAGTTACACATACATCATTCTTTCTTTAGTTCTTCTTTATTTCCATGATCCTGCTGATCCGAAAGCTTGAAAATCCCCCAAAACTGCAGATACTTACGAGGTTTTCACTGACAATGAAATTATAGTCTTGAGATAAATGTGAGTTTAATAATAAATGTGAGCACAATGTACAAAATTACAAAAAGGCAACTTTTATTAAATGTTTACAATCAACAATTAGTGTGGTTCACTTGATATTATCAAATATCATTGTTTATTCAATATTTCTGTTTTTAGCTGCATTTAACAAACAGCATTTCCCATGAGCCCACAGACCATCGCAGGTTAAACGTCCCGCCTCCACAGGTGAGTTCAGACGTCTCTGTAATAACAGCAGGACGGAGCGGACTGAATGGTGTAGAAGCAGACATTACAGCAGACATTACAGTTAAAAGTTGAAAAGACGACATTAGAAGAGAACTTGAACTTGGGAGCTGTAGTTTTGGTAAAACTTTCACAAAATAGTTACAGCGGAACAAGTGAGGAACGAATCAGGAACGACATGATAACTGATTAATCCCCAGTGGTGGAGGAAGTATTCAAATCCTTTATTATAGTACAAGTACTAATACCACACTGTCCTGCATTGAAAATGTTACTTAAGTAAAAGTATGTAAGAATAATCAGGAAAAAGTACTTAAAGTATTCAAAGTAAAAGTACTCGGTGCAGTAAAACGTCCCTGTGGCTGCTGTGCTGTTATATATTCTATCATCAGATTATTATTCCTCGTGCATTAATGTAAAGCAGGATGTTGCTGCTGCAGCTGGTGGAGCTGGAGCTCATGTTGAACCGGTTTGTATCGGACTGCAACTGATGATGCTTTTCATTCTGGATCCACCTGCTGATTCTTTTCTCCATCAATCGATTGAGTGTTTGGTTTGTAAAACTTGTGAAAAAAGTGAGAAATGCCGTCACAACGACCCAGAGCCCAAAGTGACGCCTTCACAATGTTGTTGTGTCTAACCGACAGTCCGAACCTCAACATTATTAACCAAACATTATAATTATTACAATCATTCAAAGGAAAAGCAGCACAGTTAATGCTGCTAGTTAATCTACCAGTTAATCGTGAAGCCCTAAAAAGCTGCAAACAACACCCTTCGTCCCCAAAGACTGCAGAGAAGCAGCAACAATATGCTCTGACTCCAGCATCGGCTCGCTCTTTTCAGGTTAATAAATAAGACTCTCTGAGTCTCTCGCGGCGTTTGCAGTCACACCTGAATTCTCTTCAGTGTGTCCTTGAGTCTGCAGCTTATTTACATCACACTCTTCTTAAGTATCAGTCCTTATGAGTTTATTTCACTTCTAACACTGCCTTAATTTTATTTTACTACATTATGAATGCGGCACTTTTACTCCACTACTGTGCTATTGCTGCCTTTACTTGAGTAAATTATCTAAATCCCTCCTTACTGTTGTTGGTCGCCTTGTTGGGTACGATGCCCCCTCCAACTCTCAGCAGCCATCACAAAACATAAAAATAAATAAATAAAATGAACAGCAGTTTGCAGTGAAAATAACCTGCGAATCAATTCCACGCTCAGCAGATTCCTCCTGGTTGTGTTTTTCCAATTAAGTGTCTGGATGGGTGTATGCAGGGGGGAGGTGTCTGAGAAGAGGTAAGTTGTTTATTTTGGCCAGTAAATGACATTTATGCAAATTCCCTCAGGATGGATTGCTGACAAAGGTGCATGGTGTGTCGAAGCAGACATTTTTACAATCAGTTTGCTCCTCTGGACCTCAATATAGAGGCTGGATTAAGTGTCGGAGCAGCTGCGGTGCTGAGTCTTCAACTGTATGACACCAGGAGCTGAATGAACCACATGATGTGCAAGTTAGAGACTGTGATGAAATAACCGTGTTCATCAGAAAAGCCTCAAGTTCTAAAACCTAAGGCACAAAATAGGTTTGTCAGTGCTTTCTGTAAAGTCACATGCTTTGTAGAACCAACGTCCACCTTGACCTCCTCCCTAATGAGTCAGACCAGATTTCACCTCCCATGTGAGGACAGTGACAGAGGTTAATGACAGTAAAATGTCATTAAAACAAATGTGTGGACTGCTGCTGTTGTTAGCCTGATAGCCATGCTGCAGAGCTGCAGAGTCTGCTGGCAATTGTTGGTTTTGGAAAGTTACAAAAATTGTAGCACACAGATTCTGACGTCAGAAAGGTGCGGGGGTTTCAGGCGCTGTTCGACGATCTGACAAACAGTTGGTTTGAAGCATGATGAAGCCCTAATAATGTCACACTACCCTTTGCTACTGAGAGAGCCTGAGAGACAAAACCCAGGACAAAAAAAGTTAGTAAATCGCTTGCGCCACCACTGGCTTCTGCTTGTTAAGTTTATTTCTCTGAGCACATGGTAATAACTGAACTGAACTCCTCTCTTTTCTTCATTATGGTGGTTGGACAGTAAAAGGACGATGTTTACAGAGATTTCAGTATGAAAATGAACCTGAAACAATAAAAGTGAGGGTAACAAAAATGGGATTTTGAAAATTGAGGGGATATGTTCCCAGGTAATAATACATTTGTGAATCTGTCAGAAGTTTTTCTGCCCCCTAGTGGCCAAAGAAACGATTAATGCAGCTTTAAGGTTATGAAATGTTGTGAGGGGTATTTACTCTCAGAAACAGCTGGTGAACCTGAATGTTTTTAAAGAGAATGAGATTAAAAAAGAGAAACAGAGCGATGGCAGTCAGATGGCTTGTTAATCCTCTCAGTGACCAGCCGCTGATTTCTATAAGCTGCAGAGGAGCTGTGTGTATGCATGAATATCAGTCCATCTGTCTGTCTGTTGGCCTGTCGACACACTATAACTGTCAAAGTGTGTCTGTGTGTGTTTGCATCCAACACCCCAGCTCATCCCCACTTTTTCCTGATTTCCCCTCGGTGAAGAACTGTGGCTGTGTGCTGACCTGCAGCTCATTATACCCTCTGTTGAACCTCCTCTTCATTCTTCCCTCTCCTAATCTAATGGGACGTTCTGTCTGTCTATCTGTCTCCGCCAGCCATCCGTATCAGGGTTCCACCAAAATGACTTTCTGAATGCCAATGCCAGTATTTTCATTATCTTAAGCCATTATCTTCGACTGGTTTTATGCCAAAAGTTCCCCCAAATTACAAATATGATTCTCTGAGAATTTTTATTCTTGTCGAAGTAGAGAAGGCCTCTGAATCTGAATTTAAATCATAATATATGTATCAGTGTAACTCGGGGGCTTGTGCAAGGACATTTAAGGTCTGGGTGGAGGAAGTTAAATAGAATCAGTGTGACACAAACAAATGCAAACTAACGATGCAAACTAAATGTTGCCTGCTGTGGGTCGATAGGAAAGAAACAGACTGTGTGGATGGTTTTAATTGGTTCCACATAACTTTTATTAGCTTTAAAAAGGTCAGTGGGAGTTGCACACACACTGCACAGAGATTATAAACATTTAATAGTATGTGATGGTTTTGGCCTAATTAGGGTCATTAAATTTATGGTCAGACCTACACATGGGCTTCAGTGGATCACATGCACGTAATTTGGGCTGCAACTATCGATTATTTTTATGATCAATTCCACTGAATACTTAAGATGTCTTGCATTCCAAACCCGTACCTCACCAAACCTTACCAAACAAACGTCACCAAAAGTCCCAACTTTTGCATAAAGGAACTACATAAACCACAAATGTTGACCTGCTGGTGCCGCTAGATGAAAGGTCAGGGGATCACCAAAGTCATTAGGAGTCATCCTCTGTGGACCATGAATGTTTCTACAAATTTTCACCTTAATTCATCCAGTAGTTCATCCAAAGTGGTGGACCGACCGAACAACAAAAACATAAAAATGTTTAATAGTGCAGCTTTAGGTATTAGACATAAATAGTGTCAACAGCCGGCTAGCAAAGATACAGAAACATAAATCAAAGACAAGAAGATGTTGCAGTACCTTGTTGTGGCCAGCAGAGGGTAATACACCAGCAGTTCCTTTAATGCCTTATTAAAGTGTAATTTTCTTCTGTCAATCATTTTATTTTGCAGATGGCTCTGCATTTATACAACTGCGTCTCAGTTATGTCTTTCTGCTTCAGGGCACGATGTGTGGAGTTTGACAGCTTAACCTGCCACATAATAAGCTAGTTGTGTAGTGACGCAAGCGCTGTGGTGTCCATGTAACTCCAGCAATCAATCCAGCCACGCAGACTACCTTCAGAGAGCGGAGCGGCACAACAGGCCCGTGCTTGTACTTCAAATCACTGAAGCCATAATTTCATTTCACACCTGCTCCTGCTTTCATGGTATACAGATGAGCTCTTTCTCAGGTGGAAAGGGACTTGAACGGCTTCAGCACCTGCTGCCCCATCTCGTCTCAGCTCCAACTCGACTCATTTATTCAGCTCCACAAGAGGAAAACTTGTGCTTGAGAATAGGGGTGATCCCTGAGGGACCAGCATCAGCTCAGGATGGACCGAGATATCAGTAAGCTGGAAACACTCCACCGATACTGGTCTGTTTTAATTAACAGGAGTGGAAGAAGTATTCAGAGCCTTATGCTACTAAGGTCAGATAGCAGCTGACTGAGGGTGTTCACTCTTCCATTTAAACCAATCAGATATTGCCACGATCTCTTTGAGCCAATCATCTCGTTGCTGTCAAAGTTTAAAACTGTTCCTTTCTCTGCTGCTGTCAGCTGTCATTTCAGTGTCAGATCGACGCAAACCTCCTCCACACCATTCACCTCCGGTTTTCATCACAACCAGTCTTCCCAGTTGGTCCAACCGGTGAGCTCATCAGAAGTCTTACTGTAGTGCAAACATTTGCAAGTCAAAGTATTCAACCGTCACTGAAATTCACTCTAATTTGGTTTTGTTTGCCAATAGTGACTCTTTTTATTTGAAATGGGCGTCAAAGATAATTGACGCTTTGACTTGCTGTCTGCAATGTGTTTCAGCTGCAAATGTCTGCTTTAGGTGCACCAAATCTATCTGCTGTCCGAGGTTTTTTATAATGATTATATCAATGACTTGCATTTTTTCTCGAAAATCATCTGAAGGTTGTTGCTGATCCAGCAAGTATCTTCAGCAGGAGGAGAAATCTGGATCTTGTGAAAAAATTCTTTAAGGGAAACAAATCATGAGAAGAAGGAAAATGACAAGTGAGATGAATGACAGGATGGATTCATCAGTCAGCAGCATGGATCGATAGATGGATGGAGGCGCAGGAGTGGAACGTGTGAAAACTACATTATAGTAAAACAGAGTGTGTTAACTCCTTAGAGATGATGGACAAAACTCGGAGACTGCACAGGAAACGAAGTAAGCAGATCCTAATTACAACAGCTTTTACACAGCTGAGACAGCTGCAAACCAGCACAATGTAAAACACACTGTCAGTGGCGACCTCTTAAATCCCACGCTGGTAGTTTGTCCCAAAGACGACCTGCCTCGTGTCCTGTGATCCTCTCACAGACATGAACCTGCCATCGAAAGTAAATAAAGGTGCTGAGATAAAGGAGAGTTATTTTCCCACAACACAAAGAACCAACCTCAGGTCGATCACACCTCCTTCACAGCTGATGCACTGAAAGCTTTGCTCTCTCAGAGATTTATTTGATTTGGAATGAATAGATGTATTACAGCGTTGTTGCTCTGGTGATTTGATGTGTGGCTGGTTCTGCACTGGAGTCAACATCTAGTACTGTTTTTGTTTTGTTTTTTTGTGGTGAAGCTCAGTACTCATATTTGCAGATAATATACTTTTTCAGGGCAGAAGTATTTTTCAAGTCCTGAGGACAAAGATCTGTAACTGGAACAACACATTGCATGTATGATAAGATCAGTAGAAAAAGTATTCAGAGCCTTTACCGAAGTAAAAGTAGTAATACTGCACTGTGAAAATACTTAATTACAAGCAAAAGTCCTATAGTCAAGACCTACTTAAGTAATGAAGTATTATCAGCAAAATGTATCAAAAGTAAAAGTACTCATTATGCAAAAAAAAGGCATATTCAGTGGTGTTTTATTTTATATATTATACATGCATATATATATGATTGTGTCCTGCAAACCTCGTTTTCTTAAAATGAAAGAAACTAAATATCTGTTGTTGCATTTTTGTTTTTAATTAAAATAAAACTTCCTCTAGAAAGGAATTCCTGTGGATTTAAACAAGAAAGAAAAAAGCAGTTTGCTTCACTAGAATTGAGAAAATACTTGTATCTCGTTTGCTGAATCTGTAAACAAACAGAAATGTAAAAACAACTAGTTGTGGTTTTACCAGAAGTTACATGCTGGTCACTTCTTGGCAAACAAAGATACTGTGACTTCTGGGAGTCTTGTTGTCACCAGGACGTGAGGCAACCAGTGCACAGAAGTACTGGGCGGATGGATAAACTGTTGCTTGATCAATCAATTGATCTTCTCATTTCACTCTCAGCAAGAACAAGCGTTTTTCCCAAAATGTTGAGCCTTTCCTTTAAATTCAATTAGCACATTCCTGCTCTGAAGAGGATCAACCCTTTCAACGTCACTGACAGTATGAACTTGGAGCGTCTAGAGGACGTTAGCAGGACTAGACCGTTAATCTTATTTGTTGGCATACGGTATGTTTTGCATCAACCACTTAGTCTTCTTGAAATGTCTGCAAAACTTGCATGAACAAAATGTGAAATTGGTTATTTTCAGATCACATACACATCCGTGTGTGTGTGTGTGTGTGTGTGTGTGTGTGTGTCTGTACTTGTACTTGCTACATAGTGAGGATATTTTTGGAAAGTGAGGACATTTTGGCCGGTCCTCACAACTTCAAAGGGCTGTTTGAAGGTTAAGACTTGGTTTTAAGGGTTAGGTTAGAATTAGGTTATGGTTAGGGTAAAGGGCTAGGGAATGCAGTATGTCATTGACGGTCCTCACAAAGATAGAAGTACAAGGTTGTGTGTGTGTGTGTGTGTGTGTGTGTTTTGAAGCTCAGACAGCAAGGCTAAAGTTGTAAAACTGCAGTCTCCACTTGGTGCACAGAGAAAGTTGGCCATTACAGTAGAGGCAGATGTGATTGATGGCTGCAGCTCTGGAGAGAGGGAGAGGGGAAAGTGACAGACGAGGCACCGACAGCAGGAACTAGAAGGCAGATAGATCGTCCGTCTGCTCTCCCTTCAGTCTCTCTTTACTCCCAGAGCTCTGCAGATGTAGAGGCTCACCTAAAGCTGATGGCACACCAATCAGATATTCTCCAACAACAGGAAACAGTCTAATGTTGGCAGTTTTCTTAGGATGTGTTTTTAAAACTAACTACCCATGGCACACTGATCAAACAAATCCAAATAAAATTGTTGACCAAAGCCTTTGTCTTAGTGGTAGAGCGTCCACCAGTCGTCCACCAATCGGTGTGTAAGTGTGTGTGAATGATTAGTTAGTTTCTTTGGCCTGATGAGCAGTTAGCATCTGCCATCAGTGTGTGAATGGGGTGAGTGTGATTTGAAGTATGTGAAGCGCTTTGAAGACTAGAAAGGCGCTATACAAGTACAGTCCATTTACCATCAAGAAAATAAAGTGAAATAAAAAAGTACAAGGTGTTAAATATTGAGAATATGACAACGTAGCTGGGACAGTTTCAGGGGGAAAATCTCAGAATAAGGTCAAAACCTTATGAGGAAAAAGGTTGTAATATTTGGAGACAAAAATCTTAATATTTCCAGAATAAAGTTACGGAGGTGAAAAACCCACAAAGACCTGATCCGGGACCCAGACTGGTTACAAATTGCACTGAGTCTAATTGGGTCACTTGGGGTCTTGTTTAAAGGAGTTCAGGATTTTGGGAAACACGCTTATTCGCTTTATTGCCAAGAGTTAGATGAGAAAATTGATACCACTCTAACATCTGCATGTGAAATATGTAGCTGGAGCCAGCAGCTGTATACTGGTCTGAGCAAAGTGACACTGTAGTTGAAACCCAAGTCTTTGTACAGTATGGACAGTCAGGAAATGCAAAAACATGGACATGTAATCAATCTACCCAAATCAATCATAACAGACAACATTTTGTTCTTGATCTACTATGACTTTATTCTCGTAATATGAGATATTAGAAACGATATTAGACGACAAATAAATCTGATTGACAAGAGCTGTGACACTGTTTACAAAAAAAGGTTTGTAAACTTTTGAAGTAAAAGGCCTGGACTGGCCGTCCACCTCAAGGTGTAATTGTCAGTCTTTACAGCTTGAGCACTTGGTGTGGAAGTTAGTATGCTTTTCTGTATGCTTTTCTTGTAAAATTACAATTTTTTTCTCATAAAATTGTGACTTTATTTTCAAAATATTCAGACTTTTTCTTGTAATATTATAACTTTTTTGTCATAAAATTACGTATTTTTCCTTTAAATATTTCAACTTTATTCTCAAAATCTACCTTTTTCCTTAACAGTGGCCACTGATACCAACATGTCTTTGGTATCAGTGTTGAAAGCATCAGTCGAACCCTGAATGTTGCTGTGAGTCTCTGCAGCATTCATGGAAACCCTTACTTGAAAAAGTCTCAGCTCATTCTTGAGCCTTTGAGCTTCAATTGAAATTCACAGGGACCATTACCGCCCGGGGGCCTCGTCCAATTCAGAATCCATGCACCCCGCCGGGACCCCAGCATGAAGCCGGGCCATCCTTCTTTTCGGAGGGCACCTCTGTCATATGTCAGGATTAGTCAGGCGCTGAGGTGGACCTTGTTATTGAAAAGCTCACCTGTCTCGTTCACCTCTCTCTCTACTACCTGATCTCCAGGAGAGAGAAATGTCCAATTTCCGTGATATTTTACTTTGTAATGAAAGTGTCAAGGGGATGTGAAAAGGGGGCGATGCACCATAAATCCCTTCCTTGGGAAAACAGGGTGGCGTGCACACGCGTCTGAGCCGGTCCGACTGCTCAGTGAGTCGATGTTTAATTCACAGTCTGTCTGCGTTCACCTCTGGCTTTTGACGTACATGAAGAAGGTCCTTCAACTGGCAGGTAGAGGAAGACAGACAGTCCATGATGTTTCTGTTTTTTCTGCCTTCAACTAGAAGTTCTGTTCATACAATTATTCTAATCCCTCTACAGCAGGATTTCATAAAAAGGAAAGGCTAAAGGAATTGGTATTTACTGGGTATCGGGATTAGAAAAGGAGTGTGTAATTTGAAGTGGGCACTGAGTGTGCAACAGTAGTTACTCTTAGCACTAACTGTTAACTAGATAGTTACTGAATTACTGTTTCTTCAGTGTAACTTGTTCTAGAGGTCTTCACCGGTCCACTCACTTCCTAGGAACCAAGACCTGATCCAGGACCCAGACTGGTTACAAATTGTACTGAGTCTAATCGGGTCAGTTACGGGTCAGAGTTCAGCATTTTGGGAAACATGCTTAGTTGCTTTATTGCCAATTGAGTTAGATGAGATAATTGATACCACTCTAACATCTGCATGTGAAATATGTAGCTGGAGCCAGCAGCCAGTTAGCTTAGCTTAGCATAAAGACTGGAAACAGAGGGAAACAGTTATCCTGGCTCTGTCTAATTTTGTGTTGCGAACACACCCGTGGAGACATGGGCAGATGCTGAAAATGTTGCAGATACGGAACGTATCATTTGAAGTTAAGGCGTAAGAACCTACATGGCATCATGCTCTACAATCTGATGCTGGGGTTGATCACAGCCAAGAGACAGACTCATCCCATTTTATCAAAGCTGGATGGCTGAAATGGTGTTCATCATACATACAGAAACTGAAACTTTTAGACAAACTGTGTAGCACTTTCAGTGTTGGCAGCGTGTGTCCAGCTGTTGTATATTATAATTTCATCGTGTCTTTGGCTTCTTTTTAATGTTTGTTCATTGAAAAAAGTTCTCAAAATAAAGTATCTGGCAGAGAACTGCTGAACTTTGAAAAGAATGAACCTTTTAGCCAAAATGCAAAGTGCTTTATAATTTGCTGCTATTCACATCAAAAACGAACTGTGTTGATTGGCCCATGGCCTGCCTTTTCATCAAATTTCATTGAAACCTGTTAAGTTGTAGATGCATCCTGCTAACTGAAAACAAGGAAATCGATCAGGACTAAAAACAGAACCTTGATGGAGATAATGACACAGCAACCCTCCCCTGCCTTTTGTGCAATGCATGCTGGGATACCGTAGGTCTCCAGCTCCCCCCCGTGACCATGAACAGCAGAAAGCAGGTAAATCTCTGCTCTGCTCCGTAATGACACTGTCTCAGCTGTCCTGGCGTGTTTCCAGCAGACGGCCGATTGGTCAATTTCAATTACAGCCTTCCTTATCAGCCTCCAGAGAGCCGGATCTCTGCTGCTGATTGGACGGGACGTGGCTTCATCAGCTGATGGGAAACACAATCAGTCCTCACTTTCTACCAGTGTTCATCTCTGCTTTTGTGACGTGTCAGTGTGAAACCAGACTGGAAGCAGTGAAATATGAGCAGAAATAAAGTGAGAAAGAGTGAGAGAAGTGAGAATAGGAACATGTTTGTTTCAATGAACGATCAATAGCTAATCCTGAGCTTAATCTGGTGTCTTTGGTTCACAGCGTATCTGTCCTCCCTCCCTGCTGCCGGCTGCTTCCTTATGAAGAGAGCAACATTGTTTGTGTCTCACAAAAAGCTCCAGTGATTTAGGAGCTAATGTCTCCACCAGAGGAGTGTCTGCACACAGAGAGGAAGAGAGAGAGACGGCTTACCTCAGACTGAGCGAGAGGTAGACGTCTGAAGAAAAGATGATAACCACACAGAGGCTGTTAAAGTTTCTCACACTGTGAGCAAGCTGAGTACGTCACCGTCTGCCTGGTGGTCTAACTGGACGGCGTGTCAACATCACAAATTATTTTACAAAACTCAAGGTCCACTTAGTGGCTTCCTCTGGAGCTGTCAACCATATCACACTGTATTCATCAGCAGATAGAATTGCTCAGTTGTCCCTGAGATGGATCTATTGACACGATTTCATCCAAAGCACTTTAGGGCTTCTCGTCCATAGTAGTTTTGTAGTTACAATAAGTCAGTGCAGCACTTCTTATCGAAGGCCTCTCCTTCATCTACTGTGGCTGGAAAGATGATGTTTTAATAATATTGGGCAGCAGAGTGCAGCTCTCTTCTCTGTTCTTTGACAGCAATCAGTAGATTTCTCTTTCGCTCCCATTTTCAAAACTTGTCATACATATAGCATGGCCACTTTGTTGGAAAGTGGCTCTGCTATATGTTGGATAATATCCTTCAAGTTCTGCGGGGGCTAAGAAGGGAGGGTGGTTTGCCTCCATTACAATAATGGAACGTACAACTTGTCAGGTATTATCCCTTAAATATTCTAAGACACATTGTTCATAGAAACTGAAACCTTCTGGATTTTAACGAAGACAAAAAGTGATTACCTGGTGAGCGTACAAAAAACATGAAAACGTACCTGTGAAGCAGTTACGTTATCGTAACTTGGTTTCGCTACCAACGCTCTCTTCAAAATTCAATTGTCAAACTTTTTAGCTGTTGTTAAAGACACGTCTGAACTAACTACAGACACTCGACTCGCTCATGGACTCATCTGTGGGCTCATGGGAAATGATGTTCTTTAGGCTGCTAAATACAGAAACATTGTATTAACAACATTAGATCGTTTTTGATTTTTTTAATTACTATCCTTATGTAGACATATGGAGTGAAACACCCAACATACTCTTGAGAAAGACTTTGTTCCTAGGCTGAAGTTTTAGCTGTTAGTGTTTCACTTCAGCTCTTTATTGATTATTCTGATTAATCACGTAATCAGATAAGAATACTGGACCTGGTCTCTTATGAAACCAACTGCAGCGTCAGCTCTTTATACAATTATTACAGATTATTGATTGATTATTGTCTGTCTGCTATATAATAGTTCCGTGGATTAAATGCAGCTTTGTGGCAGAGGATTTGAATCAAAAGATTTTTATTATTCAAATTACTCGACTACATCGATTCATTGTTTTTCAAATTCTTTCTTTCTGCTACATCTGCGCACATGCCTATCCACCACCTCGTCCTCCACAACCTCTCTGACTGCCTCGCTACATAAAAGGCCTCACTACTTCCTGCATCAACACTGAATGCTGACAATGGACATAAATCGTGAGGTGCAGATTCATCCAATAAAAACATAATTCCTGGATACCGAGCTGTTTCTTTCACATATATGCATGGACACTCAGATTCACTCAGACATTCTCCCACACATGTATCTCCACCTCTCATATTATCTTTGAGTTGGTCTCTCCTCAGATCCAATCCAGAGTCAATGCTCCAGTGCTCAGACTCATCCCCCGGTCTCCTCCGTCACCCTGCCGCTTCAGTCCGTCTGCAGCTCGGAGGAATAACTCACCCACCGATCCACAGTAATATCAGGCTGGCTATCGATTAGAGAGCCGGCCGGGGAGAGATCGACTTCTTCAAACACAGACAGAGATGGAGTTGTTTTATGTGGATGTGTTGGAGGGGCACTTGAGCGCTGCAGTGGTGAACCGTAGAGTAGATGTTAAATGAACCGCGCTGAGGTCCCATCGTCATGTGGTGGATCACTTATTGATATGCCTCTTATATGTTCTGTGTGGTTCTCTTACTTTATTAAAGACAACACTTTTGGGTTAACAAACAAAGTCAAGGTTTAATCAGTCAGGTTTTAACTGGCTCTTTCTGTTTCCCCTGTTAAGGTCAATTGTTTTTCACAGTAAATAAATGCTGGACAGTTGGGGTTAGGTCAGTGTATTGTATAATATACCACTAGTCTGACAAAGACTGACAGGTCTGAAGGCTGTCACCTCTAACCCATTTGATTTGGTTCATTTGAGTTAGTGTGAAGGCTGTTAACCGAACTCTGTGTGAACATGAAGAAGTCCAGAACTAAAAGCCAACAGTGGATCCTTATTTGGCCAAAGGATAAACAACATGATCAATACTCAAGCCAAGTTTGTGTTAAAGATCTAAAAGAGCAAAGTTTTCTGGTGTCTAATGACCATCGCGGCCTTATAAGGACATTTGCATAACTACTATGGATGTTTAAGAGAACAGGATACCATGTTCCAAGATGTTGTAATGTTATGTTCACGAACGAGCCGATTCTTTTCAGCTCTTTGGTACGAACGAAGGGAACCGAATCGTACTTGGTGAGAGCCGTTCTTTTTATTGTTGTGCCCAAATTTCACTGCCTGCCCTAAATCCACTCCCCTTTAGGTGAACAATGCACCAGTAATGTTACCACTCTAGTCACAGACTGTCTGCTACTCACAGTGCAATAGTGGGTCGACTCGATTACTATCCCAGTGTATGCTGGTGTCGCATCTGCTGAGCTGAGTTAAAAGGTTTTCTAATATTAAGTGTTGCATGTATTGCATTCAAGGCAAGGCAACTTTATTTACATAACACATTTCATACAGAGGGTGAATTCAAAGTAATAAATTCACTGACGAAGCAGAGGGACATGGCGTCACCATGTGTAATGTTTACAAAGCAGATCATTGACATGAGGAATGGCAATACGAGTAATTAAGTGCTGGTAAAGCTTGTCCACACATGCAAAATTGAATTATATTGGTGGGATGTCTAAGTTTGAATCTGATCCAAATTTTATCATTAATCTAGTGATTATTTCGCAGATAAATAGTAACCCCCGCCCCCTAAAAACAAGAAAAAAGAACGATGAGCAGTTGGCCTTTTGAAAGGAACAGAGCAGTAAGATCCAGCTCCCTTCAAAGAGCTGTAACTCTCATCACTAAGATGTCGCGCCATTCATTCCAGATAAAGTTGCTCACCTAACACACCCCCCAAAGAAATTCTTCAGGCTTCCATGTTTGTGGACCCATAGAGCATTAGTGTACTTCTCGTGCCAGACTGACACCATCAGTCGTCCGGGTCACCAAGGCGTTGGACTCTGACACAGAGACCGCTGTTTGTTTCCCATTTCCTGTACCATAGTCATAGGTTTCATTTAACCATGACAACAACAATCATCTATCTTAACTTTTACACGCCTTCATCTCATCACGCCTGGATTACTGCAACAGCATTTTTACTTGCCTGAACCAAAAATCTATTGATCGACTCCAGACAGAACTCAGCTGCTAGGCTTTTAACCAAAACCAAGAAACATGACCGCAGTACTCCTGTTTTAGCCTCTTTACACTGGCTCCCATTATGCTTTTGAATAGATTTTAAGATTTTACTGGTTACTTTTAAGGCTCTTCATGGCCTCTCTCTCTGCTATATCTCTGACCTCTCACGCACCGGTACGTACTTTGAGATCCTCGGGCAGAGGTCTTTAATCTGTTCCAGTGGCCCGGCTGAAAACTAAATGGGACAGAGCGTTTGCAATCAGGGCCCCGAGGCTCTGGAACAATCTGCCCGAGGAAATCAGGTCGGCTGAGTCAGTGATCTTCTTTAAGTCCCTTCTTAAATCATACTTTTATCGGAGAGCCCTTCCTGATTTGAGTTGTTTTCATCTTCTTTGAACTGTCTTTTACTTCCTTTAAAAATGCTTTTCTTTTCTTAATCTTGTCTTTTCCTACACTGTATTGGATTTTGTACACCAAATTGTTTTTATCTGTTTTCTGATTTCATGACTTCTTTTATTTTGCTGCCTTTGTGAAGCACTTTGTAACATGGATTTTGAAAAGTACTAAAGACTATTATTAGTAGTAATATTATTATTATTACTGTATGTGGCCACTACACCAAAATTGCCATTCACTTTATGTCAAAAACTCCAAAATATCTCTTTAAATAATATAGTTCATTTAGATAAACTCCTCTCTGGTCACCTGTCACTACATGTTTGTATGTTGTCACTTGACTTGACTCTTTGAATCAGTTCGCCTGAATTAAACTGAACTCCTCACAAAGATAGACGCACACATGCACATGCACTCCACAGGTTGCACGGTAAGTTTCAGATGAAACTTTTGCTTCAATCGTGTTCAATCAGGATCACACTCGGCCTGATTGAATGTCATCTTTGTCGAATCCTGAGGCTTCATTAACCTTGGTCGGGCGTAAGCACAAAAACGAATCAGTGGAACTTGTCATCCTCCGCCGTCCGTCACCTTCCCTCTTTACATCTCCACAGAGTACAGAAGATGTGTGATTGTTTTCAAGGCAGAAACACACATACACACAGCTCACACAGCTGACACTCATACTTCATGTCAGGCATCCTTCAAAAAACAGAGAGAGTGTGTGTGTGTGTGTGTGTGTTTGTATCCTTCCCCCTCCCATTTCACCTTGTTTAGATTAGACCTTCCAATGCCACGGGGGCAAAATTAATCAAATTAGGGCTGTGATGTCCGATGGACCAATGACCTCCACTTTGTCTACAGACACACACACACAAATATATACTCTCTGCTTGCATACAGTACAAACACACACACCTCCCCCCCATCTCCTTCTCTCTCTAAACTAAATCAAGCCCCACTCTGATTATTAGCTCAACCAATTGAAGCTGGAGTGAAGGGAATGGCATAGACTGTATTTCAAGAGCTTGGCAGCATTCAGAGTTTTATTTACTCTGAGCAGTGTGACAGGTAATATTTAACCACTATATTCATTTATAAACCTTGGTCGTATTTTCCTCACTCACTTTATTGCTGACATTTGTGGACAGAGGATTGGACTTTAGTAGGGCAGCGACACAAACGCTCAGATGATCTTACAAAAAAAACAAAAACAGTTTCAGCATATTAGCTACACCAAGTTAAAATAAAGGTTTGTTGTAAATGTAAAAATCACTTTGCAGAGCTCCTGTAACTATGACCCTCTGTAGTTAACGTAGTATGGAGCACAGGTTTTCAATGCAATAAACTGAAATTGACATGGTTGGGTTCACTCATGTATTTACTTTGTTTCATACAACTTGGGTCTTATTTTAGTAGTTTTGTACATCATTTCTATGAGTTATAATAACATTGTACAAACCATGTTAAAGAATGAGGCTGAAATTATTCTATATTTTATTTTTGGCATGAAAACACCCAAACCAACAATGTATTAGTCTGTCTCTCAGTACTTTCTGACTTCCTGTCTGTGGTGCTCAGCTCCAAGCCCATTGGTTCTTAGAAGACACCTCACAAATACATAGTTTCATTTTTAAAAAAGGCTCAGTAATTTCCTAAAACAGCTGCTCGCTGTAGTTTTTAGCAAACAAACAGGAGGAAATAGTGCATTTGTTGGGGACTATTTTCTGCAGCAGATTAATCCACATTTGGTGTTCTAGTGCGTATTTAGGGCAGCAGGATGGTGTATGTGGGATTGAGTTAAAATAAACTACAGTGTGTGTGTTCATGGTGATGAAGGAACATCTTTTTGGACAACAATGGAGCTCTATGGCATAGAGGAATAAGATATATCAGGCTTTGGATACACACACAATACTTGTTAGTAGATACATTCATCAACTGCATCACACACTGACTGACTGATCAAAGAAGATGAGTTCAGACTTCCTGTGATGACCTTGTAGTGTTACTGACCAAAGACTGATCAGGAAGGGCAAAATGCTGGTTGACCGAGCTCAAATATGAGCAAAGAGGAGACACAAAGGGATTTATAGAAAGTAATTAGAGTAAAGAAGGAAAACCATTCAGGAGGGAGAGAGTGATTCGAGGTACTGATTGTGTGTGTGTGTGTGTGTGTGTGTGTGTGTGTGTGTGTGTGTGTGTGTGTGTGTGTGTGTGTGTGTGTGTGTGTGTGTGTTTTTCCTGTATCCCCATGTTTGTGTACTATAAGCTGATGAGCTATAAGCTGTACAGAGCTGAACACACATTATTAGACTATTTTAAAAATACAAGATTAAAGCAGACGGCCCTCCTAGTGTCCCCTAGGGTCTGCAATGTTTACTACACCCCGCAATACGCTTTGGGAAAGCGCTCTTTGAAGTAAAATTCAGCACTGCTCAGGAGGAATGTGATTTATGATAAACTGCCTATTAAATCTAATATTTCTTGGCCGGAGGCGACGATAGAGGAAAGGTCTGTGGCCACCACCATCATTAGGATTCATCCTCTGGAGACCATGAATATCCACATCAAATTTCACAGCAATCTCTTCAGCAGTTGTAGAGATGTTTTGCTCTGGACTGAAGTGTTGGACAGACAGACTGACATTTACTCTTGCAGTAAAAAAACAAAAAACACACACACGCCTAAAATAAGTCATCCTGACATGATTAAAACTCACCTGAACCCACACACACGCATGCAAATACATTGCAGACACAGACTGCTGATACTGTCTGCAGGGAATAAAGCAGTAGGAGGCGGGATGTTTGACTTCACCCACCCTGAGGTGTTGGTGTTGTTTGGGGCAGGACAGCAGGGTGCTGGGACCCAGCAAGGGGTCACAGCAGGGAAAGGTCGAGACCCTCCCGCCAACCGTACCTGACTGACGTGAATCACAGCCTCTCTGACTTCCACGAGGGATTCCCTCACACAGCACGACACAAACACAACCGCGTACAGACACCGTCGTGTTACAGAAACTACCTGATCGCCGCTGGATTTTTGATTTCCATAAGAACAAAGGTTACAGCCCACACTCAGCTGCTGCAACGCCTGAAGGAAATCATCTGCAAAAAGAAGATGCTGTATCATTTAAAAGGTCAAATGTGCAAGATGAACAATATAGTCTTTTTTTGGCAATATGCTAGTTTGTTTGTTGTTACCTGCAATTGTGTTGTTGCAGCAAATGTTAGTGTTGTGTTTCAAATGTTGGACTACGAATTTAACTATGCAGGACTGTGAGGAGCATCGCTTAGCTCACTCCTTGTGTTGGTATGGTTGTTCTTTGACAGGAAATTCACTGGATGAATTGCAATGAAATCTTGTAGATATTTATGTTTCTGAACAAATTGTAATAATGTTGATGATCCTGTGACTTTCCATCAAGCGCCATCATCTGGTCAAAATTTATATTTCTCTAATAATTTGGTTTATGACCAAATACCTGCAAAAGTAATGACATTCCCATCAACCTAAGGTGTACTTTGTGTTTAGAGCTAATTAGCTAATGTTAGCATGCTAACACACTAAACTAAGATGTTGAACATGGTGAACATTAGACCTGCTAAACATCAGCATGCTGCATTGTCATGTTGCCATGTAGAGCAGCGGCAAGGAGAGGGAGGGCGGCTGCTGCTGTCGTGAACGTGTGCAGCTCTTTCCCGCTGCATTCAGAGTTGATGACGGGTCAACGATGCTGCCTCTCAGGTTTAAGGCTGAATTGCACCGATAAACGAAAGTCCGGTTTTACTTGTCAAACAGTTGGTTTGCACTAAGGTAGTATAATGGGGTGGCACTCCCTGGACACGCCCTCTGTGTGTTAGGAAACCCACAGCAGCAAGGGGAGGACTGACAAACATCTTTTCCACTCTGAGGGGCGAAGCTGGTGAAATTCTGGTTACAATATTCAGGTTCTCAGCCCAGTGCGGTGTTTCAGCTGATCGTCAGCGAGCCGTGAAATCTTTCCACATTAATGAATCACCTCCTACGGTGCAAAGACAACGGACACACACACTTCCAGACCTCATGGGGACAATAATAAAGGGAGATGATTTCTAGGTGAGTTCCTGCAGTCTCACACCCACCCACACACACACACACACACACACACACACACACACACACACTTACAGAGTGCCACTTGCAGCAGGAAGCATCTGGTCTCACCGATGACACAGGTGGTGGAGTGTGACTCTGACCACCTGGCACTCTTTAAGTATCCTTTTATAGATGAAATGAATGACATTATGTCCGTGTGTGTGTGTGTGTGTGTGTGTGTGTGTGTGTGTGTGTGTGTGTGTGTGTGTGTGTGTGTGTGTGTGATCTCATCAAAGCTCTCACCCTGTGGAGACTCTTTATTAAAACACCTGTTGGGTTTTCTCTGTAAGATCACACCTGTCCATCATTGGCGAAAATGACCAAAGCTGCCGGGTGCAAGTGTGTGTGCTGACACATTTTCAGGGTCTGTGTGTTGTGTGTGTGTGTGTGTGTGTGTGTGTGTGTGTGTGTGTGTGTAATGGAAGCTTTTACTTATATACTTATACTAGGTAATACTACATTAACCAGAATTTGATTCGCCATACATTGTTTTTAATCTTAAACTGAAAAATTATTTGTTATTGTCATCCGGCGAGGCTTATGCTACGTTTATATGGGATGGAAGTGTTTAAGTCATTAGACATAATCCTTAAAATATAGATAGATTTCATTATATTATACCCTGTTTTTGATGCTATTGATGGTCGGCATGTTTTCAGTTGGACTTCTGCATCTCTGCCAGCCTTACCCCTTTTGGATAAGCCTGTTTTGTCTGTTTTTGACCACAAATAAACGTAAACTTTTACCTAACCTGCTTGTGTCCTGCATCTGGGGTTCAAACCTGGTTATCACCTGAGCCTTTACAGATCCGAGGTTACCCTGAAGCGGCGAGTGCAAAGTTAGCATGACTCAATTATGAGAGACGCTGGTTAAAAAATACTGTAATTTTCCTTTAAATTCATGATATTTGACATATATGTTGGAAAATGTACTACACCTTGTGATGATTTCATCCATATTGCAGAGCCCAATGCCCTTGGTGCATTTTGGGACTGGCTTGGAGGATTGAAAATAAACAAGATGACGTGAAACTGTCTTAATGAAGATCTGAGAATCTGTGTTGAGGAACACTCAGATTATTGTTTAAAATGAACTTTTAAATGTGACTTTACTGCGAGCAAAAATTCTCCTGAAAGAACTTTGACCACTTCACTACTGTAAAGATTTAGTCAAATAAAAGTTATTAGTTATTTAATATTTATTTAGAATTATTTTCATTCCTCCTTTGTGAATCAGGTAAAGAGGCTGCAGTGTTTATGAAAATAATGCAGAGAAGATGCATAATGTGGGACTTCTGCCATGACCGTTATTTTATATGACTCATCCTCAGCATTTTTCAAACCATATGTCGCAGCACTAGTGTGGCTCCATGTCAGTGTACTGTGGCGCTCCCGGGACACCCAGGGGTGCTGCTCATCGGCAGAATAAATGGATTATTGTTTGGAGAGCTGGAGGGTCCAGATGGAGCCCAGAACTGTGGAGAGTTTGGTTCTGATTATGAGAGACATGGACCGAAGACAGATGCCTGCACATATAAACTACAATGCACAACAACTTTAATGAACTAATTCCCAGTTAAGAGCAGATTATTTGTCAGATCAACAGGATGATGCTGTATTTTCTTGAGGGGACACAAAAATAATAACTAGTATATTTGTTATAAGGAAGTATTGATTAGTTTGTTTGGTTATTTAGATCCCCATTAGCTACTGCACCTACAGTAGCTACTCTATATTTTTCTTATTGTCAACAAATCCCATAAAAACAAAATCAAACTAGCAGTGAACGTATCCACTAACAAGTGTTGTGTGTGTGTCACAGCCTGATGGATCTTCTTCCTCTGAGCCACAGAGCTCCATTGTTGTCCAGAAACTATTAAAAACACATCAGTGAGCCGCACTGTTGCACTGGGTGATGTCAGCGTGTTCGTTTATTTGCAAAAGAAAAGTCTGGAGAGAAGCTATTCCTTAATTTGGCATTTATTAAAGCATTGGAGGATCGAAAGCATCTTGTACAAGGATCTTTTCTATTCAGAATACCACAGTCAGCAAGCTGTTAATCTGTAGCCATCATCCTAAAAAAGAACATCTTAACATTACACAGTTTTAAATGAGAATGTACAACTATCCGATAGGTTTCTACAGAGGTGGGGAGGAGCTGTGGTTTAGACTTAGCTCTCCCTTCGGTGGTGCACAGGCTGGTCCAGCCTCTTGGCACACGAGTCCACCCTTCGTGTGGAGACAGCGCCCTAATGGAGGACTCCTACACTTCCTCTGTTTGTAAGTTGCTAAAGTCTCTGCTTCGTTCCCCAAAACTGATACTTTTCCTCTCATGGCCATTACAATACATACTGTCCTCAGTACATGATGTTCTTTCTGATATCCCTGTTTCTTTGTATAAGTGTAAGCCTGTTTGCAACAGCTAATCAACTTTTCCCTGCAGTCAACAAGTCTGCAGGACAACACTTTGAATTGTTAAGCCTCATGCCCTGTGTGTGTGCATGTGTGTACAAAAGTTTCAACATGGTATTAATATAATAAGCAAGCAACCTTCATTTAAATAATTAATTCTCACAGTGACATCTTCCTTCATCACCATGAACACACACATTGTAGTTTATTCTGACTCAGTCCCACACACACCGTCCTGCTGCCCCAAACACTCACTACAGCACCACATGTGGATTCATCCGCCACTGAAAATAGTCCCCAACAAATGCACTGTTTCCTCCTGTTTGTTTGATAAAAACTACAGCGAGCAGCTGTTTGAGGAAATAACGGAGGCTTTTTTTTTTAAAAAAAAAATGAAACTATTTATTTGTGAGGTGTTTTTAAAGATTTATGTCTTCATTAAGAACCAATGGACTTGGAGCTGAGAGCCACAGACAGGAAGTGAGAAAGTATTGAGACTAACACATTGTTGGGATTTCTTTTCACGTTGACAATAACAAAAATATAGAATATCAGCAGCCTTAATACATCCTTTAACTTGGTATGTAGCAGTCTGTTCTCAAGTATTTAGGCAACTACATCTTAGCTAGTCGTTAATTAGTTAATAGTTAGTAGATCTACGAAAGTAAGACCAAAGTTGTAATAAACCAGAATGATCCTTTAAGTTGAGTTTTGGTGTTTCTGTTGGTACTTTGTTCCCTCTTATCTGAACAAACTCACACACATGAACACACACAAGGATATTCAGTGATGGTGGTTTATTGTGCGATGTGATGTTTGTGTAACACATTTACAAAAATGCACACACTCTGACATCCAGACAGGCCTGTGGATGGGCTGCGGTCCCACCGCCTGTGGGGCCCACATGGCCTTCAGTCCAGGGCCAACACACACACACACACACACACACACACACACACAGACCTCACCATCAGTTCCAACCTCCACCGTCTGCTCTGTCTTCGTGACTGGCCTATGAATGAGAGATACACGTGTGTGTGTGTGTGTGTGTGTGTCTCTGTGTGTGTGTGTGTGACTGTGTGTACATGCAAAGACAGTGTGTGTCTACATGTGTGCATGTTTGTGTGTTACTGTGCTCAGTTTGAAGGCAGCAGGTGCTGTTTATGTGGACTCATACAGTACAGTTAGCATGAATTCAGGTGTCTGCTCCAGCACAGGTGTGTGTGTTTGTGTGTGTGTGTGTGTGTGTGTGTGTGTGTGTGTGTGTGTGTGTGTGTGTGTGTGTGTGTGTGTGTGCATCTGTCATGGTTGGCATCAGATGACAGTGGAGGCTCCTCTGTGTCCCACTGGGAGGAAGAGTTTACCTCTGTCTGAGGTCTCACACACAAACACACTGATTTAATGAGAAAATTGAACTTAATTAATAAAAATAAATGTTTTCTGTCTGATATGTATGAAAATAACTTATTCATGGTGGTTCTTTTTCAACAAAAAAGTAGCGTATGCACATGAACATTTTTATTTATATCGCACCTTTCTAGTTCAGACGTCACAGAGTCCATCACAATAAAAGACAAAAGCAGGACATAAAATAGAGACACAATATAAAAGGGATAAATAAAATAGAGATAGAAATAAATAAAGTCTGAACAGGTGGGTCTCGAGCTGCTTTTTAAAGGTGTCCATCCAACAAGACCTGATCAAAAGACCTTGGGGACCTATTATTGACATAAGGCTGCGATAGATCTCTCATCTAGGCAGGTGTTTGACCACGCAGACCTCTAAAAATGAAGAATTTTGAATTGGATTCTGAATTCGATGGGGAGCCAGTTAGCCTGGCATCGCCAGACTAACTCATGAATATTAGTCTAGTTCATTTTCGATTTCCAAGGGGCGTTATCGACAGGCGCAGACCAAACTGCCTCTTGACGCAATCGGATAGACCTACAACCAATCAGAGCAACGAAACGTGTGACGTAGCCCCGAGCAACACATGCAAGTTGGGGCAGTGCTTGGTCTGTTTTCAAGCAGGAAAAAAATGGCGGCCTGGTCACAGACTTTCTCAAATTACAGCTAAACAGTACACTAAAATGTGTTTCTGAAAACATAACAGAATCTTGATTCATAGTTGATCAGCACTGCCTAGTTTGACAGTTTGATCTGAGTTTCATGAGCCTGGTACTTAGCACTGGATGGACCTGCAGACTGGACACAGGTCAACCAATGTGACTTCTAATCTGGACCGGTGACGCTCCTCTGTCAGTCATCGTATCAAACCCGCGCCATATTAGATGACGGCTGTGATTGGCCCGACCAGATCCAACGACGGGTGGAAATCTGTCTGAATGGGAGAGGGTCCAGACGTATCTGCCAGAGCAAATGAAACATGAGCTAAGCAGATTCGTCTGGTTACTAGGCTAGGAGCCAGTATAAAGAGATCAAGATCTGAGTCAAATGAGATCTTCTGTGGACCTGGTCTAAACGCTTGGCAGCGACATTCTGGACAACAATCAAAGGAAGTCTTGCTCAGACAGGTGAACAGGGAGTTACCTCAAAAAAGGATTTATTTAATTCTGTGTAACTGTACAGTTTATCCTCTCCTTCATGCTGCTCCTTTATGCATGCTGCCTGTTGCCGTAGCTCCGTCTCGTCGTCTGCAAAAGAGTTTCCCCTCGGGGATCAATAAAGTATTTCTGATTCTGATTCTGATTCTGACATGTGCTCCTATGTTTGTGCCCCTTTTCTAAGATACCATGACCATGAATAATATTTTCATTTCACATTTAAACATTTCTATATTTGTCTTTATTTCTTTCAAAAGAAAAGAGTAAAAAGGGGGGGGGACATAATATGTAAATGTGTGTGCACCTTCTTCCTTATCAAAACCCAAAAAAACAGAACTAAAGAAGAAAAAAATGTGTTTCACTACTAATCAGATGAAAATACTAATTTGTATTTGTTGTAATCTCTACATCTGTGTGTTCATTCATATTTTTGTTGCTGACAGGTGGAGTTTTATTGATCACAGACTGGGATTTATGTTGTTTCCAGTTCACCCAATTTAACACTCAAAGGACTCAGCAGCTTCGGTTTGGACTGATTGGACTCGGATAAATCCGTTCCTGCTGAGACGCTCCAAACAAAGCTAACAGGATCACAGACAGAAACGTGCCCCAGGAGGCAGAACTGTGATCCCCTCCCTCTAAACTCACTCATATTGTTTCCAGTTTTATAGTTTCCCTAACACTGGAACCAGTATGGGTTTTGAATGGAAGCTGGTGATATCTGTAGAATCAATGATTTGTGAATGTTTATCAAATCATCAACTCTGTAGTTAATCAGTCACAACCATTCCTACATTTTAAGTATTTTCTTCCAGTAGAGTTGGGAAGTGAGGAGTTAGTTAGTCTGGTTTATTTTCTCCAATGTCAGGTGACTCAAGATGTGTTCAAACAGATCTCATCATTTGTAGGAATTTGGCCGCTGGACCGTTTTTTTTTTTGCCCCAAACATCCAATTCACCGACTGTACGATAGCCAGTTAGCTACCGAACACTGACCGTGTGTGTTTGTTCAGCTCAGCCTCTGACTGATCACCGAACTCACCAGAAACTCCAGTTATTTCAATTTTTTTCTTTATTTCTCCTTAGATCTCCTAGATTAATAAATCCCCTGGATACACAGGAATTTGCTGCTCAAGTTAAAGACACAGACACGTCTTTGCGTCAATTTGAACCGCCTCGGGCAAATTCATGTGGACTCTAAAATTTCCTTTGCGTTTCTGTTGATGAGACATCTGAGACTCAACCAGGCAGTAAATGTGCCATAAATCCAAACCTAGGAGCTAAAAGAAGCTAAAAAAGCGCCGTAGGGCTGCAGAGATTAATGTGTCAGTTCACACATTATCGTTTTCACATGGTAAGATTTCCATTCACATGTATAGCTAAAAACATGTATTTTATCGCGTGAAGATACACGTCATATACTCTTATATCTCTTTCATATGTGAAAGATTGTATTAAAGATTGCTTTTTTCGTAAGGGTCTCTGTGGGTTTGTCACAGCAAACAAACCCCTGATTCATTCTTCATATAACAATATTGATTAGTGGAGGTTTAATATCAAACAAGGTATATAACTCCATAATTAGTGTCATACTTACGCAGTATGTTACATTTCTACGTTCTTCATGGCGAAAGCTCAAACTCAGGAAAAACAGATAATCTGCTTGGATTGTAGTTTTTCGAATGAATGAAGAGTAAACAGCCCAAACTCTTACTTCCTGAAATGATTTTGTTTGTTGTTGTGTTCATCCACAGCAGCAGCATCATTTACTTCCCCCTCTGTATCCCAGCAGAGGAATATGTGCTGCATATCAGGACTGTCTTAAATCAAAGGCAGTGAATCCCTGGCAGGTCAGTTACTGTCTGACCTTGCGAGTTCAAAGTTAAACACAGAGTGAATCACAACACAAGTCTGTGCTGACAGCTGACACTACATGCTCATTGCCACTTCTGTAATTTATTAGGATTGGAAAAAAAATGCTGTGTCTTGCATCACGCCATTAAAATGCATCTAAATGTCCTGTATGCAGTGTGTTTTCTCCCTTCCCACTTAGTTTATGTCAATGTTTTGATCCTTTTTTCCCCGTGATTCTGGGTTGCTGTTGGAAGCCATTTTAATTCATTTGAAGTCAAGTTGACCACCGCCATCCTAGTTGCCCAAACATAACCAACACTACCAGCACAGAGGTAGTAAATTAAAAAAAACACTCATATGAATCAACAGTAGCTGGGTTTCCATCCGAAAATCTCACAAATCTGATGTTTGCGTCTGCCACTGTTTTTCGTCTCTCCAGTGGAGGCTTCAGTGGATGTTTTGTGATTTTGTTAAGAGGACTCACTTTTCAACCGTATTTTGTTTAACCAGCCGTCCAGACATCTTTTGCCTTCAAATCACCAATGTGTGATTCTCAAAACATAGGTTTTGTTTTTGTTTTAAGACCATATTGTAATGTTACTTAAGACATGAAGATTTCTATCAGCCTAAAAAGGTTGTAAACCTGTATGTTCTCAATAAAAAAAGGTGTTTGAAGAGACTTATATTGAGTTTACCCTCAGCTACATCACAGATGGGCTCCAGCGGGCAAGAAAAGGTGGATGAGGTTATTATAGGGCAGTCACGGCTCAGTGCTTTCTATCAGGACCACAGTTAAGGCATTATTAGACAGGGATGACGAGAGAGAGCGAGAGAGTGTGTGTGTGTGTGTGTGTGTGTGTGATGAGAGAATCTAATTGACAAGGGAAATTTTCCGCTTCAGGTGTCACCTACTTGTTTATCAAAGTGTCTGTAATCAAACTGCCTCCGCAAGAAAATGGAGCTGCCATCGTATCTGACTCCTAATCACACTAACCGGTCTGTCTGTCCGCACAATCTCGACATCCTGCACATTTTTGGCCTCCAGATCACCTGTGACAGATGTGTCGTCCTGTTGAAAGACAGCCCCGTGCCCCGATGTCACCGGGGCCCCTGTAAATGTCAGCTGAGCCGTCAAGGGCCACTCCCGATGGGAAATACATGACGTGTGTAATGATTGTCCTCTTCTTCTTTTTTTTGGCTAACATTTTCAGGTGTCCTCTGATGAAAAGAGCCTCCTCCGTGCTTTGGCCTCACCTCTGTCATCTGACATTTCTCCTCAGTGTCCTTTGAAAGGCGTCTTGTCATGTTGTGTTTTCAGCATTTAAAAAGCAGACCTGTCACTTCAGGAATAGCTTTGGAAAAATCCCTGCAATTAATATTTTTTTGCCACCAAAGCTTTTAAACCTGCTCATGAAACTGAATCATTAAAGTGTACAAAAAGGATGGAAAATTGCATACAGACCCATCGCAAACCTAGTGACAGAAATGCTATGTTACTGTTTTCATCCAAAGTTTCCAAAGTGTCATCCAAAATATTTTGGATAAATTAGAGTCAGAATCAGAATCAGCTTTATTGGCCAAGTGTGTGAACACATACAAGGAATTTGACTCCGGTTTTTCGTTGCTCTCAGTGTTACACACAGGACAATTTACAGGAAGATAGACAAAGATAAGACAAAGCTGAACAAAGATAGGTAAACATAAACACAGAACTATTCTGTACATACAAGTAGGTGATATATAAAAAGCAACAACGAACAACAACGTACAATGTCTAAATACATGTCCAACTGTTTCTGTAAATTAAGAATGTAACAAGAATACGGTGCAGAGTGCAAAGAGTGCTGGAATAAATATTGAATGACTAATATAATAGATTATAAGTTGGTGTTTATGTACATGTTAAAAAACAGTGTGTATTTAAACTATAAAATATATTAGTTGTAGGTCCAGTGGATGTTTTAGTGTTTGACATAAAACCCTTCTTATAAAAACAATGACCTAAAAATGTTATTTCCTTCATCAACATTTTTGATGATATGGTTGCAGACCTAGATGTTTACTGATGAGTTTCTTCTCATGTATAGTCTCTATATTGAACACGTTTTCTCTCTTTAAAAAAATAAACAAAAATATGAATCACATACACGCCCGAGCGCATTAAAAGTAGAAAAGTCCTGCAGGAAAGTGCAGTTAAAGAGAAAGGGACATGGTTAATGTTTGATGATGGTGTTAGTATCATGATGGCTCTCCCTATATATATATATATATATATATAAAAAAAGTTAGATTTAATAAATACAACAGGTGTGTCTTTTTCCTTATTGGGATTTGATCTAGCTAACTTTTTATGAACATGAATTTAAGATTTGTTCTCTTTTACCTCTAACTTAATACAGTATACTTTTGAACGTAGGCGATGTAGAGTCATAAAAATGGGATGATGAATCTGATATAATGTTTATATATAAGATATATGCTTGATATTTTGAAGGATGGCTTTTGTATTACAGTTGTTCTCTATGTACCTTTTTCTATGTACTTTATTGAATTGTTAATGGTTTTCGGATGGACATTCCTTCCTTGGATGGATTGGACATATCACTCTGGCTGGTTTGGATGGTTAAACACACCTGCCACCATAGAGCTTGACAGACAATTGGTGTGCATGAAGTATAAATATGGGTGTGGTTTCCATTTCTCAAACATTCTGATCAGACAGAGATCAAAGTAGGATCGAAACGTTGTCATTATTAAACTTTTGTGGCATGGAGTAAGTGTGCAGGTGTTACTTTTTCTCATTAGTGTTTGATGATCAACACAAGTCCAGTCAGAGCTCTGAGGAAATGCCAGGTGCGAAACAAACAGTCCAAAAGTGCACAAAAATGACATATATGAATATTTATTCCTGTAGCTTTAGTTATGGACTCACATATGTCCTGGTTATAGTGGTTTATTCAGGACATTATATGTTTTTTTTCTGTCCTGTAACACCATTCTAGCAGGGCAGCCAGCATGCCCTGCTTCAAACCTCTAAATCCACTTTGGTAGTTACACTTATAACACCTTACACCTTTAGCTTTTATACTTATATCCACTTTGTACTTAATTTATCTTATATATTATAGTGTATTATATTTTGATTTGCTTAGTACTTCTGTTACTGTGTGCACTGACATGACAGTGAGCAGCTGTTACAAAAGAGTTTCCCCTCGGGGATCAATAAAGTATTTCTGATTCTGATTCTGATTCTGATGCACAGTAAAACCTTTGCAAATAGTCCTAAATGCAGCAGCACGTCTGATCTTCAACCAGCCAAAAGAGCAGCAGAAACACTCTATGTCTTCAAAAATCACTTGAAGACCGACATACTGTATGTGTTACTTCATGCACCTGCAGCCTTGTGGCATTTTCTGTCAGGTGGAACTTCTCGAAGGCTTCTCCTTGATCTACTTTGGCTTGGACTGAACCTTATTTGTACGTCGCTTTGGACAAAAGAATCTACCAAATTAATAAATGTAAATGTGTCTGTGCATTGTAGATCGTTTTGATGGTGGGTGTTCTTTTCTATCGTGATCTCCTAATTGTAGGTATAGCTGTCTCTTTTTTTTTTGGTCTGTATATATAACCTGCTTTTTGTTCACATGGATGTTTGTCTGATTTCAGTGGATGACCTTTCTTTTTCCTCTGTAAATATGAATTTATTGACTGAAGCGGGCCCCGTAATGCACCACATCTATTACACTCTGTTCTTCTTTTGCTGCATCATGATTCATCTCATCTTACCTGACAGTGAGCCAACTCGTTTACCAGTTTAACATGAAAGTTAACAATTAGCTGGTCTGTGCTGCTCTAACACCTTCTGCTGTTTGTGACTCGCATCCAAAGGTCTGCAGAGTCTCCAAACAAATTAACAAGATACTCAATGATTCCAGCTGTTTCCTGCTTTGTTTCCAAACAAAATCCCTCTGTTTGTGTGTGCTGAGCTACAGCTAACCAGCCAACACACACACAAACACACATGTACACACACAGAGTTGGCTGAAGAGCCCGGGGCATCTGGGACATGGATTAGAAGCCATGACAGGGAGATGGAGGAGGGATTACTCTGCCTGCCTCGTTTCAGCTTTCCTGCCTCAGTTTGTTTGCATGAGTGAGAAGGAAGAAGAAGAAAAAAAAAAAGATTCAGAGATTGAATGTGTTGACCCGATCGTCTGTTCCGTTATTGGAAAATAACAAAAGAAAAAAAACAAACTAAAGCTGAGAAACAGCAAAATTTAAACTGTTTCAAACCAGAAATGGTTGTAGATTATCTGTCAGTGAAACAACACCAACTCTCTCCAAATCTCCTGACTGCTGATCAGCACTGACACCACTGAAAACACAGGAAGTGTTTGTAGAGGAGGGGAAGCAAAATGTAGACAGAAAATGTTTGAGAGAGCCTACATATCAACGTAGGTTTATTTATAGCTATATTAACAGCGTTTATATGTTATCCTCCTCTCCATCTCTGATTATGGGAAATTGCCAGACAGAAACATCGATTTTGGGCAATTCTGAAAAACCCTGAATTACATTCTGTTATGGTATACCGGGGCTGGACCCAAAAGCATGATTAGGACAGTGGAAGTGAAGTAGTAGGTTCCGTTTATTTAGAGGAAACACAATGAGGAACCAGGAGTGCAGAGGTAATGCTGGAAGCTGGTCGGCTGGAGGCAGACGGCGGACCGACACGAGGCTGAGGAGAGCAGGCAGGCTGAGGCAGGAACAGCGGTCCGAGGCAGGGCAGGTGAGAGCTGTGGTGAGGTCCTCCTGGAAAGCCGGTGGGCAACTTGGAGGCAGGTGACACGAGCGAACCTGGGCACAGAGAGTCAAAACGTTAATCAGGCGTTCTGATAGCATGCAGGTAATCTCTCAGAAGGGGTCGTCAAGAGCCGAGGAGTTATACCACTGAGGTAAACGGACAATCTGGTGACTGGTGAGAAGAGCCGGGTAGACATACTGTCAGCTGTGATTGTGGATGGAGAACATGTGAGCAGCAGTAGATGGGTAGCAGGTGTGTCAGCTGCTGATTGGCAGTTCCTCGGAGGCCGCGCCCCGCAGCACAAACACACACACACACTTACACACAGGAGGGGAACCAACAGGGGACAGACAGACAGAAACACTAGGAATGGTACAGCTGTACCACGACACATTCAGTGACAACATTTTCTTTACGTCTAATACCAATGTTTTTCAAGTTCTTGCTTTCTGGCACCTGCAGTATGGTTAACGTTAGGGAAAGACTGTGGTTATTGTTTGATAAAAAAGGCTAATGCAGGTCTGTAATGGACCGTGAAATCCAGTCTCCTACATGAAAATCATACGTTCTTCATGTCCATTCCCCACCCAGACCTCCACACCCTTATATTCATTGACCATTAGCATGGGATGTAAATTGTGACGTAGCGAATCGCCCAAACTGGACGTACTGGAGAAATACAATATGCATACATTCAATTTACAAAAATATAAAATAGAGAAAAGCACCAAATGCTCACATTTTGAGAAGCAGGAAATGATTAGCATTTTTAGCCACACTAGTGGCCAGGCTCTAAAGAGCGCAATGTTGGTCCGTCACTTTGGTCCAGATTGAAATATCTCAACAACTGTTGTATCACTTTCCATTTAAGTTTGTACAGAAATTCAGTTTAGCTCAAAGCAACCATTGTGGCTCAGTACAGCCTCACAGAGCTGCTAGCATGGGTGTAGACTCTTATTCTTTTTACTTAATGACTTAAATGATTAATTATAAAAATTGTTGACTATTAACTTAATTAACATAATTAGCTAATCGTCTCAGTCTTAGTTAAAAGATCACTATGTGAAAAACTATAATTTTAATTTCTATTTGACATTTCAAAATCATAAGCTGTTCATTTATCTAACCAGTGCTGTGTCATTAATGGTCTTGTATCTTGCGTATTCACAGTAACAAGTGAAAAGGTGTGTAGGCATACTGTAAAATCTACTTACCTCATCAAATATATGTTATAGAAGTTAAAATATAAATTTACAATCGTGGTTAGATGTTGTTAGAAAATGATCAAATCTCTTAAAAATTTATTTTTAATTGTTCAAGGTTCTGACTCTTTTCAGCAAATCTCATATAGTTTCTCTCGCTTCACTAGGTTTAATAAAGCCTGTCGTTATTACAGTGTTTCACTGTTTAACCAAGCAGCAGAAATCTCGTTTCCTTATGGCCAACATAAATATTAATATTTGCTAATTCTTCATTATCAAAATTTAATTCCTTTAGGATGCTTCCGCTTCTTTTCACAACAATTTTGTGAATAATGAAAGAAAGAGTGTGAAGCTGTTTGAATGGGGCTGCTAACATTTAATTACTTTCCAGTAACTTGCCAAGCCTGTTGTCTGCAGGGCGCTAGTGGCTGAGGATGTCTGCAATTTTATCATTCCTGATCAGAAGAGTTGTTCCCTTTAATAACCATCCTCAGTGTCACAATGCTCATTATTCATCAGAGCAGCTTTAAGACAGCAGGTGCCTAAACAAACGGGACGAGGAGTTTCGGGCGTCCCTGTTTCCTGATGTGTGTGACGAACACAGAAACAAGGGAAATAAATGACACATGATCATTATACCTTCCAAAAGCGATGCTTCACAGAAATTCAATCATTTGAGTATCAAAATGGATTCTATTATTGACCCATTTCATCCCAAATAAGTATAAAAGTGTCCACTCCAATGTCCATCTGTTTCATCAGTATGTTCCAAACACTCTCATTTTAGCCTAAATGTGTCTAAATACACAGCTTCTGTCTGAATCCTCATGCACGACCCTCCTGAGCTCATAAGCAGGCACTGGCACAGAGAACGGTGTGGACGTTTGTAGACAGTTTGCAGAGACTACAGATAAAAAGTTGGAAAATGACTGCAGAGGATAGGGTTTCATTATTTTACTTTATTAAGATGAAAAAACGTCTAATAGCAAGTAGAGTTAGACTTATAAATCAGCTTATTACAGATGAATCAGCTTCAGTGTATGTGGCGGTCGATACATAACATGAAAATGTCAGTACAGAAATGCCAGACTAGGTTTGAGGTCATTTAGAAACAATGTCGCCATTACACCAGAGAGCACTGACAAGGTGATTTTTCACACAAAATATCCTACTTAATATGTATCTTAGTCACAATTTTAAAAAAGTCAAATCAAAGGGATCTGAATAAATATTGTTTATGTGTGTATGTTTCAAAAAAACACTATCATTCAGGCTATAATGGCAAGTGCCGTATTAGGTGGCCATTTGTAGAATAGAAGAAAATGGATGTTAAACCACAGAAACACGTTTCATTTTTGCAGAAAGACCACAATAAATACTGTATGAGAGATTGCATTAAGAAGAAAAGCAGCTAGCCTGGAGGTGATGTCAGGAATCTGGCTCTCTGCACATCATAGCGCCCGTCTCCTGCTCCTCCACTGGTCAGGACAGCTGTATCTCAGGTCATTAAAGCTGACATGAAGTTCACTGCGATGGACTTACTTAAACCACTCACGTCAAGTCTGCAAGTTGTTTTTTATACCAAAAGTTAAATGAATGAATTTTCTTTTATCTTGGTACTGAGGTTGCTCATCGATTATTTTATGTTTTCAGTGTGCATGTGATATAGCTGCTTTTGGTGATCATCAGTATGCATGGGAGTGCATGGGAAAATGCTGTCAGAACCTCATCTACATCCTTGACTTGAGTGAATTCAGACAATAAAGAGAACTGTAGATCTGCACCTGATAAATAATGAAATCAGAGCAGGATATTGATGTCTGTGCAGAGCTGAAACTGTGGAGCCTTTAGTAACTTCATGAAGTCAGGGCAGAGAAAGAGTTGGTTGAGGGAAGAGAGGATGAGGTGAATATTTATCCTCATGGCAACTTTCATATAAGAAATGCAGCTAAAAATGCTTTACATCAAAAGCAAAACAAAACTATTAAAAGTGAACAGTTAAAGAAATGTACACTAAAGGGGAAAAGACAGCGGACAACGTAAAGAGCTGTTATTATTTAACAGGCAAAGAAAAAGGTAAACATAAAACTGTAATATTTAGTAAAAATCGGAATAATTGACTAGATATTCCATGACCAAATTCAAGTTGCAGAAGATAATGGAGTGATGAATGGACAGTCTCTGGAAACAGGGAGGTGTATTTCAGCCAGTAACTGAGTGTATGCTGCCTCAGTGAGACTCACACTGACTGCAGTGAATGCAAACGAAGCTGACTCCTCCTGCCTTTGATGCCGTACAGCTGCTGCTTCTGAAGTTGCAGTAAATGACATCAGAGAACTGGAAAAGAAAAAACTCCAGAGAAGACACTTTGGAGCTCAGTGGAACTAGCCCGATTAGAAAAAGTCAGAGAAAAGAATCACTTGCATATAAATGATTAGAGCGGTTGTGGTTGCTAATCATTTTTAGCCATGCCAGCAACATGGTTGTAGAGATGGCGGTGTTGGTTTGTTTCAACAATTATTAGATTTCCAAAAACAAACTGGCATGCTGAGAAGCTAACATACTAAATGTGTGTTAGTTAATAAAGCCTATGAAAGGAATGTTTATTAATTAATACAACATTAGAAAGGAAGAGGTAACCCACAGCTTCTTAACAGATACACCTTTATCACATTCATGCAGCCACGGACACACAAGATGGGCGGAGATTCTCACCTGACCACCCCACTCAGGTAAGACACACAAGGAAACCAAATCCCATTCAGGTTCTGCAAGCAGAAAAATGCACTGCAAATAACTACACCGCAAACACAAACATGTTTTAGGAGCACACACGGATGACAAATAAGGGTCGGACCAATCCTACCACCCCAGTAACTCTATTATGCTGCTATATTATATAACCACTGACTAATAACAATTAACAATTATTAATATAATAACACATGGACAAACAATGAAAAGAGTCTCTGCTTTACTGGGGGGAGTTTTTCCTCATCTAAATTGAGGATCTGAAGACAGAAGGTGTTGTATGCTGTACAGATTGTAAAGTTCCTTGAGGCAAATTGTGATTTGTGATATTGGGCTATGTAAATAAAACTGACTTGACTTGAGCATCAGTTGGGGAGGCGGCAGTGTGAGGCCTCCAAGTGCAGCCGGAGAGCCCCTTCTTTGGCCACCAGCCCAGCCCTAACCAACTAACCAAGCTCCTCTCTGTGCGTGTTAACTATCTTCACCACCGCCACCCGTAGCATGCAAACGGTCCCCACCCTCATCAGTGAGTGCACAACACTGCGTTGCTAACGGCATGTTGCATCAGCAATTTAACATTTACTAGTTGCTAACATGCATGACAAAAGGTCGGTTTAACCAAATCACAAAAAACATAATATCCTACAGTGGTATCTAGTTCTGCAGATAGTTTTGTTTTTCTTTATCAAGTTATCAAGTTTTCTAGTATCTATCTTTACATTTACACATGGTGTTTGCATGCGTTCACGTTATCTGAAGTCTGCATGCTAGGGCCACCTCCAGATGTTGATTCCCTACTAACAAGAAGCGTTTATTTCACAAGTATCCTACAGAGCAACACACATTAAAATGTATTTTTAATATTATCCATACTAAGCCAGAACTGTGGCTTAAAGAGTTCCAGGTCTTTTTGTACCATTTTCTGATTTGACACTGTTGGATAGATAAGTAGAATTCAGATGAAAGCAGTATCAGCTAGTTTATTAACTTCATTTCTCCCATTTATGTTGCATTTGGGAGAGCAGAGATGTCCCTATGAGTCAGAATGGAGAGATTGTGGGACAGTTGCTCTGCAAACAGTTTGTAAAGCGTCTTCCAACTCACACAGATTAAGATCTTAAAATGAAGGGGGGCAGCTCGTCACATCCCTCCCACAGGCGAGCTGAAGATTTACCCTCTGATTTAAATGTGGTTCAAACGCGAGCCAAGAGCTGCAGCATCCCCTCTCTCTTAAACTGCCTGACTCTCTCTGTCACTCTGAAACTACCTCTCACTGTGGGAATCAAACAGGATGACAGGAAATATATCAAGACATTTAAGAGACAAACAGAGCACAAGACTAGCTGCCCTTTTTCCCTCCGAGTGCTGCCTTTAATTTATACATGCAAGACGTTGCTCCTCAACCTTTCAGAAACTCAGAGTACATTACAAAAAAATATGTCTGTGTTGACTTTTACATCCCCCTGTACACTGAGGACTACGTTCACTGCAGCTGACAAATTGACCTCCAGTGCAATATTCCCCTGCTTGAGTTTATGAAAGTTCAATCTTATCTTTCACCTGGTGTTTTTTTCTGTTAAGTCATACCCCAAGCTGTCAAGAAAATTCTCACCATCAAGCTATATCTAATAAAAATCTGTTTACTTTATCGGACAAGGGAACTGTTCTTGATTTCAGGAAATGCAAACAGCTCCACAGGGGCATGTCACCGGGAAAAATGATGCAATCTCCCCGTTTCCTGCAGACAGGTAAGACTGAAAGCATGCTCTGCTTTACAGCCAGTCGTACAAATGCTGTATACATCATCAGCTCACCTTTGGACAAGAACTTCCTGTGCCAGAAGATTCATGAATATAAGAACAGGTAGGTTTTTGAGAGCTTTGAGCTGTCAAAAGATGTTGTATTAGTTTAAATTTTTTTATGAATAAAACTGAGTCTCAATCAACAACTGGTCAGATCGCCATTAAAGGATAAGTCTGGTGATATTATATATTTTTCTTCAAAAAACAAATCAACAAATCCTATGAAAAGACCAAAACCAGCAATTAATGTGTCTACTAACAAGTGTTGTGTGTGTATCACAGCCTGATGTATCTTCCTCCTCTGAGTCATAGAGCTCCACTGTTGTCCAGAAACTATTAAAACACATCAGTGAGCCGCACTGTTGCACTGGGTGACATGTTCCTTCATCACCATGAACACACACACTGGAGTTTATTCTGACTCAGCCCCACACACACCGTTCTGCTGCCCCAAACACTCACTACAGCACCACATGTGGATTAATCCGCCGCTGAAAATAGACCCCAACAGATGCACTATTTCCTGGCCAGTGGCCAGCTCTTTAAGGAAATTACTGAGCTGTTTTTAGAAATGATTGACAAATTCTTGGTCCCCAGTGAATGAATCCTAATGTTTTTGGTGGCATCCTGTCTTTTTGTTTACTGCCACCATCAGATCAAAATTTGCATTTGTATACATGAAATATAAAAATCTAATGGCAGGTTGCCATGAAATATATATAATTTTGTACAGTACAAATACCTGCAAAACTAATTATATTCTCATCAGCCTCAGCTGTAATTTGTGTTTATTGCTAATAACTTATAAGCAAATGTTAGTGTGCTAACATGCTAAGATAAGATGGTAAACATGGCAAATTTAAATATGCTGCTAAATCTAAATCAGATAAAACTGATATCCATCCTCTCATCGGACTCCAGGGAAGACGGCTAACAAGGCACATTCTAACATTTCAGACTTTAAATCTGTTATTAAGAGCATCATTTACCGCCCCGTTCCAGCAGCTGATTCAAGGTGAATCCAATAGTGTTGAGTTAAGACTCGTGGCCATGGCTGAATTAAGAGGAGGGCAGCTTTTCAGATGGAGGTGGCAACTCTATTTGACCTCCAGATCAAGACGCCTTGAGCGATGAGTTTTAAAATCAATAGCCACACCTGATTGGTCCGATTTGATGGAGACTTGTGACATACAATGACGTATGACTGCCTTTCAAATGAAGGGTCAGAGGTCAACTGTGTTAACAGCGTCACAGAGAACAACGAGACAAAAAGAACAAGCTGTTTTCATGGTTTGTGTGGGATGAAAACAAGAAGAAAATTTGTTTAAACAGCTTCAGAAAATCATGTTTTATCACCACTGATCTCTCAGCAGGATTTCATCAGATATCAGACATTAAAGTTTAAAAGTGGTTCTTCTTCAGTCATATCGCCACCAGTGCAGCGTGTCGCTGACACCAGAAAGCATGAAATGTGTTATTGATCTGAGTGCCCCTTTGACACAGAAATGTGAGGACAGCTGAAGAGCTGCAGCCGGTGAATCTGCTCATGAACTGGTCAAGTGAGGCAAACCAATAACACTGTGTGACTATGAATTATGGCATGAAAGTGATTCCTGGGTTTGAGTTTTTCTTTCCACCACCTGCCTTCATGTTGTATTCATCACATGATTTACTGTACAGTCAGTTTATCAATGAGCCACCAGAATCTGGAGTTCATGGTTTAGTTTTGGAGCTGTCACACAATAAACATCAATAAAAACATCACACAATTTAGTTTGAGAACAATTCAACTCAAAACGTCACGGTAGCTTCTATGACTTCTGATCTGTTAGCATTAGATATGCTCATTTTTGTTTGAAGTAATTGGATAAATGCAATATTACGACTGACATACTGACTGTTAAAAAAGTTAATGATGAACAAATGGAATAAGAGATTATTCTAATTCAACAAGAACATAATAGACATAATCAGTTACATTAGAAAGTTTGGGGGGGTTGTATTTGTGTTTTTTTGTGTATTTGTTAGTTTTTAATAGTTTATTTTCCACTAAGTTTAAAGCTGCAATAATACTTTTAATTAACAGTGGATCAAATGACTATGAGAATGAGAATTATCACCTGACTGTAGTTTCCCTCAGCTTAAGGAGCATTTTAGCAAATTTTAGCTCATTGTTTTGGTTTTACAGCCCACAACTTTATCTGTTTTCAGCTCTGATAAACCCACTGTACACGACCTGCTCAGCAGCAGACAGACAGTCTGAGACCAGCCGGTGAACATAGTGGAGCATTTAGCTGCTAAAGAGCCAGATATTTCCCTCAGGAGTTGGTGGAGACCAAAAACAGAGCTAAAAGGAGAGTGAATATTAAGCTTAGTTTGATCTGATGGACACAAACACGGCTCCAATGGGATGATCATGTTACTCTGTGTCTGCTGCATGTGTAAATAGGCAACTGTTCGCATTTATTAGGTGGCCACAAACACAACTCGAAATGAATGAAAATGTTCACCATCATGTTCCACTTGCCGCCGAATGGCCAAAAAAACAAATCAATTATTGCTGCTTTGTCATTTTTGATAATAAAGTTTGTTGTTGAATTGTAAACTATCCTGGCATTACTATCAAATATTTGCTTACAGACTGAACTTTGTCTCTACCAATAAGTTTTGAAAACACTGAGTCTGAATCAAATTCCAATTCTTAGTCTTATGTATTTATTGTTTAATCAGATTTCCTGATTTAAAATCCCATTTTGCATATTTTGTCGTATATTTTACCTGTAATGTAAATCAGTATCATTACTGTACATGTTGGTGCCAGAAGAAGTACTGATGGTTTACTTAAGTATGAGTACGACTACCTCATAAAAATACATTCAAAATAAAAGTCTTGTATTTCACTAAAGTAGAAGTACAGAACTATTGTTAACAAAATGCACTGAAAGTATTGAAAGTAATAATACTCAATAGGCAGCAGAATGGTCCCTGTAATGTTATACTATATTATATTGGATTACTGCTGATGCATTAACGTGTAAGCAGCATTTTAATGTTGTATACTGTTGTAAACAATGCATCATATTTTATAAACTCATCATGTTTTGTGTGTAGAATCTTTAGCTGCAAAGTAACTAGTAACTTTCAAGCTGTCAAATGTAGTAATGGAGTAAAAAAGTACAATTTTGCCACTCAATTGTAGTGGAGTAGAAGTAGAAAGTAGCATAAAATGGAAATACTCAGTAGAGTAAATTTACTTATGTTAAGTTATTTTCCACCGCTAGTGCTCTGTCATTTTAACATTTTGTCAGCTCATGTTTTATGCTCAGCCTTGTTAGTGCTGTTAATTTAATGATTATAGTCTATTATAACAGATTTGATAACAACCTATTTATTTTAACTATGCTTGTGATGCTTCATGGCATGTTTATCAAAGTGACGAGTCAGTGACGTGTACACCACAGTTTTGTCACTTTTCTTCTTTAACGTTCACCTTGTTTCACCTCCTCTGCTGCCTCTGTGGGATCTGTCCCACATCATCTCCTGCAGTTAGTCAGAATTGAGAGCAAGGACAGATTACACACAGTATGTTACAGTATATGGGATTACTGATTTCTCTCAGTTGCGCTGATGTAATACAAATTGGGTCACAGCTCATGGACCCAGATACAGTAGAGTTTGGTTTGAGGTTTTTGTTGGGAGTATATTTTGAACTCATGTCTCTGACAGATAAGATTTCATGCCCACAGATCTTTATGCTTCATTTTTAGGCCACAATATCCACAAATTTCAGGCATTTAGTTCTTTACTTATTCTATCTAAATGGTTCTCTCATCAGGATATAAAAGCCACTAAAACAGCTTTGAGATCTTCACTGGACACGACGTTGTCATCGGTCAAACTACACTTTACAACAATAAGGTGGACAACACTAGACAATATCAGAGCATATTAAACTTCTGAGAAACGGTCCAAAACTTTGACTCAAGAGTCAAAATATTCTGAGTAAAAGAGGCTTTGTATAAAGAAGCTTATTGTAACTTTTACCAAAGTGTGATTCTTCAGCGCTGAATATAAAGACTACAGTCATGTCTACCCAAAATGCAATTCTTCAAGCACTGACTCAGCCAATAACAGGCCTCCAAAAGGTGATGTGTCATTACTGCACCACATTAGTCGTCACAGCTTCATGCACCCCTTTTCATGATTTTAACTAACCACCATTCATTGTATCCAGCAGTATAAAGCTTCAGTATATTAAAACATGCAAGAGGAAAGGTCACAGAATATACTTCCTCTATAGATATGTTGACAATATCAAAATATTCTATTTGGGATATTATTTACATTTGAAATCTTAAATAAGTTAAGGATATAGTAACCATTTTTTTAAAACAGAAAACAGCGACGACAAACTGGAAAAGAATAAAGGAAGCACACAGACTTAAATACACTCAAATGAAGGGAGAAAACGAGACACAGGTGAAACTAATCAGGGCAGGGCAAACAATCAAAACTGGCGGGAAAAGCAAACAAAGACAGGAAGTAAAACTGCACAAGACACATGAGGCAGAACATTTACAAAAAAAAACAGGAAATAACACAACTAAACCCCAAAACCACAACACACCTGAATTCTTGTGTTTCACAGCTCAGCTAATGTAATTATTGCTCTCATTAATAATTGATATAGATGTGGTGAGAAAGAGTCACATTAACATGTGAACATTTCATTGTATTCATGTTGAATCCATCATGAACTTTTTTAATGTTGTATATGTATTTTGGGTATATTGGGACAAACCTCGTATCTTTTGACTCATCATCATACATTTCCAAAATAAGGAAAGTTTGTCGCTGCTGCCTCCTCCTAACTGACTAATTAACTAACTGAATAATTTGGGAGTTTAGACAAAGTCGTAACATGTAGGAAAGTTTCTGCATTATCCTACTTTATTTATTATTTTATTTTGACACATTTAAGACCAAAATTTTACTCTCAGCAGCATTATTCACACCGGCCCTGATTCGTAAATAAATCAAATAAGAAACAGTATTAGCCCCATATACCCTACATACCTTGGCTAAAATCTGTATGAAGTAGAGCTGACCTTACAATCTAAAGCCAGGCCAGTGTCCACTAGAGAACAATATTTGACAGAACAAACAATTTTCTGATTATTTCACTTTTTTAGAGCCTTAGCAGAAGCAGGGATAAAGTTTGCCCTGAGGGTGGCGATAGAGGAAAGGTCTTGAAGTCATTCAATTCAAAAGGAAATGTTAGGGGTCACTAAACTCATTCATATTCATTTTCTAGGGACCATGAATAAAACATTTCATGGCAATCTGGCCAGTAGTTGTTGAGATTTCTCACTCTACCACATGGACAATACTGACCAGACCACATGTGATCAGCCTCACTGCCATAAAACTTTTTGCAAGTTCGAATCAAAACAAAGTTTAATATATCTTCCCTCCCTATTTACCGACACCAACATCATTTTAGAATTAAGAAACTTTACATGACCAATAAAACTTTACATGTATTATATGTCAATAATGAATGGGCAGGATTATTTTAAACACCCTTCATCTTAAAAAGGAAATCTGATATTGATCAAAATCCTGTTGGCATCATTAACCATCTAAAGCTGTTCTCTGTTCAGATCAAAGTGAAAGTTATCTTGAAGAAACAATAACTGAAATACTGAATGAATGCAATAAGTGAGTTTATTTGGAGCTCATATAATGCAGCAGTAAACCCAAACCAACAAGCATGTTTGTCCAAAAAGCATCCAGAACAAACAGAACAAGTGCTTTCTTACCAGCTCAACTATGCTGCAAGATATCATTCAGCATGTGTAGTTGAACTCGCCAGGCGCTTGAACAACAACAACAACCGGGAATGAGAAAATCTTTCAAATCATTGAAAATGTTTGTTGAGTTTTGGTGAGATACAACGTTCCCAGGCCTCACACTGTAAAAAAATAATTTTTCATGCGGTAAATGGAAACCGTGGCTGTGTCCGAAATCACTACATAGTTTACTATATTTTCCATTTTTGCCATTTTATTTGCATCTCTGAATTCTGAGTTTGAAATTTAATGGAAGAGAGAAAAGTTGTGTCAGATGGTATGGACTGCTTTCTGCTAACAATCCCACAATGTAATGCATCACATTTTATAGATAGAGAAAATTTCAGTCTCGTGGACTTTCACCTGTCAGCAAAATATGCGTTTGAAATCTCAGTTTACTGCTCAATCATTATTCAGTGTCTGTTTTACACAGAGGAGTGAGTGAGTCAAGTCATTTCAGACACAGCAGGTGTGTGGATTTCTATAACAAGTGCATATCTTACCAGTCTGCGTACACCAATTACACTCATTAGAAAATCAGGAATAACAGGAAAACAATATTTATTTGGAAAACTATGGAAAATATGAAACAGTGCTGGGTCATGGCAACACGCTGAGTGCAGCTGTCTTACATCTTCTTATATAATGGTCCACACTAAATGTGAGTGTCATCTTATTTACTCTTTATTTTATATTTTTAATCTTTTACTATATCCTATGTTTTAATTTTAAATGTTTTGTTTTAAATGGAGAGCACCTTGGTACAATTTCATTGTATAGAATATGATTATTATGAAATTAAAAGTGTATTAGCTTCAGAGTGCCGGCACTGTCAGATAAGACAAACAGAGACTTAAGACAGCCACGAGAAGAAGCAAACATCAAGATGGAGGAAGCGCATCATTGGCTGGTTAGGAGGAAGGGGTGGCCTTCTTCTTTAGCACCCTCCTCCCGGCCTGTCTGGGGACGGGGGCCGGAGCCGGAGCAGGGGCCGGGCCAGTGTTGGCGTTGCTGGCGCGGCTGGCCTTGACCTCGTCAATGAAAGTTTCTATGGCGGAGAACTTCTCGGTCAGGTCGCCCAGGTGAGCTTTGAGGGCGTTGAACTCCTTGTAGAGGTCGTCTAAGGCCTCAGACAGCGGCTGGATCCTGAACAGGAACACAGAGAGCAGTTAGTTCATCTGGTGAGGGTTGGTTTCATGAGGCAACCAGGCTTTTTGGTACAGTAGTATTCCTGATTCTTTCATAATAGTTGTCTGATTTGGTCCCAGAACACATCAAGTTCATGTTTTATTCTCATCTGAACTTCTCGTGCTTGGATCGACGGACAGAATTGCACAACTTGCCTTCTGGAAATTTTAAACAGGAGTGAAATATTCAATGCTGTTGATTCAGTGGCATTTAAATTTCAACTGGAGTTTTTTTTGTGGAAGACATACTGCATGAAGAGGCAGTATGGGGCGGAGAAATGTGAAGAGGCACTGTGGTAAAGAGGGCAGCTGAGTTAAGTGGGAGTTTAGTTCAGTAACTTTTGTCACAATTGACAGAGCACACGTCTTTGTCCTCCCATGTGCTTTGAATGAGCAGAATATTCCACATGAGTGAAACAAACAGTCTGGGTGGTGAGAGTCCCCACGGGAATTTGGTTTATCCTTCAGGCTGAAAATAAATTCAGTTTGTTGGGCACGCTCTGTGGCCGACGCCAGCAAAAGAAACTGCAGCTGAAACTGCAGTTTAAAGCCAAAATAGAAACGGGCAGGGTGAATGAAACAGGCTCCAGTTTTCCACAAGGAAGTCTGGTGTTTCCTGCATCTCGCCACAGTTTAGAGGACCAGACATCATTATGGTCTAGTAGTTACATAAACAGTAGTGTAGTCATGTATAAGGGATATTCTCTGCCTTATTTTCTTTTAATTTGGCCTCTCAGCTTAAATTTTTCTTTTTCTCACTTTTTCCATTTGCCTTTTCTGTTTCTACTTCACAGTCAACAAATTTTACTCGAATACTTTTTAAATGATAATTCTGTAATTAATTATAATGCTGTTACATAAAACAACAATCAGGTTTTTTTAAAAGTAAATCAAAGAACTGTTTTATATTCAGACTACCCGAGCTGTTGTTGGTATTTAATAAAAGTCTAAAAGATATGATCTTTTGATGCAGTTTGTTTAATTATAGGACTGATCAGTGCGACAATGGTTGTCTTTGAGAATCCCATCTGAACTGACTCTAATATGACACAGATTTTACATGTATGACTTCTTATTGAGTCTTCAGTCCTCCAGTCGCTTCTTCTTGGAAACCCTCATGGGTCAAACCAAAGGCTTTTTGCGAACGTTTCAGTCAAACCTCACTGAAACCGATTTTTTTAACAGCAGAGAGACAGAAAACATGCTCTGTGAGCAGGGCTACCAGGCTACAGTCTGCATGTTTGGTCCCAAAGGATAAAAGGAAATGAACATTCAATTTCATGACAATCTGCTGATAAAGATTATGTGATATGATTGAAAGCTCCAGAACGGCTACTAAGTGGATCTTGTGGTGAGATTATTTTGTTAACTGCTGTTTCCAAGATGAATCTCAACATGCCAGAACGTTAACAGAACTGTTTATATGGTGACCTGGTGTATTTTACATCTATCTCTAGTGCAAGAAGCGCTACATTAATGCAAAAATGTACAACTCGTCGGTTTATCCCACTAATAACCTCTGACACAGTTCAAACTCTGCCTTGGAGGCCCCCTCTTGCCCTCTCGCTCCCTACCTGGCGTAGTCGGGCAGGAGAGACTGGTGGTCATTCTGCAGAAGTCCTTTCATCTGGTTCAGGATGTCGAACCTCCAGTTATCCAGAACCTGAGTCAGGTTGGCCACGCCGCGCATGTTCACCCTCTCAGCTGGGACAGAAAATCCCAATTAAAACACATCCATGTTCATGCACAACTGATGATGAGCGTTTGATCTGGTGACACATAGTAAGGCACAACAGAGGCTATTCCTTAGGCAACACTGAGTTCACGTGTTCTGCTCTATCTCACTGAAAAAGAGTTTAAGGATAAAGAGCTACTATCTCCTGGGTCATTTAAAGAGTTTCTCTCTTGGTGAGCTATAAATGGTAATGAAAAATGATTCGCTCGACTCAACGCGAAAAAACATTTTGATACATTTAAATTTTTAGTTTAGTATTACCCTGAGTCAAATGAGAAAGTGAGGTGCATCACATCCTTTTCTGCCACAAAAATATAAAAGCAAAATACAGCTGAGGCTTATGGGAATGTCATTTGTTTTGCAGGTATTTGGTCATAAATGATAACTTTTAAACTAATGATGGTGCAAGAGGAAAAGTCAGGGGATTCATCTTCTGGAAACCCAGGTTATCTGTGCCAATAGTTCAGTCTGTGGACCGACAGAGTGACATTATCATCTACAGAGCCACGTCGCTAGAACTGTAAAGTAAAATAAAATTAGATCTGTAAGAATTCCACACAGAAAGTGTAATGTTCAAGTCCTACTGGGCAAAACTTTATCTTCAGTCTTTTATAGACAGTTGTAACTAATGTTAGCGTTTCAACATTAGTGAGGTGAGAAAAAGTATCCAACTTAGTGCTAACGTTAAAAATCAGTCAGCTAGTAGCTTGTTTTATATGGTGATACTGCGCCACCAAAGTTATGGCACATTTATCTTCTCATCTTGAGCTGGAAGTAATTAAAAAATCCTGTAAATATTTTATTATTTTTGTATTTTATGTATAAGTTTTAAAGGCTGTATGAGTTTAGGCACAGGTAATTCACTAAATTAAAACACTGACATTACCAACACAAGAGAGGTTTATGTTATCAGTTTTATTCCAGAGGATATATTATATTATAATCTGTTTTACATGCAGTCCTGGACTAACATATCTTCTCCAACAGGCTAACTTCACCTGCACTTCACCTAACATCAAGCAGGTAGTATTTATTCAGGTAATTTAGCAGAGTATTTCTTTCACACCAAACATACTACAAGAAAGAATATTTAGCTATTTTTTATATTATCATTACATGAATGCTAATGCTCTGTGAATGTTTTCAAATCTGGTTAAATAAAGTTCTTAAGAAAAAATGCACTTGATGCACCTGATGCACCTCACTTTTGGGGGACCTACTCTCTTCCCATTGGCTCAAAGACCTGGGGTCCCCAAACAGGTCTGCAGTTGGACCTTACTGATCACAGGACTTTTAGCTTGACTTAGCACAAAGTCTCAAGGCAGGGGGAAACTGCTCGCCTAGCTCTGTCAGAAGCATTTCTGCCAAAAAGTTCTGTTCATTGTTGTAAGTTGGTGGTCTGCACGTTTTCTGCATGTTTTCCTATATCTGCCTAAGGAGACCAATAAAGCTTAAAATCAAAACAAAGAGGCATTCACAGATTTACAGACAGGTTTGCTCTGAGCAGCGACGATCTTTCACCTCTAGCTTTGATATCATCATGATGAGACCTGAATTTGACCTTTGACCCAGAATAAACAGAGAGTAATCTGGGTGCTCACAGCCATCCCTGTAGTTCCACTCGTCAGTGTTCGTCGACGTCGGGCGCCGCCTCTGGGCCAGAACCGTTACTGTGGCAACAGCCAGTAACAGCAGCAGCACACTCAGTTTGGAGGCCATGATCAGACCAGCACCTGGGGGAAGAAAATCCCATTAAATTACCATTTTAAACACACACAGATCACATATCTGGAACAAATTTCCACTATTTTCTCAAATTCAAAGCCTTAAACTTTTCTGTTTTCCACTGCACTTTATTAAATTAAATTTGGGACCATTCATTCATGTCTTAACTAATTTTTGTCTTAAATCCTATTTACATGTTCGTTTTATATTTTATGTTTCATTTATATCTTTTACGTGCAGACACTCTTTTTTTATGTCAACTCATTTTTTGTTGAGCTCTTTGATTTACACCTTGCATAAACTGTGCAATGTAAAACTGATTGTTTTACTGACTGTTTAAATTTTAGAAATAATTGCCATCGTTTCAATGACGATTGAGCCCAAAGTAGCTTCTGTAGCAGAAGCTGGGCAAGTATATTTGTATGTTTAGTTATTTGCACTTTATTTATACATTAGTATAATTAAATCATGTATCTAAGTTCATTTTTTTAGCTTCAGTCTTAATGAATACTCCTCTTCTGTGCTTGAAGTGCCTATTATCCTCTCAGTTCTGTATGCCAGTCTTTATTTTAGTCTATACATATTGTTCTGCACAGCCTGAGTCAGCATGCTGCAGGGATTACACTATTCCTCAACACTGTGTTAAATCTTGTATGGCTTTGCTACCACTGTGGTTATCACTCCTAATAAAGCAGAGAAAAAGGAAATTTAACTTTTCTGAGTACAAACTTCTAAGCCTTCCAGGCGTGTCTGAGGGTGGAACAGGAGAAGAAGCCCTGAGGCTAAACGCTCAGCTCCTGCAGTCAGCTCACATTAAGGAATGAGTCCGAGCAGCAGTCAGAGAGCTGATAGACAAAACCGAACTGACAGAGAGACTTGGAAAACTTGAGGGAGAGCTGCAGAGACATGCCGAGTACAACCTACCTCAGCAACTTCAAATTTGTTCCAGTGATACACCCACACACACACACACACACAATCTCACACACACCTACAAAAATACACAGAGGCTCTAGAAGACTAAACAGTTGGTCATCTTGGACATGTGTGTTTAAATGAATTTCACATATTTGAGACCAGCTGGTCAGCTCAAGCTTGGAACTGAATGTGACAAAAAAAAAAATGAAAGACCTGTAATCTCTTCAGATTTCTGGTATTAAAGTGGCATTAAAAAGTTTGTAGTTTTGTCACTAAAAGAGATAGGTCGCTGTGGTCGGCTTAGCTTCAGTCATTTAGGATGGATTCCAAAAAGACAAGGAGGCAAAAAGTCAAATCAAAACATTCACACTTCTCTTCAGTCCATCTGTCTGATTAGTATGTTCCAAACACTCTATTTTAGCCAAAATATAGATAAATGAGTTTCAAAGCTCCAGAACATTTGGCCAAATTGTAGTATTATATTACAATAATGTAAATATACAAGCCCTGTAATGAAAAATGCAAATCACTTTATATTGCTACAGTCTGCTGACTTTAATCTCTTACTATTACTTAAAGGAGCAGTGTGTAGGATTTAGTGGCATCTAGTGGTGAAATTGCAGTTTGCAACCATTTGAATACCGCTCGCCTCACCCTCCCCTTCCAAGCGTGTAGGAGAAACTACGGTGGCCGCGAATCTCTCGAAAAATGTGAACAGCCCTATCTAGAGCCAGTGTTTGGTTTGTCCGTTCTGGGCTACTGTAGAAACATGGTGGTAGCAACATGGCGACCTACGCGGAAGGGAAACCGCTCCTGATGTAGATATAAACGGCTTATTCTAAGGTAGGTAAAGCATGTTCCTTCATCACCATGAACACACACACTGTAGTTTATTCTGACTCAGTCCCACACACACCGTCCTGCTGCCCCAAATACTCACTACAGCACCACATGTGGATTCATCCGCCGCTGAAAATAGTCCCCAACAAATGCACTATTTCCTGGCCAGTGGCCAGCTCTTTAAGGAAATTACTGAGCTATTTTTAGAAATGATGAATCCTAATGTTTTTGCTGACATTCTGTCTTTTTGTCTACTGCCACCATCAGATCAAAATTTGCACTTGTATCCTTGATTCATCCGCCGCTGAAAATAGTCCCCGGCAAATGCACAATTTCCTCCTGTTAGTTTGATAAAAACTACAGTGAGCAGCTGTTTTAGGAAACTACTGAGCCTTTCTAAAAAAACTATATATTTGTGAGGTGTTTTTAAAGATATACGTCTTCAGTAGAAACCAGTGGGCTTGGAGCTGAGAGCCACAGGCAGGAAGTCAGAAAGTGTTGAGACGGACTAACACATTGTTGGTTTTGGTCTTTTCATGAGATTTGTTGACAAAATGAAAAATATAGAATTGCCAGCCTTATCCTTTAACACAGCATATGCACAAGATATAACGGGAACACCTTGATGATTTTGGTGTCATCACTTACCTCATCACTTAATGCCGAATCAACCATCTCCCGAAAACTTGTTGTACTCAAATAAACACACAGAAACACCTACTGTCCCTGCTGGTATGCACACTCACACACAGACCCGGAAACATATTAAAAAAACACATAAACAGCCACAATGAGACTACAACTTCTCCTCTGCAGGTTTTCTCTAAAGGATCTGCAGTTTTTTAAGTAACCAAAATCTCATCAGCTCTCACCAGGCTCAATCTTGCAACCATGAAATAAGTTTGGCTCTGCGGTGAAAGAAGGCAAATGGAAGAATTACAGAATTTCCCAGTCACTCAATATTTTAACGACAGATGCCTTATTCAAATGCTCAACATTAATAAAGAGTCCCATTCAGTTTCATCTCAAGCATGCATTACACTTGTGCTTTTATGCAGCATGAATGCAGTCATATTTTCTTTCAAAGCAGCAACAATGCTTAGATTGTTAAGATTTTATGTCATAGCCATTTATTTAACTTTGATTGTTTTGGCTACAATCAAAACAAAACAAAAAAAAAGGAGAGCCCAGAAATCAAATTTTTTTTAAAGTAAAAGTACAAATGTGTAAATAAAATCCTGCTCTCTGCACATACCAGTGTAATAATAGTGTATACCTGTTGTTGTTCAGCTCCTCTGCTGCAAAGCTTCCCAATAGTCCCAACAGAAGGTAATGACAGGCATGCAAAAAGTGCAGAAAGAGAGACAGAGAGAACACACACCCCTGCTGCACACAAGCATGCATCCACATGCATATACACACAAAAAAAACATCTCACGCTTTCACTTTCAAACACACACATACAGATAGACAGACACACACACACACACAGGATCCCCATCATTATGGAGGCCCGGTGGTCAGCACAGTGTGGTTTAGGTTTGAGGCAAAGCTCCAGCACTGGGGTTGGTTTCCTCTGTTTTGACCACTGTTTGTGTGTGTGTGTGTGTGTGTGTGTGTGTGTGTGTGTGTGTGTGTGTGTGTGTGTGTGTGTGTGTGTGTGTGTGTGTGTGTGTGTGTGTGTGTGTGTGTGTTTTCTTTTTTTCTGTGACCCTTGGATGAAGTCACGTCCTGGATCCTTCAAATATGAGATCATTGGTGGATTTTACCAGTCTCTGCTTGTGCTCTGAACTCTAAAAGAAAAACAGAAAGAAAGAAGACATTATGAATATGATTAAAGACAAAACATGTAACCACAACATTGTCACGTCACACAGGAGAAGAAGTACTAATAGAATAGAAATAGACATAATAATAAATAAGTCTGCAATCAAATCGAAATATGATACACTATAATACACCTAATCAAAATAAATACAAGTGGGTATGAAGTATAAAGCTATGTAAGTGTACAGTACAATGTAATAATATAAGTAAGTAATAGTGCAATCATGTGTACTGTCAAGTTGAGTGTAGCAGATTTAACCAGCTTATTAGGTGGTGGATATTGCACAGCAGTAATATAGTTTAATAAATATCAACAAACATGGAATAATTAAACTGAGAACAGAGTATATTGCACAGCAGTAAGAGAATATTGAGAATATTGCACAATATTTCAGGTATTGCAGTGATGTTAATGGTCCAATATCCAGTTGAGTAATATCAGAGCCAGTTTCCCCGACACTTAGAGGGTAGAGTTAAAGAGTTTGATGGCCACAGGCAGGAATGACTTCCTGTGGCGCTCTGTGGTGCATTGTGGGAGGATGAGTCTTTCGCTGAAGGTGCTCCTTTGTTTGACCAGCGTGTCATGGAGCGGGTGGGAGACACTGTCCAAGATGGCGTGTAGTTTGGCCAGCATCCTCCTCTCTGACACCACCGCCAGAGAGTCCAGCTCCACCCCCACAATGTCACCGGCCTTACGGATCAGTTTGTTGAGTCTGTTGGCGTCCGCTACCCTCAGCCTGCTGCCCCAGCATGCAACAGCATACAGGATAGCACTGGCCACCACAGACTCATAAAACATCCTCAGCATTGTCCGTCAGATGTTGAAGGACCTCAGCCTCCTCAGGAAACAGAGGCGGCTCTGGCCTTTCCTGTAAAGAGCTTTAGTGTTCTTAGTCCAGTCCAGTTTATTGTCCACGTGTAATCCAAGGTACTTGTAGTCCTCAACAATGTCCACACTGACCCCCTGGATGGAGACAGGGGTCACTGGTGCCTTGGCCCTACGTAAGTCTACAACCAGCTCCTTAGACTTTGTCGCATTGAGCTGCAGATGGTTCTGCTCACACCATGAGACAAAGTTCCCCACCACAGCCCTGTACTCCGACTCATCACCACCGCTGATACATCCCACCACAGCAGAGTCAACAGAAAACTTCTGAAAGCGGCAGTACCATGTGTTGCAGCTGATGTCTGTGGTGTAGATGGTGAAGATGAAGGGAGAGAGGACAGTCCCCTGAAGGGCCCCAGTGTTGCAGACCAGGCAGTCTGACACACAGTGCTGCAGACACATATGCTGTGGTCTGCCAGTCACACACAAATACACACTAATATTGATAATAATAAATAAAAACTGCAGGAATGAAGTAAAACTGACCTGCAACACTATTATTGTGAAGATGAAATAACATTTAATATAAGGAACTGAGTTTTCTTATTTCTTAATTTAATGGTTATATTACATATTTTTTCAGTTGTTTTTTTAGGCCTATACAATTGTTTATTTCATTATAGCTTATTTATTTATTTATGTAACACCACATACATAGACTTGAAAAAGAAAGAAAGTAGATAGATAAAGTGGTAGATAAAGTTGTGGTTGATTTAATGTCTCTGTTTAACAGTTACATAAAGGTTGAGTTTAAAAAAATAAAAAGTTGGGTAGTAGATTCACCCTCCTATGTGATTGGCTGTTACACATGTCTGTCATTTTTTTAATTTCCGGTCTGTTACGTTGCTAAGTAACAGCTCCTAAGCATACGCTAGCTAGATGCTATATTTAAGAGTTTGGGAATACGCAACGTTTCAAGTAATTTGTTATCGTTAAAACTACTCGTTTAAAGCCATGACAGCTATAAAAGACGGGGAGTACACGGCTACAATCTACAAACTGGTGAGAATATTGTTGTTGTAGTTGAGGTCAGCTGCATAGCGCACTGTTAAAAGCTAACGTCGATACAGCAGATAACGCTTAACGAAACTCCATTCAAAACTCGTTCAATTTAGTGTTTTCTGCTTACTGACAAACATACACACCACTGACCACACTTTTCCGGAATTGTGAGGGATTGCTGGTAAATTCTGCTTACATTTAATCCAACGTCTAAGTAATTTCATAAAATTTAAACTTTTGTAATATGCTCAACCATTACATCTCTAAATAGTTTTTTGTCTGTCAAATAACGTTTTTGTTAACGTTATCAGTGCTGCAGTTCAGCATATAACAGTGTAACGTTATGCTGAACTGCAGCACTGTTAAATTGAAATGGTTTGTTAAATGATGCTTGTGGTATATTCCAGTAACGTTAGACCCAGTTTAGCATATAGCTTCAGTTAAACAGCTTGTTTAACAACAGCTGGAGTCAGTAGCGTTTTCCCTGCTAGGTTGTTAAATAATGCTAATAGTGTGTAATAGAAATGCAGTATATCAGACCATCACGGTTCATTCTCATCTGTCTTTTAGATTAAAGACTGCCAGTATGTGGAAGCAATTCACATCCTAAACGGCCAACTTCAAAAACACACAAAGGTAAGTGTGGAATACTATTGTTCATTTGTAATATACTGTATAGAGTATATGTTTTTGAGATGTCTTCAGGTCTTTTATAGTGCTTGTTTTACAAATATTGGACCTGAAAATTTATTTAATTGTCTTGAATTTTAATTAAATGTATTGAAATTATGAACTAGAGCTGATATGATTAGTCAATGAATCGATTAGTCCATTGACAGAAAATTAATCTGCAACTATTTTGATAATCAGCAAATATACCAGGGGCTGCAACTAACAGTTATTTTCTTTATCAGTTAATCTACTGATTTTTTTCTTTCGATCAATCAATTAATCATTTGGTTTATAAAAAAAAAACTTCCCAGTGCCCAGGGTTGTTTTGTCTGACCAAAAGTCCAAAACCAAAGGTTTTCAGTTTACTATGATATTTGACAAAGAGAAGCAGCAAATCCTCCCATTTGAGAAGCGGGAACCTGAAAAATTGAAAAACAACTAATCGATTATCAAAATAGGATTATTTTTCTGTCAATCGACTAATTGATTAATGGACTAATCGTTCAGCTCTAAAAATACAAAACATTCTCAGGTTCCAGTTTCTCAAATGCGACATGATCTAAAAACAACCACTTCATTAAAAAAATGGTTTATGTTGATTTACATTTCTGTATTGATTTATGACTTTAGTTTTTTCTTTGTTTTTAAAAGTACATTACATGTTGTGATAACTGCAGACACCCTGATTGATATTTCATTGTGTCTTAGTTACTTTGGGAAAGGGTGAAACTGGTGTTTCTGTCTATCTATACAACAAGGCTTTATATTACAAACATTACAAATGTCCTACAGATAACTGCCAGTTTAACACTCTCTTGAATTCAATTGTGTCCCAGTCCAGGGCAGCGCTGTCTCTGCTGGGTTACTGCTACTATCACATCCAGGATTTCACCAACGCTGCAGAGTGCTACGAGCTTGTCACCCAGCTGCACCCGGAGGTGGAGGAGTACAAGGTGTACTACGCCCAGTCCCTGTACAAAGCTGGTGCTTATCCTGAGGCCACAAAGGCCTCCTTCATGCTCGACAACCCCAGCAGTCACACCAAGGTACAGCACACACACATACACACACACACACACACACACACACACACATATTCACTACTGGGTTCAGACAAGCTTGATGATGTGAAAACCTTGTATCTCCAAAATGCCAACTTTTCAGCAGCTCCACTTAGACTCACTGCTTTGTTTTATGGGGAAATGAAAGTGTTTGGGTGCAGGTGCTTCAAATTTGCAATGTAAGAACTCCAACTTATTTACATTTAAATTTTTCACTCTGTTCCTCCATCTGTTACACACTTTCTATCACTGGGAGCACTGTTTCCACAGAAGTGCTTTAACAAATGCATATGGGCCATAAATGCACAATAAATGAAATAAAGCAAGCATAAATCTGTATAGCTCAGCAACAGGGAACACATTTTTATTAACAGATAGTCAAAATGTCAATGATGCTGCTTTTAAATTGAATATAAGATAATCTTGTCAATATGATAAAATCAAGTACAAACATTATGTAATTTTCACAGAAATTGTGTGAGTTAATTGTGGAAAAACAGGTTGCCGGTCATGAAAAGGAATTATGGATGACAGTTTGGAGTCTGTAGTTCATGTTAGTGCTTCATTTTTAGCCCCAAAGTCAAACCAGCACCTGGCTCGTCACATCATGTCCCTGTTTTACCTTTGGTTTATCCTCTCTCTCTCTCTCTCTGGCACAGATGGTCAAGCTGCAAGCCTGTATCAAATATTGTGAGGAAGATTACTCAGCTGCCAAGGTGACAAGCTCTCTCACATCATCTGTTAATACATACAAATTATACCATTTCTGTTCAATATGAAGGCAGTTTGAATCATTATTATCTAGAGCCAAACACACACATTCGTTCATTTTCAACTGAGACTAACTGCACCTGTTTGTGTGCGTGTGGGTGTAGTCAATGCTGGAGCAGCTGCCCCAGGACGACCCAGACTACGTCTACAATATGGGCTGTTTGCTTTACCAGGACGGCAAGTATGAGGAGGCCTGCAAGAAGTTCGTGTCTGCCATGCAGGTGCTGGGATACGTGCCAGGTAATCATCCAAAGACACACACACACACACATCACCTTCAGTGACACTGGCTCTTGTGTGGTTTTCTTATACACTGATTCAGTATTGTCTTCTGTGAGCTGTTACAGTATTTTACAATTCATTTGGCTCAGTTTTCACAACAGAGTTTCAATGTGCGAAACTGAAACCATCTGTTAAATTAGGTAATTGCATTATGTAGTGACTTTATCAAAGCATTACAACTTGGTGTATGTTTATCACTGAATTTTAATCAATGTTGCATTTTAAAATAAAATGGTCATCATCAAACGTATCTAATTCTCGTCAAAGTAGAGTGTGCAGTGGTAATTTCCTTAGAGATTATAAAATAGCACACACATGTGCAATATATGCAGAAGTCAGTATTTTAAATCATGTAGAGTAAAAATACATTTTTTAATTTTGTTTATTGAATTTAGAGATAATGTAGTCCAGAGTCTGACTTTACGCTACAGTTACAGTAAATCCTACATTCATACAAGGCAAAATGATGATTGCGTCTGTTCTTCACTGCATCTGTTTACTGTTTCTGTTCTGTGTTAAACATTTACATCACCTGTGAGTTTAATCATCTAAAATAAAGTAAGCTACAATCATACTGCAATGCTGGACACTCAATGCACTGCAACATTTTTACAGTAATCAAAAGGAAATATTATTTATTTTTATTTATTTATTTTTTTCTTTCCATCACTGCCATACATTTGAATTACATGGCAGTTTTGGTGAAGTCATTAGCAAGAATGTTCACCTTGGTAACGACTGAGGAGGAGTCTCCTGGTGGACAAAGATCTCGATCCGAGATGTCGGGAATAAGGTCCCAACAGCCAAAAAGAGATAGGAGAGGGGTTTTGTGTTATAGTTAATATTGTAACAGCACTACTTTTGGTTTCAGAACAAGATGTATTTATTCTGTTTCGTAAGATCACTGCAGGAGGTTCTAATTAAACGCTCAACAAGAAAATATACTTCAACACAAGTAGTTCAGCGATATAAAACTGTCTGAAAGACTAGGGTATGTTTTGCAGGTAAACCTTCTGAATATACAACCTCCTCGACTCCTCTGGAAAAGACTAAATTTGCTATTATCACAAATGTAAAGAGAAATTCAGTAGGCTGTCAGATTGGGATTGAGTTAAAAAAAAATGACTGGCACCATTATAGTTCATCTTGGTTTCTTTGTCTTTCTGCCTCTTCTCTCTGTCAGCGTTGTCCTACAACATCGCCCTGTGTTACTACAGCCTGAAGAACTACGCTCAGGCCCTCAAATACATCGGAGAGATCATAGAACGAGGCATCCGGGAACATCCAGGTAAAACCACATCTCAGTGAACTACCAGTTTTTGGTTTCAGCCACTCATACTGTAGTGATATGTTTGTGTTACATTATTTGATGATCTTAGAACTATTTTTTTGACCGACATGGTTTTTCTGCGTGCCAGAGCTGAGTGTCGGGATGACGACTGAGGGCATCGACGTCCACAGCGTGGGCAACACGCTGGTACTGCATCAGACAGCCCTGATCGAAGCCTTCAACCTCAAAGCTGCCATCGAATACCAGCTGAAGAACTGTAAGAACCTCACTCAGTGTCTCTGTGGCTTCATGTAGCATAAAAACAGGAGGATGGAGAGAGAGAGAGATGAGAGAGAGGCAGGATAGTGGACAGGAAGTAATGTATTTTATGTTTGACATGAACTAATGTCAAACTAAGTAAATTTGAGCTAAAAACCTTGCAAGTTAGTAATGGGTTGAAATCAGTCAAAAATAAATGTTTTTTTGCTAAATAAAAGGGTAGATTTCCACTATAAAACCCAATGATGGGCAGGAAAACGCAGGATTACAATTTACAGCTTAAGGTCTTAAGCCACTCTAATCAATATTCTTATATCATCAATGGATGAAATGACCATGTGTACTGTAATGTGAAAGGTGTCACTCGTAGTGACTAACCCACAGAGAATTATCTCCTCACTCTGCAGTTCTTTTCAACTCTACAGAGCATTTTTGTGTCTTTCAGCGCACTGTTTTCATTTTACAGCCCGCAGCTTTACTGTTTTCGTTCACTCTCATCAGGGTTTTTTCCAGCAGCAGACAGACACAGTTAGAGACGAGCTGGTGAAGAAAGTAGAACATAGAATTTGTCAGGGGTTGGTAGAGCTAAAAGGAGACTTAATATTGGACTTACATTTGTCAGGTGGCCAGAAACCCGAATTCAAATGAATGAAAATGTTAATTTGTGTCTTCTGAATGTGTAAATAGGCAACTGCTAACACGTTCACCATATCAACTTTATAGAGTGAAAGTATGTTAATGTTGTTAAGGGACTTACCATATAACCGCAACGTCCCCTTCTAAATGACTCCCTCTCTCCCCACGTTTCCTGTCTGTATCTCCACCATCAGCTGTCTATTAGAGACAAAAAAAGAAAAGTTCAACAGTGTTTAGAAAATGAATTAGACAATGAGAGCTATGGAGCAATGTTTTTACAAGGCAAGGAAGAGGAAGATTACAAGCTGGCAAAAATGGATGTAAACAATGCAGGATTTTAAATATTCATAAAATCAGCTTTGCAAATGTTTTATTAGGAAGGAAATGCATTCAGCACCTCAAGGATACAATGTGTTTTTGTGAAAAACACTGAATGTAGACATAACTTTTGTTTGTTTACAAGAAAACTCCACTGGGAACCTTTAAGTGTTGATTATAGAGTTTCTCCATAATCATTTTCAAGACTTTTCTATTGAATTTGTTCATCCAGCTAAGAAAAGTCTGTAGGAGAAATGCTTATACAGACTAAAACTAACAGCTTTCTTTTCTGTTGTGTTTCATGTGTTTTCCTGCAGTGAAAGGAGCTCAGGAGGCTTTGACAGACATGCCTCCCAGATCAGAGGAGGTAACCATCATCACCCATTCATTGTGTGTGTGTGTGTGTGTCTGTGTGTGTCTGTGTGTGTGTGTGTGTGTGTGTGTGTGTGTGTGTGTGTGTGTGTGTGTGTGTGTGTGTGTGTTTGTGATTATTCTGCTGTAATCTGAACTAAGGCTGCCTGGGCCTGCCCCGCTAACAGCCTGGAGATAACAGATTAATAGAATATTAGAATAGAGACATAGGTGTGAAGGCTCACATGGAGGTAATGATGATAGTTTTATCATCTTGCAAGTGCTTCATTAAAATTAATGTACAGATGGGGCACTGTCCTTGGTCCAGTCTGTAACTGCCACTGAGTCATGACTGTCTTTTTAACCTGAGAGAAGTGAGAGAAGTGTACAACTAGTGCCCCCTACTGGAATATTGAGTTATCCACCAAAAAAAATCAAACTTTTTTTCTTAATCTTAAAATGACCTCTCTTTCTCATCATATAGTGTGTATATAAACATAGTGTATCCCATACTATATACTATGATGTATGTGTGTGTGTGTATGTGTGTGTGTGTCTTGGCAGGAGCTGGACCCAGTGACACTCCACAACCAGGCTCTGGTCAACATGGACACGAAGCCGTCGGAGGGTTTTGAGAAGCTGGCCTTCCTGCTGCAGCAGCCCTCCTTCCCCCCCGTCACCTTCGGAAACCTGCTGCTGCTCTACTGCAAACACGAGGTACACAACAGACCGGCCTGCAGGCTACAGGCTGTCCTGAACCTGGAAGACTCCAGACTGGATCAGCTATGGTTTTAGATGTCGTTGAGCAAGGAATCCTAACCTGCCCAAGGACTGCTGTTGACCAATCCAGGTTGTAGGCGAAAGTAAACAAGCTGCCGTCACTGCTGTGGCATCTTAATTGTAAACCTGTGTAGTAATAGTGTAATGTAAGTGAAGGATTTAATGTTTTTTAACCACGTTTGCTAAGTAATACTGTATGTCCAGGAGATCCTGTGGAACAGTTACATACTAAAAGAAATGGCATTATAAAGGTTATAGGTTATAATCTATTAATCAGTTTTTAGTAGACCAACATCTTTTCATCTGCAAATCACCAAAACTAAACTTACTGGGCTCCAACAATAAACTTTGAAAAAAAGGAAAAGCAAACTGCAGAGGCCTCTGCTCCATGAAATTACTTTGGACAAAAGTGTCTTCCAAATGAATAAATGTAAATGTGATTCACTGCTGAAAACCAAGCGGCCTACCAACAGAGAGCCGATGTTGAGCTGTAGTCGATCCAGCCAGGCAAAATGTCTATTTTACAATTTCATGTGTTTTAGATTTTTACTAAATGATTAATTGTGTCTGATCACAATCATGGATCCCAAGTTTGATTTATAACCAGAAATTTGCAGGTAATGCAGGCTGAGCTTAATTACTACGCAGAACTTTCACGTCCAGCCTGTGGCGATTGGACAAAAGTGTGGGGTTTTTGTGTCATAACCAATTTCACAGTATGTTTCGAGACTGGAAAAACATCCACATTTACTCAAAATACCTTAATCTGTCAAAGGAAATGATTACTGACCGCAGTCAAGCCAAACATCTGCTTTTACTGTCAGTGAAAATATGTTTAGTTCGACTCCAGAGAGCTACTGAGCTTAACGTTGATAACATCCAACATCAATATACAGTTCTACAGCGAAAGAAACCCATGTTTCAAGAGTTTCAGTTTTTCCCTGAGTAAATGAAAAGTTTACTTCCATTACATAAACCAACAACTCCATGTAATAACCTTGTTTATACCAGGGTTGTTATACTGAATGATATTAGATTGAACAGGTCTTCATGACCCCGTGGAGCTGTCTTCATTATACAGAAAGTTATCATAGTGTTCTCCTTCAAAAACATGACACCCCTCTGTTACACGAGGGACCATGTCAGCATTTTCCACCATACGGTAGACCAGTGAGGGTCCATGCAGAGAGTAACAATGTTTTTAGAAGGATTTGGAGTCATGTGGTGTGAGTCTTAGTGGAAAGAGCTAAAAACACACAGAGAGCTGCAGAGAGGTGTGGGTCTTTCATTAAAATGGTATTAATGTCACTGCTGGATTCAATCTCTCTCTCTCTCTCAGTACTTTGACCTGGCAGCTGACGTCCTGGCAGAAAACGCCCATCTCACCTACAAGTTCCTCTCCCCGGTAAGTTACACATTCACACGAGCACTGGACGGATACATATGTTTTTGATGTTTTTATTAAAAATCACATGAGGTCCTAATTCACACTACATTATTGTTTCTGTCTCTGTTCTTCCTTAAGTTTCTTGTTTGCCTGCACAAATGTCCTTAATAATCAGGAAAGGTTTCCTATAGCTGGATCCATCTTTAAGTTGACATTTGTTTTTGTCCTTTCCAGTACATGTATGAGTTTCTTGATGCCTTCTTGACCTGCCAGACAGCACCAGAGGAGGTACTGCAAAGAAATGAAAAACATTTAGTGTAGCATTTGTAATTACAGTCGCATTAATCAATATTTTTATGTTAACAATGGATTAAATGACCATGTATAATGTGAAAGTAGTTGCTTATAGATTTTTTTTGCACCTTTACTTTATGAATCAGTCTCAGCGCTTTCATTGACTTTGTTGAAGCTTGTTTAAATAGGCAGCTGTTTGCTCACAAATTCACCATAACAGCTTTATAAGGTGATGATATGTCACTGTTGTGTTTACAGCTTGTTCAGCTTCCCCCAGGTGGCAGAAAAAATCCTTAATGTTGCTTTAAAAATAGTTAGTACATTTACTGTAGCTGTGAGGATGTCCACTGGTCCCAGTGATAAATCATTTTATTACTAACAAGCCTTTCAGTTTAAGTTGCATAAAACCTTAAACACTGGTGATCCCAAGAAGCAGAGATAAATCGAATTTTAGACAGTTTCATTTGGTCAAACATGTTTAAACTACTTGGGCTGGAATACAAGTATCAGGAGGAAGCCGCACACTGACATTTCATATGTAAAATAGGCTGTACAGGTGACATTTCGACTAATTTGGTCAAAGTCACCAAAGAATTACATAGGAGCTTTAATTCTCAATGTGCAGGTACCTCTTTATATGTTTATTGCATTGTATTTGTATCCAGCTTCTGACCCACTGAGACTTCATGGATGCGTACACAACTATCTGTGCTGATGAATAATAATCACTCATAATTAAGATCACGTATAACCTTTTTTCACCTGCTGCCTGTTTATTTCACAGGCTTTTAGGAAGTTTGATGAGATGAACGGCAAACTGACAGAGCAGTTACGGAAGCTGGCCAAGCAGGTTGTTTACCTCCCTCCTCCTCTTCCACTGTCCTCTTTTATAGAGCTTTCTTTATTTATTTCTTATTTATTATGTATTGTACTAAACTTATGTTTATTTTTCTATATTTCATGTTGAGATATTATGTATGAGACATACAGTATGTCATCCTGTAATTGGCTGCAAACGCCTGCTAATGCAGCCTAATCTGTCAGCTGATCCGCTTCCAGACAACTCAAACACTGACCTGCATCCTGAGTCACTGTAGCTTAAAGAAATTGTGAAAGACATATTTTACACTTAAAAGTGGACTTCTCAGGGATGTTTTCTAATATGTTGTAATTATTATGCCAAAATAAATGGTAGATTTTGATGTAAAGAAGCTCAGAGAGTTTTGGCTGAATGTTGTTTTTGTTCGTCTTCTCTAAGGTGCAGGAGGCCAGGCTGGCTCGAGACGATGAAGTGCAGAAGAAAGCTCTGCAGGACTACGACCTGATGCAGGAGAAGTGAGGACACACATTCTCACACACACACACACACGCAGATGTGAGAAGTAAAGCATTTGAAAGGAATTTGAAACAGATGGCAAAATAGTTAGGAGGCTGCTCGCTGATATTATTGCACACTTGTCTTTTTAGCACAACCTCAAGAGCATGCCACCCTGTATTTCACTGCACATATTGTATGTGCACATGACAAATAAAACCTTTGGATCTTGAATCTTTAATGTAGCAATTTTCGTGCCACATAAGAAAAAATGTGTTTGAAAAATGCTTGAAAAGAAACTTTTGACTGATCATGAGACATCAATACCCTCTACATATTATGCTTACGGTTTTAACCAAAGGCATCAATCCAGTTAAATTACAGCAAAGAATTATGATAAATGGAGAAATACAAAAAGCTATTCACCATCAAAAATCAAATCAGCTGTTCCTCGCCCTAAGGTTCTTCTATCTACAGCTTTATTGAAATTCACTTTAAAAATGTCTAAGATATCTAGCTGACATTTTGGGAACTCCTCTTAGCTATTACACATTTTTCAATATCCTCTCACACTCCCTTCTTTTCACTCACATGAAAACACTGCCAGTTCTTTCCTCTGCAGCGCTCCACCTGATTATTTTCCTCTCCATCCTTCCCGTGTAATTGGCCCGGTCTTATCCCAGGTACATCGTGGTCCTGATGGCCCAGGCCAAGATCTACTGGAACCGGGAGAACTTCCAGATGGTGGAAAAGATCTTCCGCAAGTCAGTGGAGGTCTGTAATGAGGACGATACCTGGAAGCTGAACGTAGCCCACGTGCTCTTCATGCAGAACAAGTACAAGGAGGCCATCGGCTTCTACGAGCCCATCGTCAAGAAGCACTATGATAACGTGAGTGCTTCAGGATGACTGGTCACATTCATGAAGAAAATAAATGTGTGGAGGGAGACTTAGAATATTAGTGTGACCTTTTATTATTGAGAAAATACATGTCAGACATCAGACACTTTCATTTAATTTATTGTATTTTGAAATAAAAGCTTAAATACAATGCTGTTAATCAGCACCACTGACAGGTGGTGACAGTCAGGTCAGGACTAAACGTTTACAGTTTGCCTTTCTGTCCAGGTGGAGCAGTGTAACATTCAGGAGTGTCCCTGCAAGTGCAAACCCTCGGTAAAAATAGAGACCAAGCAGCTCTGTACTGATTCCTCTGCAGTGTCTTCACATCAGTGCATGACTGTTTTGATAATTTTCTGCTGTTGCTGTTTTTGTGTGTGTTTTTGTGATTTTGATTGTTTGTTTGCAGTGGTGCCTATGTCATATCTGAAATTTCTGACGTCACAATAAATTGGTGAGGGCAAGAAATTATCAGAGTAGCATTGTTTAGCAGGGTTTATTCACAACCTAGAATAGTCTTAAAATGTCTGAAGTTAAGTTATGGTCTGGAGTACAGTCTGATATATCTTTAATTCAATTTTTAAATTTTTAAATTGTTATATCTTGTTGCTGTTCTGATGAAAAATAACACGTGTCCCGTATCCTCTGAAACCTCAACAGTTGCTTTCATTTTCTAATGTGAATGATTGTCATTGAAGAAATTTTCTGTACTGAATAGCATTAAAAGAAGTCTAAAATCAGCTTAAGGAAACTTGCATGCTCCCTGGGTTAGTTTCAACAAAGGTTTCTTAGAGGTCCGAGTGCTGTCTGGAAATGTTCTGTAAAATGAGCCAAAAATGAGTTGTTTAATGTTTAACAAACTGGTGTGTGTGTGTGTGTAGATCCTGAATGTCAGCGCTGTGGTCCTGGCCAACCTGTGTGTGTCCTACATCATGACCAGCCAGAATGAAGAGGTACTGTACAAAGAGGTTAACACAGTGCGGTCAGTAGTATCCTGTCAGCACTGTATATAACCATATCACACTGAAAGGGGTCATTCTGTGTAGTAACTAAGTACATTCATTCAAGTACAAACTTGAGGTACTTGTACTTTACTTGGGTATTTGTATTTTATGCTGCTTTATACTTCTACTCCACTACATCTCAGAGGTAAATATTGTATTTTTTATTCCACTATATTAATCTAAAAGCTATAGATACTAGTTACTTTTCAGATTAAGATTTTACACATATCTGCTTCTAAAATATGATTTGTTATAGTAAACCACACAGCAATATATAAAGAGTTAGCTTCACCTCAGCCAGTTACAACATTAAAATGCTGCTTTCACATTAATGCGTCAGTTGGGTCTCTTGACATTTTAAATCAATATCATGATATTTATGAGTGTTATCAGTGTGGTCAATGATGAATTAATACAGTATGTGACAGTATAATAAATTACATATTGAATAATACACTGTGTTCCACTGTTATGCATTACATGAGACAAAACTCCCCACACATGTAAATCAAAAACTTCAGTAACTCATTTTATTAGTATATTATGAACATTTTCTCAGAATCATTAACTCAACTTAGCGATAAAAATATATATTTGTATTCTCACTATTCTCTTACCATTCCACTGAAAATTGTTGGTATATAAATACAGTATATACCACTCTGCATAATGACTACTTTTACTTTTAATACTTTTAAAAGTAAACTTTGCTGATAATACTTCTGTACTTAAGTTAAAGTACAGAAGTTACAAGTTAACTTTTACTTGTAATGGAGTGTTATTATGGTGTGGTATTACTTTACTTTACTTCCACCACTGCTTTTACATTTGATACTTTACTGTAAGTACACTTTGATGATAATACTATCTCTGATTGAGGCCTACTCACACTGCAATAAAGGGCTTTTATTGTGTTCAAATGACAACGTTGATTTGCTCATTTAGTTTTGCTCAACTTTCATGTTTTGCCTATAAATATTGTCTCTTTGTGTCTTTGTATGGTGATAACCTCTAAAGGGATAATTAACATTCTTCTGACTCACGTGGTTTCTCCTCTGTTTCCTCCTCATGTCGTCCTGGTCTAACAGGCTGAAGAGCTGATGAGGAAGATTGAGAAAGAGGAGGAGCAGATCTCCTACGACGACCCCGACAAGAAGGTCTTCCACCTCTGCATCGTCAACCTGGTCATCGGGTGAGTTCCAGCTGCTGCCGCCTTTCACTGATCCTGCTGGAAAAACAGACTCAGGGCCTGATTACACAGGAGGCTTTTTTAGCAGCAGAGGGTTGTGAGTGAAGCTTTTTATAATCTGCTTTTGCATTTCTGTGCTCATCGTTTTTTTTCTGCTCCAGGAACCTCATGAATTTAGAAATATTTTAGTGTTGAAGTCTCACCACAACAACATGTTCTAGAGTACGTGTGTGTCCAAATTCCATGCCACAAGATTATTGGCTTCCCTACACCCAGAGTGTAGGTCACGCCTCAACAGCAGAGCCATCACAACACATAGTACTCACAGTATGCAGTACAGCCCACTGTTCACATTACTTCTGTCTGGTTGTAAATACAGGAAACTTTGTCCCTTCTGGTACTGCAGCCCTAAGAGATCTTGTTGAACACTATGTATTGATGTGTGTGTATATATGTGTCCGTCAGTACATGTGTATGCAAGTATATGAGCAAGTATAAGTGGGGATATATAGTATATGTGTATGTGTGACTACGTGTTTGTATGAATTGCATGTATCTGTCTTCTTCATCAGTGTCATTGTTTTGTCTGAAGTTGTGTTTTTCTTTCAGGACGCTGTACTGTGCCAAGGGGAACTACGACTTTGGCATCTCTCGTGTCATCAAGAGCCTGGAGCCTTACAATAAGAAGGTCAGACATTTAATTGTTCTCTGGGCTTTTTTCAGAAAGTTTGTAGCATATATTTTTAAGGAAAGTTGTTTGGCTTTTATTTTCAAAGGGCAGCAGGCAGTATTTTCAGTAATGGACAGGAGTTCATAAACACAACTACAAGAATAATTTCATTGAAAGTATTTAGCATTAAAATTTCAAATTTGAAAGACATGTATCAAGAGCTGCTCTTTTTGGGACCTTTGATCTGATCCAGTCACAACACCAGACTCTAGCTGCAGCTGAGTCCACTAAGCTCCAGCTGAGAACACAAGCCGTCATCCTGAGTGTTTCCCCTCTCATCCTCACAACAATCACCACCACAGAGTCGCATTCACAGTGAAAGCAGAGAGGAGTTCAGGAATGTGAAGCCTGGCGTGCCACATAGTCACGCCAGCTTCTCACAACCTGACCATCATGTCTGAACTCTGATTCCCTCAAACAGAAGGAAGAAGCCACTGCCACGCACCATCCTGTATAGTCAAACCATAACTTCAACTCGTAAGGTTAAGAACACAAAGACACTAGCGGGACTTTTACAGTCTGTTTTTATTAACATGAATGTTGCTTACATTCAAAATATTGTAATGCATGTAACTAAAAGTCTCTCTGTTGGACTGATTTATATATTTTTTTATATATTATACTATATTTATTTTTTATTATATCATATTTTATATCCCATACTATATAATGATGTACTATATTGTACTATATGTTAATATGTTATACAGTTTTATTACATTATATACTATATTATATTTCTATATTAATACACACAAACACTAAGTATCATTACTTACTACACATTATATATTATTATGTTGTACGCTGTTGATATGTACTGTACTTGCTGACTTATCTTAAAAAGTTGTCAGACAACAAGGAACTCTAAAGACTGTGTGTGTGTGTGTGTGTGTGTGTGTGTGTGTGTGTGTGTGTGTGTGTGTGTGTGTGTGTGTAGCTAGGGACGGACACATGGTTCTACGCCAAGCGCTGTTTCCTGTCTCTGCTGGAGAACATGTCCAAACACATGGTCATGCTGAGGGACACTGTGGTACAGGAGTGTATTCAGTTCCTGGAGCACTGCGAGGGTGAGCAGCAGTCACACACACACACACACACACACACACACACACACACACACAGCTGCACTACAGTACTAACATTTCATTTCTACACCATCAGTGTGACACAACAGACATTTCTCTTTTAATGGTTGACTTGTCTGTCTGAAACACAACTGCAGGATCCGTTTTAATCTGAGCAGAGCTCAGAGTTTTCTAATGCAGCGGATTTCACTTATCAGTTTTTAAATTATTGTTAACATCCTGTTTTTGAATGCACATATTTAGCATCCCATGATAATCTGAATCCCAGTGACCCCCTGAGCTTTCCTCTAGCATCACCATCAGGTCATAATTGACCATTCATTAACCCCTCCCTCAGCAGCAATTATCCAGTCATAGCTTAACTAGCTTACTTCCTACAGTATAACCTAGCACTACTTCCAAGGCCAAGAGTTACAATACATATAGCATATCATTAACTAACTACATTACTTTGTGGTTTACAGGTTACATACAATAACCTGTCCTGGATACTATCAGAGTGCAGGCTAATGTTAGCAGCTCTGTCCTGATCCTTTTGGATTTAGGGACATTTACACTCCAGCAACACCAACAAAATGGTTATCTGAGTTTTACATTCGCCAAACACATTGGTTAGACCTCATCCTAAAAGCCTTTTCTCTTGTTAGATTAAAAGTGTTTGAAAATACAAACAAGCAGGGTGGGAAATCAACATATTAAAATGTGAACATCTACCAGCCACTGACAGATAAATGTTCACATTCCCCAGCCACTCAATAGTAAATAACTATTTTGTGTCTGAAATCTACCATCTGCTGGTGCTAATTTCACACCCTGCAAACAAGTATGTAAGCTAAGCAGCAGAATGAAATAACAGCCTGATGTTATTTCCTCTTAAAAGGAAGTTTTTCCTTGCCACTGTTGCCAAGTGCTTGCTCATGGTGGGAATTGTTGGGTCTCTGTAAATAATATTATAAAGAGTTCGGTCTAGACCTGCTCTGTAGGAAAAGTGCAATGAGATAACTTCTGTTATGGAATTGGCGCTATATAAATAAAATTTTATTGAATGTTACATTTTTCCTTATCATACTTATGACAATAGGACTATTTAGCTCTACAGTGCAATACAAGAACAATGCTTGTCTACACCGATCAACTGGAGAGGATAATCACTTTTTGCCTGGGAGCTGTTAGCTTTAGCCTCATTCTTTTAGCAGTATATAATGTATGTAGCCATCTATTGCATATTTAAAGCCCCTTTACAGGATTGTCATTTTAAAACAAGTCAGCTGGAAACATTAAAAACTCAGCCGAAGACGTTTTCATCCAGCTGATCAAATCTGCTAGCGACAGTTGTCATTTCAGCAAAATTGACAGTCATAGACTAGAAATGAGAAACTGCTTTTGTCTACCCATTTTTAGAATACTTTCATAATGTGGGGTGTTCACACTAGTGAACCTTTTATATGTTCAGTCTTTTTCCGTTTGAGTAGACATCACTAGTAACGCTGGTTGTTTTCTTTCTCACCTGTAGCGTACGGTAAGGAGGTTCCAGCCATCATCGAGCAGCCTCTGGAGGAGATCCGCATTCACATCGGCAAGAACACCGTCACCTACGAGGCTCGACTACTCAAGGCGCTGTTCTACGAGGTCATTGGCTGGAACAACTGACATCATCACACAGGTGTCCCTGTAATGTGTGAGGTTTGCTGATCCCCATTTACCAGATCAGTAACATCACTGACTGCAGCCAGCGATGGCATTTTGTCAGTGTCTTCCATTCAAAGGATAATGGAACTTAACTGGAAATCAAGAGACGACATATACTGGTGCACACACACACATTCACTGATGTGTTTTGAATAAGGTCTGCTATGCAAGCTTTATATTTCTGGGACTCAAAACCATTTCCAGTTCCAGACTTCCTTTTGGACTCTCATCAACACACACACACACACACACCCCAGGGGAAGCTTTTATTAAGTTGAGTTGAGCTGGGGGAGTTCTGGCAGGAAGAGAGCTCCAACAGATCTTAGACAATCAGTTTGTGTTCTTTCTCATTTTGTGATCCGACCGAAGCTCCACTTCACAGACTCTCATAGTCAGCAATGTAAGCAGAAATGATTTTTATTATCACTATCAGTACTATTTAATGTTATACAGGATACATACAGCAGACTTTGTTTTATTGGTAGTTTAATCTGCTAACATAAAATACATAATAACATTTTGTATGTAAGTTCATCTGCAGGCATTAATAGTTTATGCATATATCCTCTTTGGTCAGTGCTGGTTGTACAGCTGCCTTCTGGCCCTGTTCTGTGGATTTATATTCAGTAGATAAAATGTTTGTGAAAATAAAGATATTTTCGGGGAGGAAAAAAGTAAAACAGTATCATGATGTTCAGATGATGATGATCAGATTTTCTTTCTTTGAAGTTACCTTAAATATTTCTTTGCCTTTTCAAATAGGTTGATTCTGAAAACAGTGTCCAGATGACTATGATTGAAACCTTTTCTACGATGGTACATTCCTGGACGAATGAGGGACTACACCGTCTTTCAAATAGGGATGCTCCAATCAGGCTTTTAATGGCTGATTTCTCCGATGCTGGAACTGATAATTCTGTATAATCTATAAACCGACAGTTTCCCCCTCTGTATGACAGCCAGCTTTTTGCCCCACCTGTAGCCTTTCAGAACAACTATAAACACTTTTGCCTTCCGACGTGTTCTGACAACATGTCGTACGGACCACTTTGTTTCAAGCGTACTCCGACTTTAAATGTTATAAATATTATTTTCCAAGTTGGACTTGCCACCGTAAACCAGGGTATTATTTTCATAATCATGGCCATTCTGACTATAGCTGAAAATAACTTTGTACCTGCAGCCTCCGTTTTCTGCTCGCCCTGACATATTTGCTGAATCTCTGTAACCAAGGTGACAAGTGCGAAGTTATTACAACTCATAGTCAGAATGACCACTATTATGAGAATAAGAACCAGGTTATAAAATAGAATAATTTTCCTTTTAATTCATTACAAGTCAAATCAAGTCAGTGTTATTTATATAGCCCAATATCACATTTTGCCTAAAGGGGCTTTTGTTATACTCTTATACATCCTCTAAAATCAGCAGGTGTAAATTCTGGACAGGTCTCTCTCCTCACAGAGCAGCCAGAAATATCAAATTATTTCAGACAAAAACTACAACCGGGAGATGACATCACGATTACAGTTGTCACTATTTATCCCTTCAACCATAACTCTCAAAAAACTGGTTAAGATGCTGTGTGGCAAAAAGCAAAATCGCTGACTCACTCTGTGCAAATATGAAACTAATATATTCCCAAAAGAAATCCCCCAAAACCCTGATTTCTTTTAGAATAGTAATAAATAAATTCTTCAGCTAGCTCGTTGCAGCTATCACTAGCCAAATAACAGCCTGAAGACGCTGCCTGCCTGACTGTACCTGGAGACAACAGCACCATCCCCATGTCCAGCTCCACGTGGACAGGAACATGCACTGCCCTGGACGATAGTTTGCTGAAGATCAGATCTACCTTTTTCTCACACTCAAGTTATTTGTAAAGAGTAACGGTGAATTCTGATTCCTGTTGGATTGGAGCATCACTACTTTCAAAAATCATCTTGTTAAATAAATTAATTAATTAGATAAATTTGATCCGTAGCTGTAGGTCAGATTCAGCACATGGGGAATAAAGCATCTTCCTCATTATAATCATAGAATACAATCTGAACAAAATATAGGTAGAAAAAAAACTGATTTTGTTTCCATTTTGTGCCAAACAGCCACATCCCAGCGTTTTATTAAGCATTTATCATCTTACGACTATGTTCATAATGCAACATATTGTGTCGGGAGTCAGTCTCCAGCCGTGAAGAGCATCTCTACCTGATGATCTACGTTTTGCTCGTGTGAACACACGCGTGGGGGGGTGGGGGTGTTCAGGAGAGCGGCCTCTTCGTTATGTCCTGTTCTGTCAGGTAGTAGTTCAGGTATCCGCCCAGAGCCCCGACAGCCACGGCCGTCATGTGACTGGAGCAGCCATCTGTGAGACGGGAAATGACACAAACAGAGAAGGACAGAGAGGGGGAGGAAAGAGTGAGGGAATCAGTTTCACTTGAGTGTACTGGAGCATTTTATGAGCATTATATCGTTTTTTTTCCCTCAAAGTTCTGCATTCAAGTTTTTACTTATATGAAAGTCAACAAGTTTTAGCAGTAAAATGACCTGTGATTCAAAAGTACAAGATAAAGAAGTGAAAAACAGGTTTGGGGGATTTTCATGTTTGCAGGTCAGATAAAGAAAAGATTCAAACTAACCCATCTCACAGCAACAGTGATCACTGACTCCTGTCCGTCTTTATTATTAATTAATTTGTTATTTCTGCTCAGCTTGCTTAGAATAAAATATACTTGAATGAGCCTGTGGGGAAGTTTGTCTTGGACTCTGCACTTCACTTCCAGAAACTATACATAAATATAACAAATATAATCTACAAACATCAAATGATACAAAAGACGATGAAATAAATTAAGAGAAATAGTTTCACAAGTAAATTCAGTACTAATGGTAAATGGTCTGCACTTGTATAGCGCCTTTCTAGTCCTCTGACCACTCAAAGCACTTCACACACTACATATCGCATTCACCCACTGATGGCAGAACTGCTCATCAGTACAAAGAAACTAATTAATCATTCACACACACCGAAGGCACAGGGTTCAGTGTCACCACACATGCACAAACCTCACACTAGCTGCATTTTTAGTAGGGATTCACCAATCCGATCCACCAGATAGGTATTGGGGCCGGGAGCGGATCAGGTATCAACCAGATGTCACCGATCCACACTGAATACAGGTTCTTTGTCTGTGGTGAAGGTCATGTCAAATTTGCAGCAGTCCCAACTTGTTGTACAGGAGCAACAATGATGTGACGCTCCCTGTTTGAGTTCTGTCACTAATGATTGTCAGCAGATAATAATAAATAAATAAATAAGCTCGTGTGACGGCAGACTTATTATATGTGTCAGTCACAAACTGACCTGGAAGTATTTTCTCCCTCCTCTTCACTCTCTTGTGAGGCTGCAGCTGTTCCAGCAGCTCGTCTCCAATGATCTGAGAGATGATGCTCTCTGAGAGAGGAAACAGCAGAGAATATAAACTGTTAGTCCATCTCCCCAGCTCCTGCATGGAGCATCTCAGCTATTGATCTTTGTCTAGTTCTGGCTGACGACACCTGCTAAGTGAAAAATAAGTCTACATTCACACCACCTGTTTAAATCCCGATTTTTTTGGCTCACGTGTGATATAAAGAACAAGGAACCTGATATTTTTAGATCTGTTTTGGAGCTTATTTATGTATAAATATACGTGGCAGGAATGAGATGTCAACTTTGATCTAAACAGACAGAAAAGATTGGGAACCACCGGGCTAAAATCCATCAGTGTGAAGAGTCAGTAAGAGCAGTGGTGGAATGTAACTAAGTACATTTACTCAAGTACTGTACTTAAGTACAATTTTGACATACTTGTACTTTACTTAAGTATTTCTAGTTTATGCTACTTTCTACTTCTACTCCACTATATTTTGGAGGCAAATATTGTACTTTTTACTTACATTTTTTAACCGATCAACAAAGATTATGATATATTATTATAGTTTAAACTTCCCATCAGTATATAAAGTAATTAAAATGAGCTCCACCTTTACCAGCTGCAATATTAAAGTGATGAACACATTAACGCATCATTAATTACAATCCAATAATATAATGTATATTATTCTGAAATAATGAGTACTTTTACTTTTGGTATTTTAAGTGTATTTTCATGCTGATAATTTTGTACTTTTACTAAAGTAAGAGTTTGATTGCAGGACTTTTACTTGTAATAGAGTATTTTTACACTGTGGTATTGCTACTTTTACTTGACTAAAAGGTACTTCTTCCACCACTGGGTACGAGGCAGGGTCATTTTTACAGGTCACAAATAATTCAGGCATTGTGGGTGAACAGGTGACAGGTGTTTGGTTAATTTATGACCACAAAACATTAACACAAGATATTGTATTTGACAACGATGGTACCTGGAAATAATAAGATAATTATGGCTCAGATTCAGTAGTATTCAACTGTTTTTTTTAACTGGTTATGATTATTATAATGCTGTTCAAACACTCACTGTCTCTCCCAAAGCAGCCCACTTCCTCATCCTGCAGCCTGAGGATATGCTGCAGCCAATCAGCTTTGTAGAAGTCAGAGAAACCAGCCAACCCACAAATCAGGACTGTTGACAGAGAGCAGAGGAACTCAAGTCAGTCAACACACGTCGAGACATTTAGGAACACCTTCAATTTTCTACACTGTTGGCCACTCTGCTGAATCTCCCGCTGTAGCTCATCCATTTTATAACAAGTCCTTTAGCTTCTGATTCAACCTTCAAGAGATTTGCATTTGTTCACAGTGCAGTTTCCCTTCTTTCAGCAGTTTTCTAGAAATGAGCATCAATATCTCATAAAAAGACACATTAAGGCAGATTGCTGCACTAGAATCAAGAAAGTCTTGGATTAAAGGAAGAAGAAGAAAACAGATATGTCACAAAAAGCAAACATAACACACTTGCAAACGCTCACCTAAACTGAAATAACTATCAACAAAAACAACACTAAAACACAATTCTAAAACATGCATCACCATTGACTTAACCCTGTTGTGGCCTATTTGATTAAAAAAGACTAATACCATTTGATCTTCTTGATATCTTAAGTCAATTTCTATTGGGAATTAGGCTGGTCAAACTTGAATAAACCCAGCAAAACACTAATACAGCAGACAGAAATGGGCAGTAATATAAAGAATGTGTGAAGAAGAAATGTATGAGGACGTTTCATATCTGGTTATAAAGATGAAACCATTAGTCAATTAACTGATTAGTCTATCAACATAAAATTAAACGGCAACTTTTTTAATAATCGTTTCAATATGCCAAATATTCACTGGTTCCAGCTTCTCTAGGAGGAGGATTTTCTGCTTATCTCTGTTTTATATAATTGGAAACTGAATATCTTTGCAGACGTCACCTTTGGTTCTAGGAAATTTTGATTGACATTTTTTCACCTTTTTTTTTTTTTTTACATTTCATAGACAAAACCGTTAATAATTCATCGTGAATATAATTGGAAGATTAATCGACCATAAAAATAATCATTAGTTGCAGCCATATCTGGTTAACAACAGTTTAACATACCAAGACATAGCTATTAAATTATAAACAAGGTCTAAACCCACAGAGGTGAAATTAATTTTCAACTTTTTGAGCATGAAGTTTCTCACCTGACAGGCATAATATGCAAAATATATGCAGTTTGAAATAAGTAAAGATTATTTAAACATTAGGAAACACATGTTGAAATACAAACTACAAAAAAGAGAAAGAAACAATAGAATATGAATTAAATTATGTAGATTTAATGATGCTGACTTTATGTGTCACAACCTCCTAACACTCACTGTTCTCAATGAAGATGTCCACCTTCTGTTCGGTCAGACCGTCTTTGATGATGTTCTGGTTGGTCTTCATCATGTTGGAGCAGAAGATCTTCTCGTAGCTGCGTTCAGTCATGTTGGCTCGGGACGCTCGAGTGTCGCCTTTCAGCAGGTTGGTGCAGCCTCTCTGAGAGGGAAACACAAACCAGGAGTCTCTCAGAAAGTTAGTGGAGTCCAGGTTATAAATAGAGCAATGATTCTACTCATTTCTGATAAATTACTGATCTCTTTTTATCTTAGCATCTGCTGTCAGTTCCTCTCCTTTTAAGATACTGTACAGTTTGAATGTCCTTTGCTTTGTTGGGTTTTTAGCAGCCAAGTCTGTAAGGATGGCGATGACAGTCAACACTTTGTTCCACAGCATGTTATCTCGAAAACTACTGACAAGGTTTATGTGAAATTAGCTCTGAATATTCCTGCCCACCGACCTCCTGACCTGTCCTCTAGCACCACCCACAGGACAAACATTAATGGGAAGCCCAACTATGGGAAAGGCACTTGTATTTAACTTGGTTTTTAATTATGATTTAAAGAAATGTAACGTTTTTTTGGGAAATACGCTTATTCACTTTCTTGCAGAAAGTTAGATGAGAAGATCGATACAACTGTCATGTTTGTACGTAACTATGGCGCAAGAGTTTGGAGGCAATTTGCTTAGCTTAGCATAAAGACTTGAGGTAGGGGGAAACAGCTAGCCTGGCTGTGTCCAAAGTAAAACAAATACACCTACAAGCACCTTTGTATACAGATTAAACTGACAAGATACATTGAGTTAAAGGTACCTTTGACCACTAGCAGACCTGTGGGGCAATGTCTTTTAAGTGTGGATCCCGTTAATGTTAGTATCGCGTGCACCAGTACGAGGACGCCCTGATGTGATACACAGTCCTGCCAGTTTCATGCTATTCCACTGATTGAGACTTGGTGGAGATAACGTGACAAGAAACGCAGCAATGCTCCAACAAAGGCAGAGAAGAAGAAGACTGCTAGCCAGCAAACATGGATGTAAACAATGCAGGTCTTACATTCTTTTAAATATTTGCTCTGGTAATGATTTAGGTGGAAGGAAACATGTTTATAGGCCTAAAGGATAACTTTAATTGTTTACAAAAAAACGTTACAGGGCACCTTTAATTACTGAGCTTTGGAGGTGTTGGTAGGCTAGCTGTTTCCAATGCTTCCAATCTTTATGCTAAGCTAAACCAATCGCCTCCTGGCTCTAGCTTGATAGTTAATGACTCTAGGCAAGAAAGTGAATAAAAGCGCCTTAGAAGTTTGATTGCAGAACTGTTTTATTGTTTCCAGAGTGCAAAAAATTTAAATGTACAGGTAGACATGTATTCACTCTAAACTAATGTCAATATTAATATCAGTTTGTTCTTTAGGTTTCTACCTGAGAGAAACATTTCTCTCATCAAACATATGAGGTCCACATAGGTCAATGTCATAAAACATCAACTTCACTTTAAAAAGCAATCTGTTTTCCTAAATCTGTGGTTTTAAATGCTGTTCAGTGATTGAATAATTTTGGATGATTTAGTTAGACGTCTCACCATTTTTCCGATCATGAAGTAGAGCAGCTGGTGGGACAGAGAGTAGTGTGGACAACCGAAACGAGTCATGGTGTCCCGACAGGGCTTGGTGACGATGCAGGGCGTCCCATTCATCTTCCTGCTCAGACAGACACACAGGTGAGACAGACAGGTGAGTTTCCTCACACTGAAACAACATTATTGTTTTGGTTTTTTTTTCAATTAAGCTTTTTGTCAGAAAGACAGGAAATAGTGAAAAATGCAACTTTCCAAATCCCAAAGGGTAACATTATCTGTTTTGTCCGACCAACGGTCCAAATTAAAATTTACAGTGACATGAAACAGAGAAACAGCAGTAAATCCTCACGTTTGAGAAGCTGGAACTAGCACGTGTTTGGCATTTTATTGTATAAATGAAGATTTCTTGGATCATTAAAGTTGTTAAAGTCAATAACAACTAATTGATCGACTAATTGTTTCAGGACTAAAACCTAACCCCTAGAGAATATGAACTGTAAATCAAAATATACCTTTTTTCTTTGTTTGTTTTAACTCATAAAACATGCTGAGGACATGGAATATTATTTTTAGCCCTCAGTAGCATCTGCAGATCCTCTCAGGCCGCATACAGCCCCCAAAAGCTCCACCAATCAGAGGGTAGGGCACCTGACAGGCATTACTCTAAGGGCGCTGTAATAACGGAAGGCAATAAGCAAATCAGCATTTACATTTTCTCAGAGCTCCTCTTATCCAGATTTTGACAGCTGGACAGTCAGAGGACTCTGTTTAGTAAGACATAAGTGAGGAAACTAATAGCGTAAAGGCTGGGGACAAAAATAGGGTTAAAAGGTGAGGAGGACAAACAGTCCTCATACCTCAGCAAGAAGACAGGTAATCTGTCAGTGCCTTCCAAAATGACATGATTGTTTTCTGATCTGCACCCTCTGAGGTTGAGGTCTGGTTAAGATTAGGCAACTAAAACATTTGCTTAAGGTTAGTGAAAGGCTGCAGTCGCGCTCAAAAGACATCAACTTTGACTGTTAGAAGACGGGAACCTGCGTCATCCCTGTCTTGTGGTGAAATAAAGTCACGCTACGTCGCGTGTTCGTACCAGGTTCCCAGCAGCAGGGTCAGACACTTGTCACTGAGCTGCTCGTCGTAACACTCGGTGGTCATGGTGGAGGGGTAGACCAGGCTGGGGTCTGTGGAGCTCCACTCCTGAGGAATCAACCAGAAACTCCACGACAGCAGGGGCTCGAACTCTGCATGACACACAGGAGAGGAAGGACGGAAGAAACTGTTAAAGGACATCAGAAAAAGGACACCAGAGGGCTCTGATTTCATGCAGGTAGTGCAAATAGTCACAGGAGGCAGTTTGTCGCTGGAAATCCCACTGCTGTGTCTTTTAGGACCTGCTTACTTTTGTCAAGAGATTCTCATCAAGGTTTTAACCATTTATTAATGATTATTTCTTTGTCCTTTAAAATTTTAAATCATGTTGACTGCAAAAACAGATGACTAATTGTGCTTTCAGTTGGACTTTAACCATTATAACCACTGTTACCATTTACTAATGCTCATTCACATGTATTAACCATTTATTTTATTAACAGCCTTCTGACTTGGCAGTTTCTCTTTGTTGATATTTTTTTATCGAAAACCTTGTATTTCCATTTTTGGGGGGTTTTCATGTGAGAAACTTGTGTTTACTTAGTAAAAGTAAAGTTTTAAATGCAGGTCTTTTACTTGAATAAACGGTTTGTGTACTTTTCAGACCGTAGTTGACATCACACAACAGGACTTGTGGGAAATGAAGTCACTCTCACCTCTGTAGTATTTGGGGTCGTTCTGCTGCAGGGCAGCGACGGCCTTGTCGAAGCTTTGGTCGAGACGTTTGACCAGAGCGACGGCGGAGGTTCTCTGAGCCCAGCTGACCGTGTCGGTGTGAGGCCACGTCCGAACTGCTTCCTTCAGTTCAGCTGAGACACAAAACAACGCAGAGAAGAATCAGGATCAGTGACGCGGGGATAAAACACACTCTTTGCACAAATAATGTTCATTTGTGTGACAGTTTATATGCAAATGATCATTTCAGACAATTTACTACAACTTAGACTCATCAGTTATTACACTGAGGTCATGTCGTATGTGTTTTAGCCATGCTAGCAGCGTTGCTCTGTGGATGGCAGTGTCAGTCTATCTGTCCACCACTTTGGTCCAGACTGAAATATCTCAACAACTATGGGATTGATCGCCATGAAATTTTGTACAGACATTCACGTTCCCCAGAGGATGGATCCTACTGACTTTGCTGATCCTCTGACTTTTCCTCTAGCGCCACCAGCAGGTTCACATTTGTGGTTTTGAGTGAAATGTCTTTATATGTGGTGCAGACTTTCGTGTTCCCCTCAGGATGAACTGTAATATCTTTGTTGATCCTCTGACTTTTCATCTAGCGCCACCATCAGGTCGACATTTTAATGTGTCCAACACTTTGGTTTATGACCAAACACCTGCAGAGCTGATGACGCTCCCATCAGCCTCAGCTGTACTTTGTGTTTAGTGCTAATGAGCAAATGTTAGCATGCTAACACGCTAAACTAAGATGGTGAACATGCTAAATATTATACCTGCTAAACATCAGCATGTTAGCATTTAGCTCATAGCACTACTGTGCAGCCTCAGTACAGCCTCACAGAGCTGCTAGCATGGCTGGAGGCTAGACACTTTTCAAAACAGGGGTTACAAAGTTTCACAGTTACAAATAAAATAAGGACAAATATTTAAATCAAAGAAGCAAAAATGGTTAAAGAATAAGAACAAATCAGATGAGATTTTAAACACTGACCCCCAGAGGAAGATTTTGAGCAGGGCCCTTGTTCTGCTGACCTGAGAGGCCTATTGGACCTTAATGGGATTATTATGGGATTAGCAACTCACTGATATATGCTGGAGTCAAACCAGTAACCTCTAATAAGTAATGAGAAGGATTTTGTATTTAACAATTTAATCATGCAGCAGAATTTTGAAGTCATGTATATGCATAGATGCATAGTTTGCTTCCTCTCATTCACACTGTAGTAATCCACTGTATTCTTATTTAAACCAAGAGGCTGTAGCACAAATTAACAATGCTGCTGTAATCTCGATGTATACTGATTGGCCAATGTTCATAATTTAACAGAATAATTTTTTTTACAGGGTTTTATAAAAAATAAAACGTTATTATAGCTATGCAACTCAACCCCATTATAGTTCATAGTATTTGAAGGAAACGTATTAAATTGTCTAAAAAGTAAATATATTGTCTTTGCTGTAAAAAGCACTTTAGGTCAGTGTCCCACTAAACCAGAAAGTCCAACAGGCCTAAAGGAAGTGGGTTTATTTGGTTCTTGAACTTTTAAATAAGTAATTCCCCTCAAACCTTTCCACAATAAGCAGGGTCGTACCATTTCACAAAAACGTGATGTGAGTGAATAGTTTTATTATTTGTAGCAGCGCTCTGTAGCACTGCAGCTGAACCCACCGGCGACAAACAGAAAAACTGCAGATATTTCCCAGATATTTCGTGCAGCTGAAAGGAAACGTCTGTTGTCGGGGAGGAGACTCTTTCTGCAGACAGGACCTGTTTACGTACCCTGCAGGATGAGGAACCCGACCACCCCGTCCAGGTTGATGTGCTCATGTTGCCGCTCCAGGAAGGATGCTCCCCTGGAGAGGCTGCTCAGGATGTCATCGATCACCTCCGCCTGCGACCCGGACACTGCGGCAAACAGAGCCAGCACTGCGGCCATGTGGTGCCCCGCTGCCCGCATGTTCTCACTCGGATAATCCCAGTGTGGAGGCTCCGGGACAGTTTTCTCCGACAGAAACTGAGAGAGGGGAGCAGGGAGGACAGGCCGGCTCTCTCTCTCCTCTAACAGCGGGGGGGAAAGTGAGGAGGCTGGGCGAGGAAGCAGCCGCCACGTCAGAAAGGCTGTCGTTACGAAATCCAAACTTAAGATGGTTTAAAAAAAAAAAAAAAGTAGTTTATTTTTGATTTCTGGGACACATACTAATGAGCATATTTGTGCACTTTCACCGCCACAATCCAACCTCAAAATATAATCAGCCCTCAGGCTACATAGATGCCCCTCCTCCTTAGAGAGATAAAGTGCATTACATTGTTTTAAGGGACCATCATATTCATTTTCTTGCTGCTTTCTGAAACAAAATCAGAAAACATTTGTGCAAGAGAAACGTATTGCAGCGTTTACAAAGTATGCTGTTGTGACGCAAACTGGCATCACTCTTCATCAAACTTAAAAAGTATCTGCAGTGCTGCAGGTTTTATTTTATTTTTTGAAAGCTGTGGTGACAGTAGAAGTCTGAAATCATGCCAAAAAAAGAAGTTAAACAGGCAAGAAAGGAAGGATGAGAAAGCTTTTGGGTTTAATCAGTTTTTTTTTAATGCACTTAATTGTGAAAGCTCATAGGTTATTAACACCACATTTACAAATAATAATCATAATAATGTGAAGGGGGAGCTTTGCTTGATAAACCAGCTGGTTCCCAATCCGGTTTTTGGATTTTGCATGCTGTCCATGTGCAGGTACATACTCCAGTGCATACACATACACCATACACGTCTAAGGCCTGCAGGTTGTGACCCCTTAGATTTATCTTGTGACAGTTTAGAGGGATCCGGCCCCCATGTTGGGAACCACTGTAAAATATCCCCCTGGTGGCAGAGGCCAGAAGCGTCTTTCCTACATCCGAAAAAAGCCGATTTTCCAATTTTAGGCATTTTTCAGTTAATGTGGAAACTCTTGATATTTTTGTCAAGTCTTTGTTATGTTTTAATGTTTCTGTTTGTTTTTTTAACTTAATCTATGTTTATACCATCTCTGCCTCATGTTATAATTCCATAGCTGCTATGTATGAATCAGAAATACTTTATTGATCCCCGAGGGGAAACTCTTATAGATACAGGCTAGATAAATTAAGCACCAAGTGGGTATAAGTATAAAATAAAATAAGTGTGAAGTACAAAGTGGGTTTACCGGTTGATGATAATAATCCGGTATAAGATAATAGTGCATGAACTGTTAAGTGTAGCTTTATTAAGATTATAATGAGACGGAGGATAATGCACAGCAGTAATAGAGGTATGAATAAATATCAATATTTATACTTACACACAAGTTACCCAAGTTTGGAAGAAAAAGGAAAGCTAAAAGTTGGAAAAAGTAAGACAGGCAAGGCAGGCACGTTGGCGCATGCGCACTCACCGCAATTATGGCTGCTGCACTGCATCAAACTTTATTTATGAACACAGAACATGCACACAGACCTGTACAACAATATGCTAGTACAAAGTTAAGATCATAGAATACCAGCAGATTGAAAATTATACAAACAAACTACAAATATACTAAAAATATAGCCTAATACTAAGAATAGCTACAGAAGTGGGGGCAGGCAAGCACAGGTTATACCAGAAAGGCGCAGATTAATAAAAACACCAAAGACATACAAGTACTATATTTTGACGGTTTTTCTTTTCGCACTAACCAGAGCATAACTGTTAAATACATTTATCAATGTAAAATTTTACCACAAAAATGTCTTATCAGCTTACAGGTAGAATTTGTCCTTATCATTTATAACATTTTTCCATTTAAGGCAAAAGCATGATAAATTCTCGAAATAATTAATTAAAAAAAATAATTAGTCAGATAGTGACAAGACAAGAAGGATAAAATCTACGAATTCATTTACTCATTCAATTACTTATTATTACATTGTAGTATTATTATACCGTTCATATTTGTCATCAACCTCTAAATCCACTTTGTACTTTACATTTATTTTAATTTATACTTATATCCACTTTGTACTTAATTTATCTGACCTGTATTATAGTGTATTATATTTTTTGCTTAGTACCTCTCTTCCTATGTGCGCTGACGTGACAGCGAGCAGCTGTAACGAAAGAGTTTCCCCTCGGGGATCAACAAAGTATTTCTGATTCTTTTAATACCTTTTTTTCTGTCTTGCACCTGAACGCATCGTGAAGTCTGCGGCTCCTTTAAATCTGAAGCCCCTCCTCCTTCCCTGGGCCACGTCATCACAAACAAACATGGCGACGTGCTGCACCTGCACCTGCACCGCTTCTCTGGCTGTATTTGCGCTGATTGCGGCGCTTTTAATGGTGTTTTATGCAGCAGGTTTAAATGTAACATGGCCGGCTGTGTCTCTGACTGTTATGGCCGTACTGGTGTCGCTGTGGTTGCGGCAGCGGGACGGTGGGACTGACCGGCGGGTGTGTGTGCTGGTGTTGGGGGATATCGGTCGCAGCCCTCGGATGCAGTATCACGCCTTGTCCCTCAGCAAACACGGATATAATGTTACTTTTGTCGGGTTTTTGGGTAAGACTGCCGCACACAAACACAGAGTTTCACACTGTCATTCATAGATTAATCTGTTTCCCTCATGTCGGGGCGTCTGCCAGCTCCCAGAAACATTACCTGATGCTGTCAAACTGTATTGATTACAGTCACAGCAGCAAAAGGTATAAAAATAACAACAATAATAATAAAACGTTATTTATAGAGCAGTTATCAAAACAAAGTACAAAGTGCTTCACAATAAGAGAAATAAAATACCACAGTGAATGATGAAATAATAAAGAAATAAAATACACAAGAGCAATAAAATAAACAGCAAGTTCAGGTAAAATCAGGATCTGCTTTCAGATAAAAATGTGTTTTTAGTATAAGTAGAGGTACTATTTCCAAAATGTGCCACACATATAGATACAGTACAACTAAAAATGCACTGCTACAACACAGTTCAATACAAAATTGAACATAATGATAAATTATGTAGATAAAAATGAATTATTTAGAAATGAAATCTAACTCAGTTGCACTAACTTAATGTACAAAGCGATGGATCTGTTAAGTCAGATTGCTTGTTTGTTTTTGTAAAGATAAGAAGAGCATATAAAACCCAAACAAACACTTCAATAACTAATTTTGATTACATCTTTAATTACAACTTGCCTGGAATAATTAATTTGGGAGTCGATAATATTGACACATTGCTCTTCCCCAGTCAGTCACTCCTGTTTTTACATTACATTCATTTGACAGACGCTTTTGTCCAAAATTACTTGTTTATTTTATTTTAAGCATGCCCACATCAGGAGAAATTTTGGGTTCAGTTTCTTGCTCAAGAGCACTTCAACATGTGGACAGGAGGCACTGGGGATCAAACCACGAACCTTACGATTAATGACTAACCCGCTCTACCGCCGCACTATCTGAAGTTGCTCGTAGTGTTCGATAAAAGTTCTGCTAATGCAAAGTTACAGAGCTCCTGTTCACGGCATGGCTGGGTAGTGAGGAAGTAGAGGAGGACAGGGAAAACTGAATATGTAACACACACACACACACACACACACACACACAAAATAAATAATAATCGATATGGGACATCAGGTACCTCAGATTTGAGCAGCACAAAAAATAATAAAAGAGATCAACGATGGAAACAATCCACAAAAATCCAATTTCAGTTGAGCTGTAAAAGTGATGGATTTTTTTTTTTCTCCGACATTTTCTCATTTCAGATACCAAACCTCATCAAGACGTGCTGAGAGAGCAGAAAATAAGGATCGTCCCCATAACAGAAGTGAAAGGTGTTCGAGGTAACTGGAACCACGTTACACTGTGTTTCATGTTCGACATCAGAGGTGGAAGAAGTATTCAGATCCTTCAGTAAAAGTATTAATACCACACTGTAAAATACTCCATTACAGGTAAAACTCCTGCATTTAAAACCTTACTGCAGTAAAAGTATGTGAGTATTATCAGCTAAAAGTCGTCCCTGTGCAGTAAAACGCTTCCTGTCAGTGTTTTATTATATCTGATGTTTCTGGATTCATATTCCTGCTGCATTAATGTGTGTGTTGCATTTTACTGCTGCAGATGTTTCAGGTTGAGCTCATTTTAACTGCTTTATATACTGTTGGGTAGTTTAATCTGCAGCAATGCATCATGGTCTATAAGGTCATCACGTGTTTGTAGCGTCGCCGTCCTGTGAGAACCACGTATCTCTAAACAGTCTTCCTGAGCTCAGAGAAACAGCCTGTTTCCAGCTGATCCGAGGGGGGGGGGTTAAAGAGTTTATTCAGCTTCAGGAGGAGGAGAGTTTCCTCAGCACATGAAGGAAACTCTTCATCCTTCAGCTCATCACAAACATCTGGAGATACGAGGTTTTCACTGGACAGGAAGGGGATGAAAGTAACTAAAGCCGTCAGACAAATGTAGTGAAGTAAAAAGTCCAATATTTCCCTCTGAGATGAAGGAGAGTATAAATATAAAGTTGCATCAAATGGAAATACTCAAGTAAAGTACAAGTACCTCGGATTTGTACTTAAGTAAAGTACTTTCCACCACTGTTTGACACTCTTGTCTGTTTGGAGATTTTTCAATGGGTGATGAAAAATCCCAGAAATGTGATGATGTCGTTTAAAAAAAAAAAGTTCTTTGCTGACTTTTCAGTGGGACCGAAAATCCTCACATATGTGACGAAGGTGATCGTTCAGTGTCTGCAGCTTCTTCGTGTGCTGCTGAAGACGGAGGCACAGTCTCATATTCTAATGCAGGTACTGGATTCGAGATTAAAGGTGAAAAATCTGATGCGCGGTCTGTATCTACAGACGGATGCACCTGCCACTGGCTTTAAAACGTGTTGCCATTAGCCAGCTGGCTAACACTGGCACATTTACAGAAATGTTGATTAACGTGTGTTGTCCTTACAGATAAAGAAATGAAATGATCTAAACTTAAAGGGCCATACCAGTGTTTTTATTTATTTTCATTAACTGTTTGTCCCATTTACTACAAATCATCTTCAGTGTAATTATAGTGCATATAACCCAAAAGTAACTTCTGCTGTAATTAGTTTTAACACTTTCTCAGTCCGCCCTTCAGTCTGATGATGATGATGATTGTGTTTGTATCCCAGAATCCCCCGGGCTTGCCCAGCATTGCAGTGGCTTGGCTCGTGTGCGTCCTGCGAGGCAGCAGATTCGTCATCGACTGGCACAACTACGGCTACACCATCATGGCCCTGAGCCACGGCCAGAGACACCCGGTGGTCAGACTGGCAAAGTGGTCCGTACTGAGCTTTTTAGATAGATTAATAATAGATTAATCACCGGAGTTACAGAAGCCAACATTATCTGCGGTTGTTAATTTTTTCTAGGCTGTTATCGATTTTATTTTATTATTTTATTATATAGATTTGTGTTGCCATGTTCCTTGAACTTTAAATGTTGTATAATTGCTGGGTTTCCAATGGGCCCAAAAGAGTCTGTGAATACTCTTTCATCTGTGACCGTGATGTGGTTTAGATATATTATTTTGTTCCTGTCTTCTTCCAGGTATGAACACTTCTTCGGGCCTCTGGCCACACACAGCCTGTGTGTTACCAACGCAATGAAGGACGACTTGCAGAAAAACTGGGGCATCAAGTATGATTTGTTTTGCTCTCATCATGTTTTATAGAACAAAATACAAGTCTGAAGCCTCACTAGCAGCTTCTAGAGGCTGTAATGTTCATTACACCTGACAGTGTGAATGTGTGGCATTGAAGAAACAACACAGGGACATTAACTGAGGTTTTGTGGCCCTTTTATGTGCAAAACAGTCAAATACCTCACTGACTTGAAACATTGTGGTGACACAAAATGTCCCTGATGGTAAGTTGGGTCAGACTTAGCAAATATCCCCCAAAGTGACAGTTTAGTTATTCTTTGAGTCTTACCAGTAGTGGAGCTAAAAAAAAAATAAGAGTTTGTCATGATGGTGGCGCTAATAATTAAAATCATAACCATTCATCCTCTCGGGGCAATAAATATCCAGAACAAAGGTTGTAGCAGTTGGGATATCTTGCTTTGGACTCAAGTCAAAGGACGAACAGAACAGAGTTTGGACCCAAACGTGAGCTGGAAGATAAAAACGTCCCCTGCCTGAATTATGCATGAGCTTATATCTACTACACCTGTCAGCCCAGTTATCTTAGTCAATAACATGGAGGCGTGTGAAGAGCTGGAGAGACCGTTTTGACTGTTTGATGTTTGCAGGGCGACGACTCTGTACGACAGACCAGCCTCCATCTTCAGAGAGACTCCGCTGAAGCTGCAGCACGAGCTCTTCATGAGACTGGCCAACACTTATCCTCAGTTCCAGAGCAAAGGGTGAGAAACTCTACGTCTGTTTATAAAAGTCAGGCATCGTGTTAGAGAAGCATTTCAGTCACAAACTTTAAAAAGTACCAAACTTCAGTTTTGTGCAGTCCATCATTTTGTAAGAATATGTAGACATTTTCTCTTTTTGTGTATCTTCAGCTCTGCTGGACTTAATGTGGGTCCAACACTACAAACAAATGCTTTGTTAAAGCCTCAGAGCTTTATTTAAAATGTACAAAGACAGGATGTAAACAGTGAGAGATGCTTTTGTAAAGCTCAATAAGTTTGTTGTTTGTTTTTTTTTACAGTTAGCTGTAGTACTACACTGTCACACCTGTCGTGTGTTTTGCAGGTCTGAGGAGGTGGAGGTGGAGGTGGAGAGGACAGTTTTCTCAGTTTGTGACCTCACTGATGACACAGTGACCTTGAGGGCGGAGCGACCGGCGCTGCTGCTCAGCAGCACCAGCTGGACAGGTGAGAGGAAAATCATCATTTAGATGAGCTACAAACCAATTGTCGTGATATTTGGTATAACTGTAGATTGTAGTACATTACACCATGGCCACTAATATTCTGACAGGTGTGGATTAACTTTTAGTAACTGGGCAATATAACCGGAGACCTGTGACGTAGATGTTTGGTGAAGACAACAACAGTGAGGCTCATAAAGAGCTTTGAAAGATAGATAAATAACAACGAGCGCGGGATGAATTCTGTTCTTACAGTGAAGAACTACTAAAAAACAAGGCGCAAAGCGAAGCTCACCCGTAATTATTTTCTACGGGGTACAGGCGAATAGATTCGCAAGGCATTGTGGGATTCCAGGCAACACAACCAGCAATGCAAAAAAATATAAATACTTTATGCAAATGAGGAGGACATTTGTTTGCCGGCTTTGCAGTGATTTGCTGAAAAAGTGATGCTGTGGTGGGTCAGTTAGTCTTTATTAGAAGTGCAACAATTAATTGATTAGTCCAGCAACACAAAATTATTCTGCAACTACTTTGATAATCGATTCATCATTTTAGTCATTTTTCAGGATTTAGCATAGTACATTTTTGGGTTTTGAACTGTGGGCGAATAAAACAAGCTATTGAAATAGATTACCTCTGGCTGTGGGGAACTTTAACTGGCATTTTCCACTATTTTCTGATTTTATTTTCTATTTTTCTGATTAATTGATAATAAAAATAACTTAGTTGCAGCCTTAATCTTTAATTGCTGTGAATAAATGTCTGTGGAGGAGAAGATTTCTGGGATCCCTGTTTTGATTGTCTCTTGCCTCCAACGAACAAAAAACAAAAGTGCTGCTTTGCACAAAGTCACAGAAATTGTTGCTCATTTACACAATTTTTGCTAGCGAGCGAGCTGCTCATCAGCCTACAGCGATGAGCGAGAAGTGGCGGAGGAAATGTCACTTCCAGTCGGTCTTCACCGTTCATCCAGTACAATCTGGAAACGTACAACTCGTTGGGTATTCTTTTCCTTACATAAAGCATTTTGATCATGTTATATGTGTTTGTGCGCTTTACATTATAAAGCCCCTATTTATAACTTTTATGTGATTATTGCATCTTTAAAATGATGGTATACGGTTTTGTTTGTAGGAAAATGAATCAGTCCAACCTCAAACACTGAATCAGACACCGTTTCATCCTAAAATCAGACATTTTAAAATTCTTCATAGTGACTCCAAACTAATCCAACACGCTGACCTTCTCTCCACAGAGGATGAAGATTTCTCCATCTTACTGAAGGCTCTTGAAGGTACGAGAGGTTTTAAACTGCTGTTATTTACCTTCTGTTACACACAGAGTAAAACATGATGCTGTGTGTTTCACTTTTCACCTCACACCTGTTTGTTCTGACAGAGTACGACGGTTTCATTAAAGGAGGAGCTTCCTTACCATCTTTAGTCTGTGTGATCACAGGTAATCCTCTGCTGCCTCACTGTTTGTCAAAATGTCTGACTTCAAAACAGGTTTCAGGTTTCATTCGAGTGTGTGTGTGTGTGTGTGTGTGTGTGTGTGTGTGTGTGTGTGTGTGTGTGTGTGTGTGCAGGTAAAGGTCCTCAGAAGGAACACTACAGGAAGCTGATTGACTCTCTGCATTTAGAACATGTGACGATCTGCACTCCCTGGCTGGAGGCAGAAGATTATCCCGTCTTATTGGGTAAGACCGATAAACATTACATACTGTGTGTGCTTGTGTTCAGCCTTGCAGAGCCTGCAGCTCTTTACGTAAATCATGTTTGTCTCATGTTTGAATAAAAGCCCGAGTCGAGGTCGGACATTTCCGTAAAACACGACTCAAGTCTGAACTGAATGCCGTCAGATTAACATAAAGGCTAAATGCACGTCTTGTTCGCCGTATTAAGCACCTTGAGGCAAATTATGATTTGTGATATTGGGCTATATAAATAAAATTTACTTGACAATTAAGAGCAGCGTAATTAATTCATCACTCAACTTTCTCACCATGAATGAGTTAGAAGATTCTTCTCTTGTCAGATTGTTGCATAAAAATGTTTATTCCCCTTGTGGTGTGGGACAAAAGAGAAACCACAGTCATGATTAGATCGACAGTCTCCTTCCTGTATTTTCAGTTTTCCTTCATGCCAACTGCGCGAAATTATGAATATTCAGCAAAACGCTTCATGTACAGCATGTGAGCAAACTGTTAAACTCGTTCTGTGAGAATGTGCAGTCAGACGTTATAAAACAGGCAGCAATTCTTTATCTAATAAATTATGAAATTGATGAGATTCTAGAGCTGAAGCAATCAGTTGATTAATCGATTAATCGATTAGTCGATCGACAGAAAATTTAAATACTTAATCGTTGTTTTTTTGGACTGTTGGTTGGACAATAATATATATTTTATAATATATCACTCTTAGCTCTGGGAAACTGTGCTGCAAATTTTAAACTTTTTTTCTGACATTTTATTGACAAACGATTAATTGATTGATATTGATCAGTGATAATGATCGTTAGTTGCATCCACAGGGAACTCACTAGCAAGAAACAGGAGCGCCCAACAGCTAAATAAGTAATGTTTCACAGAACATGTCATGCTTTACAATATCGTTGTATTAACTGTGTCCCAGTGAAGGTCAGACAGCGTTTTAACCTCTTGACCTCCTGATTTTACATTTAATTTCTCTTTAACAAATTAAAGTTAGAGAAAATGTTATTTTCACTCTGTCTGACAGTTATCAAATATATGAAACACTTTGTGGAGTTGAGTTATCTCCATTACAACAAACTTTACTGTTACTGTAGGAACTTGCCTAAATATTTAAAAAAAAATAAGCTAAAAGCTAAATGTATCTTTAAACACCAAAGGTTTACAATTCAAGAGTCCAATAACCTAAACATACTGGATTATGCAAAATACCACAAATAATTATTAAAATGTATCTTAAAGTGAGCGCACAGCTGCTTTATAATAGAAAGAACGCACAGTTAATTCAGTTTTATTTTCACCTTTGCCATTAAAAAGAAGACTCAGCCCAGCGTACACGTCTTTTTATATGTCTCTGTGTTTGTCTTGTCAGGCTCGGCAGACCTTGGTGTTTGTCTCCACAAGTCGTCCAGCGGTCTGGATCTGCCCATGAAGGTGGTGGACATGTTCGGCTGCTGCCTGCCCGTCTGTGCCATCCACTTCAACTGGTGAGCACCTTTCCTCTAGCTTGTGTTTTGTGAGATATAATATAATTTAATAATAATAATAATAAAACTTTATTTATAGAGCACTTATCAAAACAAAGTACAAAGTGCTTCACAACAAGAGAAATAAAATATCACAGTGAATGACAAAATATAAAGAAATAAAATAAACAGCCAGTTCAGGTAAAATCAGGATCTGCTTTCAGATAAAAATGTGTTTTGAGAAGAGACTTAAACGAGGACACCGACTCAGACAACCTAATGTCTTCAGGCAGGTTGTTCCAGAGCCTCGGGGCCCTGATAGCAAAAGCTCTGTCCCCCTTAGTTTCCATCCTGGACTCTGGAACAGACAGGAGACCCCTGCCCGAAGATCTCAAACTATGATCTCAAATTAAGGTTCATAAGGGATTACAGGGTCTAAAATACAGTCTGGAGCCATGAAGAGCCTTAAAGTCATCAACAAGATCTTAAAATCAGTCCTGAAACCAACAGGGAGCCGATGTAAAAAGGCTGAACCAGGTGTGATGTGGTCGAACCTCTGGGTCCTGGTTTACAGCCGAGCAATAATAAATCCTGCAGCCTGTAAGGGACGCTTACAGAGCTTTAGACTTTCTGTCTTTATTGTTTGTCCATTGCCTGTACTGAGGAGATGATGATGATGATGATGATGATGATGATGCGTCCTCCAGGTCAGATTTCTGTTTGTTTCAATGGACAGAAACTTCTGAAGAGGCTGAATGTTTTAGAAATTACAGATTGATTTCAGACTTATCGTCTTGCTTTTAGCCAGCTGAATCAAGTCGTTTATCGTTGACGTTCATATTGCTGCATTCTTAGTAGATTGTGACTGATTTGTGTCGAAAGAACTCAAAAATAAACTGTAAAATCCCACCTGAGACTCAAACTGATCTTTGGAAACTAATTGATACGTGAAATGTGTATCAAAGCTAACACGACGGCCTTTTTTCCCCAGTTTACACGAGCTGGTGAAGCACGAGGAGAACGGACTGATCTTCAGAGACTCTCAGGAGCTCGCCGAGCAGCTCAAGGTGAGAGGAAAACCTGTAAATGTGCCCAAAATACAGATACGTGAGCACGCGCTGTGCATGAAAAGGCTGCTGATGGCTCACGTTGAGGCACGATATAATGCATTCAGTATATTTGAACTCTGAACACCAAGAAACAAAGATTCAGCGCCTCACGTCTGGACAGAATTAAATTCATAGTTCAGAGTTAAAGAGTAACTTAACACCAGGCTGAAAAGCAGTATTTCTCTGCCCTCTGGCCTGTTTCACCTCAGCAGTGTGCTGTGTCGCAGCTGTAGCCACACCCAACAGTGATGTCACTGGGTCCTGGAGCACACCTGCACATCACTGCAGCAAGGAGAGAAGTACACCTGGATGTCAGCAAATACAAGATTTTCCGTGGGTGTTAAGTTACTCTAATTTAACATAAATCAGACAGGCTTCATATCGAACTGCTCGAGATCGATCAGAGTGGATCTACGAGCTGCCTGGATTTCAGACATATTAGTGTCTTACAGTTACTTTGGCTCAATCTTCAGGTTTCACACAAAATGTTATACTCCTAATTTTGACCCCTAAAATTTCACAAACATCTGCATCAAATGTGGTAACATGAATTTCAGTTCATTTAAGAGCTTTCAGAGGTCTGCTGTTACTCCTCCTTCACTGTTTAAGCTTCTTTTTAAATGGTTTGTGTGTTTGCAGTCTCTGCTGTCAGAGTTTCCCAGTTCAGAGGGCAGACTGGGTGTGTTCAGGAGGAACCTCCGCACCAGCAGAGGGCAGCGCTGGGACGACAACTGGGACCAGAACGTCCTGCCGCTGATCACTGCTCCCTGATAGACCCTGGTGGGATTTTTAAATGGCATACACCAATATTTTCAGACCACAATGCATCTAAAGTGTCCCTTTTAACTTCATTCTTGGCAGAGAAGTGTCATTTGAACCATCTGACGCCGTTTGCCTCGATGATTTTCAGTTTACGACTGTTGGCAACAGAAAATGACACACGGGGATGAACGGCAGAGAAGTCGCGTTTAGAATATTTGGGCTGAAAAGTCGGGACATCTTTTGTTTTAATGTCTTGTAGCTTGAAGGTAGAGGATCAGCGCAGACGGGACGATGATGGTGGTCTGTGGATCAACCAGAGAGTGAAACATCTGGGCATCACTCTGTTTAGTTTGAGCCCATTAAACTTTAAGAAAATGAAATGCAGCTGTAACACACAGGTGAGATAAAAGCTTCTCTAAACGCTCCACCTGTAAAAAAAACTTTCTAATTCTACTTCAGAGAACTTGAATGTATAAAAGGACACTTTGATACGATGTACATTTGTAAATAAAATCTTTATTGTGCTACAGTTGTGTCATCTGTACAGTTTAATCATTTCTATATCAGAGACTCTGTTGTAAGGAAACACGCGGCTGACGGGTCCTGGGATCACATGATGGCTGATTCCTGCCTTTTCTGTCAAAACAAAACATTTTCTGTCAGTTCACTGAAGCAAGAAAACAGAGAACAGCATCCAAAATGTATCGATAATTAATAAGTAAATTCACAAAAGGCCAAGTTTAGAGAAGAATTGAAGAGAATTAAAAACACACATACCACAATAAACACTAAATTATAACTAATGTTGCATTCATACCTTAGGATAATGTATGAATGCATCATATCCTCCTCATAACGAGGAATACGTCACCCTAAATGTAACAATATGGCTCTTTCATGTTTTTTAAATAGCTTTTGTAGAGTAGTGGAGGTCTGGATTATTAATTAGATTAACGAACAACATGTTTTATGTCCAATGTTAATGTTTTTAAAATACTTTCTACAATATCTCTGTACGGCAACCACAGTGTGGTTAATGTTAGGGAAAGTGGTGACCAGACGCAACATAAAGTCACAAAGACTCTACACATTCATCCACCAGCCCGACCTCCGCACCTTTAGTTTCCACCTCGTTATATTAACACCACTTCTTGCACTGGACGTAAATCGTGACCTGCATTATAGTCCAATATGGGCAGAATTCACAAGGATACTGAGCTGCCACAAACTAAATTCTGGTGAAGATTTATTGAATCCTTCTGTCTTTTTATAAAGAAATATGGTCTAATTTGATTCGGCATATTAAATACCCACCATATGAACGTTTTTTTTTTTAATTGTTGAGTGTAAACTCCTTTGTTTATTCCCAGAAAAAAATAGAGGCTTCGGTGTCCAGATGTGGACGTGTGTGACCCTGTTTGCTATCAGGCGGTGGCGACACAGACATTACTTGTTAGAATAAAGTTCAGGGAATTTGCTGATAAGAATAAAAATAAAACACCACCAGCCTTATCCATAAAGACAGGTCAACTCATGTTTTTGGCCTCAAATTAGTCTTTAGACTCGTAAGAGCAGAACTAAGACTCTACTACTAACAGATCTCTGTGCAGTCAGACTGCGTCGTCTGTAAGAACAAAACATCCTCTCAGTGGTCTCCTACCGAGCTGCTGCTTAAAGCCACTGTAAGTCTCTTGGTTTCTTATGGTGGAGCAGATGAGGACCTCAGGGGGGGCTCCAGGAGACGGACACCTCAGGATCTTGGACAGCAGCTTCACCAGACTTCCTACAACGTCGGGGTCATACACCACATCTGCACCACAGGGAAGAAACATCTGCTAGGTTTCATCGTTCACACTGCTGAATGAGGCAGGAGGCTGACGGTGTTCTCTGTGCAGCTCTGTGGGGTTTACTGCGGTCACCAAACGCCATGTAATCAATGTAAAGACTCCGTAAGTTGTCCCAAAACTATCAGGAGAGGGAGGGAGGTGTCAATCACTCAGTTCTGAGAAGAGGTCTAGTCAGCCGCAACATAAACAGTCATTTTTATTTGAGCTGAAACAATCTATTGATTGACAGGCTGTGACACTTTATCTTAATGTTGTAATGTGCTCTGCTGATCTATTTGTACTTTTATTATTATTTGTTATTATTTTTATCTTGTTTTTAATGTTGTACAGCACTTTGGTTCAGCTTCGGTTGTTGGAAGGTGCTATAGAAATAAATTGATTAATTAATCTATAAGTTAATAAACAGTATTAGATTTATATTTTAATCACTGATTACTGATTATTTGTAATTCTTTAAGCGAGAATGCCAAACATCTAATAGTTCAAGCTTCTTAATTGTGAGAATTTGCAGATTTTTTCCACCAATAATAAAAAAATAATGAGCAGATGAATCGATAATGAGCCCTAGTTTCTATAACTACCTGCAGTTTGTGACACACTGTGCAGTCGCTGTAGTATAACTGCTGTTGTTACGCATGCTCCCCAGAGGATGAACCTTTTTCTTTTTACTTTGGTGACTCCATCATAACATTTTGTATTTTTAAGACCAACTACTGTTAAAGCTGCACCGATCAATATTTTTATATTAACAATGGATTGAATTACTGTGTCATGTGAAAGGGCTCATTTGTAGTGACAAACACACAGATAATTATCACCCAAGTCTGCAGTTCCCCTCAGCTCTACGAAGATTACTTGATTACATTAGTACTCTGATAAAACCCACTGTACTCTACCGGCCCAGCCCCACGCAGCAGACAGACGCAGTTAGAGACTAGCCCGTGAAGAAAGTGGAACATTTGAGAGCCAGATATTTTTCTCAGGAGTCGGTGGCGACCGAACCAGAGCTAAGAGGAGAGTGAATATTGGACTCGTTGCTCTGTGTCAAGCATGTTCGTCATATCAGCTTTATAAGGTGATAATATGTCAGTGTTGTGCTTACAGCTTGTTTCTGCTGCCCCCAAGTGGACAAAAAAATCAATTACGGCTGCTTCAAAAAAAAAAAAAAAAAAAAACTATGGTGTCACTTTTTTTTGGTGGTGGCACAAGAGGAAATGTCAGAGGTCTTTTAAAATCATGAGTAATTATCCTCTTGGGAAGAAGAATATGCTATTTCAAATTTCATTACAATCTGGCCAGTATTTGTATATAGTATATCTCGTTCTGGACACGGACCAGCTGATGCTGCAATACTAAAGATCTAGATTTAGATTCAACTTTAATGTCATTACAAATGTACAAGGCAGCGAAATGCAGTTTAAGGTCTAACCAGAAGTGCAATAAGCAAGTGCAGGATAAAAAGTGTGTGCATAAATGCAGGATAGAGCAGTATTATGGAAATATTTTACAAGTGGTGCTATGGACATTATATACAGATGGCGTTACTATGAACAGAAGTATACTGATGCATATATACAATAACGAGTTGGACTGGCCAGAACAGCAGTGCAATGAATATTAAGTAGTGCAAATTATGGACAGAAATAGTTAACAGTGCAGTAGATGAGTTATTGCAGTATTCAGTACATAGTACTGGAGTGCAAATGATGCAGTATATGTATAAGCAAAAACAATATAGCAGCATTTAAAGTTAAGGTATATGAGGGGGCAGAGTTCAGTAGCTAAGAAGTGATCATTCAGAAAGGCTGTTAACGCTGGAATCCACTCTATAAGCTGGCGAGTGACTCAAAGTTAATTTCCCTTCTGGCACATAATAAGAGTGTGAACTCTGACCTGCAGCGATGACAGTGTCAGCCCCGATCTGTTTTAACCGTTCCTCTGTCGCTGCCGTCCAGTCCACGTCCTCCACACTGACTGCAGGAGACGCCTGCTCAGCCAGACTGTTCAGCTGGATGTTGTTTCTCAGCTTCTGCAGGACGCTGGGGTGACAGTCGCTGAAGACGTACCTGTCCGGGCTGCAGGAGCGACAGATTGTGATGCCGGTCAACCCCACACCGCTGCCCAGCTCCAGAACCGTCCTGCAGACAGGAGGAGTGAAAAGGACCTGTGTTGTGGAAATCCCCGACTCCCATTAGAGTTGAGGGATGCAGTCATAAAAAAAAAAATAGAAATTTGAATCTTAATTTTTACTCTCATAGGTGGCGTTCTTCTTGTGGAGGGTTTAGGGGTTGGATACCTGCCAGCGAAGGTCTGCCGGTGAGCCAGAGCCCACTCTGCCAGGTAGAGAGCGGCCTCCCAGGTCACCAGGCCGGTGGTCCCCTCTGAGATCAGAGCTACGTTTTCCAGCAGGCTGACAGCATCACCACTGGGCTGCGGGACAAAAACTATCTTCTAATTGTCTTTTACGACATTTTGGATCCCCAGGGGCTTCATTTATGAAACTGTACGTAGGATCCAAACCAAAAGTTATGTTTGCACAAAAAGATGAAAAGGGTGTGGTGGACGAATCTTTCAAGTCCCGTTTTGTGTGTTTAAATCAGGCCTGTGGTTACAGACAGCTGAACCCCCCTCTCCTAGCTAACCTCTGCTAAATAAGGCTCCGTAACACAATGTATTTTCTCATAGACACAAAAGCTCCATCAAAGCTTCATGGGAGCTGTAGTTGTTGAATTCTACCAACAAAAAAAAAAAGAAGCATTTTAGTTATATAATAAACTGATACTTTCATATTAGGACATGGACAGAAAAGCTCAGGATCATGTTACAAGAAGGAGCGATGACCGATCTGTGAGGAAATGTTTATTTGCAGCAGGTTCGGTACCAGTAAGTAGCTCTTGTAGCACTCGGCCGTCTCTTCAGCTCCCACCACCTCGGCCAGAGCGTCGTACAGCTCGTCCAGAGGATCGCAGTCTGCGGCCTCCTGCTGTGGAGGAACAGCACAGGAGCAACCGTGTCACTTTATGTTGTGATGTCGCTCTGTCAGATGGATTACCATGAACTTCTGTACGGACGTTCATGGTTCCCTGAGGATGAATCCTACTGGCTCTGGTGATTTCAAGACTTTTCATCAAGCGCCACCTACAGGTCAAAGTTTCCACTTGTCCCACAGTTCAGTTAAAACCAGGATACCTCCAAAATAATGAGTAAATTCCCATCAGCCTCGGCTGTACTTGGAGATTAATGCTAACATGGCATGCCAACGTGCTACATTAGCATGTAAGCAAAAGTTAAACCAAAACCGACTAAAATAACTTATTTTTCCTATAATTAGTACCAAATGATGTCGTTATTTCCTGTAAAGACATGATTAGGAAATAACAGACCACCAACCCGTCTGATGAGCTCAGAGAGGAACAGCCTCCTGAATCTGACTGATGGTGGAAACTTCCGGCACAGAGAGTGAAGACACGTCTGCCAAAAACAAAAGAGATATTACACTGTTGTTCATTTTATTGATAACTCAGGACCATTTCATGATTATAAGGCCGTGAAACGTTTGTGTGCAGGTCCACTTACCTGTTTCAGGATGTCTGAAATCAAGTCTGATGATTTGTTGCTTTCGAGGTCTTTTTCTAAAAACTGAAAAGTAGAAATTATCAGTTAGAAACTATGAAGAGGTCTCAAACCTTTAATGAGGTGTGTTTGCTAACACAATTAATTAGTGTTAACACTAATGTGTTAGAGTTTAGTTTCCTCAGAATTATAGATTTATCTGTATTTCCTGTCAGCATTTTGACTTTAATTTTAAAATAAAAATGACTTTAAGTGAAGAATTCTTTCTTCCACAGGCCACAAAACCTTCAGAAAACTTCCATGGTTGCTTTGCATACATTAATTTTACTTTATCTACTGTCATCAATACATACTGACATCGAATTAGATACTTATATTACATATATTTATATTTCATCTTTGAATCTGTATCCTTTACATTGTTTTCCTAATTCTTATTCTAATTATTATGAATCATTTTATTTCTAGTACATCCTTAAGAGTATGCCACCGTGCACATTTCACATATTGTTTGTGTATGTAACAAGTAAAACCTTTGAATTTAAATTGAAAAACTGAATTCGACCTTTTTTTAAATGCACATTGAAGCAGTCAACCGTGGGTCTCCTGTTATTTCCACAGTCTATTTACAAAGTTAAGAAAAAGGTCCTCCGAGTCCAGAACAGTTGAGACCAGAGACTGTATAAAAAGAGGTTGAGACAAGTCTGAATTGAAGAAAATCGAGGTTATTTGTTTTAATCCCGACCTGCTGGTGGATCATATGTGTGCCGGATTATGCAGAACAGCCCGCTGATGTGTGAAATAATTTCAGTCATATTCTGACGCCGAGCACGTTTTCCGCTGAGCGAGGAAGCACGAATAGACACATATTTGAATGGAGTTTGGCGTGACGTTCGCTCTGTGTGATGAATGGAGACGGTATAAAATGTCTGCTACCACCCAGTCATACTCACTGTCCAGGGAAATGAAACCAGGCGACTCATAGCGAAAAAAGACCCTTGAAAGTCCCGTAAAACATTTACTCTGTTCCTCTCTGAATGCTCCATCTTCAACGTGCTTTTGTTTACTTCCCGCTTACCCACAAGGCATCGCGGTCGTTTCTCGCTAGACCTAATGGGTAGTGGAGTTCTTTATTTAGATTAGTTTATTGGTTAATAAACAACATACAGACTTTGCATCTGTATAAAACATGCAGGAAATAATCTAAGCAGTATTAACCCATAAAATAATAAATAAATAAAAGAAAATAAACGAATAAATAACATAAACAAATAAAAGAAAATAATAATGAACACAATTTATATAAAGCAGGAGTAACTTATTAAATAAAACATAAATACAAGAAAAGAAATAACGTAAACAAATTGAATCATATAATAATTTATAAGAACAAAATGTATAGAAAGCAGTAACCCATTCAATACAAAAATAAAAAAATATAAATAAATAAACAAATTAAGTATAAAATATAAATAAGAACAAAATTAAAAAGGGGGCGTGGGTGCTTTCTGTTCACATAATCTGAAGGCATTTAAAGTGCTTTAAAAGTAATGAGTGTGATTTTTAAACTCACTGGCAACTTTTCATGAGGAAGGAAAGACAATTAAAATGTTTGTTTTAACACACAAAAGGTGCAAGAGCTCTTTTTTTTTATCTCCCAGCACTATCTGCCATTGTGGCAAAACATTTTAACCTTAAAGCGTTTGATGCTGATAATCTCTCAGGTTTATTTTGTTATTTTTAGTCTGTTGGAGGTTTTCATCCCGCTCTTTTCTTGCTGTGTCACTGCAGGAGGAGATAAATCTCCAACCTACAGTTGGGCCAACTCCTCATCCACCAACAACTCTGACAGCAGCACACACACCGGGCATTTACTGGTGAGTAACAAGCAGATTATTATCATTATTATTATTATTGTTATTTTTATATCATTCCTTTGTATTTTATTTTCTTGTCCTATTGTATTATAATTATTCATATTTTTGACAGTTCTCACTGTTGCACCAATAACTGTTCAAACATGATGTAATAGGGGTTATGAACCCAGACCGGGCATAGTCATGAAATTAATTAATAAATAAACAATAAAGTAGTAAAATTACTAGTCATTCAGTTTTATGTTTTTGACTTTAATTTTTCATTAGAAAAACAGAAAATAAGAAACTTTATCATTCTTAGACATGTGCATATCAGGCAAACAGCAGGTCTGCTTTTACAGTGGCGTCCAAACATAAGTAGACATATTTCCGTTTATGTTAATTACCTAGAAAAAGGTTTAATAAAAAAATTATATATATACACACTATACAAAAAAAGATCAAATAACTATAGTGACCCGAGGTAAACAAATGCATCAATGAAGGCCAGAGAGTTTGGTCCACAAACAGTAAAATAAGCTTCACAAAGGTTTATTTCAGAGTTTTACTTTTTTATATATATATATTTCTACTTCATTAGTAAACCTGTTTCCAGATTCCTGTTAACTTGTGAGACTATTTTAAATGTTTTGTTCACCTCCATATATATATATATATATATATACTATATATATATATGACGGGTTTTGGTCGTTTTATTTTGAAAGATTTTACCGGACGTGTTCGTTTGGGTTGTTGCCATAGTTTCTGTTTTGATACTGGTGACGTTGCCAGTTGAACTGAGTGTATTTAGAATCGCGAGTGTTCACTATCAGTGGTTGAGGAACTCAAGACAACGTTTACATTAATGGCTAACACACAGTGTTATTATCACTATCATTGTTTTTTACTCATTATTAGTGTGACACACTGATAATAAATACATTTTTCTGTGTAGAGATCAGTAACCTGTCAAATATGGTTATATCTGCGTCAAGTCAGACATGATGGCATACTAATAAAACTTCCGGTAAATACTTTAAAATCGACCAAAAAAATCTATTATATTCAAATAAACACATTAAAAATGGTTGAGAATTTTCAGAATTGCTGTTGTCCATCTTAAATCGTAAAATAAAAATTAAAAACTCGACCGGACGGACATCGTGATAAAAGGAACACACATGAACGTGTGTTTCTCACCGGAGCATTTTATGCAGTGGACTGTCAACAAATAACATGGCGCCGCTCTCTACTTAACTGAACCGTACTCGATGTTATAAATGGAAGGTGAAATCTCGTGTTGGAGTTAAGAAAGGTAAATATTGTATTTTCTACACACATATAACCTGTTCATACAGTTTTACCTCTCCGCTGTATGACGTAGCTTCATTCAAATAATTAAGTTTGATTTTGAACGCTTTTACTTAAAGGACTTTGGGGAACTTGGAGCAGGAATTTGTAAGCTTGAGGACAGAATCTTTTTTTATATAACTGTTTAGTAAATTTGTCTTATTCTATCGGTAATTCCCCACATTTGTTTTTCGCTAGCTAACGTTAACACTACAGCTAACCTACATTCCTGCGCTAGCTTGCTTGCTATTTGACATGACATCGATGGCAATCCTGCCCGGGGCTTTATATGTTGCCACAACAACACGCTCCAAACTCAATATTTGAAGGGCATAAAAAAGTAGGCCAACCTAGTCTAGTCCAGATACGTTCCGTTTTTTTTCACCAAACTCCCTACAGAAATCAGGGAATTTAATATTTTGTCTGCCGTCGCGCTAATCTGAAAAACACTCTTAGAACAGGAATATCTTTCATGAATAATAAGGATCCACATTTCGATTCGGCATACATCAGGTATTATCTATTTTATTACAATTCATTTTTATATATACTTGAAGTTTTAGTGGGTTTCGCATCTGGAAGCATGTTACAGTAGCACAAATGCAACATAACATAATAGTTTTCTAAGGTTACCCAGACATGTATAGACATTTCCAGTTATTCCACATTTAAACAGTCAAGTTACTTGTTTGGCATCTCGTTTCATCTGAATAATCCAAATTTCTATCAAAAATATCTCCTTTAACTCTATAAAGATAGGGAATTTTTACATTTTTTACATTTAGTACATTTACTGAACAAAATCAAGCCATTGCTCTTTTCCCGGAGGATCAGCTTTACACCAATTTCACTGGTGATATCACTGGTTTTGATCTTTTCATGGCTTTTGTGGACAATAGGAGAAATATAGAATAGCACCAGCTGGCCCCCCATTCTGTCCAGCAGAGGTAGAAGTCACCTAACCTGGTTGTTTTTTCCTCTTTCTCAGGTCATCGGAGCTGCTGGAGGCTGAACACTGAACTGCAGTGAAGTCATGGTGCTGAAGATCTTCTTCCCGCAGTGCTGTAACCGGGCGGACAGCGGACTGCTGGTTGGCCGCTGGATCTCCGGCCACGACTCTGCCGTGGTGTTGGCCGTCATCCACTATCCGTTCATCCCCGGACATGTCAAAAAGTACATCCAGCAGGTCAGTGCACCTCTGTAGATAAATACCTGGTGATATTGGAAAAACACAGAAGGTCGTTTAACATCAAATTAAATATTAAATCTGCTGCACGATGAAACCTGATTTTTGAACCCTTTTTCCAAGTCGCTCCTCTTTTTCCTAATCCAAACAAAGCTGCAAGCTAGAGATGCCTTCCTCCATCTTTTTCACCCAGATCCAGGCCCAGGGTGGGGTGGAGCTGTCGGTGCTGGGCTCATGGAGTTTACCCAAAGACGGTCAGGAGGGTATGGAGAGCTTTCTCAGAGACCTCAGCACCATCTTCCCCCAGAAACGCTGGCTGCAGATCAACCGCGAGGTGGGCAAGACCGGCTTCACCTGTCAGGTCCTCAACCAGGATCAAAGTAAGACCCTGAGACTGATATTCACTGGGTTTATCAGAATCAGAAATACTTTATTGTTCCCCGAGGGGGAAATTTTTTGTTACAGCAGCTCGCCTTTACGTCAGTGCACACTGGAATAGAAGTACTAAGCAAAAAATATAATACACTATAATACAGGTCAGAAAATAAATTAAGTACCAAGTGGGTTTACCGGTTGATGAATAAGTTTATACAGTAGTACTGGAGTGAGTTTAGGACAGACAGAAAGATCAGATATTAAATTCTCATCACTAGTTTCAGTTTATGTCTCACTGCAGAGGCTTTTTCAACTTGGGAAGAATCAATTTAATTGAGCACTTTAATAATCTGTGCGTTTTTTAGGGTGGATTTTGAAATATTAACCAATGGTACAAAAGCACAGTTCCCATCCATTTCCTTTATTTCATTTCATTGGAATTACTCAGTTTATTATCTGTGGCGAATACTTGATAAACCTCAGGAAGGACTTTCTGTTCCCAGTTTTTAATAAAGAAAGCTGTCAGGAGCCGATAATGAATTTATGTTTGTCGGGGCCAGATGGAAGAGCAGTTCAGCAGGAGACGAAGAAGAATGAGGAGGGTGATGAAGAAGAGCAGCAGCAGCAGCAGCAGGAGGAGGAAGAGAAGGTGATCTTCGTCCACTACGAGCAGAGGAAGGTGATGTTGTCGCAGCTTCACCCCATCGAGAACGAAGTTCCCGACCCCCAAACTGATCCACCATCCGAGCTCAGACAGGTACGAGACAGGGAAAAAAAAAGTGCTGGTTCTCGTTTTTAATTCCTGGTTGCTGGTTTTTATCATGTAAGTAACAAACATTAAGCAGTTGCTCGTTCCCTGGAGGGATCAGCTTAACAAATTCTTGTTGCAGTTTTTTGTCAGGTATCTGCCACCTGTACAGCCTCATCAGCACAGTTCTTTGTTATGGCATAGCCCATAATGTCCTTTATTGTTGCATTTAAATTGTCCCAGAAAGGCTTTAGGTTAGTGCAAATCCAGAAACCATGAGTCTGGTTTACCTTCTGGTCACCACAGAGCCTCCAACAGGGTCATTGAGTGGTTAGCTGTCTGCTTTTGATCTGGGGCGTTTGATTCTTCCAGCCAAACACTGTCTATACTCATGAGTTAGCTACCGTGAGTCCCTTGGCAGGATACAAACACCGCAACACAGCTTCCAGGTAACGTCTTTTATTACTCTGATTGCTCTCACACACACAATTCACAAAGTACTTAAGGTTACTCGAGCGACCGCGCCTCTGGTTTGCCCGGCTAGTGGCATTGCTCAAGGGGATTCTTCTTCTTCTGTTGACGATCCGTGCATACGACCACCACAATCTGTAGCCTCTCCAGCAGTCTGGCTTGGTCCGTGTGTGTGTGGCAACCTCAGGGCCAGCACGCTACTGCTTATAAAGGGGAGAGCATAATTAGTCAATAAGATACAGCTGAGGCAATTAGCTCACCTTAGACACTCCCCCACCTCTCCCTCTCTGCAGCTGACTGCTAACCATGCCCACCTCCACACTGTATTTGTGATAAACACATTTTATAACATTCTTCATCTAAAATGTCAATATTTTGCTCTGATTCCCAGTTGAATTTATTGTATGGCGCTGAGGCTTGGTGAAAGGTTGAGATGAGTTCTACCCTGGTTATATGGATCCACAATCATTTTAGTTATTGTGTTAGCATTTTGTTACAAAGAAAATACACGTATCAAATAAACTTTATACCAGTTCAGTTTGTGTAGTCATGTGTACCCCTAACAAGCTCCACCTCTCTTCTGGTCCAGATGTTCCAGACGGTGGCCCACAGCCAGCCTCTGTTCTTCCTGGACAAGTACGACGACGGGCCGCTGAAGTTGACACACTGGCAGTCTGAAGGTCGAGAGGCCAGCATCATCGTGGAGCTGCTAAAGCAGGCCTCCGTCCCGCTCTGCCTGCTCATCAGCTGGCTGCTCTCCATATGGACCTGGATCTGTAACATCTGGTGAGGAGGGAGGAAACTTAATGGATAAGGCTGCAAATATTCAATATTTCTCTTATTGTCAACAAAAAACAACTATGTGTTAGTCCGTCTGTCAGTATTTTCTGACTTCCCTAACCTCTCACCTCCAAGCTCATTGCTTCCTACCTCACAAATATATAGTTTCTTCTTCTTCTTTTTTTAAATGGCTCAGTAATTTCGTAAAACAGCTGTTCGCTGTAGTTTTTATCAAACCAACAGGAGGAAACAGTGCATCTGTTGGGGACTATTTCCAGCGGCGGATGAATCCACATGTGGTGCTGTAGTGAGGGTTTGGGGCAGCAGGACGGTGTGTGTGGGACTGAGTCAGAATAAACTACAGTGTGTGTGTTCATGGTGATGAAGGAACATGTCACCCAGTGCAGCAGAGAGGCTCGCTGATGTGTTTTAATAGTTTCTGGACAACAATGGAGCTCTGCGGCTCAGAGGAAGAAGATCCATCAGGCTGTGATACGCACACAACACTTGTTAGGATACAAAATATAGAATATTATTAGACTTATCCTTTAACATGGCAATACAGACCTTTTTGTAGGGGACATCTGGACTGGAAATTGTTTATGATGGCCAAAAGCAACATTTTGAGGTTTCTTATTCCATATATTTAATGCAGGTGTCCAGTATTATAAGTTCAAAGTTTTACTTCAGGGATTCCTAAAGATTTTGGTGCTGTTTTTTTGTTTTGTAGAATTTTACTCTTGTCAGGTTGGACAACTGGATTAAAACTCCAGGTGCTGAGACAAAGATTGAGAAGAGTCATTGTGCAGATCAACAGTAAGAGCATCTCGAGACTTGATACTGAGTCAAACCTGAGGTCTAAATCCGTGATTACGACCACAGGACACTAAAACGCTCCACCAAAGTGATGTATTGATCTAATTGTTGTGTGGAGGCAGCAAATAACATGCACACAGACACCGACTTACACAAGTATCGAGCAGTAAACACTGATATTAATGTTTTTGGATTGAGGGTACAGCCAGTAATTTGTGTTGCTTTCAGTATCTATGAATTTGATCATTTTCAAGAAGATATATACATGAATAATGAAAAAACAGTGTTTCTTCTAGAAACTGCTACGAATAATGATGATAAAATGTTCTGTCATAGTAAACCTAGATGTTGTATTGATCAGTTTTACTTATATATAAAACCAAGTTGTATTGTATTATGTAAGTGGTAGATGAGAATGACCCATATATGATTTGTGTTTTTACTCAAATCCAGACACTGTAACACGTCCACATTCACTTTAAACGGCATCATTATTTTCGTTTATTATATTTTATCTGTAGGATCTTCAGTCTTTACCCGCTGCGCTTCCTGTCCAGTAAGCTGTCCACCTGTGTCCAGCTCAGCTACAGAACCGAACACATGAGGACGCTCAGCTCAACGAAACCAGCCGCCGGACACACGCAGTTCATGAGGTGATTGTTTGTAAAAGCGACCTAGAAACTCTCTGATGTCCTGGTGAACAACTCAGTCAGTCACCTCAGCACACCTGCCTGTCAAAGCAGGGCTGATCCATCCCCCGTTTCCCAGCTTATCATGATAGGTGACAGTTTACACAAACTTTGGCCTGATGGTTGTACTAAAGTAAAGCCAAAAACAGTGGAAAAGGCTTCCCAAAGAGTCAGTGATAACTGCAACCCATCAATTAGATTTTTATATATGTCGAAGTGGAAGTTTTGTCCTGATGGTGGAGTTAGAAGAAAGGTTGGGAAGTAACCAAAATCATTAGCAATCATCCTCTGAAGAACATGACTGTCCACAGAAAATCCCAATAAAGACAATATAGCCAGTAGTAACGGGCAAAAATAATGGACAGACAAACAGACTACATGGCAATAGTGGGGCAAAAAGAGCTCATTCAGGATACTTAATGACATTGTTGTGACATTAATCAGCTGAGCATCTGTTTAAAAGAGACTCAATGTCATTAATTATTCTGAATGAGCTGTTTTTGTATGAAAATTTTAAATTGTCATGAATGTATCAGTATTAGAGCAGCTTCATTTCCAGTTAGTTGGCAGATAGATTTTAAAGTGCTGCTGCTAGGTTATAAATCACTTAAATACCGTGGGCCGATATACATTTCTGATCTGCTTGAGGAATATAAACCCAGTAGGTCTCTTACATCATTAGGAAGCAGTCAGCTGGTTGAAGCTCGCGTCAGAACTCAACGCGGTGAAGCTGCTTTTAGCTACGATGCTCCACACATGGAGCCCACTTCCTGATGATCTTAAATGATCCACAGCGTTATTCACTTTCAAATCTAAATCAAAAACTCTGCTGTAAATATTGAATTTGGGACAACTTATTACTGCACTGTAACCACACTAACTGTATATCTGATCTACAATTTTTTGTCTATTTATATTTTATTTCATCTTTATATTGATTATTCTATTTTAATTGCATTACCGGCAGAGAGATGAGTGCTGGAAGTGACACTCTTCTCCTGTTACCTTCATGTCTGTCTGTAGGAAAGCAAACATCTTGGTGTCGTTCCTGGTGGATGTGGCTCTCGGCATGTTGCTCATCTCGTGGCTCTACAGAGACAACCACATCACCATGTTAGCCAACACACTGGTGCCTGCAGCTGATGTAAGTGTGTTAGTTACATAAGACGGTGTAGTCCCTCATTCGTCCAGGAGTGTTCTATCGTAGAAAAGGTTTCAGTCGTAGTCTGAAACAGTGGTCTGAAACAGTAGTCTGAAAACAGTGTCCAGATGACTACGACTGAAACCTTTTCTGTTAGTTACAGCCGCTGAGATCAGACTACACAATATTTTAGTCTTTCTTGGTGATCGCTGTGTCAGATTGGGTGATCATAGAGTCATAACTTCTTGTTATCACGGTTGTCGACTGTCTTCCACCATGACATGCTTCACGGGTATAAAATGAACAACTGTCGCACTCGACACTCATTTTTCTTTTGTTTATCAGGTTGGGCCATTGTCAGGCTGATATTGTGTGGTCTGAAATAGGCAATGTGTGTCTCACATAATTACACTGTTACAGGGACGTACTGGTAGCCTAATGGTTAACCAGGTCCCCAGTTCAGTTCCAGTTGAGGACCTTTGTTGCATGTCATGGCCCTCTCTCTTTCCCTCTTACTTTTCCTGTCAGTCGCTACACTGTCGACTATGAAATAAAGGAAATATGCCTAAAAATTATCTTTTAAAAAAAAAAAATACTGTTATGGCACATCCTGTTCTCTTTTTCAAACCATTTACAAACAGAACAAATAACAGGATATCAAGTCATTCTCTCAGGACAACGGCCTCAAAATATAATATTAGTGAAACAGAACTATAATTTATTATCTCAAGACAATTAATTATTATTTATTATTATTATTTAATTGCCACTTTTGGCTTTCATTCAGAAGATGCCACACAAACTATATCCGCAGATGAAATGAAATGGTGTCGTCAGATTTCTTTGTCCTACCGTTAAACTCCTGTGATTCTTCCTCAGCATGTGGCTAAAGAGCTGGAGGAGCTGCTGCAGTGGCTGATGGGAGCTCCTGCGGGGCTGAAGATGAACCGGGCCCTGGATCAGGTTCTGGGCCGCTTCTTCCTCTACCACATTCACCTCTGGATCAGTGAGTCACAGCACAAAACACACTCAGGGCTTTATATTGTACTGATGTTCTCTATGTATCTTTACCATTTTCATGCTAAAATTTTTCAGAAAACATGACTAAAAGCTCTACTTGCATCCCCTAGAGGCTTCAAAGGTCACTACACTGGTCACTTTCACCATGATGTATCCCCTTTCCATCCAGGCTACATCCACCTGATGTCTCCCTTTATCGAGGGGATCCTATGGTACGGAGGCCTGTCGGCCTGCCTGGGCCTGAGCTTTGCCCTCTCGCTGCTCTCTGACATGGTCGCCCTGCTCACCTTCCACATCTACTGCTTCTACGTCTACGGAGCCAGGTGACACCTCAGCACAGGTTCAACTACTAGTTTATGTTCAGTTTTTTTCACTGCAACGAAACAAAGAACCAGGGGCTACGTTGAGAAAAAAAAAAAAAGAGGAGCATGTTAGACTTAAAATTAAAATTATGACTAACAGGGTTAAGAAGTATTGTCCTTGTAGATTTAGCCTCTCGGAAGACTGAATCACAAACTGTTGTAAGAGTGGCTGCTGCTAACTCATAATTGGGTCAAAGATTTGAGAGGTTTAATTACTCAGAGCTTTGTGTGTTTCACTTCCAAGTCCGTACAGAGTTTTTTTTTTTTTTTTTTCAAGTGGGGCTAGTTTATATCTACCTGACGAGCTAACGGAAGCAGCCTAGTGGTGTAAGTTTACTCTGCTTGGGAAAATGCAGCTTTCACAAAAGTGATTTGCAAGCGCTGCTTACACACAGATCGCAAATGGTGGCAGCATCCCGTTTCACAAATGACTGCCACTCACAAAATGATGATAAAGTTCTGCAGGGCTCTTGCATGCATGGGTCATACAAGAGCATGCAGCTTACATGTTGCAAATTTGGTGAAGCAGGCCCCTGATGAACTGGGAAGATCCCAGTTGTGCGTAGGTCACATTACAGACTACATCACACCGTCCATGCCCCTCTCTTGTCTTAAGTGTGTTTTATAAGAATTGCAGTTAGTTTGACAGTCATTATTGTACATTTTGATGAAATCCTTCACCATCTGTATGACCTGGTCTTAGTGGGGAACTGTTTGATCACTCTGTGTAAACGCTGCTCTTGTGCTCCTTCTGTTGCTAATTTTAAAATCAGCACATTGACATGTGATGAACTTGTGTTTGTGTTCAGTCTGAGTCCACACACATTATCTGATTTGATGATTCCATACTACATACTAATTGTGAACAATGTACAATCTTCAGTACACTGGTTTTGCGGTTAGTATTCCACAAATAATTTCATACTATCAGGAAATGATAAAATACTGCATGTGCGCCATCAGATGTCAATCAAACTGCAAATTAAACTTAAAGAGAGGGCAAAATGTTTTTCCAAAGATTTATTTTTTGGTTTTTTTTAAGATCTTTCTGCAGCCGTCTCACCACCATCACTCACCACAATTTACTGTAATGTTTTGCAGCTGTGGGTAGCACTTCCATTTCTTTTGTGCATCAATAGTGTTCATCAACAGCACACTCAAAAATCAAGTGTTTCAGTATGCATACTGACTTTCTTTCTTACTGTGAACACACTACATGCTCAAAAATGCTCAGAATTAGTATGTAGTATTGAATTGGGACACACTGTAGATTTGTGAGATGTTCCTTTCTATTCCCTGCAGGGGGCGTGCTTTTCCTTTTTCTTCCTTTGTTGCTCTAGTGAAAACATTTTAATTACAGTTCCTTATGGATCCGCACATTACAGTCTTGGTTTAACCTGTGTGAATGTGGGGGCTTGAGTGGAGGTGGGAGCACAAAATGACCATTACAGTGCCTCCATCTGCACCAGGAGAGTAACTGTCCAAAATGGAAAATGATCATCCTCTTGGGTTTCATTGCAAGCTGCCCTAAGATTTTTATAGTTTTCCTGTGTACACATGGACGTTTCTTCCCCGCCGTGGGGCTGGACTAAAGCATTTTCTGGGGATGTTGACTATCCATACCGAATGTCATGGCATTTGATGAGTAGTTGTTGCTCTGGAAAGTGATGGAAGGACGCACCGAGCAACATTAATGCCATCTTTGAGGAAATAATCATTACAACACTTCATTGCAACAGACCTATGGAATAAACAGCAGAAAAAGCCTACTTTTGCAGCAGCACACCCACTAGATTCAAATGCGTGTGAAAGAGAAAGAAAAACAGTCGTTATTATCTCTTTAGTTATAACTGGTACAACGACACATAAATCACCTGAATCCGACTTGCAGAACAGGATGTTTTGTTTTACGTCACTGTTGCATAACTGGGTCAGATGGTTGTATGAAATAATTTAGTGCTTCAAGTTGTTTCCTTCAGTCTGCCTCAGTTGGTACACACTCTGCCCTTCTCATCACTTCTAGACACTTTGCTCAAGATGTTTGCTGTTCCTGTGCTTTTCAGGACAATCATTGACGATAAGAGATAGTAAAGATTATGAAGATTTATTTGCCTGGACTCACTCAGGCAGGACGATCCAAACTGTAGGAGCCGTGATGGCGAAGAATTGAAACTCCTGTAATTGTGAAAGATCTGGTAGAATAAAAGAGTGACATTTAAACATGTCCTGGTGCATACTGAACCTAACGATATTGCTGCATCCTTAGGGAGTCAGATTTATGTTTGGATTTCCACCTTTTCAAAAAAAAGCTGTTTAGATGTTTATTTTTCGCCATGCTAGCAGCATGGCTCTAGTGATGGCAATGTCAGTCGGTCCACCACTGGCCCAGACTAAAATATGTAAATGACTATTAGATGGATTGCCATGAAATTGTATACAGACATTCATGAATCCCTCTGATTTCGGTGATCATCTGACTTTTCTTCTAGAGCCACCGTGAGGTTGACATTTGTGGTTTTAAGTGAAATGTCTTAGCTATTGGATGGCTCACCCATCATAACATTAGCATTTAGCTCAACGCACTGATGTGCCTAAATACAGCCACACAGAGCTGCTAGCATGGCTGTAGTCTTGTTTTTAATCTAAAGTGTGGAACATCTACTGTGTAGTCTGGTAGAGCAGCTCAAAAGCTGGCTTTTGCTCCATCAAAGAATATGAAATGTAAAAATGTCCTGGTGCATCATTAGACTCAGAAAGTTTAAACTGTGTCACTGAGTCCTCATGTTGTAGTGAAAAAGAAAAGTATTGTTTTGTTCTTTCACTTGATAACATGTCGGGGCGTGTAAAGCCATGCCGTGACATGCCACCACTGGTAAGTCCTGTTTGGGGGTTAAAGGATAAGTCTGGTGATATTCTAATCCTTAATATTTTAAAATCACGGCTGTTAAATTGGCTCTCAGGTAAACTCACCTGCTTTGATTTCCATTGAGATTTATTTTAAACGAGCAGGACTAGTGGCTGTAGAGCTCGGAGTCTGGTGCGTGGTGTGATGGATGGCTGAACACTGTGATAATAGTCTTGGATGTTGGAGGAGAGAGGGTTGACTAAATTATGCATTTGCTCTAAAGATAGCTTGGCTCCCTCGCCCGTGGTGCATAATGAAATATTACCCACTTTCCTTGTTACATATTTATGCTCCAACAGCTCTTGGAATATAGTGGTATGTTTTTTTTAATTCAGTTTGAGAACCTTTTGTCAGAGTAACTTATTAAATCTGTATGTGTGGACCTAAAAATATCTCCTGTCTCTCAATTCAGTTTCTTGGAGAGGATGAATAAAACGTATACTTGTTCTTCAGAACTAGCTTTACAAAGCTTCTCTGTCTGTCTTTAGAGAGGATAATGTAGGACGTTACGCCTGGAATGAGAACATAAATAATAACTGCCTTGTGACCACATTTTAAATATTTATTATTTATCCCCAGTTATTTCTCCCCAGTTGGGTAATAACCCCCCTCTCAATCTTATTTATCAAAATGAAATGAAATGTGGATTGAGTACATTACAATCCAAAGACAAGACTGTACATGAAACACAGTTGTATAACTTATCCCATTCCCTCCACGTCTATGTCCATAGTTCTTAGAAATATACATTTTTAATGGAGATTTGTCCTTTGGCTAAACCTTCTGTTGTAATCCAACACGGAGCAAACTGTCCACTGAAATCCACACTACTGAAATACCATTGCTGATCAATATTAACTGTCTGAACAGCCTCCTGGATCAATTCTCTCAGTACATAACTCTCACATAGTACACCCCAACCCATTTCTGTTATTATTCTATTCTCTCCCCCATTTCTTCTGTCTGTACACCTGCTGTTTAGCTCGGTAACAGTTATTTAGCTGGAATTGTTTTTTGCATGTAATCAGTTGCGTCTGTGTCTCCGTCAGGCTGTACTGTCTGAAGATCTACGGCCTCTCGTCCCTCTGGAGGCTCTTCAGAGGCAAGAAATGGAACGTCCTGCGGCAGAGGGTGGACTCCTGCTCCTATGACCTGGACCAGGTAACACACACACACACACACACACACATCATAGTCGTCATCATCACAGAGTTACAGATGTTTACTGTGAGTGTGTTTGTGGTGCTTCAGCTCTTCATTGGAACGCTGCTGTTCACCGTCCTGCTGTTCCTGCTGCCCACCACAGCGCTCTACTACCTGGTCTTCACTCTGGTAAGACGACTCACAAGTGAAGGCATTTTAATGAGCGCAGCAGCTCAGTTTGAGTTCATGTCAGTTACCGTGTCCATAGAAAGTTGTCCAACTACTTCTGCAGCATAATTCTCTTCTGTGCTCGCCAGGATCCAGACCTCTGAATCACGCCCACATCTACAGCCATAGACCGGATTCTAGAAATACTGAAGTCATGAATCAAAGTACCCCTTCATAACCCCACCCCCCGCATAGACACCAAAAGAGAGTCTCAAAAATGTTTTAATTATTTGGATTTTTCATATTTTATCTATTGAGTTGGTTGTTTTAATTATATTTTTTTTTTTTTTTACGTTTTGTTTAAATGAAGAAGTTCTTCCAAGGAAAATTTCAACCATTTTGTCTTAATTTTCCTTTTAATCAGCACCAGATGTTCTTCTCATTAAACTTCCTTGGAAATGATCAGGAAATTACAGACCCATTAATGTTGTTTCAAAGCCGTCTTCACACTGACCAGGAATGAAGCTGTGGTGGCGAAATACTGAATCATTTATTTATTTATTTAGTGGCCTAAAATAAGTCATTTGAATACACTGAGTCTTAAAATACAGGAATCAGCCAAAAAATACTTCAGTGAAGAAGCCAGTTACAAACTAACAAACACCCTTAAAATCTGCACGCGGTGTTTTTGATAGTTATAAATCGATTCTGGAAGGAGTATCCCTTTAAATTAATTATGAAATGTGTGCTTCAATTTGTTCACTTAATGCAAACTAAGAACATGTTCAAACAATAGATTATCGGATTGGAAACCGCCTTGTTTTTATCCACAACATGTGGATGCGTGGTTCATTGTAACAACGTGCGTGGTTCATTTCCAACTTGTAACAACATTTCAAGATGAGTTTAATATGCAACTCCAGCCCTAATTATTTCCAGTGCGATGGGTTTGTTTTTAACCCTTGTGTGTCCCTGTGTTGTGCAGTTGCGGCTGGTGGTGGTGCTGTTCCAGGGCGTCCTCCACCTCAGTGTGGACTTCATTAACTCTTTCCCTCTGTTCGCCATGGGCCTCCGCATCTGTCGGTCCTACAGACTGGCAGGTACATCACCTTTACCATCGCTCCACTTTATTTGTGAAATACTGTTCAAAACAGAGTTGGATGAAAGATGACAGTTAAGTGCTATAGGTTAATTAAAGTTTAATAAGTTCTTTAAAATCAGGATAAAATAGAAATAATGTATTCTATTAAAATATAAAACTGCATGCTAACACCACAGGTTGTCCCTGTAGACCAGATGATCTGGTTAGATTTTAGACTTTTCTGCTTCAACTTTGCTTATTTAGGGGGAACATTTAATGTGTGCAAACCTAATGAGTTATATTATATTAAAGCAATGTGGAAGAAATATTGGATAGACAGATGGATGACAACATGATGCAGGGTATCTGCAGGTCATTTAAGTGTCTTGAAACAAAAGGACTAATTTTATGGATGAATGGATTGATGATTAGTCTTATCCTCTTACTGATGCATGTGCCATGTACTATTACAGAGGGTGTAAAGTTCAGGGTGCTGTGTGAGGAGCCTGGGACGGCCCTTCACCTGCTGATGGAGGTGAGACTTCACATTTTGTTTCTGTTTTAAGATCTTAAATATAGAATTTGAAGTTTGTCCAGTGAAATTGGTCTAGTTTCCTCCAGCTGAAGGGCAATTTCCAAAATCAAGTCCTTCCACTCACCCCATAATCTGAAGAGAATTACTCCCACTTTTATTCCCCGTCACCTTGATCAATGCCAATTTATAGGAGGATACAGTAGTGTTCTGTGTCCCGTCAAGTCCATACACTCTCTGGGGGGCAGCGCAAAAATGAAAAAGAGGCACGTCAGTGTGTGTGATTTATGCATTTTAATCAAATCAAAAAGGAATTATACAGAGGACACTCTAGTCTCAAAATGTCAGCATTGTACAGTATAGCTGTTGTTGTTTTTCTAAAAGAGCTACAGATTAAATTCCCCATAATTTATTCACAAACAACGTTTAAAGTCCCCCTCTACTCAGATGTGTTTTGCATATCGTTACTACACTTGGATGTTTGAGCTTCGCTGTGCAGAATGATGTATGTACAGAGTTTTTTCACATTCATCTGCACCTCAAATTTCAGTTTAACACCTGGACATACAAGATGATTTTGGAACCAATCAGGGTCCCGTATGCAACTTACACAAGTGTAATATGGAAACTTGAAGCCTCCAGGTCACAAACATTGAGAATGGACTTTTCAGTGAAGTAGGAGACATCTTGTGTCCAGTAGTTAAACTTTTTTTGTGGAAAAACCATATCACACACAAATTATTAGTCAAAGCACAGTATTTTTATATGTCTTAAAATATGTATGGAGGGGAATTAAAGGGTTCTGGTCAGTTAATGCTTTTATTCTGAAGGATTTGGGCCTTCAAGTCTTATTGTTGTTACTGCTGGTGGGACACAAACAACATTTTTACTGAGAATGCAAAAGTAGAATTTCTTTTTTTTTCTGCCATCTAAAATATTTTCCTCCATGTTTGTTCTGAGGCTCGGTATAATGGAGTAATGAAGTAAAACCACACATGCAAATTATGTACGCATTTGTTATTTTTGTCTCTTTTTCAGTATTTGTTCATATTATCATGTTCTCGTGTTTTCTTCCCCAGATTAACCCTCTGAAGTGCAGCACAGTGGTTCAGACCTACCGAACCCCGACTTATAGCTGTTACCCCAAAGACTCATGGGCTGCCCTGGTCAAGAAACTGTTTGTTGGGGAGCTGATTTACCCCTGGAGACACAAAACCACCAAGACTGACTGAGAGACATCAGCCAGTAATGTGAGAGAGAGAAAGACAAGGGAGAGATGAGGGGACAGAGGAAAGGGAAGTGACTGAATAAATAATGAGATGGAAACAGACAGATGGAGGAGACATGGGGGAAACGAGGGTGAATTTGGCACAAAGCCCTTTGATTTACGCTGCTTTCATGTTAGATGAATGAAGAACGTCACAGACAGTGTGTTGTTGTTTTTTAACAAGACTGAAGCTGCCAAGTCACTACACTTTTTATCTGATCAGTTGTTTTCTGATCAGCTTGAAGAACAACAAAAAACGAGTCAGTGTTTTAGAGCACAACGAACATGGCAATGTCAGCCACAAACCTAAAAACCAGCAAGTAGTCACGTCCTGCTGCTGTTATAAGAACTGTGATCAAAAAATGACTTCCTTTTATTTTCATCATTTTATTAAGGAAATTAAATTAAATACGACTCCATCGTTACACACAAGCAGCTGAAAGGTGAGGAGAACAGTAATTTACTTACACCCATGGAAACACTAAAGGACCAAAACAATTTTTTTTATGCGTTTGAATTTGAGATTTGAAAATGACCCCACACTTTGACATTATTTTTAAAGGCCTACCGACCTTGTTTGTCCTCTACATGTCAGTGAAATCTTCACTGTTTGTATGACCAGCAAATGTGCACGAGTTAGTTCATGTACTGTAGCTCAAACACTGGACTTTTAAGCTCTCAGCTCAGTGTAATCAGCTATGAAACACTTAACAAATACATGTACGTATTAAGACGGTGTAGTCCCTCATTCGTCCAGGAGTGTTCTATCGTAGAAAAGGTTTCAGTCGTCATTGTATGTACATGTTGCTGTATGTTGTGTTTGGTATGATGCTGCTGTTCCACTGCCTTATGGCTCTGAAAAATAGTACATCACTGATCTTCCAAGATACCACTTCCCACTGTCATATACAGATTCTTATCGCCAGTCCAGCATACCAAAACCCAACAGTGACGTACCACTCAATCAACATATGCCACTATAACCAAAATGGCAGCAACTTTTCATTCTGCTTTACTCAGCACATTCATGCTCCCCACAGAGTAAACCCTTCCTGTTCTGGACACCCCATGAGTTTTCCTGTAACACCACCTTTAGGACAAAATGCCAACTTCCTTATGCAAGATATCTCATAATATAAGAGATATATTGTCATGAAATATGATATTTATGCTCCCCAGAGGATAAAAAAGGAGTCATCAAATCAGCGAACTGACTCAGTATTTAGAGTAAGGTCAGTATTTGACCTTGGAAACAGTAGTTTGGAAAACAATCTTAACTCGAGGTCCACTCCATAGCTTTTTTTTAAAGCCTGGGTTCACTAACAAAGGGACAGATTTCCAGTTTATTAACTGCACTGACCATGTTGATCATTTGAACCTTTTAGATTTTATATTATTAAATTATTAGCAAGAGTCTACTTCAAATGATACTAACTGGACAAACTAATTTTTTTTTTTTAAAACAACATTGTTGGTTTTTTTATCTTTTAAGAGTTTTAGTGAAAATTAAATGATTTGTGTTTTTATTTTATGTTAATTTGTTGCCATATTTCCTCCATACACTGGACCTATTTGACTCTGATGAATGAGTTTGTGTCTTAAGAGTCAGTTACAGAGGGAGATGAACAGTCATGCAAAGCAAATCCTTATAAATCTGATTCTGCTTGGGGTCAGTTTGTCAACATTTGTCTTTTTATTTATGTGCCTATTCATGTCATTTTTAATTAAATGTTGTCCTTAAATTCTTTGCAACAGTCAACCTGAACCGGCTTTCCTTAAAAGAAACAGTCCTACAGATTGGGACTTTGACACAGTCTTTGTGCTAAGCTAGGCTAAAAACATTGTGTCCAACATCTGTACTGGACATGCAAAGATGAAGCTGATATTCACTTTAGGCAGCAAGCAAGATTTCCCCAAATTTCAGACTGTTTCTTTAATGTGAATTATTGCTGTTTTATTTTACCTAAATCTTTACCTTTACACCCTGTTCTTTAGCGTCCTTAGCACCAATTTGTCATTTCTAATAGTTAAACTGGTAAATTTGCATTCTTATTTTTGTTAATCTTTTATTTTATCATCCCCTGTTGATCTGTTCTAAATGTTCCAATGCCATTTAATAAAATTCATACATATTTAATATACTGATGTCTCTGCTTTTCAGATGATCTGATCTTATCTGTTCATAAACTGCTAATAAAAGAATTGGAATAGAAATTGTGACAGTTTTACCTGATTTAATATAATCTGCAATGTCAGAGAGACAAAACCCGGAGGTGCTCCATTAATAATTAATTCAAAACAGAATACATGTTCTTAGATTTAATGGGATTTATTTTAACATCACATAACCAAAACCCCGGGTACTGCCGCAGCATGCACGTATAAGTCCAAAGTGACCTGTAGATCGTAGGAGTAGTACCTTAGTGGTTTTCACACAAATGGAAGAAAGTTGTTCCTGCAAAACTATGATGATGAAAACACTGCATTATAATGTTAAAGGTGGAGGCAGTTTGTACACATTTTCATTTATGACAGTAGCTAAATCTTGGCATAACCACAGCTTCTAAAGTTCCTAAAAATTATGCTATAATTTATAATGCTTTGTTCATTATTTATGTAGTAATTACACAGAAGATGGCTTCTGATGACTTTTAATGGTTTTTTGTATCTTAATTTTTAATGCTTGTGGGTTTATGCCTCTGCTTGCTTAGTGTGCATATTAAGGTTTTATGGTACAAATAATTCTTAATTTTTTAAAGCTATATATTCTCATAATGGCCCAGAAAGCAATTAGGGGAATAAGGGGAAAACACTACCCTTTAATAACCCATCTGAAGCTTTTCAGAATAAAAGCACTTAGGTAACAAAACAGCTCTAAACTCTCTAAAAAAATGTGTGCTGTGATTTTTTTATTACATTTTTAAATAGTTATTGGGACAAAGGGACAATTTGACTTTTCAGATTTCAGCTGAGTCATTTTGTGACTGTAGGATGCCCGTTTCTGTCGTTGGATGAGTTGTCAATTGCTTGTTTAATAAGTTTAACTTTGATTTACTGAATAACAGACCTAAACATAGTTCACATTATATACTTAGATGCTTAAAATAAATCTATTACTGATAGATAATAGATAAATAAATCTACTTTTAACCCAATCAATCAATCAATCGATGCATGAAGAGCATGTACAGTAGTGAGCTCCAACGGGATTAAAGGATTTTGTAGAAATTATATTCCAAACCTGTTACCGTAAATGTGCTTTACTCATCATATTCTCTTTAATGATCTCATTCAAGCTGTTGCTGCCAACACAAGTCGGTATGCTTCATTCATTATGTGTGTGTAGGTGTTCATCCTCGGGAGATTGTTCTGGCAAATCTAAAGAGAGGTGAGTCATGATGTTACACAAATAGATTTGACACAGATAGCATCAAACACACACTCAGCTTACTACTGTCTATCACATGTCATAATATTACTCATGCTCCCTTGCAGTTATGCTGTATTCAAACAACAGGGAGAAATGGCTAAAAAAAAATCTGATTTTTTTTTTCTCTCTCCCTAAAATCTGCTTTAGTACAGTGTTTTAAAAAGAGAAAATCCCATTGAATCTAACATTTTCAGCTTTGATTTCAAGAATGGTGATTCATAGCAGTCATATCAGGAAACAAATGTTTGTGCCAAAACAAAACCTGAATTTTAAAGAAACAGTCCAACATTTAAGGAAATACTGTGTGGTGTGGCAGATGGAAGGGTTTATACAATTTATAATTAGCTTCTTATTTGTGTATGCTAAGAGCTTAAACTGATATGAGGTTCATTTTATTGACTGTAAGAAGGCAAATAAGATTTCCTAAAATCCCCCAAAGCTGTGTATTTAATTTTGCTTAAGGCCCTCTAAGAGTGTCAGAGTTTCACTTTAATAAACAATGATATTTCAGAGCTTTAATTTAATCATGTTTTATCCACATGATACGTGGTCTTTGCCATTGTTCTGTACGTACTCAGTGAGAAATTAATCATCTTTGTTGTCCACGCATTCCCCTCACCATCTGCGTGTTGTTGACAGCAAACTTTGATGGACGTTTTGCTTTAGCCAATGTATGCCGCTGCGTATGTCACCGTGGAGTCCGCGTCCAATCATTGGGCGCGGAGGCGGGGCCTGGAGTGAGAGGGCGGGAACTGAGGAGACGGCAGCGCACTGTAACGAGCAGCCGATCTGTCAGCGGCATATTCAGTGTTGTCGTGCGGCACTGAGAAGCCGCAGCTGTAATTATGATTAAACATAATGGAGAAAAATGGAAAGATCACGGACTGAGATTACTGAGTACACCTGCAGATATTTGGACTGGACGTAAAAATTCCCCAGCCGTTTGATCCTACTGCTGATATCGGTATTTTCTGGATACAACGCAGCGAAGTTACAGGAATCTTTGTCATCCCGGACTAAAGAAAGACAAGGGGGCCTGAAATTACACGGACGTCGGTGGAAGTTGAGCTACGGGCTGCGCTAGCTAAGTTAGCATTTAGCTTGCTGTTAAAATACCAACAGTTTTTTTTTATCCAGTGGGAAGTAGGCTTATAAAGGATAATGCAAGGTTATATGTGGCTGTGTGTAGCGTGGCATAACGCATAACTAGTGACAGTGTGTTTAAATAACTATCGCGTCTGATGACTGCTTTGGTAACGTTCGCACCAGTGATAATAGCTAAGTTAGCTGGCTAGCTCTCTGGCAGGGCTAGCTTGTTGTTCCCCTTGCTAACATAGCCAGCAAGCTTCTCTTAACTGTGAACAAAAAGACAGTTACACCCTCCAGCTTTGCAGTTTGTTTGCATACTAGAAAATATATCTCAGCCGAGATATTTGCTCATAAAATTTGCAAAGTGGTAATAGCCACCTAGCTTATTATAATTCACCATTCCAGACAAAAAGCATGTTTTTCTTCCCTACATAGACTTTTGCCACCAAGTCTACAAGAGTCATCCCGTCCAGATACAGCTTTAGTTACCCTTTGATCGTCTGTGCTCTTACTCTTTAATAGATGTTAATCTGTCACTAAGATAAGGGTCTAAAGAAGGAACTTTAGTCTCAGATTTTGGTTAGATCTATTTATAACCTGTCAGTCATTAGTTTGAAAGACAGTACCAGTTGTTTACATTAGGTGAAGTTTTTTCCCCCCACGGAGCACCACCTGTGACATTATTTTTTTTACTTTAGCATAAGGGATGTTTTGCCTTTCAGAACCACATTTTTGCCACCCACCTTGCTTTTCAAGTAGGACATTTCCGTGAGACTGTGTTCTGAAAATTACCTTCTTGCACACAGTTTGGAAGACTGTTAAAGTTACCAGGCAAAACAAGGAGGTGGACCCCCATTCAGCAAGTTCATGGGATAACAAACATTGCCTTTGTTTTGGTCAAGTGAGTAGAATAATACACAAGGGGATTTGTTGGTTGGTTACCCATCCTTGTGTCTGCTGGGGAAGTTTACAGTCACACATCTTCAGTCTCCGCTGCCCCAGATGTGAGACACGATGGGCAGCCAGGGCAGCCCAGTGAAAAGCTATGACTACCTGCTCAAGTTCCTCTTGGTCGGAGACAGCGATGTGGGCAAAGGGGAGATCCTGGACAGCCTGCAGGATGGATCAGCCGAGTCCCCGTACGCTTACAGTAGTGGTGAGTCACTCTAATCTCAGCTGATTGGGACCTCCTGGCTCAGTTTTGCCCTCTTAGATGATGAGCTCCTTGTGTTGTGTCATGCTTGCTCATCACAAAAGTCCTGAACATACTAGCTGCGCATTTTGCTGTGTGGACTGTGGAGAATACACAATGAGCTCTCTGACGCTTATAACACAGAGCATTCACATGGAAGCAAGTCAGAGTCATGATTGTATGCGCATTGTTGTTGAGTTAGTGGATCATTTCACTTGATAAACAATAGTTTTCATGACCTCATAGTCTAATAACAAAACAATAGGTTTTAGAAGTATACATTAAACACTGAATATTTTCCAGTCAACATCCTCTCTAGTATGATGGTGGTTCCTTGTTTTTCCGTTAACAGCTACAGTGGTGTCCAACTATAAAAAATAAAGGAAGCTGCTAACCTAACTATAGCAATATGATTTGGTACTTGTATATACATGTATTTGAGCTGCGTAGCCATCTCTGCGAGTATGCTGCAAAAAAGAAATCTAGTGTAGGTTTGATTTGACCATTACTGAAACTGAACGAGATTCAGATTTTTTTAAGTCATCTGTATTTTTTACTTTAGAGTAGCTACATTTGGGACCACCAGCTCTTTTAGCTCCATCCACCATGCTGTAGAGGGGAAGGCTGATGGAGCTGTGCCCAGTCAGATGATCCCTCCCTGGGTGTTGCAGCTCAGATCACCTGGCTCTCTCAGTGCTATTGCTCTGGGGCTGACAGCCACTATCTGATCACTGCCTGCTGCTGCACTAAGCTGGTGGTCTGTGGCTGCTGTACATGCATACTAACACACCCCCACTCCCATCAGAGGGAAGCCCTAGAAGAAGAGCAGATAAAACAGAGTTTAAAACAGATTTTAACCATGTCCATAGTGTTCCAGTGTTTTAGATTTTTACTGTTTCTTCCAGTTATCCGGTGTTTTCCACAGATTGAGTATCAGTTGGTACACTGCACAGCATTGCATTGACAAAATAACTCATGATATGGTAGTGACTTTTCTATACTTTCTATAATAAAAAGCCTGTATTTGTTACAAGGCTTTGTCATTATAAATACCACATTGCTCCTGCTCCTATGCACGAGTGCCTGACGTTTGCTTTGTTGTTGCAATACTATTTTCCCTTGTTTCTTCAAAAAATAATTGGCAGCTTTAACTGCATTTCCCCAAGGGAAAAGAACAAATAATAAATGTAAAAATACAAAAAGAAATTGTCGTTAATTCTACATATGGAAAACATTTTATCACAATAAACATCCTCTTATTGGTGTTGGTTAAGTAGTGCAATCACACAAAAACACAAATTTAAAGCCCTAAATGGCTGCAGTATGCTTCAGAAAATATTCAGCAGTAATTTAAATAATATGTAAGTTAGCATGCAAAAACTCTGGCATGGTCCCCAAATAGCACAGGGTTACTCCTGCTATGCTAAATGAATCCTGTATCACTGGAATCACTCTGATGATGCTTAAAGACGTCGTATGAGTTTGTCAAGGAACAGTAGTGAGGCGCACAGCACGACAGAAAGATAAAGAGAGTACATCCATCACATGCGTGCAGCCTAGTTAGACTCTCTCCTCCACTTTAAACCACTGATCTAAGAATATACGCTGCTCAGTTATTTATTTCTTGAAGGTAAAATGTGCACGTGAACTGTATTTGTTAAGATATTTGCTCCAGCAAACTGTCCTCATCCGAGATGCTGTCGTAGATGATTCCCTAAATATCCATTTAGCTTTTCAGATGAAGATTTCCATCTCCTCCCCTTAGGATGAAAGCAACTCTTCATGAAAAATACATCAGTCAGCAGAGTGACCCCTTTTCACCAGTGCTTATCTAATGAATTCTGCCAAAGGGTGATGCTGCCTGTTGGCATTTGGCAGCAGTGTGGAGACCTTCCCAGGTCATGTGTGTTTTCAGACACCCACATTCACTGAAGGCCAAACTGTTTCTTTGCAGCGGGTGACAGTGATTTAAAGAGGGAGCTCATCATTACAAATAAGCAATAAAAGTCTCCAGTAAAAGAGATAAGAGTCTCTGCATCGTGGTCATAGTATTGCTCTATTCTGGTAGATTGTTGGTGGCTCTAATTGCACTTACTGCATGCACAGTAGGTTTTTAGACAGTTAAATCATAATGTTTTCAAATATCTAATTTAGAGGTGAAAAGATTATTCAGTTAGTCGATCAGCAGAAACTCAATCAGCAAGTATTTTGATAATCAATTAATGGTTGAAATCATTTTTCAAGCAAAGATGCCAACCATTCTCTGGTAGCAACTTCTCAAATGTGAGGATTTGCTGCTTTTAAAACAGTGCTAGCTGAATTACTTTGGGGTTTTGGACAAAACAAGGCATTTAAAGACGTTACCTTCCACTTTAAGCAATGGTGACGGGCATTTTTCTCTATTTTCTGACATTTTATAAACAAATAATTAATCAGAAAAACATGCAGATTAATCGATAAGGAAAATAATTGTTATTTGCAGCCCTAGACTGTAATACCACTTTACTGCCCAGCCCTAGATGGAACTCTATTTGACACGTAAACAGTGTTTTAAAATGTAACTGCAGTGTGGATGAGTGGACGTCACCTCTGACTTTAGGTTTCTGAACACCAAGCCCATGGAGAACCTGTCATTCCTCTGAAAACAAGCTCTTTGCCAAAATGTGAACCCAGGCCAGCTTCTAAAGAGTCTCTAAAAGAGGAAGATGTCCTAATTGATGCGAGCGAGATCAAAAGCCTTCAAACTGCTTCATTAAATATGGAGGACAGAGTGGAACTCAGCTGAACACGCTTCAGCTGGGATGTTTGTGCAGACAGAAGCTCAGCTATTGATTTCCATCCCTCTGGCAAAGAGAGGTTAGCATGGAGGGAAGGGGAATGCTTCAGAGGAACCTAAATATTTGAAGAGGAGAAAATCAGGACATAAGAGCAGATTTTAATTGGATGACATTGTCCTCAGGCTATGATTGGTTCCCTTCCTGATTTGGGGCAGACAGTTGGATAGACGAGTCTGTCACATTTCCTCCTCGGTGATCAGTGATTGTGTGCAGTGCTGACACCAAAGCTGAAACAATTAGATTTATAAATTTGTCGATCGTCGGAAAACTAATTATTATTAAAACTAAACTATTTTGGTCTTCGATTAATCACTTTAGTAATTTTTTAAACAAATGTGCCAAACATATTCAGGTTCCAGCTTCTCAAATATGAGGATTTTCTGCTTTTCTTTGTCATATACAGTATGATTGCATATTTAATATCTTTGGGTTTTGGACCGTTGCTTTAGAAAAAACAATCAGTTTCAAAACGTCACCTTTAGAAAATTGTGATGGGCATTTTTCACTATTTTTTGACATTTCATCAGAGCTGAATTAGTCAATTAATGAGTCGGTTGACAGAAAATTAATCGGCAACTGCATTGACAATCGTATAATCGTTTCAGTAATTTTTCAAGTAAAATGCCAAATGTCTGGTTCTAGGTTCTCAAATGTCAGAATTTGCTGTTTTTCTTTGTCATATTTGATAGTAAACCGAACATATTTAGTTTTGGACTGTTGGTCAGGAAAAAACAAGACGTTACCTTGGATTCTGGGAAATTGCGAAGGGCATTTTTCACAACTTTTCTGACATTTTATGGACAAAATAATTTGGGGGTTACAAATAAATTCTGAGGGGATCTCAAGATTAATTTTTCACACTTCGATAAGGTTTTGAATTTCACAGTCGGTTGATGTTAGCCATCAGATAACACCAGCCTTGGAGGAGTGAAGCCAATTAAAATGCAAAAGCAGCTTGAAAAGACACTTTTCAGTGCAGCTGCAAGACTCTTAAATCTTTTTTTCATCAGCACACACGAACAATGGAATATTCCCCCGGGGTCATACAGGCATGGCGGCCCATTGTTTGTCTATAGCCATGGACTGGCTGTTTTGACAGTGGCATATCCATAGACAACAGTTATCGCTGGATCCAGGCCAGCTCAGCGATAACCCCCTATACTGCCCTCCTGAAGGAGAGAGGGGTTCAGAGTGTTGGTAGGTAAATAAAAAGCTGAACCTGGTCTAATCCTCTTGAAAGATGCACAGACTAACACAAACCGGCTGTTCAATATTTCCACAGAGCTTAGCTGTAAATGCAGTCTCACTGCTGTCAAATGAGATTTTCTGCACTTTGCTTTCTTTTCTTCCCTATTTAATTTCTTTCCTCACAACCTCTACATGTTATGTACACCTGCAGAATTTATTTCATATTCCATGTTACATTAGTTTACATTAGTCTTTGCTGTTCTGGGTTCTGTTCCAGGTTTTAAGGGTTCCTACATGATACAGCTCCACAGCGCATAGTAAGGCTGTACCCAGTGATAGCTGTACTTTGGAAGAAAAGATAGCTTAAACCTTTCTTTTATGTCTTACTTAGTGTTGGACACTGTGACGATATATACCCGGGAGGCAATATACGAAAATGTGTCTGCTATCAGAAATGTTGTAGAACCATTCATACAGATGTTGCTATAGCAGCCATACTTGTCTGGTCACTGCTTCCATAAACAGTTTCTCAATTGATTTTCTGGAAAATGTACTAATAATAAAGTAGGTAATTACATATACTGTGTGTGAGGATTTTAGCCATGTTGCCCACTCCTATGCTTACTATAGTGTTTTGTACAGTGAAAAAGGCATCATCTCAAACATTACCATAGAGTTAAATCAACGCCTCTCTGACACAGTATGAACAAAAGCTGAACATTATAAGCTTCACACAGCTTTGAGTAGGCCTACATCCAAAGAACAAACAAAGTCAGCCGACTCCCAGAATAGAAGCAGCAGTATTTAGCTAAGACATCAGAGAAGCTATTGATTATCTGGGATATCTAACTGAGCCCTGGCGACGAGAGGAGAGGAAGCACTTGGTACAAAGCCCTGCACTCGCTCCAATTCAATTAGGCTAGCCTGAGCTCAGCACTTTAGCTCAGCAGCAGCTTTATGTTGCCTGGAAAATTGGAAGATATTGCTAATGTCGTTAGCCAGCAGCTGCTATCTGCCAGAGGCTGATTCAGTCATGTGTGAGAGTCTGGGAACTGGGAAGGCTTGCTCCTTGGCTGCGCTGCGCACACTACTGTTGTGTTAATGTCTTTTCTTCCCAGGAGTCTTAATGTTAAATGTTAAACCTAACGTTTCCGTTTGGTGGTGGTGCAAGGGTTTGTTCAGTATGGGCTTGTAGGCCAAAGCTAGAGGTGGAATGATCCGCTGAATGATCAATTCGTTGGCAGAAAATTAATCAATGTCACTTCTGAAAATCCTATTAGTCAATTATCGTATTTATTTCTCAGCAAGATGCATTTTGTAACAATTTCTTCACAATCGCACATAAAACTGTTGTGTAAAAAGATAAACATCTTATAGGAGGTGGAAAACACTGATTATCCAGTGCTTCACCTGTTTGCCCTCAGGTGGTACAAGACTCAGTGAAAACGACAGGAACCTGGCGAGCAGACTCGGGCGAACATGTGGAGACATGGGGCGGCAGGTGTAGCAGACAGGTTTGCCAGAAATTAGCTAAACAACGAGCCAGAACAGAGAGATTTGTTAGCTGCCTGAGGCTGTATACTGTTGCGTCCGTCCAGACGGTTAAACAGTAAACATGTTTTCTGTAACAGAGTTTAAAAGTGAAAGTTTAAAACTGTGTTATTTTTAGCTCAGTAGCAGCATGACTCTAGGGACGGCCGCGTTGGTCTGTCGGACTGAAATATCTCAAACACTATTGGATGGATCGACATGACATTTGGTTCAGGCTTTCATGTTCCCCTCAGGATGAATCATAATAACTTTGGTGATCCTCTGAGTTTTCATACAGCGCCGTCATCAGGTCAACATGTTAATTTGTATTTCTATAGAATTTTATTGATGGGTCTAAACCTACAATTTACATACATACGTGGCTGTTATTAGCAACCAAGAATTTAGTCAAATTTAGAGAGGAACGGAGAAGATGAGCCTTGTCATGAAGTGAAGGTTCAGTAAGAGTTTGTCTTATGTTCACGTTATGAGACGCTGAAAGATCTCCACTGTGATATCCTTTGTGTTGTCACCCGTAAATACACTGTTGTCATATTTATCGTAGCTAATCACAGTTCTCTGTAGTGTGTTGTGGTAAAATTTACACTTTGATTCAGTTTAAGTGGCTCAAATAGATAATGAGCCGTTTTGTCGAGCGTCAGCTTGTCTCTGACTGCAGCATTGTAATCTTGATTGATGCTGGCCTTCTTGATGCATCCATTTGCCTAATGCCTGTCTCTGTCTGCCCTTTGTCTCTCTCTGTCCAGGTATTGACTATAAAACCACCACCATTCTTCTGGACGGGAGGAGAGTGAAGCTGGAGCTTTGGTAAGTGCACATCACTGCTGAATAACGAATAACCTGTTGTTGTCTGTACAATAGAGAGAGTCACTGCTGCTCTTTTTCTGGCATGCACTCTTAAATCCCTCTACAGTACCGTTCTAGACCGACTAGACCTTTTTATTATGGGCTTGTCCAGCCAAATTATGAAAAAATATTTATAGAGTTTTGATTTTATCTGCCCATATGTTGAATATCTGTCTCTTGTGGTGCTCACAGCATTGACAAGTGACACAGGAACAATACAACAACATGTCCTTCAAGGAACAGTGTCCCTGTTACTCACGATAATCCACTTACTTCACTGTTAACTGTTTCCATAAGGAATTTCTTCGGTAGAAAGTAGCTCAATGAAAAATGATCTGTCTGTGGATTATCCACAGTAACTGGGAACATTTTTGAAAGTCATTTTTCGGTGCGTTTAGCACCACAAACAAAATTCCATTCAGCTCCATTGTATTGGGGTGGAGACAGAAATCGCAGAGACAGGTATCTCAAAATCTTTGTGTATGTCTAGGGACCCCTAAAGGTAAGTGAGTGTAAGTCTGTTCACAAAGAATCATTAAGAAATAAAATTTTCGGTTTTGATTTGTGTGAATTTGACCGCTCGTGTTTATTCGCTCCAAATAGCTGGTGTACCAATTGTTCAGAGGTTTGCTGTAAGCAGCTGACTTTGTGTATATGGGAGTGTGCCTGTGCTGTGTTTGTGTGACAGCTCCGACAATGACTGGAACCCTCCAGTCTCTTTTATTTTTTTGTCTCTGTATGTTCATGAAGTAGATTCATGAGAGCTCCAGGATAAACACGAATTTTTTTTACTCAAATTGAAACATTTTCAACTCAGGCAGCCGTGTCTTCAGCTCAGTTCGTGCCGCCCTGGGTAAATTCATGTCAAGCTGTGCCCACGCAATTTTGTAAATTGGGTGAACCGACCCTTTAACCTCTTTACTGACACTGACCTGCTGTTGGGCCAGCCTTTACAAACTCATGCTATGTAACCAAGCATTGTTCAAACCCACTAAATTTAATTGTAATTCTAGTGGAGGTCCTAAAGTTTCCAAAGAAGAAGAATATGTCAGGCTGAATTTTGGGGAAATGTTTATAAAATGATGCCCAATGCATCTTGAATATTTCTGTTTGATGGAATGGTGCAGCCATAAAAAACATGAAGTCTTGGGTCTGAATATTTCACTCAATATAAACATCATAGAGCTTCAATGAAGAGTTGGAACAACATGATACAGAATATGTCTGATACTGTCAGACAGTGAAAGCTACTTAAGGGAAAAAGGGGGAATACTGTATGTCAAGGGGTTTAATTTACTCTTTTTAAAAGCAAAAGAGCAAAACATAAAAATACACATAAGTAGGAAGGTTTATGTAATGGTTGCATACTGGCGCAGAAACAAAACATATTTGCAGAAAGGTCACACAGAGGAAAAGATGTTTAAGCATGTGAGTGTTTCACCAAACTGGATGACAGGCTTACTGACAGGCAGCAAAAAAAATATCCATCTCAAAGCACATTTGATCCACAAAACATAAAAAGGTATCCTAGTAACAGTGTATTACATCAAATGTTTACTTTTCAGTATTATATAGCACCTATCTAAACCAATACACTAGACACCTAATATTGGCATGACACAGAAAAGAAACCATACCCAACTGCAAGGTGCATGTACTTTACTGCCAGTGTTGTGGGTGCAAGTCTCTATCCACTGCAAATTGTTACATGCCTCACTAATAATCTTGCATCTGTAGAGATGCAGCAGATAAGTGTAATTGTCAGTTAAGACACACTGCAGTGCTAGGCGAGGCCTGTTTGGTGGAAGTAGGCCAAGGAATTCAACTACTCAGGGGAGAAGCAACGCCTTGTCTTCCCTGTGGAGAGAAAAGTTTAAAGGCAGCCCTATGATGCAGACTCTTCTTTATTTTTGCTGCCTCAGTCTTTCACCCTCTTCTCACTGTTGTTTTACTTTCTTTATTGTCCTTTCTTCTTGCTCAAACTCTTTACCTCCTCCTCTGCTTCCTTTCCATTTCTGTCTGTGTTGCCATCTGTGTTTGTCGGTGTCTCATGACTGAGTCTCTCATGACTGTCTCTCTCTGAGCTGGCAAAGGAGAAAAACTGAAACCAAAAACTTAAAGGATAAGTCTGGTGTTATTCTATATTTTGCTTATTGTCAACAAATCACATGAAAAGACCAAAACAAAAGTATTGTGTATATCCAGACCCTGATATATCTTCTTCCTCTGAGCCATAGAGCTCCATTGTTGTCCAAAAACTATTAAAAACACATCAATGAGTCACATCGTTGCACTGGTTCCTTCATTACCCTGAACACACACACTGTAATTTATTTCATTTTTCCTCTAAACTGCAGGTACAATATTTTAAAAACTCTACATCCTGCTAATCTGTGGTGGGAATCGTTTTGTCACCACACTCACCACCGACTTTTGGGCAGTCACCAAGTAGTCACTTCAGATGGGGGACTGACCGAGTTATGTTTCTCTTTAATTTAGTTTTTTGACAATCATATGCCTTTTATTAGAGGGATGGTGAGATGAAAGGAAATGGGGTGAGGGAGAGATGGACTCAAACCAGGGACGTTGCGTTTCACGGTCGCCGCTTTAAACCCCTAGGCCACAGGCATAGAAATGATTACTATCAATTAATTAAACCATCGCCAGGCTCGAAGACCAATACAGTACCAATATACTGTTTATTAAAAAGCTGATATTGGCCTGTCAGGTTTATCCAACGTCAATAAGACAGGTGAGCATGATTTAACTCTTTAATAGTCATTCATAAAGCCAGTGCTGCACCTGCCTTAAGAAGCGTAAACATTTAGTAGTAGGGACATCATTTCTGGTAGACTGCACAATAGATGATTGGCAGATGATTGTCTCTCAGAAATCAACATCTGACTGGATGAACACACAACTGGCTGAGCTGTAACTGGTCTTTGCAGACTGGAAAAGCACAGCAGGGGCAGCTGGTCTGAAATTGTCAGATTTCTTCAAACTCTCCACCAAAAATAGTTTCTAAGTCTGAGATGCAAAACAAGCTATGAAGTTGTAAAATTATGCTTTCTTTTATATCTGTAACGTCTGTTTTAAATAGCTGTTCACAAGGTTTGGGAGTGTAGAGAGGCGCCAGATCATCTAAACACTCTCCTTGGATCGCTGATTTGTCAGGCTCAACTAATCCTCAGTTATTCTCTTTGTAAAAACTGAAGACACATGATGAAAGATTTGCGAGGCGGAGAGTATGCGTAAGCATAACTGGCCTCTAAAATTTGTACATTTGGATTTTATAAGGTGGCCACAAAATCACGTGAGAGACGAGAAACTTGTGAGACAAAAAATGGCCGTAGTAATATGGTCATCCAGATATGAGTGATGGACATGCAGTAAAAGTACATAGAGTACATTTAAGTTAACTTGCTTTACCTTAAGATAATGCAGTTAGCTCTACACATTTTGACTGCTGTCTCACATTGTGTCCAGTGCTGAAAAATCTATCCCTCATATTTTTGTTTATGAAACTCACCCATGTACTACAAAGATACTGGTGATGAATATGAATACATTCAAGGCGTTGGCCTTGTGGTGCTCAGTTCGGAGAACAGTCTGCTCCTATGAGTCAATACAGGAAAGTTCACGGTTAAAACTGAATAAGGGATTTTTGAAAGAAAAAGTCAGACCAGTTTTCAGGCCAGTGTTTTTTCCTCGAGGCTGGAACCTGCTACTTTTTCTAGCTGTTGAGTCAAGAAAAAAAAGAGTTTTTACTTCCTGGCAAGCTGAACACATCTGCGTTGTCTATTAATCTTTCTTTCTACGTTTTCTCTTCAGGGACACCTCGGGACAGGGGAGGTTCTGCACCATCTTTCGCTCATATTCCCGTGGGGCTCAGGTGAGGAACAAACAACTTAAACAGACTCAGTAAACCTGCTGGACTTAATCTGAAGGTCCCAGTTTTGGTCACAGGGATTACAGACAGCATGAGTCTGTTGACTGTATTGGTCAAATGCAAATGTACAAACCAGCTGATCTGCCCACTTTGATACTCTGAGACTTGCTGTTGATCTTGTATGTGTGTCTCTCCTCAGGGGATCCTGCTGGTGTATGACATCACCAATCGGTGGTCATTTGATGGAATCGACAGGTGGATCAGAGAGATTGATGAGGTGAGTCTAGGAGATGGATGATTGATGGGTTTGATGGATATTGGCAGGGTTGATTTTATTTGATTTTATTTTTTTTATTTGCCCATATTCACCTTAGAGCTCAGGCAGATATCATAACTGGGGAGGGAAGTGAGAACGTTAGACTTGAAGAAGTCCAGGGTCTGTATCACAAAGCGAGATTGTGGGTTATCGAGCTATCTTTGTTGGGCTTAGCTCAGGTTTTGCAGTATCACAAAGTGGGCTTTTAAAAGTAACTCTTTTTTTCTTATATCTTATCTTCACGAATTTGAAAAATATCGTATCCAGAAATCAGAGTGCTCCTCAAGAATGACATGTTTTCAGGATTTCTTGTGGCTTTAGGGTGTAATTTTTTTGTTAGCTTGTTTTACCCTTTTTCATTGCTGCAACAATCAAGCTGGATCTTCTAATGATTCTGGAAGTGGAAATTTGATTGCACCTTTTTGTTGTCAGACTCCAGCAATTAGAAAAATGTTCCCGTTTATAAGATGGGACAAAGGGTCAATAGAAGGAGTTAAGTTAATCACTTAAGACAACCTGTGTGTGTGGGGGGGGGTTACTCTCATCATGTCCTTCCTGCTGACTTAGAAACAAAGAGGATGTGTGTGTGTGAGAGATATTTTTGGCCTGTGGAATGTATGTTTCACTTTGGCCTTTCCTGCTCCACCTCCACAGATGTGGTGTGGTCGGCCACTTTTAAGGACAGAACTAGCGATGGAGGGGTGAAAAATCTGTGGATGATGGAAGTTAAATGGTGTGTAGAGAAGATGAAAACAGATGTAGATGTGCAGTTCGAAGTGCACTGTTTAGATTTAATCACTGGTTATGTGCTGTATGTTTTAGTGATTACTTCATCATCCTGAACCGACCGTGTTTTGCCCATGTGTTGTCACAGTGTAGGGCTGCAACTAATGATTATTTTCAGTTTTATTATATCATTATTTTCACTTTTATTAATTCTATTCATCTTTAATTAAATGTTTTTGATCAATAAATGCATCAGTCTATAAAATGTAAGAAAATAGTGAAAAATGTCCCTCCCTTTTTTCAAGGCAACAGTCCAAAATCCAAAAATATTCAATTTATAACAATATAAAACAGAGGAAAGGATCAAATCCTCACATCTGAAAATCTGGAAACAGAAAATATTTGGCATTTTTGCTTAATAAAATGCTTTTATTGTGAGTTACTTGTATTCAGAGGCCTTTGAGGAAAACATGCCTTGATTTTCTTAAAAGACCAAACTGGTAAGTGATTACACAGCATCTTATCTCGTTTTTGTCATAGTCACCTCATCTTTGCATGATAGCTGACAGCGTGGACTCATGAACTCTTGGAGAAGTGTACAGTTGTTTTTTTTGTTGCCTTCATGGCTCTGAAATCTGAGAAAACCGAGTTGGCTGTTGATCACTGTGTTGACTGTAATTCATTAATATTTGGTGTTCTGGTAATCTGGTGTTACCTAAATACAAACACATATAATACACATCATTTTTATATGTCAGCAAATACTTCAACTTAAACTTTTTATTGTCCCCAGGTGAAACATGGAATAATAATGGAATAAAATACATAAAACATATCATAAAAATATGTAAAACATAACCACAAAAACTAAAACCTACCACACAAGATCACGGATAACAATACATCAGTGACAGCATAACAAAGTTAGCAGTACATTTAGCCATCATTATCAATCCAGTTATTAATAGTTAAAACAACATTATCACCCACCAGTTTTAAATCAAATACTTAGTTAGAGGAATGTCTCACCCTGTTAGACCTAACCTTTAGTAATCTGAATATCCATCCCGAGGGTAGAAGCTCAAACTCTCCATACAGAGGCATGAGAGGCCTTTTGAAATTGCTTTCTTGTGGAAAATGTGAGACAGATCAGGCAGTTTAACACCAATGATTACTTACTTGCCACTGGCAAAGTTCAAATCCTGGCGTCTGTAGAAACCCTCAGTATTTGCTGCTACCACTTTTTCCACCATCACCACTGATGCCGCTACAGCTGTTACTGTTTCCTTTGTGACTGTTGCTGTTGCTGGTACAACACGGACCTCAGTGGAGAGACTCTGAGCTTGAAAAGGCTACAGGGAGGACACTCTGAAGAGAGGCTGATGAGTGGTGACAGTCGGGAGGAGTGAAGGAGTAAAGGAGGAGAGAGGTCTGCCTCTCTCTGCCATCATGTTTCATTCAGTTTGTCAGAACAGATGGAGATGAATTAGAGAGACCTGAGCCTGAGTGGCAGGAAGAGAAACATGCTGCTTCCTTTTGAGTTGTTGAATTAATAACAAGCCTCCGCTGGTCACTTTGTGTGAATGTAATGTCTCTAATTTACTTTCTTTCTCTGTCTGATGCTTTTAATCAACTGGAGATACTGTATAGCAGAGATTCTTCTAATGTAATCAAAGCATGACAACTTTCCTGTTTAAATAATTTTAGAAAAACCAAGAGACGCTGGCTGTATTTACTTAAACACCTCAGAATATTTGTAGATTGGGAACCCTGCTGTTAAACCAACCTATTTCTCTCATATATTTACCTGATATTTTCCTGATCTTTGTTTAAAAACATATTTATTGAACATCAAGAACTGTGATTGGTCAGCTTTGGCTGCTTGTGTTTTCTCCTACAAGTTTCTGATGGCGTAAGAGATTATACATTAACATTAACACACATCTAGTCTCTGTTGCAACTCTGCTCACCACAATCACTGTTCTCCATGACAGTGAATGAAACAGCATGAACACAGTGACTGTTAACGCCTTCGTGCGACTACAAATCCAGCTTAATCACATTTTTATCAGATTCCACACTCAAGACATACGCAGGAATCTCAAGGCAAGTCAGTAACTGTTAAGATGTCTTACTCTGGATCAAAGTGTTGGTCATTGCCATCCCTTACCCCCAACTCTAGCGTGCAAAAAATGGAAATATTTTATTTATTTATTTATTTTAACCTTTTATTTATAGAAGGTAGTTTGGCTGAACATACATGCTCTTTTACAGCAATGCTCCATTAGCAGTTCAGTAGAATAATAGACAATAGACAAAATAACAAGGACAGACAGAGTTAATAAATAAAGAGAAAACTGACAGGCTCAGAGAACGCTTATTGAGAATGCTCTTAAAATTACCGAGAAGAATACGTTTTTTTTTTATATAAAAGAATGGTTTGAATGTCAAAACAAATATGAGCTATTAGGATGTTAGGTTCATAAGTGCAGCTATCAACCAACGTTAATTCTGTCCCCCGTTTGATTTTTTTTCCTTCCCAGCATGCTCCAGGCGTGCCTCGAATCCTCGTTGGTAACCGTCTGCATCTGGCCTTCAAACGGCAAGTTCCCACTGAGCAGGCGAGGGCGTACGCAGAGAAGAACGGCATGACCTTCTTCGAGGTGAGCCCTCTGTGCAACTTCAACGTCATCGAATCCTTCACAGAGCTGTCGCGCATCGTCCTGATGAGGCACGGCATGGAGAAGTTCTGGAAGCCCAACAGAGGTGAGTGGACGGGGGTGACAGTGGGTACACCAAAGAAATAAACTACACCGGTCAGAACTATTCCTGAAATGAACTGAACAACACAGCTCGTGGAGTTACTTTCAGACAAAAGGGGTTCATGAAGCTTCAGTAAATTCTCATATAAAGGCCACTATTCAAATAATAATAAAACAGTATTTCTGCTCAAAAGAAAAATAGCCGTCTGTTTAATTACACTTTAGTTTCAATTGGATTAACCGCACTCCTTTGGAGTCCAGAGGGTACAGTAATAAATCTGTGCCGTAGACAGAATTCGTGTCATTCTGTGACGCTCCGTGCTAATGTACCAAAATAGTCACCAGATGGATGACACACTCCCTCATATGCTAATTAATTCTCCCTCATTCCTGTCTTCCTTTTGTCTGCCTCATCTGTAATTACACAGGGCAGCAGGTGGAAGTGATGTCCTGCAAACTCTCAGAGGATTAATAATGAACTGACTCGGGCTTGCTGTGTCAGTCTGGACTTTATTTATGTCATCAGGGCTTGTCGTGTTGACACTGAAGTCATTTACAATTCAATTAAGATCTGACTTCCCTAACCTGTCTGCGGCTCGAGGGCATTTTTACACCTATCGTTTGTTTGCTCTGGTCCGGATCAGGTGAAGAGTTTGTAAACCTGGAGCGTTTTCCCCTTGGTTCGGTCTCTTTTCACACAGAGAAAAATCCAAGTGAACCAAAATGCCTCACTACAAACCACGTGAGAACGTTCACTCTGCTTATTGGTCCGATGTGTCTGGGGCAGGGGCAAAAAAGTAAATACAGGAGGAAGTGGACTAGTGAGTATTTCTGTGAGAGAAACATTGCTATGCAGTTTAACATGGAGCAACGGCACAGTTGGCTTTTGCTCATAACCGTGGTGATTATCTGGACAATATTCCAGGCAAAACTATACCAGCAGAATGCCGAACGCACTTTGAAGAAACGTCTTGCAAAGAAGACGTGCTGCCTTCAGACGGCTGAGCAGAACAAGGGAGCTAATGCTAACCGTCAACATGTTAAACTGAACGTGTTCGGTACGCGTGATATGATAATGGTAGTGTATGGTAGTTGGGTCGGATCACGTTCCCATCTCAAACGAACCGCTCCAGAGTTCATTTGGGACCGGACCGAGACCACCTCCTCTCAAAGGTCTCGGTGCAGGGAAAAAAAACGGAAATCTTTAAAAACACCTCACAAATATATAGTTTCTTTTTTTTTTTTTAAAGGCTCCGTAATCATCAGAGTTATCTTTTAAAGTTCCAGTACAGTTCGCAGACTCCGTGTCGAGTATGTAGGAGTTTGTGCTAAATATCTAACAGCTGGAAATCAGAATGTCACGAGCTCAGCCTAACTGTTAACCTCCTCCCTCCCTCTCTGCAGTGTTCACTCTCCAGGACCTCTGCTGTAGAGCCATCGTGTCGTGTACGCCGGTCCACCTCATCGACAAGCTCCCGCTGCCCGTCGCCATCAAGTCCCACCTCAAGTCCTTCTCCATGGCCAACGGCATGAACGCTGTCATGATGCACGGACGCTCTTACTCGCTGGCCAACCCGGCCGGCGGCTCCAAAGGCAACAGCTTGAAGCGCTCCAAGTCCATCCGTCCACCGCAGAGCCCACCGCAGAACTGCACCCGCAACAACTGTAAAATCTCCTAATTAACGGCTTCCTCGGGGGGGTCCGTTGGAGACGATGAATGATCGACAGCATGGGATCAGGAGACGGATGTACAGGATGTTGTTAGTTGGAGGAAAAGAGCACATCCCTGAACCTGAAGAGCTTAAGAGCATGAATGATGGATAAAGGGATGAGTGAGTGCTACTTCTCACCTTCATGAGATCATGTTAAAGAATATGAGCTCGAATGGTGCCTCAAGATATCGGAGGAGAACGACGACAAACATTTTGGTCTCCACAGACCTGATTCTCACTACTACCAACTGCTAAAATGAGAGAAATAGATTCACTCCTGTCTGCTGGAGTGTAACTACATGTACAGAAATCCCTCACCAACTCAAGCAACCATATTTAGTTACTCTACATGACGCACGCCGCTCAATGTGTTTGTGCATCACAGAAATCACCTCAGCATCACATGTCTTTCTTTTTCTGTCTGGTTATAATTCCACCTTTTTCTGTCCACATCTTGGTTTATTTGCTATTTTAATGACCAATAAGCTAATGATCAAGACACTAGTAACCAGTCAGTCCTTTACTGATCATTGTTTATCCTCAGCTGGATGTAACAGCTGTGTTTGAACACTCATTGAAGTTCAAATGTTTTATTTGATCCACAAGTAACACTTGCTGAAGGGAAATCTTGGTGACAAGATGAGTGAAGGCTCCCATCCGGTGTTATAGTTGGGGTGGAGGTCTTCAGGCAAACCTGACCCCCCCTAAAATCCCGAAAGACGCAACCTGAACCAGATCTCAGGTCTAGACTTGCTAGTGTGCCTTGAGTCAAAGTCAATTCTAAGTTTTGCCATAGAGGTTTCTTGGGTCAATATAAACCAAGTGTAATCATCAACAAACTGCATTTTTAATGAGCCAGTTCACCTGCAGCAAACTGGCTTAAAACATGAAAACAACCATGAATATGAAATTGCACAGATATGTCAAATTCCCCAGTAACCAGTTCACACATTAAAATTTTAGGTTTATAATATAACTCTGTGGTTTATGCTGCCACCTACTTCGACGAGGGATCCAATGATGCTTGTTGCCATGGATACCAAGTAGCCTACATAAGATCTCGCCACCTTTTTGTGAAATGCCTTTTTAACTTGATGCGAAATGAAGTCATGTTTCAAGGTAAAACAAAAAGAAAACTGTGGCGTAGTGTGGATCGGATAAGGCTGGAGATATTCTATATTTTATATATTGATGTTTTCTGTTTGGCCCAAGAGCTTCTGGGAGTTGTAGTCTGGATATGAGATGGAGAAAGAAAGCTTCACATCTGCGTCACCCAGGGGTGCTGTCTGGATCTACGTGGAGATTAATTTTACTGTCACTCCCTCCTCCTCCTCCATCTCCTCCTCCTTTCTCTTTTCCCTCTCTGCCAAATGTTTAGGGACTCCCACTCTTCGTGTTTCCAGATTTCACGCCTCACCTGTCATGTCACACCTGTTACATGCAGCAGGAACATGCACACACCACCACCAGTCCAGGCTAGTTTTATATAACGCATACGCACAGTGCACTCAGCTCTTATCTGCTCCCTCACAGTGATACTCTACTCAAATTCCATGTTTTAAGTTTCCTGCTCTGTGCTTAGTATGATCCAAATAATCACTGATTCACTAAAATATGTCTAAATATTACGTAAGTATTAAGAGTAAATACTTACATAATATTAAGTATTAAGTCGTATCTTTTCCGACAGTACGAGTGTTTGGAACATACTGAACTAGAGCTGAAACGGTAAGCCGATTAATCCGTCAGTCCACAGAGAAATAATCACCAATAGTTTTGATAATCGATTAATCGTTTAAGCCATTTTTTCAAGGCAAAATGCTGAATATTTGCTGTTTCTAGCTTCTCAATGTGAGAATTTGCTGCTTTTCTCAGTTTTATATAATTTTAAACTGAATATCTTTGGGTTTTAGACTGTTGGTTGGAAAAGACAAGGCGTCTTGGGCTCTGGGAAACTGTGATGAACATTTTTTCACTCTTTTCTGACATTTAATTGTCAAAATATTTATTTATAGATCATTTGATAATTAAACTAATTAATAATGCAGCCCTATACTGAAGATACAGATGTTGGATTTTTCCAACATGGGAACTGGTCTTTATTGGACTCTGTTGTATCACCATGAGACATGAATCCTAGCAACCCAGCTGTTCATGAAGAACAAAAGTACAAACCTTTTGAGCCTGCAGAGGATGAGTGTTTGATACTAAAACGATTTTGGGTGGAATATCACTTTACCTAGCCTGTGCCAAAATTTAAAACCAGTGACTATAATAAACACTGTTGCCACACCTGTTAGATTACCCAATTCCTGTTTTTCTGTAGTATGTGGAGTCCGTACTGAACCCCCCTCCCACCCATGGTATGCACTAATGTGTTTTCCATACATTCGTTTCAGTGTCAGACATGGAGCGTGAGCTTGAACCTGGAGGGAAAGGGAGAACAAATATTTGAGGCTGTCAGAAGAGCGTAGCTCCTGGTGTTCGGGCCGTCCTCAGTTGATGGCGAGAGCGACAGTGAAAGATCTGATGAGTGTAAACAGAAACCAGTCAGAGTAGCTGGACAGGATCAGGTGATACAAAGGCAGAAGTTGTCAGGTAAAGTGGAATATTTTAAGTGTTGATAGTAAACAGTGACCCGTGTTTCTCTGAATGTTACTCGCTCCTCGTTTCCCACAGTATTAACTTAAAGGACCAAACTGGTGGTTGATGTGGGTGATCCATGATAGTGAACTTGTTATTTAGAGCTGAAACTCTTTGTAAAAGATCGACAGAACTATTTTGATTTTCAATTAATCGTTTAAGTAATTCTTTCAAGCAAAAATACTAGAAATTTGCTGTTTCAGTTATTATAAATTGTGAGGATTTACAGTTTATGATAGTAAATGACAAAAGAGATATATCAGGCTTTGGATACACGCAGTTGTGTGTTAGTTTTGGACTTTCCATGGGATCTGTTGACACACCACCATTCGTCACCTCGAGATAACAATATAATGAAGTTGTGAACATGAGAAAACGGTTAACAGGCTTTATTATATTAGCAGCCACATGTTTCCCCCTCATGTTCTCACTCTCCGCTGCATTCATGTCCAGTGGGAAAGACAGATACAGGTGGACGAGTTGTAAATATTGTTCAAAAACAAGGAAACATCTGCTGTTTTGCTGTTTAAAAAAAAAACATTAGCTCCAGTTTGTCAGTCGCTTGGTTCGTCTGTGAAAAGATGATCACACTGAACCGAGTTCGAACACGCGAACTCTTCCGAGTCGCTGCTTTTTAAACACCAAACCATTCTGACTGGATCTCCCACAGGAATGAATGCAGCATGTCTTCTTCTCTCGCACTCTGATCTGCACCACCGCCTCCGCATGCTGTCCCATGATTCATAGCTGCTGAATAATAGATGCTCTTTTCATAGATCTCTGGAGGGCTTCATCAGTACGCCCCGGCTCTGTCTCTACCTCGCTGCTCTTTCATCCTCCACTCCTCCACAGGGAGCTCAGTGTGGTTTATTTCTTCGTCTTCACCAGTAGTCCTCCTCGGCTTCTGCCTTTTATTCTGCTTTGTCCTGTTTCCTTTCTCTATAATATATAGAATTAGCCTACCTGCTTGTTTTTAACACCACATTTTCTCCTCAGGTGTTTAGTGGGGTTGCCCTCCTAATCCTGATCCAGTCCGTTCAGCTCAGTGTTAATTCCCTGTTTTATCTCAGGGAGTTGTCTTTGCCTCCAGACTCACGCGGTGAAGCCTTCCACTGATCCAGAGTCAGATTAATGCAGTGTAGCCAACACCAATCCTTTAACTTGCTTTAGCCCATTTACTACACATGATTTATACTTTACATCAGCGGTTCTCTGCCTGTTTGTTTGGCTTGCGGCCCTTTGACACAGAGTCGAGTCTTCTTGTGACTCACTTGTCGCACATGTTCAGAGTTCAGTCAAAGTTTAGCTTCTCGGGTTGTTTTATTTGAATACTTTTTAGGGGCCTTGAGAGATTAAATTTAGTAATTTACTACGAAAAGACACAATTAGAAAAGAGTTTTAAAGAATTATGTTTTTTAAGTTGTTATTCATCTCACGACCCTTCAGATTAATCCTGCAACCCTCAGATTGGGAATGAGATTTTTTATTCAGATTTTCATTTTGAGGATGGGGATGTGAGTTGGTCCACCACTTTGGTCCTGATTGAAATATCTCAACAACTATTGGATGGATTGCTATTGAATTTTGTAGAGACATTCATGTTCCCCTCAGGATAAACAGTAATAACGTTGGTGATCCTCTGGCTTTTCATGTAGCGCCATCATCAGGTCAACATTTTTATTTTTCAATACTCGCAACAACATTCCCATTAGCCTCAACTGTACTTTGTGTTTAGTGCTAATTAGCAAATGTTAGCATGCTAACATGCCAAACTAATATGGTGAACATGGTAAACCAGCTAAACATCAGCATGCATTATCATTGTGAGCATGTTAGCATGTTGACATTAGCATTTAGCTCAACGCACCGCTGTGCCTAAGTACATCCTTAAAGAGCAGCTAGCATGGCTATAGACTCTTAGAGTTGTTGATACATACTGTAGTTAAATAAATAGAAACCAGCAGCTGCGAGAAGGCTCAGAAGAACACAGAGATTAATGTGATTCGTAGTAAAAGGGTTCAAATCTGTCTCTCACCGGGTTTGGTCGTTTAAAATAAACTGGCACCTGTCTGACCAGAAGACCATCTTATTCATGGCTGCGGTCTCCATGTGTCCCGAGTTTAAAAAGATAGATACAGCTGACACACATCGGACAGCTTGTATTTTGTGTTAGCGTTAGTTTCCTCATCATCCACGTTTTAAGTAAAAAGGAGCAAGTCTGTAAAATGAGCCGAAAAGGAATTTGACTCGAGCTTGTTGCCAAGATTTTTAGAAGAGGTTTCCCTCTCTGTGATGAACAGGAAAAGGCTCTTATTGCTGTTGCTGCTGCTGCTGACTCGCAGAGCATAATAACCCTCACCGGGTGTAATGATATTGTTTTTGTGTTATATTGTACATCCATCCTCTTTGTGTTACGTGATAACAACCGTTTTCCTCCATGTTTTGGTTCTACCTGTCCCTTTGTTTTTGTATGGACTTCCTTAGTGTTTGTTGACCCTTTGCAAAATTGTGTTTCTCCTGAACGGAGTTTCCATCTTGGATTTTCATTTTTAAAAGATGGAAATGTTTGTAGAGGATGGTGGGAGATTCAGGGATGCCCTCTGATATTGCCTGTTGGTGGAAGTGTTTGTATAAAGGAGCTGACTGTTGTGATAATGATGACAACTTAGACACAAAAAGAAAGAAAAACACCTGTAAAACACTATTCTGGTTTTTGGCAAAAGCTGCTGAGTAATCTGAAGCGAGTGTGTGAGTGTGAGTGTGTGTGAGGATGTTCTTCAAACACCAAGCTGAACATTTTTCTTTTTTTTAAATTATTGATTGTACAGTTTTAAGGCAAGGGTATGAAGAGAAAGACTTTTTCACAATAAAATTATTGAATGTCGAAGTCAAGATGTTGCTGCTGATTGTTTTTAGGTGATTTTTGTTGGACCGCAGCTTTAAAGGAGTTTGGCGTTGTTTCTTTTGGGAAGGCTGCCATCTACTGGAAACACCACATCACATCTCTCTTCTAGACAGAAACATCCCGAAGAGCTCATCCACATCAACACAATTAACCGTCCTTGTGTTTGTCCACATTAGAGCCAACAACTAGTTTGTGCAGATACCAGGTTAAGCAACACACGACTACATTTCTTCTCAGATGTATCTTGTTTTATTTAAATGTCTTTATTTGGTATTCTTAATAACGCTAAATATGAGTCATAAATGTTAGTGTCCTGTTAAAAGAACAGGTGTAAGTACTGTTTCAACATACAATTTCAAAGTCCAAGCTTCAGCTTTATTGTAATTTTACAATAAATTAGAATAAAAAACAAGGTAGTATAAGAAACACTATAGCAATAGTGACACTGAAGGAAGAAACAAAGAAACTATACTGTAATTACAGAGAAAAATATAAACATATAAACACTATATGTTCAATATCACTAAGTTGTGCAAAGAATTGAGGTAGAAGTGGAGCAGCACTGAAGGATGAACTATTGTTGTTATTATTATAACAACTGTGATCTCATAAAACATTATAGATTTTCAAAAAAGTTCAACAAATTAACATACAAACAAGTCAAAAGGTACAAATAAGAAAACCCACACCAAGACACAGTCGGAATACATCAAAATAAAATATAATAAAAATATTAGCAAACAAATAAAAATATTTGACCTCAGCAAATATAATTCAAGGTGAAATTTCTCCCCATCTAAAATCTCCATAAAGGAGCTCCACATCTTGTCAAAAGTAGTGTTTTCATTTTGAATATTAATCATTTGGTTTTATGTAAAAGTTGGGAGTCCGTTTTTAAACTCCTACGTTCTTTTATTTTGAAAAGAATTATCCCCAACCGGAAATGCTTCATGCCAAGCTGAACACAAGCGCCAACTTGACAAGAATGAAACGTTGCACGTCGAGCTGCAGCTTTCGCGACAGAAATAGCGAATAAAAACGCTGAATATCTGTCAGCTCGTCCGCTCGCATCATGTCCAGCATTCAGCTGCTCAGAGTGCTCGTGAACGAGCGGCTGTCTGCGGCCGCTGAAGAGATCTTCGAGGCGGTTAAAAAAACCATCGCAGGCTACGAGGAGGAGATCCTGCTCTCCAAACGGGAGATCCGCCGGCAGCGCAGGATGCTGCAGACAGTTTTAAAACCTGAAATAAAGATAAACAAACAACCAGGTTTGTGCATTATTGGCATGCATTTATTCTTTCACCATGTCTGCTCAGTGACTACGCACTGAATCGCTACCATGCGCCTCGCCAACGCACACTTTTCTGGAGAAAATTAAGTGGTGTCAGAAATATTTAGTGAGTTTAGCTAGCTTAGTTAGCTATGTCCTGTTTTCCTTTTAATTCCTTTAAAAGTCATTAATAAGTTGACAGCTACATTTGAGTAATGCTAAAGCCGGTTCGTTGCCAGGTTAACATGCCTCATATCAACCAGGCCCTTCCGGGGTAAGATGATACCCGCGTACTGGAAAGAACGTCAAGACGCCAAACTCCATAGACATATGTAAAAAAGCAATATTTCTTGTTTATCTACAAATGTATATACCTGATAGGCCACGATTTAAGATATATTGTTGATTGCAAAGGTATACTTTTGCATTCGGCATACAAGTGTTTCACCAAGCAGCTCTAAATTTAGGTAAAACTAAACTTTTCAGCGGTTACACAGCGATAGCTTATTTTGATGAAACACGACTGTCCGGTCGCTGTAGTGTTTATAAACACAAAAATATATAGCAATGTGTGTCGATTGGAAAGTTTAACCTATGCCGAATTAGAGATTGCATCCGATTAATTTGGGAAAAGCTAATTTTCAGGATTTAAACTGTCAATGTTACCTGGTAGGTAAAATAAAGAAAGATTCATTTGTCACATTGAATGGTGTCTGGTGTCACGTTACTATTGTCAGCCAAATCCAATGTAATAATGATCAGCAGACTGCTGTGCTGGCCAATTGTGTTACCATTATATATATATGTAATATGTTGTACAAAAAATACTCATTAACCCAGTATTGAGCCAATTAGTGTTTGTTAGATCATACTAACTTTAATCTATCTATTTCATGTGGCATAGCTAGATATTGCATGTATTGTTGAAACATTAAAACAGACATTTACCTTTTGTTTACAGAACAGTAAATATTTTGAGGTCGGACTCCTATATGTAGTTTTACCCTGTCAAGCCACTATGTATATTTTGGTCAAATCATATGAGTTTTCAGACATTTCAAGGAGACTGAGAGAGTTTGGGACTGTTGGTCAGGCAAAACAAGCAATTTAAGGAGGATTCAAAGGTTTATTTGTTACTAACACAAGCAATATGAGCAGTGAAATACAAAGTGAAGTGCTCCCAAGGTTGTGCTAAAAGATGTGTGAAAAATAAGAATTAGAAATATAAATAATAAAAGTTTAAGAAATTGTAAATATATGTGAAATTAACACATGTCCCAATTTTAAGTCAATACAATTAAATTTGAAGGTGTCACTGGGCTTTAGGAAATCACGATGATTGTCGCATTTTCACTTTTTTTCATCTTGTAGACAAAATTATTCATGATTTAATTGAAAAAGTAATAGGTAGATTAATCAATAATGAAAATAACTGTTAGCTGTAGCCCTTGTTGGAAGAGATCAACAACCCTACTGGCTGTATCTAGATTATAAATGCAGCTAATTGCTATATTCTGGTTGGACGGTGTCGTCCCTCATTCGTCCAGGAGTGGTCCATCGTAGAAAAGGTTTCAGTCGTAGTCATCTGGACGCTGACACAGGAAGGAGTCTACCTGAGTGTCTGCTGTTTACTCTGCCTAGTTTCACCTGAAACTAACCTTCTTTTGTTTCCATGATGGCCCAGTAATCAGTAATCAGGCCTATTGTTTTCTGGCTGCACCTCCCTCATCAAGTACCCGTTACTCGTTAAGTACCTGATTAGCATATGATTGGCGTGACCACGGTGTTAATAGAGATTCAACTTGCCAACTGTTTACCACAGTGTATTAACACCATACAAATGAAACAAAAGAAGGTCAGTTTCAGGTGAAACTAGGCAGGGTAAACAGCAGACACTCAGGTAGACTCCTCCCTGAGGGCGGGGCTTAAGCAACACAGAGTAGCTTAAATTTCTGAGTTCTCAGACCATTTTCACAACTGAGAATGACTTCCGGATGGGAGCCGAAACGTCGTGATTCTGAAAACAGCGTCCAGATGACTACGACTGAAACCTTTTCTACGATATATTCTGGTTGATATTCTATTTTATTAAACTTTCTTCCTCTGTTTTTTTTCCTGCAGACCAACCACAGCTGGCTCTCTCCGTGTGGGATGAGGACTTCCCCTCCGATCAGCAGCAGCAGGAACACTGTGATCAGGATTGGAGCTCCGGTCTGGACCAGGAAGACCAGGAGCCTCCACAAACTGAGAAGAGCCAGGAGGCGGAGCAGCTTCAGGAGCTGGAGGAGGACAACACCATCAGGTTCATCTTCACTCCTCTGTACGTGAAGAACAAGCTCGACCAGCTGCAGTCCGCTCATCAGAGCGCTAAAGGAGAAGGAGATCCTCTGCCGAGCACTTCAGCTGAGCAGGACCAGACGAAGGCGGAGGGCGATGACGGAGCTTCCTCCAGCTGTTCTGCAGCCGAACACGACGACAGCGACGAGGAGTGGAGGGGCAGCGTGGGCTCTCAGAGCGACGACAGCGACAGCAACCGCAAGTGGAAGAAGATGAAGGGGCCTCGTCTACCGATGGCCCCGAAACTGCATCCGACTAAAAAATCTAAATCGCGAATCTGCTGTAAAGTCTGTGGGAAAGCCTTTCACGCTAACGTCTCTTTGGTGAATCACATGGAAGTTCACCCCAAGGACGTCTGCGGCGTGTGCGGGGAACATTTCGAGACCGAGGAGAGCTTTCAAGCTCACCTGAAAACACACGTGAAAGCTGAAATCTGCAGCGTTTGCGGGAAATGTTTCGGGGCCTCCAGCTCTTTGGAGACGCACATGAGGATCCACACGGGAGAGAAGCCGTTTAACTGCAGCGAATGTGGAAAATCCTTCAACTGTCGCCACAACATGATGCGACACATCAGGATACACACGGGGGAAAAGCCGTATCCTTGCACCGTCTGCGGCAAATGCTTCAATGACTACTCCACGTTGAAACGCCACCTGCTGGTTCATGTACACAAGAAGAAACTCGACCCAAACAAAACATCTGCAAACGAGAATGAAAACGGCAACGACGACGAGAAGAAGATAAAGACGTCGTCACCAAAAAAGCAGCAGACTCGGACCATATGTGAAGTCTGTGGGAAAATGTTTCACTCCATGGTTTCTCTGGTGAATCACGCCAAAAGTCACGCCACAGACCTCTGCGGCGTTTGCGGGACGCATTTCGACTCAGAGGAAAACTTAAAACTTCACCTGAAAACTCACAAAAACGGGAAAGTTTGTGAAGTGTGCGGAAAGTGTTTTGACAGCCAGGCAAACCTGGAGATGCACATGAGGATCCACACGGGGGAGAAGCCGTTTCTCTGCAGCGAGTGCGGTAAATCCTTCAACTGCCGACACAACATGATGCGACACATTAGGACCCACACGGGAGAGAAACCCTACCTGTGTAACACCTGCGGCAGGTGTTTCAGTGACCACTCCACTCTGAAACAGCACAGCAGCACGCACACCGGAGAGAAACCACACCGCTGTGAGATCTGCGGGAAAGGCTTCCACCGAAAGACGTACGTGAGACTTCACATGAAGAGCCACGCAACTGAGAAGTGACTTTTGTGTAAATATGGCAGGGTGTAAATAAAAACTTTGAAACTAAAAGTTTTCCAAGTTTAATGTGCTGATATCACCTTTCTATCCTCACGTTTCATTGGCTGTGATCATAGAGGATCGTTCTTTTACAGTGCCCTAATCATTTTGTTTTATTAACATCAGATAAAATAGTTGCGTCTAATATGAGAGGTGTCACTCGCTCACAACCACCAGACTCTGCAGTTCACTGCAGAAAATAATAATGCAGGTTTAAAGTTGTAAACACTGATTTTTGGCTTCTTGGGGGCAGCAGAACAAACTGTTAACACAACATATAATCTACTTGTTAAGTAAGTAATGGCAAATGTGTTAGCAACCAGCTGCTTATTTACACATCAGCAACATTATCGTTCATTTGGAGTCGTTTTTGTGTCCATCTGATGATTTTAAGTCCAATATTCATTCTCACACTTGAACTTCAGTTTATTTAAAGTGCACTTCACCTGCAGAGTCTCTGCACCACCTCACAGGTAAAAATATAACATCAGACACCAGCAGTGGAGGAAGTATTCACATCTTTTAAGTAGCAACACCACAGTGTAAAAATATTACTTAAGTAAAAGTTTATAATAATTAACATTAAATTATACACTTTAATGTTGGAGCTGGTAAAGGTGGAGCCAATTTTAAGTACTTTATATTCTGCTGGGTAGCTTAACCCATAATAATACATCATCATTTATTAGTTGATTTATATTTTTTAATAATAATCTACATCTGCAAAGTAACTAAAGCTGTCAAATAAATGTAGTGCTGTAAAAAGCAGAATATTTCTCGCTGAATTGTATTGGAGTACAAGTATAAAGTAGCTCAAAATTAATAATCAAGTAAAGTACAAGTATCTCCAAATTGTACTCAAGTACATTCGTTACATTTCACGACTGTGAGACCTCACTTGTAAAAAAAAAAATACACATACACACGTGAGAATTTTAGTGTATAATATCAAGTTCACGTATCAACAGTGACAGAATTGAGGTAATTCGTTATCAAAGTAGAAATCAGCTGATCGGTTGTTAGTCAGCCAGTGAAACTAGGAGGCAGCACAGAGAAAGAACGTAAAGGACGTGATGTATGTGGAGTAACGAGACTGGAGATTAATTTAAGGCCCTGTAAGTCCAGCAGCTCCTGAGGGAAACATCTGGCTCTTTAGCTGCTTAATGCTCCCCTAAGTTCACCAGCTGGTCTTTAACTGTGTCTCTCTGCTGAGCAGATAGTGTACAGTATCAGAGCTTGTTTTAGTGAAAACAGCTGCTGCAGCTGGAAACAACACTGACGAGAGCGCTGAGATTGAACCAAAACAGTAAAGGCACTAAAACGCTCTGTACAGCCAAGAGGAACTGCAGAGTTTGGTGAAAGTTCTCCATTGTTAAAATAAAATATTGATTAGTGCAGCTTTAAATGAGTCTGCTTGACTCTTCAGCTCGTCTTCAGGGGTTTGGTTGTAGCAGGTTACAGCAGCATCTCCTCCAAGCAGGGTAGGTTTTTTAATATGTTGTATTTTGCTGCTCTTTTGGTAATTCCCGGGTTTATAGCCAGGATTTTATTTGTCACCATCCCTGTTGCCTACTTTCCTTTGCAGGAATGAAAACAATCCGTTAAATCTTTGTTCTTCGTGTGTCTGTTACAGGCTTGGCTGTGCTTCAAACTTAAAGACCAAAACCAACAACGTGTTAGTCCGTCTGACTTCCTGTCTGTGGCTTCGAGCCCATTGGTTCCTACTGAAGATGTAAATCTTTAAAGACAAATATATAGTTTCATGTTTAAAAAGGCTCAGTAATTTCCTAAAACAGCTGCTCGCTGTAGTTTTTATCAGACAAACAGGAGGAAATAGTGCATTTGTTGGGGACTATTTTCAGCGGCGGATGAATCCACATGTGGTGCTGTAGTGAGGGTTTGGGTCAGCAGGACGGTGTGTGTGGGGCTGAGTCAGAATAAACTACAGTGTGTGTGTTCATGGTGGTGAAGGAACATGTCAGCCAGTGCAGCAGAGAGGCTCACTGATGTGTTTTAATAGTTTCTGGACAACAGTGGAGCTCTGTGGCTCAGAGGAAGGAGATCCGTCAGGCTGTGATACACACACAACACTCGTTAGCAGATACGTTCACTGCTGGTTTGAGTCTTTTTTCATGGGATTTGTTGACAAGAGGAAAAATACAGAATCCCACCCAGACTTATACTTTGATTAAACGCCTTACTGTCTGATCACAGATTCATATGGTGCCTCTTTGCAGTTTCATCAAAGTTTTGTCGTCCAGTCATCCCACATTTGTAAAACACGTTTCATTTTGCCCACATGTCTAACTGGTCTTTCCCAAACCTGGTCTGGAGACAGTTAAGAGCTCAGAATCACCTTATCTGTAAAATAAAGTGCCATTTTTTTAAATCAGTGATGTTGAAGCAGTGCCAGCTTTTCTAATGTGTTGTATACTGCATATGTTTCTGTTTTCATAATTCCACTCTACTGCATACTTTCATCTCTCACATATTTTACTTTCATTTTTACTTTCTTTTGCCCTTATAATGACATAATGATTTAGTTTCCTGACACTTTCATTCTTAAATTATATATGTTTTAGTATTAAATGCTGGTTGCTTCGTGTTTAATACCCTCCATGTGCTGTACTCTTACTGCGTACTGTTACTGTTTGCTGCAGCAACAAAGAAATTCCCTTAAAGATTGCTGCTAAATGACATTATTTGCAATGTAACACACAGAGGCAGTTCTATGTAGTTTAGTCTAAGTGCAGTGTGGTCACAGCATGTCTCTGACCGGCTGATAACATCAGATAATAATGCCAAGGTTTTAAAAAATTCCTCTTGTAACATGGAGTTTATCTGAGGTCTCGTGTTCATCCAAAGACATTTGCGGAGCTGTGAGACTCAAACATTGTTTTAATAAACCTTCGCTCTATTATGGATCCTTGAGTCCACTTTGTCTTTTTTTACCACAGCGAGAAGACCAAATAGCTGCAGAGGTACACAGGAGAAATCACAGAAATTGATATTTAAACATATAATAATAGAAATGCTGTCACATTTCTAATTCCACTTCATTATCATTTTCCATCCATCCACCAGGTGCCATGGGACTTTCCCTCCTCCCCATCACCCACCTACCCCGCCCATCTGCACACCTGTTTCCACTTCCCTCGGCCTACACTGTTGGTACGAACATGAACGCATGTCCACACACAAAGCTCTCTACACAACATGGGGTTATTGATGTAATAAATAAATGTGGAATAGCTTGTCGGAGACAACTTACCCTAGAGTCTCTTTAGGTCTAGTGGGTTTTAACAGTAACACTACAACATTTAACAGTAATAACAGAAAAAAGTCATTAACTATGGTGGTTCCAGATGTCTCTGCCCCTCAGGAATGTCCATCATAGTAAAAACCAAGGGGAAATACAACATGGTACGGGTGGGAGCTGTTCAGCCATCACGTAACCAAAGTCTCCCAACGTGACCAGTTTCTAACTGGCACACACATTTTATCTCGACAGCTCAAGGTGAAAAAATTATACCAGTATCTGTTCCCATTTCTCCTACATCAAAACACACACATTATTTTCATATGACTTAGCACTCAGTAAGACCTTCAGTAAGCTGTGAGGACTTTTTTAAATTAATTGTTAAAATAATCAACCTTTTAGCTGCTATGCCACAATTTATTTCCCACAAAGACGAGGCACACACCAAATCAAAGTTTAAAAACAACACTTGGAGGAAGCTGTGATGCAAAGAATAGACAAACATCATCACTGATGATTCATGATGCGTCACATTTTTAAATTTGCATCAGAGAAACTGAGCAGAAACAAAGAGGTTCATGTGTCATCAGTTAATGCGGTGGCGCTCACAGAGGGAAAACTGTGTGTGTAATCAACCAAACCAAATGCCATATTCATATGTTCACTCATCCTTGAAGTAAAGTTGTGAGGTGGAGGGGGTTTCTGAAGTTGTTCAACCACCCGACAAGCAGTTCTGATGGTATTCTGGCACTTTATTGAACAGAGTCAGGGAGTAATCAATCACAGATGGGACTAACTGTTAACAACATCCTGCAACATCCTTGCCTGCCTGGGCATGTTCAGGCATGTTTCTGACACCAGTATTTTCAGGGTGTTTCAGTCTATATTTCTTTAAAAACTTTAATATTTTCACACATTTCATGTTTTAATACTCTTCTTACACCTACGGCTGGTTATATATAACAGCATAATTTGTCTGTAGATTTAGTCCGTACACTAAGTTGGTTATATGATATATTCGTAATATATTCACAGCACACTGTACATTTAATGAAATCCACTACGACACCTGCCTACACCAATATTGAGAGGATGCTGTCACTGCAGAAAAACAAATAAAACTCAAATTTCTTATTTTTGGAAATTACAATTCTGATCAAATGAATGCAAAAGTCAAAGCAAACACCAAGGATACATATACTGATTTCTTAGCAGAAATGAATTTGAATTTCAGTTTGACTTTAAACACACTGGAAAAGTTTTGTTACAAACAAACTATGCAGGAATGTGTGGAAGACCTGACAGGCAAGGGAGGGAAAAAATGATTTGGGCTTAAAAGCGAGCTGTGTTTTGGGAGTTTTGTTGCAACATGTCCTGAATTTCTCTCAGTTTTGGTGACATCTCAGGCTTAAGAAACAAAACTATAGCGTGACTTTGTTAGAGCAAAACAATTTGAAGCGGAAATAAAAGCCAACAATGATCAGTTGTTGATTTCATTCTTCAGAGCGAGTTTGTTTCAGGATGAGTCACATCAGACGAACATCCGTGGTTTGTTTGTTTTATATTACACTCAGAGCAAGAGAAAAGTGTCGTCCACGCAAAGAGCAAATAAGTGTTATTCATGCATCCACACACACACACTTTGAAAATAAGGAGGAATGTTGTGTGAGGCCATATTTGAGCAAAGATCATTTGAGCCATTTTGTGTATTTGTGGTTGTTTGTTTTGACTTTCCAACAAAAAATGTTAACAGTCATTTCAAACAGAGGTTCTGGCCAAGGGGCCCCATGACAATATTGGAAGAAATACAATGTTTAATTGTTTGTGAACACATTCGATAGAATAAAACTGCAATTTTCCTTTTTTAAGGTGGTCCAGATGACGAAGATGAGGAAAAAACAACCTGTGTCACTCCTGTGCTGAAAACTGCCTGTCAACACTTTCCAGCGGTTAATTATTTCACTCTAAACTAAACAGATGAGTACAAATTTATTTGATTAATTCACCTATGTTATGCAACTCATCTGCCACTGTACATGAGCCTCTGGGTAAAATAACCTAATAAGGGAGGGGAGGAAAGTACCATACCTCCCATACTTATATCTGCCAGTAAGGTCACTGATCACTGTGCTGGCTGGCAGGACAGAAAACACCACTGCTGTCTGGCTTGAAAGTCATAAAACTGCAAAAAAGTAAAACGAAACTGAAAGTTTTGTGGAATTTCCACCCAAACACTGAAGGCATTCAAAAAAGCGGAGTGAGCACAGCCTGCACTCTTGGAAGGAATCTGGAGAGAGAGGTACGTGAACACAAGCTTTGTTTTTTCCTTTTAAAAAGTCTTCTTTTTACAGTTAATATAATCAGTGCTGCATGTATGAGGAGATGAAGTTAGTCTGATGGAAAGTGTGCTCTTAAACCTTCAACGGAATATGTTGATGTGCCTGACTCAGCTGTGAGCTTCCTGACTGATAAAATGTGTGGATCCTGGTGTTGAGTCTACAACACTTCCGAACAGCGATTTTCTCAGAACCTAAATTATTAGTTAAATTGTGCCATACACTGTTATTAATGATGAAAAATTACAATTTGATGGAGTTAGGGTTGCAAAACTGAAGTATCCATTTAATAGAACATTCTATTAAAAAAATGCATCGCATTAAAGAGTAATCGAGTGTAAAAACACTCTGGAAAGTCTTTGAAGTAACTGCTAACTGCTGCTATTGTAGCTGCCGTTAGCTAATTAGCTCAGTTATCCAAGCAGCCAGTGGTCCTTTTAGCTTAGCTGACTGCCCGGACTGGTCAGCTAAGCTATTGGGAACGCCAGCTGCACAGCTAACAGAGCTAACGGTAGGTACGGCGATATTTTTATTTCCTAGGATGGCAAAGGCATGACCCACCCTACTCTGCCTCTGATTGTCTTATCTCATTATTCTTACCCTAACCAATCTCACTCAACCCAACCAACGAAGGCAACGCGTACTAGCCAATAAGAGCTAGGCCAACAGTTTACCTCTGCTTCTTCCCGTCTTTGTGCTAAGCTAGGCTAAACACAGAACTTAAGTTGGACCTTAAGTATTGTAGTGTGTAGTTGAATAATTTCTTAATTTTCTGGTTTCATTTCTGTATTGTTTCCTTTGCAATGATGTTTAGTTTCTTCACATGGAATCCTTCTGAAGTCTTTACACTAACAATCCTCTCTCCTACAGTGATACTGAAACCAACATGTCGTACCAGTGGGCTGAAGATGACTTTGATGTGCCCTGTGGGGTATGTCGACTGGGCCTTGATGCATCAGCTAGTGGTGAAAGGTGCGTCATGTACCATGGCACCTCCAGGCAGAACGCGCAATCCATCCTGGCCACAGGTTTTCACCAGTCTCCACGTGGGTTGCTCGGCTGCGGCATCTACTTCAGCAGAGACCACGAGAAAGCTAGCTGTTATCCCAGGAATCACCCTAAGTCTGACAGGGTCGTCATTAAGGTCGTGGTCAGTGTGGGGGAAGTGATCACCATCGATTATCAAGGCCACCCTCGTCAGAAGAATTGGCATGACCCCAGATACGGCGCGGTGTATGACACCGCCTGGGTGCCACCTGGGTGTGGAATGGTGAGGAACCCTTTGGAGGTTGTTTGTGTCTGGGATCCCAATCGAATCCAGATCATTAGCATCACCAAATCAAGCCCAGACTATGACTCCTATGGATATGGTGCACATGGCTACATGTGAGCTCTACGAGCTGTTACCAATTTATTTTGTATGCTCAAATGTATTTTTATGTATTTGGATAAAAAGTAAATGACGCTGCATTTTGTTACTGTGTCATTGTAACCTGGAAAATAAATGGGTCATGTTAAATCTGAGCTGCTGTCCAGTTTGTTGAAACGGAGTACATTTCTATTTTGAGATATCCGCCTCTGAAACGTCTGCTGCCTCATTTGAAAAACTCAAAAGCCACTCAACTTTCTAAACCATTTCCCTTTTAACTCTGGAGGACTCACTAGGAACAGTTTTCACTGGAACTACTTTCTGCCAAAGAAATAGTCAAAACTATTCATTTTGTCCAGATAAAAGTTTAACATGTCAAGGTGACAGATAACATTAATTTTGGAAAGTGTGTGAGTGTTTTCAAAGGGCTGTTTGAAGGTTAAGGGTTAGGCATTTAGTTGTGATAGCAGTACAAGCATGTGTGTATGTTTGGCAAAATTATAAAGTGTTATATAAATGCAGCCATTTACCTTCAACTAAGCACAAGGAGAATATATAATGTACAGGTACAGCGGATGCTTGTGTCACAGGGTTTTTGCACAGGGATTGATCCTGACACTGCGTGACTGGTGTTAACTGTTCATCAGAGCGACAGCATGTGGGGAGAAACTGTTCTTGTGTCTGGTTGTTCTGGTGTACAGTGCTCTGTGGCGCCTACAGCGCTGGAACAGGTTGTCTCCAGGGTGTGATGGATCTGCAGTGATGTTTCCTCCCCATTTCCTGACTCTGGACGTATATAAGTCCTGAATGTATGACATAGATTTACCTCTGATTACACATCATATATAAATCCGGACACACATGTTGCGTGTAAACGTGAAAAATTAGACAATAGCTATTATCGTCCATATGATTACATTGGAGATAGTCTGCAACTAACTATTATTTTTATCAATAAATCTGATGATTAATCAGATTAATCCTTTGGTCTAACAATGTCAGTGTGCTACAGTAGAGCCCAAAGTGTTGTCATCAAATGTCTTGTTTTATCCTTTAAACGGTCCAAAGACCAAACACATTACATTTACGGTGATGTTGGACAGCAGAAATATCACATTCAATAAGCTGCAGCCATCAAATGTTTGAGATTTTTACATTGTGATTATACAATAAACAAAACTCAAAAAAGCTGCTCAACTGACCCTGTTCCTGTACAGGTGTTGTGCTGCATGTCAACCCACTTATTTTGCTTGAAAATATCAGTGACACTGTTTGGCATTTACAGTTACTTGTTACTTACCAGCTGGCAAATGTGCCGATATACTGTTATAAGCTAATGGCAGCTGATATTATTAGTGTCCGGGCTGTAATTCAGAGAAATAATCATTTTGAAATAAACTACAAAACAAATCGATCTTACCGGGTATTCCCAATCAAAATTACTGAGGAAATAGGTCAGTCCACGTGCAGCCTGTCTGCTTCTCAGTTTCTAAAAGTTTGCCACAGGTGAACTGGCTTCCCGTGTGGATTTCAGGGCTTCTCCTAAAATGTCTTGTCAACACTATTCTATCAAATGCGTTTACAAACAATTAGATGTTGTATTCCTTCCAATATTGTATACCGCTTGACGAAAGCCCACAAGTTGACCCTAATTTTGGGTGCTGTCTAGTCTGGGTGTCTTGCATGTCTGTGTCCAGGACAGAGTTTAGTATTTTTCATTAGTTTTTATTTCGTTTTTCATTTTTGTTTTGTTTTAGTTAGTTTTGTCAGTACACAATATCGCTTCAGTTAGTTTTCATTTTTATTTAAATGTTTTTCTCACACTAGTTTTAGGTTGGTCCAGGGGTCCATTGTCTTATAATCCATCCATGCCCGGATGTAGATCCCTACGCAGTTAACCATTATGTCCATTCCAGGGTGCGACTTTCTGTGTCTACTTTCAGTCGGACTCAGAGACAAACGTTCGAAGTGATTCATGTAACAATCGTGTTTATTTGGAAAGCTGAAGGAGGCCCGCTCGGCTTGACTCGATTTACATTGTTTTGCACGAGTCCTCCGCTGCGTTTCATTAGTAGTTCCACTCGTTGGGCCACACTGCCCACCTCTACCTGCGCGTGGCAGCTGCCTCGCTGAACTGCTGACGCGTGCGGTGTCCGAACATAGGCCTTTTCCACCAGCATGGAACCGGCTCCGTTCTGGTTCGTGCACCAAATTTTGAACCGTTCGGAGCATTTCGACCAAATATAAATTGGTTCGCAACTCGAAAAGTTGGTGCACAACGCCCTCTGTTGACACATGCTTGATTACAATGGTTCTGCTCAAAACTGGTGGAAATGCTGGTTCACTAGACAGCACCAAGGTTCAAGGACCAGAGCTAATTTGGTGGAAAAACACTAACAGACAGCACTGCTGCTGCCAGCCCCATCTTTCTATTCCACTGAGCATGTTTTGCTGGTGTGATGTCGATATGACTTTGAACAGTGTGTGTATCTTTGCTGAGAACCGCGTGCGTGTGCGGAAAAAAAGCAAGACCTCTATTCTCTAGATGAAGCGCCGCTGCAGCCGCACAGCGGGCTGGGCGATGCACCTCTGCTCAGGCAGGCCTTGTGGCCGAGCTTCCCCGCATTCACTTCCCCTCAGCCCTTGGTATTACATAACAGCATCCGTCACATGGAGGCCACTTGCAGAGCAGAGGGGGCGAGGGATTTAAATGGTGCGCACCTGCCCTTGTACACTTTGAGCCCAAAACTATCATGGATCCACAGCGCTTTACTGCTTCTTACAAAACATCAGAAATACCTGCAGACTCACTTCAATGAGGATGCAATAGTCACTTTGTAATTAGCTGCATCACTTTCTGATTTTAGTATCATGATTATCACTTATTGCCACGGGTTTATGATATCTTACAAAACACCAATTTTCCATGCGTTTACAGATAATGTTGGTAATAAAGAAATCACACAAGTACTGCAATTAGTTATATGACATTTTTCAGTAAAATATCAAGCTATCACTGAGATTTTCTTAAACTATCTGCTAACTAGGAGAGTGAACACATGTAAGCCAACCATACAGACCTAAGAGATATTAGAAAAATTGAAGCTGAAAAGCAATGTCACCCGGCATTAGCTAGCTGACACTGATGTGTAAACTGAAATGTTGATTCATGAGCATTGTCCCTGGTAGGTAAATAGTTTTATGTGCATTACTGCCACCTAACCATGGATGTATTTTCTTGCAGCAAATGCAGAACTGCAATGCATTGGGGGTGCATGTTGTTGACTCGCTCCCTCAGCCCTCCGAGGGTCGATCTCACCCAGTTCATTTCAGTTTCTGAGCCTGCGGCAGGGATTCTCCAGAGGGGAAGGCAACTAGGGCGTGTTGGACGACTAATGACATGCAGCCCTGGATTTCGTCACCTGTGTGCACCCCCGGAAACACCCATTTTCACAATCAACTCACCGCAGATTCGATCCCGGCTCGCGCCACAATTCAACTCCCTTCCGCTATCTGGCTTTGTGTGTGTTTTTAAGGAGAGCAGGCGAGTGGGAAAGTATCGGATAAAACACACAGTACCCGCTACCGTCAGCCGTCCTCGCCACATCCCCGCTGCGCTCTGCTGTTTGCGGAAGCCGGTCAGTCACACAGCCGGACTGCGCTCTCACACTGACTGACTCCGTAAGTGCACAAAGTATTTTCTTTTGCTGGAAGTTTGTTTGTTTGTTTCGTTGCTATTCACTTTATTCAGTTATTCTTTGATTAATTGTCCCCACTGTTATGCAGCTCATCTGCCACTGTGCATGAGCGTCTGGGCAGAATTATAATTTTACTTCTTTCTTCCAGGCAGACAGCGGTAGAAACATAGTCCCATGCTCACAAGGCCCTAAAATCTCTGATCACTGTGCTGCTGCTGGCTGGCAGGACAGAAGTCCAACGTCACCACGTCCAAATAAACACATCATCTCTTACTGTAAACAAAAGTCATAAAACAGTGCAAGAAGTGAAACGAAAGTGAAAGACAAACCCACATTTATGGAATTTCCTCTCAAAGCCTGAAGCAGAGTGAACTCACAGCGTGCACTCTTGGAGGAAGCTGGAGATAAGTATGTGAACACACACTTAGTTTTTCCCTAAAAGTCTGCGTGTACGAGGAGATGAAGTCAGTCTGATTAAAAAGCGTGCTCTTAAACCTTCAGTGGAATATGCTGATGTGTCTGACTCAACTGGGAGCTTCCTGACTGATAAAAGCAGATTTGTCCTGGTGTTTGCAGACGTGAACGATCACTGCAGCAAAATAGTTGGTATTAGTATTAGTTAAATTGTACCATACACTAGTATAAATGATGGGAAATAACATTTTAATAAGGTCAGGGTTGGGAAAACTGAAGCAATCCATTTAACAGAACACTATAAATATATGCACAGAAGAATAAAGAGTAATCTTTATACTGACATGGGACAGTATTGTAGTAAAAACACTCAGGAAAGTCTTTGACAGCTACGGACGGTTACATTTTATTTCCCAGTTAAAGTTTTTTTTTCCTTATCCAAATCGAGGCTCTAAGGATAGAGGGTGTCGTATGCTGTACCGATTGTAAAGGCCCTCTGAGGCAAATTTGTGGTTTGTGATATTAGGCCTTTTGGGCCCAGTAAAAGCATTTTTGTCTATATCTTAGAATAAGAAAAGTTTACAGCCAGGCATATTAGCATTGTCATTGTGAGCATGTTAACATTCAGCTCAAAGCACTGCTGGAAGCATTCAGACCGACTTTAGCCCTGCGTTTAAAAAAAAAAAAAAAAAAAAATGCAGCCTCCTCATTCATTTGAATGTCACGAGTCCAGCGACACAAGAGGGGTACCAACCCAGAGGCTCTGGTTAAAACATGGCCGCAATCCGGCAAGGCGCTGCATTGGCCAATCAGATACATGCAAGCACTCATTCCTGGCAGATTACTTTGTAACATGAACGCTGTATTTCTACTGTTAACCTAGCGATTGTCGCAACAAAATATATAAATCTCTGTGCAGTAAACTGTAGAGCACCAAGGCAAAACCCAATGGTGCAATAACACTAAGTGATAATTACATTGGGATACAGTGTATTGAAACACAATATTGAGTTTATTTAAACTGTAAACTGAATGTTTGGCTTTTTCCACAAAATGCTGTCTGATTTTTTTAAAATGTGAATAATATATTACATTAATTGTTATTGTTATATTTTAATGATAGAATAAAGTCTATAAATAGGCTAAGGGTGATCAAAATTAATCTGAACAAGTTTCAACACCCATGCAACTATTAGTCTGAGATCATAGGAGTATTCACAAAAATGACTCAACTCGCTTCTAGCCTCCGTTGGTTAGCTGACGGTGGGAATGAGATGCGAACCGTTCCCAAGATTTCTCACTAAAATACGTGCTGGTTGGAGGATCAAATACACGCGAATTAAACACAGACTCGTAACACTGTTAATTCGCCGTCTGTCGTGTGTGTCAGTCCCAGTATTTGAGGAGTTTTCTTCGGCCGTTACCAAAGTAACTACCCGGTTTGCTGCCTCCCGTTTTCTGTTATTTCAACAGACAATACAATATGTGCGCTCCTTTCGTGGCATCGCACTGAAAAACCCCGTCAGATCTCACAAGTTATAGCTAAACTCTGTACGTTCATAGTTAGCTAACACTATGCAGCCATATCCTGGTAAACTTTGAAACACACGTATTAATACTGACACTGTTCAGTGTTGTTAGCTGTTAGCTAGCGGGTTAGCTGTTAATGTTTATTGTTTACATTAACGCGGTTATGTTTTCGCGAGAAATCTCGTGCTACTGTTGATGTCCAGCATGAGACGCTGGGAAACGTGAGTTCTCATTTAGTTTTAAATGAGGAAATCTGCAACTTTCTTAAGGGCACAACAGTCAGTTCAAAACAGGGCATGCCAAAGTGGCCGTGTGGCTAGTTCATTTCAGAAGGGGCATTGCGGCCACGCTCCGGGCATCCGCGGCACTGGCTGTTAGGTCATGGTATAATTCCTGCCTTGGTTTCTACAGTAGCCCACAACAGACAAACCAAACACTGGCTCTAGAGAGGGCCTTTCACGTTTTTTCACAAGTTTCGCGGCCACCATAGTTTCTCCTACACGCTTGGAAGGGGAGGGTATTCAAATGGTTGCAAACTGCAATTTCACTGCTAGATGCCATTAAATCCAACACACTGGACCTTTTAAAATGGACTTAAGATATTGTAGCATGTTCTTGTATCATTTCTTAATTTTCTGGTTTCATTTCTGTTTTGTTTTGTTTACAATGATGTTTAGTTTCTTCGCATGGAATCCTTCTGAAGTCTTTACACTAATAATCCTCTCTCCTACAGTTTAACCAACATGCAGTATCAGTGGGCTGAAGATGACTTTGATCTGCCCGATGGGGTAGGTCGACTGGACCTCCCTGCGCCAGTTAGTGATAAAAAATATGTCATGTACCACGGCACCACCAGGCAGAGTGCTCAGTCCATCCTGGCCACAGGTTTTCGGCAGTCTGCAGACGGGATGCTCGGCCCCGGCGTCTACCTCAGCAGAGACCTGCAGAAAGCTAGCCGCTATCCCATTAATCACCCTGAGTATGACAAGGTCGTCATTAGGGTTGAGGTCAACGTGGGGAAAGTGATCACCATCAATCGTCAAGGCCACCCTCGTCAGAAGACCTGGCATGACTCCAGATACGCCGATGTGTATGACACCGCCTGGGTACCACCTGGGTGTGGAATGGTGCCGAGCGATTTGGAGGAGGATTGTGTCTGGGATCCCAATCAAATCAAGATCATGAGTACCATCATCCCCCACCAAGTCCAAGCCTTCTATGGATATGGTGCACAGGGCTACATGTTTCCATTTTTACAGTAAATATCATTAATACTGCTTGTATGAGGAGATGAAGTTAGTCTGATGGAAAATTGTGATTTTCTCAGAACCCAACGTATTAGTTAAATTGTAGTCTCGCATAGCCAGACCTATCTCCTCACTTCTTTTCAGCGCTGGAGAAATGTCTGGCTGAACCCATTATCATTCTGGTATAGGGGGAAGAATGCTCTGGCTTGTTTGTGATTTGTTTTAAAGAAATACAATCGTTTTGGCAGGCGCTAAGCCCAGGTTTCAGCGACGTTGAGAAGGTGTAAACAGTAACACGCAGATAGCAGAAGGGGGAGAAGAATTCCGGCTAAAATAGTCGGCCAATAGCAGGCTTATACCCACAGCCTACTTCCTGTGAGTCAGACTAATTCAATTGTACCATACACTTTTATAAATGATGGGAAACAACATTTTAATAATATAATGGTTGGAGAACTGTGAAGCGATACATTTATCAGGACGGTCTATAAATATATGCACAGCAGAATAAAGACTAATCTTTACACTAACATGGGATATTATTATAGTAAAACACTGGAAAATCTTTGAAAGCTACGGCTGCTGTATTTTTACTGTTAGCATAGCGATTGTTGCAACAAAATATATAAATCTCTCTGCAGTATTTTTGCATCTGATGAGCCTTCAGATGCTTGGATTTATTACTCAAACACACCTCTATCAACACAGCCTGCTCTCAGTCTGAATGCTCACTAAGTAAAGCCACGCAGTGCCGCTAGCTTGGCAGTAGACTCTTTTGATCGAGCTAGGCTAACAGTTTTCCTCTGCTTTTTCCAGTCTTTGTGCTAAGCTAGGATAAACACATCCAGAACTTAAAATAGACCTTAGATATTGTAGCATGTTGTTGCATCATTTCTTAGGTTTCTGGTTTCATTCCTGTTTTGTTCTATTTGCAGTGATTTTTAGTTTCTTCACATGGAATCTTTACACTAATAAACCTTTCTCCTACAGCATGCAGTGGGCTGAAGATAACTTTGATCTGCCCGATGGGGTAGGTCGACTAGACCTCCCTGCGCCAGTTAGTGATAAAAAATATATCATGTACCATGGCACCACCAGGCAGAGTGCTCTATTCATCCTGGCCACAGGTTTTCGGCAGTCTGCAGACGGGATTCTCGGCCGTGGCGTCTACCTCAGCAGAGACCTGCAGAAAGCTAGCCGCTATCCCATGAATCACCCTGAGTATGACAAGGTCGTCATTAGGGTTGAGGTCAACGTTGGGAAAGTGATCGCCATCAATCGTCAAGGCCACCCTCGTCAGAAGACCTGGCATGACCCCAGATACGGCCCGGTGTATGACACCGCCTGGGTACCACCTGGGTGTGGAATGGTGAGGAGCGATTTGGAGGAGGATTGTGTCTGGGATCCCAATCAAATCAAGATCATGAGTACCATCATCCCACGCCCAGTCCAAGCCTGCTTTGGATATGGTGCATGGGGCTACATGTGAGCTCTACGAACTGCTACCAACTTATTTTGTATGTTCAAATGTATTTTTATGTATTTGGATAAAAAGTAAATGACATTGTATTTTGCAACTTTGTCATTGTAATCTGGAAAATAAATGGGTCATGTTAAATCTTAGCAGCTGTCTGGTTATGATTTAAAGTGTGATGAGTATATTTTAACTTTGAGATTTCTCCCTTTGAAATGTCTGCTGCCAAAAAAACTCAAAGGCAGCATGCCTTCCTAAACAATTCTCCCTTAACTCTGGATTCACAGTTCACAACAGTTTTCACTGGAACTACTTTTTACCAAAGAAATAGTCCCTACTATTTATTTTGTTCAGATAAGAGTTTAATATGTCAAGGTAACAGAGATTTATCTTATTTCCATTATCTTGGAATAACAGATTTTACATGGAAAAAACACAGTTATCTTTTGTCTTATGTCACAGTCGTGGCTGGTATACCTGGAGGTTAGCACAGCATATCCACCACTGACACTGTAGAGACAGCAGATCGAAGTGATCCATTAGAAGCAGCTTTACAACAGATCCCAGTGGAGCTGTCAGACGTCTCCACCAGGCAGCATGTAGGAGAAACTCCGGTAGCCACAAAAAATGCGAAAGGCCCAGTAGAGCCAGTGTTTGGTTTGTCCTTTCTGGGCTACTGTAGAAACATGGCGGTTTAACATGGCGGCCTCCGTGGAAGAGATCTGTAGATCTAAAGGGCTTATTCCAAGGTAATGAAAAGACAACGATTCTTATTTTCAGTTGATTATACACTAATGAAAACATACTTATTATTGCCATATTCTATAAATAGAGCCCCCTTAATATTACACACTGAACCTTTAAGTCTATTGTTTCACATTGTTTTTGTCAATATATTTGGATGTTAATGTTGTTCTCTTTTGTGTAGAGCAACTACAGTACCAAGAAATGCAAATAAAATCTAAATTGCTGTGCTTCCTCTTCTGTCTCTCGTCATACTTCAGCCTGCCCACTACAGGTTCAGATCCTCACAGGGGCCGAAGAAAACATGAGCTTCGGCTTTTAAACTGTCCAGTCTGAACCCAACCATCACATGCAGCTTTATGGAGGTTTACACCAATGGATTATCAACCTAATAATCCATTACACCTGACTAATCTCTGATTCTGAACCTTATATGCACCCATATACAAATATCAATATCTATAAGAGAAGAAGCATCATGATAATTACCATACACTGTAATTAGCATATCGGTCTATATATGCAACTAACACATATGCATGTACTGTATTTGTCAATATATGTGATGTTTATATATGAGGGTACCATACTGAACTGAATATAGTAATCGTTGTATATGTCATCATATTTACAGTGATGTGGGGTGATGTGGTTATTCTCATACAGTTAGTATGTATTAGTATACAACCGGGACTATATGTTTGTAGTAAAACGTTTTGTCAGCCCCTTATAAAAAAATTACTACACCATGTATCCTTTTTTAATATGAATGTGCAGCGTTACTGTAATGTATATAAACATAATCCTACATAGATCCTGTGATCGTGTACACTGAGGTGTGTAATACCTGCTGTTATGTCCAGGTGGCGCAGTGGCTCCATCGTTAACACTGCTGCCTCGCAGCAAGCAGGTCCTGGATGAATGAAGACGTGAACTGGATATTGTTAATCATCCACCGGTATGAATGTACCCTATTTAAATGATTGTAGATACGTGCATTTCTAATGCATTCTGATTGGCCAGAGGGTGTGCATTATTCTCGGATAACCTCACAGCTCTGACACATTATCCTCATCAGCTTTCAGATTAATCGTTAGATCTGCTGCTGGTTTCAGTTGCACCTTCTCGCACTCGTTGGGCAGGTAAAATGACTTATTCAAAGACAATGACAACATTTACAGTAAAGTAATTGCTGGAACATGTTGACAGGCGGCTTGTTGTCAAACAGGTCAGCTCTACAACACAGGAATGACACAGATTGTTTTTTCTCTGCCTCTTTCGAGATCTGCTCCTGGTCCTTTCTCGTCTTCATCACCTGGACTACCTTAAAGGAAAATAAGCAAGAATGTGATGTCTAGTCAGCACTATTCTATCAAATGTCTATCAAACAAACAATTAGACATTGTATTTCTTCCAGTATTGTATTCTGCTTGATCCTGCTTGATGTTAAAGCACAGACCCAGAGGTATGAGGGGTCAGGGGGAAGATTACTGCAAAGAGATTAAAAATTACCATAAAAATCCCCAAATCGACACTAAACAATCACAAAGAGGCACAAAATGGCACAAAGAAATGCAAAAGCACTACAAAGAGATGCAAAATGACCACCAGAGACACAAAATGTCTACAGAGAGACGAAAACAACATGTCCTTGTTTTTTCTCTACAACAGAGGTGGAGAGAGCAAAGTTTGCAAGACTCAGAGTCACAGTGGCCACATTTACAGGAAATACACCAGGTTTAAATATACTGCAGTTACAAGTTGCTTTATGTGATGGAAATAAAAACAGGTGCACGAGCACAATGAAAACCTAAGCAAATATGGTAGGAATGAGGTTCTGGGTGTTTGCCAAACTGCCAAACCGTTTCCTCTTGATAGTAACGTCTTTGATTAATTGTCTCCTCTGTTACGCAGCTCATCTGTCACTGTACATGATGTGCAAAAGTATAATTTTTTCTTCTTTCTCGAAGGCACCCAGCGGTAAAAACAAACATTTGTGCCCTAATAGGGAAGGAAAGTCCCATAAGTCCAATGCTCACATCTTCCTTTAAGGCCCTAAAATCACCGCGCTGCTGGCTGGCAGGACAGAAACCCAACATCACTGCTGTGTTGACCACACCCAAATAAATACATCCCTCTGACTGTAAACAAAAGTCATAGAACTGTGCAAGAAGTGAAACGAAAGGTGAACACACCTTTATGGAATTTCTTTCCAAAGCCTAAAGGTCCTTATAAAAAGCAAAGTGAACTCGCAGCCTGCACTCTTGGAGGAACCTGGAGAGAGGTATGTGAACACACACTTGGTTTTTCCCCTAAAAAGGTTGCATTTTTAAAGAAAATATTGTGAAATAAAGATGAGGAGATGAAGTTACTTAGTCTGATGGAGGCCTAAACAAATGCCACTTTCGAACTGTGTTTAGTCCCGGTGTGAAGCTGCAGCGAGACAGTGATTTTCTCAGCTATTAGTTAAATTGTTCCATACACTGTTATGAATGATGGGCAACAACATTTTAATAAAGTCAGGGTTGGAAAACTGTGCATTTAACAGAAAATTCTATAAACATATGCACAGCAGAATAAAGAGTAATCTTTATACTGACATGGGATAGTTTTATAGTAAACAGTCTGTGAAGTCTTTCACAGCTATGGACGGTTCTATTTTGTATTTCCCAGTTAAAGGGTTTTTTCGGGGAGTTATTATTTGAATCAAGGGTCTGAAGTAAAGGGTGTCGTATGTGTGATTTGTGATATTGAGCTATATAAAATTTACTTGACTAGACAGTTTAAAATCTCCACTTCACCTGACCATCATGACTTTTGGACTCCTTAAAAGCCACACCTGAATTTTTGTCTAAACCTTAGAATAAGAACAATCTATAGCCAGGCTAGCGCTTTATCAAATGTAATGGTTATCCATCCAATGGTTGGTGAGACATTTCACCAGATAAGTGAACATTTGGAGCTGCTGGTGGCACAAGAACAAATTTCAGGGGATCATCAGTCAACCTCTTGGTGGCGCTGGAAGACAATAACTTTGTGTTTGGTGCTAATCAGAAAATGTTCAAATATTTTGACCAGCTTAAGCCCTGTGTCAAAACATTCAGCCTCCTCATACATTTGAGCCAACCCAGATGATCTGGTTAAAAAACACAGAGTGGCCCAGCAGTTGAACATGGCTCAGCTTTTGCCCGACTGCAATGTGACATTTCGTTTCACTTTTGATCGAGCCGGGCTAACAGTTTCCCTCTGCTTCTTCCAGTCTGTGTGCTAAGCTAAACACAGAACTTAAAAATGGACCTTAAATACTGTGTGATGTTGAATCATTTCTTAATTTTCTGGTTTCATTTCTGTATTGTTTCCTTTGCAATGATGTTTAGTTTCTTCACATGGAATCCTTCTGAAGTCTTTACACTAACAATCCTCTCTCCTACAGTGATACTGAAACCAACATGCAGTACCAGTGGGCTGAAGATGACTTTGATGTGCCTGATGGGGTAGGTCGACTGGGCCTCTCTGAGCCAGTTAATAATAGACAGTATGTCATGTACCATGGTACCACCAGGCAGAGTGCTCAGTCCATCCTGGCCACAGGTTTTGAGCAGTCTGCAGGCGGGATGCTCGGCCGCGGCGTCTATCTCAGCAGAGACCTGCAGAAAGCTAGCCGCTATCCCATTGATCACCCTGAGTCTGACAAGGTCGTCATTAAGGTTAAGGTCAATGTGGGGAAAGTGATCGCCATCAATTATCAAGGCCACCCACATCAGAAGAATTGGCATGACTTCGGCTATGACACCGCCTGGGTACCACCAAAGTGTGGAATGGTGAGAAGTGGTTTGGAGGAGGATTGTGTCTGGGATCCCAAAAGAATCAAGATCATTAGCACCATCAAACCACGCCCACTCCAAGCCCCACGCCCAGTCCAAGCCTCCTATGGATGTAGTGCATGGGGCCATATGTGAGCTCTATGAACTGCTCCCAATTTATTTTGTATGCTCAAATGTATTATATATATTTGGATAAAAAGTAAATGACGCTGCATTTTGTTACTGTGTCATTGTAACCTGGAAAATAAATGTTAAATCTGAGCTGCTGTCTGGTTTGTTGAAAGCAGTAAGAGTGTGATGCCTCGGGAAACCTCTGATTTCCACATCTTGGAAAAACAGATTTTACATGGAAAAAGAGCCCAATTGTTGTTTTTCTTTTTCAATTTAAAATGTAACACTGTTCAGCTCAGCAAGACAATAAAGCAAAAAAGAAAAGAGAAAACAAAACACATCATTCACCACATGCACATTATTTCCCAGCTTTTTTTAATTTCCATCTGTTATATTTAAATTAAGGGAGCATGGTTATCTCTCAGAGGAGCAAGACCGGACACAGTCTCCGAGACGACGGAGGCCAATTTGCAGTTTGACAACACGACAGGGAATACAGTCAGGTTTGACTCCTGGCACCTCTGGAATCCAGCTCTGCCTCAACTCTCTGTGATTTATGGAGTTTCCTGATGGACAGATAGCTTCACTTGTTGCTGAAGTAACTGCTGCTAATGGTAGCTGTTGCTAACTGCTTTGTCTGAGGGGAGGCCCACAGTCTCAGATTTTGAAAACCCCCGCACTAGATGTTGTACTGTGTATGATTGTGTATGTGACAATAAACACAAAACAACCACAAAGAGACACACACTGGCACAAAGAGATGTGAAATGACCACAAAACGCAAAATATCTACAGAGAGACGAAAACAACTACAAAGAAACAAAACTATTGTCGTTCATGTCCTCGTTTTTTCAAATCTCATGACCCATAGAGTCACAGTGGCCACATTTACAGGAAATAAGCCAAGTTTAAATACACTGCAGTTACAAGCTACTTCATGTCATGGAAATGAAAACAGGTGCACAAGCACAATGAAAACCTAAGCAAACACAGTGAGGTATAGTGAATGAGGTTCTGAAAGATGTTCCCAGTTACCAAACTGTTTCCTCTTGATAGTGATGTCTTTGATGAATTGTCTCCACTGTTATGCAGCTAATCTGCCACTGTACATGAGCCTCTGGGCAAAAGTATAACTTTTCTTCTGTCTTGAGACGCTGGGAAACGTGAGTATATTTGCTGAGTTTTCATTTAGTTTTAAATGAGGAAATCTGCAACTTTCTTAAGGGCACAACAGCCAGTTCAAAACAGGGCATGCCAAAGTGGCCGTGTGGCTAGTTCATTTCAGAAGAGGCATTGCGGCCACGCTCCGGGCATCCGCGGCACTGGCTGTTAGGTCATGGTATAATTCCTGCCTTGGTTTCTACAGTAGCCCACAACAGACAAACCAAACACTGGCTCTAGATAGGGCCTTTCACGTTTTTTCATGAGTTTCGCGGCCACCATAGTTTCTCCTACACGCTTGGAAGTTGAGGGTATTCAAATGGTTGCAAACTGCAATTTCACTGCTAGATGCCATTAAATCCAACACACTGGACCTTTTAAAATGGACTTAAGATATTGTAGCATGTTCTTGTATCATTTCTTAATTTTCTGATTTCATTTCTGTTTTGTTTTATTTGCAATGATGTTTAGTTTCTTCGCATGGAATCTTTACACTAATAATCCTCTCTCCTACAGTTTAACCAACATGCAGTATCAGTGGGCTGAAGATGACTTTGATCTGCCCGATGGGGTAGGTCGACTAGACCTCCCTGCGCCAGTTAGTGATAAAAAATATGTCATGTACCACGGCACCACCAGGCAGAGTGCTCAGTCAATCCTGGCCACAGGTTTTCGGCAGTCTGCAGACGGGATGCTCGGCCCCGGCGTCTACCTCAGCAGAGACCTGCAGAAAGCTAGCCGCTATCCCATTAATCACCCTGAGTATGACAAGGTCGTCATTAGGGTTGAGGTCAATGTGGGGAAAGTGATCGCCATCAATCGTCAAGGCCACCCTCGTCAGAAGACCTGGCATGACTCCAGATATGGCAATGTGTATGACACCGCCTGGGTACCACCTGGGTGTGGAATGGTGAGGAGCGATTTGGAGGAGGATTGTGTCTGGGATCCCAATCAAATCAAGATCATGAGTACCATCACCCCACGCCCAGTCCAACCCTGCTTTGGATATGGTGCATGGGGCTACATGTGAGCTCTACGAACTGCTACCAACTTATTTTGTATGTTCAAATGTATTTTTATGTATTTGGATAAAAAGTAAATGACATTGTATTTCTTCCAGTATTGTATTCTGCTTGATCCTGCTTGATGTTAAAGCACAGACCCAGGGGTCTGAGGGGTCAGGGGGAAGATTACTGCAAAGAGATTAAAAATTACCATAAAAATCCCCAAATCGACTACAAAGAGACACTAAACGATCACAAAGAGGCACAAAATGGCACAAAAAAATGCAAAAGCACTACAAAGAGATGCAAAATGACCACCAGAGACACAAAATGTCTACAGAGAGACGAAAACAACAAGAAAGAAACACAAAACAATTTTCATTCATGTCCTTTTTTTTTCTCTCCAACAGAGGTGGAGAGTGCAAAGTTTGCAAGACAGTGGCCACATTTACAGGAAATACACCAGGTTTAAATATACTGCAGTTACAAGTTGCTTTATGTGATGGAAATAAAAACAGGTGCACGAGCACAATGAAAACCTAAGCAAATATGGTAGGAATGAGGTTCTGGGTGTTTGCCAAACTGCCAAACTGTTTCCTCTTGATAGTAACGTCTTTGATTAATTGTCTCCTCTGTTACGCAGCTCATCCGTCACTGTACATGATGTGCAAAAGTATAATTTTTTCTTCTTTCTCGAAGGCACCCAGCAGTAAAACATACATTTGTGCCCTAATAGGGAAGGAAAGTCCCATAAGTCCAATGGTCACATCTTCCTTTAAGGCCCTAAAATCACCGCGCTGCTGGCTGGCAGGACAGAAACCCAACATCACTGCTGTGTTGACCACACCCAAATAAATACATCCCCTTTCGTTTCGCAGTGAAACGAAAGGTGAACACACCTTTATGGAATTTCTTTCCAAAGCCTGACGGTCCTTATAAAAAGCAAAGTGAACTCGCAGCCTGCACTCTTGGAGGAACCTGGAGAGAGGTATGTGAACACACACTTGGTTTTTCCCCTAAAAAGGGTGCATTTTTAAAGAAAATATTGTGAAATAATGATGAGGAGATGAAGTTACTTAGTCTGATGGAGGCCTAAACAAATGCCACTTTCGAACTGTGTTTAGTCCCGGTGTGAAGCTGCAGCGAGACAGTGATTTTCTCAGCTATTAGTTAAATTGTTCCATACACTGTTATGAATGATGGGCAACAACATTTTAATAAAGTCAGGGTTGGAAAACATGTGCATTTAACAGAAAATTCTATAAACATATGCACAGCAGAATAAAGAGTAAACTTTATACTGACATGGGATAGTTTTATAGTAAACAGTCTGTGAAGTCTTTCACAGCTGTGGACGGTTCTATTTTGTATTTCCCAGTTAAAGGGTTTTTTCGGGGAGTTATTATTTGAATCGAGAGTCTGAAGTAAAGGGTGTCGTATGCTGTACAGATTGCAAAGCTCATTGAGGTAAATGTGTGATTTGTGATATTGAGCTAAATAAAATTTACTTGACTAGACAGTTTAAAATCTCCACTTCACCTGACCATTGTGACTTTTGGACTCCTTAAAAGCCACACCTGAATTGTCTAAACCTTTGTAGGAGCCTATTTTGATTGGATGCAGTTTTTGAATATTTTTGTTTGAGTTGGCTTCTTTTGTGAGCTTACTTTGTTTGTGTATACCATTTGGATGGGTATTCTGTATTTTTACACTGAAAATATGTAATATGTTAAAATTGCGTACTGGCTCTTTAAGAATCAGGACTGTGAAGCTTTGGCGGTAGTGCGCTCTCGGGAATACAGTGGAGTCGCACAGTTTTCTTTACCGCATCCGTGATATTGACGATTTAAGATCATAATTTGCCTTTATTATTTTATTTGTTTTATTTAACTGACAATCAAGATTAAAGAAAGATATTTTATAAGAAAACGGACTATGTGGATTGTTTTAGTGGACATGGAGCGAGTGAAACCAAGACGGAAACTAAATGCGCACTCACATTAGTAAAGAAAACTTCTCCTGAAGGATAAGGACGTGTTTGTCACGAAGATATGTGGATGTTTTACGGAACAGTGGATCTTGCAGTACATGTTATGTGGAGATTCGTTGGAAAAGGATGCTCTAGGATTACCTCAGAAGCGCGGCCATATCTACCCGCGATCTAATGCCGCAGTTTCTGCGGAGAAGATTTCTGGGGTAAAAAATTTAAACGTGATACTGCACAGTTAAGTAAATGATATAAGGACAATTAATCAGTCGTTTTGATGCTTTAAACTAAAGAATGGATGAAAGTACGAAGATAAATGAGGATTGCACTAGTGCTAAAAGGCCAATAAAAATGACGGAGAAAGCAAAGGAAGAAAAAGTGCAAAGGCTTTTGCAGTCAAGGAAAGCTAAACTTGCTCAGCTCACAAGTAAATCTAAGGAAATTGAACAACTTATGGATGATTCTGCACATATTGACATTGTTCGAACTAAACTGGAAACTGAGTACAAACATTTGTATAAAGACTTCTGTCAGCTGATTCATGCTGTTGAGGAGTTTATGTCTGATGAAGATTATGCAAAGGACCAGCATACATGGTTTGAACCAAGAGTCAACTCATGTGAAAGACTTATTATTGCAGTCAACAAGTGGATGAAACAGGTTGCAGAAAATGCTGAGCAAGCAATACAGTGCGATCTAGAAGTGAATCCTGATGATAGCATTTCCTCTGTGTCAGTGACTTCCAGTAAGAAGCATAAGAAACATGGGTCAGTAGATGGCAGATCTACAGCTTCTACAACTTCTTCTGCACGAATGTCTGCTGAAGCAGAAAGAGCTGCACTGCTTGTTAAACATGCTGCATTGAAGAAGAAACAAGCTATTGAACGACAAGAGGCTGAACTAAAAGCTAAAAGAGAAGAATTCGAGCTAGAAGTTGCCCTTGCAGTGTCAGATGCTAAGATTAAAGTTATTAAGCAGTATGAAAGCTGTCGGTCTTCAGCAGTAAGTCACAAGGAAATGGATCTGGAAACAGGTAACATAACGCCTCGTGAAGATGTACTAAAACAGAAAAGTCTGCTTGATAATGTTTTTCAACCTCTTAGGCCACAGTCAACTAATAACTCCATCCCAAATGAGTCTTCTATAGGTAGAGAGGGAAACATAGTTGGTACATGCTATGGAGCCACAAGCCAACATCACTGAGTGCTTAGTGAAGCATCAAAAAATGTCCATGCTTCCTTCAGTTGACATACCTATTTTCAAAGGAGATCCTCTTCATTATAAGCTGTTCATTCGGGCCTCCGAACATGGCGTTGAAGATCGTACCGATAATAATAAAGACTGTTTGTACTACATGGAACAGTACACAACTGGAAAGCCTAAGGAACTGATTCGTAGCTGTCTACATATGAATCCAACAGAAGGCTATCTTAAGGCAAAGCAACTTCTGAGAGAGCATTTTGGAAATGAGTATCAGATTGCAGACGCATACATGAACAAAGCTCTACACTGGCCCTTTATCAGACCTGAAGATGGAGAAGCACTTCACTCCTTTTCATTGTTTCTGTCAGGATGCTGCAATGCAATGTCAGATATAAGTTACATGGAAGAGATGGATAATGCAGCAAATCTGAAAGCCATTGTGGTGAAACTTCCATACAAATTAAGAGAAAAATGGCGATCGGTGGCATGTGATATTCAAGAGAAGCGAAATGCTAGAGTGAAGTTCAAAGATTTAGTTGATTTCATTAACAAGCAGGCAAGGATTTCTCTCCATCCAGTGTTTGGAGACATAAAGGAAAGTTCAAAAACTAAAGGACAAGCTAAGTCACAAGCAGAAGCAAACGCTTATAAAAAGACCAGAAAGGGTCTTCACAACTAGTGCTGTACCAGTTGACAAAAAGGTTGAAGATGATGACAAACTTGCAGTTCAAAGATCGCAAAATAAACATACCAGCAGCCAGAGGAAACCATGTCTTTTTTGTAAAGGACTGCAACACCACCTGGAATCCTGTAAAGGATTGAGAAGTAAGACACATCAAGAGAAAATTGACTTTTTGCGAACCAAAGGATTGTGTTTTGGCTGTTTAAAGCACGGTCACATGAGCAAACAATGCAAAGATAGAATGAGCTGCAGTGAATGTTCTTTGCCACATCCTACCATACTGCATATGAAGTCAAAGGAAACTGCTTGTCTTCAGGAAGACAAAACGGATAGCTGTGAAAGACAGTCTGTTACAAGTGCACTAGTCTGTGCAAAAAAGGACACAAGTGGAGACGAGGATACCTGTGAGAATGAGTGTACTTTGTCAATTGTTCCTGTACAAGTTAAGACTACTAAAGGTACACATTTGGTCAAAACGTACGCCTTTCTCGACCCAGGAAGTACAGAAACTTTCTGTACAGAAGCCTTGATGTCTGAGCTGAAAGTGAACGGAAGAAAGACTGATATACTTCTAAGAACCATGGGAGATGAAAAACAAGTCAAAACTCACATAGTGTCTGGGTTGGAGATTAGTAGTCTAGATGGTGATGAGTTTGTTCAACTTCCTGACATCTTCACACAGAGAACAATTCCAGTTCATAAGGGCAACATTCCACAGCAAAAGGATTTGGAGAGATGGCCGTATCTTAAAGAGGTTTGTCTCCCTAGCATCTAAGCAAAAATTGGATTACTAATAGGAGCTAATGTGCCTGAAGTCATGGAGCCTTGGCAAGTTATTAGTAGTAAAGACAATGGACCTTTTGCTGTTAGAACCAAGTTGGGCTGGACAGTTAATGGGCCTCTCAGGAATAGTAATGGCGTCACGAGAAAGGGAAGGTGCGCTCCAGTATTGGTGAATCGCATATCAGTAGCCAGATTAGAAGACTTGTGGCAACAGCAATTCAAGCAGGATTTCCCTGAAGTAGAAAAGGATGATCGAGTGGAAATGTCCAAGGAAGACCTCCAATTTATGAAAATGATGTCTGAGTCAGCTAAGCTTGTAGATGGTCATTACAGCTTGTGCCTGCCTTTGAAGAACAAAGCTATTCAGATGCCAAATAATCGCGTGGTGGCTGAACAACGGGCTCTGAATTTGAAAAGAAAAGTATACATCTTTCATGAACAGTCTCATCAAAAATGATTATGCTGTTGAGCTCACAGAAGACAACCACAAGCAAACAGATGGCAAATTATGGTACATACCTCACCATGGAGTGTACCATCCTGTCAAGCACAAACTGAGGGTTGTTTTTGACTGTGGGGCATCTTATCAAGGGACGTCGTTGAACCAACAACTTTTACAAGGTCCCAGCCTCACAAGTAATCTTGTTGGTGTCCTTACAAGATTCAGACAAGAAAGGATCGCCTTTATGGCAGATGTGGAAGCTATGTTCCACCAGGTTCGCGTCCATGAAGAAGATTCAAATCTTCTTAGGTTCCTGTGGTGGCCTCATGGAGATTATAATGGAGACTTGGTGGAACATAAAATGGTTGTCCACTGTCCTATGCTTTGAGGAAGTGTGCTGAAGATCATGGCACACTGTTTGAACCTGATGTTGCTGATGCTGGTCTTCGAAATTTTTACGTAGATGACTGTTTAAAGTCCACAGCCACTGAGACACAAGCCATAGAGTTATATCATGGTCTGCGAGCAATATGTTCCAACGGAGGTTTTCGCCTGGTCAAGTGGACAAGCAACAGTCGTGCTGTGCTAGCAGCTATCCCTGAGAATGAATGGGCTGATGGATTGAAAAACTTGGATCTTGATCAGGAAACATTGCCCATGGAAAGAGCATTGGGCATCCACTGGAATGTTGAGTCAGACACATTTCAATTCAAAATAGTCATTAAAGATCGTCCATTCACTCAAAGAGGTCTGCTCTCGATCGTCAGCTCTATCTATGACCCATTGGGTTTTCTTGCACCTGTGATTCTACCAGCAAAGATGATCCTGCAGGATTTATGCAGACTGAAAATAGGATGGGATGATGATCTTCCAGAGCAAGCAAAACAAAGGTGGACAGTGGACTTCATCAGCTTGAAGAGTTCAAGGTGAGCAGATGCATTAAACCAGCAGATTTCGGAGAAACTGTTGTGGCACAGCTACATCACTTCGCAGATGCGAGTGAAGATGCATATGGTACAGCAAGCTATCTTCTTCTACGTAATCAACAGGACCAGGTGCACTGTGCATTGATGATAGGGAAGGCCAGAGTTGCCCCTCTAAAAAGGCCTACAATTCCACGTATGGAACTGGCAGCTGCGACAGTTGCCACAAAGATGGATCTGATGTTAAAAGGAGAGTTACAGCTGAAACTTAAACCTTCAGTCTTCTGGACGGACAGCACAGCTGTACTTAAATATCTCAGAAATGAAAGCACAAGATTCAGAACTTTTGTGGTGAACAGAGTAACAACAATTCTGAAGGCCTCAAAGACTGAATAGTGGAACCATGTTGTAACTGGCTCAAATCCAGCAGATTATGCCTCGAGAGGGCAAAAGGTCAACACTTTCATGCAAAATGAAAAATGGATCTCAGGCCCAAAATTTCTTTACCAATCCACAGAGCAGTGGCCAAAGAGCATGGAAGAAATTCTGATATCTGCAGATGATCCAGAGATCAAGAAGTCTGTGTTGGTCAATTCAATACAGACCCAACATAATAACAGTTCTGTTAGACAACTGATGGATAATTTCTCCTCTTGGAAAAGGCTTCAGCGCATTGTAGCGTGGATTCTAAAATTTAAGACCATGCTGTTGGAACTTGTGCAAAAGAGAAAGACACTTACTGCTGCAGAGACTCTAGCCAACTCAAGTAAAGGCAAGCAGATAGTGAACAAAAGGATGGAAGACTTCAAAGATAAATGGAAAGGAAGTAACATTTCAGTTGATGATTTGAAGGAGGCAGAGCTTGAAATAGTGAAGTACTGTCAAAGAGAGAAGTTTGCTGAGGAGATATCAGCTCTGCAAAGTGGGCAAGCCATAAAGAGAAACAGTTCGATCTACAGGTTAAACCCCCAGTTGCACAGTGAAGTTTTATGCGTTGGCGGAAGACTCAGCAATGCTGCTATGCCGGAAGAAAGCAAGCGTCCTATGATTATTCCGAAGGATCTTCATGCCACCAACTTAATCCTCCAGAATATTCATGAGAAAACAGGACACAGTGGCAGAAATCACATGACTTCTACACTGCAACAGAAATACTGGATACCAGGTGCCAAATCTGCAATCAGAACAATGCTAGCAAGATGTGTTATTTGTCTTTGTTTACATTCCTCCACAGGAAAGCAAATGATGGCAGACTTACCAACAGACAGGGTGTTACCAGATGATCCACCTTTTACAAGAGTAGGTGTAGATTACTTTGGACCATTCATGGTTAAACGTGGAAGAAGTCTTGTCAAGAAATATGGTGTTATCTTCACTTGCTTAGCAATTCGTGCAGTGCACATTGAAGTGGCTTCTTTGTTGGACTCCGATTCCTGTCTGAATGCTATACATCGGTTTGTAGCCAGAAGAGGACAAGTTAAAGTACTCAGGTCAGACAATGGGACCAATTTTGTAGGTGCAGAGCATGAATTAAGACAATCCATTGAGAAATGGAACAAGGAAAAGATTCAGGACCATCTCAGCCAGCAAGGAATTAAGTGGGTTTTCAATCCTCCCACTGGGTCTCACCATGGCGGGGCATGGGAGAGATTGATAGGCTCAGTAAGAAAAATCCTTAATGCTACAATCAGAGAACAAGTTCTTGATGAGGAATGCCTTCAAACTGTTTTCTGTGAGGCAGAGGCTATAATTAACAGTTGTCCAATAACAGCAACATCAAGCGACATAAACGATCTAGAAGCTTTGACTCCAAATCACTTGTTGTTACTCAAGACAAAGCCATCGTTGCCTCCAGGACTGTTTGACAAAGACAACCTGTATTCTAGACGCAAATGGAAACAGGTGCAGTACATTTCTGATTTGTTTTGGAAACGTTGGTGTCGTGAATTTTTGCCACAACTGCAACAGAGACAAAAGTGAAATGACACAAGAAGAAACTTCTCTGTTGGAGACATTGTTCTGGTAGTTGATGACTCTGCCCCTAGGAATTCATGGATGTTAGCAAGAGTTATTGAAACTTTTCCTGACAAGAAGGGTCTTGTTCGACAAGTCCGCATTAAGACAAAAACCAACATTTTGGAAAGACCCATAACAAAACTTTGCCTGTTGCAGGAGGCAGAATGAGTAGTGAAGGCAATATGTCTATAGGAACCTAAATTTGTGTTGCTTCGGACTTTAAGAATTTACTTAGGATATTAAACTAATATGGCTCCTTCTGTTTAAATTTAAATAATTGTCTCAAAGAGTTTGAGAACAATTAGGGGCCGGTAATGTAGGAGCCTATTTTGATTGGATGCAGTTTTTGAATATTTTTGTTTGAGTTGGCTTCTTTTGTGAGCTTACTTTGTTTGTGTATACCATTTGGATGGGTATTCTGTATTTTTACACTGAAAATATGTAATATGTTAAAATTGCGTACTGGCTCTTTAAGAATCAGGACTGTGAAGCTTTGGCGGTAGTGCGCTCTTGGGAATGCAGTGGAGTCGCTATATATATAGCCTATAGCCAGGCTAGCGGTTTATCAAATGTAATGGTTATCCATCCAATGGTTGGTGAGACATTTCACCAGATAAGTGAACATTTGGAGCTGCTGGTGACACAAGAACAAATTTCAGGGGATCATCAGTCAACCTCTTGGTGGCGCAGGAGGACAATAACTTTGTGTTTGGTGCTAATCAGAAAATGTTCAAATATTTTGACCAGCTTAAGGCCTGTGTCAAAACATTCAGCCTCCTCATACATTTGAGCCAACCCAGATGATCTGGTTAAAAAACACAGAGTGGCCCAGCAGTTGAACATGGCTCAGCTTTTGCCCGACTGCAATGTGACATCTCGTTTCACTTTTGATCGAGCTGGGCTAACAGTTTCCCTCTGCTTCTTCCAGTCTGTGTGCTAAGCTAAACACAGAACTTAAAAATGGACCTTAAATACTGTGTGATGTTGAATCATTTCTTAATTTTCTGGTTTCATTCCTTTATTGTTTCATTTGCAATGATGTTTAAGTTTCTTCACATGGAATCCTTCTGAAGTCTTTACACTAACAATCCTCTCTCCTACAGTGATACTGAAACCAACATGTCGTACCAGTGGGCTGAAGATGACTTTGATGTGCCCTGTGGGGTATATCTACTGGGCCTCGATGCACCAGCTAGTGGTGAAAGTTACGTCATGTACCATGGCACCTCCAGGCAGAACGCGCAATCCATCCTGGCCACAGGTTTTCAGCAGTCTCCACGTGGGTTGCTCGGCCGCGGCGTCTACCTCAGCAGAGACCTGGAGAAAGCTAGCGGCTATCCCATGAATCACCCTGAGTATGACAAGGTCGTCATTAAGGTCGTGGTCAGTGTGGGGGAAGTGATCACCATCGATTATCAAGGCCACCCTCGTCAGAAGACCTGGCATGACTCCAGATACGGCCCGGTGTATGACACCGCCTGTGTACCACCTGGGTGTGGAATGGTGAGGAACCCTTTGGAGGTGGATTGTGTGTGGGATCCCAATCGAATCCAGATCATTAGCACCATCAAACCACGCCCAGTCCGGTCCTCCTATGGATATGGTGCACATGGCTACAAGTGAGCTCTACGAGCTGTTACCAATTTATTTTGTTTATTCAAATGTATTTTTATGTATTTGAATAAAAAGTAAATGACGCTGCATTTTGTTACTGTGTCATTGTAACCTGGAAAATAAATGGGTCATGTTCAATCTGAGCTGCTGTCCGGTTTGTTGAAACAGAGTACATTTCTATTTTGGGACGGTGTAGTCCCTCATTCGTCCAGGAGTGTTCTATCATAGAAAACGTTTCAGTTGTAGTCATCTGGACACTGTTTTCAGAATCAAGACGTTTCGGCTCCCATCCAGAAGTCATTGTCAATTGTGATCTCACTTTAAGACAGAAACTCGTTCACCCTAAGGACAAGTTACCCACACAGAAACAGAGCAATGTTGTCTACTCCATTTAGTGCAGTAAGGAAAACTGCAAAGAACGGTACATAGGCGAGACCAAACAGCCACTTCACAAAAGACTATCAGCACAGATGACACACTAACTTGGGATTGCAGAGCGCCGTGCATTTGCATCTAAAAGCTACAAACCGCACATTTGAAGACAGCGAGGTGAAGATTCTAAGTAGAGAGAAGAGTTGGTTTGAAAGAGGAGTCAAAGAAGCCATTTTTGTGAAAAAAGAGAACCCCTCTTTGAACAGAAATGGTGGTCTGAGAGTCAATCTGCCCAAAGTCTATCAGAGTGTATTATCACCTTGGTCAAGCCAATCACATGCTAATCAGGTACTTAACAGTGATGAAGTAGATGCAGCCAGAAAACAATAGGCCTGGTTACTGATTACTGGGCCATCTTGGAAACTATTAGGTCAGTTTCAGGTGTAACTAGGCAGGGTAAACAGCAGACACTCAGGTAGACTCCTCCCTGAGGGCGGGGCTTATGTAACACAGAGTAGCTTAAATTTCTAGTTCCCGTCCCATTTTTTCACAATTGAGAATGACTTCCGGATGGGAGCCGAAACGTCTTGATTCTGAAAACAGTGTCCAGATGACTACGACTATGATTTCTATTTTGAGATATCCGCCTCTGAAACGTCTGCTGCCTCATTTGAAAAACTCAAAAGCCACTCGACTTTCTAAACCATTTCCCTTTAACTCTGGAGGACTCACTAGGAACAGTTTTCACTGGAACTACTTTCTGCCAAAGAAATAGTCAAAACTATTCATTTTGTCCAGATAAAAGTTTAACATGTCAAGGTGACAGATAACATTAATTTTGGAAAGTGTGTGAGTGTTTTCAAAGGGCTGTTTGAAGGTTAAGGGTTAGGCATTTAGTTGTGATAGCAGTACAAGCATGTGTGTATGTTTGGCAAAATTATAAAGTGTTATATAAATGCAGCCATTTACCTTCAACTAAGCACATTTAGTACTAGACAAGTACAAATTTGAGGTACTTGTCCTTGATTATTTTCATTTAATGCCACTTTTTACTCCACAATTCAAAGGCAACCCTTGTAAAAATATGATGCATTCTTAACCTACCCACCAGTATGTAAAATACATTAAACTAGCTCCACCATGACCAACTGCGGTTATAAAATGCTACTTCATACAACATTAATGCATTAGTGAAAATATTCAATAATAAAATATCATAACACTCACTGGCCTCTTTCCTGTGTTGATACTTTTATTTTTGATACTTTAAGTAAATGTTGATGATAATATGTATGTACTTTTATTTAAGTAACATTTCCAATTCAGGACTTTGACTTGTAATGGAGTATTTGTGCTGTGTGGTATTGCTATGTTTACTGTACGGACTATACAAAGGAGGTATAACGTGTTAATTAGTGAGATTTATACCAAACAATGAAGAAATGCTTGTTGAGCCTGGGCAATATATGTGATGCTTATACATGAGGGTACTGCACTATATATAGTAATTGTTACATATGTCATCATATACTGTATACAGCGATGTGATGTGACTGATATGGTTATTCTCATATACAGTAAATCCATATATGTAGTAAAACTTTAGTCAGCTCCTTAGGCTCCTTAGGCCACAGGTTTGCAGACGGGATGCTCGGCCGCGGCATCTACCTCAGCAGAGACCTGCAGAAAGCTCATGACCCCAGATACGGCCCGGTGTATGACACCGCCTGGGTACCACCTGGGTGTGGAATGGTGAGGAGCGATTTGGAGGAGGATTGTGTCTGGGATCCCACTCAAATCAAGATCATGAGTACCATCATCCCACGCCCAGTCCAAGCCTGCTTTGGATATGGTGCATGGGGCTACATGTGAGCTCTACGAACTGCTACCAAATTATTTTGTATGCTCAAATGTATTTTTATTTGTTTGGATAAAAAGTAAATGACATTGTATTTTGCAATTTTGTCTTTGTAATCTGGAAAATAAATGGGTCATGTTAAATCTTAGCAGCTGTCTGGTTATGATTTAAAGTGTGATGAGTATATTTTAATTTTGAGATTTCTCCCTTTGAAATGTCTGCTGCCAAAAAAACTCAAAGGCAACATGCCTTCCTAAACAATTCTCCCTTAACTCTGGATTCACAGTTCACAACAGTTTTCACTGGAACTACTTTTTACCAAAGAAATAGTCCCAACTATTAATTTTGTTCAGATAACAGTTTGATATGTCAAGGTAACAGAGATTTATCTTATTTCCATTATCTTGGAATAACAGATTTTACATGGAAAAAAAACACAGTTATCTTTTGTCTTATGTCACAGTTGTGGCTGTTATACCTAGAGGTTAGCACAGCATATCCACCACTGACACTGTAGAGACAGCAGATCGAAGTGATCCATTAGAAGCAGCTTTACAACAGATCCCAGTTGAGCTGTCAGACGTCTCCACCAGGCGGCATGTAGGAGAAACTCCGGTAGCCACAAAAAATGCGAAAGGCCCAGTAGAGCCAGTGTTTGGTTTGTCCTTTCTGGGCTACTGTAGAAACATGGCGGTTTAACATGGCGGCCTCCGTGGAAGAGATCTGTAGATCTAAAGGGCTTATTCCAAGGTAATGAAAAGACAACGATTCTTATTTTCAGTTGATTATACACTAATGAAAACATACTTATTATTGCCATATTCTATAAATAGAGCCCCCTTAATATTACACACTGAACCTTTAAGTCTATTGTTTCACATTGTTTTTGTCAATATATTTGGATGTTAATGTTGTTCTCTTTTGTAGAGCAACTACAGTACCAAGAAATGCAAATAAAATCTAAATTGCTGTGCTTCCTCTTCTGTCTCTCGTCATACTTCAGCCTGCCCACTACAGGTTCAGATCCTCACAGGGGCCGAAGAAACATGAGCTTCAGCTTTTAAACTGTCCAGTCTGAACCCAACCATCACATGCAGCTTTATGGAGGTTTACACCAATGGATTATCAACCTAATAATCCATTACACCTGACTAATCTCTGATTCTGAACCTTATATGCACCCATATACAAATATCAATATCTATAAGAGAAGAAGCATCATGATAATTACCATACACTGTAATTAGCATATCGGTCTATATATGCAACTAACACATATGCATGTACTGTATTTGTCAATATATGTGATGTTTATATATGAGGGTACCATACTGAACTGAATATAGTAATCGTTGTATATGTCATCATATTTACAGTGATGTGGGGTGATGTGGTTATTCTCATACAGTTAGTATGTATTAGTATACAACCGGGACTATATGTTTGTAGTAAAACGTTTTGTCAGCCCCTTATAAAAAAATTACTACACCATGTATCCTTTTTTAATATGAATGTGCAGCGTTACTGTAATGTATATAAACATAATCCTACATAGATCCTGTGATCGTGTACACTGAGGTGTGTAATACCTGCTGTTATGTCCAGGTGGCGCAGTGGCTCCATCGTTAACACTGCTGCCTCGCAGCAAGCAGGTCCTGGATGAATGAAGACGTGAACTGGATATTGTTAATCATCCACCGGTATGAATGTACCCTATTTAAATGATTGTACATACGTGCATTTCTAATGCATTCTGATTGGCCAGAGGGTGTGCATTATTCTCAGATAACCTCACAGCTCTGACACATTATCCTCATCAGCTTTCAGATTAATCGTTAGATCTGCTGCTGGTTTCAGTTGCACCTTCTCGCACTCGTTGGGCAGGTAAAATGACTTATTCAAAGACAATGACAACATTTACAGTAAAGTAATTGCTGGAACATGTTGACAGGCAGCTTGTTGTCAAACAGGTCAGCTCTACAACACAGGAATGACACAGATTGTTTTTTCTCTGCCTCTTTCGAGATCTGCTCCTGGTCCTTTCTCGTCTTCATCACCTGGACTACCTTAAAGGAAAATAAGCAAGAATGTGATGTCTAGTCAGCACTATTCTATCAAATGTCTATCAAACAAACAATTAGACATTGTATTTCTTCCAGTATTGTATTCTGCTTGATCCTGCTTGATGTTAAAGCACAGACCCAGGGGTCTGAGGGGTCAGGGGGAAGATTACTGCAAAGAGATTAAAAATTACCATAAAAATCCCCAAATCGACACTAAACAATCACAAAGAGGCACAAAATGGCACAAAGAAATGCAAAAGCACTACAAAGAGATGCAAAATGACCACCAGAGACACAAAATGTCTACAGAGAGACGAAAACAACATGTCCTTGTTTTTTCTCTACAACAGAGGTGGAGAGAGCAAAGTTTGCAAGACTCAGAGTCACAGTGGCCACATTTACAGGAAATACACCAGGTTTAAATATACAGCAGTTACAAGTTGCTTTATGTGATGGAAATAAAAACAGGTGCACGAGCACAATGAAAACCTAAGCAAATATGGTAGGAATGAGGTTCTGGGTGTTTGCCAAACTGCCAAACCGTTTCCTCTTGATAGTGACGTCTTTGATTAATTGTCTCCTCTGTTACGCAGCTCATCTGTCACTGTACATGATGTGCAAAAGTATAATTTTTTCTTCTTTCTCGAAGGCACCCAGCGGTAAAAACAAACATTTGTGCCCTAATAGGGAAGGAAAGTCCCATAAGTCCAATGCTCACATCTTCCTTTAAGGCCCTAAAATCACCGCGCTGCTGGCTGGCAGGACAGAAACCCAACATCACTGCTGTGTTGACCACACCCAAATAAATACATCCCTCTGACTGTAAACAAAAGTCATAGAACTGTGCAAGAAGTGAAACGAAAGGTGAACACACCTTTATGGAATTTCTTTCCAAAGCCTAAAGGTCCTTATAAAAAGCAAAGTGAACTCGCAGCCTGCACTCTTGGAGGAACCTGGAGAGAGGTACGTGAACACACACTTGGTTTTTCCCCTAAAAAGGTTGCATTTTTAAAGAAAATATTGTGAAATAAAGAGGAGATGAAGTTACTTAGTCTGATGGAGGCCTAAACAAATGCCACTTTCGAACTGTGTTTAGTCCCGGTGTGAAGCTGCAGCGAGACAGTGATTTTCTCAGCTATTAGTTAAATTGTTCCATACACTGTTATGAATGATGGGCAACAACATTTTAATAAAGTCAGGGTTGGAAAACTGTGCATTTAACAGAAAATTCTATAAATATATGCACAGCAGAATAAAGAGTAATCTTTATACTGACATGGGATAGTTTTATAGTAAACAGTCTGTGAAGTCTTTCACAGCTATGGACGGTTCTATTTTGTATTTCCCAGTTAAAGGTTTTTTTCGGGGAGTTATTATTTGAATCAAGGGTCTGAAGTAAAGGGTGTCGTATGTGTGATTTGTGATATTGAGCTATATAAAATTTACTTGACTAGACAGTTTAAAATCTCCACTTCACCTGACCATCATGACTTTTGGACTCCTTAAAAGCCACACCTGAATTTTTGTCTAAACCTTAGAATAAGAACAATCTATAGCCAGGCTAGCGCTTTATCAAATGTAATGGTAATCCATCCAATGGTTGGTGAGACATTTCACCAGATAAGTGAACACTTGGAGCTGCTGGTGGCACAAGAACAAATCTCAGGGGATCATCAGTCAACCTCTTGGTGGCGCTGGAAGACAATAACTTTGTGTTTGGTGCTAATCAGAAAATGTTCAAATATTTTGACCAGCTTAAGGCCTGTGTCAAAACATTCAGCCTCCTCATACATTTGAGCCAACCCAGATGATCTGGTTAAAAAACACAGAGTGGCCCAGCAGTTGAACATGGCTCAGCTTTTGCCCGACTGCAATGTGACATTTCGTTTCACTTTTGATCGAGCCGGGCTAACAGTTTCCCTCTGCTTCTTCCAGTCTGTGTGCTAAGCTAAACACAGAACTTAAAAATGGACCTAAAATACTGTGTGATGTTGAATCATTTCTTAATTTTCTGGTTTCATTTCTGTATTGTTTCCTTTGCAATGATGTTTAGTTTCTTCACATGGAATCCTTCTGAAGTCTTTACACTAACAATCCTCTCTCCTACAGTGATACTGAAACCAACATGCAGTACCAGTGGGCTGAAGATGACTTTGATGTGCCCTGTGGGGTAGTTCGACTGGGCCTCTCTGAGCCAGTTAATAATAGACAGTATGTCATGTACCATGGTACCACCAGGCAGAGTGCTCTATTCATCCTGGCCACAGGATTTCAGCAGTCTGAAGACGGGATGCTCGGCCCTGGCGTCTACCTCAGCAGAGACCTGCAGAAAGCTAGCCGCTATCCCATTGATCACCCTGAGTATGACAAGGTCGTCATTAAGGTCGTGGTCAGTGTGGGGAAAGTGATCGCCATCAATTATCAAGGCCACCCTTGTCAGAAGACCTGGCATGACTTCGGCTATGACACCGCCTGGGTACCACCTGGGTGTGGAATGGTGAGGAGTGGTTTGGAGGAGAATTGTGTCTGGGATCCCAGTCGAATCCAGATCATTGGAGCCATCAAACCACGCCCAGTCCAAGCCTTCTTTGAATGTAGTCCATGGGGCCATATGTGAGCTCTATGAACTGCTACCAATTTATTTTGTATGCTCAAATGTATTTTATATATTTGGATAAAAAGTAAATGACGCTGCATTTTGTTACTGTGTCATTGTAACCTGGAAAATAAATGGGTCATGTTCAATCTGAGCTAGTTTTATGTATTTTAAATACTTTTGGGTAGGTTAACGATGCATCATATTTTTTAATCTCATGTAAAATCTTAATTTGTAAAGTAACTAGTGACTATAGCTGTCAAATAAATGTAGTTGAGGGTGCTGCCAGTTCCAGGCAGGAATGCTTGTTTTGTTCCACTTCCTGTCTCAGGTGTGATCAGGTGAGCCGCCTGGTGGAGACGTCTGACAGCTCCACTGGGATCTGTTGTAAAGCTGCTTCTAATGGATCACTTCGATCTGCTGTCTCTACAGTGTCAGTGGTGGATATGCTGTGCTAACCTCTAGGGATACCAGCCACAACTGTGACATAAGACAAAAGATAACTGTGTTTTTTTTCCATGTAAAATCTGTTATTCCAAGATAATGGAAATAAGATAAATCTCTGTTACCTTGACATATCAAACTGTTATCTGAACAAAATAAATAGTAGAGACTATTTCTTTGGTAAAAAGTAGTTCCAGTGAAAACTGTTGTGAACTGTGAATCCAGAGTTAAGGGAGAATTGTTTAGGAAGGCATGCTGCCTTTGAGTTTTTTTGGCAGCAGACATTTTAAAGGGAGAAATCTCAAAATTAAAATATACTCATCACACTTTAAATCTGACTGCTGACGGCATCACACTCTTACTGCTTTCAGTCTTGTTGAAAGCAGTAAGAGTGTGATGCCTCGGGAAACCTCTGATGCCACATCTTGGAAAAACAGATTTTACATGGAAAAAGAGCCCAATTGTCGTTTTTCTTTTTCAATTTAAAATGTAACACTGCTCAGCTCAGCATAGACAATAAAGAAAAAAAGAAAAGAGAAAACAAAACACATCATTCACCACATGCACATTATTTCCCAGCTTTTTATTTCCATCTGTTATATTTAAATGAAGGGAGCATGGTTATCTCTCTCCGAGATGACGGAGGCCAGTTTGCAGTTTGACAACACGACAGGGAATACAGTCAGGTTTGACTCCTGGCACCCCTGGAATCCAGCTCTGCCTCAACTCTCTGTGATTTATGGAATTTCCTGATGGACAGATAGCTTTACTTGTTGCTGAAGTAACTGCTGCTAACGGTAGCTGTTGCTAACTGCTTTGTCTGAGGGGAGGCCCACAGTCTCAGATTTTGAAAACCCCCGCACTAGATGTTGTACTGTGTATGATTGTGTATGTGATAATAAACACAAAACAACCACAAAGAGACACACAATGGCACAAAGAGATGCAAAATGACCACAAGACGCAAAATATCTACAGAGACAAAAACAACTACAAAGAAACAAAACTATTGTCATTCATGTCCTTGTTTTTTCAAATCTCATGACCCATAGAGTCACAGTGGCCACATTTACAGGAAATAAGCCAAGTTTAAATACACTGCAGTTACAAGCTGCTTCATGTCATGGAAATGAAAACAGGTGCACAAGCACAATGAAAACCTAAGCAAATATAGTGAGGTATAGTGCGTGAGGTTCTGAAAGATGTTCCCAGTTGCCAAACTGTTTCCTCTTGATAGTGATGTCTTTGATGAATTGTCTCCACTGTTATGCAGCTAATCTGCCACTGTACATGAGCCTCTGGGCAAAAGTATAACTTTTCTTCTGTCTTGCAGGCACCCAGCTGTAAAAACATACATCTGTGCCCTAATAGTGGAGGCCTGGGAAGTCCCATAAGCCCAATGCTCACATTTTCCTTTAAGGCCTAAAAATCTCTGATCACTGTGCTGCTGGCTGGCAGGACAGAAACCCAACGTCTCTGCTGTGTGGACCACACCTAAATATATACATCCTGTTTGACTGTTAACGAAAGTTATAAATCGTTGCAAGAGGTGAAACGAAAGTGAAAGATAAACACATATTTCCTCCCAAAGCCTGACGGTCCTTATAAAAAGCAAAGTGAACTTACAGCCTGCACTCTTTGAGGAACCTGGAGAGAGGTATGTGAACACACACACACACACACACAAAGAAAGTCTGCATTTTTACATAAAATATTATTAATATGAGGAGATAAAGTGAATTAGTCTGAAGGAAAGTGTGTTCTTAAGCCATCAGTGGAATATGTTGAGGTGCCTGACTCAGCTGGGAGCTTCCCGACTGATAAAAGCAGATTTATGGTGTTTGCAGATGTGAACGATCACCCTTTTAAACCCTGTTAGTAAAACTTTACCATACACTTTCATAAAATATGTGAAACAACATTTTAATAAGGTAACGTTTGGAAAACTTTTAAGCAATCCATTTAACAGAAAAAATAAATATATGCACAGCAGAATAAATAATAATAATAAACTGACATGGGATAGTTTTATAGTAAAAACACTCTGGAAAGTCTTTGACAGCTACAGACGGTTACATTTTATTTCCCAGTTAAAGTTTTTTGGGGAGTGTTTCCTTACCTGAAAGGAGGTTCTCAGGACAGAGTGTGTTGAATGCTGTACGGATTGTAAAGCTCCTTGAGGCAAACAATTTGTGATTTTGGGCCATTTAATAAAATTTACTTGACTGGACGGTTTAAAGTTTCCACTTCACCTGACTGTCATGACTTTTGGACTCATTAAAATATCTTATCTTAAAATAAGAAGAGTAAAAGCACTGGGTGTTTGGTGCTAATGTTACCATGCAAACAAGAAGCTTTACTATGAAGGTGAACATAGTAAACATTATACCTGTTCAACATTAGCATATGAGCGTTGTCAATGTGAGCATGTTAGCATGCTGAAGTTAGCATTCAGCTCAAAGCACTGCTGTGCCTAAGGAAGTGTTCAGACCGACTTTAGCCCTGTGTGAAGAAATGCAGCCTCCTCATTCATTTGAATGGCGCCAGTCCAGAGACACAATGGGGGTGCCAGCCCAGAGCTGGACTAATGGGTTCCCTCTGCTTCTTCCAGTCTGTGTGCTAGGCTAGGCTAAACACATCCATAACTTAAAATGAACCTTAAATACTGTGTGATGTTGAATCATTTATGAATTTTCTGGTTTCATTCCTTTATTGTTTCATTTGCAATGATGTTTAGTTTCTTCACATGGAATCCTTCTGAAGTCTTTACACTAACAATCCTCTCTCCTACAGTGATACTGAAACCAACATGTCGTACCAGTGGGCTGAAGATGACTTTGATCTGCCCCGTGGGGTAGGTCGACTGGGCCTCTCTGAGCCAGTTAATAATAGACAGTATGTCATGTACCATGGTACCACCAGGAAGGCTGCTCAGTCCATCCTGGCCAGAGGTTTTGAGCAGTCTGCAGGCGGGATGCTCGGCCCCGGCGTCTACCTCAGCAGAGACCTAGAGAAAGCTAGCCGCTATCCCATTGATCACCCTGAGTCTGACAGGGTTGTCATTAGGGTTGAGGTCAACGTGGGGAAAGTGATCGCCATCAATCGTCAAGGCCACCCTCGTCAGAAGAATTGGCATGACTCCAGATACGGCCCGGTGTATGACACCGCCTGGGTACCACCTGGGTGTGGAATGGTGAGGAGCGATTTGGAGGAGGATTGTGTCTGGGATCCCAGTCAAATCCAGATCATTAGCACCATCAAACCAAGCCCAGTCCAAGCCTCCGGTGGATATGGTGCACGGGGCTACAAGTGAGCTCTACGAGCTGTTACCAGTTTATTTTCTATGCTCAAATGTATTTTTATATATTTGGATAAAAAGTAAATGACGCTGCATTTTGCTACGGTGTCATTGTAACCTGGAAAATAAATTGGTCATGTTAAATCTGAGCTGCTGTCTGGTTTGTTCAAAGCAAAGTGTGATGAGTATATTTTTATTTCTGATATATTTGCCTCTGTAACATCTGCCACCACATCTTGGAAAAACAGATTTTATATGGAAAAAGAGCCTAATTGGTTGTTTTTTTAAATTAACACGGTTCAGCTCAGCATAGACGATAAAGCAAAAGAAAAAACAAAACCCATCATTCTCTACAGGCACATCTGTCAAACATGACGCAGGGTGGGATGGATCTGCAGTGATGTTTCCTGCCCATTTATTGACTCTGGACATGTATAAGTCCTGAATGTATAATATAGATTTACCTCTGATTACATAGATCTGCGTATACAGAACATCATATATACGTCTGGACACTTGTGTTGTGTGTAAACGTGAAAAATTGGACAATAGCCAATATTTGATTATGTTAGATATATGTGAATCAATATCACATTTTAGAAGATATTACCATTAAACGCTATTAATCAAATATCAAAATAGAGGCTGATTAGTTTTCTATCCATTGATTAATATTTGCAACTCTAAAACACATGCATGTCCTTATAAGGATAACACATACAGTATATATGTACATAGATCTGTTTCTGGCAGGAGCGAGCCAAATCTGATATGACCTCCTTTTTGATTTGCTGACTAATGATGTGCCTTCAATACATGCAGTGATTCGTACAGATACAGAGTGTGGAAGAAAGTAAAGGATGTAAGTAACCGAGAACACAGCCATGTGTGAGAGAAGGAGTAAATAAATAAATGACTGAATAATTAAAGATAACCGATCCATCGACTGGTTGGATCCTCTCAGGGAAGGCCGACCCCTTGTTTCATTCAACAGGATTTTATCTAACTTAATTAAAATTTTGAAAAATATGTCACTGAGTATTAAAATAGTTGATGCATTATGTGACTGCAGCAAATTGCAAGTCTTAAATTGACCTGATAGCAATTTATGGAAACCAGGGACTTTCTAAAACACTACTTCCGCAGTAATGTAAGATTTGTATGGGCTCAAACATGCAAATTTTACATTCAAAATACTACCCAACTTTTTTTTTTCTTTTGCCACAACCTCATTTGGTTAAACTAGTTTCTGGCAAAAAATGTGACCTTTTGGTGAGTTCACTGAACCTTTAAAAACCTTGAGAAATGTGTTTAAAAGAAGCAGAAGAAGTCAGTTCAAGTCAGTTTTATTAATATAGCTCACAGTCCAAAATCTTTGTCTCGAGGTGCTTTACAATCTGTACATCATAAGAGACCCTCTAACCTTAGACCCCCTTTTTTAACTAAACATATATGAAGAATATGGATCGGGGAAAACGTTGAGCAGCTTTCAGGTTCTGCCAAAACAGGTAGGACCTGAGCCACATGACCTCTTCATTGTGGAGACCAAAAAGAGGACAGAATACACATACAGTACAAACAAGAGGCAGAACACAAGGACACAAGTCACACAGAGGGAGACAAAGAGACAAAAGCTGAGTCTCCTGGAGGACAAAGATCCAGATAAGTCAACATGAACCATCTTTATTCAACGACTTTAAATATGTTTATGTTTCTGTGGAACAGTTCCTTATTCTTGCTTGCATTTTCTCTCTTTTCTCCATGTTTGTCACTTAACCCTCTATGTCTGTCAGCGTTGGGTATCTGAGAAATTGAGTGTGGAGAGCCTGCGGGATTTGGAGTTATTTGGAGGTGAGGTCCAAGACAAACTGAGATACAACTAAAAGGTTCAATGTTCCTAAACCACTGCTTACACATTAGGCCCTTCATCTGTTCTGGTTGAAGCTTTGCTCTGCTTCTCAGATGTCATCCTTGAATTACAATCTTGAAAGTTTACATCCAGTCAATCAGCGATCTGTTACCTGTCTTAAGTGTGTGCCATTTTAGATAATGCTTCTTGTGTTTATCTTGCGTGTGAAAAGGTTGCATACTCGTTTTTGGCTGTCAAATGTTTTGACTTGCCATTATGCCTAAATTTGACTTTATCCCTCTTGTGGTAACTCGTGTGTTTAACCACATTTTCTTTACTGAGCAACAGACTGAATTTAATCAGAACTTTTAGTACTTCAGATATAGATACGACAAAGTATAGAACTCAGTGTGGTGCCGAGCTTTGACATAGCAGTTAGGTTTGAGCCAGCATGTGCTAGTTTTCAAGCTTTCGTGTTGCACTCATGCTATAACGAAATTACTATAAATATGAGCTGATAATTGGAAAAACCTTTCACATCAGTGGTAATTACAAATAGTATGTACATGAATGAGGCCTCTGGAAGAAGATGGAGGGAGCAAAAAGAGGGCGAAAGAGAGGGCAAAGAGCGGAAGGGGAAGAAATCGTGTCTATTTTTAGATGTTCATTCAATTAGATTTCTGGCACTTCTCTGCGATATGCATGAAATCAGACTAATCTGGTGGAAAGTGTATTAGAAGGCGAGCAGTGATGGAGCAGAGCAAGATTCATACAACTGCTGGAGCGTACTGCGTGTGTGTGTGTGTGTGTGTGTGTGTGTGCGAGGAGGAAAGGTGGAAAGACAGTTTATCATACTGAATCGTTCTCTCATTTCATTTCCTTGTATCTCCCATCAGTTGGACCTCATCTGTCTGCACTGGTTAGATACATGTGAAGATTGGACTTTATTATTTATTTGTCATTCATCAATTAAAAAATTACATCTAAAAGTACAAGAAACGGTCTGTTTACCTTGTGTAAAGATGGATGCTGCTGATGGATTGCACTATTTGTATTTGTTTACAATCTACACAGCACTTGACTTGTATATAGACATTGTCATTGTTGCTTTTTATATATATTTATATATATTTATATATACACACACCTATTCTTCATCTGCTTGTATGTACATAATAGTTCTATGTTTTTCTTTGTTCAGGTTTGTTGTCCTTGTTTTCAGCTTGTATGTCTGTTTCTATCTTCCTGTAAATTGTTCACAAACTTATAATAAAGCTGATTCTAATTCTGATTCTTGCACTTTTGGACATAATGTGCCTTTGTGGTGTTTGGCCACTGCCATTAACTCCTGTGTATTTCAGCTCTTTTCTGGTATTATCATATCTTGTATATTTGGATTGTTTTTATGTGTGTGAATGAATTGTTTGCATGTGTTCCTGTTTGCCCCTTGAGGGACGAATTTTTACTTGAATTTATATTGAAGACAAGAAAAGAAGCAGTTGGTTTTCTTGTATTTTATCTTACATTTGTACATTTAAAAAAGGGGTTTTTAAAATGTATTTATTCTGTTTGATTCTATGTTCTGTGCTATTATTTGTATGCTGTTTATGGGAGGTAATAAAATGCTGCCCAGTGCCTGTAGAAATGCTGGGTTCGGCCCTGGCTGGGAGTCCTGGCGCTTCTCTTCTTCACTGGTTCACAAACTGCAGCGACGTCATTTGCTCTAAATGAGAAAATAAATGCTTTCACTAAACTGTTGACTCGTTAATGGCCACATGAGGGCATCTGCGTCCTCTCTGTCGCCTCCAAGCCTCTCTCCTCATTTTAAACCTTTGCCAAATTCCCTCCTCCTTCTCCTCCTCCTCCTCTCTGCCTGCCAGTAGCCCCTCTCAGGCCGCGTAGGGGAGCATTCATACCCCGCTGTCGGCGTTTAGCGGATGGGGCTCTCAGCTTGAGCCGGAGGGAGGAGGAGGAGAAAGATGAACGGTAACCCGTGTGCCCGCAGGCTTGCCCGGCGCTCCAAGTCCGCCCTGCTGGTCGCCGCTCTGGCCGTCCTGCTGGTCCAGACTCTCATCGTGTGGAACTTCAGCAGCCTGGACTCTGCCGGCGGGGACGGAGGCGCCAGGAGCCGGGAGAAGAGAGAGGACCGAGCCGGGGGGCTCAACAAAGCCGACACGGAGCACCCGCGGAGGGGGCTGCTGAAGAAGGGCGACCCGCCGCCGCCGCTGCTCGGAAAGGCGGCCGTTCGGTACAAGCTGCAGGCGGTAGGTTTGAATGATATCTGCTAAAGTATTAATGGTGAACAGGGTTATGTGAGTTTAATTAGATTTTTACACCCGCGTTTCCTCTACCGACTGGAAAATGAGCGTTTTGTCCCCGAGGGAAACCGCATGTTAGCTATAGAGAAGATGCGACTGAGTGGCTGCAGCTGCTCGCCTGTTGTTTTGGCATTTGCATCAACGCAGTTGGCCGCTTCTCGCTCCCTTGTATGGAGAGATGTGTCGGTAGGCCAAACTTAATGTAAAAATCTGCCAATTTAAGGTGTCGCTTAAGGGCCAGTATACCAGGTAAAACGAAACTCTCTTGCCTTTCCAGATAATTGTAGCTACTGTTCAGTTGACTGTAAGCACATCCAGTGTACAAGCAGCATTTAAACAACTTTAGAACTTAAAGCTACAATCAATTTGTTTGTGTCACCCAGTTTGACCTGTGATAGTTACCAATCAGCATGAACAAAAGAAGCATTGATGTTTGCTGTAGTTAAGTGCCGAGTTATTGATGATATCCTTGCCGAATGTAAGAATGACGCAGATAGTGTCACCAAATGTATTCGTTCGTGGTCGCCAATACATGTCCGATTGTCAAAAAACAACAGCATATATAAATGTGTGTTTTTGTTAACGGAATTTGGTGCGACATTTCTCCACTCACTAGATAAGAGAGCGTCTCGCTTGTAGAACGAAATTTTCGTTACTTTTAATGTAAAAGGTCAACATATTTATATGAATCCCTTAATTCGAAGCCTTAACAGCCATTTCAGTTTTTTATAGTAAGGTAACTGTGCATAAAACAAGTAGCATAACTGTAAGGGATACAACTAGGTGTAAAACTGATAAAATGTGAGTCTGTTGTAGATTTGTGATTTAGGGGTTTAATTAAAACCCTTCTCTTGGTGAAATCGAGGGACCCTACTGACACCACAGGATATTGGGAAATGATTAAGCCATTTTTTATTCATGGAACTGGGTCCCCTCTGATATTAGCTTGTAAAAAGACAATGGTAATTTATATTTACAGGGAAAAAACAACATGTTGCTTGCCAAGTCAAAGCTAAAGCTCTTCTTTCTTCTGTGTTTTTCCATCTTGCCACATTCAGGTCTCGATCCTGTCTCACTTCCATTTACTTCATTTGATTTCCAGCTCAGTATGCATCCTCTACATCACCTGTCAAGCTTTCCCAAGCTTACATTCACATAAGTGTAACGTCCAATCACTGCACGGTACACAGATATGATCTGCAGGAGATTCCACAGTGTGTTTGTGTTCAGAAAATAATGTTGTGCGTGTTGCTTTACCTGGTGGGATCCAGGTGTTCTCTCGTGTTGTTAAGACATGAACGTACTGTGTGAGAGAGAGAAACGTGGGCTGTATTGCAGGCATCCATTTTTACGTCCTTTCATTACAGTTAACCGGATACCCTGTGATCTTCCCCTGTGTGTGTGTGTGTGTGTGTGTGTGTGTGTGTGTGTGTGTGTGTGTGTCAGAGCGGTGATATGTCCTGACAGTTATTGGCTTTTAAAACAGTAGAGATACATGCCAGCACTTTTTATGGAAAAGGAGTTTGGGAGGTGAAGAGAGACAGAGGGAGAAAGAACAAAAAGGAGAGGAAATAGGACAAAATGAAACAAAGGCAGCGGTGAAGAAGGTCGATGTGAGAGCTAAATGAGTAATTAGAAAGATCTGAAGACATGGCTGAGCAGGGAACTAACTACAGTGTTTATTAGTCTGTGAAGATTGTTAAAGACCTGATCTGATGTTGAATCAAAACTACCAATATTTTGCTCCCGTATTCATCTTTTAATTTGACTATTTTTATAACCAAACCCTCTTTAAAAGACTCAGCAGCTCAGCGACGGCTCTGAATTTACCAGGAACTCCTGTTGTTTCTGTTTTCCTCCACATTGTCTCCTTCTTCCTCTTCTGTACTTTCATGAGGTGTCCAACAGCTTCGGGATAAGTGCTATTTTTATTTTATTTTTTTGCCTGTGCTGAAACATTTTTAATCTCAGAAAATGTTTTGAGTCCACTCACGTCTTTCGATCGACTCTGAGCTCTTGGGCTTCCTCTAAAATTTGCACACAAAACAGAACTTCTACTACTGGTCCTTAGAGGCTGCAGAGATGATTTAGCTATTCTTCTTACCAGTAGTAGCGCTGCAACTAACACATCAAATATATCATAATCAAATATTATTCTGATCATTTTCTCAATGAATTGTTTTGTCTATGACACATCAGAAAATAGGACAAAATGTTCATCACAGCCCAAGAAGACTTCTTCAACGTCACCTTTGCCCCGTTTTGTCAACCAACAGTCCAAATCCCAAAAATATTCACTGTATGATCGTAGAAGAGGGTGCAGTGTTCGTTACACCGCACGATGCAAAAGTGTCGGACAGATCGAATAACATGCTGATACAGGGATGCGACTAGCAATTATTTTCATTATCGTTCAATTGTTTTGTGTATAAAATGTGAGAATATAGAGAAAAATGCCGTTTGGAATTTCCCAGATTACTTGTTTTGTCTGACCAACAGTTCAAAACCTATTCTACTTACTATAATGTAAAGTCAAGAAAAGCAACACATTCTCATATTTAAGAACCAGCATCCATTGAATTTTTAGCATTTTTTTGACCACCAAACTATTCATCGATTTATCAAAATAGATAAGTTTCCTGTTGATCGACTAATCGTTTCAGATATGCTGGTGATTTAGCGATTCTTAAAGCTTTACCAGTACGGCTGAAAATGTAATCTTTGTCCTGAGGGTGGCACTGGAGGAAGATCATTGGCTCTTTTAAAGCTGATCAATCAATTAAACTCCAGTAGATTTTAATACGTCTGCTGTTGCCTTATGAAGTTCGGCTGCTTTGACTGTTGATTTCTGGGGCCGAAAAATAGAACTAATGCTGAAACAATGAGTCGATTGATCAATTCGTCTATCGTTAACCCTCAGTAGAAAATCAGCTGACAACAATTTTGAAATGTGATTTAGTCATTTACGAAGCAAAATGCCAAATATTCAGTGCTTCCAGTTTCTCAGCTGTGAGGATTTGCTGCTTTTCTGTGTTTTATATGATAGTACACTTAATATCGTTCTCTGGATATTCATGGTGGGGGTTGATTTAGAGACTCAACAACTGACTCGATTAATCAAAAGAAAAGCTATCGACTGACTAATCAATAATGAAAATAATCTCTAGGTGCAGCCCTAATAGAAGCACGTCCTATATTTTCTGTTGTTTTGTGTTGCAGCAATGCGAAACTCTAGTGAATGACAGTGAAGGCTGAACATGTGTAAAGGTGATAAAGTGTGTGTGAGGGGTGTGTGTACTGGTTTATTGACAGGAAGTAGCATCCTATTTCCAATAAAAGACTGGACATCGTTTGAAGGAGCTCAATAAAAACTGTGTGTGTGTGTGTGTGTGTAAGGGGGCGGGGGGGTTAAACTTTCACTGCAGCAGCTTCCACAGTACACACATTCACATTACAGATACGAGCAGTGTTCAGCTTTCCAGCAACCAGACTGCAGGAAGGGAGTGTTTACAGGTGTGTGTGTGTGTGTGTGTGTGTGTGTGTGTGTGTGTCCATCCATCATACCATATGTACTGACTGTTGATGTCCAGTTGAGGTTGTTTACAGCAGTTGAGGATGGCGCCACAGTTGCACAACTCTCACATTCATCACACCTTTCAGGGGATGGACACACACACACACACACACACACACACACACACACACACACACACACACACACACACACACACACACACAGAGTGCTGACCACATGTGTATCAGAGCTGATTCACATCCTAACAGCCAAGTCAGATCAGATTAGAGGATTGGTTTGGATCAGGTTTCTCTGATGGGATTTGAACTTTCTAATCTAGTTTAGATTGTTCAATAATTCCTAAATACTGTGTGTGTGTGTGTGTGTGTGCTCTTGTACTTCTGTATCTGTGAGGACCAATTTTGGACCTTGACAGTGAGAACATCTTTGGAAAGTGAGGACATTTGGTTGGGTTGGGATTAGGCAAATAGCTGTGATGGTTGTAAAGGTTTTTGGAGCTTAAAAGCACCAAAAAATGTATTTTTAAAAACTCAATAGTAACATCTCTTTCCAGAAATATTGTCCTTATGCTGTCATTATGTGTGGATTTTTTAAAGTTCATTAAATTTTGCTGAGTACAGATGTAAATTAAGCAGTAGGTTTCGAATAATTTCGTTCATTTCAAAGAATTGTGGTTACTGACTCTGTACAGTGTGTTTTTCACTTTTTTTCCTAAGCTAAGCGATCGCATCTCCGTTCAAATGTGCTTCAGTACGTTCATCAGGAAGTGAACGCATCACCGTTCGTACAGCCTGACGTTCATCGCTGATTCTGACTGTCTTCAGTTCAGTAGTGCGTCTGTTTATGGTCCAAGCTGTTACGTTCAGTACAAAACTAGCCGATACAAGCACTGCACATAAGGTTAATACCCTGTTATTTGTGACTGAGTTATCAGATTCTGATTGTTTCTGTGGCTCTCGCTGTCTTTTAATAAGCTTTTAACGAGGAAGTAAAGTACTGTGAATCACAGCTGAGCTGATAACGGTGCTCTCAGTCACCACTGAGGAGCTTCGTCAGTTCAGAGATTCGTTCGTACATGTACTGAACACCTCTAGAGATGTGGTACTTTGCTCAGTGGTGGTTCTGCCCAATAATGCCACTGAATGTTTTAACCTTTTTAACCACCTCTTTCATAAGGTAGGAAGAGCAGGGATAAGCGAAGCCTCGAGCACCTGTTATTCCAAATGAAACTATAAAACATCTGTTTCATCCTAGTAATAAAAATGAGTAGGAGGCCCAAGGGGAACGGGTGATCCTTGTTTGACAGGAATAAATTATCACGTCATGTGAAGACCCATCAATGTGGCTTCTACTACTACTACTACTACTACTACCACTAACAATAATAATAGTTTATGTTAAAGGTCCAGTGTGTAGGATTTAGTGGCGTCTAGCAATGAAATTGCAGTTTGCAACCATTTGAATGCCGCTCGCCTCACCCTCCCGTTGCATGTAGGAGAAACTACGGTGGCCATGAAACTCGCGAAAGACCATTCTAATATCAGTGTTTGGTTTGTCCGTTCTGGGCTACTGTAGAAACATGGCAGCCTCCGTGGAAGGGGACCCGCTCCCTCTGTAGATATAAACGGCTCATTCTAAGGTAACGAAAACACAACGATTCTTATTTTCAGGTGATTACACACTAATGAAAACATACTTATGAATATTATATTCTATTTCTGCTAATAGCTCCTCCTAAATGTTACACACTGGACTTTTTTAAAAGCACATTAAGAACTGATGCTTTGGTTTTGTTGATTCATGTTGAAAAGAGAGTAAACTGTCATTCTGACACCAGATATTCACCACTAATCATAGTTCTTGTCCTATTATTATTTTGTGAAATATACTTACATGTATACTTACTTTGCTTGTTTCTAAAACAGAGAAATGTGTGATTAATGATGATATTTATGATGATTTATTCTTTTGCATGTAGTCATGAAGGTGCAGCATCAAAGTGCCTTCAGTCAGAACTGCAGGGCGTAGTGTCTCACATGATTCCCTCCACACAGCACACATCATGCTGGCATCTTACTGCCTCTATTGGCGATTAAGCACAACACACTAATGTTAAAACCAGAAAGCTGCTTTGTTTTGTTTTTTTTCCTATTTTCTTTGAGATAATTCTCACTAAATCTGATATAGATAGATTTAAATCCCGGCTGTAATCCCGGGTCGTCCTGCGGCGCCCCGGGCTACTACAGCCAGGTTTCACAGCATCATCCCGTCTCTCATAATAGTCCATTTAGCTTACTTTCTGTCCATCTGGCTCTATTTTTCCTTTGTCTCGCCAGCTCTATTCTCAGCATTTTGTTTAGACATATAACTTCCATTCATTTCCTTTGGGACTGTTTTCTTCCTTTTTTTTTTTTCTTGAGCGTTTTGTGATCCTCATTAGCTTCTCAGTTTTTGTTTTCTCGCTTCATCTTTGGATGAAAAGAGAGATAAAGGAGATAATGACCATCGCAGCATGGGTTTGATGGTGTGAAGACATGAAAATTCCTGCTCACAGTTCAAAAGAAACTGCCACTTCGTTTCACAGTTAACATTTTCAGTTTCATGTTCTGTCCATTAGCAAAATCACATTTCTTTAAACCTGCTGTATGAATGACGTATAAAAGACAAGGTCTGTTTTTTTTTTTAAATCCCAAGATAATAAGACGTTTAAGTCACGGAAAACGTCACTTAGCTTCACATCCTGACGTTCTTCTTTTTGTCAGGACACCTTGTTGTGTATTTGTGCTTCCTTAATGGGCCGTTTGCAATGAATATACAGTATACTGAGCAGATTTGTGCTCTCCAGAGGCGAACCCTTTTGATTTATATGGCCCAAAGACCTTTCCTGTAGCGCCACCCTCAGGACAAATGAATGCATGTTGTTGTTTTTCTTCACACACCTTCATATTGTGGGGTGTAATGAACATTGCAGTGTTTAGGCGACACTACCAAGAAATTAGACTCTTAGTTGTTTTTAGTAGAGCTGAAGGGATTTATTGCGTAATCAAGTAGTCACTTGATAGAAAATCAACTATTTTTATAACGGATTAATCGTTTCAGTTATTTTACAAGCAGAAATGGCAAACATCTTCTGGTTCAAACTCCTCAAATGTGAGGATTTGCTGCTTTTCTGATTTATATCACTTTTTGCGCAAATTTTAACACAATTTCCAGAAACAAAATGCAAATTAATGCGCATTTCCATCCACTACTGTGTTGTGAATATTAGGAGTCCTTTGAAATAAACCAATAGTGGCGCTAATTCTCCAGTCAGGTGCCATTAAACCATCGCTGATGATCAACAAATCTGACACTGAACTATAAATGAAAACTGGTATTGTTTTGTGTTTTTAAGAAAATTCTCAGATGCTGGACATTCATAAAAACTCTTTGCCAACCTTTTCGATGGTTTCATGAAAAAGGCCTCATGTAAAAAGCTGTTTTTCTTGACGAAATTTTGGGCATGTACTGTAAGGTTTTCACTGGGCAACAGCAATAAATTCCAGGCTGTAGGTTAATTAATGCATAACTGGGGCCTCTTGATGCTGTGTACAGCCTGGTGAAAGAGCTCTTTATTGCTTGATATTGCTTGTTTTCTCTCTCTCTCTCGCTCTCTCACTCTCACACACACACTGTAACTGTTCATTATGAACCACTTGAGAAGAGACAAACCATCTTGTTAATTATCTGCCAAGGTAACGCAGCCCACCCCCTCCTATACTGTCTGCACTGAGGGGGAAAAAAGTGAAAAGTTTGCTGTCATTTAGGATTTGAAGCTGCTGTTTTGCATTATTTGTGCTGATATGTCTTTAAATGGAATATTTTCATGCAGGGAGATGATAAACATTTCCAAGTTTCTCTCAAAATTGTAGCTAGTGTTTAGAACTACTCTGGGCTCTTTAAAGCCTTGTAATGAAAGCCTTGGGAAATAATTACTCAGGATTGAAAAGGGAAATTGATATTTCAAAGGTGTGATCCAAAACTCTATTGAACTTTGAGGAAAATGTTCTCACATGGAGGGCATGACAAAAAATATGTAAAGAAAACTGAATTTGACTAATTATTTATTTTAATTTGTTAAAGAAACTCCACCCAGATACATACTAAATATATGAAGGAAAAGCTTTTTCACACTGACTTCAATGGATTGAGAATGTGCTGCACAACTGTGATGTAGTGTTGCACTTGTAGTTTCTATAAAACTGATTTGTGTGTAAGAATTAATAATATATTAGTAAATATATAGATGTATTTTAAGAGACCTATGAGCATCATTAAGGTAAAATCTGAATGAAATAAGATAAACACAAAGAAATGTTTTATTGCGTCACCCTCTGCTCTGAAATTAAAATTCGTGTTAGTCCACCTCTCAATGCTTTCTGTCTTACTAGAAAGTGGTCATACGGTTCATACTAAACAAATATATAGTTTCATTTAAAAAAAATGTCTCAGTAGTTTCCTAAAACAGCTGGTCACTGTAGTTTTTAACAAACGTTACTCAAACAGGAGGAAACAGTGCATCTGTTGGGGACTATTTTCAGCGGCGGGTGAATCCACATGTGGTGCTGTAGTGAGGGTTTGGGTCAGCAGGACGGTGTGTGTGGGACTGAGTCAGAATAAATTACAGTGTGTGTGTTCATGGTGATGAAGGAACATGTCACCCAGTGCAGCAGAGAGGCTCACTGATGTGTTTTAATAGTTTCTGGACAACAATGGAGCTCTGCGGCTCAGAGGAGGAAGATCCATCAGGCTGTGATATGCACACAATACTTGTTAGTAGATACGTTCACTGCTGGTTTATTCACATGGGATTTGTTGACAAGAGGAAAATATAGAATATCACCTGACTTATCCTTTTAAGATTCAGGTTGAGCATCTATTTGATTTAATTTAATTTAGATTAATTACTTTATCGCCATTTCAACAGTCGATATTTGGTTTGGTGAGCTCACACAAAACAAAAACGAGACACAGCACCTTACTAGGGCTGCACCATATGGTGTAAAAAAAAAAAAAAAAAAATTGAAATTATTTTGACAGATATTACAATTGCGAAGTGATTCACAATTAGTGGGAATAATAATTTTTGCATTGTAATTTTCATTTTCACTGAAAAAACTATTAAAATCATGATGTGACATTTGTTGGGGTCTGTACCAAACAAACATGTTTTCTTACATCTGGAGATTTGTAGGCCAGGCAGCTCTGCAGCACTACAGTACTTAATTATAATGATGTTTTGTCACACATTTTACTTTTTTTTTTTTTTATCAAAAAATTGCAGCTTCTGCGATTTGGATATTGCACTTGGCCATATTGCAGTTTCGATTATATTTCGATTAATTGTTTAGCCCTTCACCTCACATACAGTGACCACCTTAAGACATAAGAATTAATAAGTAATAATAATAAATAATTAAAACAAGCATTCCCATTTGAATGCCAAAACCAGCTATGATGTATATCATTGTATACATCCCCTTACAGTGTTTTACAGACAGGAATAATAACAGCACATTAAAGGTTTTAGAGTTAAGGGCACAGACGGCCTCTGGGTGCAGGTGCAGAACCTGGCTGTCCTGGTTCTGATACTTTTCAGTCTTTACATAGATAAACTGGAAAAGGAATATTGATTGTGATGAAGAAGTGATTAAAAATCAGCTAATCTGCTATAATTCAACCGTGAGCCGTCATGAGGCTTTAGAGAAACAAGCCCACCGTTAACTGTACAGGAAGAGTGCAGATGAATTACTGTCATTACCCACAATCCCACTGTCATTTACAGTTTTAGCTGAAGTGTTCCACTCGTCTCTCCCTCACCTTTCTATATCTCGTTGGTTGGTTGCAGACATGTTTAGCTCGTCTCCTCTGTTGTGGCTTCAGCTACTACGAAATTAACAACAAACAAACCCAGAATGTTGAGAAGAATCATCTCCAGTCAAACTTGGATGGAGCGACAAAAGGTTCATCAGGCTGGAAATGTTGTTTAACATGCCTAAAAATCTAAGCTAACAGTGTTTATTCTTGTGCTTAGATTTAAAATACTAATTTCATGACTTTGCAGCAAAGTAAATTAATTCACTGTGTCTCGCCCCGGGCGCCTGAGGGAACAGACTCTCTTGTTTCTTTTCTGTCGCCTTTATCATCCAGCCGCAGGAGGTCTGAAGGCAGCGTAGACGACTTCAATAAGAACCTGCTGAGGAGGAGAGAGGCTGAGCGCAAACTGACTCACACAACAACACAGTTAGCAAGAAACCAGTGACTCAGAGTGTGTGTGTGTGTGTGTGTGTGTGTAAAGAATGATGTCTTTGTAGGTAAGCAGTGGTATTTTAGCTGTGGTTGGTCTCCATGGAATGCACAGGCTTCTGGGAAAAAATGCAGAAGGATCTGAGTAGGAGAGAGAAACTGCAGTTTGTATTATTCTGTCGGCAAATTACAGCCAGAATCGCTCGAGGACATTTTTACAGTTTTACAGATTCTGAGAGGCTTTATTTAAGAGAAGTGAATTACTACGGAGATGTGTGTCAGTAAGAAATTTATGGGGTTTTTTTAAAGGCTGATGATAATACTAGGACTGCACCTAATGATTATTTTCATTATCGATTTTTAAAAATGCCAATTTTTTTTCTGGAATAATCAATTAGTTGTTTGGTCTCTAAAATGTCTCAAAATTTTCCAGAACCCAAACTGATGTCTTTAAATTCCTTGTTTTATCCAACTAACAGTCCAAAACCCAAAGATGTTCACTTCACTATCATGGAAAACTAGAACTAGAACCAGTAAAGTTTTGTTACAACTGTTAATTTTGTCAGTTGAGTAAATAACTGATTTTAGTGCTCGCTACTTTTTCTTTATTATCTATTTAATGTCAGAAAACAGAAAGATGGGCAGCTGAAACAAGTTCCCAGAGCTCAAGGTGAAGTCTTCAAATGTCTTGTTTTGTCCGAACAAAAAAACCTACAGATATTCCGTTTACAGCGAAAAGAAGCAAATAACAATCAACTAATCAGGGGGAACACAACAAAGTGAGGGGTTCTGCAACCAAATAAATAAGAAATAAACCTCTCAAACTATGTGAATTCTATTTCCTGCATTTATATGGTTTACATTAACCTAGCTAATCACACATTATGATGAAAACGATCATCTTTTCAGAATAATGTTTAACATATGGAGAAAAAACAGTATTTACTATGTATATTACTGTATTATCAATGCACAAACCCTGCTTAAGGTGACAGTTTGCTTCACTAATAGAGACCTGCTAATTGAAAGGAGATCTTGTTTTTGCATTCTTAAAGTACACTGTCCTTTACTGTCTTATATTTATCAATGTTCAGTTCAAGCATCTTCTAGAATAAAAATATAATTGCACATTGTCACCTGTAAATCACAGTACAGACTAAATGATTTTGAGTCCCTGGGGCGTCCAGATGTCCTCGTGGTTCAGAAACCGTGTAATTGCAACGTTCTCATTCTGGCTGAGGACATTTTTGTTGCACGTCATCCCCCTTTCTCATCCTGTCTATCTCTCAAGAAAGGCTATAACTGAAAAAAGATCCCTGATTGATGATTTTCAGTCCTGAGCAGTGACTGCAGATCTTCCTCTTAGGCTGCGTACGGCCCACACGAGATCTACCAACCATGTGGCTGAAGCTTGAAAAGCAAATGACGTGGAGGGAAAAAAGAAGTCGACCAAACACTTGCTGCTGCCGGTAAATCTCATTGTTATGAGCACGCGGCAGTAAATTAAGGCAGTGTAAATGAGCTTATCAACATTTTTAGAAACTCTTAGCTTCTCTCATCTGGATTATGGCACCTGGACAGTAAGAGGACGCTGTTTAGTGAGTAAATCAAAGAGAGAGCTGAAACAAGTAGTCGAATATTTTATTAGTTGATGAACAGAAAGTTAATTTAATTTTGATGCAAAAATGTCCAAAAAAATCACTGGTTTTAGGCTCTGAAATCTAAAAATGTGCTGGTTTTGTTAATTATGTATGATAGTGAAGTGAATATATTTGAGCTTTGGACTATTGGTCAGACAAAAAAATATATGTTAATAAGTCAGCTTGAGCATTTCTCACTGTTTATTATTTTTTTTTATAAAAATTATTTATTAAGTAATAGAGAAAATAATGTGCAGATTTTTAAACTTTGGTTAAGAGCAACATATCACTGTGTGTGAGCCTTTTGTCTTTGTCTGTACACTGGAGTTTATTCCTGGTTTCCTACTCTTACACTCACAATGATAGCAGGACAGCTGGAAATATTCACTGTGACTCTATACACACACACACACACACACACACACACACACACACACACACACACACACACACTGTCAGAGTGCCTGTGGGAAGGCAGTAATATCAGCTCTTGCCACCTGCTCCTCAGACTACCTTTCATTATCTCATCTGTAATATCAGTTTAGAGGAATGTGTGTGTGTGTGTGTGAGAAACACACACTTTATCCCTGGAAAAGGCAGATATAGGGTGATCTGTGGGATTAAAATACTCATCGAGGTCACAGGGCTTTGCCACTGAAACGCGCACACACACACACACATTCGTGTATATCACCACCTGACTCTGGAGGTCAACAGCTGCCTGTGTTTCAGTGCTCTTGAGGTCACTTATACTCAGGAAATCATTCTCTTTCTCCCTTGTTTACGTTTTTTCCTCTTGTGTCTCTTCACCCCTCCCTCTCCCTAAAATAAGAGAAAGTGAATTTGATGATTTATGTGCATGAGGAAGTCAGGGACTGTCTGGGAATTTCTTACAAATGGTGCGCTGCACAGGACTAAAGTAAATATAGATGTAGATTATAAATCTGCACAGTTCTGGATAAAATGAGAATCATATTTCCTTCAGAAAATAAGATTTTTTTTTTTTGTCTTGTGTAATCTTATTGTGTCCACGGGAGCGTATCAGGTTTGATGATGCAGTGAATAAGGATTATGGTAGTTAAGTCAGTGGCAGGAGATTTTCAGGTGTTTGTATGATGATGGTCTTGATTTCTTGCTTCAGTGAAAGAAGGAAGTAAACCTCTAATAAAAACTGTTGGTTTCATCATAAGGAACAAACATAAAAACATTAAATTGCATTAACTGATTTTCTTGTCTTTTTTTTTTTTTTATCGCGAACATGTGAGCACACAGTTATTTACACATCCAGCAGACACAGAACAACATTATCATTCATTTAGAGTCGGGTTTGTGTCCAGCTGATGAATGTTAGTCCAGTATTTACTCTCTTTTAGCCCTGTGTTTGGTCTCTACCAACTCCTGAGAAAAATATCTGGCTCTTTAGCTGCTAAATGTTCCTCTTTTTTCACCATTGTTAATATAAAGGTACTGATTCGACTCCTGTCCGGTCGTTTTCCTTCTCGAGCAGGAGGAGCTGCATTCCAGACTTTCAGCCTGATCTGTTATTGTGAAGGAGAGGGACAACACTATCATTCAAAAAAAAATAAAAGGGCTCACACACACACACACAGATATTATGCATGTACATGCATGTAGGCAGTTTTAATGTTTTCTTCAGGCAGGAGCTTAATCATTTTCTCTGGAAGTGGTTTGAGAGATCATAAAAATGTGTCTCTGTGTAAAATTTGATTTGATCTATATCTACTTCCACCTACCCTGTGGCTGCTTCTTCTTTCACTACTCCTCCTTTCCAATTTTTAAAACTAACCCAACAAATATGGATGTAGACCAGTTTTACCCAAACCAGGATTTAGGAGTAAATCCTGACCTCTGTAACAATGTCAACAGTTTCTTTCTGTAGCACCTTTTACAACAAAAGCCTCACAGTGGTTTGCATGTGGAAATCTTTTAATGTGAAGCCGCAGCAGGAAGTTTTTAATTAGCATTAAACATATCTAACAAGAGTCCACAGCCATGCTAGCGATTCTGTGAGACTGTACTGAGGCACAGTGGAGATTTGAGCTAAATGCTTATATAAGCAACACACTTACAATGACAATGCTAACATGCTGTTTAGTAGGTTCAATATTTACTATGTTCACCATCTTAGTTTGCTAAAGCAATAAACGCAAAGTACAGCTGAGGCTGATGGGAATGTCTGTTTTTAAATAAGCCAATGTATGACCAAAGTGATGCAAACGGCGACCGGCATTGCCGCACCTAGAGCAATGCTGCTAGCGGGGCTAAAAATGTTTATCATGCTAGGTTTTGAAATAAGAAGGTTTAGAAGTACTTTCAGGATTGCAGGAAGTCATTGTCATGGTTTTATACAAATTTTCTCTTCTCTCTCACAGGACGTCTACCATTCCCACCGGCCTAAAGAGAAACTTCGCCTGGATAGCAACAATAATGAGAACTCGGTCCCTAAAGACTTTGACACCATCGACAGCAACAGCAACCTGGGAGCTCGATCTCAACGCCAACGAATGCCGGTCGCAAACGCCAAACGCAAGCTAGAAAAGGCCCAAGCACAAAGCATGCTGGGAAAATCTTCTAACGAGGTTCTCAAGCATCCTCCCATCCAACCCAGAGGGATGGGCCATAATCACAACCGCACCCACAGCCGTAAACCCCACCCCCAGGTGCCAACCGTCTCAGCACCAGTCCTGGGGTCCAATCAGGATCCACCATTCTACCAGGCGAAGAAGTCGGCCACTCTGCTGCCACCTGGTTTAGAGCCGAGGAAGGAGCAGCCGCAGTGTGAGATCAGCGGGAAGGAAGCCATTTCTGCTCTGTCCAGAGCCAAGAGCCGCGAGTGTCGGCAGCAGATAGTAGAGGTCTACTGCAAACATAAAGAGAGAGCGCTGATGCCTGAGAAAGTCCCTCGCTACTGCCCCATAGAAGGTGAGCAGGTATAGGTATAGACTCAAAATCTGGGATATATTTTCTGTATTATGAAATCACAATTTTTCGCAATTAATTTTTAACTTTATGTAACTCCAGAAAACAAAATTCTTCATGTCCAATTTAGTAATAGTGTACTCTGATTTGCAGACAAAAGTCCTGAAAAACACATTTAGATTAATATTAAACTTTACTTGAGTTAACTATTAGCAACTAAACTCTTCCTTGTAAGTTCGTTTTCTTGCAGCTGTTTTAGGGAGTGTTTGAAAATTGTAAGGGGTTATCGGTCAAAAGGGGGCTTGGCTTATTTTATTATTTTTTTACACTTTTTTCTAAATCTTGGGGAGTGTGTGAAGAAAATGTTCGTAACGCTGGGAAAGAGTCTTGCTTTGTTAAAAAAGTTGAATGAAATATTTTGCCCCCCTTTCCACCCCACTCATGTTCGTACAGTCCCGTACAGTAAATGTCTTTCAGCTAGAGCTGAAGCGGTTAATCGATTAGTCAACTGATTAGTTGACAAACAGTCTGTAGTTGCAGCTTCTCAATGAGGATTTGCTGCATATGTCTGTTTTTATATGATCGTTAACTTAATATCTTATGTGATCGTTAATGTCAGTCAGCTTGGACTTTAGGAAATGTTGATGTACAGTTTTCACTATTTTCTGACATTTTGCAGACTAAATGATTAATCGATTTAATTAGAAAAATAGTTCAGAGAACGTGTTATTTGGAACCCTAAAAAAGCCTAAACATTTCAATTTAGAGCTGACATTTCTCAAGCTAAGTGTTAGCATTGTGTAGCCATCAGATGCTAACTTGCATCGTAAAAGATATTCGAAACTTAGACTTTTTTTCATATTTGCTCAGCAGGCACTGTTGGCCTAACATCAGTAGATGGATCCTCCTGGAAAATAAAGTCTACAGCACGATTTTATTTCTTGTAGCATGAGCTGCTTGCTGTGATAGTATGATCCATCGCTGTTAGCCTACAGCACACTGTTAGAGCACATTGCGCACTGAATACTATCAAACGGTGGTCCAAATTATTGTGTGGAAAATATTATCTTGGAAATATTACAGGAAAGATGTCAGTCAGGTCAGACAAAGTCTAGTCACACCGAAAAAATTGTGGCGATTTCTTTTTTTTTTTTTTTTTTTTTTTTAAAGAGAGACTGCTGTTGTACAGGGACTGATGTAGCATATTTCCAATTTAAAGTAGCCTATACTTATGGGTGTAATCCAGAGTATGAGCACACAGAAATATTGTACATAGTTAATTTAAATGTATTAACCTATGATTTAAGGACTGATCTATCCCTTCATGTTAACGTAGCTAGTGATTTGAGCCAGTCAACAAATGAAAGGGTGACAGACTGAAAGATAGAAAGTGAAGGAATTGGATGAACAGGCAGCTGCTTTGAAGTGGCAGCTTGCAAAAAAGTCAGAGTTTTTTTTTTTGTTTTTTTTCCTAATTTACCCTTTGAGAAACATTTTTAACCCGGCACGTGCCAGTGCCATGAAAAGGCATCCAGTTTGTAGCCAGTTCTATTTTCAGGGACTTAAAAAGCATGAATGGACACAGCGAGGCTGCTCACCACGAGGATGATACTCATCCAGTGTAATTACACCCTAATTAAACAAGCATTTTGTAGTCTTATTTTTGGAATGGCTGACTAATGATTTACTTGTAGTTGTGCTCTCGGAACCACCCTGGGCCGTTTGAGGTTTAATTCATATGATTATAGGTTGCTTTGATGATACACTAGTCATTATATTCACAGACTGAAGCCGGGCTGTAGCAGCAGTGAAGGATGATTTAGTTTGTGTTGACATCTGAGTTTGACTGACATGTGCTCAGTCTTTTAGAGAGAACACGAGTGAAGTTGAAACTAATTTTGGTGTTTTCTGTGCTCATGTAGGCATAACTGTACATCCCTAGCCATGCACGACATCACTCCCCCAGCCTCCCTCTGTCTGCACAGTAGTGCTCGACTGAGCCGCCTGATTACAGTTCTTTCTCCTCAAACTCTAATCTCAACATGCCCCACAGCCCAGGAAGGTCACTAATTAGGCCAAGCAGGCCTCAACCTGCGCCATCTTTAGATTGAGCGTGATGATGGAGAAGCATTAGGCTGTCAGAGGGTTTGTATATACAAGAGGCAGATTTAGCTCAGCCAGCCACAGACGCAGAATATTTCCAGCAAAGACGGACATGAAAATGGAGGACCGGAGTGAAGAACAGGGTTGACAGTTACAGGGACATTGTCTTAAACCCGCCCTTTAGACCAAGTAACAAAAATCCAGCAAGTAGTTTCTTGCAGTTCCATTCCTTTTTCAGATTTGTGATCACACAATGAGTTAACGATGTGTGCCGAAAATTGCTGCATTTTTGGACTGCAGTAGGGCTGCAACGATTATTTACAATATTCAATTAATATCATGATTATTATCTCGGTTAATTGGCTTGTGTAATAAAAGTCAGTAAATAGTAAAAAATGCACTTTATAATTTCCCAGAGCCCAATGCAATTTTTTCAAAAGGCTTTTTTTTTGTCTGACTAACTGACCAAAACCAAAAATTATTAATTTTCCTAACATATAAGAGAAAGAAAAGCATTAAGTCCTCACATTTGAGAAGCTGGAACCAGAGAATGTTGTTGAAAGTGACTTATTCGATATTTAAAATGGTTGCCAGTTAATGTTCAGTTTTTCCACTAATCGTTTCAGCCCTAGATTGCAGACATGTCCTTGTTGCAGATATCAGTATTCAGGAAAGTGCAGAAACAAATGAGTTCTCAGACTGTATTCACCGCCCAGGTGCTGACGTTAACTGTATGTCCAACAGGACATGAAAGCATCATTAAAAGCATAATTAAAGTTGAATCATTTTCCAGCTGCCCTGTGAAAAATGCTGTATGTTTCATGAGCTGATGTCCTTGTCTTTTTGTCCAGGTAAGGCTAATGTGAACGTACAGTGGGATGAGGACCCCGCAGATGCTGCCCAGCTTGTGCCTGTACGGATCGCCTTCGTCCTGGTCGTCCACGGCCGAGCCTCGCGTCAGTTCCAGCGTCTCTTCAAAGCCATCTACCACACGTCGCACTACTACTACATCCATGTAGACCAGGTGAGACCCCTGACTGTCATTCTGTGTCAATAACATGCAAACTACTTTTTAAAATAAATTTAAAAAGTGACAGAAAATTGTCGAGAAACGTGAATGAGATTGACGCAGCTGTATGCGTTACTTACAGATACTGTATAACACCTCTTAAAACAACATATTTCTTTGACTAACATGACAAATGTTAAGTTAGCTCCCAGCCACCACTTCGGCTAATAGCTCCTCTGTCGACCGAAAAAGACATGACGGGGCCAAAAACTGGAGATGTGGGGGCGATTTGGATATTTGGGACCAGGCTACCCCAGAACTGCAGATTGGCCTGTTAGCTCTCAGGGGAATTGGTAGTACTAGCAGTATGCCGATTTAAAAAGTATAGTTTTTAAAAATAAAAGCACACAATAACCTTCATTTTTGTTGTCTTTCCATTTTACACCATCCTCAGAGGTCCAACTACCTCCACAGAGAGGTCCTGTCTCTGACCAGCCAGTATCCCAACGTCCGGGTGACTCCCTGGCGGATGTCCACCATCTGGGGCGGGGCCAGCCTGTTGACTATGTACCTACGCAGCATGGAGGACCTTCTCAAAATGGCCGACTGGTCCTGGGACTTCTTCATCAACCTCAGCGCTGCAGACTACCCCATCAGGTGAGAGACTGGGGTCAACTCTTAGTAATTGGATTTAGTTTACTTTTTTATTGCAGGCAGTTTGACATTGTACTTAAAGTAAGTAAAATCTGAGCACCCATTGTTACCATATTTCAAGCTAACGAGGCCCCAAAATTATTATTCGCAACCATGGCTCTTATGAGATTTTCTATTTTTGCTGAAACCAAAAGACTAAAGGCCAAAAGATAGAAATGGTCTCACTGAAACAGACTCTCCATAAACCTCCATAAAGGTTTGGTTGAAAATCCCTCCATTGTTCCCTGTTTTGTATCCCTGTAGGAAATTTACCCACCATGTCAAGTTCCTGCTGAACACACAGCACATTGATTTGTTAAAGCACTGTGGCAACTAATGACCACTAACCAGTGGCCTCGCAGCCCTGCAGGCCTTGTTTGGTTTGTTTAAGGTCTTATGGATCAGGTTACATGGCCGATAGACCCCAAGTGTCTTGACTCTGGATGGATTGGGAGTCTATAGCTTTGAAGCAGAGCCCTTTAATGGCTGTCTTGCTGCTTGGGGATATGTATTGTTAAGGAAGGAGCTTGGCTGTGATCAGTGGTCATATTGACTGATGATTCACCCACTGTACTGTAGCTGCAGCAGTGAAGAAAAGAGGTACCATAAAGAGGTTTGTTGAGAAAACAGTCATTCTTGTGTTTGGCTCATCGGTGTGTTTTAACTGGTGAAGAGAGGTTGTGATTCTTTTAAGCAGGATGAGGTCCAGATGGTTGTGTCTTTACCAGATAGCCAGCGGAGTCGAGCCAGTTGCGGAGTGTCTGTGAACTCGGCTGGAAATGGAGGACCACATGTGAACTGACTTTGACCCATATGGAGTTCCTAGATTTTGGCAGCCATATATGCATGATTTGTGCTAAGAATCAGCTCCAGTAAGCAGCGCTTGGATTAGGTTTGGGCCAATGAATTCGGTATAATTCCATTGGCCGATTTATAGCCTACTTGTGCCAATTCTAATGCATCATTCATGACTAGTCTTGATAAGGGTCTGGCAGCCAGTCCTGCTGGATTTCCACCACTGTTGAGCCAAGCTGTCTTGGCTAACTGGGTTGGTATTTTAAGGAAAATGCAGTTTTTTAGAGCCATTAGTAAATAAAAGGGAAATTTTTTTGTCCAAAGATATTCAGTTTACAGCGAATTCTTCTCATGTTAGAGAAGCTATAACCAGAGAATGCTTTGATTTTTCTTCTTAAAAAATTACCTAAACGAACAACTCATTACCAAAACACTCCTGGACAGCTTTCAAGCTTAGGTCAGGATTTAAACAAATCCCCAGTTTAACCCAATTACCTAAACCAAATTATTTGGAAGTAGAAAAAAGTTGAAACTCAACCAAACTCTCAGTTGTAAATGTCCATTATATTTTGCAGAGCTACTTCATGGTTCAACTTTGACCTTTCATACCTAATGTGCAGCATGCACTGAACGTTTTAGGTGTGCTTTGGTTTTGCTTCCAAAAATAAGTAGCTTAGATATATTACCTGGGTTAAACTGGAGTTTGTTTACATGTAACATGTAACAGGTATGATCTTCTGACAGCTCATGTTGAATTAAGTTAAAATAAAGTTTATTGCTAAAATCTTATTACAGCTTAATCTTGATTCCATTCTTAACCCCAAACTCAAACCCTGATCCTAAACTGACCTCTTTCCCCAAAGTAAACCAGTGACTGTTTATCTTAAAAGTGCTAACTTCCTCTTTAAAGACTAACAAAATGTCTGCATTGTTCTTCATGAGGGCTCCTCATGAGGATAGAAATACAAGAACACACACACTGAGCCATTCTCTTCTGTCCTCCCATCAAAGTGACTGTTTGAACACCCTTCCAGCTAAAATCCATAGCTCAGCCACAGCATTAGCACCACGCCATCAATAGCGGTGACATCATGAAGGCGCATGGAGTGTGAGTCGATGGAAATGTGTGTGTGTGTGCATGTGTGTTAGTAGCTACTGTATGTTTCTCTGTATCCATTGAAGGTCACATAAAACACTGACATGAAATATTAAACTGAATATCGGCTTGGTGCAGAGGATCGGACATCTGACAGAAAAACAAACAACCAATCTTATTGCTTTTAGTAGTAGGCATAATATTGGCTTTTGTTCCTTATTGTTTAGATAGAAGATGGACACAATTCATACTTTTTACCTAAAAGCAAACGCAGTGAGCTGCACTCAAGTCTGTAGACAGAGACAAATTTAGGAAATTTAAAGGGATAGTCCCAACATACTGAGAGATAGATGATGAAGATGAAGATTGATGCCACTCTCATGTCTATATGGTAAATATGAAGTAACAGACAGCAGCTGGTTAGCTTAGCTTAGCATAAAGACTGGAAACAGGGGGAAACAGCTAACCTGGCTCTGTTACAAAATACACCAGCACCTCTAAAGATTACTGATTAACATGTTATGTGTAGTTTGTTTAATACGTACTAAAAGTGTAAAAAAGGCATGTTGCAGTTTTACGGGGTTATGTGCCCGACTATTCCTTGGCTGGGCGCAGTTACTGTGACAACAAGACTCCAGGAAGTTCCTGCACGCGGTCAAGAAATAGTCCAGCACATAACCTCCCATTACACTTTGTTTTTGTACAGATTAAACAAATGAGATACAACACGTTAATTAGTGAGCTTTAGAGGTGTTGGTAGGTAGATTTTTTTACTTTGGACACAGCCAGGCTAGCTGTTTCCCCCTGTTTCCAGACTTTTTGCTAAGCTAAGCTATCTGCCTGCCGGCTGTAGCTTATATTTAGTATAGAGATAAGAGTGGCATCAATCTTCTCATCTAACTTTCAGCAAGAAAGCGAATAACCGTATTTCTCAAAATGTCGAACTATTCCTTTAAGTATCCTAAGTCTAAATGCAGCTGTGACGTTTTGAAAGATCATCATTTGCAAAAACAAATCGTAGATGAGAAACATATTTTGTGATATATGACCAGTTTTAGATAAAATGGTTGCAAAAGCACAGCAGCCTCAGTTAGATTTAAATGTATGTGTGTGTTACTGACGACCACAAACACACGCATGTACGCCTGCAGTTCGTCTTAACGACTGTAATCGAATATAATCAAAGCATAATCTGTCTGCTGTCCCGTCTACTCATCAGGCATCAGGCTCGAGCCGTGTGCTTACAGCTCACACTGCATGCAGGGAGTGGCTGTTTGAATGTGCTGCCTCCACTTCAGGCCACACACTGCAGCTTACATGTTTTCTCTCAGTTGGAAGACGAAGCTAAATAAACTGGTCCAGCTGTCCCAAACAGAGTTACATGGAGTCACTTTAATTCCCCTTGATGGAAGATTGTTTTGAATTGTTTAAAAGAGAGAGTCGCCTCATTAAAATATTGAATTGCATCCTGCTTAGACATGTATCCATTTAAAGGGGAAAATCCTCCCTTAAACACTGTTAAAAACACAGCTATTGGGAATGTTCATTGCGTGAGTCTATTTTATGGTTTGGTGGTGTGTTTTTCTTTCTCTTGTGGCCAAACACGGATGACGACTTCCAGAGGTTGTTTGATAACACAAAATGTTTCAGCAATTTCAATTATGAAAGGTAAATGTGAACAAAATATGAGGTTGGGTTGCTGAGCATAGACTTATTCTTAAATTTGGTCATCACCCAGAGTATTAGACAAACTGAAATTTTTACCTGATGGTGGCGCTAGGTGGACAGTTAAAGAAGTTGTCAAAATTTATCCTGATGGGGAAAATGAATGTCTGCACCAAATTTCATGCCAATCCATCCAGTAGTTGTTGAGATATTTCAGTCTGGATCAAAATGGGGGACCAACCGACCCACATTGCCATCACCAGAGCCACTGTCACTCAGCTTTACATCTGCCCTGTAGATCAGTAAAGTGACATATTAGTAGACTCAGAGTTTACAGGGTGATGCTGGTCTGGAAGTGTGTTTCTGTGGTTGTCTGAGTTGATGATTGACAACTGCTGTCTCCCTTCAGGACCAATGAACAGCTGGTGGCTTTCCTGTCCAAGTACCGCAACATGAACTTCATCAAATCTCACGGCAGAGACAACGCACGGTAAGAGAGAGAGAGAGTCTGTCTCTCACTGTGTCTCTTTATCACAGTTTCTCTTTTTCTCTTCCTTTATGTGTTTCTTTGTCTCTGATGATGATGGTGATCTTATTTTTTGTAAGGGAGGTAAAATTGTCTTGAGTTCAATGCAAATTTTTGGAAAAAAATTTAAAATAGTATTTAATGTTCCCATAAGCAAGTTATTTAAAAAATTAATTAATTGTGGTAGTTTCATTTAGATTTTCTTTTCAAGCAAAAATGCCACAAATTACAGATTTCTAGGTTATTCCAACTCACAAGACATTGAATTGAACCGTTAAGACGTCTTTTCTCAGATGCCAGAGTTTTAAGGCTCTTAAAACTACGCCTGACTTGGCATCTATATATTAGCAATATTATAGCAACATTTTATAATTTTGGTTTTGTCCTCTTTTAGTTTAATGTAATTATGATTTATTCAAGTGGTGAAACTTTAGTCTGTTTTTCAGTTTAAACACCGGCTTATTCACAAAGGCACTTATCAGTCAGTGATCAGTGGCTGAATAGTGAGCTTGTATTCACTGATAATCTTCTAGAAATACAGTATACTTGTCTCTCTACAGTCTGATAGTACATTTATCTCCAGGTGTATTTGAAGCTTCATATATATATACTTTAGTATTTGAACCCTGGATGCTGTGTGTCCTCTCAGTTTCATCCGTAAACAGGGTCTGGACCGTCTCTTCTACGAGTGCGACACCCACATGTGGCGTCTCGGGGACCGCAAGATCCCAGAGGGCATTGCGGTGGACGGAGGCTCTGATTGGTTCCTGGTCAACCGGCCCTTTGTGGACTATGTGGTCAACTCCCGAGACGAGCTGGTCAGCAGCATGAAGCGCTTCTACGCCTACACACTGCTGCCTGCTGAGGTAACACACACATGCACTCAAGTCACCCTTCAGACTCTCTATACAAATACAAAGAACGCGTCTGCTGGTGTCCCCTAGAGGAGAACATGAATATCAACAGCATATTTCCACCTTGTAGAGGCTGTGTTATCTGTCTCTGGACTGACTGACAAATCAACACTGCTGCTGGCCATCCAAAAATGTTTTTATACAGTTACAGTTTCTGTATTCACCTGCAAAAAATCCATATTTGGCATCCCTGAAACAAACTAGATATATTTTTGTTATTTCTTCCTTTTAGTCATTGTACAGTAAAACAGTTTATATTGGTTAGAGGTGATACAATTAGTGGAATAATTAATTAGTCTATTAATAGAAAATAGCTCAACAAAAATGTTGTCCCCATTTACATTTTCAAGTGTCTTTTATGAAATGAGATTTAAGACGCTTTAATTCACACCTAGCCACATATACAATATGTGTCTTTGCTGGCCAGACCATTGCATCTGTCTTGGTTTTCCCGGGCTACGTGTAAATTAGGGTCAGATCTACTCCAGTCCAGATGTGGTGGTAATGCACCTGAAACTGTTTCATAATTGACAAAAATACTAGATGAAGAATAACTTCTTTCAGTAGTTACAACATTCAACTGTTAGCAATAACGGCTAGCAGTGCAGGGAGACCGACGGCTAATTTCAGTGTAATTATAGTTTTACGTTAGCTGCCGTTATCACAGGGGATCCTGTAGAGGCTGACGTAGTTACAGTTAGGAGGAGTAAAAGTTTACATATGTGTCTTGGAGAGACAGAAGCATTTACACCTTTTCAACATTTGGCTAGAATGTGTCTTAGCAATCAGATTTCAGTCCGCCTTAAATGCGTCTTGGATGCATTTACACTACGCTTTTTTGAGATTGGATATCTATCCGATCTGCCCAAGAAGCCTGAAGTGACTCAGTGTAAACTGGGTCTAAGGTAATCGATTCATCATTTGAGTCATTTATCAAGCAAAAATAACAAACATTTACTGAATCCAGCTTCTCCAATGTGAGCATTTCTGCTCATATCATTGTAAATTGCATATCTTTGGGTTTTGGACCATTGGTCGGCCAAGATTCCACACATTTTTTTTTATTTGTAGGTTAAACGGTTATAGTTTATTTAACCAGGAAAGCCTCATTGAGATAAAAAAAAAATTTTCTAGTTTTTTGGCCAAAGCAGCAATGACGATGAGTCACAGACAAACAAAATATACCATAAATCAGAGTTAGACAGAAATTATATTATAAAGTCCTGAATGAAATCTCTTAATACAATCATATAAAAGATTTAATCCTAGAAGCAACCTAAGTGGTACTTTTAAACAACACAGTTTTTTTTAAACAACTGTTTAAAACCATAGGAATAACTAAGACCAGTTTAAAACAATAACGCCATGAGACTAACACATCAAGATCCATCAAACAAATGATTATTAGATTAATCAGTATTGAAAATGATCATTATATGCAGCTGAAATATTTGTTTAAAATTTGACGTCTGATTTTGTATTTAGATTAGATATTTTATTGAGATTAAAAGACCGATGTGAATAAACATGTCGGCCTTTCTGTACTCTCTTCCACCTCCAGTCATTTTTCCACACTGTGCTGGAGAACAGCGCCCACTGTGAGACCATGGTGGACAACAACCTGAGGCTCACCAACTGGAACCGCAAACTGGGATGTAAATGTCAGTACAAGCACATTGTGGACTGGTGTGGCTGCTCACCCAACGACTTCAAGCCCTCAGATCTGCCGCGCTTCCAGGTGAGACTTAAAGACCTAAAAACATTTTTTGGCTAATTGGCCAAGAGACTTTTGAAAATTAAAAAAATCTGAGCAATATTGTTTGTCACAGATACTAAAAGAATCGTGCGTGCTTTCATATCCTTCTGCTTTGCTTACTGCATCATTTTGTTTACCTGCTTGAAAACTTGAGCAGTTGCTTCCAGTTGTGTGAAATTCTGCCACCACACTATTGACCAAAATTAAGGGCTGTGTTTCTGTGCAGGCGCCCAGTGCAAAGTGACGCTGTGCACCAGCAGAGACATTTTTCTGAGACGCTGAGTTTTTTCTTAGCAGCACCTTGAATCTGCCTCAGTATATGAGACGTGCTTTATAAATAAAACTGCCTTGCCTTGCCTTAGACATAGACGGCTTTGTGCAACCAAGAAACTTAAATGTCCTCTGTAGCTTTGTGCAGCCAGCCCCTGCTTTCAGCGTTTGACTACCATAACTGTTAACTCTCAGATGAGACAGAAAGAAACATAGCAGTCTGCTGGTTGTTGGCAATGTCATGTATGATTATTTCTTAAAAATAATAAGAAACACGGTTTTATTACTTGACTTTTCTACCACGACTGATGATATTTAATGTGACAGACCTTGCTTTAACTTCTCAGTGGTCACAAAGCTTTCCATGGGTGATCATTTTTTGGATTTTCTTGTTTCAAACATGATAATGTTGCAGCCCTGTAATGACTGGTCAGCTCAGCTACAAAGATAACCATCATCATGTTAGTAACCGTCTGCTTTCAGTCACTCTGTTCTGCCCACCCTTCCTTCTCAGGGCCTCGGTGGCCGGGGACCAGAATAGCTTCGTATTCACAAATTAGCAGTGCTGCTTTTACTTACAACAGGCGGCCCTTGGCTCCATGTAACGACAGACCTGAAGACAGCGTCTGTGGTCAAGCTACTGATGGTTTCTATAAGAAGAGCTGATCCTGGAAACAGCTGTACAGTTGAGGCGGTTGGTATTTTTAGAGCTTTGTAGCTAGTTGCCGCTGAGGTTTCTAAGGTTGTCATTATCATAATGCCCGGGTTTGCCAGCTAGAAAGACTGCTTGAATGTAAGGCACAGGATCACACATGTACAGTATATACAGTACAATACACACTTTATTTCCATTATTTAACCTTTGAGACTCTTTGAGATTAGGGATCTCTTACAAACTGGAGACCTGATATTAAGAAACGAAGAATTTTGAGTTGTAGATCAGCAACATCCACCACACTGCACAGAGTCAGTCACATGAACCAAAGAGTGAGGGAAATCTGTTTTAAGTTGGTGCTGAAATGATTAGACAATCGAAAGAAAATGAATCAGCAACAATTTTGATAATCTATTAATCGTAATTTTCCTGATTTCCTGGTTCCAGCGTCTCAAATGTGTCTCTCATTTAAATCATTGTAAACTGAATATTTTGGGGGTTATGGACTGTTGGTCAAACAAAGCAAGTAATATGAAGAAGTCACGTTGGGCTCTGGGAAATTATGATATTCATCCTTCAGTTGCCCGTCTCTCTGTTTTTGTACATTTTATAGACTAGTGTAGATTAATAAAAAAGAATGATTAATTGTTAATGAAACGGTCATTATTTGCAGCGCCAATATTGTTTAGAACTTAGAAAATAATTAGTTGGTTAGTCGATCAAAAGAAAATTAATCAGCAAAAATTTTGATAATCGATTAATCGTTTTAAGTCTTTTTTTCTTTTTTTTAAAGCAAAAATGCAAAAGATTCACTGGTTCCAGCTTCTCAAATGTAAATATTTACTGGTTTTTCTAGTCTTCTATAATAGTAGAGTTGGATTTATTTGGGTTTTGGACTGTTGGTTGTAAAAAAAACAAGCAGTTTGACAACTTGGGCTGACAATTTATTGATCAAACAATTAATCTTCTGATTGTTTTCTCGGTTAAATTGAAAAAACCCATCCATCAAACTCTTATTTTCAAACATTTGCCTGCTTTTCTCTGTCTCATCACTGTGAATTTGGGGTTTTGGACTGTTGTTCAGACAAAACCAGTTATATAAAGATGTCACCTTGGGATCTGGGATATTGTGGCGGGCTTTTTGCACAATTTTCTGGCATTTTATAGACAAAAGATATCTGTTAATCGAAATAATAATTAAAAGATTAATCAATAATGAAAAGAGATTTTCAGTTATAGCTCTAGTGTAAAGTAAAAATAAACTAAAACAACGAGAAAGTAAAATCCAAAGCAGCATGTTCACAAGGTTAAAACCTGTTAATTCTTGACTTAATAAAGTGAAACAGCTCCAAGAGAAGCAGCTGCTTAAATCATATTTGGCTGGCCTCTTTTTAGGGAGAGTAGAGAACATACAGTAAAGGCACTTTTATATAATTTCCCTCTGATCTTGTGATGAAGGAAACCCTGTAACTAGTGGTTTCCACTGTTGTCTTTAGCTGTGTAAGGACACAGATTGTTAGGTAACAGTCCCAGAATAACCACACAGATAAAACTGTCCTGCTGAATAAAGAGCTCCGCTGCAGCCGGGGCAGTCCTCGTGGTTCTTATTACGTTGGGGTTTCCTGGCTCGCTGGTGCTGCCGGAGCCCACCAAGAGCTGGTTTGGTGAGGTCACACCCTCCTGATGACATCAGAAACCCGGCCCTTCCTTCCTCCAGACTGGGCCACATGGTGTGTGTGTGTGTGTGTGTGTGTGTGTGTGTGTGTATGATTTGACAAATCCTTTCCTTGGTTTTCCACAGGCTGCAGGATAGAAGAGTCTTTTTCATATGTAAAGTGTCTTGAGTTTTGTGATGTAGATATAGAGACAGTAGAGTTTTGTGTAATCATAACCACATCGTTAACGCACAAGAGCATTAACTCGCCACAGTGTTGCTCTGAAGAGCTGAAACAATTAATCAATTAGTTGAGCTAGCAATTTTATAATTAAGATTCTTTGGTTCCAGAAATTAAAGTTTTGGATTGTTGGTCGGACAAAACAAGCAGTTTTATTATGTGAACTTTGGGAAATTGAAATTCACAATTTGGACACTTTATAGACCAAACAATGAATCAATGAATTGAGAAAACGATCGGCAGATTAATCGATAACGAAAAAAGTTGTTAGTTGCTGCCCTAGTTTACTCACATTGCAGAATCATCAAAACTTATAAAACACATTAAGTCAGAACACAACAACATTTACTCACATCACAGTTGCAGAGCCTGACCGATACTGGATCCTTTGGGCTGATAAAGATATTGAAATTTGAGAGTTCGATAGTCAGATATCGGCCGATGTTTTTTTTTAACATGAATGCATACCATAAACAAACATTTTTTGTTTCCTTAAATTTGTGACCAACATATGTACTGAGCATGACATTTTACAGTGGCTCTCTGTTGGAGAAACTATATAATGGAGACACTGTTTCTAAATTCCCTCAAACTTCAATCTTTGACATTCCTGTGCTGACATTTTTTGCTACTTATCGGTTGAAATACTATATGCCAATACCAATATATCTGCAAAAATATGTAAGCTGCTGATATATTGGCCTGGACAATTTATCAATCAGGGTCTGGACAGTAGCATAAGCACCAAAACAAAGCCTGTTGGTCACAGTGGAAGTGAGATGCAGCTCTCCACTTTTTGTGTTTAGGCTTCAAAATAAAGGACATTTTCTAATTTAATTAATTAAAACTTACTTTAAAATGGACATAAATTCAACAGCCTTAGAAGATATTAGGTATTAGGTATTAGAATATTGTGACATGGTCTTCTTATCCAGCAGTTCTCCAGGATGTGGGATGTGTGTTTCTGGGAATTCAAGGAGAGCCCTTCACTTCTACTTTGATATGCTGGCATGGTGTCAAACTGTGTGGGCCACAGACTCTGGATAGTATGAGATGATTAAAAACTCTTCTGTTTTTCTGTTGAGTATAAATAGTTTGTGTGTATGATGAACATGTGAGAAGGTCACTTGCTGCAGTGCTTTTGGCTCAAACAGTGACCACAGGTCGTACTGAACATGTAGAAAGAACCAGCTCTGAAGAGCCTCACCAGGCTCAGTGGGAACAGTAGCAGACCGGCTCTGAATCAGCCTGTAATCAGTGTTAATGAGCATCATTTAGGTGCAGTTTTACAGCAGCGTTGTACTTGAACGTCATGTCACAGACACCACTGACGCATCAGGCTCTGAGGCCGCTTTATTTAATGTTTTCTTTGGTACAGATCAGGTTAACACTAGTGGTCATGCAGGAATGTTGGATGTAAACACAGGATAGTGAATAAGCACATCTGTGGCAGCATGTTTCATAAACTCCATAGGCAAGATTCACCTCCCACAGTGACTGTTGACTCTCAAAATGATCCATATTTATCGAAGTGCAGAAGTATGTTTCCCACTCTTAGGACTATTCTCATTTACAATGTAGACTTATGATTTCAACCTGTTAATAACTGCATAACCCACAAAGTAAAAGTTCACATCAAGAAAACAAGATTGTTTTTGATCTTTCTCTTCTTTCTATAAAACACTTTGTAACTTCTGTTTTGTAAAGTACTTTATAGATGAAGATTGCGTGCTTGCTTATGGTTTATAATTACTGTAAAGTCATTTAAGCACATACTTGTTAAAAATATTCCTGCCTGGAATTTGATCAAAATATTACATCAGAACCATTTAACATTACAGTAAAATATTGATCAATTATACATTCATTTTGAGATCAAACTCACCATAGCAAGAGACGAAAGAACGACATTTTGAAATTATGGAGATATTTGCTCCTATTAATGGCATTAAATATTGCCACTGTAATTAATGTTTAGAAGTTGTTATAATACACGTCCTCCTATTGAAATGCTCCTTTTCTTTTATTGATTACATTATGGTCATTGGCCTCAGTCAGAATTACGCAGTAGGAATTATGTAGTCCTACTACGAAACTAACTGATGGATCTTGCTTGCCTGTTGAAGCTTTTAAACTGGCATAACGATGGAGATTATTTTAGCATTTTTACTCTTTGCTTTGCTTAAACTGTAATTCAGTGGTTTCACATCTGGACGAACAGAAATGAGCACTACTACAACCGAGATGAATGCTGCCAGTGTTGCCGGAGTTCATTTCTCTCTCAGGACTCGTGAACTTTTCCTTTGGGGTTATACACTTGTTTCTCCTTGTTTTATATATTATCTTCTGTGTCTTAACAATTTTTTTTTGTTGAAGGTCAAAGTTGGTCTTACAGTAATCAGCCGTCCTTGTCTCCTTCTGTCTTTTCTGACCACAGCAAGCATCCAGACCCACCTTCTTTGCCAGGAAGTTCGAGGCCAGTGTCAGTCAGGAGATCATCAACCAGCTGGACTCCTACCTGTTCGGGACGTACACCTCAGGCACCCCGAGCCTCCAGGCCTACTGGGAAAACATCTATGAGCAGGACACGGACGGCCCCGCCAGCCTATCAGACTCCGCGCTCAGCCACTACCACGCCTTCGCACGTATGGGACTGTCCCGCGCTGCGAGCTCGCTGCAGGGCCACCCCAATGACAACAGCTGCAGGTATGAACATGGGTACCAGATGAGGATTTATTGAGAGCTGGATGTGGTGTGAGTCAGCCTTGCAATCAGTTTGTCACAGTGTCGAACAGCAGTACTGAAAAAAAAAAAAAAACAGCATAAACCCAGAAAAGCTGATTTTTGTGTGTGATGTCATGTCATCTGTATGTGTAAGGGCCATATTTTATCCAGTTCTCTGCATGGTACCAGGTGGTTCTTGAGGAGGTTCCAAAAGATCTTGAAGGAGTCTAAAAGGTCTTAGGAGTTCCTGGGTTGTTGAAGGGATTCAGGGGTTCTCAATGTGGTTCCAGGAGTTTGTAGACGGGCTGTCACTCATATCACGAGTGCAGGGGATTTCCCTGATATGTCATAAAGTGAAAAAGATTTAAACTGGTTTTAGTGTGTGCCCTACTCTGTGTATTGCAGCAGTTCCTCATTAAAAATGTGTGAAACGTTGCGACCACACCACAACCCCCACCATATTTATGGTACAAGACCCTTCTTTTTTCCCGTTTGCCACCATTCAAGATATGACGTCAGTTGCCGTCTGGATTACTAATTATCATAATAATCATATTTATGAAATCAGAGAAGATAAATCAAAGTAAAGTGTAGCGCCCCCTCACATGGGTCCATGTAGTTCTGGTGATGACAGTCACCGAAAATGTCCAATCAATGAGTTACCTGTCAGTCCTTGTGACAGGTCCTTCATGTTTACAGCTCTTGGTTTGTTTGTAATTAGTCAGTGTGAACAAAAAATGGAGCAAAACTAAAGGGCAACAATTGATGATTTTTTCCTTGGTTCAGACCAAATGAACCGAATTACAGGTGTGAGAACAAAAGTCTGTGCTAAAATAGTTTTTGGCTTTGTTAAAGGCCAGTAACGGCCTCATCAGTCCTCACCCGTCATGAGTGTATCAGGGTGTATTATAAGTCATTTAGTCGCTGAGTCAGTAAATTTGGGTTTTGTGCTTTGTGCAGGGAATGAAACTGCACAATTACTGTCTGAGGGAGCGAGGAGGACTGGCAGATGAAATGTGTTTTTCCACTAAACTCACCACCACTGGTGTTTGTGAGTCCAAATTAAATATCTAGATAACGTTAGCTTGTCCTGGGGAACAGTCAGGCTACAGTGTCTGCACAGACTGGATTTTTCCAGCTGTGTGTGTGTGTGTGGGGTGGAGACCCACAGTAGGTACAAGGAGGTACTTGTTGTTGGAGTTCGGGTGGGGATTGGTGGCTCGACTGGGCCGGAGCAGCATTATTGGGTGTGTGTGTGTGTGTGTGGAGGGGGGAGTTAAAACAGGACTAGTCTGTTCCCTTCAACCTGTGATTTCAGTAAAGTAACATCTCAGACCACGTCTACACTAATGTGGCTACATTTGAGAACACCATCTACATGTCAAACATTAGTACTTTGAGATTTTGGTCCCATCTCTTCTTCCCTTTTGCTTTGGAAACACCAAAATTGTGCATTACTGCCACCGACTAGTAAGCAGTGTGTTCGTATGAGTTAAATGTTTAACAAACAGGGACTGTTCCTGCTTTTGCTCCATTCAATCTTCTGTGACTCTATGACCGCTTACTCTATGTTTCAGTACAGCTGGTCACATGGTACAGGTGGTGGTGTTCACATGTTGTGTTGCTCTTGTCAGACTGCTGCACCAGTAAAAAAACAAGTGATTTGATCGAGTGTTAGCTCATTGCTAACCAAGGCTCTGGCTAATTACTGGCCTTGAGATTAGTGGGTTAGCCGGCTATCTTTGATCTTAACTCAGGTTTTCTGGTATCATGAAGCTGGCTCACTTTTAACCAGGGTAGACCACCATGGTAACCTAGGCTGCATGGCTAATTTGCTCCAGAGCAGGTTAACTGCAGAGGATCAGAACCTGCCAACACCCAATCAGACCACTGACCAATCAGATCACTGGAAAAATGTTATCATTATTCCCACCGGATCCCGACATGGACAAAAGAGTTTACAATAAAGTGACAAGTAACGCAGAGCAATAGATATTTTTAGAGATCAGTTGAATCACTTTTCTGTTCCAGGCTTCCCATGTGTCCACTCCGGTTTTAAAACAGAGCTTCTTACAAACGGAGAGATAGTTCACCGCACTAAATATATAATGACAAGTATAGCTGCATTTTAATTGCACAAAGATTCTTTCAATCCCAAAGGGATTCCTGACAGTGTTGATGTTCTACACTGTTACTTGATCACTGCAGCTCAGAATAACATGAGATGACTTTGTGATGATAATTGGAAAGAAAAAGTATACCCTCTGTTGTCTATTAGAAAAATAATCCACACTATTGATAAGCTTGTATGACTATATAAATGCAACATTTCGGTCAGATAGACCTCATCAGGCATCAACTACTATTCTATAATAAAGACATATAATAATTCCCACACTTATTTAAAGCCTTAGCCTTACGTTTAATATTTGGAAATTATTTCTAGTGTTTCTACAGCTTCTTATTGTAATCTAGTCATGTGATTATATTTTCTACATTTCACCTTGTTGAATATCATTTTTTGCTGTCACATTTACCAAATTTTCCTGCACGTATATTCTGGCGATGTTGCTTGTAATTGACAACTCTGGTATCAGGAAGCTGGTTATCAACTGGCTCTGTTAACTCTGCCTCTTTCACACAAATGTGCTTGTAGCTGGATAGGAAAACCCAGTTATCAGGATCACCAATGTTAGGCTCAGTGAACCCAAAGAGAGTCAGACTACATTGACCTTTCTTCGTGGTACAGGCTGCTGTTCTTTGAGATTAGAAATATTGACTCACAGAATAAGTGATGACAGAGACAATCTGCCAGCTTTGTGTGGATGAACGGACAACACAGAGAGAAAAGATGCATTTTCAAATGTGTCCTCTTTATTGCAGACACAGTCTAAGTACAGTATGTATGTGTCTCTCTCAGATACGTGGCCATGAGCCACCCAGTGTCAGTCCACCTCTACTTCCTGTCAGACCAGTTCCAGGGCTACCTGGTGCGTCATGTGGCCACTAACCGAGCCTCCACCCAGCTGGAGAGCCTGGAGACCTGGGTGACACCCAGAGACCACTTCACCCTGGCCAGCCCCCCCCACCCCACCAACAGGCTGCAGCATGTCCAGGTCAGACAAACACACGCACTAATGTATTCATATTAACTTGACCAAATACATTGATATTTGTAGTTTTAGCCAGTAGCTGATAGTCTGTGCATATTTTAGATTTAAATGTCATATGTTCAGCATGTATTTATTGTTAAGCTGCTTGTTAAACATGTAAATTAGCCATTTTTAAATCTGCATTGTTGCTGTCAGTTGAAAATCTTGTGTCTCAGAATTTTTTCCTTTTGAGATATTTGGAGAAGTCTAACAACTACATGCTCCTTTATGGTTTGAGAAAACTTTTTCCGTATCCGCAAACACATTAGATGATAAAGATGTTGTCACCAAGCTTATAAAAGGCTGCTTTCCTTAGTTACTTCATAGTATATCTCTTGGATATACAGGGTTTTCATCAGACAGTTTTGCCCAAGCATTATACAAAACAATTTAGTTTCTATATTCTCATATAATCAGTGAATGGGAAAGTATTCTTCAAATCAGTACATTATCATAAATGTCTATAAAAGCAAACCTAAAAAGGTACATAATCATGAGCATTTATAAGATTAAATTGTCTCAAAGTGAGAAAATTCTATGCTCTTGTAACTAGCAATTAATTGTCCATATATCAAACTGGTGCAAGTTATGAGTCATACAATAGCTGTGATAATGACTTTTATTTGTAAAGCTTTTCTGCACAGAAAAACAAACAAAAATAATACATTTTAAAAAAGAACATGCCAATACAATAATCAGAAATACTTTATTGATAACAGACATAAGTGACAGATCGCAGAAAGACTTACGAACAAGAAAACTGCACACAGAATATAGAAATGAAAGTTTTTAGTAGAGATTGAAATGAAGTCACTGAGGTAGTAAGGTGAATTTCACCTGGAAGGCTGTTCCAGGGTTGGGAGCCTTTAGTTGTATGTCTGAAGGCGCAGGATCTGAGGGTGAGTGCAGGTATGTATGGGCAAATATGTATACTGGAGCCAGACTGTGGAGTGCTTTAAAAGCAATGAGTAAAGCCTTAACAATTCTAAAATCAACTGGATGTCAATGTTATATCATTATAATTTTTAAGCACCTATTGCCCCTACGTTGACTGAAACTGTGCACCCCTGTATTCTGAGACCACTACAGAGATGGAATTTGAGTGTCTGTCCGAACTGGACGATCCTCACCCTTTTCCTGTTCTTCAGGTTGGGACGGACTGGGATCCTAAGGAGCGTCTCTTCAGGAACTGGGGGGGTCTCGTGGGGCCTGAGGACGAGCCGGTGGCCGTGCAGCGCTGGAGCCGAAGCCAGAACAACCTGACGGCCACTGTGGTGTGGATCGACCCCACCAACGTCATCGCCGCCACTTACGACATCCTGGTGGACGCCTCCGCTGAGGTCACCCACTACCGGCCGCCGTTCACCCTGCCACTGAGGCCCGGCATGTGGACGCTGAGGGTGCTGCACCACTGGAGCCCGCTGGGCCAGACCAGCTTCATCGTGGCTCCGCTGGAGTTCCATCGACAACAGCCCTTACAGCAAGGTGAGCGATCCAAACACTGTCACTGCGTTTACATGCACACAAGAAAACGGATTCAGTCAGGAAAATACAGAGCACAAAGAACTGGAGTGGAGCATTTAACATTTCACATGTGAAAGTGATGGGCGATATGGAAAAAAAATAATTTTAATGGATATGTATCGGCTAAAATCCAGCTGATCCTTCTATACTGTACTCGACTGTGTTGTGTCCTCTCTGCCTGCTAGTGTTGCTCTTCTTAATGACAGCCAGGCACTACAGTGCGAGCATTTCGCTGTATATGCGAGTGAAAATCAGAGCGTGTGAATGTGAAGATTTATTTGGTTGCACCGATGATTGACTCTGTTCTGACACCATCCAATCTCTCCTCTCTTATTAGTCTACAAAACATTCAGGCAGCAGGTCATATCAGCTGTCACTAATTAATGTTAATTCTAATCAACATTTATAAGTATTGGATCGGACTTGGCAGATATTCGATATTTAAGGACTCACATCAGGATCTGGCCTTGATTGGGACATCCTTAATATTAGTGTATGTCGCTATATAGCAAAATTTAGAGAGCTTTTTGACGTAAAAAAAATTCTTATCACGGGGCCACGGACTTGGATTTTCTGGAGTGACATTTGTAAACTACTGCTTCCATATTACTAATTTGGCACAAAATCTGAGTATCAGCCTTCAGAAACTCATGGAAACACCTGTTGAAATGATATTCAAGAGCTTTAGAGGGGTCACTGTAGTTCATATGTCAATAGCAGATCTTAAATTAAATTACACACCCACACATGCATGCAGAGCCCTCCTGTCACAGCTGTCAACACCATGCATACGTATATTTATAGTGTCAGTATCCAGTCACTCACTCACGCACACACAGGGTCACCTCTATCCGAATTAGCCTTTCCTGGGTTAGTGTTTGATTTGTTTGACCTCCCCAGACGTGTGTAGGGGATAACTGCAGTAAAGCCTGGTGCATGAATAGACAGTGAGGTTTTATTAGCTGGTGTCATAAAGTGAAGGTGGCATGTGATGTGATTTGATCAGAGTGTGTGTGTGTGTGTGTGTGTGTGTGTGTTTGTGACATTGTCTTTTCACATGGCTCTGTAACTGGTACCTGTATGTTGAAATACAACATGTTCAACTCTAAAATCACTTTTTTGAAAAACCCAGGTTGTTTAACAGAACTTACCACTGATTTGTCCAGAATCCTCAAAGACTCTTCAAAACACTCTGGATAAAAAAATATACATATTGGCAAATTATTTTTTATCTCTGGTTCACATTTTACCAATTCACCAATCCAGCTACCATTTTTTGACCAAATTTAGGTGTAACTTGGAAAACTGGTTAAAAATCGTTTTCATTTAGCAGCAGATGGATTTTTTTTTTTTCATCCAAATGGACAAACGAGTATTTGAGGATTCAGAACAGTAAGTTTTGTTAAATAACCTTCTGGGTTTTTTTTTTTTTTTTTTTAAAGATTTCCAGGGATTTACTTTTTGGCAAATCAGTAGCCCAATTTCTGATGTTGGCACTCCGTACTTTACTCCACGACGCGCTCACTTAGACCTTTCAGTGCAAACCTTAAGGGAGAAATCCAAAGTTGTTGTTTTTTTTTACCTGTTATCCGGCAGCAGTTTGCATCTTCTAAAAAGGTATTTTTGTGATCTCTGTCTGCCTGGGATGAGAACATCTTTAACATTTCAATCCAGTAGTTCCACAGACTGGACTACCAACATGGCCCTGCTGTTCGTCTGTGGAAATACTTGATTTAAACTTTGGTTTCATTCCGGCCAGACAGTAAACACTTGTGAGATCACGAAAATACTGATGATGCAAACTTTTGTATTTCCCCTTAAGGTTTGCGCTGAGAAGTCTGTGACGTACGGAGTGCCGAGGCTAGAAAATTGTTTTTGTTTAGGCCAAGGTTATCCAAAGGTGGTACTGCTTTTTGGTGAATGGCTAAAAAGTTTCTGTCAAGTATGGAGGAGGAAAAAAAGGCTTTCCAAATCCACCTTCTCAGGCTTTTAAATTTGCTCTTAAAAATTCTCCTTTCCTCTTCTTCCTCCCCCTTCTCCTGGGATCCAGAGGACGCCCTGCGGTTGCACGGCGGCCCAGCCAGAAACTCCTACATGGAGCAGAGCTTCCACGGCCTGAACCCGGTGCTGCGGCTGCCGGTGAGCCTGGGCGCCGTGGAGGAGGCAGAGGCCAATGGTGGCCTGACTGGGGCGCCGCTGCGTCGCTGGCTGGACCGGCTGCTGGAGGGCCACTGGTCAGCCGCAGACGTCTGCTCGATGGGACCCAGTGCCTGTCCCGTCATGCAGCGCTGTCGTCTCACCGTTTGGAGCTCCGCCAGCCCCGACCCCAAGTCTGAACTGAACCCGCCCAGAGAGGACGGGCGGATCAGGTAGCAGACGGACAGACTGAGGGAGGATAAGTGGACGAAGGAGAGGAACAAATGAAGGAAGGCATGGGGCTGATGTCCTGTTTGTCTGGTATTTATTTATTTTAATTTGTGCAGCGTCAGTGAAAGGAAATGGTTGAATCAAGCAGCGATGGGAAGAAGAGAAACAGACTCAAACTGAGGAAAAATATTCTCCTTCAGTCCTCATTCAGTCTGCTGCTCTCACTGTTATTTGGGACTACAAAGCTCTGTGTGCATGAGTGTGTGTGTGTGAATGTGTGTGTTGAAACAGTGTGTCAGAAGAACTCTATACCTCTTGTGAGTGTTTCCCTGGATTAAGGTATGCAAGTATGTTTTACATGTTCAGATGCTGAAAACGGACGTGGTTGCTTATTCATAGGCCCATTATTGCGAAAACCTTTGATCAAGGCTTAGTTAGGTCTCAATTTCTTGAGATAAATTGTGTTTTTATAGTAATCATGTTCTATTTCAGACTGTTATCCCGATATTAAATTTAACTAAAAGTTCCCAGTCTTCCTGAAATCTTTAAAGCAACTTTCTAGTCATAGGACTTATAGAAAATGAACACTGATAAAAATATCCTGGAACATATTTAGGTAAAAGTTTTTCAAAAACAACGCTTCATTGGCTGATGGGAACGACAAAACATGAATACAGAAGCCGATAATTAAATTTCTCATCAGCACAATACAATGTTTGATTTCGTAATTAAATCTTGGGATAACAGGCCTGAAACACTAAATAGGAGCACTATTTGTTTTCTTGGGATAATAAGATTCTTTAGCTGTGACCCAGAGATAATGAGCCCAAAAAAAGTCATTAGCAACCACTGACGTTCTATTACAGAGCCCGGTAGGTGTCGGGGGGGGGGGTCCTGATAAATGATTCCCTCAAATTACCAATTTGTGCACAAAATATTTATTTACTTTAATTAGGTTATTTGTATCCTCAAATTAAGTGCCTAAAAATTCACTTTGCATTCAGTCTGAATGCATTTCTGGTGTTCTTTCAGTCTCTTGTTGGATGTTTATCGTGCAAAGCAGACTGACAAAATACCAGTGGTGGAATACGTACTCAGATCCTTTACTTAAGTAAAAGTCCTGCATTCAAAATGGTACATTAAATTAAAAAGTACCCATTTTGTAGAAAGCCATGATATTAAAATGGGTTATTATTGATGGAAACAGCATGTTAATGTATAGTTGGTCGAGGTGGAGCAAAGTTTTGTTTAATCTATAAAAATGCTTCTTTTTTTTAATGTAATTATGTAAAATATGAATCTGCAAAGTAACCAGTAACTATAGCTGTCAGATGTAGTGAAGTAAAAAGTACAATATTTGTCCAAGTACAGTACTTGAGTAAAGCTACTCAGTTACTTTCTACCAGTCAAACTACCAATTAAGAAGTTGTTGAAATTCTTCTCCCCTGACACTGACCGGCTCTGTTTCCTTGTTTTCTCTCTGTGCCATGTCTGAATCCTTCAGACCGCCTGAGCCTTGAAGTGTGAGACGTCCGCTATGCTGGAACTCAGAAGAGATTCACCTCCTCTTTGTTTTTTATCTGCTCTTTTCTGTAGAAAATGATGTGACTGTATCAAAGCGTACAACTGCTGCGTGAGTAATTTATTCAGTTTATTTTTTTTTTTAAGTCAGTGACTAATCTTTGTTATGCCGATTTGGTGCAGTGGGTGAGATTTGTCTTTAGGACAAAAACCTCTGCTTTTTGTTTCTAAAGGCCTTCAAGTGTTTGAGGACTGATGGTAAATGTTTGTCTGTTTTGGGTGGATCTCAGCACGGTTAAATGGCCTCCTCTCCTCACTGCCTTTTGACTTATCTGCTCTCATTTCAAACTACTTTACATTTCCGAGTTTATTACAACAACAAAGCTAAAGTACAGCTACATATTTTAAACTAAGAAGGATGTTTGTGGCAATGTCAGTAACTGTTACAATATGTTGCATTAATTGGTCTCAATTGTTTAAAGTAAGTTTAATCTGTAAAATGTTAAATATAATAGCAAATGCCCATCAGCAGTTTACAAAGCACAAGTGAGGCCTTAGAAATGCATGTGTATTGGATATTTCTGAGCACTGAGACGCAAAAGGTATTTCATTTATAATATGAAACAAAAAGCAGCTAATAGATATCTAAGAAGCTTTAAACAGCAAACAAATTGATTAGACAAAATGTTAACAATGTTGACATCACTGCAACAGTGATAAATATTTCAATATTTCAGATATGTTTTTGTATTAATCTCATCTTACATATTTCTGCATTTTAACCAGATTTCCTTCCATACTAAACATTACTTACATATGCATAAAATATTTAATTTGACTTTCCTGCAAGTTGAGTTTGGATGTAGCAGGTGAGAAGGGGAGAGGAGGAGGCCACCCAAGACATTTAGATGCACCTTTAGATTTCCATGCTGCTCATTGATGGACTTTGTGCCAAAACAGCTGGCTCACAAAATATTCATACCAAGTCTGGGTTGCACCAGTACGGATAAAAGTTACCCAGTGTGTTTTTTATGAGCAGTAATGCAAATAGAAAAGAGGCCGATGTAAACAGGTTTCTCAACATTTTTAAAAAGGCTTTGCTAAAGTTTTTATGGAGGTAGGACATTGATTCAAAGTTTTAGTGAGAAACACTGAACATAAACAACACTGTTAATTCACAATGACAACTCCACAGGGTACCTTCACGTCTAAAAATCAGTGCATCCGTTAAACCTGTTGACTAACATTTTATTGTGGAAAAAAAAAATCTAAAATCAAATCTAGGTTATGATTGGGTTTTGAATGTTAGCTAAACAGGCTAATACTACTATGGCTGTCCCTTTCAAAGCAATAGCTGACATTTTGAGAAATATGTTAATTCACTTTAGTGAGTTAGATGTTGAGATTGATACCACTCATGTCTGTCCGGTAACAAACTGCAGCCAGCAAGAAAGCGAATGAGCGTACTTCTCAAAATGTCGAACTATTACTTTTTAAGTTACTACAGGCTAGCCTAACTCCACCCTACACAGATGTTGCTCATATCTCCATGATGTTATACAGTGTCAAACAGAACAATCATTGCGATCAAAATGGTGCAAGGCAATCTCAAATTAGCAGATCTTAATGCTTGATGGTGCGATCCATCTTCAGTTAGTTATATTGCTCATTATTATAAAAACTAATAATTTTGAAATAAATTATTCCTGTGTGTAGTTGCCAAATGACATTTTTGGGACCAAAACTGGAGACCAGTGGGGTTTTCTAACCATGAGGGTGACGCTCAGAATTAACTGTTGTGTGACAGACAGCACTTAAAGTAAGGACATTTGATATTTATTCTAGAAACGATTGTGACTGTTTGAAATAACGAACGCATGGTGCAGCTGTTATACCACAGCCATTCTCTGTTAAACTGTACAAACAATACAGCAGTGCAGAGAGCATGAACATAGGTAATTTACTGCCACTAGATTAAGGATTAAACAGAATGCGAGAGGTACAGCCAGGGTATGTTTTAACCGTTTGATCTGCATCAGCATTAGACTGATCACCAGAAACGAAAAAAATACTTGTTTTTTGGAGAGAATGACCTTCGTTATACCTATACCTGTCAAAGTCCCAGCACAGGGCGTCATCAGGCAGGCAGCACACATGCTCAAACAGATCCACACTAGTGGACACCCTGAAGTTATTATGTAAGATACAACTGTCCTAATTAAATCTATATTTATTCAGGTATCCCGATACCAAAAAAGCTGTAAAATATGGCAAGATTTTGATGTGTAAGACGATGTTCTCCACACAGACGGGAAAATCTAATCAAACCACATTAAGAAAAACAACAAAATCAGACTGTGGCTGGGGATTAAATACCTTTTACTGTGGACAGCAGGAGAAACGAGTATACAAGTCGTTTTGTGATTGAACCCCAAATAAGGAGAGTTTGACTCATTTTCTTGTTTCTGGTGCTTTCATTGCTGAAATCAAACTGTTAAACTGAACCCTGACCAGGTACAAAACATGTTTTTAGTTACGATAGATTCCAGTCAGAATAACTCTTAAATAAACTTTAAACATTATTTATTATTACAACTATGGGTGCCCACAACTTTCATAATTTGATCCATAAATAAGGTTATTCTTTCAATATTTTTAGGTTAAAAAGAATGTCCTGAACAATCAAAAGTTACATAAAATGACAAATTCAGCTTTTATTTTCGGTTGCCGCATGATGTTGATTTGAAAATTAAGAGCCATTTTATGCCAGATATGTATTTTTCATACGACGAATGAGTCGATGTAAATCAGTATTTTGTAAAATACTCCTAGATGATGTACAGTTTTTAAGTTAATGACATAGAAAGGTCCAGCTCTTTGGACGCAGTGCTGTGATAGTGCCACAGAAGTCGTGACTGTTTTTAAGAGATTTTGATTTGTGAAATGTTCAGATGTTGATCAAGTCTTCAGATTCTGGAGGAAAATCCCAGCTGAGAGGTTTATTCTTTTCATACGCTTTATTTTTGCCTCACACTTTATTGCTGTTTGTTTCTTTTACATCCAATACCAACCTATTTTTGTTTTTGTTATTTTCTTGCTTTTCTTTATTGTCCTGTCTCTCTGGGAGTAGTGCTGTGCCTTAGCTGTACTCCTGTTTTAGGAAACCCTCTCTGAAAGCATCAGAAACGGTCTCAAATGTCCAAAAACCAAAATAAAAATTGTTGTGAATGCCTTATAAATGACTTTAGTGGTTTTGAAGTACAATTTTTGAAAATAAAACAGAACCTCCCTTTATTTTGTGCCTGTGCATTTTATTTCACACTTATTAGATAATTAGGTATACATTTTGAGTTCCTGAAGAAACTAGGCTTCCTGCATTGGTGGAATGCTACTACAGTAAATACATTTAAGTTATTTTGAGCTACATATTATTTGACAACTAGATTTACTAGTTATTTGCAGATTCAGATTTCACCTACAAAGCATATGATGGGCCTAAGAAATGATGCAATTACAATAGAATAAACTATTAAACACTTTATATAGTTAAGTAATTCCACTTTAGCCAACTACAACAGAAAATGTCTTCTTATACATTAAGGCATCAGTAATAATAATCCAATAATGTGTACATTCACAGGGCCTTTTTCTGCCTAACAAGTAATTTTCCTTTTGATACTTTACATAGATTTTTTTAATCAATGCTTAAGACTTTTTGAGAATGCAGGACTTTTATTTATATAATGGAGCATTTTTACTTCATTGTATTCCTACTTTTTCTACAACTTGCTTCCTGCAAGCACCTAGTGTGTGTGAGGTAGACTGACATTTAGATCATAAGTTGTATAATAACATAGCTGCAGTGTGTGTGTGAAATCATTAAATCATCATTTTAAAAAGGGGACAATTTGAAGTCTTATTTTGGTTGCTGCCATTATTGAGCCAGAAATTCCAAATTCAAGCAAAAGAGAGCAGAAACTGGGTGGAGTTTAGGAGAGACACTTTTTTTTTTTTTAATATATAAGAGCGCTTCAATACTATCACGGTTTTCTTTGAGCAGCATGTAGTGGCCATTAGAGAAACTGCAGCTTAAATTCAGGCCTCTTGGTTAACGATAAGTCAGGTGATAGTCCATCATTTTCTCATCAAAAATTTAAAAAAGACCCAAACCAACAGCGAATGTATCTGCTAACAATTTGTGTGTGTATCACAGCCTGATGGATCTTCTTCCTCTGAGCCATAGAGCTCCATTGTTGTCCAGAAACTATTAAAACACATCAGTGAGCTGCACTGTTGCACTGGGTGACATGTTCCTTCATCACCACGAACACACACACTGTAGTTTATTCTGACTCAGCCCCACACACACACGTCCTGCTGCCCCAAACACTCACTACAGCACCACATGTGGATTCATCCGCCGCTGAAAATAGTCCCCAACCTATGCACTATTTCCATGTTGTTTTAAAAGATTTACATCTTCAGTAAGAACCAATGGGCTTGGAGCAGAGAGCCACAGACAGGAAGTCAGACAATATTGAGACTAACACATTGTTGGTTTGGGTCTTTTCATGAGATTTGTTGACAGTAACAAAAATATAGAATATCACCAGCCTTTAAATATCCCTTAAGTATACATGATTTTTTCAGTTTCTCGACTCAGATCAAACCTGCCTTGTTTGAACTGAAAATATCTTAAAATCTTCCTTATTGAATTTATACAAAACGCTTCATATCGACAGTGAAGAGCACCCACAGCCGGCGGCGATGGAATCGTCAATACAGCTGATCGATGACACACAGCTGAAAGGACAGAGCTAATTATTATTTGTGTGGCAGCAGAGTTAGCTGCTGTCAGTCAGCATGTGACACTGACCATACCTTAAAACATACATACAGAAGCCCATAGAGGACTTGGGTGTAATTACTTTAAGTCTGTAATAACTTTCTTGCATTTGTGCTAATCTCGGCTAAACACGTCCTGCACCTGTCTCTGTAGTGAACGCACAGAAAGGAAACTGAAGTCCATGTTTTTCGCTAAATTTGGGTAAGACGGGTTTTACAAGAGAAATGTAGTGTAAATTTGTCACATTAGTAGGAATAATTAATAAACAATGATCTCATTAGAATCACTTTAGGTGAGGATTAAGGTTTCCGACAGATATCCAGGGTAGTACTGCGGATTGTACCCGGGTCGTAGGATTTAAGCACCATACACCAAAATAGATCTCTAAAATGTTGGGCAAGGGAGGGAATGAAGGAACGCAGGAACTAACTGTTTGTTTGGCTGGTAGGTACATGACTACAGGACATTATGTGCAATATCACGACATACTCATGAACATCTCAAATTAACCATATACACCTGTACTTCAGATATGATATTGTACATACAAAGCTTTATGCAACTCACCCAGAATGATCCTTAACGTTAACTCAGACAGCTGCAGCCGATTCAGAACGCTGCTGCTCGCTAAGACCAAGAAAGTGGATCACATCACTCCAGTTCTGAGGTCTTTACACTGGTTTCCTGTCGGTCAAAAGAAGTGATTTTAAAATACTGCTGTTGGTTTATAAAGCACTGAATGGTTTAGGGCCAAAGTACATTTCTGATCTTCTGCTACGTTATGAACCAACCAAGACCTCACAGGTGGTCTGGGATCAGGTCTGCTTCCTGCCCCCAGAGTCTAAACTAAACCTGGAGAAGCAGCGATCAGTTTTTATGCTCCACATATCTGGAACAAACTGCTGCAACTCTCAGTTCTTTTAAATTAAGGCTGAAGACTTTTCTGTTTGCTGCTGCCTTTTATTAAATCAAATAATGATTCATTTCTTACACTGCACTGTAACTTTTACTCTCCTGTTTTATCTTGTTTTGATTTTCTATTTAACTCCTTTTAAGTGTATTTAAAATGTCTTTTTATATTGCCCTATGTTGCTTTTATGTTTTCTGTAAAGCACTTTGAATTGCCTTGTTGTCGAAATGTGCTATAGAAGTAATCTTGCCTTTCGGCATTGTGTATATTTCGGATTTGCACCTTATTGATCTTATATATTTCCACTCTTTCCCACTTTGTACTGCAACTGCTGCACAACAATTTCCCTCAGGATGAATAAAAAATCTTATCTTAAAAAGTTTCCTCAATGGCAGTTGCAGCCCTGATTATATTATTAGTAATTCTACTGAACTATGTCTGATTTATGTTCATGGCGGGGGGGAGGTGGGGGGTCTAAACCTGAAATTTCACACAAATCCCTGTTTACAGCTCAGAGCATAAACAAGTGTTCCAGAGAAAAAGAACCTTCCATGTGTCATTGACCTGTGTTTATATTTGTTTGACTGTTTGTGTTTACAGAAGACGGAGATGCTTCTCATGGGAAAACGCTCTCATGGACTCTGTCCAGTTCTTCAATACCTCAGTAGTGTCACTGTTATCTTTATTAGTGCATTAAAAAGAGGGCTGACAACATCTTTGGAGATTAAAGCAGCATTTGTCTCTTCATGAATATATAATGAACACTACATTTATTTATTTATTGTGGCTTGTTATTTTATGAATATTTTATTTCTTCCCTTTTCCCTTTAGTGTCTAAATTTATATTCGATTAGTTAATGAATATGGCTGAATGAATGCTAAAACATCTGGGGGAGTGGGGAGTTTTAAAATTAAGTATTAAAATGTTCTCATGGATATAACAGGACTAATATTTACACTGTATTCCCACTAGGAAGATACAGAAACAGATCATTAGTATCTTATAGTTATGACAGTAAGTCAAAAACTTAATCTGCCAATATTATTACTTAGCAATATTATATATTTTATAATCCTAACAAAATATTTTATGGGAGTCAGAGTTCTGACTTACTATGTCATATGAAAGAGATACTAAGCTGTACTAGGTCATAATTAGGTGATACCAAACTGAAATTATTTTAATCATTCCTAATTATTCATATTCATTTCCAGGCTGCTGTAACTGTTTGCATTAGCTTAACTTCACTGTAAAAAACACTAATTTCTATAAAAACATATTGGATTATTATCGTAAAAGTGCTGACTGTGTGAACATGAGGAATATGGTTTGAAAATGTATATTAACATCTAGAAATGTTTAAAACCCTCTATATACTTCTGAACACAGCACTGGGCAAGAGAAAGGTGTTCCTGACTCACCTTCCCTGAAAACATGAGATTCAGTGAGTACACACACACACACACACACACACACACACACACACAGTATAATACTCATTTCTCTTAATCTAACTTTTATATATTTTTGCTGTGTTTGCTTTTATTTACAGAAATCATTTAACTTGGTGAGGTTTACTGTTCAAAATGTACTGTTAGTGTAATTACTACGGTGATCTTTGATATTGTTCAAATGTAAAATATCCTGTTTTAATAGGCCAGTAATCCAGTATATAGATCTACTTCTACTGTGAAAAACAGGTGAACCTAGTTTGTCTCTAGGAATAAAGTATACCATAAATTAAGGCTCCTATGAAAAAAAAAATCGTAGTGTACACATCATTATACATCACTGTATCAAACTGATGCAAGTTATTTTAATATGAGGTCTTTTAAAGATGCTGTTCTCAAAGTATAATTGATTATTTATATTCAGGGGTTAACTCAAACTGCTGTTTTTAAACCATCAGTGGTCAGAGTCAGAGCACTGCTGCCCCCTTGTGCTCATTATTATACAAGTCTTAGTAAAGCTGTATCTGTATTAAACCTGGAGTTTATTGCCTGGTAGTTAAATATATTTTGGTAACTAATCGAATCGTAAACAATATATAGACATATATTTAATACAATTTTGTTCATAAAGCAAATAATAACGATTCAAGGCTCAATTCATTAGACAATTCCTCTATATTTGAGACAAACACTGCATGTAACAGCACTCAAGAACACTCTCCGTGAATCGTAAAATTCAGACACTTCTGATATTAAAATATTATATACTATTGCTACCGACTCACCTGTTGCTGATGTCCACAAACGTCCAACAATGGAGGCGCAGGATGCTGCACTACACGTCGTCCATCCGCTCAGTTTGTCCTCACAGAAATACCAGCTGAAAATAAATCTTTTTCATTCGTCACTTGCAACATATTGTTTTGAATTTCTGTGGTGAAAAATCAAACCGAACTGAGGTTTCGCTGTAATACACCTTCCTCACAGCAGACATTTTGACGTGCAGGATTAGACTCAGGTGTGAGAAACACTATCAATATGGCTCCGTTCCGTTTAGCTATACCAGTCAACCAGCATGCAGAGTATCACAGTCCCGGAACTGAAACAACTGAATGGATTGCAGCCTTTATTAGTTACACCTGTGAGACAAGTCCAAAATGTCTGCTGACAGAAGTCTGCAGTCCTTCCACTGTTTGACTCTACAGAGGTCAGCAAGTGACCCTCCACTCTAACTACCTATTTAGACTAATGACAGTAATGTCAATTTAAAATCAAAGGAGAGAACAGAATTAGATATTATACTGTTCAACCCAGTGTTTAAAGAATAAAGATGATTAAAACAAATAAATAAATAAAAACAACATGAAAGCAATTGAATTACAGCTGAGATTACCATTAGACTGTCATCCATATATACAGGTTATATACACTTACCAAATCTGCCAATCACAAGGCAGCAACTCTGTGCATTTAGGCATGTAGACATGGTCAAGACAAAGATGGAGACTTTAGACTTTTGTAGATTGTAGACACTCAGGAAAGAACGAATCAGGAAACAAGTTGAGTTTTTTTCCATATATATTTTAAGAAAATACCGACAAATGCTACTAACAGCTATATACATTGAGGTTTCATAACAGCAGGGTTTTGCCAGTTGAGGAAAAAAGAAAAAGAGAGAGAACTTGGCAGATGATATAAACTGGTTGGTTGATTGACGGACAGATGTGGCGTCACTGGCTCCACCTTTCACTTCTTGGACAACTTGGCTTGTTTATTTTTGGGGGGCGCCCACTTCAAACACATAGTGTCCACTGTGAAAGAGACAAGACACGCCATGAGTGAAAGAAGACTCCATGATGATGATGATTTTTGGGAGGACTCCATCATGGTTGTTGCTAGGAGACGAGCTTCATGAGATGACACACAAAGACACAAAGCAAAGAAGAAACGCCACCATAGTGTTGTACTTCAGTACGACAACAGTCAGTGCTGCAGGAACATTTTGACGAGTTTGAGATTGAAACAAATTACATAAAATAAAATCCAAAATTAACACTAATACAATCAATTCACATCATTTAAAATGACCTATACACAGTTTGTTTGTATCTGGTTTCACTTGATAACAAACCGCTACAAATACCACAATAACACAGGTGTGTGTGGTGTCCATCATCTAGTACAAAAAAAAAGGCTAAGATTTCAACTAACGAATATTTTCATTCGATTAATAAACTTTTTTTTTTAAATAATCAATTAAATTGTTGGGTCTATACATAAAACGTCAGAAAATGTGAAAAATGGCCATCAGTTTTCAGAAGCCTAAGGTTGTGGTGAAAGTTACAACCAGGTTAGAAATGAGGGAAGAAAAGAGTGTAATCAATGTAAGTTTGTGCGAAATATAAAATGTCTGGACTTACCTGTGATTGGTGGTTTCTTGTACTGGGCGCTCTTCAGGTGCTCCTCCACCAGTTTGGGCGTCACACAGATAACATGCTGACCTTTCCAGTACTTCACCATATTGAGCGACTGCAGCGTGCTGATGATGTCACTCTGCGTGATGCTGGTCATCTGGCTGCGGAAAAAGAGAGGGAGGAGGGTCTGATATAAGCGTCAAAATCAGAGCTGTCGATGACAACAGTCTGAACTACCCGCATGATCGTGGTCAAAAAGTTAAGATGGCTTGGTGTCTGATGGTGTAACTTGTTATATCGGACAGTGTGTTTGTGTCTACCTGAGGTCTTTGATGGACAGCGTTCCCCTGAAGTCCCTCAAGATCTCTAGCAGGACCCAGGACCAGTAACTTCTGTAGCTCAGCTTCCCCAGATCAGACAGAGGCTTCTCTGGAGAACCGACTGCACTCTCAAGCTTAGAGAGCTCATAACCTACAGCAGCAAAAATAGAAATGTTAATACAAAAGTGATGATTCATTAGTGTGTCCCACTACTATCTGCAGTGGTGTTTCGCTTAAAATGCATTTATGCAAAAATTGTGCGTTAAGTGAGCTGATGTTCTTGAATTTGACATGGGCTTTGTCTGCAAGAGGCTGGCTCTATGAAGTGGGTATTTGCAAAAACTGATCTGCATTCCAACTGGAGTACAGTTTCGAGTGAAAAGCCAAAATGAAACCAACATGAGACCATGCTGAGTGCACAAATATATGCATATTCCTGCTTAAATTACTCAGTTGGTTGATTAGTAAATTGACAGAAAAATCAGACACTGATGTTGATTTGCAAGTAAAAATGACAAACTGATTTGACAAACATTTGAGGATTTAATTTTCAAAGATGCTAAGGTTACTTTGTTTTCTGTGTTTCATGTCACTATCAAATGAGGACTGTTTTTGTTTTACTTTTTGGCTGCTGTCATTAACAGGCTTTGGTTAATGATCATGATTATCATTCTGTGCAGTTCATATCCTAACTTATTACTAATAGACTCAATCAACAGAAAAACATATTAATATATTTAAGCATTACTGAAAAGTAATCATTAGCTGCACACAAATTATAGCTACTGTCATGGTCTCTCACTTACTAAAAGCTATGAGGAACTTTCCGTAGCCTCTGCGTTGGTAAGGCGGCAGTGTGAGAATACACGCCACATTATTCCCATCTGGAGACTCTTTCTCCTGAAAAACAAAACCAAAAAGCAAAAGTTAAAACAAACAGTTGTTAATGATTCCAGTTTTGAGTTCTCTCCACCTATGGTGGGGGCAATATGCCAAGAAACACTAAATGTAAACATAACTAGGAGAATAGGGCACCTTTAAGAGAGATCTAACATCAGTGAGTCCAAGACTGATTTAAGGCATATATTTTTCAATTGACTTGCCTAAAAAAAAACAACAACACAGAAACAAGCCTTACTTTGGAGAAGTAGCCGACGATGTGCGCTCCCTGTTTGTTGACTTCAGTGAGGATATAGAAGATAAAGGGCTCCACGTCAAAATAAAGCGTCTTGTGGTCGAGAAATAGTTTTGCTAGTAGACAAAGATTCTGACAGTAAATCTGCAAACAGAGACCAACAACGAATCACAACGATGAACATCGTCATCACAAAAATTCTCTTACAGAATCAACTGATGTGCTTTTCTTTAAGTGAAATGGCAGCCCTGTTTTATTTCCACTAGAGAGTGAGAGACAGATACCAGAAGCAGATGAATCCATATTATTTAGCATTAAACAGCTTACATCTTCAGTTGTGACATAGACTTTCCAGGTGCACTCACCTTGTGGTCCCGCCCATCCACTTCATACACTGATATGTTGCTCCTTCTGTAGATTTCTTTGCCTGGAGGCTGCTTCCACTGACAGTGGGACTGAGGAGACAAAGGTCAAAAGGTCAAACTTCTTGCATTCAGGTTGCAAGGGACGTACGAACATAATTTAATCACTGTTCATCTTGGTACTAAATTTTATAGGATTTGGGTTTCACAGGTGGAAAAAAATGCACCGATGGTTACATGTGAGTCACAGAAGAAAGCCACAGTTTTCTTCCAAAATAAATGCAAGTAAAGATTGAAGACATTCTGCAGGACATTTAATAGAACAAACAAAGATGGCAAACGGCTATTATTCCTAGTTATGTCTTTGTTTGCAAAAAACACAAACTTTTCACATTTGAAAAGGATGATTCCATGAGAGGCACAAACTTTCCTACATCCTAAACTGAAGCGAAAGCTGCACTGACCAGGTGATGTCTGAACGTCTTCTCGTACTTCATGTATTTAAGGCAGTACTCGCAGATCCACAGCTTGGGCTGCTTGCCATAGTCCTCGGGAAACGGCGAGAAGTACCAGGCATCGATCTCAAAGTTTCCTATCTGGATCTTATCCACATATTTCACTTTGGTGATCTGAGGGAGAGACATGCGAGGTGGTACAACGAGGGAAGTTATTTTCATCACACAAAGACTGCAAAACATTTAAGAAGGTAAACAACAAATACATAAGCCAGTTTAACCAAATGATGCAGAGGACACCGCAGGAGTGAACTGAACGTAAAGAGCAGCAGAACACGGTAGCTATATTTGCCCTCTACTTTTTTAATCTTTATTAAGAGAAACTAATAAGCACACACAGACGCGCCACCTTACCGCCTCATGCTCCTTCTCCAGGGCAGCTGTTGTTGGGTCCATCTCTGCATACGTCTGCAAAGGAAAACGCCATTAGATAAATATCGACCACTTGTCATCACAAACAGCACGAAATAACTCGGTAACAGATAATGTCTCTACCTTCTGTACATGGTTGATCTCATCATGCTTGCGCTTCTGGTTGCGAGTGATCTTCCTTTCAGGCTGTTCACCCAAATCACCTACGCCCCCGATCTCTGTGCTCTTCCTCACTGCATCCTTCACTGTCTTGGTAAGTGCCAGGCGGGCCTTACCCACCCACTCATCCAGGCGCCTGTTGACTACATGCCAAAGAAAAGGAGATTAAGATCATAGTAAAGCAGAAGGGGGGAGGATAGAGAGGGTTGGGGCAAATAAGAAAGGTATAAAATGAAGCAAAATGAAGGTGGAGCGGGGATAATGAGAACAAACATGAGACCTCAACTTTGAAGATGTAAATGTTTAATTATGTGCATTGCATTCATGAGCATATCAAGAACTAGTGATGTACTCACATCCTACATAGTGAACATAGAACTCCTCTCTGCCCTCCTGTTCATTCAATCGGGACTGAATAACTTCTGCAGTATCTGAAAAGAGAACAAGATCCATCAGTTAATGATAGTTTTGTCCAACAAAGCAGTTTTCGCCTGTAAGCCCCTATATCTTCTGGATGGGACGTCTCACCAAACTCCATTCAGACTTCTACGACTCGAATGTCTCCTTGCTCATTAGCAAAACTACTTACTGTTATTTCGCCTGATTAAAAACGTGGCCTGATGTGTTGAGCCATTATTTAATTCGGTAACAGTAATCACATAAACCTCCAAACTGCAACGTTAGCCTATTTACTCCAGTGAAATATCAACTTTTAGAATTGGCTTGCGCAATGTTGTTTGCAGTGTTATGGTTTCATCATCCAGCATAGCGTTATGCAGAATTTTCCAGAAAGCCCCAATGACCATTTGTAAATAACAAATGCGTCTTACCGCCACATACGTTTTCAAGAGAACCAATGAGACTTTGCACTTTTTTTTGCAATTTTTTTTTAATGGAGTTTGGTGTGAATTTCTCCCCAAACAAAGAGAGAGTAACTAACGTTAATCTGCTAACTGAAACCGGGGAGAAGCAGGCAGAACAGAGGCATCACTCACGCCATGTCTTATCGGCTCGTTGACATAAATACGTCTCTCCAATTTCGACCGACACCTCTTGCTCCCTGCCGCTGCAGAACACTCCGTCCTGGATGTGCTGACTACTAGAGCCCCCGGCTTCTCTCGTCCGGCCAACGGCCTCCGCGTCGTCCTCTTCCCCGCCACTGCCGTTAGAAGAACACGCAGCCGGGATACTACTGTCCAATTCACCCCGCTCACTTTCAATATGACTAGAATCCATGTCTACATCCATTCTAGGTTCAGAGTCCTTGTTATTATAGCTTTTGTGAAATTCGGTCCCGCCAGTCATAACCTCAGCCGTTTTAAAAACAATCCCACGCCTCTGCGACCCTGCGCAGTTTATTCAGAGGGGATGGTCTTCAACAAACAACTGCCAAGATGGCGTCGGGTTCCGCCTCTCTTCCTCCCAGGATGCGCCTGCTTCAACGTTCAACTACAACTCCCATGAGTCTTAGCACTGAGTTGTTTTCAATACAATAATGAGGTGCTCAACTTTGACTGTCCAACATTGAAGATAATTTAAATTTCGTGCCGGTGTTGATTGAAAAAATGAGCTGTGGTTTCTCCCACTTTCTGTGCATTGTGTATGTATTAATTAGAAATGTGTTATTAGTTTGATGGTACTTTATTGAACAGACATTTAGGAATATGTGGCATATAGACACAATATAAACTGAGATAATACAGATTTAAAACTATATTTTAACTCAGAAACTCCTTCTCCAAGATGCCTCAAGACTATGTAATAATGCTGGTGTCACCTAAAGCCCCCTGTTTATACTGTGCTTCATGTGGTGCATTCAGTATTAAATAATTTGTAATTTATCAAATTGCCACAAAAAACAGACTGTAAATGTGTAGCATTAAGCAGTTGCCCAGTTATTTAAAATATTGATAGAAAACTAATATTTCCGTGTTCCCGCTTTACAGTACTGAGGGCAAAATGGTCCCTTTCAGAGCAAGAACCAAATTCTTACAAGGCTGTGGGGTTTGGCCAATTTAGCCCCATCGACTGTAGGAATACCAGTGTAAAATAAGTTAAGATTAGAAAAGACTTCAATATAGATAAATGAAGGATCAATAAAGGCTTATCTTAAAATATACTCCTCTACAAGTAAAAATCCTACATTCAAAAATGCACTTCAGTAAAAGGACTGCAGTAACTATTATCATCAAATTGTCCTTAAATTAGGCTATAAAAGTAAAAGTACCCACTATGCAGGCAAAATGGTCTTTGTCAGAGTTAAAATATGCAACTTGATTATTTTTACTGAAGGATTAACATGTAAGTCACATTTAGATTTTGTAGCTGGCCACGGTGGAGCTGATTTATCCATTTTATTTACTGTTCGGTGGTTTAATTGTATTCCATAAGCTCATTATAGGATTTTACAAGTGTAATCTGCAAAGTAACCAGTAACTTTAGTTGTCAGACAAATGTAGTGGAGTAAAAAGTACAATATTTCTCTGTTAAATGTAGTGGACTAGAAGTATAAACAGGCCCCAGTGCCCTATGTACCTCTCTGGCCTCAGTCCTCTGTCTGGTAAAATTTCAGCATCTTTGTCAACATATTTTCAAATCTCAATACATAATTAAAAATAGATATAACGAAGCTGCAACAGTCAGTGTAATTGAACTGGAATGAACCTTATTACACAATTACAGGAAATACAAAAAGTGAGCTCCAGAGAAAATTTAATTTGTAGTTCTTTCAAGTCATATTGCATCACAACAAAAAGCAACAACCATCTGTATCTGATATTAGTGTGCATGAAAGTGCATACCAGAGAACAGGAAAACGGCAATGTAGAGGAGGATAGGATACTACGGCGAATGTCATTTCTGGTGCAGGGCTTTAATCTATGCAAACTGATAATGGAGGCACACATAAATTTGTTCATTGGCCCTCCTGTTGCCCTTTGTCATAGTACCTCCTCTCTTCCCCTCTCTCTCTCCTCCACCTTGTGTTGGAAACCCCTGCCATGACCCTGGCGGGGCCCCCCTCCTCTGCTGTACAGATTATCGGCCCCTCCCCTGCTTCCTGAAGCTCGCCCGTCCCAGTGGTAGTGTGCAGGCCCGGTGTGTGGGACATATCGGCGAGGACCCCTTCTCCTTCCACGATGACCGCGACCACCTGCAGACTCTGCAGCATCTTCTGGGCATTCAGTTTCCAAGGCTGCCTGGCATATTGGCTGATCGTCTGGAGACACCAGGGTCTCTTGTTGCTCTGCGTAGACGTCCCTGCCCGTCTTAGACTGACATAATTCTGCATTTACTTGCATCTGTTGGCCATGGTTATCCTGAGCTTTGGCTTTTACTGGTCCGTCAGTGCAGTGTGAGGACAGAGAGAGTTTGTCCAGGTGCTCTGTGATGGGGGTGGCTCTCCTGTGTTGCGGTCTGGACCTGCCTCCTCTCCTCGGCCCCCTCATTTGGTTCTGACGCCTGTGGCCCTGACCGCCTCTGCAGTGGGGCAGTCCAGGAACAAACCGGTCCCCTCTGACACCAGTTTCATCAGAGTGAACATTAGAAGCAGAGGGTCCCGGGGGGCCAGGAGAGACATCTGTGTCCAGGTTTCCATTTTCAGCAACAGATGAAGCCTGTGGGAGTTGACGTGCATCACTGTAAATGTTTTTGTAGAACATTATATAGGAACAGTGTTAATAAAGGCAGCTTTTAAGTTGTACTTTTTCCACTTTTGATAGAGGCAAGCAGTTTGCACCTGCTTTCAGTTTTTGTGCTAAGCTAAGCTAGGATAAACATGTCCCGGGCCTCTCTGTGCTGGAAACTGATATCCAGCTTCTTATCCGACTGGGTTTGACAGCAAACAAGAGGTTTTCCCTCATTGTCAAGTAGCCTCAAGTTTTTATGTTTAAACTGCAGCTCAATGCGTGTAATTTCTCCAACAGATATATTTTGTAGACTGATCAGGATTCAGTTATTTTTCAGTTCCCATCTTGACTACACTGAATATTAAAAATATTACAAAACAGAGGCCTAAAACTCAAATTTACTCAAAGTTGTCCTGTTTTTTTTTTTAAACAATAAATTTCAACTATATACAGTCACTTAAAGGGTTATTCTGGTATTTTTTTTTATTTTTTTTTACATATTTTGGGGTCTAAATGACTAATGGGTACAGAAAGTTTTGGAATCGGTCCAGCAGATTGTCTCAGCTGGCAGCTGCGAAACAGGCTGCAACATAATCCTCCTTGGGGGCAATTGAGCCCATCAAAAGTACATCCACTAAAAGTCTTGTTTTTGCCACTGACAGGCTCCGATTGTTATTCTACGTGTCTGACAGCATTATGGAAAGGATCCCTACAGAGATAAACCTTTTTGTTAAAGAGTAAGATGACTTACTGACTCACGTTTCCACCGTTGTCTTGCAACAACTCACCTCTCGCAAGATTTCAGAGCAAGACTTCTCCTTGAGCGAGACTTCGTTTTCTGGTCAAACAAAGCGGATCTTATTCTTTAACAAAAAGGTTTATCTCTGTGGGGATCCTTTCCATAATGCTGTCAGACATTTAGAATAACAATCTGAGCCTGTCAGTGGCAAAAACAAGCACTTTTAGTGGACGTACTTTTGACGGTACTGTATACATCTGGAATAAAAAAGGTACAAGATCAGAAAGGTGAGAGATGCAACATGTATCTGAACACTCCAGCCCCAATTTGTCAGACACAATTAAAAGAAACAAACAATTTTACTCGGACAGACCCCTTTAGTGACGTCTTCAGTTACAGATACAGATACAGATATCAGGTATGGCTTGCAGCCTGTCTAAATGTGGCCATATCATTTCTGGTTCATTCTTACCTCGTTGATATGGATGAGAAAACGATTCGATTCCACCTCCGGGTCGATGATCCCACCTTTAGACCTCTGTCTTTCCAAAAGCTTCTGGAGTTCACACCACTTCTGTTGAAAATTTGAACCAATCGCTGCTTCGTCCAGCTGTAAAAGCATTTTGAAGACTGTAAAGATTGTCTCTTTACCACGGAGACAGCTAAAATCTCTCACCATAGGGTCCTGGTCCATTAGTAGCTGTAGCTGCTTTCATTCGAAAGCTCCAGACCAGCTGCTAATGGACCTTGTGGTGAGATTGTTTTGTGAAGTAAAACTGTACATTAGGAGATGGTCGTACCTCAGGCAGCTGGGGGGCAGGGGACAACAGAAGCTGATCAACGTCATATGTTAGAGGCTCTCTACACACCGGACACACCACAGTCAGCTCCTGCGAGAAGAGTCAGTGATTTAATAGCTTATAGACACCGAAATAGTTTTTTGACCAGAAGTCTCAAGCGGATATCTGACCTGATAGTCTGTTCTGTCTCTGGTCTTGTCCTCCTCTAACTCCTTCTCCCTCTGGCGGAGCTCGCTCTCTGAGTGGCTGACGTAGCGGCCGAGGCAGTGGCAGTGGAAGTAGTGGTAGCAGCTTGTCTTGGTGAACGTCTCTCCCTCCTGAAGACGTACGGTACACACAGAAGCATGAATGGGCTTGCTTACATTTTTAGCAGAAGCACATTTTAGGAACATTTCTGGAAATATCTGCAGACAAGAAACTGTTTAATCCTGCATTAAATTATTTTTTTGGCCACTTGGGGCAGCAGAACAAGCTGTAAAACACAACACTGACATATTATGACCTTATAAATGAATGATGTTTTTATTCCTGTCAACTATGCGCAGCCTGCAAAGGCTCACAAGACACCACAAATGTATACAAGCCAGATCCAGCCAGTGCTTTCAAACAATACAACAAAAAATAGGGCTGCACCTAACAACTATTTTCTCGATCAATCAATTAATTGTTTGGTCTATAAATGCCAGAAAATGTCCGTCAGTTTCCTAAAGCCAGAGGTAAAGTCATCAAATTGCCTGTTTTGTTTGACCAACAGTCCAAAATCCAAAGATATTGAATTTACTACAGCTTAAGACAAAGAAAAGCTGCAAATCTTCACAAATGACGGGCAGCAATGTTTGGAATTTTTGCTTTAAAAAAAAAAATTCAAAACACATGCATACATGTCCTTAGTTTTGTCTTTGAAAGTTGAAATAAAGTTGTCAGCAGCCTATTTACACAGGCAGCATACATGGAGCAGCACAAGCTGCGTTTGTGTCCACCTGATGAACGTAAGTCCAATAGTCTTTCATTTTATTGTATCAGGATAAACCGCTTGAGATGAATCATCTCGTTTTCAAGGAGTCCCAGAAAAAAAACACTCACAAAAACAAAACAGCACAAAGCACAACACAACAATTAGAGCAGCTTTAAAACTTGACTGAACTCTACTTTTACTTTATAGCCAAAGCCGACCAAAAGAGTTGAGAGTGCAAAATTAAACAGGGCTGATGATTAAAAATAACTTCCCAAATGTTTCTCCTAGTTATAGAGGGACCGATGGGACAGAAGACAATGGGATGGATGGGAAACAGCGCACCTTAAAGCCATAGAGGCAAATGACACAGTTTCCATGAGGAATATTGCTTTCAGTCAGGATTTCTTTAGCTTTCTGGAGGAGAAGAAACAGGAGAACAGTTAGAAATATGACTTTAAAAAGATCATTACCTAATGTAGTAATTCAATAATCATCCACTGAAATCATATATTCTCTCTTAAATTATATATATTTATATAAATATATATTAAAGGACTATATATAGTGACCTCAATGAGCTGATACAACACAGGTGAACCCAGACAGGACTGAGCCTCCAACTGAAGACACTTCTGGACACTAAGAGAAAGGGGTTGCACATGATTATATGATTTTACACTCAATATTAAAATTTCCTGAGCAGAAAGTAGTGATACAGGTAAGTGAGTCTGATCGGTCCACAGCTTCAGTTCGTTACCTGCTGAGCTTGTCGTCAGAAAGCCCCCGTGGGTTATGAATGGAGATGGCCGGAGAAGACGAGGGATACTAAGCACACAAAACAGGTAAGACAGAGTCAAAGATTACTTATGTTCATTAGTATTTCTTGATCAAGTGAGGTGGGCTTTAAGGGATAAGTCTCTACATTTTCTTTCATTGTCAACAAATCCCATTAAAAAAAAAAAAAAAACCCAAACCAACTTTGAATGCATCCACTAACAATTATTGTACAGCCTGATACATCTTCTCCTCTCGGAGCCATAGAGCTCCATTGTTGTCCAGAAACTATTAAACACATCAGTGAGCCGCACTGTTGCACTGGGTGACATGTTCCTTCACCACCATGAACACACACACTGTAGTTTATTCTGACTCAGCCCCACACACACCGTCCTGCTGCCCCAAACACTCACTACAGCACCACATGTGGATTCATCCGCAGCTGAAAATAGTCCCCAACAGATGCACTGTTTCCTCCTGTTAGTTTGATAAAAACTACAGCGAACAGCTGTTTTAGGAAACTACAGAGCCTTTTTAAACATGAAACTATATATTTGTGAGGTGTTTTTAAAGATTTACATCTTCAGTAGGAACCAATGGGCTTGGAGCTGAGAGCCACAGACAGGAAGTCAGAAAGTGTTGAGAGACGGACTGACATGTTGTTGGGTTTTTGTGTTTTTAATGGGATTTGTTGACAATAACAAAAATATAATATTTACCAGCTTAATCCTTTATGATACACTACAGATACATTATCACTGAGAGTCACCAGTGTATCAATAAACCACAACTTGCCAATTCCACATATATCTTTCATTTTGTAGCATCCGATGCTTGTCATGGTGTTTCTCTGTACACAGAATCTCAGTACGTCAGGCTGCACAGACACAGAGAGGATAAGATAATGGAGAGCGTACCTGCTGATCGAGGGTCAAAGTCAGGGTGAGTCGGACAAACTGGGAGACAGAGTCCTCCGCTGTGGACGGGTACAGGACCAGACTCACCTCCCAGCCCCTGGAGGACACAACACACCAGCACCTTTAACAACAGTATTTAAAAACACAGAGACAACACGCTGGAGCCCGAGGAGACGGGTGAAGTCTTAAAAATCAGTGCTGACGTGTCCGGTTTTTTTTTTGCTTAGTGCTTCTGTTCCTGTGTGCACTGACGTGACAGTGAGCTGCTGCAGCAAAAGAGTTTCCCCTCGGGGATCAATAAAGTATTTCTGATTCTTCAGATATCAACAAGGCTGCTGCAACAAAACAGCATCACAAGGCTCAACAGGCTATACAAACCCAACTGCTCTGTGCAGACACTCTGTGCCAAATTCTATTCAAAAATATGTTAATTTAATGTTCAATTATCTAAAGTCTCTTACTGACAGGTATATGAATCTGATAAGCACCATCCCTTGTTACACTGACAAATAATTCAATGGAGACTGGTGTGATACTATCCCCATGAGACAGCAGAGCTTTGGTTAACTTTTATAATGTGAGCTAATAACAGTCTGTCCTCCAGCTCTGCTCATCACCACAGACCTGAGGACAGTTTTGGTTTTCTGCATGTATTTTTGCTGACAGCCGTTAGTTTAAATGGAGAAGCAGAGAAGCCAGAACTGTTAGCTGTAAGCTGCAGAAAGCTCTTGGGATGGTGTTACACCAAATTCTGTGACCCATCAGATTCTGTGACCTGATTAGAAATTGCCACTGCAAATGTTTACACCACACTTTATCACATACTGTTTAAAAATGGTGCCAGCATAGTATTTCGACAGCTGTAATTTTAGTGTACCGCAATGTGTGACCCATCAGATTTTGTGACACCAAGTTACATGAAAAAGACCAGTTATTGGCAGTGTTAGTGCTCTACAGACACACCTAGGCTACTCACTAAAATGTTGGGACACAAAACGTGTGACTCTCTCTGTTTCTGAATCTAATATCTGAATATTATATGGTCACATATAAGCTCACAGCTTTCAAAATGTGTGACCCTATCTTAATACTATGGGGGCACTTTGCAGAGGTGTGGGGCAAAGGTTTGCGTTTAGGTAAAGTCAGGGAAAACACACAAATCTGGGGCATCGTTAACATCCAAACTCTGGTTTAATGTCTTTATTACAGAGCTTACCGACTTGTATGAGTCCTCTCATCTGTCCTGTACTGCCAGGCACTAAATAATCACGTCAAAGCCAAAGCTAATGAAGCAAAGTGATGTTATTTCAGCTAATTGTTGTCTCACCCGTCCTCTCTCCTGTTGACCAGCAGTTCATCCAGGTAGATGGACTGCAGCACCTCGATTTCAGACAGCACACTGCGGACAAAACAATATAGCAGTTAGCTTGTACAGCTGCCCGTCTGTGCTGCTTTCTAACTAGTTAACGTTCACACAAATTAAGCTAACGTTAGCGTGTTAGCTCACACTGTGTTGCTAATTTGCGTTAGACCTGCTACGTTTCATCAGATTTTACTCAGAGGCGCAGTGGCCGTCACTGTTTAGATGAGCTGTAGACCAAATACACCGGGTGTCATGATGTGTGTTTGAGGGGAAAATTCAGCCAAACTCACTCGCACTCCGCTGCCATGACGGTGTTTCTGTGTGAGCTGCTAGCTGCTACTGAGCGCTGATGTAAGACGCAGACCTTTCAAAACCGAAGTGTCGCGGTAAGAAGTATCGTTAGCTCGATTCAACACGCTAAAAATCACGTAACCACACCGCAAAGTGAGCCACGTTACGTCTGCTACCAGCGTAACGTCCATATTCCTGTAGTCAAATGGCGTACTTGACATTTTATTTTGAATGTCTTCGCCGGAAGTCTTAGCATGCTATTCTATCTGACGTGACGGGGTTGACGGTTATCGTTGAGTTCAGTGCCCTCCAGTGGCCGCAGCGCGTAACTGCACCTCCGTTTTGGAAGCATTATGAAAGGGGTATTGTTACATTTACTGGTTACCATGTTGTGTTATTTTATTTTATATGTGTTATTTTATTGTACAGCAGCTATTTGATTTACATTTATGAATTTTTAAAAATAGCCGTAGACTTTGGCCTCATCATTCGTGCCTTTGGTCAATGAAAATAAACAAGATGTACGATCTTACATCTGGAATTTGTGTTTTTCACCTAAATTGGAAATATCTTGTACATGGCTAGAGGGATCAGTCCTGAGTATACACTGCCATCTAGTGGCCGCGATATGTAACTACACTTACTGTAAAGGCTTTATTTATTTATTTTTACCGGAAGCACTACTACACTTAATGTTTGTAGCTTGATGCTAGTGGCGTGTAATTGTAGTTACTCGCCGTGGCCACTAGATGGCAGAATTAGTCATGATTATAAATACGCACAGATTGCTATCATGTCTGCTTAGGTACATGTCGATCAGAAAAATTATTAAAACAGCGCATGCGATTAATACAAATATTGATACTCCTGTTTTTATTTGCAATAATACATTTTGATATTGTACTGATATTAATAATATTGTGGCAGTTCCCCACTGTGACCACTGGAGGGCAGTGAACATTCATGATTCTAAATACGCTCACAGATACAATTTCATACAAGCACGTCCAGTGAAAATTTTCAGATCAAAAATATACAGTGATGTTCCAAATATTCTGTCCACTGATTTGAAGGTGGAAAAAACTTTCACAAATGTGGTATATATTGAAATGCGGTTAATTGGAAATCATTAGATGATGCAGGGTTTAATATTATTTCATAAAATAGTGCATATTACCTTAGTATTAATAGAATACCCTTATTAATACCTCTTATTGTTTTTAATGTTTTCAAATAAAAAAAATTCAAATTATTGTTTGAAATTGGTCACTGGAAATTTTGCTTTCACTGTCTGCCCTGGGCGCTGGTATGAACATTTCTAACAGGTTAGACCAGAAAACTGTTATTGGACACAATATTAATTTAATTAGCACTTTTACGGATGTTACAGTTGTTATTTGTAATACCCACAGTTATTGCGTAAATTGATTTTAATATCGATTATTCAACACTGTGTGTTGTTAGCCACATTTTGACACACAAATTGAGTGTTGCAGTTCCTCACTGTGACCACTGGAGGGCAGTGAACACTCATGATTCAATTAATGGTATAATATAAAAATACAATACTATGTTATTGGTATTTTTTTCATATTACTTATTACTATTGTTTATTATTAAAACCCCAAAATTTTTAAAAATGTTTTGATTATTTTTGTATGTAAAACTGGCATTTTCTGTACATAAACCCTGCACAATGTACTGTCATGAATTATAGTCGTTGTATACAGTTGCCCTCCGGTGGCCAAAAATCGTAACTACAGCTGGTGTAAAGTTTTATTTTGAATGTTTTAACCGGAAGTAGTTCTATGCTTAATATGTCTAACTTGACGTTAGTGTAGTTGTAGTTCCACACTGTGGCCACTAGAGGACATATATACTCTTATTATACATATACCACATGTAATAATCATGTCTGCTTAACAATGGTAAGTAAATGTTATAAAACTGTTAAATATTGATGCTACTATTGTTGTTTGTAATAATCACACTGATAATGATTCGTACATATTAATATCAATAACAGTTAAATACGGATATTAACGCTGTGTATAGCCAGAAATTTAAATAGAGTGCAGTTCCTCACTGTGACCACTGGAGGGCAGTGAACACTCATGGTTCTAATGACACTCAGCCAGCTGTCAAGACAATTAATGTATTATAAGACCTAAATTCTAAATAATACATCCATAATCAAGACAGAGACAATATCACGCTTAACACTTCATGTGGTCGGTAAAAAATGCAATGAACTGCAACTAGCTATGCGTGATGTGAACTGTGGGGGCAGCGTTAAGCGTGCTGGCGTACAGTTTGCCGGAAACTCGTTAGAAAAAAGACGACGAAGAAGAAGAAGTAAACCCGCGATACGCAAGTTAGGGCCATGTTACGTTATTTCAAATTCATAACAGAAGGGTTTTACTGATATGAGCGATTATTGTTTTTAAATAAATAAAAAAACACCCACATCGAAGACATAATGCGTACTTGTACAAAGATGTGTGCGACGTTATAATACGACAAAACAATCCGAGGTTTAAATGTTTTACTCACACTAGCTAGTTGGTTGTTTCTGAAGAAAGTCTAAGAAAATGGAGGAGATGGTGATGGAATCGGACTCAAATATCGGGATCAGCACCGCAACCAGGGGTTGCTGATGCCTGGGAAACTGTCACTGCAGCTTTGGTGAGTAGGCTTTATCACTGGACTCGTGTAGCCAAAAGACACAGAAGCGAACATGGAGTGAACCGGAGATGCCGAATTCCATTCAAATATTTCATTATTTAATGTTTTCTTGCTTGTAGCAATGGTTCATACCCGGTTGGACAGGACTTAGGACAGTTCACTAACTTGTTAGGGGTATTCGGTTAAATTCGGCATACATGTAACGCTGTCTTAGCCTTTCTCTTTATTTGTCTGTCTTCTTTATACTTCTGCACATATGTGCTATATTCTACTAGCTAGCTGTTTAACTTCGTCTCTATGCACAACCTACTGACAACTGATAACTATTAATATTCACTGTCACAATTGTAATGTGAGCCACTCTCCTCCTGTTTAGTTGATACTGTACAATGCTGTAGTCAAGACCAGTCGACTGGAACAAAAGAGTCCAGGTCCCAGGACAGTTTACTCTGAGTCAGTCCAGGTCTGCAGTTAAAGTCAACCCTAACCCATCCCTGGCAAACACACCTTTAAAAGTGTCCAGTGTACCAACCACTTCCCATCCTATGTGCTTTGTGTATATCCTGTCACCTCCAGGTTCCAAGGGGTCTTGGGGCCCCGGGGCTTGGTAATCCGGGCTTGTAGAACAGAGACTGGCTGAGATGTGTCTGTCAGTAAAAAATATTGTTGTAAAGTTGGTCAGAATTTAAATGATCATATTGTTAACCTTATACTTTAGATAATCAGCCGGACCAATATGTCAGCCACTATTATCTTAATGCAGATTTATAGATATCGATATCAGTCGATAAGAAACAAGACGTATCAGTACAGAGATGCCAAAAATATTTTGGAGATCATTTAGAAATAATGTCTCCATTACATATTTTGTCCAACAAAGAAGTAGTAAGTAGTAAAGAAGTTTATTTACATAAATATACATACAAACTGCACATCTTGGTATCTCTACAGCCCTGCCAGAACAGATCCTTTATCTTGGTCCTTGTTTTCTTAGCTGTCTCCTGGCTGCTCGGTGACGGAGCAGAGCCTCTCGGACTCGTTGGCCCTGCTTTGTAGTCAGGGTCTGGGCCGGCTGCTGGGCGGCTGGCTGCTGGAGACTTTGCAGATGCGTTTGTCCTCCTCTGTGGTTCCCGAGTTCTGGTCCGGACTCAAACAGCCGGAGAACGAGCTGGAGGAGAGAGGCAGGGCCTGGGTTCTCCTCACCGCCTTTCGGACTCTATTAGGCCGACTGGAACCTTTCTTGGGCAAGTCGCTAAGTTCAGTTCTGGTTTTCTTCGTTTACATCAGCAACAATGTTCAAACATCCCCTATTCCTCCTCCTAGGTGCTTTGGAGAGGCTGGGGACGTGGCAGGACGAGGGCCGTGGCAGTCTCTGTGGCCCGGGGTCCAGGGGCCTCCAGGAGCGGGCCTTCACCATCATCAGGGCCCTCCTCCTCTTCTCCCCCTTCCCTGTTCTCCAGGAGCGAGTGCTGGAGTTTTACAGCAGGACCTTCTCCGTCTATATGAACCAGGAGGGGCAGGCCGAGGACGGGGCCGAGGTCCCGGACGGCCCAGAGGGAGGGGTCTGTCGGGGCTGCGGGGTCCCGACACAGCAGTGCTGGTGTCAGGAGGCCCTGGAGCAACTGCAGGAGCTCAGCCACATACTGTGAGTGGACTCAGGAAGAGGGACAGTGAAGATAATTCAGGAACAGATGACACACTGCTGAACACCTTATGCTGTTTCCACTGCACACCCTCTTTAGTCATAGTTTTAATTTATAGCTTATCTAATATTTATAATACATTGCTATTTTTCTTTTGTCAGTACTCTCTGCTGCACTAATCAATACCTTTTATATTAACAGTGGATCAGATGACTATGTGTAATGTAAAAGGGGTCACTCAAAGTGACAAACCCACAGAGAATTACCACTAGCTCTGCGGTTTCCCCTCAGCATTTTAGCCACTTGTAGCTCCTAGTTTTGGTTTTACGGCACACTTCCTGTCTGGTTCATCTCAGTGTTTCCAGCTGCATTAATCAGCAGTTTTCATCAAACACGCTCTGATAAAGCCACTGCACACCACCTGCCCAGAAGTACACAGCAGACAGGCCCAGTTAGAGACGAGCTGGTGAAGAAAAGTGGAACATTTAGGAGCTAAAGAGCCAGATATTTCCCTCAGGAGTCAGTGGAGACCAAAATAGAGCTTTAAATGAACTTAAACAAGCTTGAAATTAAAAATGAATATGAGAATGGCCACCAGAAGGTTACATAAAACCAAAGCAGACAACCGCATGCGGCAATAAAATACAGATTACAACAAGAATAAAAGAAGACAGGCTTACAGTAACATTGGAGCCGAATTAACTAAAATCAGGGTAAGCTATACTGTACAATAAAAATGGGATTTGAGAAGTGATTTAATTGACTAATCTATCATCAATGATAATCTTAAATTGAGTTGATAGTAGATGTTATTTGGGTATTTAAAATGTAGCCTAGATCACGTTAGTCCAAGTTTGTAATCATAATTTTGTAACATCTTACATTATGCTGCTGATTTAGTCAAAAAAAATCATTAGTGAAACTCTGAGCAGTGTGCGTTTCCTTTCCAAAGAAAGAAGAGATGACAAACCCCATGTGCAGACCACAGCATAATGCACGTCATGGATGTGCTTACTTTATGTTATGCGCTTCATATGAGGATGAGTGTTTTATTTTTATGTGGTTGTAGTTCCAAACTACAGCAGCTGGAGTGGGTCAGCTCCGAGGCCGTCACCTCCATCCTCCACAGGCTCATCGAGCAGCGGATGGAGCAGCACTGCAGGGGAGAATACGAACGCTCGTTCCTGCTGGAGTTCCAGGAGGTAAAACATCCGTTCGTCTTTCCACGATCAGAGAAAGTTAAGTCACGTGGAGTCTTTGTCTGGATGAGCCCTGTATTTTAAATACGCTGTGTTCTGTGTGAGCAGTGGCTGGAGCTGGTGCTGGGCTGGCTGAGCAAAGTGTTTGCAAGCAAGGTGGACGGAGACGGTCTGGTACCTGCTCCCGGTGTTCCCAGTGCTCCCAGCATGCAGGCGGGCCAGCCTGCCAGCTCCGTCCTGAAGCAGTGGAGATGCCACATGCACCAGTTCTTCTGCAGGATCTACGTCAACATGAGGATCGAGGAGCTCTTCAGTATTATCCGAGGTGAGAGAGAAAAGTGTGTTTTTGTGGTCTCCCAGCATGTCTTGGAGGTCAGTCCGTTTATCTTAATCAGAATTTAACTGTATTTGCATTGTAATTGTTATTTTAGTTTTTCATAACTGAAGATTTTGTCCACAAACCGTATTTTAACAAAAAATAATCACTCAGTTTTGGAAGCTGTATATTTTCACCTTTGACAGTGCTAGGTTAGCCGTTTCCGCCTGCTTCCAGTCTTTGTGGTAAGCTAGGCTAAATACGTCCTGGACTTATCTCTGTACTGAGACATGAGCCTGTGGGTGGGTGTCTTGTCCCCACTTGTCCACCTAAAATCAGATAACTGCAGTTGAGTTAGGAGCAGAAATGTCTGGACTTTAAGTTTTTACATGCACAGATTCATAGGCATGGGCTGTCTGACTTTTCTCTTTCAGACTTCCCAGAATCTAAAGCTGCCATCGAAGATCTGAAGTTTTGTCTGGAAAGAACCAACCAGAGACAGCAGCTCCTCACCTCACTCAAATCTGCCTTTGAGAGCCGTCTGCTGCATCCAGGCTAGTTGGCGGCTGGGGGCCGAGTGCAGCACAGTATCTGTTTGGTAATAACACAGCGGAACAAGAAGCCACGTTAAATTGAGTTTTAATCGTCCTGTCTTTGTTGTACCTTCCCTTCTCAGGAGTTCACACATCTGACATCCTCACGGTTTACATCTCCGCCATCAAGGCCCTCAGAGAGCTGGACCCATCCATGGTCATCCTGCAGGTTGCCTGCCAACCAATCCGCAAGTACCTCAGGTGTATACTCTTTTTTTAAACATTATTTTTAATATAAGGTTACATTTCTGTAATCCTGCTTGATATGAAGTGTAACTGTTTCTGGCTGATATCTTCAATCTCTCCCTGATCTTTGTGCTCTAGTTTGACTTCAGTTGGTAACAATAAATAATAATAATAATAATAATAAACTTTATTTGTATAGCACCTTTCATACAAGAAATGCAGTGCTTTACAACAAAAGAAATTACAGGCACCAAGTGCTTCACATAAAAAAGACATAGCATGAACATAAAAACAGGGACAGAACATAATTATTGTAAAATAAGATGGAGAATAAAACCCACTTGATGATGATAATAATAAAAATAAAGTAAACATACATAGAATGCATAAAATCAACTAAAATACAGCATAAAAAAGAGTTTCATGTCTGGATCAGGAAAGTCAGAGCTAGATAAAGGCTAAAGTGAAGAGATACGTTTTTAGCTTTCATTTGAAAATATTTAAAGGTCCAGTGTGGAGGATTTAGTGGCGTCTAGCGGTGAAATTGCAGTTTGCAACCATTTGAACACCGCTCGCATCACCCTCCCCTTCCAAGCGTGTAGGAGAAACTACGGCGGCCGAAAAACACGAAAGGCCCGCTAGAGCCAGCGTTTGGTTTGTCCGTTCTGGGCTACTGTAGAAACATGGCGGTGCAACATGGCGGCCTCCGTGGAAGGGGGCCCGCTCCCTCTGGAGATATTGATACTGATATACTGATTCTAAGGTAACGAAAACACACCGATTCTTATTTTCAAGTGATTATACACTAATGAAAAAATCCTTAATACTTAATATTTTATTCCATTTCTGCCGATAGCTCTTAAATGTTACACACTGGACCTTTAAACAAAGATTATAGAGCACTTAACGGCAAAAACACCCGTGAAAAATAAAATACACGGCATAAAACTTGACAACGATTTGAACCAAAAGAGCAGGTGAAACGGATAAAATAAGGAAGCTGCTACTTTTATAATGGTTATTATAATCATTACTAGAGTTGAGTTTTGTGAAAGCTTCTGTGGGGTGTTTTAGGACTCGGGAGGACACGGTGAGGCAGATCGTAGCCGGCTTGACTGGAGACGCTGAGGGCTGCACGGACTTGGCCTCTGAGCTGTCCAGAGGAGACCCGGTGACTCTGGAGATGCAGGACAGTGATGAAGAAGGCAATGACCCAGAGGACTGGACTCCAGACCCAACCGACGCCGTCCCCGGTCAGTAACACATGATTTGTTATTTCTGCAGCTTGTATTCATCGTCCTCTGTTTGGTGTTGGATTTTACTGGGAGTCTAATGCTTCTTTCAGATAAGATGGGCTCGAAACGCCATTCGTCAGACATCATCAGCCTGCTGGTCAGTATCTACGGCAGTAAGGACATCTTCATAGATGAATACAGAGCCGTGCTGGCTGACAGACTGCTGCACCAACTCAACTACAACACTGCCAGGTACAACTGAACTAACACTTCTCTGCTTTTCCCTCCATACAAATAATCAAATTAAGTACACAAATGCCTTAGTGTATACTGCCATCCCTGTATGTACACGTGTAGAAAAACAAATTCCTTACCCATCATTCCACTCAGTCATCACAAAACAAAAGGCCGCATAAAGGTTTTCTCTTCTTTCAAATAGAGTAGAGCAGCAGAGTAGGCGGGTTTCATCAGGCGCCCAGGGTTATGTCTGTTGGAGCATTTCCAACACCTTCATGAAACTGAAACAACGAGACAATGTGCTAGAAATGCTGCCTAACTGAAGAAAGTACAAGATAGGCAAGTCTGTCTATAACAGCTTAAAGAGAGAAGTCAAATACGAGTCCCAGCGGGCATTTCTGTAAGAAACAACAACTCAGAGCTTCAGATTCTGATGCCGTGCTGCGTTCATGTAATGTGGGACGGGTGTTAGAGGTGGGCAAGATTCCCATGTTTACGACTCCCCCGGGTGTATGACTACAGAGCTGGTCATGTGAAGGTTCAAAATACTGTGCATTGACGATATAGCGCCCTGTCCATCAAATTTGGGTTTAATTGCCTTGAATGATGTGAGACATCCATGTTTATTTGGAGTTCCCAGTCGTAATTACGACTTGAATGTCAATCAAATTACTTGCAAGTTGGAAACAGGTAATTACAATAACTCCAGTATGACAGGAACGCGGTATAATGGCGAGTTGAGCTTTATAGACCTTGATGGAAAAATGTACAAATTTAAATCGATTCACTTTTGGATTTTGGATAATTTCAGTATTTCGCTTCTGATTGTAGTGACGTGTCCAAAATGTCATCGTGTGATGTTCTTTAAGTAGTTTTGTCCTCTGTTGTGTGTTTGCAGGGAGATTCGTAACGTGGAGCTGCTGAAGCTCAGGTTTGGGGAGTCTCACATGCATTACTGCGAGGTCATGCTGAAGGTAAACACTGTCTGACACGATGTTGTCACTGCGTGTGTCATTAAACAGTCCAACGCGCAGTATTACCTTTACCACAAGCATCAGCTCTGACACATGCACTGATCTTATAACATGAGATGATACTCTTGACGTATGTGGCAGATATTTTCTTTGTTTTTTGTCTTCTCTCCTCCTGGGTTTCCATGGAGAATTTTACTGTCAGTCTAGTTTGTAGTTTCCCTAACCCTCTACTAAGGGAAATTAATGTTTAAAGCCCCAATCTAAGATGTTCCTCCATGCGAATATAGACACTGTTCATAATTTACAGTAAAAAAAACTTGTGTCCAGATGACATGAGTCGGCTATAAGTCATAAAATGTAGTAAAATAACATTTTGAATTAGATGCGTTTAAACTGAGTAAAAGAAGACAAGTCGATTTAATTGATTTGTCAGTCGACAGTAAATTAATTGGCAACAATTCTGCAAATCAAGTAATCTCTTAAACACAAATGCCAAACAATCTCTGGTTCCAGCATCTCGCGTGTGAGGGTTTGCTGCTTTTCTTTTTGTTATATCGTAGTATTTTTTAATAACTTTGGGTTTTAGACTGTTGGTCAGACAAAACAAGCAACACTTCCCTTCCACCTCGGGCTCTGGGAAATTGTGACAGACATTTTATAAACCCAACGATTGATCTATGTATCTAAAAAAAAAAAAAAGTAACTAGATTAATTGATAATAAAAAGAATAATTTGTCAACCCCTTTCTTCTGTCACCTGTCCAGGACATGGCGGACTCTCGGAGGATCAACAGTAACATCCGTGAGGAGGAATCGAGGCTGAGCGAGGAGGAGCAGCCGCCGCTGTCCCTGTCGTCCATCATCCTGTCCTCTGAGTTCTGGCCTCCGCTGAAGGAGGAGAAGCTGGAGCTCCCTCCGCTCGTCTGCCAGGCCATGGAGGCCTACACACACCGCTACGAGAAACTCAAGGTGGAGTTCACCTGCTGCTCAACACCAAGCCATTGGTTGTTCTGTTAGGAGGAATTGGTTGCACCGGGGTGGTTTTGCATGTTTTAGATTGTTTTGTTTTAGAATTGCTGACCGTTTTCCAAAGTGTATCATCACTTTTTAGTTCATTTCTTTCCGTTAATTTCAATACAATCTGAAAATCAATTGGTAAAATTAGGTTTAGACATGAAACTTGCTGCAGCTAATTAATCAGTCAACATGTCATCACCTTTATCTTTTGCGAGAGGTATAATCATCATTTTTTTACGCAGGGACTCTTTTTAAAACCTTCACTGTTGGTGCATTCAAGGACACTACGACAGCTGAGGTTTTAGAGTTGACTGCTGAACAGCAACATTTTAACACTAGTTACACATCGTATCGTTTTCAACCTCCATGTCTGCTTATTGCTTGTCCTCAGGGTTAGATTTTGAGACAAACCACACAGCAGCTCTTTGTCCAGTATCAAATACTGTCCTTGAACACACCACCACAAAAACATTACTGTTTTTCCTTTTTTTTGTAGTTACATTACATGCAGTCAGTGCTGTCTTCCCGGTGTTTTCCATCAGCTGTCAAAGGCAAAATACGTCACTGATTTGGGCGTGGCCATTAATTCAACGCGCAGTTTGACTGGTGCGAGTGAAGCTTTGTGTGTGAACGGATGGTAACAGCAGTTTGTCTTCTGTTTCAGGCCATGAGGACGCTGAGCTGGAAGCCTCACCTTGGTTCTGTCACTCTGGACGTGGAGCTGGAGGACCGCACCCTCACCAACCTCACAGTGTCCCCCATCCACGCTGCCATCATCCTGCACTTCCAGGAAAAAAGTACAAGCTTTCATTTCAAACTGATTTCCTGTCTTGGTTTGTTTTCCTCTGTATGTAAAGGAATTATAAAAATTATGAGTGAGATGTTGTTGTAACTTAACATTTTGGTAAATCGTCTAGTTTGCCATCTTAATGAGAGACAGATCAGTTACATTTTTGTGGTAGCACTCATTAACATGTCAAGTGTTGATTAAAATTACAGTATAATCCAATTATGGGCATGACTTGTGCTCCTGTGCACCCTGCTGTGGGTGTGCAAGATGAGTGACCCAAATATATGTATATATGTTAAAACACTAGTTCAAACACTTCATGCAGCTGCTTCACAGTGAAATCCTTCCAGTGGCGCTCCTTCCTTCAAATCTTCCGTATGATTTCGGTATATCAACACACAACAGTCAGAATCATGGAGTTGATTTTTAACTACAACAATGAAGCAAGGAAAAATGGAAAATTAAGACCAAAAATACATTTTACAAAAAGTAGCTGCCAGCAGAATATTTGGATTTATATTTTTGTTTGCGGTTGATATTGGCTACAAATACAAGTTGCTATTTGTTTCCTTTGCTGAATTTACTAAATGAAATTACAACTACCAGAAATCAGGATTTTTTTTTAACATTCACGTGCATTTATAAACATTGCACCCTACTGCCATTCCAGTTTTTGTCATCACGTATGCTTGGAGAGAAAACGCCTGGCACTTAGGCGCCAGTCAATATTTCTTAGTCGAGGCCATGACAGCTGAAAATTTAAGTGGAAGCAAAATTTTCCCACCAAAAATTCCCACAATGACCACATCAGTGATGTCTGTTTGTCATCCATCAGATTGTTGGACTCTGGAGGAGCTGAGCGCGAAGCTGGGCGCCCCGAAGGAGCTGGTGCACAGGAAGCTGGCTCTGTGGCAGCAGCACGGCGTGCTGAGGGAGGAGGCGGGAGGGCGCTACTACGTGGTGGAGACAGGCTCGTCCAAAGAGAAGATGGAGAGAGGCGTGATGCTGATCGACAGCGACGAGGAGCGAGACTCCAACACCACCACCCAGTCTGAGCAGAGGGAGGAGAAGCTGCAGGTACACACACGCACTCAAACATACAACACAGTAAATAAGATGAAAAATGACCTAAAGAAGCATCTTAAAACGCTCATTCTTCGTCTCTGCAGTTGTTCTGGGCCTACATCCAGGCCATGCTGACCAACCTGGACAGCATGACGCTGGACCGCATCCACTCCATGCTCCGGATGTTCGTCGCCACGGGACCCGTCGTCACAGAGATGGATGTCAACGAGCTGGAGGCCTTCCTGCAGAGGAAGGTCAGGGATCACCAGCTGATGGTCTCTGCAGGTGTCTACAGACTCCCCAAATCCAACTGATGGAGGAGGAGCATGAGCGCAAAACAAGGAGGACAAACCGCTCAAGTGTGACGCTGCATTCATGTGCTGTGGGAAATATAGGAATATGCTGTTCTCCTCAGCTTTTGGGAAGGAGTGCTACTAGAATTGCTCACTTCAGCAATCAGTGAACTACTGTTTTCCAGATTAATTCTGACATCACCCACAAGTAAGTATCAGCAGCTGAAAGAATGGGATCAATTCTTCAGTTTCAGGGTAATCCATCAGAATTTCCACCGGCGTGTCAAAATGGATTTTCCCGTGATATGAATGCAGCATAATTTTAAGAAGGCTATTCCTCTGAAAGGTTTGATTTTCAAAATAAAAACACTTCCACCTTCTTAAACATCAGTGCAGACAGTGTTGATGCTGCAGCTGGAGATTAAGTTGTTGTGAAGGTTATTGGTGTTGAACACTGATGTATAATACTGATTTATTATAATTATAAAAGCTCTTTAATGTCTTGTGTGTGTTTGTCTGAACTGGATCAAACAGGGACACTTAATATTTTTCCTCCTTATTTCATTTCAGAAGCATGTGACAAGTTTCCAGCTGTTCTTCTGCAGACTGCACATTGTAACTGCAGTGTGAAACACACAACACGTATCTCCTAAAGCACAGTTTCTCCAGTTGTTGCATTCTTTCTGCAGCATTTGAATCCTTTAAAACTTGCGATATGAATGGCTGATAAGAGTTAATTAAGAATTAAACAGCAAGGCGCTAGTTTATAGAATGAGTTGTCGAGGCCAAACTACAGTCCTGTTGGTGGTGCGGAGTGCAGTTCAGTACCCACTTTAACCAGTAGCTGATAGGCTTCACAGATCTGGGTTTGGCTGCTTCTGCTCAGCGGTGGAATGTAACTAATTACATTTGCTCAAATGCTGTACTTGAGCGTGGATTTGAGGTACTTTACTTGAGTATTTCTACACCACAACATTGCAGAGGGAAATATATCTTATATTATGCCATCCGACAGCTTCATATTAAGATTTTATATCAAAAACATATAACATTGTCAATGCAGAACTTTTACATGTGATGGAGTATTTGTAAGATGAAGGACAAATGTGGGATATTGGGGACCCTATTGGGCGCTGAAGCAAATTCAGGGTTTCATATATTTGAACACAGTTTAATCTGTATTAAGTCATCTCATGAGACACATGACTCATCAGGATGATTTTCTGGCTCAAGTTAGTTTAACGTGTTAAACTCTGCTGGACTTTAACTCATGTACAGCACATAATTGTTCAAACCCAACACAACTATTTGAAATTCCAGTGAAAACTATTTGATTTGACGGTGCAGCAGTGAAGAAAAGCGTTCGAGGGTTAAGCTCACTCAACTTTAAGACAACTTATAGAGGAATCTTAAGAGGTGGATCAAAGTAGAAAGTGTCACATTTTGAGTTAATTTCAGAGAGGCAGCTTCAACTGTTTCTTGGTGTTATTTTTATTTTGGGAAGGTTAATCCTCTCTAGTAATCCTTTGAATTTTACATTATCGTTCCACTTGAAGCACTGGCTTGTAAGAGGAAATAATTTCTATTACAAACACTAACTCTGGATTTATTGCTTTATTTGGATTTTGACACATTTGCTAGGCAACAGATTTACATTAAAAAAAACAACATACTTGAACATTTTGGGCTTGTACTGTGTCGAGGTTACACATACTGTAGTCTTGGATTACTGGCCTCATTTGAAATAATTGAAATAAGGCATACAGACGGACTGCACTCATCACACCTGTTAGTGTGTCAAGGTTACAATTTAGCAACAAATGCAAACAGTTCCCTTTCAGTGGTAAAATACTTTTACTGTATTAAGAAAAAAGAAAAAACTACAACATCGGCACATAACAGTGGTTCACTAGTGGAAAGTTAAAGGATCATCAGTGTTTTTGTATGTTTTAGCTCATTCATCACTATCATGTACACTTTATATCGCACCGCCATATTTCAAAGCAGATAGTTGTTTTTGATTTATGAATGTATTTTATGAACCTTACAGGCAGCAGTTGTATCACTACAATATTAAATTCAACTGGCAGAGATCTGAAACTTAACTGAGTTAGATTACATCACGTCTACTCTGACCTTTTCAGGTATGTTACTTGTTTGTGAAAATGAAGCGCAGACTTTCCACTTTTGCACGATGTTGTGATGGATTATCTCGAGCCAGATGTCAAGCTAAAACTGGTGGCTGAAAAACACATTTCAACAAGACAGCTGGCCCTGGAGGCTGCGGTGTTCATCCCACAGTACAATTTCTGGTGGACAGAAAAAACATCCTGATGATTTAGCCATTTTTAGAGCCGAACAGAAGTTGGGCCAAAAGTGAAGTTTAACCCGAGGATGGAGCTAAAAGCTCACGAGATTCATCCTCTAAGGAAAAGGCTCCGTCATTTCATGACCAAGGCTGGAGGTCGCCAACACTATTAGGATTTATCCTCTGGCAAGCATGAATATCCACACATTTCATGGCAATCTGGGTGGTAACTTGTGGAGACTGTGGTTGAAATGTCTTGACCCAAATGTCTTTGGGTTTTGGACTGTGGGTCAAACAAGACATCTGATGACATCACCTTGGCTTCTTGGAAATTGTCATGGGCTTTTTTCATTGTTTTCTGAATTTTTTTATAGACAAAATTATTAATAAAGAAAATCATCTGCAGATTAATAGATTATGAAAAAGAATCGTTAGTTGCAGTCCTATAACAAACACTATTAATTAAACCAGTCATAGAACCTTACAGTAGGTAGTTGGGCTAAATGATCATGAACTCATTCAAATCAAAAGTGTATGTGAATGTGCTCTAAATTTCATGGAAACCTGCCCGATAGATACGTTCCAGTCAAAATTTTGACCTGGTATTGGCACTAATTAAAATACCAAGGATGAAGATATTAGGATTCATCCTCTGGGGAGCATCAACAGAAAATTTCATGGTAATCTGGGGAGTTAGTTGCAGAGATGTCTCAGAAGGACCAACCAACTTCTCCATCCTCAGCAAAAATCTGAAACACTGCAGCATGCTTAAAATGTGATTTGTAGTAAACGGACAAAAAGTTGCAAAAACACCAGAATGATCCTTTAACTCGTGCAACCTCCAGGCTGCTACACGCAGTCAGTGCTGACAGACTGTAAATCCCTCTGCCTCGATTCCACTCACAACCAGCAGTTAAGCAGACTGACCTGTAGCCTGTTGTGTTGTAACTTGGCATAGTAAAGAGCGAACCGCAGAGTATCAAACATTCATATCTGCAGTTTGACACACAGAACACTTATCTCCTAAGGCACGGTTTTCCCAATCTTGTTTGAATGCTTTCTGTGCATGCGATGAGCGATAAGTGGCTTTGTTGTCCGTCTGGGTCTCAGCAGCATTTCTTCCCTCTCTTCCTGCGGTCTCGGTCTCTCTGGGCGTTGATATTGACGGTGTCCTTCTCCCGCTCTCGCTCCCTCTCGGCTCTGTTCTGGCTCTGCTTCTTGGCCCGGAGCACCATGTTTGTGAAGGCCATGAACATCTGTACAAAGCAATGAAACAACAGTGACGCTGAGTCTTCAGAGTTGAAACGATTCATTGATTAATCGATTAGTCAACTGGCTGAACATTAATCTGCAACTAGTGGGATAGTTGATTAATCATTTAAGTAATATTTTTAAAAAAGGTAAAATGCCTTCCGTAAAAGTAAAGTGAAACTTTTGGGGGTTTTGACTGTTGGTTGCACAAAACAAGCAATCTGAATATGACTACTTGGCTTTTGAAAATGTGAGGGACACATGCAAATACACATCAGTAAAATTAACTAGGTAACAGAACGCCAAAACGTATGTATAAGAACATTGAATACAATGAATTTTATATTAAATAATGTTAAAGTTACCTCTTCTACATTGATGTTATCTTTGGCACTGGTCTCAAACACTCGAACCCCCATCGACTCCCCAAAACGCACAGCATCCTGGGTATCCACCTGTTTCCTGGTGGGGTCGTCATTTTTGTTTCCCACTGAGAGAATAAAACAGGAAAAAGTCTTTATTTCTACTCTTTCAGGAGTGGTGCAGGCTGGTACTATTTCAACTTTATTATTTTCATCAAATTGCATGAAAAGACTATATGAATTTATCCTACTAATAAAGTATTTAATGTAGCCACAGCCTGATTGAGCTAATGCTTTGGTGCCATAGACCTCCACTCCAAAAAGTGTCTAAAAAAAACTTTAGAGTCTTATTTTTATACATGGGTGTAATTGGGTTTCTTTCCTGTTTATTATAGAACACACAGGAAACCCTTTTCATCAGCAGGAACTTTTCCAGGAACCTTTTTACTCAGGAACTTTATTTTTATTTCAACTACACAAACCTTGTTTTATTTTTGGTTCCTGGTTCCTAAAAGTCCCTGCTCCAGAGCAATGAGACTTTCCAACCAACAAATGTACCAGTCTGAACCTTTAACAACACTCCAACATGGAGGTAACATGAAATTATGATTCTTCTAAACTCATTAATACAGTTGACTTACCCAGGATCTTGCAAACGCTGTCGCAGTTCTGGGAGATTTCATTTAACCACCTCTTAACATTTACAAACGACTCTGGATTTGTCACGTCGTAAACAATAATGACACCATGGGTGTTTCTGTAGTACCTGGAGAAAGAAAGATGAAACGGAAATTAACTGAGCAATACACCTACAGGCTAAAATGAAAGTGAGGAAAATTCCTGAACATAAAACCAGTTTTGGTCTGGAGATTATTACGTTGATGTGATGGTTCTGAATCTCTCCTGCCCCGCTGTGTCCCAGATCTGCAGCTTAACCCGCTCTCCATCGATGTCTACTGTTCGGATCTTAAAGTCAACACCGATGGTGGTGATGTAGCTGCCTGCAGGAGGCCGGGGAACCATCAAAAATCAGAATGACAGACAGCACAGACACCCTGCGCTGTATCTGTGTGCGGGCACATGACCTGCCCGCATCAACTCATGTCTCATGACAAAGACAGCAGATACAAGCTTCAGCATTTACATCAGATTAAGATCCAGACAAACTGATAACATCTTGTAGCTACATCTGAATCACAAACACTTACGGGAAATTCTTTCTTTTTTCTTTTTTTATAAAAAACCCTGGGTTTTGTGTTTGTGATTTTGGCCATCATTCCTATCTGCAACATGAACAATCAGATGATCTCAGACTGTAAACAATCACCAATTTTACAAAAAAGTTATTTGGAAGACAAAACAAAGGTAAAATTAAAATTATTACCCAAACTATCTGTTGTAAATGTCTGTTACAATTTGCAGAGCAACTTGTTGTTTAAACTTTAACCTACATTCTTACAATTGTTGGACACACTTTTTCTATATACTTTGGCTTCCACCAACACAGATGTTTAGATAACTGGGTTAAACAGCGGATTTGTTGAAGATCACACTGGACCCAGCCTGCATCTGCAGATCTTAGCAAAGACATTACTGAGTAAAATGTTACCGTAACTGATGAAACTAACCAGAAACTAACATTAATGTGCAAAACATTCACTTCAGGGATTTGATAAACAGAATTTTGGGGATGTGCATACTTTTTTCCTCCAAAATGTAGTTTTTGGCCACAACAAAGATTTTGCATTCATAATCAGTTATATATGTCGATACTGTGTTGAAATTACCTGGTAGGCATAGGGCAATTATATTCACAGAGATGGTTCCAGGAAGTTACCAATTTGTGAAACCCCTTTTTTTTTTTTTTAAAACACACTGAAGTTTGACTTAGTAGTCCTTGCTGTTACAGCTGCATATACTTCACACAGATGTTTTCACGTATTTTGGCTGATTAGGCTTCTTGTCAGGACTGTTTGAGTGTGTACAGACTGATTGACTGACGTCGACCTCTCTTCTCCTGATAGTTTAGTTGCACTTTACAAGCTCACACTCACCTTCAACTAGAGCAGAGGTCTAATGAGCCAAAATAACTGAACTCATCTGCGTGGTATGCAGTGGCCTTGAAGCGGAAATCGCAAGAAATGTGTTTTCTACCAAACGGGCCAAGTTTTGTGGATGAAGTGATTACAGGTCGGATATTTAATCCAATCAATTTGTTTGAGGAATATTCGAAAGCAAAGGTTCCACATTCAATATGTCCCCCAAACGTTTGTCTCCCTCTGGAGCTCCTGACAAGTTTGGACAGCTCTGCTTAACCCTGAAGGAGATAAGATGACTTGACTTGATAAAATGCTTTTACTTCAAGGCCTTTCCTACTCTGGGGTGCTCGATAAAGATGATAAAGATGAGCCTTAGTATTGAGGCATTTACTGTCATTTGACTTAGAGCAAACTGTGGTAACTCACCAGAGAAGGAGTTGTCTGCAAAGCGGAGCAGGAGGCTGCTTTTCCCCACATCTGAGAGAGAAACAGATCAGGGACAAGTAACTCACTTTGAGGAAATGAATGCCAGCCAGTTATTCCAGGTTTACTCTCATAAAGACAAGACCACCTGAGTGACAGCCTCCCTCCAGCCATGTTGTACAAAATACATGGGAGGAGCAGGATAACAAAAGTGAAACAAAGCAAGAAATAAGGGCAAAGGTTGAACTCACTCTGGAAAAAAATTAGCTTGAACTGTGTGATTAAAAAAAAGAGACTACAATCCTGAAAATTCCCTAAATAAAATTGCCCTGAGAGAACCAGTGGCAACTTGTTTGAAACAGACTGGACAAACCAGAATGAAGCAGCAGCAGGCTGCGAAATAACAGCATAATTCACAATTATCACTATATTTTATCCACAATAACAAATATATCTGTGTAACCAAAGACGGAAATAAAGAGAATTCTTGCTTTGCCGTAAACTGGCAAAAGTCTGAATGTCTGCAGGCAAAGAGGAAAACACCTTAAAATTACTGGTGCCTCTGTGTCAAAATCATATTGCAAGAGAAATATCACGATTTATCACAATATTGATAATTTGTTCCACATTACTATGGAGTCCCAGAAGCGACAAATGTCACAAACAGGCTGCTTGACACATCAGAGCATTTTTTAATACATCAATAAGTAACACAGAGGGTTAAAACATCTAAATGGTTTGTTAAAACAAGACTAGGCAAGCCCAGATAAGCTCGACCACAGAGAAAGCTTGTGGGAACCATTATCAGAAACTGAAACCTTAAACCCCCGACTACCTTTCCCCAAATGACACTGAACGCTGTCAACAGGCAGGAAATTCATCTTGCCAATTCAGTCAAACAGATCATCCACACAACCAGGCATAAATCTGGGAAATATTTCATGAATACTCTTCAAGCAAACCTCTCGAAATTGTTCCACGTAAAACCCTGATGATAATATCACTAGGAATTCACCTTGTACATAAATAAATCCTCACAAGTCAAAAGTAAAACAAGGCTATGAACAGAGTTGAGTAATGAGAACCAGTTCTGTATTTCCAAATGTATGAAAACTGTAAATCTGTAGGCCAAAAAAAAGCAACGCTTCCTGAAACCATCTCTCCAGAGCTTTCATCCACACCACTGGTTACAACACACGTGTGTACAATATGGTGGACTGGAGCAAGTGCTCAAAAGCGTATATTGGCTTCACAGCAGTGACACAATGAAATCTAAAATCACTGTACATAAATGATTTGCTGCAGGGAGGAAGGTGATCTAAAATGACTCAGCAATTTCTGCAGCAGGTCTAAAAATACAGATGTTTTTTGTTCCCAGTCGTAGTCACAGAATCAGCTACATCCAACTCATGTAAGAACACGTGGAAAACAGCCCGCCTTCCAAAGTAATCAGATGTTTTGTGACTTTTCATACTCAACTAATGAGCGAGAAGAACGACAATCTGAGCTGGAATTCGTTAAGAATCGGAATCAGTGAACCTAAAATGTGGACAACTCTCTTCCAGAGAACAGTGGTGATGACGTCTGATACCAAAGCTCTGAGACTTGTTTAAATAATCCAAAGCAGTGATGCTTAAAACAGTCTGAAGCAAGTCTGAAGCACAGTTTTTGCCGTCTGAAACTTGCGTAAAACAAACGTGTGACTGATGAAATCTGAAGAGGTTAACTTGACAGCGAACCAGTGGGTGGTTTGAAACTTGGTGGCGCGCAGCTGTTGCGGTGCGGGGGCCGCATGTGACGGGGGGAGTGAAAGTAAAGTTAAATAGGCCGTTTTTGAATTGTCAAACAGTCAAAATGTCTGATGTGAAAAAGTTATGTTTTGTTTCTTTTGTGTCTTAAAAACTCAGGATTAACTTTTAGTTTAAATTTTCCAGCAAACTAATGAGAAACATGCTTGGAAAGAGAGAGAGCTCATGTTCTTGATAATGTTATTTGAATAAAAATACACTCTGCTTCTTTTGTTTCTAGCTTTCCCAGTATCGTTACCAGCTGAGAGGGACATTCATTTTGGGGCTTCCAAAGCATTCCCAGCTGACTACCACTGACTTCAGCTAAGTCTTCACTTGCAGGTCACCTATTAATGCCCTTTGTCACTTCTGGGACTCCAAAAACAACATGCTTTGCATACTTAAGATTAATCTTAATGAATGAATCAAAATGTACTAACTGGAGTCTCCAATGATGAGCAGTTTAAAGAGATGATTGTAGTCTTTCCCCGCCATTTGGATGGCCTCTTACTGAATTCCCAAGTAAAATCAGTTTCATAGGAGGAGGTGATATTCCTTATCTCCCCAGTGTTTGTATTCTTTTCCACCTCTCAATGCTACGAGCTCAGAGTAGAACAAGAGTTTGTCCAAAAATCACAGGCATTCCCGCGCCAATAAGAGGACATTTCCAGTTGAATTTCTGCACTTTTTAGCTTTGGTGTATCCTTGAGTTTCAGTTCAAATGCTCACATAATGTTCTTTGGTTTCAAAGTGAAACCACAGCAGCCAGCAGAAAACGAAGCGCTTCTTGAGAGCTCTGCATTTATGATTCATGCTGGACAGCTGAGAGCGATCGCATGGTTCCACCTTAGTACCAGTGCCACGAAAAGACACTCCTGCAGGGGATTTCCAACTTGTGACAACTCATAGACTTTTACATTCACAGTTCTGTCAGTGCAGTGTGGACACTCCCTCCTTTCTCCTTTGGATGCAGTCCCAATGTAATGTCTTCACAGGGGTCTGTGCATTTAAACACTGACAGTCGCACATCTAAGGCTCCATGATAGAGGGATTTGGCCTTTTGTGGTTGTTGCTCTGACAGCCAAATGGACAGGTGACTTGACAACTGATCAGAAATCCAGTTATTGCCCTGGACTCCTCCACCGCTCACTCATTAACTCCATCCCCTTTTAAAAAGAATCGAGAAACTGACACGTTCCTCTTTTTCACTGCAGTTCAGTAGTGGTTACATCTGCTGAGGTTCCTTTAAACTAATATCTTGACTTCACTTCAGTTCCTCTGGTGGTTGGGTAAAAAGTCAACCATTCCCTGTTTCATTACATGAGGAGGACTTTCGCTTCTTGCTTCTTTAGCCCAGGTTTAAAAGGTGCTGAACAAAGACAGAAAAAGAGGTTAGACAAAGATCACATCAATCAGGCAGCTCACCACTGTGATTGACTTGTTTTTTTTTTATTGCTCCATGCAGTGTGTGTCCCTCCTTACCTCCCTCCCTGGTACTCAAACAACAGCTGAGTCACTAAATATAACTTCCTCATCCTGCTTTATCCACCCCCATCCTAAAACTTAGCTGGGTTAGCTAGGTAGCAACAACAAAAGCTCCCTGACAGTCAGACTGGCTAGCTGTCATTGACTTTCTCTGGCTGGCACGAAGCTAAAGGGGGAAGTAAAACAGTGAAACTGGCTAGCTAACGTTGGGACAGTTTTCCATAAAAACAGGAAAAGGCTGCCGCTGCCTTTCAAAGTAATTAATGGGATCTTGCTAGTGCGAGCTAATGTAGCCCCAGTATGTTATCTTGTGCGTGCGTACAATAACCGCCGTTTAGAAAACTTGCAATTTAATGATTCTTTGTATATCAGCAAAGATAAACACCTTGTACAAAACAATTCCCGATCTTGTTGAGTCTTATATTAGCCATCATTCAATTCGGTTAAGTTTGAGTCCCCCAAACTGAATTTGTTTTAATAAAAATATCGCATATGAGTCTTACTTTTTGCCGTTTGCATCAGACTACGGCTGTGCGTTTAATGGAGCACAGCTATGTGTGAGGTACAACAAATGATTTACTACAAGTTTAATTTAGTGCATCATTATATATCTATAGATGACGAATTGAAGTATAATAGCTACCGTTTGAGAAAAAGTCTTAATTAATTTAATATGGGGTACTAGTACTTGCCGATGGACAAGCACATTTTTAGCAGATATTCTGAACGTAGTTTGGCGTAACATTCCTACGAATGCGGGACTGCATCAGTAGCTACAGGTCAACCAGAAAACAGAAGGACATCTACAGCGCCACTGGTTCAACGGAAGGTCGACATTAAATTAATGTATACATGTTGTAAAGGAACAAATGCAATTAGACTAACCTTTATTAATCTTGTTGTAGTTGAGCCGTTACAGCAAGGTTTGTGTGTCACTGACCAACCGCTCACCCTGTCCGACACGTTCTAGGTTTATGAGGACGTTACGCCAAACTTGCCCCGAAAATCTCTTACGTTTCGGAAATTCAATTTAATGATGCTTCTCTTAGCCTTTAAGTTATTGGTATGGACATTTGAACAACGACTTAAAAAAAGCGTTCTTCAATTCGGCACATAAATGCGAGCTTGTCTGTACGTTTAACTGCAGTTTATTTCAATTCTCACCTATGGTTTCGCTACTATAAACACACATCGTTGGTGGTACTGCATGAGCGGTATAAAACAGCGAATTAGGTAAAATGTTATTTAAGTAAAGCGCTGACTACTTCAACCGGAGTAGCAAAGAGACCATAACAAGTCATTAAAATGTGAATTCGTGTTTGATAAGATGTGTACCAAAGCAAGAAAACTTTAAAACTTCCATATTTCTTATCCAGTCTGGAGCGACGGTCTCTGGGCCTGACCCTGGCCTGCCGCTGACTTCCTCTCGACACCAAGACGTCGGAAAACTTCTCACTCCTTGAAGGAACTTTGAACCAGCCATTTATAAAACACTTACTTTGGTCACTTTGGCGTACTTGGTGCTCTGTCGGTGGGTCATGTTTACAGATCCGCGGTAGACGTTGTTTCTTTGCCCCCCCGGTTAAGTCCACTAGATCACCGCTCCGGTCGGAATGTCTCCCCGCCGACCACACCTGACTGTCTGCAGCTGATGACCCACTCTCATCATCTGATGCTGCGTTAAAGTCATGTGGGAAAAACCTGTACCGTGCAACCGCTGTGTGCCAACTCAGGACCTACTACTAGATTGTTATTATTTAATTTAGTTTAGTTCGTGTAAGATTACACAAAAATAAAGGATAACACAAAACAAAAGGAAACCACTAATAAGAAACAAAAACGGCTAATAAAGGAATCCTTACTGTCCACAATTTTGAGGGATTTTTTTTGTTCCCGTAATGCTTTAAAATTATATCTCATCTCAATCTTGAACTACTGGTGTCAGCATTTACAGACCCGGATAATTCATAAAGGGCTGATTAAGCCTGTCCCGTGTTAAACACAGTGCAAACATCAACTCTGACAAATCAGTGAACAAGATACAAACCATTTCTAATTAAGTCTAGGTCCTTTCCACCAAAACTAAAAAAGGTACAGACATTCAGTTCACACACAAAAATGATAGTATGAATAGTAATTAAAAACTGAAGTGGTGTGTGTGAAATTAAACTACCAGTAAAGACACACCTAACACTGCTGTCGTCATCCCAGTTTCAGCATTGCAACAGCAGCCAAAACCAGTGTCCGGTCACAGTTAACATTGTGTAACCTTTCCGTCCACAGCCTGTCTCCCCCTCCCCCTCACACAAACAGCTTTGACAAGTTGTAAAAATGTCATGAAATACATTAGTAACTATCAGAATTTCAAGGTGAGTAAACTACTGTATTAGAAGTAATAATCTACTCCTCTTTGTACAGGATGTAAAGCAGCACAGTAACTAAAATGTACCGTATATATCTCATTATATAATCTAATACGCAACAGCTGTGAAAATGTTTTGTAACATGGAGAGAAGATGAATGAACTCAGCCTCCTAGATTTCATCTAATTACAAAGGTTTATGCTTATTACCTCTAGCCTTTTCTCTTCTATCTCCTGCTCCCACTATCCTCTGTAATGATGGGGACAATATTATACATACAGCTAAGTTGAGCAGCAACCTCTTTAAACATGATTTTCACCTTAACCTTCCTATTTTAGTCACTTCAATATGAGGGGGATAAATTTCACACATTGACAGTATCATTGTGTATCAGTCTGTTTAAACATATAATTTAAGCTATACATTGTTTACACTGAGACATTAAAACCTAAGATACCTTGCAATATTCTACATTTTTGGTAGTGTAAGCAAATCCCATCAAGTCCAAAACCAACAATGTGTTAGTCCTTCTCTCAATACTTCCTGTCTGTGCCACTCAGCTCCAAGCCCATTGGTTCCCACAGAAGACGTCACAAATATATCGTTTCACTTTTAAAAAATTTAATTAATTTTTTTTTTAAACCCGCAAGTAGTTTTTAAATCAAACTTTATTCAAACAGGAGGAAAAAGTGCATTTGTTGGGGACTATTTTCAGTGGCGGATGAATCCACATGTGGTGCTCTGGTGAGTGTTTGGGGCAGCAGGACAGTGTGTGTGGGACTGAGTCAGAATAAACTACAGTGTGTGTGTTCATGGTGATGAAGGAACATGTCACCCAGTGCAGCAGTGCAGCTCACTGATGTGTTTTAATAGTTTGTGGACAACAATGGAGCTCTGTGGCTCAGAGGAAGAAGATCCATCAGGCTGTGATACACACACAACACTCGTTAGCAGATACGTTCACTGCTGGTTTGAGTCTGCATATGGGATTTGTCGACAAGAAAAATAAATAAAAAATATCACCAAACCTATCCTTTAAGTTTTATGTCCCACAGTAACCAGATGGACAAATTCCACACAAATAAAATGTACAATTGCCTTTTATTATTATTAACCATTTTCAACAAAGAAATTATCCACGTTTCAGTTTCTGCTTACATTAAATGGAAATCTGATATCTGTTACATGATAACCAAAATACAGACAGCTCATATCTACAGGTAGAACGCAACAAACAGTACAAGTACAGAAGAACATTGTTAGAGTCACGTTTTACTTTACTGTGTTTGTGTGTGTGTGTGAGTGCGTACGTTTCTTATTCAGCTCATAAAAAGAAATGTACAAGCCAGCCTCTGGTCATCGTTGCTTAAAAAAAACAAACATTGTTGATAACTGTGTGGTGGCTCAGAACCAAAACGAGTCCCCTGACACTCACAGATGTATATCTACTGACCGCTGGCTGTGAAGTCCACGTTGTAGTCCATTTCAAACCAGCCAGAGGTGACCAGAGAAACAACACATAGGAAGTGAAGCGTCTCGAGTTGTCAGCTCATTTCCTTCGCCTGCTGCTTGACGATCGGCTCGGTGACTGCCTGCTGCCGCTCCTACCAGGAAGAAAAAAAGAGGAAAATAAATCATCATTTATAAAAAGGCTCAGGGGCGTCACCTTCTCACCGTTGGACAGGATATTTAGTGTTAAATAGACTTTATTTGTGTAGCACATTTCAAGAAGCGCAGGTTCTGCGCAAGATAGGATGAACGGAAACAAACCCGAAGAGGTAAAAAATACTGTTCGAGTCACTTTTCGCAAACTTTGCATATTAAATTTATTCTTCATCTGGTGTCAAATTAAAGCGCCCTGGAAAGTCAGTAAGTTTACATGCACTCACGTATCTACTGAATAGCTAAACATTAGGACGATACGGGAGCTTGATAAAGGCATGGTTTGTCTTTCTACATACTTTGGGTTTCTTTTTGTATTGAAACATATGACAAGAATTGGAACTATATTGCTGTTTGGCCCTAAGGAGCTGCCATACGCTGAATACTGAACTAGCAGCAAGTCTGAATACTGTTTTATATACTCATGTGTACAGTGTTGCATTGTGAGGATAAACCCCGTCAAAACTTTGGTCAGCGCGCTATTAATGACAAAGGTTCATGAAGACAGTTTGACATCCTCTGGTTAGGTCGAAAAACCCAGAAGTGCAGTCTGTGGACAAGTCATCGTCGACTCTTGCCAAACACAAAAAAATAAAAAGACTAATGGTACATGTAGCAGTGCTTGCTGACAAGACAGAAAAAGGAACATGCCAGGTCAAAAAGCTGACAGAGTTAAAGGAGCTGGCTGCATTTTCAAAAGGCCAAGACTTTAAGTACCAACAGAGAACTCGTCCAAAGGTAAAGCTAACTAGCTGGCCAGCAGTTTTAGCTGCTTAATGAGAGACTCTTCTGACTGGATACGTGTGGTACACGACATCCCTAAACCCTGACAAACTAGCCTACACCTCATCTTAGTTGAAAAATGTAGGTCACAGTCGACAGAATCTTTTCTTGAGGACTGAAAATAGGACAAGATCTGGCTGCGTTGTGTTCCGGCTCGGTCGCCAGGCCAATGTCAAGTGAGTTGTTTTGCCAACATTTGTTATCAAAACAATATTTGTGATGACAGTGAGCAGAAGACAGAACAGGTTTAATTGCCTCCCTTTGTCACTTTTTACCCTTCCTTTCTCTTTCACTCTCGCTAATTACAAACTTGGAAAAAAAAAGGTTTTGTTTGTATATGTGACGAAGACAGTAAAAAAATGTACTATTTAAATTAAATATAAATGTATAAAAAAGACATGTATAGATAAATATAGGCATTTATATACATTCACAAGTAAAATTCAGCGCAGTGCATCATCTCCCGCAGCCACGACATACTTCAATTGGTGCATAATGCAGCGGCTATGCTGTTAACAAAAACTAGTCGTCAGTCCCACATCACCCCAGTTCTTGCCTCCCTTCACTGACTTCCAGTAAAACGCAGAACTGACTTCAAAATCGTACTAATGATGTCAAGGCCTGGCCCCTGCATATGTGGCTGAGTTGTTGAGCCCCAATTCCAGCTCTCGGCCACTCCGATCATCTGATCAAGGCGTTTTATCTGTTCCCCGTTCCTATTTTAAATGCAGAGGTGACTGCGCTTTTGCGATTGTAGCGCCTAAACTTTGGAACAGCCTTCCCCACTCCATCAGATCTGCTGAATCTGTGGTTTGTTTTAAGCGGCTGCTGAAAACTCTGTGTATTTTGGTCATGTGCTTTAATTTTTGTCTATGTATCATGTGTGTCATCAAGTGTGTGTGTGTATTTTATCCTATATGTGAAGCACTTTGTAAATTTTTGTTATTTTTATTGTGAGGGTCAAATTGTTGACTGACACTCGTGGCATCACTTATATCTGACACCACCATTTGCACAGGTTTCTAGTTCAAGCTCTTTGCAGTTTAAATGTCACGCGGTGGCTACAGACCTGCGACGCGGCGAGGGCGGCGCTGCTCTCATGTACCTTGGAGGAGAATAACTGAGTGAGCGAGAATCTCTCAGCGAATCAGCCGGCACCCTCCCAGATCCGGCAGGGCTGTGAGGAAAACACAACTGTCAATCAAAGTCAAACGCTACCACACTACTGTAGAACTCTACTTTAGTGCAGTAATAGTTTATCATACATTTCACAAAAATCTCAAATAAAAGTTGGTATTCAAATAACAGTTTGGGATGTGGTCAGTGTACAACTAAATTTAATATCATTACAAAAAAAAAAAAAGACGATTTAGTTATAATTCAATTTTGAGTATTTCCACCCTGTCATGGACGGATCCTTAAAACGCAGCATGAAAGGTAAACGCTGCCGATACAAGAGCTGCTGATTCACAGCAAATCGATACGGTTTGACTCAATGATACCATGGTGGATTGCTCCAATCCAAAGCATAAACATTATTACTCCTTGTTCATTTTAAAACTATGCTTCCATACAGTCATGTGTAGCTTACTGTTAAGTGACTCAGAAAGGAAACACAAGAAGTCATGTCGCTGGATTTTAGACTGGTGGGTACAGTCCGACTTTTTAGGGCTGATACCAATATTTAAGTTAAAAAATCTGACACCATTAAATCAGCTGATAATCATTATTTAACGCAAACCCATAAATTCTTTTCATAAGGATCCCTTAAATTTAGTAATCAAAGAACTGTGACCAAAATATGTATTGAGTGGGAATTTTTAGCGTGAAATCTAACTTGTTAGTGCTCTGACGGACAAACTATGTAATGAAGACACTGTTTCTAAATGACTTCAAACATATCTTCGGTATTTCGTTGATAGTAGTAAGCACTATTTCTATGTACATCAGCTCTTAATAAACCAGAAATGAAGTTCTGAGTAATGCTACACTTTGAGTGACATCAAGTGATCAGTTCTTCTCTTCTTACCTCTTTTTCTTTGTTTCCTTTTCATTCTCTGATGAGGAGGATGAGGAAGGAGAGCTTTGAGCTTTGTCTGTCTTCCTGTTAAAAAGAAAACATAGTAGTTATTAATAATTACCCTTGCCTTGTTACTAAGTAGTTTATGATGAATCAGTAGAACAACTGTTTTATTATGACTTGATCATAAAAAATAAAAAGTGTGCTGCAAGATTATTCTGGATTCTTCTGTATCTAATGTTCATTTATCTCACACAGCTCAACTTTCTCCTGCTCACCCTTTTCCTTGCTCTACTTCAGAGTCAGAGCTGTCTGAAGAGGAGGATGACGAGGAGGACGAAGAGGAGGATGACGACGAGGAAGAGGAGCTGGAGCTGCTGCTCCTGTTGGCTTTCTTGTTTGCAGTTGCCTCCTTCCCGTTTACAGCGCTCTCACTTCTGACTGTTTGGTCTGACAGTTTAGGGGGTGTCACTGGTGACTGCTTTCTTCTTGGACCTCGTGACGACTGTTTGGTTTCTGGTTGGCTGCCAGCCGGAGACCTTCTAGAGGCCACATCAGAGCGCCTGGAGTCTGACTGGGAGCCTCCTCTACCTGAGGTTGGAGCATGGGATGAGTGTGTGGAAGGGCCCTGTGAAGAAGAGGAACGACTTTTCTGTTCTCTGTCCTCTCCCTTCTCGCCCACTCGCTCTGTTCTTCTGTCTCTCTCTGTTAGTGCTTTTGTGTCTTTCCTCTCCGGCGGCGGTGAAGGTGAGGCCGAAGAGGAAGAGGAGGAGCTGGAGGAAGATGAGGATGACGAGGATCGGCGGGGTTGGGGAACATCTTTTGGGTGCAGATGCTCCTTTTCCCTTAGTCGCTCTTGTTCTACCTCCCTCTGCCTGATCCTCTCATGTTCCCTTTCTCTCACTCTCTCTCTGGAGAGGGAGTGACTGCTCCTCCTTCGCCGCTGTGGAGAAGGAGAGCGACGGGACCTGGAAGAGGAAAATATAAAAGACAGTTCAGCCATTAAAATTTGCTCCTTATGGAATCAGAGTAAATGATGCTGTTGATGTAACATCAAGGAATTAATCTATAAATCTACAATCTTTTAAAAATGAATGCTCCTAAAGTCTTTAGTTCTGACGGTTAGATTATATCTTCATCCGGCATATTAAAAAGTGTAATCTTATAAATTGTTTGTCTACCTAAGTACATCTAGCATTTATAAATAGCTTTATGTATTAACTTATCCAGAAAACAACATCCTAAATTTGTGTAAGGTGCAAAATGTTAAACTTCTTTGAACTCAAAATAAAAACATAATGCAGTAAGTTTCCTTGGAAAAATGGGTGTTTGTAATTATACTTGATTTTTTTGTAAAAGTGACAGCCTGAATTTACATTGAAACATAAGTTTTACTTATTTCTTTTTCCTTTAGTACCTTCTTGAATAAAGCATCATAAAAGGTCAATAAATGTAAGTGACATTTACTGACTTCTGTGTAGTGAAGGTTTAAAAAATTGGTTACCACTCCTATGTGGCATTTGGGGCACCAAACATGTTACAGTTGTGTAGTAAACTTTAACTGCATGTAAGATTCAGTGAAGGCATTAAGGTCAAGCCAAACCATCATTTCATAAAAATCACCCCATTTATCCACTCTCAGATATAGCAGTCTTTAAGGTTAGCCAGGTGTTAAGACAGCAAAGACCCAGCATATGTACATGCAGGTTCTCATATTACCTGCTGGGTGGGCTTCGCCTCCTTGGGCTTCTGGACCTGCTCCTCCTGGCAATCCGCTCACGTTCTCTGTCCTTCTCTCTCTCCCTATTCCTCTCCTTCTCCCTGTCCCTCTGCCTCTCTCTCTCTCGGTTTGACCAGGCTGGAGGAGGAGAAGCTCTCCTGGATCGGAACGGGGGTTCCTGATATTGCCGTGGTGGGGTGCGACGGGCTGGGGAGGTGGTGGAGGTTTTCTGGGGCGGAGAGCGTGACCTCCTGGCTGGAGGGCTAGACCTCACAGGCCTCCTGGCGGCATCCCTCTCCCTCCCTCTCTCTCTTTCCATGACTTTTGTCTCCACCCTGGCTTTGGCCACAGGTGGGGAGTACCTGTTGCTGCCTCTGCTGGCGTCCGCTCTGTTGGATGGGGAAGGAGGCGGACTGGGGCTGTCCATCTGTGTGGGGCTATATCGCTCCTGACCTTTCGTCCGGGACGGGTAACTCTCTGCAGGAGCTCTGTGGGACGGTCTTTCCCTCTCACGTTTGTCGCCTCCATCTTCTCTTTCCTTCTGGGGTCGTCTAGGTCCTTCGCCCTCAGAAGCAGAGGCAGGGCTTTCCTTTCTACCATTGGCTAAATACTTCTGAACTGCAGCCCCGATGGCAGATGGTGAACTTTTCGAGGGGCTACTTTTTTCCCTCCCTGCTGACCCAGCCTCCTTCGCCTTGCCCTCATCTTCAGAGGATGAGGACGAAGAGGAAGAGGAAGATGATGAGGAGGACGAGGAGCTATCACTGTCACTACCGCTGCTGCTACTGCTGCTGCTGCTACCGCTACCACTACCACTGCTGCTGCTGCTGCTACTGCTGCTGCTCTCTCTTCTTTTCTCAGCCGGTTTCGCCTTGTCATCACGTTTCTCCTTTCTTGGAGGGCTTCTTGTCTTCTCTTGGCTCTCGTTGATCACTGGTCTTCTGCCTTTCTCTGCAGGTGTCGATCCATCTCGCCTACTTTCTGCAGACGATCGGAGAGCCTCATCTCTCTTTCTGCCGCCTTCTTGACCTCGCTCACTGTCTTGTTCCCTTTGCTTGTTCAGATGTCTGTCCCTCTCTTTAGTACTCTCCCTGTCTTTTTCTCTTCTACTCTCCTCCTCCCTTTCTCTTTGACGCCCATTGATGACAGGTGAGCGAGAGGCGGGTGACAGGGAATCGCGGGACGGGTGTACATCCCTTCTCCTGTCATTTTTCTGCTGGCAAGGAGACATCTCTCTCTCCTGTCTCTTCCCAGCGTCTTTCCTGTTGTCCCTTTCATTTGGTGCCCTTGAGTGCAGATCTCTCTCAGTCCTGCGCTCCCTATCTACACTCCTCTCCCTCCTTGCCCTCTCCTTCTCAGGGGGAGGCGACGGCGATGAGGAGCCGTGTCTCGTCTTTTTGTCCTGATTATTCCTGTTTTTTCCCCGCTCAATGTCTCTGCTTCTTTCCCTTCTAGTCTCCTGTTTAGGTGGAGGAGAAGGAGAAGGGGACGAGGAGGAATCATGTCTGGTCCTCTGAGGAACACTCTCCTTTCCTCTGTCCCTCTTTTCTCTGCTCCTGGAGCGCCTCCCCTTCTCCACGTCTCTGCTCCTTGAGCGCCTCCCCTTCTCCACGTCTCTGCTCCTGGAGCGCCTCCCCTTCTCCACGTCTCTGCTCCTGGAGCGCCTCCCCTTCTCCAAGTCTCTGCTTCTGGAGCGCCTCCCCTTCTCCAAGTCTCTGCTTCTGGAGCGCCTCCCCTTCTCCACGTCTCTGCTCCTGGAGCGCCTCCCCTTCTCCACGTCTCTGCTCCTGGAGCGCCTCCCCTTCTCCACGTCTCTGCTCCTGGAGCGCCTCCCCTTCTCCACGTCTCTGCTTCTGGAGCGCCTCCCTCTCTGCCTCTCGTTTTCTCTGCTCCTTGAACGCCTCCCCTTTTCCATTTCTCTGCTTCTTGAACGCCTTACTTTCTCCACCTCTCTGCTTCTGGAGCGCCTCCCTCTCTCCCTCTCATTTTCTCTGCTCCTCGATCGCCTTCCTTTATCCATCTCTCTGCTTCTGGAGCGCCTTATTCTCTCTCTCTCCTTTTCTTTGCTTCTCGAACGCCTCCCTTTCTCCCTCTCGTTTTCTATGCTCCTAGAACGCCTCCTTTTCTCCATCTCTCTGCTTCTGGAGCGCCTGCCTTTCTCACTCTCCTTCTGTTTGCTTCTGGACCTTCTCCCTTTCTCCCTGCTTTTTTCTGTCTGTGGTGGTGGTGGAGAAGGGGATGAAGAGTCATGTCTCCTCTTGGCGGAGGTCTTCTCCATCTCACTCAGTCGCTCTTTCTCTCTCTCAAGATTGGGCCTCTTCTAGATGACAGAGGAAAGATTTGCTGGTGTCATTTTACGCACAATTTTATGTTAACGATGGAGTAAAAGTAAAATACCTATTTATGATCAAATAAATCAGTTAAATTTTAGTTTGGGATACTATGAGCAAAAGAAACATATCCAAATGAAAGTTTCAAAGTGTGATTAGTCCAATGCAATAGCCTCAGCATTACCCCTTCGCCTCCCTGATGATGTGGGCTGTGCACCTCGTAGCCCCGTCTCCTCCTGTCTGGCGATCTCCCCTTTCTACCTTCATCAGCTTTTCTTGCAGTTTGATCCTGTTGACGTGTTCTCAGTGGAGCTGGAGACTGGCTGTTGACATCGAAAAAAAACAAAAAACAAAATCAGATCAGGTTTAGCCCAATACAGTCAAGGGTTCAGTATGTTTAAACAAACTAGTTTGTAAAAAGTGCCCAAAAATGTCTAAGTCAAGAGTGTTTATAGTTGTTCCAAATGGTCAGACTCGAAGCCGGGGCAAAAAGCCTGCTTTCACTGAGTGGGGCAAGACACGATGAATCGTACAAATGGGGGCTGAGCATCACTACTCGCTAAATGTCAGAAGTTGGTCTACATCTTCTGGAGTATGGAAAAAAATGAGTGCTCTGCTGAACTGTTACTACCGTTATTAACTTGTCTGGTCTTTTGAAATGTTGGCTGAGGTTTGGTACAGTAAATGGCAGGCTTGTTTGCTGATTACAGATACATTCACCTTGAAGTCAGTCGTTACATTCTGGTACACGTCTACCAGGAAATGAAAGCAAATTCTCAATGGAAAAAAATATTTTTTATCATCATCATCATCATCATCATCATAATATCATCTCATACCTGTGAGCAGAGCTGGAGGAGACACTCCTGTTTCGTGCTGCCTTTGCTTTTGGCGGACTCAAACTTTCACTCTTCTTTCTTTTATTCTTTGACACCTTCTGCTTCTCATCTGAGGAACTTTGAGTGGGTGAGGGGGGACAGAAATTTTAACATGATGCTGTGCATTATCCCATACATTCAGTACCCCTTAACTACCAAAAGTTATCCCCGATTTGTTATAAATGTATAACAAAAGCAGGTTTGGTGATCTCCAATAAAAACAATATTCAAGAAAAGAATTAAACTTTTATAAAAGTGGTTTTGGAGCTACAGCTGACGAAGAGCCAAAACTCAGTCTCTTTCCAATAAACTTTTCTATTTACAGTATAAACTGTGCCAGAACAAGAACAAAGCAACAATGCTCTGCTGATTGCTTATGAGGCAGGACTGATATGTGGACAGATTTAAAAACACCTACCTGTCTTCTTCTTCCTCATCTTCTGATGCCTCACTGAAACACAAATTTTCCAGTCAATAATCACTGTCAACGTGAAATAATTAAATCAAAACGTTAAGATAAAAAAATCCAGCGATGGAATACCGTTTCTTTTTCTTCTTTTTGGATTTCTTCTTCTCTCGCCGAGGAGATGGGGAGGGACTCTCTGAGCTGCTGACAGAAGGCACACATAACTGTCAGACCATTTCTTCACTGTCAGGACCTTTTCTGCTCATCAATTTATTTTCTCACCTGTCTCTGTTCTTGTTTTTCTTTTTCTTCTTCCGACTACGCTTCTTGGGAGGAGAATCTGAATTGTCTGAATCTTCCACCAACCTGAGAGAGCAAAGGCAAGAGACCTCGAGTCAGGGACAGAAATAATGCTGGGTGATAGGTGATGAGTGTACACTGTAGTAAGTGAGCCTACTGGTGGTGTTGTTTCAGCCCATTAACTACAAACTGGTGAACTTTATACTACTTCCAACCATTTTCCAGAGCAGAACTGTGGTTTTGGGATTGAAAAAGTATTACAATGACTTGCAGGTGCACTTTAGACAGGCATGCAGCATGAGCTTTACTCCCATCAGCTGACATTTTGGTAACACCGTGCCTTCTTCAGAGCTTGAAGCTTGTTTTTCAATTCTGTATGGTCTTAAAATGGATAACATCACTTGAAACTACCCTTTCATAACAGTCCTCTCACAACTGCATTTTCATGCAAAAATACCTTTGAAAAAAAAAAGTGAAAGGCAGTTAACTGAATTGGATTAGGTAACTCAAGCAGGTTTCAAATCTCGGAAAACACAAACCAGTGACTGCCTAGAAGGTAGAAAACCAACCAAAAAACATGTGGTATGAATTGCAAATTGGTCAGTATAAATAAGAATTATACACATCAAAATTATCCTTTAAAGTTGTACCAGTAAATTTTACACGATGGCATCACAAAACGGCAGTGATCGGACTGGAGCAACACACACACTAGAAGGGTATTTTGCATATTGTTTTTCATGTATGTATTGATTACAATCTGAAGACTGTTGTACACAAATGTGCCCTTACTAATTAGTACACCAACTGCTGTTGTTACGTAAGCCTTTGGCCCATCGAAAGTTTTCACGAGCCTGAAAAAGCACTGAGCAAAACACGCTGCTCTTATACATGTTTAAAAAAAAAAAGACTCTGGATCATATATTTTCATCGTCTGAGTGTGCAGTCACTAACACCAACATTTGTAGTTTATTTTTTTACTGACTACATGTTCATCTTGCAGTTTCCAACACCTCTAGCTGTGCAGTACATGCTATGCACAAAGCTCTTTTTCACTGTATATTGAATGTTCACTTCGTCCTTTTTAAAGCCTTTTTACCACTGCTGGAAATCATTTTTAGCTACAATGTCCAGCTCTGTTACTTTGCTATGTTGAACATTAATTTGATATGCACACCAGCACTGCGGGTGTGTTTTGTGCTTGTCCTACTCACGTATATTTCTGCTGCAGCCTCTCCTTCTCCAGGCGTTCTTGCTCTCTCTTCTCCTTCTCTCTTTCCTTGCGATCGGCTTGGAAGGACGATCCGTCCACATAGTCGCTGGCAATGCCAAAAGCAGCACGAAGACGGTCATTCTTCTGCTGGTTGGCTGCAGCCAGAGCATGAGTCTCTGTCACCCTGAGAGAAAACAAATCAAACAGCTTTGTATTACTGACACTGTGCACTATGAACCAATGAGATGCACTGGGTACTTAATGTGGCACAGCACAACATCTGATATTGTTTGTGTTGCTGTTTCAACCTACAGAGTTTGATAATGACATTTCATATTTTCTAAATTTATTGTGTTCTGAAATCAAAAACGTGTATTCAAACAGGCTGAGACACAGAGTACATTGTGACCAATGCATAATGAAATATTGATATCTGTCATTAGAATTTCTAACAGTATGTCGGTTCAACATTTGGATATTCAAATACTTCAATATTTATATGCTGTAGTATTTGACTGCACCAAAGATTACTAACAATGCATTAGGGTGAAGCCACAGTGATCCATTAATGAAAAGACACGAGTATCTGGGGTTTTTTATAATTTCCACACACTCTCCGCACAGCCTAGTCTCAATAGCTTTTTATTCCATCAAAGCGTTTTGTCTTTTTTAATAAATTGGAGTCACATTAAATCTTGTTGTTTGTTTGTGTTGCACTTACGTTGGTCTTTCACTGGTGGCGGGAGCCGGCTCCTGCTTCTCCTTTAGCATCATACGGAAACTGTTCACTTTCTCCTCAATTTCCTCAGCTGAATACCTGCCCATCCAAACAGAGAAGAGTATTTAACACTGTACAGATTAAAAGCAACAATCTATTCCTATTTTACTCCCACTGCATCAAGCTATTGTCTACTGTATGTCCGTGTTATACAGTACACTACAACATTTACATATGACCAGTACTAGTACATAATTTATCAAATTAATTTCCCCACATCGTCATCACAGTTGCAAAGAAAAGGTAATGCCGTTTAAGAGGTGCTGAAACAATTAGTTAATGCATTAACAAGCTGAATTGATAACTACTTTAAGAACTGATTAATCCATTAGATAATTTATCAAGTACAAAATCCAAAAACTTGATGGTTACAGCTTTAAAAATGAAAGGTTATGCAGCTTTCCAAAGTATTACATACACATAAATGAATTTGTTACTGTTAGAAATAACAAGCTAAGCAATCTGAAGACATCACTTTTGGCTCTGGTTCTTGTGATGGCCATTTGTCATTACTTTTCACATTTGACAGACCAAATAATTAAAAATCAATTAATTAAATCAGTAATGAAAATAACTGATAGTTGTGGCCCCAGGTTTAAGATATTATAAAACTGTTTACAGCCTGGAATTCAGTAATTGCTTTGACCTCTATATAAGGACTTAACACAAATTCTGGGCAGCAGCAATGGTACATTTATTTTAAATGTGATTACACACAGGAGCCTGATGTAACAGCATGCGTCTTACCCTTGCTCCTCCATCATGTCCTGCAGCTCGGCACACTTGACCTCCAGCTGCCTCTTCCGTTGGTGCTCCAGTATGTCAGCATTGGGCTGCCTGTTGAGCTGACTCTCCAGCCTCTCCCGGTCCTTCTCATCCCGCTCGCCGCCACGCTCATCCCGTGGCCGTTTGACCCGCAGACTCGACAGGTTGCGCTGCACATAGCCATTGGTGCCGCTGCCCCGTGGAGTTGTCAAGCCAATCCCATTATACATGGCTCTGCAAAAAATAAAAAATAAAAAGAGAGATACAGTTAAGTGGTCGGACCAACAATAGGATTTAGGCGTCATCATGCCTTAATATTAAAATCAAAAACTAGAAATAAAAGATAATGAAAAACTGTAAAAACAGCATTAATCAGCATCTGTTTCCTCTAAGTCACAATCCCATTTGATCCAGTTTTTTTTTCACCGTTGTCTTTCTGTAGTTTAAGGGTGGAAGTCATCTTTTACATGAAGCTTAGATGGTTGACAGTGTTTATAATGTTTATGAATAGGTCCATAGTAGGGGGCCAGCATTTGGTAATAATTTTCCGTACTTGCAGCTATAAAGCTCTCCAGGATCTCACTTTAACACAAATCTTTATGTAGGCATATCTCCAAAATACAGAGAAAAACAACCATCAAGACTAAAACCCCAATATCCTTGACATTAAAACGTAAATGACGTATTTTAACTTATTTTTGAAAAGCTATCAGCAAACTGCTATCTGCAGTTTATCACTTTGCCATTTTAAGCATTTTAAATTATTGAGGGACTTAGTATTCTAAAATGGCTGACATAAATAAACTAGTAGTGAATATAGACATTTGAACTGACTGTATTTTAACTATATGAAGGTGGCTGACATAATAGCAGAAATAGTAATACAGTTACATGAAATCACTGAAACACGAACACAAGCAACTACCAAGTTAATTCCGGCGGCATTTTGTTGACACAGTTTTGTGTTTAGTGTGGCCCAGTTTCCTCGCAACGTATCGCAGTTCCTAAAAGGCTTATGAAACTTTGAGTGGATCTATGTTTCACTTGTCAGGTGTAAATACCCATTCTTGTTCGTATGCTGAGAGTTTATTCACGATAAAATCAATTTTGTCGCGCATTAACACGTGCGTCAGAATGGGCCTGTTGCTACGTCTGAATGTAAGACAGCAAATTTATGATGACTAAGGCTAAGACAAAGCATCTAATACCACATTAGGACTCACTGGATAAGGCTAACAGGACTGAAACCCACTGCTCTAATATTTAGTTTAATAAGCAACAGTGTGAATTTAATGCTATACATTTCTAAAGGCCCAACCACACTTATGCGTAGCGAACAATTCCTATCTAAGCTAGCTAACTGTTAGCTAACGTAATTGTTACGTACCAGTGTTTTCTCCGGGAGCGGAGAGAAAACTGCGTCGGAAGGAACTTGACGATAAATAAGGTCCTGTAGAATCAGACGCCGAAACAGACCTTATAATGGCGACGTCTTCAGAACTGTGAAAAATAAAGAAATGTGGCTAGTTAGCTACCAGCTAGCTGGTCTGGTCTCCAACCAAAGGAGGAACGAGATGAAAACCAAATGACGTCAGACGCACGTCTGAACTGCGATGCGTTCAGGTGCTAGGGGGCAAGACTGTACAATTAGCTTAATATAGGTTTAATCAGACTTTTGGTGAAATAATGCATAAATTATGAAATGATCGATTTACATTTAATGATAAAAATGTGTTTTGAGAAGAGACTTAAAAGAAGACTCTGACTCAGACAACCTAATGTCTTCGGGCAGGTTGTTCCAGATCCTCGGGGCCCTGATGGCAAAAGCTCTGTCCCCCTTAGTTTCCATCCTGGACTCAGGAACAGACAGGAGACCCCTGCCCGAAGATCTCAAATTACCTGAAGGTCCATAAGGGATTACAAGGTCTAAAATATAGTCTGGAGCCATGAAGAGCCTTAAAAGTAATCAACAGCCGAGCAGCTGAGTCCTGTACAGTCTGCAGGCGTGTCAGAGTTTTTAGATTAAGACGAGTGAACAGGCTGTTACAGTAATCGAGGTGTGAGGAGATAAAAACATTTGGGCGTCACTAAGATTTAGAATAGATCGGATTTTTGCAATATTTCTGAGGTGATAAAAACATGATTGGACAAGCTTAGTGATATGTTGCTCAAAACATAAACTGCTATCAAACAGGACACCAAGATTTCTTGCAACAGACTCGACATGTTGTGACAGGTAGCCAGTAGATGGCAGTATGTGTTTAGTGATGTGTTGGGGCCCAATAACAAGGATTTCAGTTTTATTTGAGTTGAGCTGAAGAAAATGTATCGATAGTCTTACAAGTGATACAAAGCTGGATTAACAACGGAGCAAAGCAATGAGCCATTTTAAGCATTTTGAAAGATGGAGGGTCTTTCTACTCTAAAATGGCTGACATTAAAAACATCAGAAGTTAATCAAGAGTGCAGTTTCCGTCCTCTGTGTGGCAATTACTTTGTGCTAAATGGTTTAATTGTCTGTTTTTCACCTAATCTTGTCTAGTCTTGCAGAGAGGCCTGTGTAAAAATATAGTTTTAATACTTACAATATTTCAGTTGACATTATATTCTTACAAAAATTAGTTTTTAACTGAACTAACTAGCTGTCTTACAGCAAACCTGGGACTGGATAGTATTCCAGTGTAGAAATACTGGTTAATATTGGGGGATCTGAGCAAAATGTGCTGGGAAAACATGTGTCTGGGGCTCAATATGGACCCACGGCAAATATTTGCCTCAGGACTCCCTAGTGAGTTACTCCTGCACTGAGGTTATATAGTGTGTAAAAATATGTTTCCACCTCAAAAACGTATTTAGGGGAAGTTAAAGAAGAGAAGAATATATTTAGTGTTTCCTGAGACAGTGTATGTTTGCCAATAATATCCCCTAAATCACACCCCAATTATGTTTTATCTTCAATGAAGTCCAGCATGTAGAAATGAAGAAGTGATTAGTGGGAAAACCCAGAGTAAACCCTGCTGAAGCCCGAGTTTACGTTTGAGCGCTGACATGAAGATAATTATGGTCTGGGAGACCATTGATTTTTCCCAGTTGTCTCAAGTAATTCAGTAAATTTTGTAATTATTGTTAAAGTGCCATTAAATTATAACAAACCAGTTGAGAAAAAGGCAAAGTAAGAACTGCAAGGACTGCATGCAGACATACCGTAGTACAGTAGACCAGACTACATTCAAGAACCAACTTTACTCAGGAAATGTGGGTTTCACATTTAGAGTTTAAAGCAGATCAGAGAGTTTGTTCAGCACTACTCATGACTAAAGCATTATGCAATGCTTTGTAATGACAACCATCTAGGAGTATGTGTATTTTGTTTGAATGTGAGAATTCAAGCACAATAAATAATAGTGAAAAGTACTTGCCAAATGACTCTAAATCCCCCCACAATGCACCACAGAGCGCCACAGGAAGTCATTCCTGCCTGTGGCCATCAGACTCGTTAACTCCTCCCTCTAAGTGTCAGTCTGTATGACCCGAAGTCACTAAACTGGACATTGGACCATTAACATCACTGCAATACCTGAAATATTGTGCAATATTCTCTTGCTCCTGTGCAATATACTCTGTTCTCAGTTTAATTATTCCATGTTTGTTGATATAAACTATATTACTGCTGTGCAATATCCACCGCCTAATAAGCTGGTTAAATCTGCTACACTCAACTTGACAGTACACATGATTGCACTGTTACTTACTTATATTATTACATTGTACTGTACACTTACATAGCTATATACTTCATACCCACTTGTACTTATTTTGATTAGGTGTATTATAGTGTATCATATTTCGATTTGATTGCAGACTTATTTATTATTATGTCTATTTCTATTCTATTAGTACTTCTTCTCCTGTGTGAGGTGACAGCGAGCTGCTGTAACAAAGAGTTTCCCCTCGGGGATCAATTAAGTATTTCTGATTCTGATTAAATTAATGTTGTTATTACAATCGGATAAGCCAAAAGTTATCTGTGAATTCTGAGGCTTCTTGAAAAATGTTCTACCTCTGTTAAAGTAATTTATGTTGCTCTTCATTCCTGCTGGGTCCCATTGTTTTGTCATTATTATAATGTATATGTTGTTTGTACGCCACATCATGTAATCATGGTCTTGACTCAGTAAAAAATCTGAATCTAAAATCAAACTGAATTTATTTTACTAGACAAGGACTTGCAGGTATTTTCTGTTTTGGCATCCCAGATTGTAGTTTATATAGCTGCATGTATATGCAAACTTTGATGGAAAAATTGCCTAAACTTTAGGTATGAGCTAAATTAACAATTATTTTTTGTTTGATTTAATCATAAAAATGTACAATACACAATTAATTTACAGAGTCAGCGTGGCAATTCTTCTACAATCAAAAACAACATAGAAAGTAAAGTTAGAGGACAAAACAATAGTTAACTATATACGTTGACACAACAATTCATAGTAAAGTAGAATGCTTTTTTACTATTAATTTTACTCTCAGTATTGCTGTAACATTTACATTTATCATAACCATTTTCTTTAGTGAATATGATTTTTCCCAAGTAAAATAAACAAACAACAACAAATTACATGCTTTTAGCTATCATGTTGATGTCAAAATAAAACAAAACATTTAGTCAAAAAGTTTTCTAACTCAAAATTCAAAATAGATCAGTCCGCAAACGTCACATCCGTAATTCATAACAATTTAATTAAATCTTTCAAGTACACGTTTTTTTGCTAGCTTTATGTCATTGCATTTAATTAAACAAGCAGACCAAAATGCTAATGTGACACTTCCGGTGTGACAAGAACTCGTGCTTGACAAAAAAAAGAAGGAACACAAAACTACATTTCCCAGAAAGCCATCGGCTGATTTTGACGCACATGTTGTGATTTAAAGGCATCCTGCTGCCAGAACACGACGGTTAGTGACGCCGAAACCAGTAAAGCAGGCGTGTGTGCAGCTGCTCTGCGGGGGTCGTTTCCCAATACAACCAGTTTCACAGTAGAAACCAAACCGATACAGGTTCGATAACGATGGCTGAAGGCGACAACAAAAGCGCGAATATGCTAGTGAGTATTTACCAGATTTTCTTTTACTAGCGAATTTGAAGGTTTCTGTCCGATGTGGGTGTGTTTGTAACATTAACGGTAACGTTAGCATAAACTGCTGTTGCTAATCCCACGACGTTCACGCAGCCGATGATGGCCCCTATTTGTAGATTTGTCCAGTTTGCACCGCCGACTAGCGAGTTAGCTTAGCTTAACGCTTATCCGTCAAAGTGCTGCCGTTAGGTTGTGACGGTGACAGCAGCCAACGCCAGCTAGCTAGCTAGCTAGCTAGCTTAATACGCCTTTCTCAGTTAGCTTCAGCAGAGACGTTTCCCTTTGTAACCTTGCTAGCGGGCGCTAACGCTTACCTTTTCAGCGGTTGCAACTAAGCTTAAAAGCCTGAAATCGAGTTATGACATTTTCACTCGACGTAACTTGATTGTGTGTGTGTGTGTGTGTGTGGTTTAGCGCTGGCCATTTCCCTTTTCATGCATGGAGGCATATACTGCACAGTCATAGCAATAGTGGAAAATACCGTTATCGTTGCTTAACGTTACACACACACACACACACACACAAGACTTGATACTTAAAAGTTATTTAAATTTAAAATACACTGCATTGTTACCAGCTTGTTTCCACAAACACCTACGACCTGAAACACGCACAGGTCGAAATCTAGCAGAATAAAACTATTGTCAAGGTTGAGTATTTTAATTAAATTTAAATGTTGCAAAAAAATATTCCTTGAATGACAGATATGTTTGCAACAAGCCAAACTGTAATTAAATTCCCGATTTTTATTTTTTTTTGGAAGGGGTTTAAGACGAATACACGTGTCGACTATAATGCGGGACCTCTAGATATATGGCAGAATAATTTCACATTCACGCCCAAGGTGCATGGCCCAGGACAAACTCCTGTCCTCGACTTCTGAAGATGTGTCCGTGTTCACTCCCAAACTGTGCTGATGTTGACATTTTGTTGCTAAGTTTCAAGAACAGACTGATCAGTAATGTGGTTGTTAGTGTGGTAATGTGTATAATGTTGTGTTCAGGCTCAGGAAACGGCCCAGCTGGAGGAGCAGCTGCAGGGCTGGGGTGAAGTGATCCTGGCCGGGGATCGCGTCGTGCGCTGGGAGAAGCCTTGGTTCCCTGGAGCCCTGATAGCTGCCACCACCTTGCTCTTCCTGTGAGTCAATTTTACTGTGTGCTGCGTCACAGGGTTACACTAAGCTGTGTACATAGTTGGCATAGCACACATTTCCTTCCTCTCGGCAGTGAGATATCTGTAACAAGATGAAAGACAAGAAGTATCCACGCTAACTGAGCTGCTCTACGCTGGTTCAAATTCACAGGTGGATGAAATTGTCTTAAAACACTCGGGTTCAAAGGGTTATGTTAAGCTTTGCCACATTTTTTGAAAAACAAACCCTGAAGAAGGAAACAATGTCGATTATAGCAGATTAGATTTTGTTAAACGAGCTTAGGTTGTAACGTTCTCTTGTTCGTTGAGTAATTCTTGAATAACGTTGTAGGTGCAGAATCCAGACTAGAACACCAACAGACAATACAATGCATTCCTTTTTTTATATTCCCAAATGCACACTCCCTCCCTCTTAATGGTTCTCAGCCTAGTGCAGGGCCTTTTGTATTGTCTTTGCAGATGTTTTGTAACACAACAGCTCCAGCATACATGTGCAGTGATCTCTCGATCGTGACAAGCAACTATTTTGAAACCACTATAAGATAAGGGAAAGTGAACAACAGACTTCTTAATGCATGCATGGATGATACAAAATGCTCTTAGTTCCATTGTGACCACTTGATATGAAACTGGGTCATAACCATGACTGTCTGCTTTGTCCTCCTCCAGGATGATTTACTACTTGGACCCATCAGTGCTGACTGGACTCTCCTGCTCCGTCATGCTGCTCTGCCTGGCCGACTACCTGGTGCCCACCCTCGCACCCAGAGTCTTCGGCTCCAATAAGTGGTGAGAGTCTGAGGATGAAAGTCATGTTTGTTGGGGGGAAAAAAATTAAAAGGTTTTTCCATTAGACCATTAAGTCATGTTTATTGCCTACCTACAAAATATGTTCTTCTATTTTGACTTTCAAGGTCATTTCCCTGTTTTTATGTAAGGGTTTCTGCTAGTCATGGAATTTGAAATGGGCTTTTCTGTCAGGAGTGAAATAGGCCATAAATCTTGATAGTGTGAGAGAGAAACCACATAACTTTTCTTGTTTTTCTAGCAGCCAAATCAAAACAACCTTGGTACAAGAACTGAGCATGCAAGATTTAGGCAAGGTTAGCCTAGGAAATAATGGACTAACACTGACATTTAGAGATGTGTATTCCTGAAGATTCAGTGAATTTGTTTTTTGTGTTCTTACCAGAAAATGTACCTGCTTAGTCCCTTTTTAGAGTAAATGGTACATTATATTTTCCTTTTTTCCATTTTTGACATGCTCTGCATAACACGGAAAGCAGACTGAAAATCAACAGTAAACTATAAAGGAGCGTGTAGAGGAAGAAGTTATGTAGTTCTACATCAGCCAATGCTGTAAATGAAGCTGGGGCTTGAACTCAGGACTTTATTCGTTTGCTTTCTTGTTGGTAGCAGGGGCCAAAGCCAATAATAGTGGTATTAAATTGGAACCAAATAATCAGTTGGAGATTTGCTCAGTTCTTGGGCTGATCTGAACCAAAGGGCCATTTTCAGTAGTTCTCTCTTACTGGCAGGCTTCTTTTTTGCTGTACCTAATATGACAGTCTGAATGTTGTCACCTGAAACCTGTCCTATAGGGTGTCCAACCATTTCATGGAGCTTTGACATTATACAGTGCTTACCGAACAGCCCCTTGACTTAGCTGTGTGTTTGGTGAGAACCAGACACCCAGGACAGGATAGAGTAACAGCCTGCAGTTGGCACAGTGTGTTGGATGTCTGTCCTCCACCAGACTCCTTCAGCCTCAATATATAACCTTGCATCAGCACAGCATGACCTGCACACTTTTGCACTACTGCACATTCCACAGGCCGAGGCAGCAGCCATGCTGGGGCTACTCAGCGATGTGTAGCAGTGAGTGTGCTTTTAGATAAACAGTCAAGAAAAGAGTTTTCAGGATGTTTTTACATGCTACACTTCACATTCAGTGGTGTCTGAGTAGGTTAAAAGCACCAGCCTCTTGTCAGGTTTTGTTATGGAGGAAATGAAATGGGGGTACTAACTCGCACATCGTGATGTAAAAGGCAGCTTTGTGTTTTTACATATAGGCCAGTTGTTCTGAAGAGTGTGGTCAAGATTCTTTGAGATTATGCTGTGTACCTCAGGCTGCTGCTTAGTCGCTGAGCCTGCAGCGTCACAAGGCAGCAGAATCGGCCAGATAACAGCAGTGTGTCTGTGAGGGCTGGTTAAATGGAGCTATTAAAGTCTGGTCATGGTCCCCGTTTGGCTCCCTGACAACAACGATGGAAATAGGGAACGATGGCTCAGCAGAAAATGAAGGCCACTTTTCTCAGCTGCCCCTCGTTCCCTCCTCCAGTCAACACTGTAACATACAAATGGAGGATGTTCTCTGTTCCTTCATACCTGACTAGTGGTTATAGGGAAATAACAAATTGCCACTTCTCAATCAGGTCTTTGTATCTAGTGAAAAATGCTCATCAGTTTCCTGGAGCCAAAGCTGATTTCTCCAAATAGCCTGTTTTTTGTCCTTTCAACGGGTGAAAACCCCAAAATAACCAGTTTACTATACTATTTTTAATTAAAATTTATTTTAAAATTTTTTTATCAGAGTAGTTGCCAGTTTAATTTTCTGTCAATTCACTAAACGATTAGTACGATAGAGCTATTAACGAGGGGATGGCTGTGTTGGTGTGACAAACCACATTGAACTGATCAGCTTCCTCTTGACAACAACATTAAGAGGTGTTGGTGGTGAATACAAATCATCCTTTTGGCCTCTGCTTTAACTGAACAAAAATCTCTTTTGCCCTGATATAGATAGTGCTGTGTTTTTTAATCACACCCTTGTCCTCGACCTTTGCTCGTGCACAGGACCACCGAGCAGCAGCAGCGTTTCCATGAGATCTGCGGTAACCTGGTGAAGACCCAGCGTCGGGTCGTGGGCTGGTGGAAGCGTCTGTGCGCCCTCAAGGAGGAGAAGCCCAAAATGGTAAATGGAAAATAGAAAAGTTTTTAATCCCACTCCCCCCCACCCACACAAAGAAACTGAATCTGTCACTAAAAGTTAGCCATTACATACTGTAGACATCAGCCATAGAGCTGTCTGCAGTGCTGCACTGACTGCAGTAAATGGAGCCTTCCTATATGTATATTACAAAGGTGGGCCTTTCTCTGCTCCAGATAAAAATATCCTTAGCTAATTTGGCTTTGCTGCTCCACTTAGCAGACCTCAAAGTGGGTTACAGGCTGTGATAACCAGGTTTTTCACAGCGTGCTTTAACACTATTAGTTGTTAAAGCATGCTATTGTTAAATCATTCTTTAATTCAATGACAGCTTTGTTGGTTCCTTTTAAAAATGACAGCATATGTTCTGCTAATAATGAATAGCTGCAGTACACACGGAGTGATTCTTTTAAACATTATTAATTCATTAAATGATGCTCTGTGTGCAGTCAGGATGCAGTTTGTGTGTTTGAGTAGCTGAACTGCTGTGGGTTGAATGTAATGTGACCTCCCTGCTCTCCACAGTACTTTGCCTCAGTGATCAGCAGTTTGCTGACAGTGGCCTGGATCGGACAGCAGGTGCACAACCTGTTCCTGACCTACCTGGTTGGTGAGTATATAACAGCATACGGTAATTGGGCTGTTTCAATGACTAATTTCCCTTTTTTTCCTTTGTTTTTACAATGCTTCGCCCTGCACATTTTACTATGCCCGCATCCGCTGGGCTGACTGCGCCAAATTCACTGGTATATTCTGCAGTTACATCACTATGATATTATATAAAATATTTTTGCTTTTTTGATCTGCTTAAGCATAGGCTATAGGGAGGAAAAGTAAGGATGGGCTCAAATGTGCAAAAACTAGTAATTTACATACGTACATACAAAAATTGGAATTTCACATGAGGAATCAAATCCATTAATATGGGAGGCCTGTCTAGAAAACTAAGCTTTGAACACCCAAAGTCAGGAAATGCTCTTTGATTATCTTTAGCTGCATTCAGTGACTGTGTAGGTTCACCCTTTTAAATGTGGCTGCTGTGGTGTGACAGATCTGACGATATTCACACATGACATGGCAGAAACAGGAAGTGATAGTAGTTGTCTTTGTCTGCAGTTGCAAATGTCGCTGCTTGTCATCAGTTCTTGTGCTTCTGCTGGGTGTGAAGTGATTTTTAAAGCATTTAATGCCTTAAGAGGCAGCTGTTTGCAAGTGTGTTGTAACTCTGGAGTTGAAAAACTGCAGTACCCCTGCTGTGTAAAGGTCGTTTACCCCTCCCCCCCATTACATGAGCTCTGCCCATGATTAGCCCTGGTACTGTGACTCAGAAGTGCAGCAGTAATGTAGATCAATACCTGGATCCCTGAGACAACAGACAATTACAGTAACAGTAGTCTTCAGCTAGCACAGTTATTTTCTTCTTTAATGACATACATTGAGGAAGTTGTTTATCGCTGCAGTCTGTGCTGCAAAATGGGAGGAAAATGCAGTGAAACGTGAGATCGTCTCTCGGCTGAACCGAGGACAAACCTGTCGGCCTTACAGCGCACAGCGGTGCCTCGGGGAAAGCGACAGTTGGTGAATCAGCAGGTCTGTCGGCTGTGTGGGAGCCAATCATCAGTTACATAAGCTGAGACATGTCAAGTATTCATCCGACGGGAAAACCATGGAGTAGAAACGACTTCAGCGGGCGCATGACTCAGAAACAAAGTATTTTTTATTTTAACCTCAGTTTGATTAAAGTGCTGTCTGGTCACCGTCTGACCTGTACTGAAATAGATCATGTACAGGTTAAAGGCTCTATGGTGCCTTCAGATCAGGTCAAGTGAACCGGTCACTGATCAATTAACTGATTGAGGAGCTTTCTGATATTAGTTATGTGTAACATGTTGACTTCATCCACTCTTCTTGTTCCTCAGTGTGGTTTTTTTTTTTTTTTTTTTTTTTTATAAATGTGAAACATCCTTTTGATAAGACATGGAAGTTATGTTAACAGTTCATCTGTTTTGGGGTTTTTTTTTTCAGTTGCCTAGCAGCAGTGTTCATGATAATCACTTGAACATCAAGCGTTTCATGTGCTGAGCTTCCTGTGTCAAAAACAAGAACTCACAAGTTACTTTTGAAGGCAGCAATTTCAGCTCCCACAGGTCATAACATTTCTGCAACTAAGAATAAAAATTCCAGTGTGGAATACATGAGAAGCATTTAGTAAACATTTTAGTGTTAGTGCTGAGCTTTGTCAGAAGGTATTTGATATAATGTTTGGTTTTATTAATGTGAGTAAAGTCTCAGACTGTCGAACAAAGATCTGTTGTGACTGTAAGAGTTTATGAAGTTCTCAGATAAATTCAAAATAAAGTAATATCTGATTACTGGAGGGGGCGGGGCTAACAATGTAGAAAAACACTGACATGATCAATACTCCAATGGTTGAAGAAATCAGACAATATCAGGCTCCCAAATAACTCTATTTACCAGCCTGTCATACAATACTTTAATAAAACTTCTTTTTTCCAAGAGGACCCTAGAAGTCTGGATTAAATGGTCATTGGGACTATCTACACTATGCGTTTTTAAAGATGTGGTTATGTGTTACCTTTCAAACTAATCCTATCAGTACAAAAACATGCACCTTCTTGTGCCCTTTTTATTGCTTGTTTTATTATGCTCCGATGGAAGAAGAATGCATGTAAATTCCAGTGTCATCTTGAGCACAGTAGTAAAGATTTAAACACCTCCACATTTAAAACCAATGGCCACATGGTTGGACTATATTATTAAAAGCTTAACTTGTGGCGCTCCTAAAGCTGACAACTTAATTATTTTTTTTGTTTCTTCGGCAGTGAGTTTCCTGCTGCTGCTGCCCGGCCTGAACCAGCACGGCGTCATCACAAAGTACGCATCCATGGCGAAGAGGGAGATCAACAAACTGCTCAAACAGAAGGAGAAGAAGAACGAGTAGATGGAAGTGTGGAGGGGAATTTCTGAAAGATGAACCGCAACACAAGGTGGAAGGAAGTTGTTGGAAGAAAAGAGAGGAGAGCAGAAAGTAAAAAAGAGCCTCCTGCTTCCTTTGGTTTCTGCCAGAGGAAGACATCATTTTTTTTAATTTTCACACATTGGATAAGTTTCATTTGTCCTTCCCACCGGTTGACATTTCAACCTCGTCACCCACATGATTTTTATTATTTTTTTCCCTTTTGAATCGATTTGCCATGCATGCAACTAAAACGTGAAGTTTATCTGATTGTCACACGTTCACAACACTGAAATGCTCAACGACACACGCACTCCCCTGCCACGTACACAAAGTTCCTTCTGTTTCTTAGTTTAATTGTGCTTCAATTTAAGATGTCAGTAATGCTTTTAAGCCATTCCCTCTACTTAGACAAAGTGACTACTGAAGTTTTTTGTAGCATTACAGCATAATTTTAACCTCCTCATAGATTCCTCAGTAATGTTTTTTTGTTTTGTTTCATAAGAACAGGTCATGTACATTTTACTTTTTGTGCTTATTCTGCTTTGGTTGTATTTAAAAATAGCGCTGAAAACAAAACTGGATTTAAAGCAGAGCTCGTCAGGAGTCAAACTGTGTCTAGATTCAAGCCTACTGCTGTACTGCTGCTAGCCGGACTGTGGTTTTATTAGCGCGTCGATAAAATCCCCCAGTGTTACTGGTGTGGGATGTCTCTGTGTAAATAGACCCATCCCTCACTCTGTCCCTGTCAGTCATCCTTTTCTCTGTTATTTATCTGTTATTTCCTTAGTCTCGTCGTGTCTGATCACTGTCTTTCAACTCATTTTGTTATTTGTCTTTATTGGAGATCTTTACAAATATGAATAAAGTTCGATTTAAATTAATTTTCACTGGCCTTTTTGTAGGTTGTTACTTGGTAGCTGCTATAGGCCTAAAAATGTAGATTTTTGTCCTGAGAGTGGTCTAGAGGAAAGGTCAGAGGTCATTAAAAATTGAAATGGTTTATCCTCTGGAGAGCAGGTATGTGCTCAGTAAATTTCATGGTAATCTGCCCCCTTAGATTTAAGATTTATTTATTTTTTTTTTTGTGGAAATCTTGGCCTGTCCACCACCCTATAATTAATATTTAATTTTTTTTGTCATAACGGATCAAATGATTATGTAAAAGTGTCACTCGTCATGACAAACCTACAAGAATTTTATAGCTTATTCAGCAGGATGCTGTCTGTTAGCGACAAAGCTCTTTTAAAAAAAAAAAAAAACAAACAAACGAAACAAAACTCACTGCACGCTACCTGCCCAGCAACAAACAGCAGACTGACAGTTAGAGGCCAAGCATTCGGCAGCTAAAGAGCCAGATGTTGTTCTCAGGAGATGGAGACCAAAACCAGAGTGAACATTCATCAAGTGGACACCAACACCACTCCAGTGGGACGGTCATGTTGCTCTGTGTCTGCTAATAGGCAACTGTCTGCAAACACAGAAGAGGTGGCAGAAAATGGATGAAACTGGATCAAATTTAAATTTCACGTCCCTCTCAGAGGATCAGAGGTCCTTTTGGGTAAGCTGTAAACAGGAGCGAGACTTTTTATATCAATGCCTTTTTTGTGAGAGGATTTACTCTTTTCCTTGCATGATGAATTTCGCCTGCTTGTCCAAGATGAAAAGCTGATATTGAAGAAACATTCTGACAAGAAATGTGGGCGAAGTGACAATCCGACCCAAAGTTGAGGGTTTTTGAATTTATTTGTCCTGTTTCTTTTCAAAGAAACAAACAGGACAAATAAATCTTCAGTTCATTGTCATTCCAAACAAGGAAGCATGTCAGTTGATGTTTACTGAAAAGTTTAGCCATGGCTTGTTTGTCTGGCTGCTCAGCTCAGGACTTTTTATTTATTTTTTTTATTTGATTTATTTATCGATCTACAAAACGCACCAATCCAAGGGATAACATGTTAAAGAGAGAACACTTATTATGTCTGTTGTAGCTGCATATCTGACATGACTGAGACCCCATGTTGTTCCCAGTTTTCATAACAAGTTCTTAGAGGAAGATATCTGGAGAGATGCCGTGCTAAATATTCACTGGAATCTGCTGCAAGTCTGTCACACACCCTGCAGTTACGATTTACTTTGATCAGATTATCGTGGATATTCATTGAGCTGTATTACAGAGGGGAAATCAGTGGAAGTCAGGCATTTAAGGAATTTTACTAATGAGCCACTTTCCAGCAACATATGAGAAGGTATTTCCCCTCTTTTACCTTCATTACAATGTTCATCCTTTAAGTAAAACATCATCAAACATAATATAATGGATATAAATATTCATATATTTGATGGAGGAGTGTTGTGCAGTCATTTCCTGTCAGTCAGCGCAGTGTATAATCCATATAGTGTGTGTGTGTGTCAGTAGAGTCTGAGTGCAGAGCAGTCCGTCTCCCACCGCCTTGCTGCCCACAGCAGCTGGTCTCTGGTCCGCCTGCTGGGCTTCCTGGACCAGCCGTCTGCCTCTGCTCACCTGCAGACTGGTTTGTTTAGTCATGATTGATTTACAAACAAAATACAACTCCAAACGATCAGACAGACGCATCGGGTCCAACCAGTACTGTCCACTGCCTTATAGTATAACATAGGTACATGTGCACAGTAACATATCACCATCACTTTGCATAGAGGATTACCATCAATTATTTTATATTCTAATCAAACCCACATTACCAACAGCCCCTACACCATGTAGTACTAGGAGTAGGTGATCAATTGATAAACTGTTTATGGATCAAATGACCAGATGAGTGTGTTTATGGCTGAACCAGCCAGAACAACAAAAGAAAAACGCTTACAGATCAAGGGACTTAATCACAAACTCATAAAAAAATGCAATATTTTCATAAGTTCTGTAAACATTCTGTTGTACATATTGATAATAACGATTATCCTGATATTCTGTTTAAATGGAGTGCTGCAGTTCCTCACAGTGACCACAGGGGGGCAGTGAACACCCATGAGTCTGATGACACTCAGGTCAAGTATTTCCTGCCTGTAAATACTTTAAAAATAAAACAGCAATGTTTTTAATATTCTGCCCAGTATGTAAATAAAAGTGGCAACAACATTCACAAAGTAGTTTTTACTGCAGGGCTGTTTGCTGGAATGCATTACATGCAGGGGTTCATGTTGCTTGACAACAAAGTGTATATTTATTAATGTCAGCCTAAGACTGACACATCCAAAGAATTATAAATATCTGTCCTATTCCAACTGAAGAGTGTGGGAGTTGTAGTTATCGTGGAATGATCGTGTTCGTTGTTCTCTAACGGTGAAGCCTGTCTCAGACATGCACTTCATTACAGTGTTCTGGCAATTTTACAGGTCAGTCTCATGTTTGAATAATTTAGGTGAAATTTAACCCATTCAGAGTGACGTTTACAACATGTCAGGTGTACCTGTAACCTTACTGATCACGCTGGGTGTCATGTCATTTTTGTGAACCAAAACCTGACTAATATTGCAGTGACTAAACACTAGTGTAGCCGAGGCTGACACAAACTACGAGCTATATGAATCTATGCAGAGTTCACACTACCTGTCAGTATGTTGTGTTGGTGCCACTGTGTTGGTCTGCCGCCAGCCAGATGAGCCGAGCCATCGGTTACTGGGTGTGTGTGCTCTGTTTTGTAGGTGGTCCAGTACTCAGATGGATCCTGTGGGTTGGTGATCTCTCTGACGGCCTGGCCACTGCGATACCGAGCCCAGTTTTCCACCTTCGGGTCGGTCCTCTGAAGCAAGACGGAGATACAGAAGGGTGTGAGGGAGCAAGGCAGAAAAAGTCACAGGTGTTTCTTAAAAAGGGGGTTTTATTTACTGAACTAACTAATTGTGAATTAAGCTTAAGGGTCCGAAGAAACACCAGAACCCAATTGTGTTGATACATAAACAAAAATAATTAAATAAGACAAAGCAACATATCTGATCACTAAATCCTATCAATAGAAAGACTGATACAAGGCTGACAAGGCTGAAAACCTCCACAGGGAACCTTTAATGGAGCACGGAGCACCAGAGCCAATATTTCACATTTATTTAATCAAGAAAGCCTCACTGAAATTACAAAATCTAATTTCAAGATTGTCCTGGCTAAGACAGGCACCAATAACAACGTGTTACAGACAAACAAAAGACCAAAACAAAAATCAGAAATAATCAGAAATGTGATTATAAAATCTCTAATAGAATCATATAAAAGATTTAATCATAGAAATAACATAAATAGCACCTTTTAAAACAACTCAAAAGCTGTCTAAAACCACACAAATACATGAAGGGGATGCATGGAGTGACTGTGATGTATTCCTGATGTTATGTTTGAAGCTGCAACCTTACCGGAGTGACGTGTTTGGGCCTGTGCACCTCTTTAGTGTGTGACTGCAGCGGACACTGCGGCGGCGCGGTGTTGTGACTGAGATCCAGCCGGGTCTGATGCTGGGACGGGAAGCTGGGATCCCTCAGATGGAAGATGAGAGGACGTCCGTCGGTCGACCTTCCAGAATAACTCTAACAAACATGAAGAGAGCACTGCAGACCGAGTATCATCCTCAGACTGATTCATGTGACTCCAAAATCAGTTATTAACAGTGGGCTGACCTGGTTGTGGGTGGTGGTGTAGCAGGGTGCCGTGTCACCCAAGTTTAGCGTGCTCTGATGCAGATGCCTCGGCCTGGAGGTCTTTACTTTACTCTGACACTGCCAACCACGGTGGGCCAACCTCTGGTCACCGTCCATCCGACTGTTCATGTCGAGTCCTCAGCCAAAGCTTCTGAGAGTTTCTTTTCTTGTCTGAACTACAGTAGATAAACTAGAAAATACAGAAAATGGGTTCACAGTTCCTGCTTGAATCTCAGAGAGAGGGAGAAATGTGTACATACGTTGTAAATCTTAAACATCTGCTTCACCGTGTAGAAATGTAGTCTGTAATCAACAGAAATCACAGAGATCAGTGGCTGTCTTCAAGTGCAACGTATAAAAGTCCAAATGAAATCTTTTGAAATATGTAACAGAGTAAAGAATAAAGAGAGAAATTAAACCCGCATACCTTCATCGTCTGCTCTGTTGTTACTTACCTGAGATAAGTCAGGCTGCTTCTGAGCAAACTTTGCTGTCATGGTGACGAGAAAACAAGAATGCTGCGGTGTGAATTTACACTCTGCGATTTCAAACAAACATTATAACTGGGTCCAAGTTTACTTTTGAAGTGTTTGAACTTCAGAAACTGTCCTCACTTTATTCTGAACGTTGTCACACAGATTCTGGAGGACTGCATTGGTCTGCCCCATTAGAAAATCTATACATACTCATAATCAGTGGTGGAAAGTTACTAAGTACATTTACTCAAGTAGGATACTTAAGTACAATCTTGAGGTACTTGTACTTTACTTGAGTATTTCTTAAAACTTCTGCTCCACCATATTCCAGAGAAAATATTGGACTTTTACTCCACTTCATTTGCCAGGCATAGTCACCAGTTATGTAGATTTCACATAAAAATCATCTAATCAGATGATAAAATATGATGCATTGTCATAGATTAAAGTATCCAATCGTATACTGTATTAAGCATTTAAAACTAGCTCCACAACAAACAGGTACAAGATAAGAGTACTGTGTTAATGCATCAATATTAATGATCCAATAATGTAATTCTATAACATTTACAGTGGTGAACCTACATAAAGAATACTTTACGTAGGCTACCTCTGTACTTAAATAAAATGTACTTATTCTTCCACCATTGCTGCAAATATTGTGCTTTACCAGTGTCTTGGTTTTAAATGTCTTTTTTACTTCTCTTTCTAAATATTTTCTGCCCCGTTTTTAATGTTTCTACTTTTTGCCTCTGTAGAGAATACAGAAGACGCAATACTGTTGCATCTTTTTGTATGAAATTTGCTATATGAATAAAGTTTTATTGTTATCGTGAAGCCCTGAACTCTATATGAGCACCATGTTTCAGCTCAGCAAACACACTTTTCCTCAGACAACTCAGGCTTTCTAGTTCAGAGGGTTTTCAGCCTGCCTTTAAAGGCTAAAAACCATTTTCTCTGCTGCTGTCTAATATTCTGTTTATCATCTCTGACAAAGTCACCTGTTATATTAATAACTGTGTCGAGTCTGTCATTCCCTGTAAACGAATAAAAATGTTCCCTAATAATAAACCTTGGGTAACAAGGGAGGTCAAGGGAGGTTTTTGCTTCTCACGTGAGCATCCTCTCATCTCTAGCACAGAGTAGTCCTGAGGACTGTAGCCCAGGTGTTGTTGTTAATGTTGATGGGGTTCGACAGCAGTTAAGGCGCCTAAAAAGGCAGCAGGCCCTGATGGTGACGATCCACGCACCCTGAAAGTCTGTGCTGACCAGTTGTACTCAGTCCTTCATTCAATTTTTATCACTTTTATTTTGTTTTCATTTTGATCCCAGTATCAAGATTGCTTCTGAATTTGTATATTTGTTCATATTTTCTTTTATTCTCTCTTTCAAAGTTTATTTTCAATTCCTTTTGGAGTTTAAGTGTCTATAAAGCACTCTGAAACTGTCTAATGTCTGAATTGTGCCATATACATTTAATATTTATTATTTGTTTTTAAGCACAAGGGAGATGTGCAGAGCTGTGGCAACTACAGAGGAATAAAGCTGATGAGCCATACAGTGAAGTTGTGGGAAAGAGTAGTGGAAGCTAGGCTAAGGGCAGAGGTGAGCATTTGTGAGCAGCAATATGGTTTCATGCCTAGAAAGAGTACAACAGATGCAGTATTTGCTTTGAGGATGCTGATGGAGAAGTACAGAGAAGGTCATAGGGAGTTGCATTGTGTCTTCGTAGGTTTAGAGAAAGTGTATGACAGGGTGCCGAGAGAGGAGCTGTGGTATTGTATGAGGAAGTCTGGAGTGGCAGAGAAGTATGTTAGAGTGGTGCAGGACATGTATGAGAGCTGTATGACCGTGGTGAGGTGTGCTGTAGGTGTGACAGAGGAGTTCAAGGTGGAGGTGGGTCTGCATCAAGGATCGGCTCTGAGCCCCTTCTTGTTTGCTCTGGTGATGGACAGGCTGACAGATGAGGTTAGACGGGAATCTCCATGGACTAGGATGTTTGCAGATGACATTGTGATTTGTAGTGAGAGCAGGGAGCAGGTGGAGGAAAATCTAGAGAGATGGAGGTCTGCTCTGGAAAACAGAGGAACGAAGCTTAGCTGCAGTAAGACAGAATACAGGTGCGTCAATGAGAGGGACCCAGGTGGGACGGTGAGGTTACAGGGAGCAGAGGTGAAGAAGGTGCAGGACTTTAAGTACTTAGGGTCAACGGTTCAGAGCAATGGAGGCTGTGGAAAAGAGGTGAAGAGGCGAGTGCAAGCAGGTTGGAACGGGTGGAGAAAAGTGTCAGGTGTGTTGTGTGATAAAAGAGTATCAGCAAGAATGAAAGGAAAGGTGTTGGAGACGGCGGTGAGACCAGCGATGTTGTACAGCTTAGAGACAGTGGCACTGAAGAAAAGACAAGAGGCAGAGCTGGAGGCAGCAGAGCTTAAGATGCTGAGGTTCTCTTTGGGAGTGACGAGGACGGACAGGATCAGGAACGAGGACATCAGAGGGACAGCTCATGTTAGATGTTTCGGAGATAAAGTCAGAGAGGCCAGATCGAGGTGGTTTGGACGTGTTCAGAGGAGAGACTGTGAATATATTGGTAGAAGGATGCTGAGGTTGGAGCTGCCAGGCAGGAGGTCTAGAGGAAGACCAAAGAGGAGATTTATGGATGTAGTGAGAGAGGACATGAAGCTAATTGGTGTGAGTGAAGAGGATGCAGAGGACAGGGTTAGATGGAGGCACATGATTCGCTGTGGCGACCCCTGAAAGGGAACAGCCGAAAGGAAAAGAAGAAGAAGAAAAGACGCTGCTGCCCGCCCCCCCGCGGCCGCAGGAGGAACTGCAGGAGTGGACCGAGAGCGGAGCCCCGGTGTCCGTGCATCCATCTTCATCTTGGTCATCCTCGGTTCAGTCGGTCCGTAAACAACGCGCTGGTGGGGAGAGAAATCGAAATGTCGTCTAACGGTAAGTTAAAACAGCGAACTTCTCACCAGTGATCGAAAGGCGTTGTCACTGGTAAAGTGAAGGTTAACAAGCTAGTTAGTTAGCTAATATTAGCAAATATCTTCGCTAAAGATGTAGCGTTACCGGCGACTAGCTAGTGACAAGCCGCTAGTTTGTATTTAACGTTAAGGTCGATAACGGTATTAGCTGCTAATTAACGTTATGGCTACCTGTTTAAATTAACGTTACTGCTTAAAGGCGTTAGAATACAGAAGAAACTCGTAGCATCGCTTGCCCGACTGGAGAAAAACCTACCCGCAAGCTAGCTAACACTGACTTCTGTATTGTTAGAATGAAGCTTGCTACCGTTAGTTAGCATTTAGCTTAGCGGGCTCCTAGCTATCGGCTAGCTACAGCAGGTCGCTTGTGCTACTGACCCAGTTTCATGGCGGCCCCCCTCTCAGCCCACAGACTGCGGGTTTAACACGGTTTGATGGCGATAAGATGACGAGATGCTATTTTACAAATAATGCATGCATTTTTCTTATTAAAGAAAGTACATCACAATAGGCGCAAGGTGCAACAAACCACATATTGTAACGTTAACAGCCTCAGCTATCACTTAATTGCGCCGCTGGTTAATTGCTCATCCAATTGTATTTATGTGTTAGAAGATCAGAATCAGAAATCCTTTATTGATCCCCGAGGGGAAACTGTTTTGCTACAGCAGCTCACCATCACGTCAGTGCACACAGGGATAGAAGCACTAAGCAAAAATATATAATACACTATAATACAGGTCAGAAAATAAATTAAGTACCAAGTGGGTATAAGTATAAAATAAAATAAGTGTGAAGAACAAAGTGGGTTTACCGGTTGATGATAATAATAATACGGTATAAAGTAATAGTGCATGAACTGTCAAGTTAAGTGTAGCTTTTTTATAATGAGACAGAGGATATTGCACAGCAGTAATAGAGGTATGAATAAATATCAATATCAATAAATAGGGAATTTTAAACTGAAAAGAGTATATTGCACAGGACTAATACACAGGATATTGCACAATTATGTCAAGTATTGTTTCTGAGTCCAGGATGGAAACTAAGGGGGACAGAGCTTTGGCCATCAGGGCCCCGAGGCTCTGGAACAACCTGCCCGAAGACATCAGGCTGTCTGAGTCAGAGTCTTCGTTTAAGTCTCGTCTCAAAACACATTTTTATCTGAAAGCAGATCCTGATCTTACCTGAACTGGCTGCTTATTTTATTGCTTTTGTGTATTTTATGTGTTTTATTTCTTTATATTTCGTCATTCACTGTGGTATTTTATTTTTCTTGTTGTGAAGCACTTTGTACTTTGTTTTGATAAGTGCTCTATAAATAAAGTTTTATTATTATTATTATATTGCAGAGATGTTAATGATCAATGTCCAGTTTAGTGACTTCGGGTCATACAGACTGACACTCCTCCAGCAGGGAGGAGTTAAAGAGTCTGATGGCCACAGGCAGGAATGACTTCCTGTGGCGCTCTGTGGTGCATTGTGGGAGGACGAGTCTTCCGCTGAAGGTGCTCCTTTGTTTGACCAGCACGTCATGGAGCGGGTGGGAGACACTGTCCAAGATGGCGTGTAGTTTACCCAGCATCCTCCTCTCTGACACCACCGCCAGAGAGTCCAGCTCCACCCCCACAATGTCACCGGCCTTACGGATCAGTTTGTTGAGCCTGTTGGCGTCCGCTACCCTCAGCCTGCTGCCCCAGCATGCAACAGCATACAGGATAGCACTGGCCACCACAGACTCATAAAACATCCTCAGCATCGTCCGGCAGATGTTGAAGGACCTCAGCCTCCTCAGGAAACAGAGGCGGCTCTGGCCCTTCCTGTAGAGGGCTTGAGTGTTCTTTGATGATGATGATGGTGTTATTTTAATAGAAACAGACAATAAAACGTGTCTTATATAGTTTCTGTTGGGTTAGACTACAGCCCATGTTTGCCAAACAGAAACCAGCATCCCCACTGAATCAATTTATCATCATTAAAATGTACTTATATATTTTGAGGGTGATTCCAATGTGAATGAAGCTTCATAGCATAGCAGCCATATTAGATCTGTACTTTTAAAAATCAAGACTATATACATATATTTTAAAGAATATTAACTCTCCATTTTGTTTATTCCATAGATTATTCCCAAACATCTGCCCAGGGGTAAGTAATGTAATACTTAATTAATTACCAACTGTAATTTGGTGTGTGAAAGTAATTTAATTTTATTTTTTTTTACCTCTTGCAGCTATGGGTCCTATGGTGGAGGTGGTGGGGGAGGTGGTGGTGGTGCTAACCAGGGCTATGGTCAGTCTTCTGGCCAGAGTTATAGCCAGCAGGGCTACGGAGGCTACAACCAGAGCTCTGACAGCAGCTCCGGCTCCTACAGCCAGGGAGGATATAGCAGCTATGGTCAACCCCAGTCAGGTAGAGGAAGACTCAGTAACTGTCCAAAACCACACAGTTTTTCTGTCGCACATTGTGGTGTAGTTAACTTTTATTCCATGTCCTGTGTCCTCTCTTCTCCCAGGAGGATACGGTTCTCCACCCTCTAACCAGGGTGGTGGTGGTGGTGGTTATAATCATTCTGGTCAGTCTTATAGCTCTGGAGGTTATAACAGCAGCAGCCAGCCCTCCAACATGAGCTACAACCAGCAATCATCCTTCTCTGGGTACAGCCAGCAGCAGCCTTCCTCTTCATCCTCTGCAGGGTAAGACGCAATCAGCTTCTGCTTCTCGGCTTTTAATTTACAGACTTGAGCCCCATTTGGAAAGGAGCAGAGATTCTGGGGGGATGTGGGTGATGAAATATGAAGATGGCAATGATCTGGACAGCATCTCTGACAAAGTCACCTGTTATATTAATAACTGTGTCGAGTCTGTCATTCCCTGTAAACGAATAAAAATCCCTATTAATAAACCTTGGGTAACAAGGGAACTTAAAGCTGCTATTAATAGGAAGAAAGCTGCTTTCTTAAGTAGTGACAAAGTTAAGATTAAAATTGCTCAAAAGGAGCCAAAAGCAATAATCATCAGGGTAAGCGAAAATATAAGGAAAGGGTTGAAGGACAGATGTCCAATAGTAACACAAGGGGCCTTTGGATATGGGACCAGTAATCCCAGTTTCCGTGGTTCTTGGGTAAATGTAAATTAGGCAAACCAGTTCTTTGCAAGGTTGATGGTGACGATCCACGCACCCTGAAAGTCTGTGCTGACCAGTTGTACTCAGTCCTTCATTCAATTTTTTTCTTTGCCTGTCTTCATCAAAAATTCCAGTGACGTGGAAAACATTTTGTCTGGTTCCAATTCCCAAAAAAACAATGTGAGTCGCAGTCTTAGTAATCGTAGACATATAGATCTGACGTTGCACATAATGAGGTATTTTGAAAGGTTTGTCCTGGGTCACCTGAGTAGACCGGTCTCAGTCTTTCAAGATCCCTTGCGGTTTGCATACAGGAAGCGTGTTGGAGATAATGATGCACTACTTTTTACAGCTGCCAGCTCTGTTAGGATAATGTTTTTTGATTTTTCTAATGCGTTTAATACAATTCAGCCACACCTTTTTAGCTAACAAATTAATGAATTTTAAACTGCACAACACAACTATCGCTTGGGTCTTAGATTATCTCTTGTCTCGGCCTCAGTTTGTCAGGCTCGATAACAAACTGTCTGACATTATCTTAGCTAAAACAGGAGCCCCACAGGGCACGGTTTTATCCCCCTTTTTATTCACACTTTATACGGCCGACCCACTGGGGATTAATAAAGTTGTCTAATTTAATTTTTAATGTGTAAATTATAGACATAGAAATCACCATATTAAAACCCTGTTAAATATGCAATTATGCTTCAGCTAAGGCTGTTCATGACAGCTCACAGTTACCGGTTCTCATAGTACTGAAACGATTTAGCGACTGTCTGAGGAACTAATGGAAAGATTTGTGATTGTAAGTAGAGCTAAAAAAAATGCAAAAGATTACTATGAAGGGGTCTTGTGGTTTAAGAAAAGTTTGGAAAACAACTAAGAAAGGTTTCTCTTCCGGCAAGCTGCGGGGCCACAATTGTGTAGCTTTGGTGGAGGTGTTTTAAGTGCTTTCTTGTTTTTTTAATGCTTCTCCCCACCTTCAACAGATATGAAGGTAACTCGCAGGCCCCTGGCTACAACCAGCCACCGAGCAGTGGACAGAGTGGAGGTGGTTATGGCAGCAGTGGAGGGCAGACTGGTGGCTATGGGGGCAGCGGGAGCCACCAACAACCATCCCAACACGGAGGAGGTCACTACAACCAGCCTCCGAGCTACAACTCGCCCCCTCCACAGAGCTACAGTCAGCAGAGCCAGTATGGTCAAGGTGAAGGTAAGTTATGTGTTAATATTAACTTTTTATGTGAAAGTTGTATGTTTTTATATATTTTTCCAAGTGAAAAGAACTTAACATGAACTCAACAGAGGACACAATTGTACATGACACATTTCTGCAAATTTTACAGGATAATACACGGAACAGCTTTCATAGAGAGTATTTCTTAAAAGTAGTTCCAGTAGTTATTGTTTCTGGAAAAACATGTTGCTGCTGGGTTTTTCAAATGTAATATTTTAGTGCTTTGAGCAACTCAAATTCCATTCATCTCCATTTCATTTCATTCACCTTAGGGCTGCAGATATCGATTATTTTAGTAATCAAGTATTCTACCGATTATTCCATCGAGTAATCAGATAAGAAATACTTGCTTTATTAAAGAGCAATAGTAAATATACAAAAGAGAAAATGAGACTCTTAAAATGAACAACTAATTGGTTTCCTTTTTAGAAAAATCTACATTTTATTGCTTAAATTTCATACAATAATATTACCTGTCAAAACTAAACCCATTTAGTGCTTTTAAGTGCTGTATTACATTCTGGGTTTTAAAGAAAACATGTTCTGAAATGCAAAAGCAAACACCTTTTTCTTTAAAAAAGGTTTATATAGTTAAGTTTCAGCCTGACTGCAGCTCAGGTGAAACGTGAGCCTTTACTGTCTTCTTCGTGGCTTCTGTAGGAGGCAGAAACGAGCGGACAGGAACGGCGACTGTCATAATAATAAATATCGTGAATGAAGCTCAGGCTTCCACAGACTGACTGCAGCATTTTATTTTCTGTGGTTACTAACTTGAAATAAACCCGGCTAACTTAGGGACATTATAACTAGCCACCACACTGATTTACGTTGTTAACTAGCAGCCGTAGTTAACGTAGCCTACATTCTTTACTAGCCTTCGTACACCGTGTGTCGGGTCGCTCTGCGGACTGGATGCAGAGACTAACGCTGAGCTTTCTGCTGCTGAAGCAGATGCTGTTGTGGTCGGCTAGTTCAGGTTTACAACAGAGTTTTCGTGTGACACTTCCTGTCTCTTCTCTGCGCCTCGCTACTTTCTCTCTTCCTCTTTGTAATCAAATCACACCAAAGCCGCTCTGAACCGTCTCTGATCATGCAGCGTCAGCACGTTGTGCGACAGTAATGATCACTGTGCCAAACACAGTGCGCTGTGTGCAGTTATATGGATTAAAAGAAGCTTCAAGGCAAATAATTTGAATCAATGATTTTTAGTACTCGAGTTACTCGAGGAATCGTTTCAGCCCTAATTCACCTCAACATACACTTTGTCTACAGTGTACCACACAGTTTTCTAGAGTGACTTGGATAAAAATAAATCAAACAATGTTGGCATTCAGAGTGTGTCGCGCTCTCAGATGGGTAAATCTGTTGACGTCTGATTGTCTCCACTCTCTCTCAGGATATGGAGACGACAGCCCACCGATGAGTGGAGGAGGAGGTGGAGGCTACGATAGTCCTGATGGAGGTTACTTAGGTCAGGATAGCCGTGGTAGCAGGGGCCGTGGGGGTGGATTTGGAGGTCGCAGTGTTGGTGGATATGATCGCGGTTTTGACCGAGGTGGCCGAGGTGGACCAAGAGGAAGAGGAGGCATGGGGTAAGTGTTTAAAAATCATCCAGTGTCCATGTTATCAGTCCTGTTTTACTACATCTCTTGGACTTATGAAAAGTGCGCTCAGTCTGAGCACAGTGATGCATGTAAATGTTTCCTCACCTTTTGGTTACATGTGGAACTGTGTTTCAGGAAAATGAATCCCAGGGATTCTTAAATTGCCATAAAGCAATTGATATGTTTTCTGTCTGCAGTGACGACTGCACAAATCTTGGTTTGTTTTGTACATTCACCTTTCTTAGGTGAACACATACATTCACATTAAAAGTTTGCTGTGTTTCACAGCACCTCCCTGAGTTAAACTGAGGACCGATACAGTCTAAGTCCTGTGCTGCAGCTCTGGGTGTTTGCCCAAAAAGGGTGAGCAATAACATAAAATTGGTTCTGATCCATTACCAAATAATACCAGGGCAGGAATCAATAATATCGATCCTGATACTTTTTATTATTAAAAGCCGCTACTGTACTATGACAGAGGGAGAAGCCATGTGTCATGATTTATAAGGTGAATGCATCATCAATAGGCTACTTCTGAATACGTTTTTATTACCTCTGAGCGATTTGCCAAACATCAGGCATTTATTTTTACTCTTTTATTAATCACATGCATGTTGAAACACAAGAGAATTTTCAATGATAAATCTAATCATTAAACACGGGGATCGCTGCACGCATGCACACAGCAGCAGCAGAGTGTGCATGCACTAAGAAGAGTGTTCATGTGCCCAGAACGTGATCTAACGTGAGACAGATGGCACAGTGTTTGTTTTTTGTAAATCACTAGTATCGATTCTCAAAACAGGACTTAGTTTCGGTAGTTTTTGGTATCGATCCGACACAAACCCATCATTGCCTGAATGCTGTGGCTGGGTGATATAGTAGAAATAAATATCACAATATTAATAAGACTTTTTTCCGATAGAATATATATATATACAGTGTAATGATATGGTGCAAAATTCTATGTAAAAAATTTCAATTGATATTTATGCAATGAACTGTGCTCCCCATCAGGAAAAACTGTGTGTGTGAAGCAGAACCTTCAGCAACTCATTCTGGGAATTTTTAATTACGGTTTGCTTGGAATCGTTCATTAAAACCACAGAATTTCTTAAAACAATAACATAATATAATCATATCATCATGATATGATACCACTGAAGGTAATACAGTTGAATTATGCCCAGCCTACTGGATGCAACACATTGAAACATGGAAAATATCTTGAAGTTTACATCTCTGATGTGTTTGATCAGAAAACATAAAATGCCCAGAGCTCACAAAAGGAAATTGTCAAAACACGGTTGCCTATGTCTAAGCACAACATAAAGGTAGTGTTTCAAATGACGAGCTTGTAAACTGGGTAAAATTCAGAGTTGACATTATATCATATAGGGGTTTGCAGTCTGCCTTGTTGGACTCATTAAATTAAGGTCCTTGTGGCTGAATGCTGGTCAGAAACCATATCCTCAAAGTCTACACTATTATTATTATTAACACCAAAAGCAAGAGGGCACTTGTGTGAAGTTGCTGAGCGTGCTATTGACTCGTATGAAGCATTAAAAATGGATCCTTGAATGAAAGTGCTACAACATGAACCAGGGTAAATCACTGCGTTGGGTCCAGCATTCAGTCAGTTCAGTTATGGCCCTTTACCACTGGACTGGCTGACCATGGCAAACAGATTTAAGTTTGCTTCTATCTCTGTTTGTGTTTGAAATCTTAAAAATGACAGTTTTGTTATGAAACATGACCCCTCCCTCACCGTCAGTCATTTGGTCATCAACAGGAAGCGAAAATGTGGGAAGGATTGCGGGAAAAGCCAAAATGTAACCATGAACAGGATTACTACACGTGCCTGTAAGTTACATTTGTAAAAGTCAACAGCACAAATATGAAGCTTTTAACGGCAAACATCTGCGCTACCAAATCACTGTCTCATTGTAAAAGTTTTACAGAAAGAGACAACAGCACATAACAAACCCTATTTAAACTGAAATGCAACCGTATGATGGTGGTTTTTAATGGTGATTTGGCTGTATATGGTGCATGGTGGTGTCTATATTATAAAATCTTTCTGCTGTTAGTGGTCTTGTTTCCTTTTTTATATAAACACAAAAAACCTTGTGTACAGCAGACCTTCCACTGCCAGCGTGATGATCCAAACACAAACGAGATAGGTGCTCTCTCGTGCTCGAGCAAAGAGATTTTTAAAGGACAAGATTTCTGGTCCCAAACTTTCATTCCATCATTATTACAGATATTATGGTATGGTCACACTAAAATTCAGCATTGCATGAAAGCCAAGTTAAAAACAATACTAAACTGAATTTATTTTCAAAATCTGCACGGTTTTTGCTAAGAGAACGTTCTGTTAAACACAAAAAAGGAAAACTCAACATGTAGCATCGAGAACGGGTTGAATGAATTTGTGGTGGCTGTTTGTGTGCAGCTCAGAAATGCAACACTTGAGAGTTGATTGCAACACAGCGTGCCATTCGCAAGCTACTTTCCGTTTAGAGAAGTAATCTGTCCGAAATGATGACAATTTTAGTAAACCTAATCAAACTGTATTTCTGTGCAAATTCAAGAAAGAAACATATAAATGCAAAAAAATACAGAGAAATAGATTTATGTGTTGGGGCAAACCTTTATAACCCAAATAAATTATACAGGACAGAACAGAGACAAATCACAGAACAAAGATTTCATCATCATTGAATGAGTGAAGCTATGAAGCAGGAACTAGTATGGTAAGTTGATGTTTTCGTTTTTCTTATAGAGGTTGTACAATATCTCACGTACTTCCTTGTAACCTCATAATGTTAGTGACGAACTCATAGACGGATTAGTTTGCCATTTCATTGTATGTCCTCTCATCCATCACGGGCTATATTTGAATCTCCTTCCCCACCATTACAATATGTGGAGCTCAATCCCCATTAGGCAGATGGCGCTGAACACTAATCAGCCGATATCCTCCTGTGTTGTTCAACAGAAGCATTGTTAAATGATGATACCTTTTAATCTTTATGTATATAAGAGTTAAAATGGTTTTTGAGTGATCTTGGTTCAAGATTTGAAAAATGGAGGAACATGTAAGTGTGAGTAAAAAAGCGACTGGTGCTTGTGTCCTACCACACCTCAGTTTTTTCATACTAGATGCGATATCTTGGTATAATAAAGTGTCTGTAATATTTATAAGAGGCACAAACTAACAAAAGTGGTTAAGCGTAAACTAAAGGCAGAGATATAACTCTATTATATAAAGACAAATGTGCCCAAAAGGATTGCAAGTTGTGTAAAAACATTCAGCTAGCTTGGCCTCTACGCACCGTAAAGTCCAAAGCCAATATGGTGTTTTTTCCTCCTCACAATTGTCTTTTTGTCTGGCAAGTAGACTGTGGCGTTGACTCCCACACACTAACACACCACAATACATTACCATCGCCTTTGTCACCTGTTACCACTACCTTCCCAACCAGCCCTTACAGGATCACTGTGTCATACTCTGCTTTAATCAATCTTTGAATCTTCTCCTAGGCTTTTACCTTCTCTCCAGGCTGGCTTTCTGCTCTTAAGCCATCATTTGGGAAATTGCAAAATTGGGGACATCTACAGACAGTTAATAGTCTTCTTGTAGTTGGAGGAAAGAATGATTGAAAATACAAATAATTTGGGAGATCATGAGAAAAGCATCAAATAAACACCTGTTTTTGGATTTGCTGTAATTTGTGTAAAGAATAAAGGTTGTCAGAGACCTAAAAATACTCAACACCCATCCAGGGATCAAAGGTGTTAATGTTTGGGTTGGTTAATTGACACACAACCAAGTTATATGATGAAATAAAATGGGTGCACACAAGTCACTTAAAGACTTGCTAGAACTTTGGGGTAAAAATGGCAAATTTCAGCTGCTTGTGAACATATAATGACAAGGTCTTTAAACTGGCCTCTTGTCCTCGAGGTATATTCAAGAGACTCCGAACAAGGTTAAGCAGGGGTTCAGTAGGACAAGTGCCAAATGAAGAAGGGTGGGTTTAATTGAGAGACTGAGAGTGAAAGTTACCCACAACCCATTGAGAGAAATCGCTGTCAGCACCGGCCTTCAATGCGTGTCGTTTCTCTCTTCCTCATCAGAATGGGCGATCGTGGAGGATTCAATAAGTTTGGTGGTAAGTGACTAAAATAGACTTGAGCAAAAAGGTTTGTTGAGTTTGAAGAGTCAAAGCTAAAAAGAGGGGACATCAGTATACTTAAAGCATGAAGTGGTTAAAAATTTATAATTTAAGTGTGTGGTTTTTGAAGTAACTTCAAGGAAAAGGAAAATTCTGTATATACTACTGCACTGATTTCCCTGATTATTACAGAGGAGTGTAAACACGTGCAGAGAAAAGCATGATTATGTGAGATTTACAACTGTTGGAAAAACATTAATATGACATATTTGCAATATGCTACTCAAGGTGTGATGCATATCATGTTTTCCATAGCACGACCTTACAGGTAAGAACCCACAGTGTGCTTAGGTGTATAATATCTGCGTATAATCTCAGGTACAGCAAGTGTACTCTTACTCAGGGATTGCAAATCTCCAGCAGAGGGCGTTAAATGGTACATTATGGCTTTATATATAGTTCTTCTGCTACTCTATCTTGCATCTTTGGCTTTGGAATTTGATGGATGGGTGTTCAGAGCTTTTGCCCAGTCATAAAGCCTGCAGTGTTTGATGGGGTAATGTGTCGAACTCAACCAACAAAGAAAAAAGTATCGATAGGTATGACATCATGACTCAGATTTTGTAAACATGATGCAGGTTGTGTGTCACACATGAATGCATGAAATAACATTTGTTTCCTTAAAGTGTGAGGAATTGGAAACTTTGCCCCATACCAACATTGCTTTAAAACTCGTGGAGGGAAGTTTCGGTGCTACTTTTCAGAAATGACAGTTGAATAGCGAGAACTGAGTTGATTGCACAACTGTGGACAATGTTATCAAATACCAGTAACTTGATATGGTACACAGTGTACAGTAAATGGAAGGAAAGTTTGTGGTTGCTCAACAATGTGGGAGTTCATTTGGAACAATAGACCAGGTGATATCAAAGCTAGATCACATGACTCCTCCTATTGAAATGGTAAACCACATACATACGGGTTGTTAATCATACATTTGGTTCAGTTAGTATGATTGTATGTTATAGGTTTACATTGTAGTTAGTTTGCGACCGACTGTTTTCTCTCAGGTCTGTGGTGGGGACGGAGAGATACCTGGCCTTTACACTGACATCGCTCAGCTTGAAGTGTGTTTTTGTTTTTTATTATAAACCAGCAGAGTTGGTGCAGTAGTGTTGTCAGTGACGTCTACAATAGTTACTTTCACAGTGGTGACATGATGTGTTTCACCATCAAAAGTACAATGTTTGCCAAACATGCTGCGTTTTGTATGCTTTACTTATCTACTGTAATTTACAATATTAATTTTGTAATTATTAGGGGCTCCCCGGTAGCTCACCTGGTAGAGCGCACTCCCCGTGCATTTCCTGTCTCTCTTCAGCTGTTCCTATCAAATAAAGGCCAAAAAAAAGCCCAAAATATAATTTAGTAATTAAAATAATTATTTTAGTGCGACAGGGTCCAATGTTGGAAACAAAATCTGTCCGGTTGCAATTCTAAACTGCCCAGTGATGCTGAGGATTCAAAGGTTTTATTTGTTACATACACAAACAGTGTGTAGTAAAAAACAATTAGAATAAGGGTAGAAATAAGAATTAGAAAACATAAGAAACTATAAATATGTAATTCAAGTATTAAATGTGTGTGTGAATATTAGCCCGGTGTGTAGGTGGTCTATTCATTTTTATCAGTGTATAAAAACGTTAACTGTACATACAGTATGTCACAGTTGTGTGTGTGTGTGTGTGTGTGTATACACCATGAAATTTGGTACACGCAAAAGTGCAAAGGATTAACAGGACAATGTGCTAGACCAGGCCGAGGATAACCAGAGGTCAGAGTTCAGCATCCTGATGGTCTGAGGAAGGAAGCTTTTTCTGAGTCTCTCTGTGTTGGACTTGTGGCTGCAGATGCGTTTGCCTGAGCGTAAAAGCTGGAATGGTCTGTTTGCCGGGGAGGTGAGGATCCTTCATAATCCTACTAGCTCTGGTTCTGCACCTTCTGGTGTGTAAGTCCTGCAAAATGGGGAGTGTAGATCTAATGGTGCACCAGTCTGTAGGGCTTCATGGTCCTGAGCAGAGCAGTTCCAAGACCTGTTGGTGCTGCCTCCAGTTAGGATGCTTTCCACTGCCTTTAGGACCCCCAGAGAGACTCTTTATTACTTCAGCTGATCTTACTTTAAATAACAACATAAACATCACAAAACATCAATAATAAAAAGCTACAACAAAACACAGAAATAAGCACATGTTTTTTGTAAGAATAAAAACACTTTACAGCAACAGTTTTCTGAAGGAACAACTCTAGTTTTTTGTTTGTAGTTGCAGTCGTTCGAATTATGGGAAAGGTGCCACTGTAATGAAAAATCTATAGACATATATTGAGACCGTTGATATATAAAAACAAACATATTGTCAATTTCTTATCTCTAAGTACTCATACTGTATATTGAAATGTCAGGTATGGTTGTTGTACATGAAATTAATTTACCAATCACTCTGTCCAAAGTGCAAATGAGACTTGAAATCTGACGACATTCAACCAAGTTGAAATCTAGAGTTTTACTTGATACCTGAGACACTGTTACCTGTGCATGTAAGCCATGCAGTGCCATGGAAAAGACAGTGACACACCCTGACAACAATAATGAATCATCTACCCGTTGTGCCAAGATAAGTCTGTCTGGTCAGTTTTCAAAGTAGAGAATCATCCTTTTTAGTAATTTCTGTGTTGCTGCGAAGAAGGGTTTGCCTGGTTTCACAGTCACTTGCCAGATTTATAATCTAAGTGGTTCAAGTGTTGTCTTGTGGTTGGCTCTGGCTTCTGATGACAATGCAGTTTGTTTTAAAGAAGGGAGTTTTTCCCAGTTCCTAGAAACTGTGGTAAATCACGCTGCCAATGACGCAGCATTCAGTCCATTTTTTGAAAAGGTGACAGGATTTAACACACCAAAACATTTCTACGGTGTTTCAGTTAACCTCTAAAAACTTCAACGTTGGAAGTTGGTTTTATGAACGGGTAAAGTGTGCGTAACTGTTGTACTAAAGAACAAAATGTTCTCTGAATGACAAACGTGTTCTTATTTACAAGATGTATGTTGGGAAAATTTCCAAGAATCATTCGTTACGTTGTGTGAAAACCAAAGTAGACAAAGGAGTGAATGAATGACATGGATTACCGTGTCAGTTGAAGGTGTACATACTCAAAAAAAAAAAGGGATTGTGTTGCAGTGTGTCGGAGCTGGTAATGTTGGGTGAAAGAAAATGACTCGAGTTTATCAAGAAATGCATCAACACAAATGCATTGACTTGTCACAAAGAGCCCGACCTGTGTGGCTCTGCATGAAGTGTCATAGAATGTGTTTACTTGTTGGATCAAAAAAAAAAACAACCAAACCAATGAAATGGTTATTCCGATGCACAAAATCAACTTGAAGGCAGTATCTCAATAATGTGGGCAATTTTGTTTCGTACACTTGTTCGTGGGACTTCAAGAGAATGTCAGCTACTTTCTGTCCTGTGCGTACAAGTGCTGTGAAGTGCGGTAATCACGAAAGATGTGATTCCATAATGACACGGTTTAAAGACAGGATGGTAAAATGCGCGTTTCTTTTATTTGCGACAAATATACAGGCTGTCATGGTAAGCCCCTTAGATCCTATCTCCACATACAGCGAGACTACTGTAGAAGTTTAATACTGGTGCTGTTTGGTTGGAATGAGGAGAGAAAATTAAATAAAGAGTTTACAGTGTGTGTGAGGTGTTCATGTGTGGTTTATAATTTGTTGTTTTCCACAACTAATTTCTGTTTTTTTTTGTCCTCTCAAGGACCAAGAGACCCGGGACATGGAGGACCCGGCTTCAGTAAGTCTTGTATTGTTTTATTTTTGCCCCGCTGGCAACAAGACATAACACTCTACTACACCGGACATTTTTCAGCCGTTCAGGACAGATGCACTTTGATTTTAACTAGTGCAAAAACTGCTGGTCATATTTCCTTGACATTCACCATGTATATTACTGTCCAGATGTTCTATTTTCTTGACCCCCCCCCTATATTTGCACATTTCACCTTGTCCAAACACTCAGTTTAAGACAAGGTATCTTGATAACAAATATACTCCATCACATTTAATTTAGGTTTTAATGAACATTCATTGACCTTTCCTCTAGCTAGTTAGTCAGAAACTAGCTGGAGAATAAAGTCAAGAACATCAATAAGCTAACGAGAGAGAGATTCTCCTCAGCAGTTGGTGGAAACCAAACCGGAGCTAAAAGGAGAGTTAACATTGGACTCTCCAATAGGATGATCGTGTGGTTCTGTATCTGATGGATGTGTAAATAGGTGATTGTCGCTAACATGTTCCCCATAACGACTTTATAAGGTGATGATATTTCAGCTTGTTACACTGCCCCCAATTGGCCAAAAAAGATCAGCTAATGGTGCTTTAATACCAAGTTAATGGCAATAATCAATTTGCATTGCTTCGTTTTAGTGCCAGTCGGTTATTGTAGTCAGAAATTGACCTGCGCAGAGTGATAGGTGAACATTTAAAGGGGTGTCAGCCTCTTGTTGCTTTAACATCTCTTCCTGTTTTCCTCCAACAGTGCAAGACCAGGATAACTCTGATAATAACACTATCTTCGTGCAAGGCCTGGGAGACGACTACACTGTTGAATCAGTGGCAGACTTTTTTAAGCAGATTGGGATCATTAAGGTAGCTCTCCAGTGCTACATGTGTGTGTCATCGATCATCTGTATTAGTAATTTCTAAGTTTATTAATTCATGTATTGTGTTTACAGTATGGGTAACAGACTGTAGAATGGGATATGGTGGCCCCTCAGTAGCATAATAATAAAGGAGCCTCGGTCCTGGGATCAGTGCTAATTTGTTCAATCCAAATTTCAAAATGTGAAACTTTTTATTAACATTTGATGTTGATTTTGGGCAAATTTGAAGAGTAAGTAAGATTTATTGAAGTTTATTGACGTAATACAATCTTGAAATAAAAGCTGAAATTATTGCAGCACATTTAATTACTAATTTAGGTCTTCAAATTCAGAAAAACTTCGATACAATACATCCAGGAAAGTGGGAAAAGCTAACAAGCACAGAATTTGTACTTGAATGCTTTTTACTTGGTGCGTGGATGTCGTGTCTCAGAAAGCGTGAATCTGATCAAATTCAACTTGGAAACTTGATGTAAAAAATGTATAAATTCAGATGTCTGCCCATATTTGACACCTTTTTGCAACTGCGTCGTTTATTTTTCTTTCTCTAAATCGCTATCAAAGCTATCATGTGACCTAATTTATTCACCGCATTGTCGCTGTCTCCGTCTGTCCATTCTCTTAGGTCAACAAGAAGACCGGCCTGCCCATGATCAACCTGTACACAGACAGAGAGACGGGGAAGCTGAAGGGGGAGGCCACAGTTTCCTTCGATGACCCCCCCTCAGCTAAGGCCGCCATCGACTGGTTTGATGGCGAGTTGTTCATCTTCATCAGGCTTTGGCTCACATTGTATTTAGCAATATTTTGGTTAATATATGTGGAACATGCCGAGCATAAGGATGGGCAGCAGAGAAAGTGGGGGAGTGGTTTCAGCACCTCAGAAACTGATTAAAGCTATTGGAGTCTGTGGTGACTGACATGAATGCAAGCTGGTCGCAGCTGCTGCGCTCTTTAAAGGACATAACTACAAACGTTTTACAGTCATGTTTCAGTTTTTCTTGTATTCTGTTAAATTCTGTACTTGTTTTAATTTCTCTACTTCATCCATTGTGTGAGCACATTCATTTCGGGCCTCAGCTCAGCTCCTTATGACCTTTTGATGTCTGTCTTTCCTCGACAGGTAAGGACTTCAATGGAAATCCTATCAAGGTGTCTTTTGCCACCCGCAGAGCCGACTTCGGAGGCCGAGGTAGCATGAGGGGAGGTCGAGGACGAGGAGGTGAGCCCGTTTTTTTTTAAAGGTTGGCATTTTGCAATAGCAGTACGAGATGTTTTTTAGAAGTCCATTTTAGACAAATTGAGCTTGAATATTCATTCTTGTCAACAGTTTGCAGAACAGTCTCACCATAAGGTTCATTTTGCAGCTGTTCAGCAGCTTTCCATCGAATCACACGATCTTCCTCAGCAGATGAAGTTTGCTCAGTTGTCATGGAATTGTTTATGTTCAAATTTCCTTTTTTTTTTTATACGCACTTTAAGGACTTCTCATCCATGTTGGCTTAAAAGTGAAGGTTAAAAGTTCATTCTTGACCTTGGCAACAGCAGTTGACTAAAACACTTTCAAGTCTCGGTGATTAAAAATGTTCTCTTATTGCTATTTCTACATTTGCAATACCATCCTGTTTGCAGCCACAAGTCTCTTATAATCACACGCAAAGGTTATTTTACAGCTGAAAGTTACAATACCTTCAACTTCACAAATTTAACAAACACCCGCGAGGGCATAAACACTTGATATTTGCCTGGGAAGGCATCACCAGTCACGTGTGTTACGCCGACAGAAGATCTGACTGGTTTGGTTCTTTGCTCTGTGTAGGGCCGATGGGTCGTGGTGGATTTGGAGGGGGTAGAGGTGGAGGTTTCCCAGGAGGCAATGGGGGCGGCGGTGGTGGAGGAGGAGGAGGAGGAGGCGGAGGAGGAGGAGGAGGAGGACAACAGAGAGCCGGAGACTGGAAGTGTTCAAACCCGTGAGTCAGGATTTGGCGATTCCACTTACAGCCCGTGTGTTTCTGCACAGCTTTTGTTCTACAGTATTGTAGTATTGAATTTTTGTTCAAGGATCTGAATGAAAGCTCTCCTTTTTATTAAATGTTTGTACATTTGCACACACTGTAATGTGTTCGTAATTCATAGTACAACTTCATACAAATACTGTAAGCAGATTTTTTTATTGCTTTTGTTTTATAGAACACATATTATACAATTGTGCAAAAACTATCTAGAATGCATGACAGAAGTATAAAGAAATGTTTGTGGTTATTCTTTGATTTCTGTCCTTTTCTGCACATTTCTCTTCAGCAACTGTGGCAACCTGAACTTCTCGTGGCGTAATGAGTGTAACCAGTGCAAGGCCCCTAAACCTGAGGATGCTGGTGGGATGCCCCCAATGGAAAGAGGTTAGACCTCTGCAGTCTTCATATCACACACCACTTGCCATGTTTAAAAAAGTCTGTCAATGGAGGTAGATATTGATAATGCTGTTAATGTGAAGAGAATGTTTTTCTTTAATTAAAGAGGTAATTCACCAAATTACCAAAAACAACACATTTATTCGCTTACCTCTTGTCGTTGTCTAGTCGTGCAGATAGTTTTGGTTTCATTTGTACAGATTTTGAGTTTTCATTGGAATAACTTTCTACTGGAGAAATAGTTCCTATAAAAACAGTTTACTTCACTTTCTCTGATATTAATGATCGTATTAGTAATTAATAACAAAGAGAATATCCTTTACACAGGAGTCATTTTGTTTGTTGTTGTTTCTTTTCTAGCTTTGTTATGACTCACTCCACTGATAGCAAGTCATAACTTGTAATAATACAGTAGAGAAATATATTATTACTGTGAGTCATCACAAACATAGTAAAGGTGACACTTTGTGTCAGCAGTTTACAAATTCTCACCAAACTGCTTGTTCTGCCGCCAGGAGGTTACGGGGGAGAGCGCAGAGGGGGGTTTGAGCGGGGCGGCTTCAGGGGCCGAGGTGGCGACCGCGGGGGCTTCAGAGGGGGTCGAGGAGGCGACCGGGGAGGATACGGCCCTGGAAAGATGGACGCAAGGTCAGATACACTCAAACAAACAGAACTCTTTGGTAAAAATTCATCTTGGCTTCTAAGTTTGGAACTGGGCTACATTTGGTTCAAAACAAGCGAGTCAGTGTCAAAGGTAAAATATAGAGTTTCCCACAAACTGGCTAGACTTAACGGATAGGTTCACATTTTTTAAGACAAGTCTTAAAACAATACTCGTGTCCATTTGTAGAATGAAACCGTTTTTGGTCGTTGTAATTGTTCCTCCTGTCCATACTGATGGTAAAGGTTCCTAACGTGATTCCAGTGTAAGTGATGGTGGACAAAATTCCTTATTTATTTTTTTGTAAAAATATGTACAAAATACAGTACAGCTATAGTGACTGACTAGCACTAGCCTGGCTGGCTAAAGTGTTAGCCGTAAACTCACCAGCCACTAGTATAGCCACTACGTCACTAAACTTATTATAACTTATTATAATAATTTAGCTGTGTGACAGGGCCTTAACCCAGAGGCCCTGATGTCTTCACCAGCAAAATGACCAAAAGTGTTTCCACTGTGTTGGCTTTGTCTGAAATAAGTCTATCACTAATATTTTTGCATGATGCATGGTGTCACATAAGTGAAAGTTTGAATACTTCTTCAGTCACTGGGAGGGTTTGACCTGAATGTCCCTGAAAGGTCCCGTGTTAGCCCTGTACACCAGCACATCATCTATGTGAAAGCCTCACTGTTCAAACACACACCTGTTCTTCCTGTAGACGTTGCTCATTGGTTGGATGCTGACGATGTAATTAGTGTGTTGTTATTTTCAGGGGTGACCACAGACAGGAGCGGCGGGGCCGTCCCTACTAAATCATCAAACCACGGACAAACTCTCCCCCTCCCACCTCGGTATGAAGACCAGTGTGTGGACCCTCGTCCACACTGGGCCCAGCCCACACCTTCCACCTTTTCTATAACTCCGTTAACTTTGACTATTCAGTGTGTAGAAAAATGTGACTATCGCTGTTTTTTGTGTTTGCTTTTGTTCATGTCACTCACTTCGTTCACGTCGATCCACACTCCCTCCTTCTGCTCAGTGGGGCCTCATTTAGAAAAACTATCTTAGGATCAAATTCCATCTTAAGAAAAAGAAAATTCCCCTTTGTGTGTGTTTTTTTTTTTTTTTTACAACCTGAGTTCATATATTTGGTCCTAATGATTGTGATATTTTACTCACCAGCATCATCACTGGAAACAGCTCTATAACTTAACACGAGCAATCAGAAATGTTTCAAACAAGTCCAATAGTATCCAAACTACTCATTACTTGTGCAGTGAGGATGTTTTGAATCTCATTTCCACCACGTTGAAATGAAATTTAATAGAGATTTGGGCCAAGGAACGAGTGTTTCGTTTTTGGCGTGGATTCATTAAGGGAATTCTTAACATTGGGATTGTGATGGCGAATGTTTAGTCAACATTATTATTTTCTCATGAACTGCTGCACTTGCATGAATGAAACAAATCTGGCACTTTTCCCTATAGTTCACATGTGTATTTTGTTGCGTATCCACATGCAAATTAAACATTTAATAAACAAATTTATCACTAAAATAAATGTATAAGATTATGGATAAGCTGTCATTCTAGTTCGGAAGTGAAAACAAAGGTGAACGGTAATTTTTTTCCACCCAAACTGTCGCTGTTAACATCAGAACTGCATCATGTTTAAACTTTGACCTGCTGTCCTTAACAGAGCACAGATCTACAGTGTAATGGATGGTTTTACACTGTGAGTACCTTTATCTTTGTTTTTACTTTGAGATTTAGCAACCTGGGGAAACCTGTCTGATGGCTCGTGTTGTTTTCACTATTACACTCCTTTGAAAATGTCTAGCTACTGAAGAAATGATTGCCCAAGCTGTGGAAATAAGTATTATAATAGTATACTTATTTAAAAAATCATTTTAAGTTGTATCTCAAAATCAAGAAGTTATTTGTAGAAAATGACTTTGATGTGAAAATACTCTTCATCTTTAATCAAACTGCTGCTTGTGTCAGATCACAAGGGAACAACTCAACAGCTTAACAGTTAGGGGTGTAGGTCCAACACAAGCCTCATGCAAGAACCAATCTTACAAACGGGTTAGTATGAGTTTGTCGCATTCATCAATTTTCTGGTACTTAAAATTTCCCCCGAGGTACCAACGAAACTCACGAGGGGTCCATGCCCGTCCTACGTGTCATGTATGAAGGCATTAGCATACGTTTTTGGGGGGATTTAATTGAAATATTTTGGAAACGTAGACAGTTCAGTAGTTGTTAGGAAAATTCTCTAAACTCCCTCCGTTGTACTGAGTAACATTTAGGGCAGCAGCTAACAATTATTTTCATCATTGATAAATCTGCAGATTATTTTCTACGTTCATCGATTAATCGTTCGGTCCAGAAAACCGATAAACGGCCCGTCACAATTGTCTTGTTTTATCTGACCAACAGTTCAAAACCCAAAGATATTCAATTTGCTTTCATTTAAAACGAGGAAAATCATCAAATTCTCATATTCGAGATCCTGGAACCATCAAATCTTTTGTTGTCATTTTCTGTTGATCGACTAATCAATTAATCGACTAATCGTTGCAGTTCTAGCAACAGCACCTACCGTGTTCAGTCATCCTTCTCCGTGACTTTTAAGTCCCCTCTAAGTTATGGACCACGTTGCTCTAGCAAAACTTTGTTTCACCGTCTAACTTCATGTCAAACCATGAACAAATGAAACAGTTCGTCTTTTATAGCAATTTGGGGGTTTCGATTATGCTGATGATCACATCTCACAGATGCAGCACCTGAAGAGATGGCATTCATCACATTTGTGCAGTGAGAGAGTTCGGTGAATCAGACTCGGAACTTACGAGGAAATGTCAGAGAAATGCAGGTTTAGCATAAAAATACAGAAATGTTCTTGCGTGAGGCCCAATATCTGTTTTCTTTTGTGTTTGTCAGCAGAAACTGAACTAAAGCCGCTCCTTCAAGTTCAACAGGTGTAAAGTAAACATTACGGTCTGGGAATTCGGTGTAGCAATAGTCACTTGTCAAAAACGAATCAGACTCGTGCCGCCATCACACCTGCCAAACTGAATACCAGTGTCATAGGAGAGGATTTTAAGATTATGATCAAGTAAAATCCACTTTTGTAAATGAGGCCTCATGTCTGCAGATGCATTTAAGATGTTTTTGTTGAGACAGAACTCTTACTAGTATATTTATTATTTTTGAGTTGTTTTTGTACTGTGCATGTGCTGGTTTTCAAATTAAAGTGTTGATAAAACCAAACAATGCATCTGTGGTTCTTACTGACTTGTTTTTGTGCAGCTTTCGAACTTTCGGTCGTACAGAAAGTTTCTGATGGAGCTCAGATGTCAGAACCTGTGGGCAGGGTTAAAAGGAGACACGGCAGCTAAGAACAGTCGGTTATTACTTGACTGAGTATTGTTTCCCATAATATCAGCTGTCAAGCATCTAAATACCCATGCTTAATACGTCAGTTTGTGTAAAGCTCAGGGTAGTTTTGAAAGGTTGTTGGCTCTGAAAACTAGGTGAGTTTAAGTCTTCATAATCCTCAAAGTCTTTTTAGATGATTCACCTCCATCTGTGGCTGTGGCACTGTTTCCTTCTCGCCAGCATACGGTTTATCTGAGTTTACTTTTTGATTGACTTGTTTAATTTACTGCTACTCCTGTTCAAACTTGGCACACTGGTCAAATTCACAGATGACACTGCTTTTAAGTTACAACATTAAAGTGTCCTAACCACTTCATTCAGTATGAATGGAATTTAGCACGTCATGCCTACTGCTACGTTTTAGTCCAATTTTAATTAAACAAACTTCTTAAGAAGCATGTTGACAATTTCCAGAGCAAGAAAAAAAATGCAGGCTGACTTTTTTTAGCACGACTACATTTATCAGATCTTGTGGCACCATTTGAACAAGTTCATCAGGTATTATTTCTCTCAGGTAAACAAGTGGGCACAGCTGTTGCCCCGATGAAGAACATCTAAATCCACTTTTTAGTTAAGGGGTTACATTTAGAAGGTGTTTAATTACAGCACATAAATTAGCTATTTGCAGTTTTAATACCAAAAAATAAAAATAAGCCTTTAAAACCACATTACAGGGTTTCTGTCAGGGTTTTGAAGGCTGACATTTTTTATTTTTGGCTGAATTTTTGGCTGCAGCTCCTCTAGTGGCCACTAGAAGCTGGATCCAAGAGGAATATCTCGTAGAAACTCAAAGTCTGTCATTTTCCTCCACTTTGTTATGGTCTCAGTGGCCATTTTCTGTCCTCCTCATGTGACTGTAAAAGCTGTTTCATCTGAAATATACATTTTAAAGTATGTAATAAGAGTTAACTGGATTGACGGGTGTCTCTCATTGTCATCGAACCCCCTGAAAAGACCCAAACCAACAAGAACTGATCCTGCAAACTAGTATTGTGTGTTTTCAAAGCCAGATTAATTTGCGAAGGTGGAGCAGGTTCAGTCTGAGGCTGCATCCTTTCCTGAACTGGGATCCAGCTGTATATTCATTTGATATTTTTCTGCTGAGCTGCAGTGTTTGCCAGACTTGACTGACACCAAACAGCCCAATCAGAGCCTTGAACAAGCAAAATCGGTATAAACGTAGCTCAAGTTATTTTTATTTCCTCTTGAAGACGAATTTCTTTCATTTTTTCAGTTAAAATAACACACACACATCTGCATCTAGACCACAGTTGACACTTTACCTCAGTAAATGTAACATACGTATCAGCCAGGACCGGGTTTGCCGAGTGGTTTTCGGAAGGAATCTGGCCCTTCAGAGCCTCGCCATTATGTCTCGTGGCTGCACACGAGTAAAAGAAGAAAAAGGAAGCACCTCTGGTCTTCTGTTTTATTGGTATAAGTTCAGGTGAACGTAAAACCGTGCTAATATAATCAAACATGATCTCCCCCATGTGTTTTGGATGATTGCATTACTATAAAAAGTATTCACTGAAAGGAACAAATTCATTTTTTCCAGGTTTAGGCTTTTATAGAGAGCTATGACAGAACAATAAGCTACTGCAGCCTACTTGTAATGAACTGAAATGACATTTGTTGGTCCTCAGTTATTGTATGTCTAGCCCCCGAGCTCAGTGCCCCGTCAGTCTCCATCATACTCTTCAACGTTTCATCAGGCGAAACATGGAAAACATGCAAACTCCAAACTCCACACAGACAGAATTTGCATGTTTCTCCATGACCGCACACAAGCAGCAAACATGAATCCAGGATACCAGCACTGATCACTGATCATCGATATCAAACACTTGACAAGCCAGTTTGACGGCCGACGGCTGCTCGTTGCATTTGGGCCTCGGGCAGTGTGAGTGAGTAATCCTTACCACAATGCTGCAATTATGAATGTATTCAGTTGGACTAATGTTCTGACACCTAGTAGAGTGGATATTAAGGATTTTCAGCTTTTATCTGTTCTATATATATATATTTATATACTGTATACAGTTTATACAGACATGCTCAAATATACCCTTACAGCTCTGACGTAACGCTTCATTCCCCCTGAAAAAGTGATGAAATTCAAAGCTGTTTCATGTATACTTGCATGCCTTTGGTATGTCAAAGAATAAAGCAGATACGCAGTGAAATTAGATGAATTATTGTTTATTCTTTAAAGATATTCTAAAATGGCCTGGACATATTTGTAGGTACTCCTTAGAAAAGATAATAAATATTTGGATTATAGTGATATTTCAAACTGATTAGTTTGTTTATGTAGCATCACACGTGCCTCCAGTCTTGTAATCAGTCATTCGGTCTATTTAAATGGAGAAAATGGTCACTGAGCTGTTTGGTGTCATCGTGTGCGCCACACTGAACGTGGACCAGAGAGAGCTGTGTGCGGAGATCAGAGAGGAAATAATAAAGCAGGGTAACGGTGAAGACCATCTCCAAGCGGCGTGATGTTCCTGTGACAACAGTTATTATTATTATTAAGAAGTTTAAGGTCTGCAGCCAGCCGACCCCAGCTTCAACTGAAGGATAAAAGCCGAACTCCAAGGTCAACATAAAAAGCCAGATTGGAATTAAATTGGAGTTGATTATGCTAAAATGCATATTGAGCTTTTTGGTAAATCACATCAGCTCTGTGTTCACGCTGTTTGGTTTCTGTATGTGGGGTTTGTTTGAATTTGTGTTGTAACAGTTTGTTTTTGTCTCCTGATAAAACAGCTTCTGTGTGTCAATGGTGGATCCAAATGCGCGCATGTAAGGCCTTTAACAACATACTGACAGTGCACTGCTGTTTTCGCTCAGATTTCTGGTCGTCTCACTGGTTTATCCGGCTCGGGGTTCGTTTCCCGGTGCCGTGCAGAGCTTTTTCAACATGACTGTACTTCTGCATACCTGCACATTTCCAGTAGGTAGACCTGTATTTTACTGTCAGTGAAGTCTTCTTCGATGAGGTCAGTGTGTCTGAATGTTGTGGTCTCTAACTGGCAGATCCAGTTTGCCATGTGAAAAGGTATGTGATACTGGAAAAACACAAAAATCCCCTTAACCGCTACGTTCAACACATGTTATATATATATATATATATATATATGTTATATATATATATATATATATATGTGTTATATATATATATATATATATGTGTTATATATATATATATATATATGTGTTATATATATATATATATATATATATATATATATATAGTGTGTGTGTGTGTGTGTGTGTATATATATAGTGTGTGTGTGTATATATATATATATGTGTGTATGTGTGCAAAAATTAATTTACAACTATATTTTACCTGTTATGCATTTTAATGACTGTACTGTTACATCAAATGAAACTAATATATAGTATTAAATACAGGGCCTTTAAAAAGTATTGCCTCTCTTGGAAGTTTTCATGTTTTTTAAATTGAATTATTGAATTAAAGTAGATTTAATGTGTTTTGGGGTTTTTTACGCTGATCAGCAGAACTTTAATGTCAAAGTGAAAACAGATCAAATTAATTACAAACATAAAACACAAAATACATGTTTGCACAAGTATTCCTCCCCTTTACACCTGAATCATCACTGGTGCAGCCAGTGGCTTTTAGAAGTCACATTATGAGTTAAGTGAAGCTCACCTGGCTGCGTTTAAAGGGTTTCAGCTGATTGCGGTATGAATGCGCCTGTATCTGTAAGGTCCGACGTTCAGCGAGTCAGTATACCTTGAAGAAAGGAACGAGTCGGTGCTCGCCAACCTTTTGCTGTCTGATGTACCGTGCTGTTCGTGGCTACAGCTGAAGCAGAAACTGGACGTTTCAGTCATTTATCCTTCATTTTTAGCTATTTCAACCATTTACTTTCAGCTTTTTAACTATTTATCCATTATCTAACTATCGTATCCATTACTTTGAGCTATGTTTTAAGGATTTATCCATTACGTTTAGCCTATTTCAACCATTTATCCATTACTCTGAGCTGTTTAACTGTGCACCCATTACATTCAGCTAACTCTTTTGAATGGGAGATTCTTTTATTTTGGATCCAGTGAAGCTGAAATCAGTCAGACCACAAGTCGGTTCTTAGTTAAGGCTGGTTTATTACATGCGGGGTCAGACCCAGGATCTGCACTGAGACAAAGGGAGACCCAGCTTATGTGTGTGACAGGGGTCTGGCTTTCCTCCAGCTAACCCAGGGACCCTCCTGGTCCTTCCATGCATAATTCAACCATTTTATTTGTTACGTAGCTTACTATTTCAACCATTTATTTATTGCTTTTAGCTAACTTAAACCATTGCTTGCTAACTAGTTTTCACACACTCTCAATGGCAACATGTGTTTAGGTGTTACAGCTGACTCAATGTGTGGATATATCAAATTATAACTTCTGTTTTTTCAAAGTAGTCAAGCTACTCTACAATCTTTTTAAGTACCACCTGGAGTACAAGTACCCCTGGTTGGGAATCACTGCGAGCAACTGTGTGAGAAGGTGATTAAAAAGCACGAGTCAGAGTCCCTGAACATCCCTCGGAGAAGGGATGAAATGAAATGAAAGCAGTCGCAGTGGGCGCGATCATTGAAGTACGTGGGAGACTCTGAAGTCAGCTGGCTGAAGGCTTTTGTTGTTTAAAACAATAAAACATGAAAACGTCCAGGGGAGAGCGGAAAGACTTTGTACAGTCACTGTTTTGTGTGTCAAAATACACACATCCCTCTCATTCAGCCTGACATGTTTCCTACTTCTGGACACTTCTGGGTTAAACTCGTTTGAGTTTGAAATAAAGATGGGAGCCTTCTGAAAAGCTCAGCTGAGAAGCACAGAGATTTCAATTAATGACGTTTGGCCTTCATGGTGCTGACAAGAGGAGATTGTTGCTGTTGACACTGTTGACTGGTTCCTCTTGTTCCAAAACATTCACTATCTGATGGAAGTGAAAATGGCGTTTGTTCACAGGACGTCGGAGGCAGTTTAACCAGTTCATGAGCAGGCAGGACTCCTCGGTGCCTCCGTCCAGCTGTCAGTGTAGATGGATGGAGTTAAAAGGTGAATCAGCTTCATGCAGCCGCTCTGCGTCACCTACAAGAACAGATCTGTGGTGTATATTTCCTCATGACGCTATCCTGTGGAAGAAACAAGAGCTTCGTGGTTAGAGACGTCCGTGTGCAGGGTTTAAAGTCTGGTCCTGTCAGGCGTTTCTGAGCTTCTTCACGTCCATCTTGACCTTATGTTGTGTGTTTCTCATCCGATATCGGCCTGTTTTCCTGCTGCGTTTACAAACCTTTAAACAATAGGTTCAACATGGTTTCTAAAGTTTATGTGAAGCTGATATGAGGCGTCAGCTAGTCAAGAGAAGCTCTGCCAAAATGAAAATTCCCTCTTTGTGTTTCCACATACAGTGTTTCCTCGAGCTGCAGTGGTCGGATGGAAACACATTGTTGTGAAAAGACTGTAACTTTGGAAAATATCCAGTTGTTTTGACTGTGAACAGGAGGAATTATTACAGCTAATTATTACAGTTACTCTCTTAGTGCACATGTAAGTATTGTATCAGCGTTAGTCACTGTATTTAGTTTACTGTACTCAGTTTTGGAGTGACAGCAGGTGTAATTCCTGCAGTTTGTTTAGTATTGGGTGGGGCTGCCCTTTGCTTTACATTTTGTTCCTTTAATGTCTTTCACTTCTGACATTTTACACCTTTAATTAAGTTTCTTTCTCTTCATCCTTTTGTTTTGTATTCCGATTTGTTTACCTGCTCTTGTTGTTCGTGTTTGCTTCGTCTCGTTTTTGATTACGCTGCATTCATTTTGTCCGTAATGGAGAGGACTTTCTCCAAGCCCCTTGGCCTCCCTCCTCCCCAGGTTTACTCCAGGTCGTGAACTTGTAAGCCTGAACAGAACAAAAACATCCAACATTTTTATTGAATTGATTTAACAGTTAAAAGGACCAAACCGTGTTGTGTTTTTGCAGATTTGACTCCAATCATTACATGTTTACTTCACATTCCTGCTGGTTTCCAAATAATCTTTTGTTTTTCAGATTGCTTTCTTTCCTTAAGGCAGTCTGTGGTTTCAGTTCATCGTGTCTGACTCACTGATTGATTTGAAAATGAAGCAGTGGTTGGAAGTGAACCCGTGCCGCTGCGGTAAGGACTCAGCCTTAAAGATACGTGCGCTAACTGCAAGCACTGAAGCACTGACTTCACTGTCTGAACTCCTCAGGGGGTTTAAACAGTGGTGGAAGAAGTGTGTAGATTCTTTACTTAAGTAAAAGTACTAATACAGTAATGTTTTCCATTACAAGTACGAGTCCTTCATTCAAAATCCTAGTAAAAGTCAGTTAAATGTACTTAAAGTATCAGCAGTAAAAGTATTGGTTCTGCAGTAAAACGTCTCCTGTGACTGATTCTGATTCTGTCTGACATTATTAGATTATTAATACTGAAGCATCAACGTTAGAGCAGCGTTTTACTGCTGTAGCTGCTCGAGGTGGAGCTAGTTTTAACTGCTTTAAATACTGTTAGCTTGTTTAGTCCAGTGGTTCCCAACCTAGGGGTCGGGCCCCTCCAAAGGGTCACGATAAATCTGAGGGTCGTGAGATGATTGATGGGAGAGGAAAGAAGAAGAAACAAAGTCCTGATACAAAAACGTGTTTTCAGTTTTCTCCAATATTTGACATTTTAAAAAAGTGGATCATTCGAACTCTCAAACAAACGAAACCATGTGAGAAGCTTAGAGGAGAAATGTCTCTTTGATGGAACTGATTACAACTCAGACATCTGAAACGTGATGAGGAAGCACAACTAGACAAAAAGGTTAACAATGCATTGTATTTTATACGTAAAGGCTTTATCTAAAAAAGTTACTAGTTACTACAGTTGTTGAATAAATGTAAAAAACACATTTCCCTCTAAAATGTAGTAGATTTGGAGTAGAAGTAGGCTATAAGATAGCATGAAATGGAAATACTCAAGTAAAGCACCCCAATATTGTACCTAAGTAAGTACTTCTGATATCACCTGTAAAAAACAGGTGATATGCAGTGAGGTGTTGGGTGTGTCGTTAGACAACAACGTTTGTCAGAGCAATAGTGAGAGGTGTGTTTGTGTTGGAGGTAGACCGAGAGAGAGGGAGGGAGGGAGGGAGGGAGGGGAAGAGAAGGATATATTATGCCGTCGCAGAGCTGTTGATGTTATGGATTCACAGTTATGGCTTTCTACAAAGTGATCTGTGCGGTGGCTCTTCTGACTCTCCTGACACAAGGTAAGGACCCTCCTCACTGTACACACCTGAGCCAGTCACATCTGCGATCTGATGACTGCTGTATGAGGAAGAAGTAGAATCTTTTAGTTAGGTGAGAGTAGCTGTTACACAGTAGAGGGAAAAGTATCACAAGTGCAAATCCTGCATTCAAATAATAAACTTTTTACAATATTGTAGCAATAAAATGTACAAAACCAAAGTGGACCGTATCACACTGAATCAAAATATGCAGGAATAAATGTATGAAAATGATCAAATCTAGAGAAATAGAGTAAGAAAAGTCTTGTCCAGGTTGAGTAAATTCTCTAAAACTCTTTAAAGTCATTGAGTCATCTGACTCAGAGATACATTTGCAAAAGTGAGCAGTAACTATCATCAGATAAATGTAGTGGAATAAAAATAGTTTTGCACTGAACTCAGGGCTTCATTTCGCCTAATTTACAACTTGGCCTGGATGCATAAAAGCGAAACGATAACATTTATTCATTCAGTGCCAACGACTGCGTCACTGTAATTGTTGTGAATATGACAATTAAGAACTGGAGCTACTTTCTGTTTATAGCAGGTATTTAAATGGCAGACACTCACTGCTGTATGTACTGAAGTGCATGACAGCATCATGGTTATTTCTAAAACATTATACAACGGGCTGAGTACTACTCTTCTTAGAGAGCAAACTGAACTTCATGTGTAAAATAAGTGGAGTTTAACTTCTGCTCCTGTAATGTTTTTTATGACATTCAGGCTTCATCGGGGACAGTAACAGCAGTAATGAGACGAGCAGCAGTAACAGCAGTAGTAGAATAACATACATTAATACAGTATATTTTGGGATTGTCGTGTCTGTGTGTCAGAAACAGCTCAGTCAGTCAGGGATCATCAGCGGTCCTGTCAGGCCCGAGGCATCAGTGGATTCCACCTCTCCGTCTGCCGACATCCCCGTCTGTCAACATAACAACAAACTTTTCACGTTACAACGTGATAACTATAATGCGAAACGTTTTATGTTATAGCAAGATAAATCATATATTGTTATAACAGGAAAAGTTTCTTATTATAACATAAGTTGTGTCATAATAATAAGATGAATAACATATTGTTATAATGTGAAAAACATCTTGTTGTAACAAACTTTATAGCGTGATACTGATCCGTTTTTCTTTTTCTGGCGTGGCAGCAAAACGCTTCGGTACAAAACAACCCATATGTGTTCATTATTAAACATCAAACAGTATGTAAGACTAAAGTGAACGGTCACCTTAGGGTGGGGCTCTACTGGCTCTTCTCTTTTTGTTTAGTTTTTTCCCAATGAACTTTAATTAAAAATGTTTTTATTTTAAGCACCAACAGTAGAACATAATGCCACAGTATATATACAGTATATATTGATATGAAAATAAACAAATATATATAGAATAAAATAAATGCATAATCAAATTAAGATGAATAAATGATGCTAGTGCAAAAATAAACATAAGAAGAAATTAAATAAAAGTAGAAGAATTGAAAATATACAATAAGTTGCATCTATTGAAGGGGCACTCCACCGATTTTACACATGAAGATCAGTTTAACTTGTCACGATGAGTGCTACTAACTGAGTAGCACTCACTGTGTAAAAACGGTGATGTCTTCTGTGGGAGGAGCTCTGTCACACCTGAGAAAACAACCCTGATGACGTCACAGCGATGTCACCAGGGTTATCTCAGCTTGGACTTGAAGACAAGACAGAAAGTCTGAGATACAAATTGGAGGTGTGGAGTTTAAAAGACATGGCTGCTGATTCTAATGAGTTGCATTATGGGAAGCGTAGGATCCAGTGTCTTTGGAGTTTGACCCCTAAAGACTAAAAGTCACTTCACCGCTGTTGCTTTAATGCGTCTCTTGTGAGTCCCCCAACTTTACTGAAGCAATACGGGTGCATGCTCATTTTAATAGTCTGACAGTTTTTGGGCAAAAAAGAAGAAATCATGTCCACGTAGCTCTTGACATTTTTGACATTCACGAAAATAAAAGCTAACCTCTGTTACAGTAAATTTCAGTTTATGGATGTCGTATTTAGCTAGAAGCAAAACGAGTGTCAGAGCCCTCTCTCCTGATGTTATACAGCCAAACGAAACATTTACAAATTTTAAGGAAATTTGAGGGGAAAACGCAAGAAATGATGTCCATGACTTGTTTCCAGAATCTCTTATATCTTGTATAATCACAGCACCAAAAGCAAATGGGAAACGTCTTCATGACGAAGGTTACACCTTTTAAAATACTGTTGGGAAAGGTAGCAGAAGAGCTGAAATGATTGGTCGATCTATTTATCAGCTGATTCGCAGAAAATGTATCTGCAGCTATTTTGATGATCAAATAATCATTTTGAAGTCATTTTTAAAGCAAAGACGCCAACATTCAATGCTTCCAGCCTCCCACTGGTCAAGATTTGCTGGTTTTCTTTGCCTTCTATTATAGTAAACCGAATATGTTTGCATTTTGGAGTGATGGTCAGACAAAACAAGACATCTGAAGACGCCACTTTGGGGTCTGGGAAACTGTGATGATGATAATACTGACTTTTTATAAAACAATCAAGTTACTGAGAAAGTTATGGGCAGATTATTTGATAAAGAAAATAATTGCTATAATATGAATAAGCTTATAAACAGTTTCTTTCACTTTATTGTCTTTGAGGTATGGCAAACATATCTACGTGTTTGATCCAATATAAAATAGTTTTATCAGCAGCAGTATGCGCTAAATTACAGGCTGGTACAGCACTTACATTTTGTTTATTGAAGTCTTTCATGGTCATAATGATTTGTAGGGGAATATTGAAAACAACTGCAAACTCCTTTTCCGTAACTGGAAAATGATTTTCCCTGTCTCGTATCTGAGAGAGGACAGTCACTTGTCAAAAATCTTTGTGTTTCAATGAGTTTAGTAATAAATGTCAAATGACCACAAAATTCCTGCCATGTAAATATCACATGTCAATATAGCACGAGACATATCAGTAAATACGATTATAGAATTGTTGTTTCAAAAGTGTTTTTGTGTTTTCTACTTTCAGAGTCTCACTCACAACTAGATGGTAAGTCAAAGTTTCTATGCACACTTTATTACTTCCTGTCATTTATGACATTTTAAACATGTTGTTGGGACTTTTGCTATTTTCTTTATAGTTTCATTATTGTTAGTGTTTACTGTCAAACCCCAAATACCAGACTTAAAGGAGCAGTGTGTAGGAGTTAGTGGCATCTAGTGGTGAAACTGCAGATTGCAACCATTTGAATACCGCTCGCCTCGCCCTCCCCTTCCAAGCGTGTAGGAGAAACTACGGTGGCCGCGATAATCACGAAAAACCCACTGGCTATCTACAGCCAGTGTTTGGTTTGTCCCTTCTGGGTTACTGTAGAATCATGGCGGTCCAACATGGCGGCCTCCGTGGAAGCGGACCTGCTTGCGAATCCTACTATGGCAAAGGCATGACCCGCCCTACTCTGCCTCTGATTGGCTTACCCTGATATTCGTACCCTAACCAGTCTCACTCCTCATGCCTAAACCTAACCAACCCAACCAACGAAGGCAACAAATACTAGCCAATCGGAGGCAGAGTAGGGCGGCTCATGCCTTCACCTTAGCAGGATTCGCAAACTGGCGACCCGCTCCCTCCGTAGATATAAACAGCTCATTCCAAGGTAATGAAAACACAACAAGTCTTATTTTCAAGCGATTATACACTAATGAAAACATACTTAGAAATATAATATTCCATTTCTGCCGACAGCTACACACTGGACCTTTTAAGACAGCAAGTAAAAGCAATGAAATGTCTAGACTCATTATGAAATGAGAATAGTTTTATTACCTTTTATTACTCAGGAATGTTAGGTTAGCCACACCTGAGAGCATCCCAGCACACTCAACCAAGAGTTAAAGTTGATAATCCTAGAGGAGTTCTCAGTGTTGTTGTTGTTTGTCTCTCCTCAGTGTGTGGTAAGGCTGTGCTCAACACCAGGATTGTTGGTGGACAGGTGGCCCCTCCAGGCAGCTGGCCCTGGCAGGCCAGTCTGCATCAATTTGGGAGCCACTTCTGTGGAGGATCCCTCATTAACAGAGAATGGGTGCTGACTGCTGCTCACTGCTTCCCAGGGTAAGCAATGAGGGAAGAGCCGTGACAAAAAACTACATGCCATGAAGTTGCATAAACAGCCTCTCTATGGCAGTGGTTTGCAACCTTGGGGTCGGACCCCTCCTAGGGTCGCAGAATAAATCTGAGGGGTCTCAAGATGATTAACGGGACAGGAAAGAAGAAAAATATTGTTCTGCTACTCCAATTCATCAGGCCTCTAACAGTCATTCAAATTAAACAATCTGTGTTGTTTCAACCTGTGATGATGGGTAGCAAGCAGACAATGCTTAATTTTAAGTGGTCACCAGCCAAAAAGGTTAGAACTACTGCTCTAAGAGGCAAAATGAAAAAGGGGCACTCTACAAAGAGTTTAGGCTGCATTTTAAGTTCATGTTTGCCCTAAGTGGCACTAGAGCTAACCAGAAGGGTATTTGAGAGGCCCAAGAGCCCCTCTGGTGTGACAGAGGCCACAGACACGTCCTGGTTAAAGCAGCTATAGTTGCTATTTACACCATAACAAATGTACAAACGTGTGACAATGTGAAAGGCGTCTCTGGAAGTGATGATAAGCTGATCAGCTGAATCTGCAGCTCCGCTCGGCTTTACGGAGCTTTACAGTGAGTTTCAGCTCGTGGTTTACCTGCAAACAACCTCACTGTTCTGGTTCCCTCTCAGCTCTCTCAGAGCGTCGTTTTCAGAGAAAAAGCAGTAAAAAGCCTCTGAACACGAGCTGCTCAGCAGCAAACAGCAGACAGACGCAGTCAGAGAGCAGCTGGTGAACCTAGTGAAGCGTTTAGCAGCTGAAGAGCCAGATGTTTCTATCAGGGTTTTTTTAAAACAACACTACTGACAGAGCAAAAAGGGTAAGGGAGGTTCAATACCTAATGTTGCTGAAAATAAACACATTTTGTTCCAAAATCATGTATTATCACACACATGCTCCTTAACTTACTGTATCTTCAAATCAATTTATTTGTTCCCTCAAACTAATCTCTATAAACAGATATCTGCATGTGAATGTCGTCAGACGATAGCCGGTCGGTTCCGAGACTGCCGTTAACCTAACAAGTTGTGTCCATTAATGAATCGTGCCGTCCAATTAAAATAATTATTTTCTTAATTCCATTTATCTTTGTTCCCTCTCCCTTTGGAGTTAAAACAGTTTACAATTTTGGACTGAGATACAGGGATATGCCTCAAGTTGTGGCTGTATGATCTTTAAAACTTTGATGATAATGCAGATGTCTTTCGGGTCATAAAAATTCAGCTTTAGTTTTCCAGAGGTCTGCACGGCAACAGATGCAAAGAACATGGGCTGTATGTGCAGACTGAAGGTAACAACTTATGTAATTAGGACTTACTAAATAGAGGTCATGAAAAAGTATGTTGAGCACATGAATAAGTTCAGAGGATTATTTATAATATAATGAGGATATAAATTATTAACGTGTGGGAATGATCTCTCCCTGTTGCCACATCTATCAAGCTCTGTACAAACTAGACTAGATGTGGTCTTAAAATGGACTTAGTGTCTGCTAAAGTGCTCTTGACTACAGCTCTGCTTTCATGTCTTTGCACTGTTTTGTTTCTCTTCTGATTACCTCAGCGTCAGCACAAGCAATCTGATTGTGTATCTGGGTCGCCAGAGTCAAGAGGGATCAAACCCCAATGAGGTGTCTGTGAGAGTAACACAGATCATCAATCATCAAGACTATAACCCCAGAACTAAGAACAACGACATCTGCCTCCTGAAGCTCTCCTCACCGGTGACTTTCACCAACTTCATCCTGCCCGTCTGCCTGGCAGCAGCAGGCAGCACCTTCTACAACGGCACTGACTCCTGGGTCACCGGCTGGGGCAGAATTGGATCTGGAGGTGGGTCAGAAAGCATCTGAATTACATTTATTTTCAGAGGTAGCGTGACTACAATGGTGGCAACAACGTTGGTTGTTTTCTCATATATTTCAATGCAAAAATGCAGTTCCTCCTTTTACCCGGGGGAGCAACAAAATCTTCCTGCAACTTACTGTGTGTAGGGATACTTTTATTATAATCTGTCTCTGACATTAGCCAACACACAGGTTTGTAAATAAGTTTGAATATTTTATATTACACCCCACGATACAAAAGTGTTGGATAGAACAAACAACGTAAAGATAATTGATCTTGGAGCTTTCGCACTAAGCAGTTTGTTCTGATGATGGCGTTAGAGGAAAGGTGACCTGTGTTCACATCAAGAGTTTCTCACCAAATCACATAGTGTGTATCCTTTAGCTCTAACAAATGTGTTATCTTCTTCATTAAACATTTGCAAAGCTGATTTTTTTAAATATTTGAAATTATGCATTGTTTACATCCATGTTTGGCTGCAAGCAGTCTTCTTCTCTCTACGTTAGTTTGTGCGTTAATGCCACCAACTGTCGATCAGTAGAACAGAGTGAAACTGTTTATCACGCCGCCCCGGTCCTCGCCCCGGTCCTCGCCCCGGTCCTCGCCCTGGTCCTCGCCCTGGTCCTCGTCCTGCACACGATACAAACAAACCGGTGACTCGCTTGTAACATTGCTCCATAGCACTACTAGTGGTCAAAAACTCCATAGGGTACCCTTTAAAATTTAAAAAGGTTAATTTATGTGAGGAGCATGCTCATGGAAAACTGCTGAGTACATTTTGTCTTGACGGTGGCAAGAGGAAAAGGTCAGTGGTCAACTGAAATATTAGGATACATCTTCTTGGGAGCGCGCAGCGTCTTGGCATGGGAACCTCACAGTGCAAAACAAAAATCGTTTGCTTAGATTTTTGTTAAAGTAGCCAGAAAAATAATTGGCACGCAGCAGCTTTCTTTGGCAGATATCTATGACAGACAAGTTTTGCAGAAGGCACGGCCGATCTTAGCCAGCTCTGACCACCTATTGTTGGAGGAATTCATGCTTCTCCCTTCTGGTCCCCCATGGATACAGGTCCCCCATGGTAAAAAGCAGCAGGTTTAAATTTTCCTTTGTTCCAAGTGCAATAAATGCGCTTAATTTGCACTGAACCTTGACTGCAATGCTCTGCAGCACTGTATCATGGCTACCATTCCAATGGTTTGATACTTTTAATGAACAGACACATCTTTTTTATTTGTTTGTTTGCTCTAACTGTTGTGATTAATGTCCTGTGTCCTCTTGTATGATGTGTTTCTGTTTTTGCCCTCTACTGTAAATCAAATTTCCCCTCGAGGGGCAATAAAGACCCGATCTGATCTGAATATCCACAGCAAATTTCATGGAAATCTGCCGAGAGATTTCTTTTTACAAACTTTAGTGATGTGAACAGCATAAACAACTTTTAACAGCACCAGAAGATCAATAATAGCATTGTTTTTACTTGGATCTGGTGTTAGTCCCTGTCTCTGACCTGTCAATTTCAGTATTTTTTCAAGTACTGGAAGTGTTTTGAAGTTTGGTGGTGGACCTGTCCTTTGGTTTAACGCTGGAATTACTGATTGTACCTTTAATGGGCTAAGACTTTGTTAAACCACTGGCATGGTCCTTTAGGCTCAGGTAGTGAGAATATTTGCTTGATTCATAGAGGAACACCAGGCAATACTTGAGGTGTGCCACGGACCTACTGCTGTAGTAATTAATTAATTAAACAGTCCATTTTGTGTGAAACCATTTTAAACCATATTTCAGCACTTGTGTTGTTTATTAAACTTAAATTTGTGTCTCTTTAGTGCCCCTTCCTTCCCCACAAAACCTAATGGAGGTGGAGGTGCCGATTGTGGGGAACAGACAGTGTAACTGTGACTATGGAGTCGGCTCAATCACAGAAAACATGATCTGCGCCGGGTTGCGTGCTGGAGGGAAGGACTCATGTCAGGTGATCATTTTTACACCTGTGTTTGTGTCAAATTTTACTTCCCGCAGAGATTCCTTCTCCTAAATGTTTCTTTTCTTGAAGGGGGACTCAGGCGGTCCGCTGGTGAGCAAGCAGGGCGTTCGCTGGATCCAGGAGGGAGTCGTGAGTTTTGGAAAAGGCTGTGCCCTGCCGAAATTCCCAGGAGTCTACACCCGAGTGTCCCAGTATCAGACCTGGATCAATAGCCAGATCAGCAGCAACCAGCCGGGCTTCGTCACCTTCACGTCCACTGGGACTGATAGTGACCTCAGCGTCACCTGTCCTGGCCTGCCACCACCTCCAACCCCCCCCGCTCCAACAACCACAGCCAAACGTAAGTGCCTGCCATGTCCAGACTTTGTAAACACTGATTTTTAACCCTACATTTCCCCTTGGAAAGCTTTCAAATTAGATTGTTTTTTCACAGTATAACACTTTCATATATATTCTGTATCAGCTTGTTTCTGGATCTTCATTGAAGGTAAACTATGTTTACACTGAGGGAAGTATTCAAACCACAGACTTATGGCTGCACTATTCCATCAAGCTGAAATATCCCAGATGTTTTGTGTATAACCCCAAAATTCATCCTGACCTGTTTGGTATATTTGGAAACTTTGGGGTCTCCACTATAATTTTGAACAAAGTTCTGTGGGTTTGAACAAAGTTTGACTAAACAACGTCACGTTGTAATGATGGATCGACAGTATCTGGTCCGAGTTTACAAGCTTTACACTTATTAATTATCTACCTTTTGCTTCTCTCTCCAGCTGTGGTCTGCGGCAGAGCCCCATTGAATTCACGTATTTTGGGAGGAAGCTCGGTGGCGACAGCTGGTGTGTGGCCATGGATGGCGAGCCTACAGAAGAATGGAAGTCATGTGTGTGGTGGGACTCTGGTGGCTGTGGACGCTGTGTTGAGCAACGCCAACTGCTTCTCAAGGTGAGACACCTGGAGTGATGTCATGGATGGTATAATTCCAGTCTGTTTAATGTTTGAGAACAGAAAGAAATGTTTTTAAACACTCTTTACAAAATAGGAACAGGACTAAGAGTCTGCAGCCATGCTAGCAGCTCTGCGAGGCTGTATTTAAGCTCAGTGGTGCTTTGAGCTAAACGCTAACATCAGGATGTTACCATGCTCAAAATGATAATGCTAACATGCTGATGTTTAGCAGGTATAATGTTTACTAGGTTTACTATCTTAGTTTAGCATATTAGCAAGCTAGCATTTGCTAATCAGCACTACACACAAAGTACAGCTGAGGCTAGTGTCATTAGTTTTGCAGATATTTGGTCATAAACATTAGAAGTTTATTAAAGTATTGGACAGAGGATCACCTGAGTTATTAAGAACTGTCCTCTGGGGAACATGAATGTTGGTTCATCTCGTAGATGTTGAGATATTGCACAGGATAAGTTAAACTTTAAGGATAAACTTTGACCTGCTGGTGCTGTTAGAGGAAAAGTAAGGCGATCCCTAAAGTCAAATTAGGATTCATCCTCTGGGAACCATGATTGTCTGAACCAAATTACATGTCAATCCATCCAGTAGTTGTTGAGATATTTCAGTCTGGACCAAAGTGGTGGACGACTGACTGACAGGCGGACATCGCCGCAGACCGGAAGTCAGAAGAGATTTATGTTAATGAGAACAATATTGATTTTTTTAATGTAATGTACATGAAATTTGAAGTAAACTGGATGAAAAAAACTGGCCTTACCCTTTGAGAAACACTCTAAGAAGCCTAATCTGTAAAGGTCCAGTCGTTGTTTTAAACCAGTCAGAGATTTAGAAGTTTTGAGTTCTCCTCAGTCCTAATTCTGTTCATTTTATCTCCCACAGTTCACCCGTAGCGTCTGAATGGACTGTCGTTTTGGGTCGTTTGAAACAGAATGGATCCAACCCCTTTGAGGTGACACTGAATGTGACAAATATCACTCTGAGCACCCTCAATGGGTCTAATGTAGCAGTGCTGCATCTGGCAACCCGACCCACCCTGTCCGACTTCATCCAGGCCATCTGCCTGGACAACGGACGAACCTTCACTGTGGGCTCGACGTGCTGGGCTGCTGGCTGGAGATCCGGGCAAGGAGGGGGTGAGTCCATAACACAGTTTGGCACAGTAATGCTAACTCTCTGCATCATTTCACCTCTTTAGATTAAACATTTAGGCCATTGCACTTTGTTTGATTCAGATGTTTCACTTATAATTTTCTGATTTTCTTATTTTTCCCAACTTTAGGCGTTCTGCAGGAGTTCCAGACCTCGGTGGTAAACTGTGGGAACACGTCAACGAGTGACAGCATTTGCACAGGATCTTTTACACTAGAGCAGGTGAGTAATGAGAGCAGGAGATTATTATACTTTCATATGTCTATGTCTGTTTTATCAAAGTGTTTGTGGATCCTTATTCTTGACCTTGGAAACAACCGTTGAGGAAACAATCTCAAAACAAGCTCAGTTTAGTCGCTGTTCTGAAGCTTTAGATCATATCACGTGATGTTTGTTAGCAGATGGAGTTTGCCTGTTGTCGTGGAATTGTAGATGTTCAAATTTCCATTTTTTTCTGAGCACCTCAAGGACTTCTCGTCCATGTTCGGACAATGTTAGAATATAAAAAAAATAGAGTGCTCAGTGTTCATTCCATGGCACAATAAGAAAGTTTTCTAAAACCAATGTTGGGGCTAAAATGTAATGTTTGTCCAGAGTGTGGCGCTAGAAGAAAAGTCATGGGTTTATTAAAGCGAGACTTCATAACTTAAGGAGACATAAAACATTCTTCCTCTCACAAACGAAAAGAAATAAAACACACCCTTGCCAATACAGTCTTACTTGGTCTGGTTAGGATCCACTGCAATATAGTGGTTAACTAGCTAGCTAGCTAATGATAACAAACTTCAATTAGATACTACTGAGTCAGATCACTGGCTTTATGACTGTGCTATACTCTTACTGCTGTTACACTACATTTAATCATTCCCATTATTCTGTAATCGCCACCTGTGGCCACAGTGGCTGCTGTTCAGTAAAAGTTGCATAGTCTTGCTTTAAAATCATCAATTACTGGAAATATGCTTATTCACTTTCTTGCAGAGAGCTCGATGAGAAGATTGGTACCACTCTTATGTCTGTATGCTAAATATGAAGCTAAAGTCAGCAGCCAGTTAGCTTAGCTTAGCTTAGCGTACAGACTGGAAAGCAGGGAGACACAGCTAGCCTGGCTCTGTCCAAAGGTAACAAAATCTAGCTACCAGCAACTCTGAAGCTCAATAATTAAAACGTTATATCCTTTTTGTTTAATCCGTGAAAAACTAAAGTGTAACATGAGCTTTAGAGGTGCTGGTAGGTGGATTTTATCACCTTTGGACAGAGCAAGGCTAGCTGTTTCCCAGTTTCCAGTCTTAATGCTAAGCTAACCGGCTGCTGGCTGTAGCTTCATATTTATGTTATTTTATCTATCTATTTATTTTCAGGGACAATGGCACATTTACAGTGATGCTGATCGATGTGCAGTTTTAGCTAAAAGACAAATTTTCAACTGCTGTACCTTTGCCAGATGTTAAATTAGCCATTAAATTTACCAAACAAACCGGAGAGAGGTATCGAACTTCTCATCTAACTCTTAGCGAGAAAGTGAAAAAAAGTATTTCAACTATTCCTTTAAGGCATAAGAAAGTATTTTCCGTATAGCACATTTGATGAAAATTTATCATAATCAAGTTGGACTTGAATTTTTGTCTCAAGACACTGAGGGCTGTGCCTTCGGTGTGTGAATGCATTACTTTCTTTCAACTGATGAGCAGTGTGTGAATGGGTTGAATGTGATAGTAGACTAGAAAGGCGCTATATGAGTACAGTCCATTTACCATTTTACCATACCCGTCTGGCTTGTTTGTTCAGGGTGAGTCTGGCGGTCCGCTGATGTGTAAGCAGGGCGGCTCTTGGTTCCAAGCAGCAGTGCTGTCAGTTGAAAACAACGCCACCAGTCAAACACGAGCAGACCCAGTGATGGTCTTCACCAAACTGAGCCGTTTTCAGACCTTCCTGGCTCGGACAGTGGGGTCGTTCTTATCTCCAGCCTCCACCACCACCACAGCTGCTACCAACCCGACCACCGCCACGGGGGGCGCTGCCACTCACTCCCCCTTCTTCTTCTTCCATCTCCTCATCTTCTCCGTGTGTCTCCACCTCTTCTCATAGAAACTCCAACTTTACCTGTAAACAGTGATTTATGTGACAAGCACAAATTAACATAAACAACCTTGAATGTGAGGCTTAAGGCTGCATTAACTAATCTATGACTTGTTCCTGCCGCTGTTGGTGGCCGCTAGGAATAGAGAAGTGCAATCAAAACATGATTCGTGTCGGTATATAACTAGGACACAAACATGATTAATCCTGTTATCTTTTATCAGGTCACTGTCCCCACAAGCTTGACTTGACTGTTTTAGTTCAAAGAAGAGATTCTGGAAAATGCAGGGTATAAAATGAAGAATTATTTGTAAGTAGCACTGAACACATGTATGTATATGTAGCCTAGCATTCCAGCGTTTTTTGTAAGCTATGGAATTTCCTACAGTTAACAGATGGATTGAAGCATTTTTTAGAGGTCTCAGGAACAGTGACAATGATCAGCCTGTCCATCATCTACCTCATTATCAGAGCTACTGTACCATAACGTACATTTCTATCTGAAGTATACATGGTATTTGCTCTAAAAATACTTGAGCTGTACTTTGATAATTATTTGGTTTAAAAGATAAATATTAATTTAAAGTCTTAGTAAGCTTTGCCATGGAACTGTACGTGTGAAAGTACTGAACAATTTACCCCTTTTGTCTTTTTGTCATAATGACCTGGTTTTAAATGAAGTAAAAATTATTTCTGTTTACTTGATTCAGTGACATTTTCCTTTATGCCATGAGCTCACATATGCTAGTGCTCTGTTTTATTTCTGAAAAGCAGCACATTAATATTGGTCTTTAGTCGTTTTGGTTAATATCTACAAAATTAAAGTTCAGTTTGTGCTGAAACTGTTTCACAGACGTGTTGATTTAACTGTATGATCATTTAGGAGGCTGCAGTTTGTGATGCCAAACTGTGTTGCATTATACAGAGAGGTGAAACACCTGTCAGCATAACGCAATACTAACAGATGTTTCTGTGAGGATGTACTTAGCCACAGCTAAGCTAAATGCTAACATCAGCATGCTAACATGCTCACAATGACAATGCTAACATGCTGATGTTTAGCAGGTATATATTTACCATGTTCACCATCATAGTTTAGCGTGTTAGCAAGCGAGCATTTGCTAATTAGCACTAAACACAGAGCGCAGCTGAGGCTGATGGGAGCGTCAGCAGCTCTGCAGGTGTTTGGTCAGAAACCAAAGTGTCGGACACGTTAACTTGTCGACCTGATGGTGGCGCTAGATGGTAAGTTTGAGGATCAACAAAGTTATAACAGTTCATCCTGAGGGGAGCATGAATCTGCACCGAATTTCATGGCAATCCATCCAATAGTTGTTGAGATATTTCAGTCTGGACCAAAGTGGTGGACTCGAGACATCTTTACATTTAAGCTATCATGGAGCAGAGCCTGAAACCATTAAAGCAGGGCACATGAACTGTGGGAGCAGAATAAGACAAAATGGAATAACAAAAAGTAAAATATAAAACCCTTTATTTAAAAGTATAAAGTCTCGCAAATTAGAAAATACTCAAATACAGTACAGGACCTCAAAACTACTCAGCAAGACAGTTGGCAGTACTGCGCCCTGTCGACATATCGATATATTATTCATAATTATGCTAAATGTTTTCTGGCCATGGGAACTTCAAGGTCACATCTACAGACAGAGTAACTTTGGCACCGAGCTGAAACCAAAGATAAACTGATGGATCCATGTTTAAAACGTTTCAAATTTAATACAAATTGCAAAAACCAGAATGTGTAAAATAAGTACAACATTTTCTAACATTAAAGAATAAGTCTGGTGATTTTCTGTTTTTAATTTAGACAACAAATTCCATGAAAGGACCAAAACTAACAATGACTTGAACCTACAACACATGAGTGGATTAATGCGCCGCTGAAAATAGTCCCCAACAAATGCACTATTTCCTCCTGTTTGAGTAACGTTTGATAGAAACTACAGCGAGCAGCTGTTTTAGGAAATTACTGAGCCTTTTAAAAAAAAATGAAACTATATATTTGTGAGGCGTTTTTACAGATTTACATCTTCAGAAGGGAACCAATTGGAGCTGAGAGCCACAGACAGGAAGTCAGAAAGTGTTGAGAGATGGACTAACATGTTGTTGGTTTGGCTCCGCACATGGGACTTATTATCAATGACAACAATACTGAATAACGCCAGCCTTAAGCTTTAACTTAAGGAACCATTGACAAAATATACAATAGAAAAGGCACTTCTAGCAACATCAAAGGCAGAAACAAAACCAGGTCTCAGTTTGATCAGTACAGTCAAAATGAAAGCCTGTGGGACGTTGCTCCAGCTAAATGCAGTAAAAACAAGGAACAATTTCACTATTTGATCAGAAATAAAAGATATCATACAAAAAGCCTCTCATCTTCAAAATTAAGTGTTAAACAACAGGTGGTGCTGACAGATGTTTTTTCTGGTTTTATGTTGAGTTTTAACGTTCTCTGACAATTTAAAAAACGTTTCGGAGTAAAGTTCTGATCACTGGGGTTGTGTGATGTGACGATACAAACTGTTATCTAAGCAATCGGTGCAAAACACACGCACATCTTTCTTGTCCAGGTACTCATAAACCAGCAATATCTATTTTATTACATTAGAAAAAGTATGTTTCAAGCCCAGAATGGTTCTTCATCAAGTACAGAGGTATCAACAATTTTGTCTAATGTATATAATATATTTTTATAATAAAATTAAAGGGAGTGTCTTACTGTACTGTGGTATCTAACGCGTTAATATCTCCTGGTGTATTAGACCATTGTGGGCAATGTTGCAAGTCAATGAGCAGAACTGTTTTATGGTCACATTGAACTTTTATATAAGTCCCTTGAGTTTTACCTAGATTTCTCAGGTTTTTAAATTGCTAGATTGGCCAAAAAAACAAGACAGTTCCTGTCTGGTTATTTCATCCATTAGCTCAATTAATTTTCCAGAAAATGTATTATATCACAATATATACAGTATACATATCCTGATACAAAATCGCAGAGGGGGATGCCATCTGATGGCAGTAACAGAATGAGTTTCAGTCTTCTTTAAAAGGTCGAAAGAAAAAGTCATATTGACGCTCAGCAAGAACTCAAAGACAGGGAGCCCTGGAGGCCCTGGTTCAAGTCCGGCCCGGGGACCTTTGTTGCATATGTCATTCGCATCACTCTCTTCCTGTTATCTCTCCACTGTAAACTCTCTGACAAAGGCACACATTTAAAGGACTCAAAAGCTGAAGTACTTGTAGTCACTCAGCTGACAATGGCAGCATCCATCCTCTTCTTCTACTTGATCCTGATCTCGAAGCAGAGACAGTTGCAGGAGTCACACTCAGGAGGCTGACAGGTGCAGGCACAGTCCCATTTGACACACTGTCGGAAAACATAATCAGACAATTCACTGAGGAGAAAAACAAGAGTTCAAGCCATGTTTGTGAGACACTGACAAGCTTGAACTCAGAAATCCAGACTACAACGTGAGACTGGTGTTTCTAAATGAACGACCCATTTTAAAACACTGGTTTTAATTCTTATTCTTGTGAGTCAAAGACAAATGTCCAGCCCTGGCAGGACAATATCTGCCAGAGAAATGGATCGGATGCTATGCTTTGGAAAATGGTCAGGAATGTCAAGAACACATGATTTGATTTGTGGTTAATGTGCTAAAACCTTTCTCGATAGAGGCAGAGTGTTTGGAGGTTACTTACAGAAGGAGAGGGGCACGAATCGGCCCGACACGAGCGCAGGGTTGGCAGGCGACAGTCACACATTTCTGCCAATCTAAAGCACTGCTCACATAGAGAAATGTCTGGACAGCAATCACCACACTCACAACAACGGTCCTTTGGGAGAGAGAAAAATATCACTTTTAAGAGTGAAAAACTAGAAATATTATTGCTTATTACTCAGCAAGAAGCTGAGTGTTTTTTGTATTGATGGTTTGTTTGTCTAACTTTATGTAGATGTCATTGTTTGTAATTGTGATATGTGATCTTGGTTCTGAATGCATCTGTAACATTTACATCTAACATTTACTTTTTAGAAAAATAAGACAATCCCCAGTGATGATTAACCAATCGTATGCCCTGCCCTTTTCCCCAAATGTTCTAATCACACCTGAGAAAGAACCTGAATAAACTCAGACAACTTTCCTGGAGTAGTGCACGCCTAAACAACTCAACAGAGATACTCAAGATACTGAAGAAAATGAATAGATGTGTCTCAAGGCCTGGTTTGTCCAGTGCTGTCGGTTTCTAACACCGGGTGGTGCCAAAAACAAGACTTCACACTCTCCTCATAGTGACTTGATGCTACTGATTATAAATAAACTGGAGGTCAAAGTCCACTTTCCTATTTGTTTTCCTCTACACCAGTGCTTCTTAGTTTAGCACAACTTCCAGTAAACAACACATTTTATTTATTCTACATTTTACAAACTGTAGTAAGGAGAAAGGCCTCCTTGTTCTGTAGGTAACAGCGACTGGGCCAGCAGCACCGACCTTGAGGCAGGATCGGATCCACAGCCCAATCCCCAGGACGATCATGTAAAGACTCAGAGTAATCATCAGCACTGCTGGGAGAGGGATGGCAAGCCCCCAAACAGGCAACACCTGAGGAACAGGACACACGAAATGTATAACCACATCTAACAAGAGCAGAGCGGAGTAGATATTTCATGAACGGTATCCGGATAAAAGATCCAGATGTTGCTTACTTGCATTGTCTCTTTCTGAGAAGGCACCTTTAACTGTCGCAAGGCTCACGTCATATCTGGGAACTGTGACAGGAAAAAACAAAATGATTTAGTGGATTTAAAAGCTGACAATTATTTAGGCCTCTGTTTATTTTCTTCTTCTGTGAATTTTCCATATATATATATATATATCCCATGCAGGGACTCACATGCACCACATGTTATGAGTGGGGTATGTTAAAATGTTGTTTAGCCAGTTAGTCAAGTAGTTTAGTCAAGTTACTGTACTTAAGTACACTTTTTGAGGTAAGTGTATCTCCATTTTGTGCTACTGTATTGTACTTTTTACTCTGCATTTATTTAACTGCTATAGTTACTAGTTAGATTTCCGATTTAACTTTTCATCAAGAACACATGAGCTCATAAAACATCAGTTCAAATCAGCTCTTTCTCGAGCAGTAACAACATTGGTTAACATTAACGTGTCAATAATAATAATAATAATAATAATAATAATCTAACACTCTGAAAACAATGCAAAACTTTTATACTTAAGAAAAGGACCTATGTTAAATAGTTTTTCCACCACGGAGTAAAACGTTAGGTTTGTACAAGTACTAAAAGCACTGAAATAAGCAATTACCTTTGCTAGCTAACTCCTTGAAACTGGAGAAAGAAAATAAAAGGTTGGTTTCTGGTTCCGTTTAATATCCCCGGCTTTCAGTGGTGGGAAAGTACTTAAATCTTTATTCGAGAAAGGTAGAAATAATACCAAAAGGCAAAAACATAACGTTACTGCTTCCAAAATGTTACTAACTAGCTAGCTAGGTAAAAGAACAGTAGCTATTAGCAGTAAAATTGACTCGAGCTTCAAAAGTACTTGTAGTGAGCAATTGTCCCTCACAGTGCTAAATACTAAAAATTCAAAATTAAGAAAATTACCCAAATTGGAGATAATTTCAGTTTTGTAAAATGGAACAAAGAATAACGTTACAGGGCGAGCGATTTGTATTTTTACGGCAGCTAACACTGCTAGCATCTTACCAGTCCTGTGCTCTCATAAATGCGTGTTGTGTAATTAATATAGACTTTGGTATATTTTAAGTAAAGTCACATTTTCCTGTTTTATCGTTAATTGTAGAAAAAGAGCAGATTCCGCCGTCTGCAGTTAGCAAACAAACGGGTTTAGCTATGGCGGTAGCTGCGTTGCCATGGAGTCCGGAGGGTCCCTACAAGGGACAAAATACATGCACGGCAGGGCGAACGGAAAAATAACCGCCATGAGGTGATATTACTATATTTAGCACAATAAACGTCTATTAAATTAAATTAAACCATTATGTAACGCTCAAAATCCGGCAGATTTACAGTTATCAATGTTCTAAGGTTACTAAAAAAATTTAAACATTTGGAACATATCTGATTTAGTTTTTGTTCAGCTTTGACTTATAGATAAGTCTTGAAATTTCCCAAATTCCTATAAAATAAATACATATACAAACAAGGTATCCTTGTTTTGTATGTAAATTAATATTTACCCCATATTCAGAATATGAAATACAAGAAAAAGTTGTTTGTCCTTATAAAAATTTAACTTAAAATTGTCTATGTCTGGATTCTAGTAATTTTGTTTTGTGTGTAAAATCTTCACCTGCAAAAAACATGTAGTGAAGTATAATTATGGAAATACTAAAAGTACCTAAAATTGGTGCTAAAATAAATGTACTTGGTTACCAGATCTACATGTCCCTAAAGAGAAACTCAGTCCAGTGAAACAACTTGATTAGAAGCATCTCACACCCAGCAGTGTGATGAGTCATTACTAGAAACAAAGTGTGGCATTGATGTGAAAAGGCAACTACAAACTGAAGTAAAATCACCCACACGTACAAAAAAAAAAACAGGACATGCTTATCAACTACAGAAGTTTTATTGAACCAAATGTGAATTTTGCAAAACGGGCTTGCTCTCCATCAGTCACAGAAGCCCAGTATGACCTGACCATGGCTTTGATCTAGTATGTTACTTCAGCATCAATGTCTTAACTCGCATTTATAAATTATTGCATTATAGTAGTTAATTTAAGATTCAAGTGTCCATAACAGGCCTCACTTTGACCAACCAAAGTAAGACCACAACTGAATGGCCATTTAGTTTTAATACTTGAATTGGCAGCAAAAAAAAAAAGGAAAAAAAAACTTTAGAAAAATTTCCATTAAATATAATAACCAAACAAAACATGCACATTTGCTGACAAGATGGTCAGTAAGTTACACTCCACTCTGTAAGAGCAGGCAGCTGGGTATCTTAATGTCGTGTGGAATATTTAAGAAGACTGAAGAGGGAATTCACTTGTGTTGACAAAAACCACAGAAACCAATTTCTGCAGCAAATGCCTTAACAAAAATCCCTTGTCCCCTCCCCCCACCTGCAGCATGTTCTTCCAAATTTAGCCACAAACACTGCTATGAAGTCGGTGACCTCTCTTTACACACCCAGCCCCCACCCCACTTCCCATGACACCACTCCACTCCAACATATGGACACTCATTGTTTTATTGAAACACCTTTAAAGTACAAAACAAAAAAGTTACATGAAATGGTGCGTCGTTATTGTGGCACCACAACCTAAAAAGGAAAAATTAAAAAAGGAAATAAACAAGGGGGAAAGGAAGGAGCAAATGTGTGTGGGAGGGTCATCACCACTCATCCCTGATGTTGTGTGGAGCTGCAGTGGTGCGTCTTTGTGAGAATGAGCCTGCCCCCTGGTGTTGTAGGGTGGGCGATGGTGTTACAGAGTCCCATGTTTGTCAGAGGTAATTCACGTGTTAGCTAACAGGAGCTGGTGGGGCTGCAAGGGGGAGAGGAAGAGCAACAGCAGCACATAGGAGGAGGGGAGGAGAGTGAGGGGGGAGTTTAATGGCCTTCCAGGAGCGAAGGGGGGGAGAGGGCTGCTAGCAGCTTCTAGAAGCCGTGGACTTTGAGCTGCTCCTCCTTGGCCAGGTCAACCTGCAAAGTAGAGTCAGGAGATCAATTAATAAAAATAAAAAAAACTACCTGACACCCTGTATCCACCTTAACTCTGAAGTCAGCGCTGTTTCCCCAGAAAGCAGGAAAACAATCCTGTAGATTGAATATATTGTTTTTAAACCCCAAGACCTACCTCCATGATGAAGTGGCAGATATTCTTACGCTGGTCTCCCTGAAGCTGGATCACTTCACCATACTCTGGATGCTCAATCACTGTCCCATTGCAAGCAAACTTCTGTTATGGTCAAAAAGAGCAAAAACAATGCGTCAGTGTATGCTGGGCCAGAAAACAAGGACACACACACACCACCCTGACATTAGCATTTGGCAGAGGCTGGCAGCATGCCAGAAGACAAAAACTACAACAGATACTGTTCATTTTGGTTGAAAGTGCTCTAGAAACGCATAAGCAGCATTTCAACACCAGACCCCAGCCCAGGGTAGCACCTTTTTGAAAGCCTTGACTAGCTTCTTCTTGTCATAGTCGGCAGCAATGCCCTGAACAGTGGTGAGGGTCTTCCTGCCGTTCCGCTGTTGGATTCTTATGTGAATGTAGTCCTCTGTCCCGGCTGGGAGGCGGTCATCACCCTTAGTTGCATCAGCAAAGGGGTCTGGAGGGGGAGACAATAGCATTGTAAGAATAAAATACAACTTTAAAAATATATAAAATAAAGATTGGGCCCAACAAGACTCCCACACAAAGAAAATTAACAGCACCCCTATCCTAACCAAATTTTATTCATGTACGCAGTTGTCTGCCGTATTATGCCCACTGTCATTGTAGTCTAAAGACAACGATGCCAAATCAGCTCTTCATCTTCTGTGTGTTGTCATCTAGCAATCTCTTTGGAAGGGTCATGTTTCAGTTCAACTGCGCAGACGTATGAGCTAAATACACAGCTTAACGGCTTACTGGCGTTAGTTAGCCACTGCTAATCGGCACCATTAACCCCCCCCCCCCTTAATTTTTTGTAGAAAAAACAGCCGTCATGACACGGCGACTTTTGTTTTCACTGCGTGAACCAAAGCCTAAAATAAAAAGTATAACCTAGTGTAAATAAGAGGTGAGTTTTTCCCCAGCTGTAACACGGTTTCCTTTCTCAATCGAACAGATCTGAAGAATAAGCTAACTCGTTAGTAGCAACATTTAGGCCTAATGGCGGCCGTTTTTTTTTTTTTAGGCCCGCTAGTCGACCAAAATCGAAGAATATACTGTCTCCGTACACAAGACATTACCTGCAAGTTACACATTTCTGTCAAATTGATTACTTTGAGGATCAATCGTTGTAATAAATAGTCAAATCCGCTACAAAGCAAATAAAACGTCGACGTAAGTTAAAAGCTTAACATTAGCTTCGCTAACATTCGCCCTTCCCCCACCTTACCTAACGGTTGTTTGATTTAAAAAAAAAAAATGACTTACCAAAAGTTTGGAGGTTCTGGATACCGGACATACGATAAGATTTGCTTTACTTTCGGATGATAACTTGGTTAGCGAGCGGTTTGTCGGCTAACTGGCTTTTTTTTAAGTCGTTCTAGGTTTTGCCTTTTAACTGGGACGACGCTCGGCTCTGCTTCTTCTGCTCTCACAAAATGGAGATTGTCAAGCTCATGAGACTGAAAAACAGGGCTATATAGCCCCGCCCCGAAAAAACGTCAGCACGTCGCTGACGCACGAATGGGACGTCGTCGGCAGCCACGCCCTATTATTTCTCAACTTTACTGGAAAGGTGACGTCATCATGTCATAATATGGTTGTCTTTGCAACGCGGAAGTGACCAAAACATATTAGTGACTTTGGTAACATTTATTCCTTAAATGTTTGATGTTTAAATTCAATAGGATCAGAGAAAGTCACTGTGTCATTATCATGTGAACATAAACGGATTTTCCCGCTAGTTTTAACAAAATGCTTCACTTGATACAAGTGGTGGAAAGTAACAACTACATTTACTCTAAGTACTATAATAAACTTTATGAATTTGAGCAGGGGTGGGCCATACCATAAAATCTGGTTCCTATCCGATACCAAGTAATAAGAGATATTGATACTATAAGTTTTTTTTAATAAAGGGGGCAATGAAATACCACGTAGAGAGCCATTTGTACTTTGTACTCTACTTTTACTTTCCATTTTATGTTGTTTATTCTTTTACTCCACTACATTTATTTGACAGCTATAGTTATTTACTTAAAAACATGTTACCAGCATATAAAATATGATGAACTGTTATACATTAAACTACACAACAGGATGAACAGTTAAAATTAGTTAAAATAAGTTCCACCTCCACCAGTTACAACATTAAAATCTTGTTAACATGTTACTGCACCAGTAGTATCACATATTATAATACTGTATATAATAATATACTTCCAGTACATTTTGCTGATAATTCTGTATTTTATATATGCTCCTTTCACCCAAGTAAAGGATCTGAATATAGCTGCCCCACTATCACCCCAAAATCTGTGCTTTCAGTCAACTTCTCAGGTAACAGGTGATGTGATGTGTGATTCAGGGGAGGGAAAGAGAATCAATCAATATAATGATGTAAATGAAAATATTTGACATCTAAACATCAGCACTGGCAGGGCATCACAGCTCAGCTGGCTTTACAAGACAAATATGAAGTATATTTAATATACAGCGCTATTACTCAAAATATGGCTTTGATATAAGTCAGCTAACTTTCAGGTGTAACGGTTGAAAATGAAAGAGGTTGCTGTTGTGTTGTGATAACTCACTCTCAAAATGATATACAATGTCTGACAGTGTGGTGTTATTTATTGTCTATGCTGAGCTTTTGATTATTATTATTAATTGTACAGCTTTAATTGTGTTTTCATGTATTTCTGAGGTAGCATAAATAAACTTTTAATAAACTCAGCTGTTGTCAAATGCTGGGCCTAAGGGACAGATGGAACCTCTTTCTCTTACTGCTAGTAATAATAATAATGATATATTTTTGCTTCAGGTTTCATATTAGTTATCCATGTGCAAAAATAACACAATCCAAGACCAATATGGTGATAAATTCTGACCAATCACTGGTCAGCTCTCTTCTAAAATATGGTTTCCTGGTGTGGAAGGGAAAGCTGATATTCGCTGCCTCCTGTGGATGACAGAAGCTGGCGATGTGCCTTGATGGGTGCTCCTTGGAGAAGAATATAACCAGTCTCTAGCAAGGTGTGGTGCTCGGTGCTGTCAAACAGCGAGCAGTTACTGCCTCTTGTACTGACGATGGCCTAAAATGCCAACATCAGCGGTTGGAGGAGCTAACAGGAGGCTAACATCGCACACGGTGCCACAATATCAGCCTGATTCTTGCCATTTTCCTCTCCAGCCTGTTCATTTACCTGCATACTAACTCTGCTGGCATTTCAGACCCTGCCACTCCCTCCTGACCTGCAGTAACCCCATGTTCCTGCCATTCACCTGACCCCCCCCGCTCACCTGTTCCCACTTCTCCCTACCCACGCAGTATTTAAACTGGCCCATTTCCACCTGTTCCCTGTCAGATTGTCTTATGTGTTCCTTACTAAGCAGGTCGGCACCTTCAGCTGCCGGCCCTTTACCCGCCAGCTCGATCCCCTGCCTGCTCCTTGCCTGGTTAAGTTTGTCTTGTTTGTTTGCCTGGTTTCCTAACTCCTGCCTGCTTTGTGACAAGAAAAAGTAAAGATGGACTTTCATATTTATCTGCTTGATCTCTGGGTCGTGCTTTTTGGTTCTTAAACCTGCGTTTTCTTTACACAAGGTCTATTTTGTGTACTGGCTATTTTGATTTCATGGCAATATCACAGTTAAATATAATTGTAGGTTTTAAGATGTTTTTTTTTTGCAAAAATGTGATGCATTTATGGCAGAACGTGGAGATGAGAGTAATGTTTGGCAGAGACAGGAACTGGAGGATTTGGTTTTATTACTTACTTTTTTGCATGTTAATAAAATAGAACTATTAAAAGGTATATGGACAAAGTCATTCACATACATAATATAGATTAATTTAAAGTAATCAGTCTTGTGCAGGACAGGTAGGAAGCTAAAAGCTTATGCAAACACCTCTCATAATAAGTCCAAGCAAGATGAACAGGATTGAATTAAATTAAAAACAATGAGGAGAAAATACTACTACAAAATAAGAGATAAAATACATATATATTAACAATTATTTCTCACTCCAGTTTCCAACAGTCAACACTGTAATTGGGAAATTATTGTTTGTTAAAGAGGCTTTTTTTAAAAAGATGATGGAGAGTAACGATGTAAGACTGAATCCAAGAAACAGCGGCTCTGTATCAAACTGAAAATTACTGGAACATAAAGGAAGATGTTCAGACTGTCTATAAGAACATGAATGACTGAATTAGTCTGGAAGAAAATTAAGAAGTCATAGGTACCAGTGTGTGTGTGTGTGTGTGTGTGTGCTGAAATCAAATTTTAGAAATAAACATACTTGGAGTTTGTTGATAAAGACAATGAATGTCATCTGCAGTTTGCAGATTCAAAGTTTTGTCGGGTGAGTGGGCGGACCTTTCTAGCTATGTAAGACCGCTCGAAGTAAAACATTGGAAGTGCCTGTGGCAATCCAGTCTGACTTCATAAAACACATTTAAGGTTTTGCATGTTATCAATACAAAGTGCCAAAAGTTGGGTTAGCGTTAGCGTTAGGCCAGGACTCATGTTAAATGGTGTTTTGACCCATCATTAGGCCCTGCAGTGGGTGTCACGCAGCCTGGGAAGCAGACGAATCGGCCGAGCCCGTGGTAAAATGCTCTAGCAGATGATGTTTAATACGCATGTGCGAATTAGTCTGGTGATGCCAGGTGTCAGGTTGTGCCATCACAAATCTACTGAGCCACTGAGTTTACAGGAAGGGCCAGAGCCGCCTCTGTTTCCTGAGGAGGCTGAGGTCCTTCAACATCTGCCGGATGATGCTGAGGATGTTTTATGAGTCTGTGGTGGCCAGTGCTGTCCTGTATGCTGTTGCATGCTGGGGCAGCAGGCTGAGGGTAGCGGACGCCAACAGGCTCAACAAACTGATCCGTAAGGACATTGTGGGGGTGGAGCTGGACTCTCTGGCGGTGGTGTCAGAGAGGAGGATGCTGGGTAAACTACACGCCATCTTGGACAGCGTCTCCCACCCGCTCCATGACGTGCTGGTCAAACAAAGGAGCACCTTCAGCGAAAGACTCGTCCTCCCACAATGCACCACAGAGCGCCACAGGAAGTCATTCCTGCCTGTGGCCATCAGACTCTTTAACTCCTCCCTCTAAGTGTCAGTCTGTTTGACCCGAAGTCACTAAACTGGACAATGATCATCATATCTCTGCAATACTTGAATAACTGTGCAATATTCTGTGTAATACTCCAGTGTAATATTTAGTTGTTTTTTTCCTATTTATTATTCATACCTCCATTACTGCTGCAGCAATACTACTTATTACTTAATTTTATTACATTGCATTTATACTGTTTTATCATCATCAACCGGTAAACCCACTTGGTACTTCACACTTATTTTATACTTATACCCACCTGGTACTTTATTTATTTTCTGACCTGTTTTATAGTGTTTTATATTGTTTGCTAGTACTTTCTCCTGTGTGCACTGATGTAAAGACGAGCTGCTGGAACAAAGAGTTTCCCTACAGGGATCAATAAAGTATTTCTGATTCTGATTCTGATCCACAGGTCTTCCAACCTTCAGGAGAATATAAAGCATATTTTTCGGGTGGGGGTGTTCGGTGGGCCAACACGCTACACAGAAAGGTGCAGCTCTAATGGAAGATCTAACGTCTATACTTTATATTAGAAATAAAAAAAGATTTAAAACAGCATGAAAAATCATTATTGATACATGTTTCTTTGCCTTAAAACACTAAATTAAATAGCTAATATTTATTACTGAGTTTTTTGTGTACTTTCTTAAAAGGACATGTGGCTGAAGGCATGGATAGTAAATTTGGTGCAATGGAAATTAAGTGTGCCAGTGTTTTTGATCTTTCTTCATTGCTGGTTTTTTGGCATGCAGCACCATCTTGTTTGTCCACCTACAATAAAAACAATTTTTTTCAGTGTCTCTTGCTGTTCTGGTCTGAGACACAACGAGGATACAGAAGCAAGACTCTGCAGTGATTAGTGGCTCTGAGGCTTTAGTGAACAGTGCTGCTTTGAGCTAAATGCTAAACATCAGTATGTTTACCATGCTCACCACCACAGTTTAGCATGTTAGCACGCTAACATTTACTAAGTAGCGATCAAATTGATTACAAATCTGGCTGAATAAGTCAAAAACTTCGATCTGCTGGTGGCAGCAGAGGAAAGCCCACTGAAGTTTATTACAACTGATCCTCCGGAGACTTTGAATATCTGTAGCAAAACACATGGTAATCCATCCAGTAGCTGTTGAGCCGCTTCAGTCTGGACCAACTGACATTACCATCCCTGCAGCCATGCCGCTATCACTGTGACTAAAAACTTAATTTGGGGTATACTTATTGATGAACAGCTGAGTAAACTGTACTGCTCAGGAGTTCTGTGTGTACTAAATACTGCATGTGAAAGTAAAGACGCTGCTCAGATCAGATGCACGCCAGCCATCTTTGGAGTCTGAGGTCATTTTCTTGTCAGCACTCGCCTTATAATTTTGAAGCATGAAGCTGCCATGTACAACTTTAAGTAGTACCACAGCGGCTGCCCCTTTATTGTATCTTATCAACTGCATGTATGCAAATACACAACAAAACTGAGTAATAAAAGAAGAGATCGTTATAGACAAAACACCAAAATCTTTAATTAAAGTCACATTTGTCATCCATGACCATGTGGGGAAAGACATTTCATTGTACAAAGGGTGAGACTGTAGCAACCGTACCACTGGTAGTCACAGGAGCATTCTGGAGAATACTGGATACATCCAAGCACTCAGCAGAGCAACGCGCCACCTTAACAGCTAACCAGCAATACTCAACTGCTACACAACTGCGCCTAGTGCACAAAAAAATAAAAATAAACATACAAGCAGGATTAGGATAAGAAAAAAAAATGTAGAAGAAAAGAACAAGACACTGTGTCTTGAGTCCTGTAAAATTAAACCAACGATTTAAGGAGATGAGCTTATACCTTAAAATGACCTTTCACTGATCTGAAACATTCAAACTGATGTCTACTTAACTTTCAGTTCACATCAGTCATTTTACTGTATATGCAATTACACCGAACACATTTATCACAGGAGTTAAAGTGATCTGCTGTCCCGTCTAACAAGACACCCTGAGATGCGAAAATAAAGACTGTAAGGAAGCAGACAACGCTAAGTTTTCAGGGATTACTTCAGTTCAACGAAATGTTTGCACTGATTTGAAAACAATAATATAAGCAAAGTTTAAAAGTTGGTGTGGATTATGTCACTTTGGATGCTTTTTAACTCGGAACAAGAAATGAACATTTGTAAATGGCCTCTGGATGTGAGGAAAACGAGCCTTGGTGTGTCTAACTATCCTGACACCGCAGGCCTGTATCACAGAGCGAGATTAACGCGTTAGCCGGCTAACTTTGGGTTTAACTCGGGCTTTCCGGTATCACGAAGCCGGCTCACTCACCAGGACAGATCATCGCGGCTAACGTGAAAAATTCTACGGGAGCTCGACGTGGACATAAAGTGAGACGTATTAACAAGAGAGTGGAAATGATCCATCAGCAACTATTCTCATAACCTTTTTGTCATTCTTCCAGCAAACATCACTGACATTTTATAGACCAAATGATTAAATCGAGACAAACGGTCCACAGAATAATTGATAATGAAAATAATTTGTAGAATCCCTTTGCTTTCCGCAATAATAATTTGTCCCGTCTGGGTTTAAAACACGGCTTCTAACATCAGGAAGAAATGCGACTTTCCCTTTTAGACTAAACTCGATGAGATGATAAAACGATTGTATAGCTTTTACCGCAATAAGAAGTCAGTTGGTGACCACATTTATGCCACCGGTTATCCAGGATCAATGTGCGGCGTAGGAAAGCTAGACTATGTACTCGCGTCTTGATACAGGCCATGGGGAGAAGAACTAAAAAGGAAAGAGGCAACTTAAACCACTAGTACCAACTTAAACGTGAACATACTCGTACATTATCCCGTGTAATCGTTACAAATGCAGGTCAGAACAGAAATTTCTCTCCACATTGAACCAGATTATTAAAATCATAAACATGTTATGAAGAACAAATAAAATCACAGCACATCAATAAAATGAAAAAGCCCTTTTGTGGCCAAATGAATAAAACAAACCAAAGCGTGGAAGACACAATAATAACCTTTTACAGCAGGACACTTGCTTGCGTGGGATCCAGTCTGGAACTCGACGTTCTGCGATCTTCATCTGAAAACTGTCAAAAGAGCAACAGTTAGGGCATTTTCTTACTTGGACAATGTGCAAATCCCCCACGAACACAGTGTCAACTAGGACTGGACCACTAATTTTAAGGCGGACTGACATTGATCTTTAGAAAAATCCGATACCAATCAGGTGTGTACGTTTAATGCGATGCCGTCTGTTTGACTGCGTATTGTTGTATACAGGAAGCGTTGAACCGGGGCTGATTTTAATGTAACATTTAGCTCCAGAGAAAGCGATTTATTAGAATTATCAACTCATATCCCAACGCGCACACCTGCAATATTTTCCAGTAACTTTCATGTCATGCATAGCTTGCCTTTGTTTTTAAATAAGAAGTATTATTTGTGCATTTTATACCTTTATTAGACAGTCAACAGGTAGAGGGATGGCAGAACATTAGTGGGTGGGGTGTGCAGGGAATGACATGCAACAAAAGGTCCTCGACCCGGTCAGCACCTTAAACCCCTATTCCACCAGGGCGCTCCACCCCTTGTGGCTTGGATGCAATTAAACAATAACAATTCATCAATGATCAAAATAGTTTCCAATCAATTTTCTGTTGACTGATTAATGATTTCAGGCATTTTTTTTTTTTTTTAAGCAAAAATGCGAAATATTCTCTGGCACCAGTTTCTCAAATGTGAGGACTTTCTGCCTTTTTCATATTAAACTGAATCTTTGAGTTTTGGACAGTTGGCCGGAAAAAACAAAGACTTTTAAAGACAACATCTCGGGCTCCGGGAACTTGTGACGGGCATTATCAGTATTTTCTGACATTATAGAGATGAAACGATTCAATCCCAAAAATAAAAAAACAAAAGAAATCAGCAGATTTATTGATGGCAGTAATGGCTAGTTGCAGCCCCAGTCACAAGACCAGGTTTCACTAAAAGATTTGAATTTGACTTGAATAACTGAGCTCTGCATCGTGCATCTGCTTCATGAGGAACTCCTACTGATTAACAGCATTAATTTAGGGTTTGAATTGGCAACGCTTAAAGCCGGGCGTGGCAGGACACGAAAAGCTCTTATCTGATTACGGCTTTCTTATCTCACTACAGTCTCTCTCAATAAATTCTATTTAAAATAAATAAATAAAAATAAATAAAAAAGTTCTTACATTGGAAATCTGTCATATTTAAAATGTGGTACAAAAACAGATGTTAGCAAGGAAATGGAACTTAAACAAAGTGGGACTGACATGGGAGTAGAGTTGGACAAACCTCGGTGCCCCTCCAACACCAGCGTCCCCCCCTGGCTGGGGACGCGACCTGGAGGACAGCTTTATGTCCAGTGGCGGACAGACAGACGTACCTCAACACCAAACCCCAACTCTGACTGCCTCCACCCTGCTGCACAGAAACCCTCACCAGCAGCAGGCGGCCTGTGGGCAGCTCACCATACACCTTCTAACTGCTCATACTGCCTCAGCTCAGCTCAAACTCCACTTTAGCAAACAGGATGCCGCAGCTTGGGAAGGAGAGAATTCCAGATTTGGTTTACCGTCAGAACTGTTCTTAAAAAACACTTCGCTTAGTATTCAGTGAAAATTATGAGCTTGTACACTGGGTATGACAGAAAATGTAACTATGAGTTCAAAAACTTATGTTGCAGATCAAGTTTGCAGGAAAAAAAAAAAAAAAACCCCCACGATTTATATTTACAGGGCAAAAAAAATAAAATAAAAGTTTGTGTTTATGAGCAACTGTTATTTAAAAACTAAAATTTTAGTTTTAAGAGCTAACTAGTCTATTTCTAAAATCCCTTCAAAATGATGTCAGTGCCTTCTGAATTGGCTGGTCAAGGGGTCAAGGGGATAAACTTACCGGCTACAGCCAAATGGTAACTAGACCGTCTCTGACCCTGGTACTAACAACTTTTAAAAATAAAAATATAAAAAGACACTGGAAACAAAACCTTAACAGAAAATATCTCTTACTGCCGGTGAAACAGCAACAGAACTCACCTGTTGCTGAAGTGCTGGGCTCTAAGGAGATTCGCCTCCATTTTCTGCTGCGGACTTGGGCGGGCTTTTGGATATCGACCTTGACCCTCTTTTGGAGGAAGGGGTGCGGCTTCTGGACCTGGACCTGGACTTGGACTTGGATTTGGATTTGGACTTGGACTTGGACTGACCCCTGGATCTAGATCTGGAACGAGATTGGGACTTGGCCGTGGTCTTCTTGCTCCTGGGAGAGTGGGACTTGGATCTGGAGTAGGACCGGGACCTGGATCTGCTGTAGCGGGATCGGCTTCGGGAACGAGAGCGGCTCCTGCTGCGGGATCGGCTGCGTCTTCTGTGTCTTGGGCTGGGGGAAGAGCTGGATACATTCAGTGGGTTGAGTTATCATCTACAATATGAAAGCAGCTGGTACTGAAGTGAGGAAAACATGACCTGCAATGGCACTCCTGACTATATAGACGTGGTCATGTTTGCTAACTTTTTCCATTAAAAGATTAAAGAGCCAGATTAGCTGGCATTAGCAGATACTACATCCTAAAGAACACCAAGTGAAAAGCTGTTACTTGTGGCTGCTTGTCTCTATAACAGGAAGAGACTCAAACATCACTACATAACAGAATAGATTTGATGTAAAGTTATGGATCAGTAGGTTCTCCTGGTTGGGTCGGCATTCAAATGATCCACCAAGAAGATGATTATTTACAGGTTAAGTGTTGTGTCACACTACTCGCACCGCCCTCCGAGGTCTTTGGTAAAATCATTTCAAAAAGTTTTGTTTGCTGTATGGGATCTGTGCCGGATCGTTGAGTCAATCTGGCTGGTTCGTAAAAATACTTTTGTAATGCGTATTGGTCAATAGACCGCGGCCACTCTGAATAGCCAAATTTTTCAATGGAGTCTGGCAACTGACTGCGTCCATACAACTAAAATGGGCTAACTAACGTTAGCTGTTTGCCTATTCTTACCTCCTGCTTCGGCGTCCATGGCCGCCGTGCCTCCTGGTCGGCCCTCCTCGCCGCCCTCCACCGTGGTGGGAATCGGGGGGTCTGCCATACCGGGCCATCTGGACCCGCAACTCCCGCCCATCCAGGAGCGCGCCGTCCATGGCGTCCATCGCATCCTCGGCGTCCCTTTTGTCGTGGAAACGCACAAACGCGAAACCCCGACTTTCTTTCGTGTAGCGGTCTCGGGGAATGTAGACGTCCCCTACCCGGCCATACTTCTCGAATACACGTCTGAGGGTTTCGGGCGATGTTCGGTATGTTAAGTTGTCCACTTTCAGAGAAGTCATGCCGTCGACGTCTGGCGGAGGCCTACCGTAATTCATGGCCATTATCCTGTGAGGCCTTGTTGCCTTCCTCAAAACAGTTTATATCTTGGCTACGATAGAGCCTACCTGTTTGTAAAAGTCCACACACGCACGCACGAGGGTGTAATTTAAACGAAATCGCCTTGCCTGTAGGGTTTTGGGGGCTGCACAATCGCAAAATGCACGACTTCTTCCAGCACAACTCCGCACGTCCGCCTCATGGATGTGTACGTCCTCCTCGTTTTCAACTGCCCCGAACCAGAGTCTTCTTCTACTCTAGAATTAGGCGCTCCTCGGTATCCTATTTGCCGCATTGGCGCCCTCTTGTGGAATCACTTTAATTATGTTATTCTAAAATAAAAGCGCCAAACACATCAACAAGCAAACAGAATAAATAAAACATTATTTTTTTCTGGGAGGTGTATTCTTTGGCACTGATTCATTACACGGAACGCGTTTACAATTTGTTTTTTTTTTATATTCAGTTGTTGGTTTATGTTGGACCGGAAGTAGTTTTACTTGTAGCGCTAGCTTGCTCGCTAGCTGTAGCATTACCTCAAAATATTAATTGTTTTTTTAAAACAAGAAACCCCTTAGTATTCATATAAGGTTATTAACACATTAATAAACGTGGTTTAAAATGTGTTACATTTACGCCTGCCTTTTTATGAAGTAAAATTACTAAATAACTGCCCGGAAGTAGAATCCATTTTCCATAAACAAACGAAACAAAACTGGATAAGTTTAAGCAGATTCGCTGTTAGTGCGTTTCCGCTGAACTGAGCGTTTGTAAATCGACGATTTTATGCCAAACTCATAGTTAGCTAGTCACGCACTACAGTCAGCTGATTCATTCACGTGACAACCCTTTCTAGTTTCGGGCAAGTCCTGTTTACCGGTGAAAGTATTCCAGAGAATCTATTTTACAAGACGGAAACCGGCATGTTGAAGTTAGTTTAGGAGCCACACGGAGAAGATAAATGGCTGAGGACATCGGACTTTCCACAAAGAGCTAACTATGGTACTAATAACACGCTGAGTCCGCACAAAGAGGAGCAGCCAAAGGGTTAGCTAAGCAGCTTCAGCATTGTTGGTAAGTTGTTTGTTGTGTCAACCCTGCAGTTGTTTTCTTAAGCTTAACGTTACACAAGAAAAGACACATCTTTCTCTTGTGATCAGTCATTGTCCTGATCTTTCCTCTTTCTTCGGTTTAAGAAACACTGACAATCCCCCTTTAAAAACCTGCCAGTTAAATGCTCCCTTGCTTATAGTCAGACATACATTGATAGAACACATATTTATGTCTTATGGGAAATTCGAATGATCTATTTTATAATCCTGCATACAATTCATTAACCAAACAGCACTTATTTAAGTTTAACTTTAAGTTAGAAGGTCATTTCTAGGCTGTCATCCACGGTGGCGGCGCGCGGTGGGAAACAATTCTTAGTTATTATTTTATCTAAATAAAGTAGTTGTTGTGTAGATCTACTGTATGCCGAAATGACCAGTGTGCGCTGTCAAATCATAAATGCCGTGAAGCATTTATGACTTGTCACAGTCTTTTAAGTGTCTACGTGTTTGTGTTGAAACAACAGATTTTCGAACGAAGTTTGGTACAAAAAGAGAATTTCAATGAGTGTTGCAGTGAGTGCATTAATGCTGTGTGAATATCACACGCTCTTCTGATTTCAACTTCTCTTCTTCTTTTCTCAGATGTGCCATTCACTCCAGTAGATTTGTTTTGTATTCACTTCCATAAAGGAATTTGCTGCATATCCTGCAAAATGAGTCCAGAGGGGAAGAAGCTGTTAAACATCATTATCCTAGGCTTCGGCTTTATGTTCATGTTCACTGCTTTCCAAACATGCGGCAATATAGAGGTAGGTTGGATTTACGGATGTACATTCCAGGTTGATCACACATATCTTCAGATAAGATACATCAGTCCTAAACAGTCCTCTTTCTTCATCTTTACAGCAAACAGTTATCAAGAGCTTCAACAGCACCGAGTTCCACGGGAGCGGATACACGAGGTAAACCTTTGGTATCCTTACAGCCACATGCGCTTGGATTATGTTTTTACATTTTGGTTTTTATCATCTGATGCCCCAGTACACAATATATCTGTGCATATGTTAGGCTGAGCACGACATGCTGTGGATTCACAGACTCAGATTCAGACTTTCCCAGCATTTAAACAGACCCGGTGGCACCTTCTATAATCAAATCTGTCGCACTCAGAAGCCCTTGAAGGATAATTCAATCTTCGGTAAACTATTTAAGGGAACAGGGGCGGCGGTTTGATCTCCAGCTCCTGTTGTCCACTTGTCAAAGTGTCCTTGGGCAAGACTCTGAACCCTAAATTGCTCCCGATGGTCGGGCCAGCACCTTGCATGGTAGCTCACTGCAATCGCTGTGTGTGTGTGTGCTTGAATGGGTGAATGAGAGGCAAAATATATAAATGTAAAGTTTTTTAGAGAAAAGCACTATATAAATGCAGCCATTTAACAAAGTTTACTCTGAGTCCAGTCAGGGTTTCAGCAGGAAACATCCTACATGATCTTGCCACTTAAGCAAGGGAAGTCTTTGAAAGCACAAGGAAAAAAAACCCTCCCAAAATGCACCAGTCTTTCTCTAAATCACAAAGCTTCTTCTGTCAAGAAGGCTCTCCATGGGCTGGATAGTATACACACTGTCCTTTACTGTATGCATTAACTGTCCTGCCGTCTGTCACTTGCAGCATGGCCATCATCTATGGCGTTTTCTCTGCATCCAACCTGATCGCCCCTTCAGTGGTGACTGTCATTGGGCCGCAGCTGTCAATGTTTTTTAGTGGGCTTTTGTACAGGTAAACCAACACTGGCTAACACAACCCCCCGCTCCATCCGTTTAATGCCAGTTCAGGCTTCTAATGTCTCTCAATGTTGGTTTCTACAGCGGCTACATTGCTATGTTCATTTACCCGTACACATGGAGCTTCTATACAGCGTCTGTGTTGGTTGGCATAGGAGCAGCAGGTAAAGAAACATTATCTAAAGACCATTTCTGCTGCGTCTTCTCCACGTTTCTATTTTCGGATCTTTCCTCTTTGTGTTTTAGTCTTGTGGACTGCTCAGGGGAATGTGCTTGCCATCAACTCCACTGACACCACAATTGGAAGAAACAGCGGCATATTTTGGGCACTGCTGCAGTTCAGGTGAGCCTTTGTTGCCAGCATGTACCTGAATCTACATGAGTTTCAACTGTGTTGCTTGGTGTACGTGTTGAGCTTTGAATGCAGGATGTTTTTAACATCCCTCGTCTCTCTGCAGCTTATTCTTTGGAAATCTGTACATATACTGTGCCTGGCACGGACACGTCCACATAACAGGTAGGAAGCATTTTCTAACATCTCTCCCTCTGTGTGTTTCTTGCTATTCATAGAGCTCACTTCCCATGCCGACGTCTCATGTGAAGTTTAATTTTAAGCGTGTGACTCATGTTGTGTGTCTCAGACAAGGACCGCCAGACGGTGTTCATCTCTCTCACCGTGATCAGTCTGGTGGGTTGCTTCCTCTTCTTTTTGATCCGGAAGCCCGAGCCTGAACCCGCTCCCTCTGAGGTGTCGGAGTCGCTGCTGCAGGCCGAATCCACAGAGAGCTTCTCCACAGCTAGGTGAGTGTTATCAGGATTCCCATGGGTCCTGGAAAACCTGGAATTCAGTTACTGTATGCCGCTTACGAGTCTTGAAACGGTCCTGGAGAAAGCAAGTTTTTAATGTGCAACAGAATTATGATCCGGTTTCTGTGTAGAGGGGTCAGGGACGAGGTAAAAATGCAATTGGATGATATCATGTTTTTCAGCTGATAATGCCTCTTAAAGGTGAATGAAAACATGCGCAAATCAGACTCAACTGACCGAAGGTCGGAGACCGAAACTCTGGAAAGTTTTCCACATCTGGCGAAAAAGCGTAAGCTTCCGATATGTTGAGCGATAACGGCCAGTGAATCCAGAAAAGTGAGAACATTTACTGCTACAGACATTAAGAACACAGAAAAAGGCTTGGATCAGCAGCTACTCTGCTTTGCAATGTGTTTGAAGCTCGGCGCTCTTCCTCAGACCTTTTTATGCTGACGTGTGTCTAATAATAGAGGAAAAGCGGATAAACGTCACAACTTTAAACCACGAATACAAACCAGTAGCGGGATGCTTACACTGGAGTATTGAACATGTGATCTCCAGACATAATGACATTTGAACACGTAAACGGTTTATAATAATCACAAGGATGCACATGCTGACACACGTAATAACACGTTATTACACATCATTATCAGAGAAGCAGCCAGTAAGAGACAAAGACCGACCAGGTGAAAATCCCCATTATACAAATATAGCAGGGCTGCTATATTTCTATAATGATCTGTCGATCATTTTCTCGATTAATCGATTAGTTATTTGGTCCAGAAAATGGTGAAAAATGTTGATCAGTCCTCAGATGTCTCGTTTTGTCCACAACCCAAAGATTTTCAGTTTACTGTCACGGAGGAGTAACAACACCAGAGCATATTCACATTTGAGGAAATCAGAGAATTTGGACATTTGTTTCTTAAAAAAATGACTCAAAACGATTAATCAACTATCAAAATAGTTGGCAGATCATTTGATAGCTGATAACTAATCGATCGCAGCTCTATAATATATTACAAGTAGATCGTTTGTGCTGTTTAGATGAAACAAGCTAGATCTAATTTCGCATTAAGCCCCTGAGGCGACACTGTGCCCACACTAAACATCCATTTAGCCTCAGATTGTAATCATGATCACCGCCTCTGCTACAGGCTGTGATGACTTCACTTTCCCACAACTTGAAGTCCATCGAAGAGCGCCGCTGTTGAATAAAATGTGCTGTTAATGGCGCTTTGTGTCCGATAAATCAGCGCGTTTAGTTTTACGGATGTGTAATTTGGGGCGGATGCTCTCAGTGGCATCCGTGGATTCTGGATATGTTGAGCCCTGCGAAGCTGTAAGGGGCGATTCCTAAAGCATTCACTGCACAGGGACACTGGAACTGGCCATTGATTAGAGATATTTATTGTGTCATCGCTGTTGATCTGTTGTTAGGGGGGCCCACAATGTCAGCAGTGCCCCTGCTTGAGCCTCTTTTCTGGGATAGTCTGTTAGTCTCATCCTGGCGTTAGTTAACAAGACTTCCACAAAAAAACCTCCATAGATTGTGGAAAGTACCCTGGAAATGTCCTGGAAATGTCCTGGAAAATAGTTTTTTAAAAGACAGATGGTAGCCCCGGTCATCCCACCCGGAGCAGGAATGATAATTTTTTTTGTGGAGCAGCACAGGACGAGACAGGTGACCTTTAACTGCAAATGCTATCCTTTGTTGTCTTTTCTACATTTCTCTTTGAAACTGCTGCGATACAGTCGCCACGGCAACCAAGTCCAGTTTAGGGATTAGAAGAAATATGAGCCTGCGAAAGGTCGAGGGGACAGGGTGCTTTAAGGCAAAAAGATCCATGCCGTTGTATCAGTACCATAATGTCTTCATCAACTTTCCTCCTCCTCCTCCTCCTCGCAGCTCGCCTCGCTCAGGCCTCGGCTCACAAGCTCTGGACGCCTTTGGTAGGTTTACTAAAATAACCTCCGTTTCACGAGCTTCTCACCGTTGGCGTGACGGAGCTGCCTCACGTGTTAACATCCACCTTCTTTCTTTCTTTTTTTTTTTGCAGTTAAAGCCTGTAAAATATTTATAACCAAAGAGATGCTGCTGCTGAGCGTCTCCATAGGATACACAGGTGGGTGAAACGAGACGAAGACGTGTTAAGGTGTGTGGTGGAGGTCAAACTAAAATGCACGTGGAGAATGTAACTGCCATACTGCTCTGTCTGCTCTCAGGCTTGGAGCTCACCTTTTACAGCGGGGTGTATGGGACGTGTATCGGAGCCATGACGCGGTTTGGCCAAGATGCGAAGAGTTTGATCGGCATCTCTGGAATTTTCATCGGCATAGGCGAGATCTTAGGCGAGTCCTCTGCGCTGCATCTCTTCTTCTGCTTGTTTATGATGCAGTTTGTCACGTGAAAGCCCTGCGGAGAGAACGAGGAAACGGCCCGAGGAAGGTCACGAGGCGGAAACGTATTCACTTCCCTCCTCTCTCTGCTCTGTCTGGCCAGGAGGGGGCGTGTTCGGGATGCTGAACAAGTGCAACCGGTTTGGGAGGAACCCGGTGGTGCTGCTGGGGCTCATCACTCACTTTGTCGCCTTTTACCTGATTTTCCTCAACATTGCCAGCGACGCTCCGATAGCCCCGGAGGCAGGAACGGATCTGCAGGCCTACATCACCCCCAGGTACAAAGACCACAGAGACCTGAGGGGTACTTCATAAAGCAAGGTTACCAGTTAAACCAGGCTCACTTCAGTAAATTATTTAGAGTTATTATTTGAGTCACTGAACAAATCAGAGACTCAGAGGTCTGGAACAGGCTCTGTTTTTATACAGGAAGTTTAAATAAGTCTGACTCGTGGAAGCATGCTTTGCTTTTGGATGTGCTGCTGATGTACACTATTGTCGGCACAAAGGAAACAGAGGAGCCACTCGCAGCTCCAAATAATTCAAATGCATTTCATATGGTGGTGAGACCGCTCGAGAAAGACGTTGGGAAACAGAAATCAATGAGTAAATCTTTGGGAAAACATTTTGCTTTGCTTTGTCTGTCAAAACACATACTGTTAGTGCAAAATGCTAAAGTACAGTGATTTCTTGTGTACTAACTACGGAAACAAGACACTGTGACAGCTGGTTTATAGTTCATGCTGTACATTCTTTTTATATATATTGTTTACTTTCCAATAAAGGTTAATTTTAAGTGTAAAGTGTGTAAAGCACCAAAAAGGAAAATGCTAAAGGAGAAACTGGTGTCTCCTGATGTAAAGATGTCACACTGAAACACTGTTTTTCTCCAAAGTTCCTCTTTACTGCTGCTTTGTGAACATGAGTCAGTTTAAGGTTCATCATCACATTTATCACGTTTCGCCAAGGCCGGCACATTGTTCCAGTCAGCTGATGAGCTTTTAAATGCACTGCAAGTGTTTTAAACTATTTAGACTGTGAACTGCTGTAGCCTGATAAATTAAATGAAAGAAACAGACACCCAGTCTAAAGGTATTTAAACAGTATTTCCATCATGAATCAGAAATCCTTTATTGATCCCCGAGGGGGAAACTCTTTAGCTACAGCAGCTCACTGTCACGTCAGTGCACACAGGAACAGAAGTACTAAGTAAAAAATATAATACAGGTCGGATAAATTAAGTACCAAAGTGGATATAAGTATAAAATTTAAAGAAGTGTAAAGTACAAAGTGGATTACCGGTTGATGATAAGTATGTACGGTATAATAATACAATGTAATAATATAAGTACTAAGTAAAAGTGCAATGAACTGTCAAGTTAAGTGTAGCTTATTAAGATGATTATGAGACGGAGGATATTGCACAATTATGTCAAGTATTGCAGAGATGTTAATGATCAATGTCCAGTTTAGTGACTTCGGGTCATACAGACTGACACTTAGAGGGAGGAGTTAAAGAGTCTGATGGCCACAGGCAGGAATGACTTCCTGTGGCGCTCTGTGGTGCATTGTGGGGGGATGAGTCTTCCGCTGAAGGTGCTCCTTTGTTTGACCAGCTCGTCATGGAGCGGGTGGGAGACGCTGTCCAAGATGGCGTGTAGTTTACCCAGCATCCTCCTCTCTGACACCACCGCCAGAGAGTCCAGCTCCACCCCCACAATGTCACCGGCCTTACGGATCAGTTTGTTGAGTCTGTTGGCGTCCGCTACCCTCAGCCTGCTGCCCTCAGCCTGCTGCCCCAGCATGCAACAGCATACAGGACAGCACTGGCCACCACAGACTCATAAAACATCCTCAGCATCGTCCGGCAGATGTTGTTTCAGTGCTCTGAAACAGCATTGTCCTGTTTCAGAGTCAGGAACGAGCAGTTTTTAAGCTTGACTCGCTCTGATGTTATGAGCTCTGAGTTGGCTTTATGCAACTTTTTAATCCTGGTTTAGTGCTTTTCTGAAACACTCCTCTGATGTCCTGAATCTGTTTAATCAGACTGTGTCTAGACCCAGTTGATAGGACTTGATTACATGAAGTCTTTTTAACTTGAATGTTTGTGTGTTGTGGTCCAGTGTTGCCGTGGCATTGCTGTGCAGCTTCTTGCTCGGTTTCGGCGACAGCTGCTTCAACACTCAGCTCCTCAGCATCATCGGCTTCATGTTCCGCGACAACAGCGCCCCCGCCTTCGCTGTCTTCAAGTTCATGCAGGTGAGTTTCAGACCCAGCTCACTGTGGCGATAACAACATACAGCGGTGTGAAAAAGTGTTTGCCCCCTTCCTGATTTCTTATTTTTTTTGCATGTTTGTCACACTTGAATGTTTCAGATCAAACAAATTTAAATATTAGTCAAAGATAACACAAGTAAACACAAAATGCAGTTTTTAAATGAAGGTTGTTATTATTAAGGGAAAACTAAATCCAAACCTACATGGCCCTGTGTGAAAAAGTGATTGCCCCCTAAACCTAATAACTGGTTGCTCCACCCTTAGCAGCAGCAACTGCAATCAAGCGTTTGCGATAACTTGCAGTGAGTCTTTTACAGCGCTGTGGAGGAGTTTTGGTCCACTCATCTTTGCAGAATTGTTGTAATTCAGCCATATTGGAGGGTTTTCGAGCATGAACTGCCTTTTTAAGGTCATGCCACAGCATCTCAATAGGATTCAGGTCAGGACTTTGACTAGGCCACTCCAAAGTCTTCATTTTGTTCTTCTTCAGCCATTCAGAGGAGGACTTGCTGGTGTGTTTTGGATCGTTGTCCTGCTGCAGAACTCAAGTTCACTTCAGCTTGAGGTCACGAACAGATGGCCGGACGTTCTCCTTCAGGAGTTTTTGGTAGACAGCAGAATTCATGGTTCCATTTATCACAACAAGTCTTCCAGGTCCTGAAGCAGGAAAACAGCCCCAGACCATCACACTACCACCACCATATTTTACTGTTGGTATGATGTTCTTTTTCTGAAATGCGGTGTTACTTTTACGCCAGATGTAATGGGACACACACCTTCCAAAAAGTTCCACTTTTGTCTCGTCAGTCAAAAGTCTTGGGGATCATCAAGGCCTAGTCAAAGTCCAGACCAAGTTCAACCAGTTATTAGGTTTAGGGGGCAATCACTTTTTCACACAGGGCCATGTAGGTTTGGATTTTGTTTTCCCTTAATAATAACAACCTTCATTTAAAAACTGCATTTTGTGTTTACTTGTGTTATCTTTGACTAATATTTAAATTTGTTTGATCTGAAACATTTAAGTGTGACATCAGGAAGGGGGCAAACACTTTTCCACACCGCTGTAAGTTAAAACAGTGAATAGAAAACGTGTAAGAAGTAGGAGTGTGAATATATTATTTTGCAGCTACTTTCATTCAGTTTCACAGATTTCTTGGAACATATGGTTGTATTTTCTCTCCAGTCCATCCTGGCCGCTCTGGCCTTCTTCTACAGTAACTACCTGCTGCTGCACTGGCAGCTGCTCATCCTGGTCGTGATGGGTTTCCTGGGCTCCGTGACCTTCTTTGTGGTCGAGGGGCTTGCCGAGACCAGCAGGCGAGAATCGGACTACGACAGCATCTGATGTGTGTCTGGTGAGGAAGAGGAGGGCACAGCTGGAGGTGTTTCGCTCTCCACAGCTGGAAGAATCACCCGGGGATGATGATGATGATGATGATGATGATGATGATCCAGCCTCTGCAAACAGAGACTGACACTGTGGTATGTTTGGTTTTTACACCTGCCATCTGGTACCAAGCATTAATCTCACTCTCACCGTTTATCTGTACTAAATCAAAAGGCATGAGGAGGTACTGTGCACACAAGATATACCTCATTTTGGTTCATTCCTGGCCTCGCTCTTATTATTTTGTGCACATAAATTAGAAATTAATCAGAAGAAATTATGAAAACGTGCTTTAAACAGACTTCACTGAGGCATGGTGGACAGAGATTTGTTAATCAAATAAAAAGCACTTTTGATTCAAGGCTTTTCAACAATTATATACAGAGTGGGTGGGTAATGGGTAATGCTAGTGCCTGTGTGAAGAGATCCTGAAGAACGACACTGACTTTAGGTTTTAACAGAAATATTCCTGTTTTCATTGGGTGCAGCTGCTCTGACTGCATGTACTGACTTCAAGCGTAAGTCTGGTGATTATTCTATATATTTCTTCTTGTCAACAAATCCCACGAAAGAGACCCAAACCAGCAGCGAACGTATCAGCTAACAGGTGTTGTGTGTGAACCACAGAGCTCCATTGTTGTCCAGAAACTATTAAAACACATCAGCGAGCCGCTCTGCTGCACTGGGCGACATGTTCCTTCATCACCATGAACACACACACTGTAGTTTATTCTGACTCAGCCACACACACACCGTCCTGCTGCCCCAAACACTCACTACAGCACCACATGTGGATTCATCCGCCGCTGAAAATAGTCCCCAACAGGTGTTTTAATATTTACGTCTTCAGGAGGAACCAGTGTGCTTGGAGCTGCGAGCCACAGACACGAAGTCTGGTTGCTGGTTTTGGTGTTTTCGTGGGATTTGATGACGATGAATAACTTGAATAATGCCAGGCTTATCCTGTAAAAGTTCTTTCACTCTCTTGTGTGACATCTCTTGCACTCATAAAAGCATGTTATGCACACGAATTCAACCTTGATGACAAAGAAGAACAGTATTATAACGTGTGTGTGTGTGTATATATATTACTCCATACGTCTGTTATAATATTGCTCTTCCTTCTAGCGTGTCGAAGACTGATTCACACCACGTGAAGCAGTTGTGTTGCGTATTCGCTGCTGTTCTCCCCAGTTTGTCCTACATGTTCAGCTGCAGTCACGAGCTAATCACGACCGTAAAATGAACTTTTACGACGGATATTCTGCAATCTCAAGATATTTACGAGCCGACCCTTCCTCGTCATCTGGCAGTGACTTTCATTTAGAGACAAATTGGGAGCAAAGCAGTTAAAAGGGAAACATTATCAAGAAACTGAACTCCTTCTTTTCGTTTTTGTTTGAGTGTTAAATTCATTTTCAGCCTCATTCTTCTGTTATGCTGTTTTTCTTCTGTTCTTATTCCTTCATCATACACGATGTGCTATATAATTGGTTTAGGTATAATCAGATCCAGATCGTCTTGAGGGCGACCCGTGACTCTGCATTCCAGGAAGCGTTTCACCGTTACGAGTGGGCGACTGCAGTTAGTCCAGATGAAATTAGTTTGTGCCAGAAGAAAGAAAAAATGAGTCCTTTTCTCTTCCTTACTACTTTTTCTCACCTCCTAATAAGCGTTGGAGGATGTTTCAGGGGGAAAACAGGGACAGCGAGATGGTAAATCGGATAATTTAACGTTTTTTTTCACATTGGTGACAACAGACAGAGTTTTTAAGCTACGCTAGCAGCACGACTCAGTCTCCGTTCAGTCGCCAATTGGGTTCAGATTGAAATATCTCGTCAGCTATTGGATGAATTGCCATGAAATCTGGTACAGACATTCAGGTTCCCCACAGGATGAACTGTAATCACTTTGGTGATCCTGAAAGTGGCTCAAAGGGGTTCTCCAGTGATTTAGTTTCGCTAAAGTTGAGACACAAGTTTGTAAATCGGGCTTTCTGTTAAAGGTACCCTGTGGAGTTTTTGACCACAGGACAGTGCTACAGAGCAATGAGTCCCCATTTTGTTTGAATCATGTGCTGAGCATGCAGGTGCCAACAGAAGCAATGAGGAAGAAGACTGCCAGCTAGGAAACATAGATGTAAACAAACTATGGAGCTTTTTTTTTGTTTAGCTCCACAGGCGCGTTTTAATGGATTCGAAGCCCGAGCTGAGATAGCCATAAAGGACATTATATATGTGTTTACAGGCTGAGTAGTAACTAACCGTGACGAGTAAATGAATATTAGATTTGTATAATCAGTGGAGTGCCCCTTTAACACGTTGACCTCTCTGCTTCAAACAACAAAACTGTGTAATGCTGCCCCACACACGATAAACCCTTCTGATATCAGTTACCAAAGACCGTTGCTCTGTCACCACAGTCTGTCCAGTTTTTTAACATTTACTTCAAAACAAACTGAGGACCTGAACTTTTATCTTTCTCACACTTGGGTTCCTGCTGGCGTTGAGTCAGGTTCCCCTCGAATCGTCACTCGTTTTAAACCGATCTGATGCCAAACGCACACAGTGCTAAATATGGGCCTTAAGACATGTTGTCTTTTCCAGACAGCTGTGTGTAATGTTGTTGTGGGAAAGGGTAACAAAGAAGTATATCTTAGATGCTGTAGTCTTTTCCTTTTGTTTACAGTGTCAATTTATGAATTACAGTACATTATTCTAGTTAATTTATTGCTACATGAAACATTAGGGTTTTGTTTCTTGTTGCGACTGCAATGGATGCAATCAGTCTCAAGGATATTAAGGGAAATGCATGTTTACTATGAAGGTGATTTTATACTTGAATGTAGTAAGTAAGAATGGCACCCGAACCTTTGCTTGCTTGTTTTTATTATCAATAAAATATTATTTTGAACATTAGTTGTGTGCTTTACCTGGATAAACCACAAACTGTGAGATATGTATTGGATAATCTGAGAAGAGCAGCGGTTAACAGGAATGTGCTGGGGGTCAAAATTAGTTTGATTTATCAGATTTCACACCTCTCTCACCTGTGTGTGGTTAACGTTAGTATCGGTCTATCTGCCGAAAATCATGACCTTTAGTATGACACAACAGTTTACAACAATGCTTTGACGTGAGAAAACATCAAGTATTCAGACATGAAGTCGCTCCCATCTGACGATAATTTCCTTTATTCGTGTTTGACTTGCATACAAACACACATAGCCTTCACAAAAACAAATAAAACAAAGTCAAATAGAAAATGAATACAACTTAGAGACATTGTGCAGGGATATTATACAACAAAAATCACATTTTAAAGATTTGAACAGATAGGAAGGTTTAGTTAGTTAGGTTTTGGTATCCAACAATAGTATTAAAATGTATTTTTTAAATCATTCTCCTGTCTAAGCTGTCTACATTCAGTTTTTCTAAACAAGCAGTTGACTGGTTTGAGTCATATCTTCACAGTAGAGATCAGTGTGAGAAAGTCATCCCTCCAAACAACAGAATGGCTGCGAGCCTTGGTTTATAAACGACCTGCCTACAAGCTGCCCAGAGGCCGGCTGCAGGCGGCGCGGCCATATACGCACCGGCTAAATCACCTCGCTGCACACTTGGATACTGTCCATCCTGTGGCTGCAACGTCGTCTTGTATTGAATTTGAATAAAACCAGTTTCTGTGTGTTTTGCCATTGAAGAACAGAGCTCACTCGAACATTTTAAAATCAAGATACGGAATGAAGAAATAGGAGGAGGTCACTGATTTCAAGCTCTTAGCAATAATCTTAGATCCACAACTCGAATTCAGTTAACATGTTGAGATTTTAAAAACACCTTAATTAACCCGGCCTTAATTGTTTCTCATTTTTCCTGTTTGAGCTCAAGCATCACCATCTACAGTCAGACACCTCACATCCTTATACAGGCACTGAAAATAATGGACAAAATAATCATAATAATAAAACTTTATTTATGGAGCACTTATGAAAACAAAGTACAAAGTGCTTCACAACAAGAGAAATAAAATATCACAGTGAATGATGAAATATAATGAGATAAAATACATAAAATAAGCAGCCAGTTCAGGTAAAATCAGGATCTGCTTTCAGATAAAAATGTGTTTTGAGACGAGACTTAAACGAAGACTCTGACTCAGACAGCCTGATGTCTTCGGGCAGGTTGTTCCAGAGCCTCGGGGCCCTGATGGCCAAAGCTCTGTCCCCCTTAGTTTCCATCCTGGACTCAGGAACAGACAGGAGACCCCTGCCCGAAGATCTCAGACTCTGTGAAGGTTCATAAGGGATTACAAGGTCTAAAATACAGTCTGGAGCCATGAAGAGCCTTAAAGTCATCAAGAAGATCTTAAAATCAGTCCTGAAACCAACAGGGAGCCGATGTAAAGAGGCTGAACCAGGTGTGATGTGGTCCAACCTCTGGGTCCTGGTTTACAGCCGAGCAGCTGAGTTCTGAAAAAGGCCTGCCGGGTGGCGTCGCTGTCACACACTAAACCTACTGAGCTTTGAGAGCTTTACTCAAATTAGTTTTCAAATGTATCAAGAGTCTAGCCCCAGAGCCTTTTCCCAGTTACATCCAAACACAAGGCAGTAACTGGTGCGTGGTGAATGGCAACTGTAAAATACCACATCGTAGATCTAAATTTGGACAGTCGGCTTTCTCCATAAAGGGCTGTCAGCTCTGGAGCACATTACCAACAGAAATCAAATTAATTCCAGATATAAAATCTTTTACAACAAAGGTTAAGTGCTGGATAAAAGCAAACCAGAGCTGTACCCATTTTTAGCTACCTGCACTTTAAATTACCAAGGTGTATCGGTGTATGTGTATTTTACTGTATTTCCATATCTTTATTGTGGTTTTATGTTACTGAAAGCTGTATATTTTACCTACACTGTACATGTAAAAGCCCAATAGGGACAAGAGTTGAAAATTAGCAATAGCTATAAACTCTCTGTGCAGCAGTTACATCGTCCCAATCAAATTTAATTAAAATAAAAAACAAACAAACAAACCGAATAACAGTTTTCTTTCTGACTATTTGGTTTTATGAATAAAATATCTTCCCAACAAAATAAGAAGATTAATGATGAAACATTTTTTATTGGCAGTTTTATCATAAAAACAGAAGAGCATGTTTTCGTACGTAGGAAATCCGACAATTTTCCCCATTCGGTGAACGCAGCGTGATCGCCGCTTGTTGCCTAGTGACCGGTAACGCTGCGAGTTGATTCCAACGTGGGAATCCGCAGAGGGAAGTGGCGTCAAGCCAGAACGAATGCTAAACGCTACATCCGGTCACAAGCTTGAAAATAAAAGCTGGCGAACGCCAATGAGAAAATTTCACAATATGCCAGTACAAATTGTGGAAACTAATTAGCACAATTATGTTGAGAATTAAAGTATTTTACCGTTTTCGTTTAAATTAAAACACCGGTGTTCTTAAGATTTTCTCTTTTGTTTTCGTTAAAGTTTTACTTTGAAGGGTAATTCACCGTGTTTCCGGTAAATCCGTGCGCGTGACGCAGCTGTTTGTCTTGAACATTAATTCTACTACCAACCTCCGAGATTACCGCGGCCGGTGCGATGTTGGACACGGTTACCAACGTTAGAGAAAGACCAAAGTGATTTTTTTTTTATTTTATTTTTTTATACTTTATACAGTATATTCTCGCTGTTAATCAAGGCAGGGGTCGTCACAAGCGACATTTCTTAGCTAAAATATGGACGCAGCGGTGCGGTTTTAAGTTTGATAAGCTAGCTAACGTTAGCTTAACTTTAACTAATTAACGGCTGTGTTCTCGCACACAAACAAAAATGTCGGAGGAGAACATCAGCTTGTATGACTTGTTGAACTTATCCATCGGGACACCTCACAGGGGAGCTGTCAATTTCGGCGCCCTACACGCCCTGCTCCACGCCGTCCTGAGGCAGCTGAATATCCGGGACATGAAGACCCGGTGGAGGGACACTCCTCTCGGCCACGGGCTCCCTGATGCTCCGGTGGGTGTCACCGCTGCCAAGCAGGACCACCACGCAGAGGAGGAGCACCAGATTCAGAGGGACCTCTCCACGGAGGAGCAGGACGACAGGTCCGACACAGAGCTGCAGGAGCGGATAGCCTCCTCTTCACCTCCGACCCCCTCCTCCGGCCCCGCGGCGGACCGGAGGCTCCGGTCCCGCATCGAGACCTGCGAGGACGACGTGTCCAAGGTGAGAGCGACAACTCATTCAGTCAGTTAGCGTTAACATCATTCAAATAAGAACTTAAGTTTGCATATTTACTGAACCCAAAGTAGCATTTCACCAAAATCAAAACTGGACTTTTATCTCTTTCCAAAAAAATATTATCAGTATTATAAACAGGGGTGGGATGTAACTAAGTACATTACACATTTGCTGTACTTGTACTTTACTTGAGTATTTTCATTTTATGCTACTTTATACTTCTTCTGTCTCAGAGGGAAATCATTTCCCCTTTTACTTCTCTACATTTACTTTAGATTTTACTCGCACTGTAATAGATTAAACTACCAAACAGTATTTAAAATAGTTAAAACTGGCTCCACCTCGACCCGCTGCAACAGTAATAATAATCTAATCTAATATATAACAGTATAACACTCACAGGGGGCATTTTTCTGAATTATGAGTACTTTAACTTTTCATACTTGAAGTACATTTTGCTGATAATATTGTGACATTTTAAAGGTAGGACTCGTACTTTTATGTACTACTGCTACTTGTACTTTTGCTTAAGTAAATGATCTGAATACTTCCTCCACCACTGATCATAAACGGTATTATTATTTAATCAGATTCGCAACTTTAAACAGAAAATGTGAGAAAACAGAAGCCACTTGGTGGTCCAAGTAAATGTTATAATGGAGGGAGGTGTGCTCATATACACTCCAGATAGCCATGAGCAGTAAGAAAAAGTATTTTTCATCTCAGATGTTACTAAAATGTTGTTTTAGTTGTTGTTTCATTTACAGCGTGTACAGAAATGGGAAACGAACCACACAGGGATTTCTATAGCCGTCAGTGAAGTTGTCCTGTGCACACTTCAGGGTTTTAATGAGACCTGAGCTGAAATTCGGTTTTATCCTTTAAAATCTTCTTTGCGTGCAACAAATGTACATTAAAATTCCTTTTGCACAAAACATGAACATGCATCACCCCAACATGTTCTTCTTATGACACTAGATTAGGGTTTCTGTTCATCATCAGTTCATCTGAAGATTATTTTCTCATATATATATGTCCATACAACGTTCGAAAAGTGCCGTCACAATTTTCCAGAGCTCAAGGTGACGTCAACAAATGTTTTATTGAACCAACAGTCCAAAACACTGATATTTAACTACAAATACTATAACGTAAGAGAAGCAAATTTAAGAAGCTGGAACATCAAACGTTCATCTCAAACGATTAATAAATAATCAAAATAGTAGCTCAGTAATCTAACCGATTAATCGACTAATCATTGCAGCTCTACACTAGATTGTTACCTGTTAGGACGCGATTACTCAGCATGTTAAGGTGTATTGCTCATCCTTGATAACGCACACGAGAGACTGGTCGTTTCTGTTTTCTAGCGTTGAAATGTTCAGGTATGTTGCACCAGTGGCCACACCCCAAGCAGTGATGTCACAGCAGGTGTTTTGCTTTTGTCAGATGATGAAAACACCTACTGTGACAGATCAGAGGTGCAACATGCCTCACAGTTTAAGCCAGACAGAGCAGGACAGCAGCTTGTTTCTGTGTGATTTAGTGTTGGTTTGTAATTCCTCCTTACCCTGCTCACTCCGGCTGTTCGGTTAAATGCCGTTTTCTTTAAAGACTGAAAGACCTCTGAGTCTGAGCCAGCAGTGTGCTCTTATTCTTCTCTTCCATCTCTGGCGGGCTGCGGCGAACATTTCAGCGTAGTATTAAGCCGTTGATGAAAGAGCGGGGGACAATAGGAGATGGGCGCCACCCTGACATCTCAAATGACCTCTGCGTGTCTCTGTTCAGGTTTCTGTCAGGCCACTTCCAAAAGAGGCATAGGAAGAAGTGAGGATCTTCAGCATTACGCAAAACTCAGCTTTTATCTTAAAAAGACAAAGTAGATTGAATTTCAGTGAAGGAATTACAAGAGTTTGATCAGAGCAGAATATGTTAAAGGTGGAGGTGTTTTTTTTGGTGACGTCGTCCTTTTCCTATCTCGCTCCTGATCTCCCCCCCCCCCCCGTGTGATAGGGGGGTAATTAGTCCCCTGCAGAGATGACTCTGGTTGTCAGGGGATGAATAGCCCTCAGATGAAAAGCAGGACATCAGGCAGGTACAGGTGATGCTGCGTCTTTCAGAAGCTCACCTGAATCATTCATGTCCTCTGTGGGCATCATTCGGGTCAGCTGCCGTATCCGCTGACCTAACTCTGATGAGGTGACCCGGCGTGCCCTCGTCCACCAGTGTCTTCCCTCTGAAGGCCCATGTCATGGGGTCCGGGCCGTTACGCCATGGTACACCTATTAACCTGTCAGAGGAATTGTTCTCATAAAACGTCTGTTTGGCTGTGGACCCCCCCCCCCCCCCGTGGTGAGAGCAGCTGAGTGACGTTTGTTGCTCAAAGTGCAACAACAGTCAGTTCCAGTTAATGGCTGCTTGTTCTAAATGAGGCAGCAGCTTAAAGAGTAACCAGGCTGAAGCTCGAGGCTACTTCCTTTTCTGTTGCTGAGTTATGACTCCTGCGCAGGAGCTCATTTTTCTGGCCCCGTTTGTTTGTTAATAAGCAGAATATCTTTAAAAACTCGGCTGAAAGTTGGACCACGGGCCAAGGAACAAATGATTCGTTATTGTCCAATTTTAGTTTTAGTTTTCTAATCCTTTTTTAAATAATTCCAGTTTCCATCACTCAGTACAGTGTATGCTGCTGTTTAGAGCTGACATGAGTAGTCCATTAATCCTTTAATCAATCGACAGAAAAGAATTAGCTCTTTTAATAATCGATTAATCATTTAAGTAATTTCTTTTAGTAAAAAGAGCACATTTCTACTGGTTTCAGCTTCTCAAATGTAAATATTTGCTGGTTTTCTTAGTCTTCAGTGATAGTAAATTGAATACTTTTGAGTTTAGGACTGTTGGACGGACACAGAAAAACATTTTGCAGACTTTAACTTGAGCTTTAGGAAACTGCTGGGTATTTTTCACAGTTTTCTGACATTTACTGCCCAAAAGATTAATCTATTAGTCAAGAAAATAATTGTTAGTTGCAGCATTATTACTGTTCACATCTTAAGATTATAAATAATAGCCTCGGGCCTCTCGGGCATCGCCCATTCAGCACATGTGGAAAAGGTGGAGACGACACCTGAGTGGTGTCCAGCGCGGACGTCCGTCAGCAGGCAAACACACTCTGAAACAAACCTGATGTTCTCGCACTTCTCTCACACTTTGGGAGAAGAGTAATCTACTGAGTGTAACTTAAAAATGTTCAGAATACTATCTGGAGGAAGGCAATGCTTCATGTTGGAGACAGCCAGGAGATGAAGCGATCAGGCCCGCAGGACGGTGTCCTCTGACCTCTGTATGTCCTCGGCCTCGGCCCTCCTTTGTACAGTGCTGCACATTTGCATATTTGCACTTTTTATTGTATAGTTATATGTACATTTTACATTTATATATACTGAAAAACTGCACAGCCCTTAAGCATTTGAATACTTGTATTACATAGATTTATAATTTTATATCTTATTATATTTATTATTCTCTATTGCACACTAGTTTCTTTAGCGCAGCCTTAAGAGTATGCCACCCTGCATTTCGCTGCACTTATTGTTTGAGTATGTGACAAATACAACCTTTGAATCTTTGAAAATGATACAGTACAGTACTTACTGGGTCTGTTGCCTGATTTTGGGCACTTAGCGAAAGCACAGAAAGCTGTGATCTACCCGCGACACGTGATTGACAGACTGACTTAAGGCTGAGAATCAATACCTGCTCCTGGGATGATGGTGATGTCTCGTCCCAAAGGTGACCTGACAGAGATGCAGGCGATGTTTACAGAATTAATTTAATATAATATAACCATGTGAGAGCACAATATTGTTGATTTAGGCAATGTCTTGCTTGAAGCAGTAGTTGACATAAAAGTGTAGTTTACTACGTAAAAATATCAAATCAAATAAATAGTCCCGGTCAGTAACAGGCCATATGTGTCATGTAATGCGAGTGCACTCATTAACAAGCTGTTAGTCATTCGGACTGCTGGTGAAGGCCGAAGCTCTGTGGGGTCGCTATGCATCGTTTCATGTGCATTTGACACAAGTTAAACACCGCCTCACACGCAGCTCAGGAATTTCCTTTGTTTCGGTTTTCAGTTTGTCTCAGGTTTGTGAGAACACACATGTTCCTAATTTACAAAGAACAAAGCAAATGTAACCGTTTGCTCGGCCAACAAACCCTGACAGTCTCACAGCAAACTTAAATAGCCTGGTTAAAGAACGGATCGTCAGCTCGAGGCAACACATGTGAAACGAGTGTAACAGCTTGATTTGTCTCATCTGTAACCCCTGGATTGTGCTTCACCCTCTTTGTCAGCTTCTGTTAAAGTCCCGTCTGCTTTCGTTGGGGTCAAAGGTCAGAGGGATGGCCCTAGGAGTCAGATTCCTGAGAACTTTTTTAAATTTAAGTTGTTGGGGAACATCAAAGTTTCTTAATGAGTTCTCAAATCAGTGACTACGATCCGTCAGGAAGATCAGACCTACATATATGCAATGAGAAGCTTTTTTTTATATTATACATGTTGAAGAAAAAAGTAATTTAAACTATATGTCCAGTGATTGATTTATAAATGTCTGTTGTCACTGTAGGCCATGAAGCTCATACAGGAGCTCCACAACCAGAAAGACAATCTGAAGGAGGAGATTAAGAAGCTCCGCCACCAACAGAAGGTGAGACTGCTCAACAGGACAATTACTGACAAAATAATCCTCATCATTCTTCTGTGAACTGGTAGCAGCGTATAATGAACCTGAAACGTTTTGGTGAAAAGTGAGACACTCATCTTGGGATCTACTTTGAGATTCAAGAGCGTCTCCACTAGAGCTGAGATAAATCGGTCGATTGATCGATTAATCTGCAACTATTTTGATAATCGCTCAAGTCGTTTTTCAAGCACAAATGCCAAACTTTCTCTGGTTCCAGCTTTCTTAATTTTGAGGGTTTGCTGCTTTTCTTTGTGTTATGTGAGAGTAAATTGAATATCTGTTGGTCGGACAAAGACATTTGAAGACGGGACCTTGGGCATCAGGACATTTGTAATGGACATTTTTTTTATTTTAGATTTTACAGACCAAATGATGAATCAATAAATTGAGGAAATAATCTGCAGATTATTTGATAATGAAAATAATTGTTGGTTACAGCCTTAGTTTCCACTGTGGAACATGGCCACGTGACGAGTGACCGAGGTTCATTGCTCCTCTCTGAGGAATCTGCAACCTGTAGAAATCTGGATGCTGCTGAGATCCTTTAACACATTATTATGAATTTGGTTATCATGCTTTCCAGATGAACTGTAGTCTAATAAAAACGACACATGCTATGTGAATTGCTGTATTATTGATACACTAACACTACTTACACATTTAGTTTTTGTTTTTGAGACCTCATATTTTAATAAATATTATATGTGCATTCTCATTAAAAAGAGCACTGCACTTTAGTGCCTTATCTCATATTTGAAATTTGCATATTTTTAGGAGAATATTGACTGTGATTGAAAATATAGATTAAGTAATTTATTTTACCCGAAAAACATGCAGAGGAGAGGAGTCTTCCTCTCAGGCTGCAGGTACAGCCTCCACCAGTCAGAGGGTCGGGCAGCGGCCTGTCCTGTATCTAGCCTGAGGGGCGAAACCCAGGGCAAAGAAAGACTGCAGATCACTCGCTGCTGCTCCTAAACGTTAAACTTGTTGCTCTGAGGACACGCTAATAACTGGATTTGACTCCGAGGAGCACATCAGCTCCTCTCAGCTCTCATCTGGATTATGGCAGCCAGAGAGTCAGAGGAGATTTTAGTGATTAAATATTGAGACTGTAAAAAGTGAGGGGCATGTTTCCCACCCCCAGTGGAAATTGCGCTCTTGCAGTGGGGTATTCCCTCTCTCCTGTGTCCAGGTGGCTGGTGCTGAAGCAGAGGCGGTCACCGCTGTGGAGAAGTGCTGCCACCGTGTGGACGCCCTGGAGGAAACTGTGGTGAGTGTGTGGAAGGCAGAATTTTCTCCACCTTGCTGGAGACGACATAATATCACTCCCAGCTGCTCTTACTTCATACTGTTTAAACTGTTGGCTGGTTACACGTCCTCTTTGTTTTTCTTTTCCAAATTTTGGAAAGTTGTTTGCCTGATATCAGACAGAATTGTCAACCCGGTGGAGTGGGCGGATTTGAAGGTCCGGACGAAGGCAACAAAGTTGTTGTAGTGACCTATCTTCCAAAAATGATGATTAAAGCTTCATCTGCTCTGTTCTCACTGCGACAGAGCTCACTGAGGGACACATTTCAGAAGTATCCAGACCCAGAGTTGCTGAGTCAGTGTGTGACCTGGGATGTCATGCAGTCAACTCTGCTCAGTGAGAAGGAAAACCTTCAGAAGGTAAGATCCAGAAGTGTCAGGAAGAGGGAACTGCAGTAATCCAGCCGGCTCATGACAAAGGCCAAAATCCACAGTCCTTGTTCTGTGCAAGTGTTTTCTAAAGCTTCAGCATTGAGGCCCCTTCACACTGTGTGAAAGTCGACAATCTTGGTCTTTGGTCGTCAATCCAAAGCGGCGGTCCTCGATCGCACTGTGATTCTGAGCTTTGGCGACCAAAGACAGCATCAGAAATTTAGGACCAATTTCTCACCATGAAACCCACGTCTACAAACCGACCAATCAGAAGATGACATGAAATGACGTCTATAAACTGGCTGATGCAACATTTCTTAAGCGCCATTTTTGAATAAAATTTAGGGGGAAAAAATACGCAAATACAAACCAAAACGATGGAGGTGAAACTATGTTTTTGGGACTTTGACAAAGAAGACCTGTCGCTCCAAAAGACATATTGTATAACAACAACATAAGATGGATGACGCGAGCTGATGACGTGCCTCCGCTCTCATATACTTTTTTCTATTTACATCAAAGCGTACAAACTGACACAGACTGCAACTTCGATTTTATCAGACGCATCTCAGAGCAATAAGCTTTCACAGTCGTTGTTGTCACGTAGTACAAAGGCGCCTTTAGACAAATCAAGTAGGTATCTTCCAAAGTCGCTGTTAATCATATTCTGATAATCCTAAACTCGGATATATCAGTCTTCGTGTTTATGTGGAAAAGACGACAAGCATGACATTTTATTGCTGTGTATAAATTCAGTTTTGTGAACATTTCGAATTATTTGTTTAACCACCAAGTCTTTCCAACAGACTGACAAAAACACACTTACGTCAAAATCTATTAAATTAACAGTAAAATAACCCAGAAACCTTTTTTTACAGGAGCGTGTAAATTCAGGGGTTGTTGATCCAGCCACAGTGGTCCAACCCGCATACACACCTTTCAACAGCAACTTCCCTGCTGTAAACACTGCACCTTCTCACACCAGCACGCCCTCCTCCTCCCACCCTGTCGAGGATACCGGCAGGCCAGCAGCTCCTAGTTCTCCATCGATTTCTGGACAGATTTCCACTCTCCAGGAAGTGACGGACGCCCGACCAGCCACAGAGGCTCCTTCGGTCCTGTCAGGGCCACCACAGCAGACTCATCCTAAAACAGGCCAGACGGCTGCTGGTATGCCCCTGTCTCGAAAGGCCAGCGGCTCAGAGCGCTACCCCGAGACGGTGGAGGCCCTGAGGAACATCAGCAAACTGAAGGAGAGGTTCAACAAGCTGGAAGCTCGTGTTGCGGCGCTGGAAGAAGGAAAGGTGGACCATTCGCAGCTGACGCACCTCAGAGAGCTCATCACTAACAAGGGTAACTTCATATCACCCTGATTGTGCTCTTTTAGTTATCTTTGGGTGCTGACTGACTTAAAGGCCCTGAATCAGCTTCTCACCATGAGCGATAAGGTCATACATGACACAACAACATTTTCAACCAAAGTTGGAACAGTTTTGAGAGATTTCTGCGTTTTTTCTTTTACCTGTACCTTTTGTCACTGATTTGAAGCGTGCAGGGCTCAGTTGGAAAAGGGCGATGTCATCTACTTTGTGCACCAATCAGGATTTAGCCAAATTTGATGACAGTTGGTGGGTTGTTTGCTTTTTTGCCAGGATACCGTCGATCAAATCTGATCAAATCACACCAACACAGTCCTGATGGGGCAGATTAAACTGAGATATGAGTGATAAATCCTTAATCTATAATACCTAAGGATGTTAGTTCTGACTACTTTAGCTTCATTTTTATCGTACAGACATGAGAGTGACATCAATCTTCTCTGAAACTGCAAGGAAGCAAATAAGGGTATTTCCCAAAATGTCCAACTATTGCTATAAAACGTACTGCTGGAAACTGCTGGAGATTTTAGCAGATTAAGAATCTGTTACTTCCCTGACGTGTACTAACGGCTTGATGTCATATTGTACATTTAGGTTCACAGGATGCGTCGGATAACCTGATGGATCAACTGAACCAGCAGAGAGCTTTAATAGACAGCTTGATGAGTGACCGGGAAAAGGTGGGTGAGAAAAACAAAACACTTTTTTAGAGGCAGCGAAATGCGATCCAGAGGTTATTCCTGCTTTCTTAAACTCAACATCAGCACCGAGACAAACTCCTCAGTATCACATACTGTCTTTTCTGGTTCTGGTTCTGATGGTATAATGTGTCCTTCCAAAGCTGGACAATTTGGAGGACATGTTTATGAACCTAACGAGCCAAGACAGAGAAACCACCTCAGAGGCAGCTTCGGGGAGCGCAGACTCAGACAGCAAAGCCTCTCATGAGCTCAGACAGCAAATATCCTACGTCAGGTAAAGACAGATGGAAACACACAGGGAGAGGGATCAATATCTAGAATATATACAGTACCCAGAGTTTTTACAATAACACCCAAGCCACAAAACTCACTACACTTTTTCTGTCATAACGTCCTTCGTTTGGGTTAAAAACTTAAGCAGGCAGGAAAGATGCAACAGAGTTTAGAGGAACACTGTAGTGGATGTTCACAGTTCTCAGTCTTAGAAACATTATATGCAAGCAGAGTTTTAAATTCAGTAAGGAAATAAATTATTAACAGATATTTACATGAATTTTTTCTAGTTTTATTCTACTTCCAGCTAATAAAATACTCCAGTGGATTAGTGGAGAAAACCCCAAGTTGCCCCATCACCAGTGCACTTAATTTTTCTGATTATTATATATTCTATCAGAATATAAAACTTTTAGAGTTTGTGAGCATCACTTGGATACTGGGTCACGCTTGTTTTTGTGTGTCCACAATCACTTTGTGTTGCTTTAGCCCTTTGTGAGTGTTTAGATCAGTTCAGACGTTGGTCTGTGCTTTCATGCTCGTACCATCATGTCCAGGACGTCTGTGAAGAAGCTGGAGGAGGACATGGAGCAGCTGAAGGCCAAAAAGGCTTTAAGTGAGGAGAGAACAACAGACCCACACCTGCAAGATCAGGTCAGACAGGAAGACATCTTACTGAGGGACAGTTAGGGGGAGTCAACCACAGTCTGTCAACAAACAAGGACACACAGGGTCATTAATGCCAAGGCCCAGCTACTGTTATCCCACTGCAGAACCACCTGCACCGCTTACAGGCAAGAAAAGTAACAGCAGCAGCCGTTTAGACCTACAGTTTTTTTAAAATAACTGCTGCTGTTGTGTGTGTTTATGTTTGGGTTTTTATATTTAACATTTTAAACCCGAAAAATGTAAGACTTTTCTTAAATGGAACGTACTTGTACGGAGTATCATCGTGTTTCCCTCAGGACTGTCCTGCTGGCTACTACAGAGACGAAAGAAGCGGAAGATCTGATGTTTATTGGTGAAATAGTTTGCTCTGAACAGCTGACACCTTGCTCAGTTGATGGTTAAGTGCCTGAAAAGTGAGTTTCAGCTCATTGTTTAGCTGTCTGGCACGCAGCTTTACTGTTTTGGTTCAGTCTCAGCGGTGTTACCGCTCTCTTAGCGGCATTTTTGGCCACAGCAGGCAGCAGTTTTCATCAAACAAGCTCTGATAAACCCACTGTACACTAGCTGCTCAGCACCAAGCAGCTTTCTCCAGCGCTGGCAAAATGAAGTTTGGCGATAAGTCTGGGTATGCAGGACTACCAAACAGCAGACAGACAGTCAGAGAGCAGCTGCTGAACATAGCGGAGCATCTAGCAGCTAAAGAGCCAGATGTTTCCCTCAGCAGCTGCTGGAGACCAAACCCAGAGCTGACAGAGAGAAGACCGGACTGACGTCCATCAGGAGGACACAAACACGACTCCAAATTAACGATCATGTTGCTGCTGGATGTGGAAGTAGGCAACTGTTTGCTGACAAGTTCAACATATCAACTTAAACGGCGATGATATGTCAGTGTTGTGTTTAGAGCTTGTTTCTGCTGCCCGCAAAAAAAGAATCTATTAAAACTGAAATTAAAGTAATTTCAGTTTTAATGTTGAGCCCCGTTTGTAGATATTTAGAATAGGAAATGAATGAAAAAATAATTTTATTCAAATTAATTTACAAAATGTAGCATTTGATGTTTAGAGTTGTATTTCTGTCTGAGCATTTATCATCCATAAATGTTCCATTTTAGTTAACAAGTTGTAAAAAGTGCAAAATGTAAGACCTCACTCGCAGAGCAGCAGCTACCAAAGAGAAAAGGTGCTCCAACAAACACTGCCTGCAGATGGAAACATCCATCTTCAGCTGCAGGTCTGAACTGCTGCTGGTACTTTCCTTTCATACATGTGGTGCAGGAGAGCTTTTATAAAACTAGTCTGACAATGACCAAACAGGCCCCCCCTGTGCAGAATCTGCAGCCTGCTAAACCTGAATTAGTTTGAGTTACAAGCCATCATATCAGCATGTATAAAATAATAAAAGCCCAGTATCAGCCCTACATATATCAGCCTAGTCTGTCAGTCTAATCTCAGGTATTTGCCCTCTTCCTGCCCTCTGACCTCAGCTGGACGACCTGCGAGGCATGTTGGAGGACATGATGCTGTCCTTGACCTCTGAGCTGTCCAGCAGCCTCCAGGACGAGGCTGGGCAGGATGAGAGCGATAGCCAGGGCCTCGGTCAGAGTAAAGCGAGATCAGCGTCCACCACCAGCACAGTAAACACTGGCAGGAAGCTCAGCCGTCTGTTCCAGCACTACGAGCAGCTGCAGGACACAGTGAACAGCCTTCTCCAACAGCAGACTGGAGGCAGAGCAGGGGCACTGAAGGACATAGAGGCAAGCTAAATCAGTACAAGGAGACAGTTTGGTTAACTAGAGGTAGATGTGTGTTGATTCAGAGCTGATTCACCCAGTTCACTGTCAAGAACATGTCTACTAAAACCACTATATTGAGCTCTGGACTGTAGGCAAGTACCATATACTCAGTCAGTGTTAGTGTTGTCCAAACATGATACATTTCACCACTATTGTGCAAAAACAGTGCTATCTCTCTCCATCCATTTTCCATACCCGTTTATCTGGTTCAGGCCTGGAGGCTAGAGCCCATCCCAGCATGCACTGGGTGGGATACGGGGTATAACCTGGACAGGTCACCGGTCTACTGAGCTCACAGTTTAGAGTTTCCAGATCACCTAACCTGTGTGTCTCACCTCAAGGTCCAGTCAGTAGCTGTTCTTGAGCTTTGGATCATATCACATAATCTTCCTCAGCAGATTCTGAGCACTCAGCAGAGTACTCCACTGATCAGCACCGCACTCCTATAAAAATATATATTAAAAAAATCTAAATCGATGCAGCAGAACCAGAGATATCATGTTTTATTTATTTTTATTCCATCATGATATATTGCATTGTTTTGGAAGATGAAATCGATATCTTTTAGATATTCTGAAATACAGGCACACATTGTAAAGGTTAAATGCCTGATGAGGCCCGGGGACTCCCCATCAGACTGACTGGGAGGGACTCCCAGGTGTTTAACATCTTTAGGACAGGTCACACCTTGAGAGTCGTTGAGGTCACATGAGGGTCGTTAGTCTCTCATATGAGACATCTTTAAGAATCTAAAACAAGTCCAGTTGCCTTTGACTTAGCTCTTGTAGATATCTATATATATATGAGAATTGTCATAAACATACATGTAAACCCAGTTTACCAACAGAGGTTTCTACAATTACGTGTGTGTGTTTGAAGGCACTGTTTTTTATACGAGGTTCGGTTGTGACTGCCCAGTTAAGAAGTATCTTATCAGATAGTGTTTTACAACTTTATTTCCCCAGAAATGCTGCAGTATATACACGAGACCTACAGCTTAGATTAAAAATCACTGATGATGAATGAATAATCAGTTTGTCTCTCAACCAATAGGACAGAAATTAGTGTTTGTAATGTATGACTGTGTGTGTGGGAGGGTGTGTGTGTGTACATTTAGATTTGTATGGATAAAGTTCTGGTAGGTGATCACGGGGCGAAGATTTGGACATGTTTTCATTTACTGATGCAACACTTCGTTCACTTTCAGCAAACTGATGGTGAGCTGTGACTGCTATATATTTTAACATGACTGTGTGTGTGTGTGTGTGTGTGTGTGTGTGTGTGTGCGCGCCTCAGAAAGTGGAGCTGGTGAACGATGTGCAGAAGGCGATCCTGCAGCTTCAAGCAGAGTGTGAAAAGCTGCATGAAACCACCAGGTGTCTGCACGAGGACAACAGAGAGAAACAGAGCCACATAGAGGTAGACATGTTGTCATGTACTGCCTTTGATGATGCCAGATAACTTTTCAAAATGTAATATGTCCAACTAATTGGCTTGACAGTGTAATAATATCTGTTGAGATAATCAATCGTCACTCACTTTTATTACTTTAAACAAGGTGTTAGTTGTAATACTGATATTGATACTGAAAATGTACACAAACTCTATTTATTGCATTATTTGTCCATCCACTCATTACAGAATATCAGTTGGCTTTCGACCCGTTAAAACGAAGCACTGTCTGCTTGTTTGAGTCCCGAAGAAGTAAAATTAGCGAGTAATTTACAAGAAAAAAAAAGGACAAGAGGAAAGTCTGAAAAATAAGCTAAACTTAATACACCAGAAATATGTTTTTCTGCTTTCCTCTCCTGCTAATTGTTGCTTAATATTACCGTTGAGCTCTTGTTTCCACAGGAACTGTACAAGACGACGGAGGAGCTGGAGGAGAAGAAGGCTGACAAGCAGATGGTTGAGAGTGAAATCGTAAGTGGGTTGATTTGAACTTATTAAAGATTAAATTCTGTGGATACCAGAAGAAAGGGTCAGACAGGTCTGTACAGATATGTGCAAAATACACAAGTTTATGTTCGCTCCAGAGGCAGTGACTCATTGGTTATTGGCAAGTATCATAATATTAGTTTTACAGGAGCGGTGGAAACAGGCCTCTATGTCTGCAGTGCGTTTTGTTTGCTTATTTCTTTTACTTCATTTAAGAAAAAAGCAGATATATAAAACTCTTTGTTTTAGGATTGTGTCTGAGGGCTGCCAGAGTTACAGCAGCTTATATTAATACGTGAACATATGTTCTGTGTTGCACTACGAGACCACAGATGTAATTGATAAGTTGTCCACACATTATGAACAGCGGCCTGCTTCAGTTAGGGTGAATGAAATTACTTTAGTTGTTGCTGCCATTAATAAAAAAGATGCCATCGGTACAAAGTCTGCCAAATGAATAAATGTTAATGTCAAATCTGCCATTTCTGTAAGACGTAAATCTGTTCTGGTCAGATTCAGTTTTATTTCTATACTTTAGCACCAGTTCATAACAGAAGTTATCTCATTGCACTTTTCCTATAGAGCAGGTCTAGACCGCACTCTTTATAATATTAACTGGGAAAATAGGCTAAAGTCTTAGAATTAAAAGTGTGTTATTTAAAATTAAAACACAGGGTACTTGTTTCAATTAAATTAAATTTACTATGTTAATATTTTGTGTTATTCTTCTGGTAATTTTACCGGACTTTATTTTAGCACCATCTGCAAAATCAGACGCAGTAGCTGCGGTTTGCAGTCCTCTCTTCCCGTGGGGGCAGTTTGTGTTGCATTACATGAGCCTTGTATTTACATAGTTATCTACAGTAAAATTGGGAAAAATTTACAAATTGGTGAAAATTTTTTGCTGAAGGCCCAAATTTGACCCACAGGCCACAATTTACTAGTTCTTTAATATCACCTGGCTGGAAAAATGTGGCGCTCAGGGTTCATTTAACCATTTATATTATTCCAGCCTCCACAATGGCTCTGACTCTGTGAGATGTATAGTACAGATACGATCTTTATTTCTGTTGCTTGAAGTCTTAAACACTGACCAAACCCACGGCTTACAGGCTGTATTGATTATTATCAAGTTGCTGGACAGGTATGAAAGGCCTATGGACAAATATTCACACCATGTATTTGTTATTATTGCCATTAAACGCAGACAAAAGCAGCTGAATGATGCTGATCATTAGTTTCTGAACAGATTGTGACTCTTGTATCACACTCGCCCGAGCGGCCCCTGAAGGCCTCGCCCAGCCCGTGTCTTTATATCCTAAACTCGTTGTTGTCTCTCCACACCTGAAGAAAGCAGATAAATCTGCTCTGGAGAGCAAAGTGAGCCGTCTGCAGTTCGACTCTGTGACAGAGCAGCTCAACACCATGTTCCACGAGCTGCTGAACAAGGTGACCGGCCAGGAGCAGGACTGGCACAAAGTCATCGACAAACTCTCCACTGAGATGGAGTGTAAGGTAAACAGTGTTCAAACAGGAGCATCGTGGTGGTGACATCCCAGCGATAAATGTGAGGGTTTGATCTGCGATTATCTGTGACGTGATGTTTGACTTCGGATCTCACCGTAGTTGAACAGGATTGAGTTGGACTCGGTGAAGAAGCAGCTGGAAGGTCGCTGGAAGAATATCCACGAGAAGCTGCAGGCTCAGGGAGCTCCAGAGCTCGATGACGCTGCTGGTTTAAGAAAGTAAGTGTTAACATGTCACTCATTAATTCACTCTGAAGCTCGTGGAGTGAAAATGGGATCAGTAGAAGAGTTTTGGATTGTGTTGCAGCAGCAACTCGTAAATCCATCACTAAGTGTGTGTGTCAGGTCCTAAACTCTAAGGGACTACTAACTAGTTTCAAACTAGTGATTTACTAAATCAGGTTGCACCATTAAAGCTTGAAAATGTGTTGCTAGTTACGACTTAAGTGATTTGATGGTTTTAGTGTGAATTGGTTGTCAGGAAACATCTGTTGCACAATCCAATCAAAAGCAATCAGCTATGTAAACAGGAAGTCACTGTAGCGTCACAAGCTGTGCCATAAAGAACATTTGTAGTATGCCAAACATACATTAAACTTAATAGCCAATCGTTTGTAAAACGTAGGTATTACTTTGTTTTAGCGGAGTGTCGGTCGCGAACGAGTCGGCTCCTTTAAGTGAACGATGGGAGCCGGCTCCCTTCGGAGAGCCGTAATTACCATCACTACTTTGTTTTATTTATATCTGCATACATGGAGATGTGTGTTTCAGAGTTAGTAGCATTCATACAGTTTAGAATAAGTGGGAAATATCCGATTACATAACTTAACCTACATTATTTGGTAATTTAGTCAATCTAATCTTTGTATCACACTGTAATAACAGCATTTACCAGATTTGTGTGCCATTGTATCGTCTTTTAAGTAGTTAATCGTGCCACATCCATCTCAGTTCTCCTCGTAGGCATCACATACTGTGAAAATCAAGACCTGTGCGAAGTCAGCTGTAAGGAGAAGTGACGTTTCTTTGTGTTTGTTTCCAGACAACTCGTGGACAGATTTCACTGCCTCTCCTGTGACCGACCTGTTGTCAAGTACACCCCCGGACCGTGAGTCAATACTTATAATATATAGTACTAATAATATATTATTAGATTTACACACTGGGAATGTATCCCGAGTTGAAGATATTTGCTACTTACATTTCCAATGTCTTGTATTTATTTAATTGTTCCCCAGATTACAAAATAAAATGACTTTACCCTAAAATATCACTTAGCTGCTCTCTAAACTCATCCTCTCTTGTATGTTTGTGTCGTCTCTTACGGCCATAAAAGGCATTCGGTGAAGCTGCCTTCCTCTCCTGGATTCCCCTCGCACAAGTCCATCAGGCCGTTTACTGTGTACGCTCTGGAGCAGTTTCGACAGCACTACAGGAGGTGAGATCAGCAGTTACCTGCAGTTCACCTTCTCTCACTTTACACATGTGTCCTCTGGTCACCAGCAGGTGGCACGAGAGGCTTAAAAGCTTAAAGTAATTCACTCGCAGTCCAAACAAATAGGACTATGAACATAATTTCTATGGAAGTGGTAATGTCATATAGGCATACCTTCGATCCAGAAACATTTTACATAGTCTCAGCCTTCAGACACCCAGATCATTTGTTAGAGTCTCAGTATCTGATCCATTGTAAGCTGGTTTTGCCGTCTCAGCCTGAAACCAGGGACCAACCGCTACAACTTTGAGGTAGCTAACCCTGGCAGGAGAAGGGAGCAGCTTCAGAAGAGCCACGCTGTGATGTGCAGGCAGATAGAGAGCGTGCAGAAGCGGCTGAAACACTGTGACAGGGCCGGCAGCTGCGACACCGTGAGCAACAACCTGATCCAGAACCAGCCGGGAACGCTGCAGTGAGTCAGGGCCAGGAAAGGGGAGAGGACAGGAGCAGAGGCAGAGCTCACTCTGCTAGATGTTTAAGTCTAGAGCCCCATTTGGACGGGATTTATGTCTCTAGTGAAGGCGGGGTGGTTTCATTATTACCTGCCCTGATCAGTGATTGTTCAACCCGCTCCAGTAATAGTTACCTTCTGTTTTTCAGTGAACAGCTGGCCCTCCTGTAATTTCAGTCCACAGAGTTGCGTTTACTGTTAATACATTTCATCGGCTCAGTGAAAGTGCGACAACTGAAGGATTTTACTAAACTGATAGATAACCCAGCAACATCACTCAACTCAAGACAATGAAGGAAAAGAAATGTTATGAGACCAAGACAATGCAAGTCCATCAATGTCATCTTACAGGTGATTGTACAGCCGGACTGATGTGATGTGTAGTGAGCTTCATGTATTTAACACTCCTGCAGATACCAGTCAGACACTGAGACAGAGACACCGAGTTATTTTGCAGCTGTCTGTGTTAATAATAAAACCTCAGATAAATAATTACCGGTAATTAACACAGATATTAAAAGTAATTCTGGGCCTGTTGTAGTGACGGTGTTCCGCAGAATATCACTGTCTGCTACAGAACCAGCTCCTGTAATTTGTTTAAATGCCGAATGACAACTTTTATTACGACGGAGGATTTTATTACCCAGCTGCCCCTGTAATATTAATCCTGTCCAAATAGGGCTTAGGACAAGATGACACTTTAATAATACCTGTGGGAAAGACACAGGAAAATTAATTAGGACATGTAAAAGAAAAAAGTAAATTGGGTGAGAAACAGCACCTACAACAATAGAAGTAGTGACTAGAAATACATGAAAAAAAGAAATAAATATATATATTTGCATATTAATTGCAGGAATGTAAACACAGCAGTTCTTCTCCTCCTATTGATCTTGTCCAAATCTGAAAATCAGTGGTAACAGCTTTTAAAAAACACACAGTTTGTGTTCTCATGTCTTGATGTTTCTCTCCGACCGAGCAGCGAGCGTATCTCTGAGGTGACGGACTACAGTCACCTGCCCGTGTCGCGGAGCTGCGGCGGGATTCACACAGTCACCTCCGCCGGCCAGCGACGCACCGGCCTGCAGTACATGAAGCACCACACCCAGACCGAGGTGGACGGGGCGATTCAGGTATGACAAATAAGAGCGCATCCATCTTTTATTCTGATGTAAAGTTCCAGTATGCATCACAGCAAGAATCAGAGTGATGGTGTTCATGTAAAGAAGACGGTCTTCAAATATATACAAATGAAATTGTTCTAATATGTGGGATCATTTATAACCTCTGTTGGTGACGGTGCAGTTTGCAACTAAACTGATAGAATCTAAATTCTCCTGCACAGCTGTCTGTTGCAGTTTTTGGGACCTTTGCTTTCTTAAAATCACCATCTGGAGGTCATACTGGCTACCCACACATCCTGGAAAACCTGGCATTCTTTAAGCTTTCCAGTCCTGGAAAAGTCCTGGAAAATGGCAAGATTTGTCCAAAACATTACAAATAACGAGTTGTCCTGAAAAGGTTATTTGTGTGCAACAAAATGATCATGAGATATTATAGCAGCTGAAGTTACAGCTGCTTGGAGTCGAGGTAGAGTTGTAATTATAGAGGCCTCTCGCAGTTTGAAAGGATGACAGCGTTTTGGAGGATGGACAGTAAATCCAGCATATAACACATCAAACATCAGACATTGTGCTGTTGTTCAAGACTGTTTAACTTAGGTTTTTATTTCCAAAATAATCTTCCACTAGTTTTCCTTATGTCATGTCTTAAAAAAATGTCTGCACATCTGAATATGTGACAGGTGTGTCGAGGGAAAACACAGCTTATATATAAATAGATAGATAGATAGATAGATAGATAGATAGATAGATAGATAGATAGATAGATAGATAGATAGATGCTGCCTTAATTATCCAATCAGAGGACTAGGAAACTGGTCTTCAACTAGTGAATGAAACACACACACACACACACACACACACACACACACTGCCGTCCAGGTTAGTAGGTGGAGAAAACATTAGAAAAGGATTAGATGACAAAAGTAAATAAGGGAAAAAGTGCCAATTCATCATAACAAATGTATAATACTTTAATAGTAGATAATAGATTTAACATACAAAACGTGATTGTTTTATTGATTATGATGCATTGCTATAGATTAAACTATTTAACAGTATAAGTAATAGTTAAAATTAGCTCCACCTGGAGCAGATACAACATTAAACTGTTGCTTACGCGTTTATCAGTAATAATAACGAGTACTTTAACTACATGAAGCTGATAATACTTCTGTACTTTAACTTAAATAAGATTCTGAATGCAGGACTTTTACTTGTAATGGGATATTTTTGCACTGTGGTGTTGCTATTTCTTGTTTCATTCATCCCACAGGACTGTACAATATGAATGTTTTTAAAAAGAATATTTCTCTCTGTTTTTAAAATAATAGACTGATGGATCTATCAGATGTTACCGGCTGTCTCCTAACCATCAACTGTCCCCTCTGTGTGTGTGTGTGTGTGTGTGTGTGTGTGTGTGTGTGTGTGTGTGTGTGTGTGTGTGTGTGTGTGTGTGTGTGTGTGTGTGTGTGTGTGTGTGTGTGTGTGTGTGTGCGTGTGTTGACTGGTTAGTCGGAGGAGATTGATATCGTCGGCCTGGACGGGCATATTTACAGAGGTCGCCTGAACGCACCTGCCATGAGAAATACAGAAACTAAACTACCTACAATTTCTACCAAAGACGGTAAATTTATTCTATTTAAACGTCCATCAATGTGACTGACCTCATCAGACCATAACACTCTATTATGAAGCGAAATATCTGTAAACTTATGTGAAGTCACGGCATCATGCACGCGAGGGCAGCAGAACGCTTACTGAGAGACTCTACAGTGTAAACACTGTTTTTACATTGTTCTCTTTATTTTATTCTCAGGTGCCTGTAGGTATCAGTGTTTCTATATTATTATTTTCATATTATTATATGAGCTGTCTGCACCTTTAGAACAAATGCGTTGGTGGCTCTTTTGGCCTTGAACCCGACTAAAAATGAAAGCCTGGATGGTTTATGTGAAACACGAAGAAGGGATTTCACACCTGCTGAGTCTCTGCCTTCAAATGATTTATGAGAACAAATGCCGTTCAATGTATTTTGGCTGAGAGCTGGAAATGTCAAGGTAAGATACCGTCGGTGGTTGTTAACCCGTGTCACATTGTTGCACTCTTCCTGCAGGCATGTTCAAACCTAAAGACAAAGCCAAGTGCTCCCTGTCCCACAAACCCACTACTTCTCCAGGAGGTGGGACACGGCGCTCCGGCTCACCACCCCCACAGTGCCAAGAGTGCCCAGTGCAGCCGCTCAGGTGAGTCTCTCACACAGGTTAAGGTGTGACCCAGTTCTCCCCCACGTCTCCCCGGGTTTCCCCTCACAGCCGCGTAGTGCTCGGATCCAGTTTACTGGCAGGACCCTGCGTTGTGTTAAATATGGCGAATATCTGATACCTGTCTGAACAAGTCAGCGTCGTGAACTGATCGGTTCATATTCAAAACAAAAGACAAAGACATCGCACTCAGGGCCGGCATCACAAAGAGAGCTCATCTTAGTCTGGCTCTTCTTGGCCTCACTGAGCTTAACATCCTGGATATCAGCTGGCTCTGCTCGCCATCAGAACCGCGAGTGGAGTTCTTAATATGACGTGATAAAACGGGATAGGGCTGCCACTAACGACTATTTTTCTATTGATCAATCTATTGACTATTTTATCGATTAATCTAAACAATACATTTTCCTCCAAAGAATAAAACTATTTAATTTTAGTTCATTTTATTTTGACAAACCGTGTGTCATTATATACTGCAGCACAAAAACGAAATCTAAACAAAGGTTTACATGTTAAAGTACAAAGCTGCAGGTTTAAACTGGCCACTCCGACTTGATAAAAATAAACACACACACAGCAAAAAGTGACATTCAGCCCAGTAAAATATACAATATATTCACACAACTAGAGTAGAATATGAAGCTGTGAAACAGAAGGAATAACATCCAAATATTAAAAGTAAGGCTAATTGATACACGTAAAAACGCTGATCATTTACTGAGCTAATGAAGAGTGTGTACCGTTAATAATCAGCTATAATCACCAGCCATTCAGCTGTTAGTGTGTTTTAAATCCAAAGCGGACACATGGTTGTGCAAAAAATGAATGTCAAAACAAAACAAAATTTCACAGCAATCCATCTAAAAGTTGTTGGGTGATTTCACTTTGGACCAAAATGGTGGACCAAGAGCGATATCGCCAGCATGGCTAAAAAATGTACAAATGTTATAATATAGTATAAAAAAGAAATGAAAGATATATACAGATAAAAACATCAGGCCAGCGATAAATATATTTGTAGGACAGTATTCTACGTTCATTCTCTGTCCAAACTCTGAAGCTAGGAGATGTGGAAGTGTGAAGGTGCTCGTACATCACACACACCCATGACATCATTCTCCACCAGGTGACCCCTGGTACGTCTCACCTAACCCCCCTCCACCCCCCACCCCCCACCCCCTCTCCTCCTCTGTGTGTCCAGCCTCCAGCAGCTCGGGTCGGGACTGGCCCGTGTCAGCTCTGGGCTGCACGTCTCAGAGCTCCCTCACTCCGGCTTCACCTGCAGCAGAGAGCAACGCAGAGCCTCCGGCTGACGAGCTGCTCAACCTGTAGGGGGCGACACGAAGCCCTATACTGTTTTTGATATGTAATTAACTTCTGCAGAGAGAAGGTAACCTGCTTCCACCTTTTTCTAGTTGAAGTTTATGCACTACATGTCCCATAAATCACCTGTAAAACACTGAGTCCAGCAGTGCGGCGGCTCTTTGGATTTTTTTTTATTTTTGTAACTCTGAGTTTCTGTGATCAGCCACTTTAAACATTGTTATTATTATTAATAATAATAATTATTATTATTAATAAACTTGAGTGTAAATTTGATCGCTTCCTGTTGCTCCAGAGGATTCTTCCAATCAATGGGACACAAAGGTTTATAAGTTGTAACTAATGGCTTTATTAAAGGATAAGTCTCGTGTTATTCTGTATTTTTCTTATCGTCAGCAAATCTCACGTGCAGACCCAAACCAACGACGTGTCAGCCGTCTCTCAGTACTTCCTGTCTGTGGCTCTCAGCCCCGAGCCCATTGGTTCCTGCTGAAGACTAAAAAATATTTAGTTTCATTTTTAAAAAAGGCTCAGTAATTTGTGCATCTGTTGGGGACTATTTCCAGCGGCGGATGAATCCACATGTGGTGCTGTAGTGAGTGTTTGGGGCAGCAGGACGGTGTGTGTGGGACTGAGTCAGAATAAACTACAGTGTGTGTGTTCATGGTGATGAAGGAACATGTCACCCAGTGCAGCAGAGCGGCTCGCTGATGTGTTTTAATAGTTTCTGGACAACAGTGGAGGAAGAAGATCCATCAGGCTGTGATTCACACACTTGTTAGTAGATAGAGTTGCAAGATGTATGGGACTTAACGGGAATAAAATGGAAATATAGGGGTTATTTCCTTGGGCTGTATTTACCATATCATAAGCAGACATAATTGTAAACCCTTAGTTGAGCTGAACTTTAATCAAATTAGTTGACTCTAAGCCCTTTGTTCACGAACAGAACAGAACTTTCTTTGAAGACACAAATCCATTAATATGCCAAATACATATAATGTGAAATGTGCCATGTGCTGAGTTAGCAAGTTAACTAAAGGGGAAAGATACTAGCCGACAATGTGGGCTGTGTGCAAACGTAGGGTTTAAATAATTAGTAATTATTAATAATTTATAAAATAATTGTTTTACAATAAAGAATGAATGGAAATAGATTAATTAAAACTCCTCACTTAGCATGCTACATCCCGCATGGCAACAGCTAGCTAGCGAAAAGTCGCAGAAGGTGTTAGCAAGTTATAAACGGTGTACTTTGCTTTAGGCTACTATCTGCTGCTTAACTGAAATATCATAAAAAGTACAAAATATATTCACTGCAGTAATATAACCGTCTGAAAGCATGTCGTCCTCTGGCTCGGACAGTGCAGCGGTGCTGGCAGTAGCGCGCGCTGCTGAATGGTTACAATTCAATTAAATGGGGCGTATTTTTAACCAAAACATGCCATAAGACCTGCTTTTTTATGTGTATTTAAGTTAACTATTAAAAGGTAAGATTTTTATCTTGAAATTGTTTAACATTTCCAAAATTCCTGAGCTTAACTTCCCTTGGAAATGCACTGACCCTTCGCAACCTGATTGGTAGGCGCAGTCATTGTTGGTTTTGGTCTTTTCACTGGTTTTGTTGACAAGAAGAGAAATATACAGTAGAATATCACCAGACTGATATTAATAATTTATTAATGATTGTGTGGTCTGGTCTGGATGACATGGGAGGGGTCTTCTGCGTGATTAATTAAACCTTAATTAAAAACACCAACCTGAATACGCAAATGTAATTCTTATGAATGCTTATTACTGATATATATATATATATATATATATATCATTAAACTGTTGCTATAACACCACGTAGAGCTCTGTTGTAAAGCCGAAGACACAAATGGCTGCTCCTGTCAATACCAAACAACTTATATACACAGCCAGAGCGATAAAACTTTCCCATGGGTTGTTCCCATCAACTGTCAGCATTGAACCTGCGTGTTGCATCACGAGGGGAAACGCACCGCTACTACTAGCAGAAGTGTACGTCCTGTTCACAGAAACACCGGGCTGAGAGCAGGAAGGACACACTGATGAGTCAACATGAAAGCAGGAGCGAGGAGTGAACTTACTCTGAACTCGCTCCGTATTATTTCCCATTACTGAAGAATTTAGTTTTATGTCAGCTGACTTTTTAAGTCGATGTCCATCATTCTGAAGTGTTTTATTTTGAAGATGTTCGACTGAAGCAGGTATATTTTCAGTGGTGGAAAGTACATTTACTCAAGTACTTTATTTAAGTACAATTTTACTTAACTTATATATTGTCTTTTTATGCAACTCTATATCTTTCTACCGTACTACATTTAAGAGGGAAATATTGTACTTTTTACGCCACTACATTTATCTGACACCTTTAGTTACTGGTTACTTTTCAGATTAAGATTTTACATATGAAAAATATAATACATTTATGAAATACAAAACACATTGTTAAAGATTAAACCAGTGTTTCTCAACCTTTTTGTCTTGTGACCTTTTATACAGAATCAGTGTTTAGTTGGAACTCATTGTCACATTTCAGATGTGTATGAAAGTAATGGAATAAGTCCTTTACTCAAGTAAAAGTACCAATACATCAGTGTAAAAATACTCTAGAACAAGTAAAAGGCCTGCATTGATAATCCTACTTAAGTGAAAGTACAGAAGTATTATCAGCTTCATGTAGTAAAAGTACTGGTTCTGCAGTAAAATGTCTCCTGTGACTGATTCTGATTCTGTCTGACATTATTAGATTATTACAGTTAGCTAGTTTTAACTACTTTATATACAGTTAGCTAGTTTTAACTACTTTATATACAGTTAGCTAGTTTTAACTGCTTTATATACAGTTAGTTAGTTTAGCTACTTTATATACCGTTAGCTAGTTCTAGCTACTTTATATACGGTTAGCTAGTTTTAACTACTTTATATACGGTTAGCTAGTTCTAGCTACTTTATATACCGTTAGCTAGTTCTAGCTACTTTATATACGGTTAGCTAGTTTGAACTACTTTATATACGGTTAGTTAGTTTTAACTACTTTATATACGGTTAGCTAGTTTTAGCTACTTTATATACGGTTAGCTAGTTTGAACTGCTTTTTATACGGTTAGCTAGTTTGAACTACTTTATATACGGTTAGCTAGTTTTAGCTACTTTATATACGGTTAGCTAGTTTGAACTACTTTATATACGGTTAGCTAGTTTTAGCTACTTTATATACGGTTAGCTAGTTTGAACTGCTTTATATACGGTTAGCTAGTTTTAGCTACTTTATATACGGTTAGCTAGTTTTAGCTAGTTTAACTATATATACTGTTAGCTAGTTTGAACTACTTTATATACGGTTAGCTAGTTTGAACTGCTTTATATACGGTTAGCTAGTTTGAACTGCTTTATATACGGTTAGCTAGTTCTAGCTACTTTATATACGGTTAGCTAGTTTGAACTAATTTTTATATGGTTAGCTAGTTTTAGCTACTTTATATACGGTTAGCTAGTTTTAGCTAGTTTAACTACTTTATATACTGTTAGCTAGTTTGAACTACTTTATATACGGTTAGCTAGTTTAGCCCAGTGGTTCCCAACCTACGGGTCGGGCCCCTCCAAAGGGTCACCAGATAAATCTGAGGGGTTGTGAGATGATTGATGGGAGAAGAAAGAAGAAAAAACACAGTTGTGATTCATAAATCTGTTTTCAGTTTTTGGACTTTTCTCTAATATTTGATTTTTCAGTGGAATATTTCAAACAGTTATTTAAATGAAACCATGTGAGAAGTTTAGAGGTGAAATCTCTCTGGTGGAACTGTTTAACAGATTTGTTTATTTAAATTAAAACAAGTTTAATAATTCTTACTGCACAAAGGTTTTTAGGACAGAAATGTCATTGTAAGATTGAGGTTTCATAAGATGAAATTGCCCATAACTTTATAAAGTTATGGGCAATTTAACAAAAAAATGCCGTTCACACATTAAGGCATCTGTGTTAATAATCGCATAATATACAGTATACATATATCACTGGGAATAAGCATTTACTTGTGTTATTTTAAGTACATTTTGCTGATAATATTTTTGTACTTTTATGTGAATAGGATTTTGAATGCAGGACTTTTACTAATGGAGTATTTTTTCATGAATGTCTTGGTCCTTTTATTTTAGTAATGGATCTGAATACTCATTCATTCATTTCACACTAACAAAATGTGGTTTGTTTATATAACCTTTTTTTTTTTTTTAGCAGCAGCCCATGAATCCACTTTTTGAGTTTTGTCATTGAATGTAACTCTACACTTTCTCTTTAAAGCACTCATGTCATGTTAGGACACTCGGGTCTATCACACATCAACTGATGAGAAACACAGACAGCTCAGTTTGACACTCTGCTCCGACCACATCCTTCCTCAATCTTCAGTCTCACTTATGCAAAGACGAGTATCTTCAGAAGAGAAGTTTAGTTCAGGAACCGCAAGTTTTAGTGTTCTCTCAACCATCCTGTAGCTCTTACAGTAAAAACCAAAACAAGCGTGATGAAACGCTGTCAGCAGTGAAAGATGAACCCACAGAAGGTAGCAGATCATACCTTGTTTTATTAAACATATAAATACAAATTTCAACAGAGGAAATGAACACAAAGTACTTGAGAGAAATCTTTATAAAAGAGCCATGGATAAGAACAGAGTGAATTTCTGAGAAAAAATACCGTCATCCACTTGGTAAGAGCAAAATAAATGTTGAACTGGAGGTAAACTGCCTTAAAGAAAACATCACCCAGTTTGTAAAATCTTCAGGCTGGTTGAGAAACATCAGCTGAAGTATGGTTACAAATCTCCAAGGGAAAGTGGAGACGGGGTCAAATCCTCCATAATCGCCCTCCACCGCTGCATGGATTTCCATAACAGAGCTAAGCCAGTAATCCACTGTGCAGGAAGCTCGTACAAAGGCTCCCCTGTTGGCCGAAACCCCCAAAACCTGCGGCCCCGTTCAAAATATACACAGCAGCAAAGTCTCCGTTACAGCAGACGACGCGTCCCGTCACCAGAACAAAGCATTCAGGAGTTCAGCACATTTCAGACATTCAACATCGGCCTCAACATGTCCACAAACGGCTGTTTGATTTAAAAAAACAAAACAAAAAAACCCCAAAAAACGTCCCTCGACCTGCCTGATTTTAAGGACCACACACACACACACACACACACACACTTTTCATCACGGCCAAACATTTTCGTTGCTGTGTTTTAGAAATGTTAATGTATTAAGTGTCCATTGACTTCCATTCATTTCACTAAGGTATAAAAATCAGTTTGCAGACCTTTAACAGTTGCTCCAGTCGGGTAATCCATCACAGCGAACAGTTCAACTATTTCAGTTTTAGAAACAAAATGTACTTGAAGTATCGAAAGTAAAAGTACTCATGCAGAATGGTCTCTTTCAGAGTTTTATATTATTGGATTTTTATTATTGATGACATGTAAGCAGCATGTTCAGGTTAACTTTAAATATTGTTAGTTTTTATTAATTAATCACAAATCATAATAGTTTTTGCATGAAAAGTACAATATTTCCTTTTGAGATGTAGTGAAAATTCTCAAGTAAAAGGACCTAAAAATTGTACTTAGTTACTTTCCACCACTGGAGGTAATCAGGGTAATGTAAAGATCAGTCTTCAGCTATTTTGATAATTGATTAATCCACAATGTAAAGTCATTTTTTAAAGTGAAAGATAATAAAAGTCGTAAAACATTCGATGGTTTCCGGCTTTAAAATGTGAGAATTTGCTGCTTTTACTTGTCTTACACGGCAGTAAACTGTCTTTGTGTTTTGGACTGTTGGTCGGACACAAACCAAAACATTTGATGACCTGTTGTCGGCCACCTGATGTTTCACTGAGCACACGGCTAGCGGAGGAATCGAGAAACAGCCTCGGAGGCCGCAGAGTTCACAGTGATGGATTACACGGCTGAAGGAAGCTTCGACAGTCTGCGAACTGACTCTCGTACCAAAGTGCCAAAGCGAATCAAAGCCTCGGCTGCCTGCGACAGATAATCTAAAAATGTAAACCTGTCTTTCTTGAATCCAGAACGGTCGACAGAAATGTAAAGTGTGGTCCTTTAAAGGTCAGTTACCCAGAGAAAGGGAGGTACATGTCTGTGTGATGGCTGTGGAGCCATTTAGGCAGAATGTTCTGCTGAAAGAAGCCGTGTTGCTCTTTGGGATTGAGGTTCTGACACCGAAACCAGAAATGTACACAGCTCCAGCAAGAAACAACCGAGCTCAGGGATGAAAAAGACAAAGTGTCAGGGTGGATCGTTCCTTTCACGTGACCGATCATTCGATTCATTTCTGGAGCAGACGTTAACAATATAACCTTTTAGCATCAGGTTGTTGGATTTGAACAGTATTCATTTGGCAGTTTAATGGAGGGGAAATAACGGCTCTGAGAGTGAAGCCCGACCTCCCGGAGACACCTGCGCTAAAGGTGAGCAGGTGCGACAAGAAGAACAGGAAAATCATACAGAAACAGCTGATTGTCTGTGTGAAGCTGTGAAGAACAAAATCTGTGTTTAAAAAAAAAAGAAAGAAAGAGAAGTTTGTCCTTTATTTCTGGATCCATCGCTCTCCGACAGCTTCCTCTTTCTCGTGAAGTGCAGGTGACTTTTTGTTTTTCACTATTAAAACTAAATCTACTGGTGGTTTTCTCGTGAGACATACATGAGATCCTGTGTGAAGAGGACAGTTGTTGTTTTTGTGTTTTTTGTGGATCTGAACAATCATCTACGGCTGAATTCGCATCAGAGGTCTGAACACAGATATTTCCCCCGCCCATCGAGCTCTGCTGCAGGTTCTTCAGCAGCAGTCTCTGCTGGTTTGAACCGTCTGGTCCTGTCTGTGTCACATGTGTGGCCTCTCCCGTTCACACACAGAGGTAGGAGTGGTTGAGCGTCTGAAAGGTTGTGTGGAAAATCACTGAGTTGGCCTCTAACCCCCCACAGACAGACAGACAGACAGACAGAAACATGGCAGCTCACCGCCCATCTACGTCAAAACACTCTTAAATCAGATTAACGTGCGTTTTCTGTGAGTTGCGTAACTGAAAGTCTTTTGGCTGAGGTTTTATTTACAAAACTGCCTCTCATTATCAAACCGAGCAGGAAATCGATCTGCCCCGGCAAGCCAGCAATCAGGAAAATTAAAAACTACACTTCCGCTAAAAGTCTGGTCTCTGACAGTCGGGGCGAAACGATTCAGAACCAAAACTACGCTATAAGCGCCGCAGCTCTCCGTCAATCAAGTGAATGCAAACTCTTTCAAATCATCAGATTTGAACTGTACAGTTCGTCTTTCTCCGTTCACCAACCGAACCCCCCCCAGGTCTCAGAGCGCCAACACGTCCTGGTTTTTCCAGGATCCTGAAAACGCTCTTCAAGCATCTGGATGAAAGAATATTCCGTCTGCTGCAACGCGAAGATCTGCGGCTGTTTTTATGCGTATGTTATACACGAGAAACATCTGAGCACAAGTTCTGTGTGTAAAAAAAAAAAAATCTAAAATAATGTAATGTCAACAGACAGCCGACGTGAAACCGACATTTGCAATAACACAAATGACTAGAAATCCAGCATTTAACCGTTCTCAACAGTACGTAGTGTGGTTCACTTCATATGTTTAGATAGGAACGGTAATTATTTAAAACAATGACCTAATATCGTTTATCAGAAGCCCGTGGCAAGGCAGGAAGTGACGTCATGACTCCGGCTCCATCGAACTGATAATAAAACTTTTTTTAATTTTGCGTTTCACGCCGTACAAACTGAGCACGTTACTTCCAGCAGCAAGCCTGTGATTGGATCAGCAAGCTGTCTTAGTGAGCAGCAGAATAATTTGTCATCCAGATTATTTGAGGAGTGTTTTTATTCCAACGATCACCAGATGTTCCTGATGCTCAGGTGTGTGACTGCTGTGACTCACACCTCAGCTCAGCGTTTCGCTGTGTGAAGCACTTTTATGGCTGTAGATGAAACTCCACTTTATGGCTACAGCGTTAATACACATCTACAATCCCCCAAAAAAAAACATAAACACACGTGCGGAAACATTCTCTGATTTGAGCTCCGCTGCTTCTGTTTATCTGCTGGTTGCTGACGACTTCCTGCCAGAGTATTTCTGAACCTCATGAAAGAAGAGTTTCTAAAAAAACCAAAGATCACATGGCTCCTGTCCTCGGTGCTCTGGTGGGTCCTGGGCTTGTTTGCATTGATGATGAAAAGAAGTTTCTGCATCATCCCCCCAAAAAAAAAAAACCGTGTTTCTGGGCTCAGAGACTTTGAAGTTTCTCGTGTCATCAGTGACCCTCCAGGTTCTTCCTCGGCTGGATGACTTGTGATGAAGACAGAGAGGAAGCTGCTCGTCTTCAGTTTAGAAAAACAGGAGAGGGAAACAGCAGTTTCTTTGTCTTTTCTCCTCTCATTTCACACATGAACCCCCTCCACCCCTGAAATACCCACCCACTCGCCCCCCCCCTGATATCGCTCCCCCTCGCACTCCCAAAACATAATCATGTGGCTACACTTGAACCAGGCCTCCCTCCCTGCCCCCCCCCCCCCGCGGCTCAGTCTCATCTCTGGCCGTGGAGCGCCGATACGACGGGGGGCTGCTGGGAGCCGCTGGGCTGAGAGACGGGGGGCCACATGGGAGTCTGTTGCATGTGGTGGTAGTGGTGGTGGTGCATGTGGTGGCCGGTGGGCGACGACGGGGGCAGCCAGGCCGGCTGGTGGCTGGGCGGCGAGGAGGCCCAGAAGGAGCCGAAGCCCGACGTGGAGGAGGGGGCCGGGGGGGAGCAGGCCATGGACACCTGGGAGGGGCCGCTGCCGGCGCTGGAGCCGCACTCGGATGCCCGCAGTTTGGAGAACATGGTGATGGCGTCCGGGAAGTTCGGCGGCGTGGCGGGAGTGTTTCTGGGGGTGCACATCTGTGGGACGGACACAAGAGGAAGGAAATTAACACAAAGTAGTTTTTCTTTAAAACGATCTCCTCGACGTTAGAAACACGCGACTCTCCTGCATGATGTCAGCATCAGAGGTTCATGTTCTGACCAACAGCGTTAATTATTTCAACCTGAGCGCCCGTTTGCCAATCAAAGTTACTCAGTTTATCCGAAATTGACCCAGAATCCAAAAGTGAACCGATTTACTGTAAGATGCCAACTTCTCAAATATATATTTTTTTAAAAATGCAGGGCACTTTGTGTTGCGTCATTTCTTAACGATTAACCGGCTGTCGATTGTCAACACGTTCGATAATAAATGAATGAACTTTACATCCGCAAAAAGGTGAAGGAGGGCGTTTTTAGCTTCGGCTGCCTCAGGACCAGCGGGCGGTGGCTCACGAAAACAGACGTGTAGGCCAAGAGCTCGCCCTCAGTCTGATGCAGGGCTGCAGCCACGACGTCACAGGTCCGAGTCCCACCGATACTTGGACTTTTCATATTTTATTTATTCAGTTAAATTAGTTCTATTTCCCAAGACGAAGGTCTAAATGCTGTAACACAGTTACACAGTTCTGGCTGAGAAATCCCGTAAAGGACTGCATCACATCACACGTGCTGAGCGTCCGTCTGCACAATCAAGAATTGAAAAGTGCCAGATATCGAAGTTTGGTGTTAGATGCTTTGTCTGATTCTCAGGCTGCTTTACTTATTATTTGATCAGACGTTTCCTCTTTTTAAAATCAGGAAACTTTTGTGACTTTAGACTAAATTTTATTTAGGTGAAGGTTTATTTACCACAAACGGGGTCAAAACATGTTTATAGTCTCCAAATTAAGGTATCATTAAAGCGCTGATAACGAAACCCAGCCCAAATCCTTTATTTATTTACTTTTTGTTGGTCTAAAAGATGCCGTATTTAAATAAGTCAGGTTTAAATGTCGTAATCGGCCTTTAAAATACGCCCCGTGTGCACGTTTTGGACCGTAACCTCACAGATGTCCCCTCGACTGTGGATACGAGAGCCGCGAGCGACACGCCGCTAAATGCCAAAAGTCTGCAGTGAGAACATCAATTAAAGTGTAATTTGAAAAGTCGAAACACACACACACACACACACACACACACACACACACACACACACACACACACACACACACACACACACACACACACACACACACACACAGAGATCAGGTAGCAGCCAGAAATAGAGGGGGGGTCCTCTAGAGCAGACACACTGTGCATGCACAGAAATAACACACACACACACACACACACACACACACACACACACACACACAGCTATAATTCAGTCACACTACTCAACTGTCCACATTGCTGTGTTTGGATTATGACACACAGCTGGTGTAATAACTGTATTTCATGCTGCTGTCTGCAGACACATTACTCTCCACCTAAAGTGCAATTTTTGTATTTAATTTTTATTGCAGCGTCCCCGTCTCCTCACCATTTACGCTGGATGTGTTTTGTACTCTCTTAGTTGTTTTTCCATGTTTCATTTAAATGTTTCTAGCGTTCGAGTTTTCTAAAGTTGCTTATTTACACTGCACATCTGTTCTTGTACTTGTGCTGCAGTTCCCCTGCGTGAGATCAATAAAGTTTATCTCATGTTGCTGCTTTGCCAAACTCACCCAAAGCAAAAAAACAAAACAAGCAAACAGTTTTATCTTTAGAAAAACAGTGTGGACCAATGTTCAGTGTTTCAATATTAAAACACTTTCATGCTAAAATTCAGTGAATTTTTCATTTCTAAAACCTTTGAAACATCATTTAGTCACCGACCTCTTTCGCTTGTGTCTCCTTAAAATGAAGAAATGTCTGTGTGAGATTTATTCTAACAGGTTTAATAAAAAGTGAATTTCAATTCTCAAATTGCTTCATTTGAATAATTTTTGGGGCGCCTGAAAGAGAGAAACTATCCGGCATTTCACCAAAAAGACAAAAGTCAGAATTTTGTGCAGAAGAAATATGTTTGTTTTTACAAAACCTGAACATTTTAATCCTGTATAACCATGAAAGTAGGGATTTTTGGCTATGTGTATCTAATAAACACTAACAGCAGAAATGGCCGTGACCTGCTAAAACCTTTTAGCCAGAAATGATTCAGAACTGAACACAAAAGCTAGTTTTGGGGCTCAAATGAACAAATCTGGCAGATTCAGAGCTGAGCTCGAATCAGTTTCGTGCTCGCTCAGTAGTTCTGGGCTAAATGACCTTCTACACTCGCCGAAACTGTGAGAAATCTTAGTTTTCACTCCAAAACATGGCAGCTGTTCAGCGCGTGTTCGGATGCAGGCTGAAGGTTTCCAACAGACAAACGTCATTATCGACCGGTTCCGGCTTTGAACGGCATCATATGAAACGTGAATGACACTAACTGGATCTGACGTGGTCACGAATGAACCCGCATGCTGTCCGGTGCATCGACACATCGAGGATCGGAGCCCGTGGCCCGGTCCCGCCCGGCTCCTCGGGGAGCGCTGGTGTTCAGGCCGGATCTCTGCGTACGTTATAAACAATAACTCATGACTCAACATCACGTCTCACGCACACACACACACACACACACACACTAGTATTCCCACTACACCCATGACCTCATGCATTGACTCCCAACAGACAACAAGCCGCAGAGCCGGTTCTCTGTCCGATATTTTATTCTTCGTGTTATCTTTTAAATATTGGCTCCGTGGCTGCAGACGTCACGGTTCAGTCTTTACGGGTCTGCGCCTGACGTCTCACGAAGTGAACCAGCTTGTGGACTCATTAGCTCCGAGTTGTTTTTATGAAACAGTTCAGTTCAAGACAGACTTTTCACAATAAGAGCCGCCCCTCTGGGTTGACAGTTCTTCTTTGTTTAAGGGCTCTTTATTGCTGCAACACTGACTTCTTTCTCCTCCAAGCTCATGGCCCTTGGGACCGTCCTGGAGCCATGTTGGGACAGCTTGAGCGTAGGAGAAAGTGGATGAGGGGGGTGGGGTGGGGGGTGGGGGTCTACACAGGAAATGGAAACAGCTGACTTGCAGCTGATGCTCCCCCCGAGTGTCTAGCTGCTTCACTCCTTCTCTCAGCCCCGTGCAGCCCTGTACTCTTCCACACACCAGAGCCTCGGGCGAGATGATGTCACCGCACTGCACCCAAAATAATAACAAACCCGGGCTGCCGCCGCCTCACACACACTTCCTCACTCTCTCAAGCTACGACACACTCCTCCCAGAGCCACGGACAGGCACGTACACCAACACGAGGGCGGCGGGAGGAGGAGGAGGACAGAAAAACTGCTGCAGACTGAAACCAAAACACGGCGGCCGCAGATGTTGGCATGCTGTTCCTGCGTGATCGGGTTCAGACAAATCCCAGGATGCAGCGTGGCGGGTTAGTGGGAGAAGATTCAGACATGCAGACGGTTAAGAAACAGGATTGCATAAGCAGCACTGGGCCAAGGACATCTCTCTGTACAGAGTGACGCAAGTCTGCACAGCAACACAATCATTATTCCATTCAAACGGAGTTTTGTCAAGCGAATCCTCCTCATAAGCCGCTAATTATTGCGTTACAGGGCCGCAATTACAGATTAAACAGCTATCACGGCTGCACACGCCCTTCCTTATAGCAGAAAGATCCTCTTAATGCAGCTGTAATCAGAGGCAGACACACCCTCTGTGATGTGGTTTCAACCCAAACGAAGTGAGACGTGTGAAGAGTTTCCTGCCCGAAAGCTGGACGGCCACAGATCATGCGTGACTTTTAGAAGTTTCACATTAAGGAGAACCGATGAATAAAACACCGACGCTTCAACAGTATGGACGTCTGTCCGAGTCCAAAGCTCCCTTCACCTTTAAATACTATAAACGTGTTCACAAGTGCACTGTGGGTAGTTCAGGGGGCCTGGGAATTAAAGGCTTTGGGTTGTTTTATATTGCTACATTATGAGTCTATAACCTGTTCAACCATTTAGCCTTTGCACAAATGCATGTTTTCTACATTTAGTTTAAACTGGACTTGCTCGTATCTTTTTTAGCACCAGCACAGTACCGATCCCTGTTCCTTCCTCGTGTAGGAAAAGCTGGACCGCTTCAGACCGCTGGGAGTCCCGCTGGTGTGTAAAGACCAGCTGTGAAACACCGGAGTCAGTCCAGCAGGTCAGCGGGTGCACCCATCCACCCATCCCACCGTCCGGTACGAGGGAGTCTGCCTCCGCTCAGCCACACATGCCTTAAGTCTCATGTTGTTTTCTTTTTAGCGGAACCGAATGCACTTACCATCTGGTGGTGGTGGCCGGGGATGTTGGCCTCCTGGAAAAAGGAGCTTAAGGCCGTCTGCAGAGAGAGAGAGAGAGAGGAGATTGTGTTTTGAGTACTTTGATTTATGTAGACCACAGAGAGGCAGAGCTGAACCGTCAGCCTACGGGTCAGTGAACACAACTGGTCACATGAGCTCGGGGTTAAAGCTGTTATCTCCGTGCTGGGATCTAAAACCACACAGAAGCTCTTTCAGATTAGCTACGAGCCGCCTGGCTGACTGATACAGAGTGCGAGAGTTTAACCGGAAGACGTCAGCTGAGTTAAACTGGGACTTCCTCCGAGTTTGCAAATATCACAACAAAGTTTCAGTCTGAAAAAGTACAAACAAATGTTCATTAATAAGAAAACTGAAAACCACGAGTCGACGAGTCTACGGCCGCAGCTAATGATTATTTTCGATTAATCGACTGGTTCAGAAATCAGCAAATATTCACATTTGAGAAGCTGAAATGAGTGAATTTATGTAAATATTTACTTTCGTGATTAAATGAATTTTACACCAAACAAAGTTTTTGTAAAAAAAACTTCTCTCTCAGGTACAACAAAGTAGAGCTGAAACAATTAGTTGATTAAACTAATTGGCAATCATTTTAATTATTGTTTAATTGGTAACTTTTCAGTAAAAATGCCCCCAAAATATCGCTGGTTCAAGCTTCTCAAATATGAATGTGTGCTGGTTTTCTTAAGTCTTCTGTGACAGCTAACTGAGTTAAAGCTGAAACGATTAGTTGATCGACAGAAAAACAGTTTTGATAATCGATTAATGTCGTTTTTTCAAGCACAAATGCCATAAAACGTTCGCCGGTTCCTGCTTTTCTTTGGTTTACGAGATAGTAAATGGAATATTTTGGGGTTTTGGACATTTGAAGACATCGCCTTGGACATTTTATACACTAAACAATTAATCAGTTAACTGAGAAAACAATCTGCAAAGTAATTATTGATGGAAATAACCATTAGTCTCTGCCCGACAGCAGAGACTCTCCTGCTGGAGGTGGAGAAGGCGGCCGGCTGGAAAACGGACACACTATAAAAAGTAAACAGCAGGTTTCATGGCTGCCTCGCTGTGCAAACAAGGAAATGAGTTGGCTTCTTGTATTGTTCCTCTTTGTTGTGAACACAGCCAAGGCCGGCGTGAACAAACCACACACACACACACACACACACACACACACACACACACACACAGCAGGCCGATAACAGAGCCGGCCTAAACACGTCGGGGAGGGGAACACATTCCTCTGAATGACTGCAGCGTGATTCATGTTAATGATGGGAAAGCCTCGGGCTGATGCCGTTGTTTCGCCAGAAACTGTTAACTGTTAAGGTTATTCTGCATTATAAGAAAACAAACAAACTGTTTCAGTAGTTTTTGCTGCCGTCCCCTCAGCCGCGGTTTCACTTTGTAAAGCTTTTAAAAAGGACGAATGGAAGTCAGCCTCTAATGCGAGTGAAAGTGCTGTTGGTGTGTTCAGACAGGAGAGCCAAGCGACCGCGACCGTTTGGGATGTTTGCGTTTAAACCAGATTTCGTGACGATCCATCAAATACTCGTCGAGATATTTCACTCAAAAGCCACAAATGTCGGCCTGCTGGTGGCGCTAGACGAACAGTCAGTAGGGTTCATCCTCTGGGGACCGGGAACGTCAGTCCGAACCAACGAGGCGGGCCGACCGCCAGACCGCTCGCCGCTGTTCTGAGGTTATTTCTTCTGACCGTCTGGATGAAATAATATTACGTCTGTGGCAAAATTAAAAACGATTCTTAACCCGTTTCCTAAATTGTGCCTAAACCAAACGAAGACGGTAGCCGGAATCTCCTTGCTCAATTTGTATGACGTGAAACAAAAGTAAGTTGTGTAATATATATATATATTATATATATATATATATATTTATAGATATATTATATATATATCATATATATATATATGTGTGTGTTTCTTTCAGATATTTTATATTTTCATACTAAATCCCACGATATATTTTGCTTGTGTTTTACACACTGAGCAGGGACACGTCGTTTCCAGCTACTTGGATTAGGAAACAAGTCAAAATCTCTTTTTTTTTGTTGCAGTAAATGTTGTTAACCACCTTTTTTTTTTAGTTTTACAGGAAAACTGGATGTTCAGGCCCGAGAATCAAACGTAATGGTAACACGAAACGGGGGCTACGCCAAGCCATGTTTATAAAACAGACAGCGAGTGTGAGCTTGTTTTACTGCTCAGCGTAGCCTCCGTTTCCCCTTCACCCGAGGCCTCTTTCTTGCCAACACTTCAATGAATGCAGTGGTTTCCCCCCGGCCCCGGCCCCGGCCCCCGCCCCTGCCCCCGCCCCCGCCCCCGCCCCCACGGTCTGGTTGTTTGACAACAGCAGCAGCAGTGCAGGAATGTCTGCCGTACAACGTGACACACATAGCAAAGCGTGAAAGTGCTTTGCTGCCATTGTGTAGAGAGCCTCCGAGTCCACGCTGTTCTTTGTCTCCCCTCGGTTTGTTTTTCAGGACCAGGTTTGGCGAGCGTCACTCACTGATGTCACGCCGTCACTTCACATTTCCTGCTGCCGTTAACACGAAAACGTCATGTGTCAGAACGCAGTGTAACTGGCCTGCGACTGACTGCCAGGGTTTAGCACCGCTTCTGTAAAAGTCCCTTTGCTGGAGAGAGGATCGTTTCGTTTCCTCAGCGGTGACAAAGCACCACAGAGAGAAAACAGTCAAGTTTATGTAATATGACCGGTGGTTCCAGCTTTCTCCAAAGTGACACATTTTTACTTTTAACTCGGCATGTTGTTTCCAAGTGTTGCACGCTGTCACATTTTAAACAACACAGATTTTAAAAATAAAAAAGGTACAACATGTAAAAAAATCTCCTTTAGTAAAAAGTTGGAAAAATGGACGTTCTGCTTACAGCAATGAAGAAAACATTAAGTTAAATACATGTATCCATGACGGTAGTAAACATTAGCTTAGTAGTTTAACTAGTTCTGTACAAATTAACCACAAAGTCATCCAAACATTATCTTTTTAACTAGCATGGTTCTGTTTCCTTGCTAGTTTGCTGAAATTTTAAAAGCAAAACACTAATTTAATGCTAAGAACAAAGAACTAACCGATGTTTGTTAAATAATAATGGCTACTGTCGAGTGACTCCTGTGTACTGACCACAGTGTGGCTGCTAATAAATAAAGAATAATAATAATAATAAATAAGTTTTCAGCTAAACAGCATGGCCTCGAAGGTGTTTTGTTGCCCCCCGACGGCTTCAAAGTTAACTGGCCGAAGTTTCCAAACACTTACAGTAAATGTGCGTGAATACATTTCAAACCATGTCACTTTAATGTGAAGAGGCGTTTCTAACATTACTTTGAAAATAACTCATCAAATAAAAGTGTTGCTGTGGGGATGCAAAATGGACACGATGCTGCATTCAATGTCACAATATCAGCAATTTCCGTCACAACAACTCAATGGTTTGTACGTTTTCACGGCATCCGGTTACAATACAGTCTCCTCTCTTCGCACGGTCGACGCCAGCAGAAACAAACCCGCCATCTTCCTGTCGTCAGGAAGATGTCGCCTACGGCTGAATCATTCCTGGTGATGTCACATTTGAGGAAGTCGAAGGAATCAAAGTCCAACTAAAATAACGCTAACCCGCTGACACGCCCTGAAACGCCCACGTCCAAGGTACTGCGCTATTTTCAAGCTCGCCGTACTGCACCTATGATGTCTTCCAGATGCGATATGATATGAACGCCGCATTAATGTTGTTGTGGCTCTGGACCGATGGGCCTCTCGGGGGGGGGGGGCGACGGCCGAGGACAGAAGACGCCTTCGGCTTCAACTCACTGCGTCCTCACGCAGCCAGACACACCGCCACCTGGTATTCTCCAACCTCACAAAAATCTATTAATTTATCAAAGAAAAACAAACAATATCTGGATCCAGCTTCTCAAGCGTGAGGATTTGCCGCTTTTGCAAACTGAATATCTTTGGGTTTCCCTTTAATATATTCAGCATTCAGCATTTTGGCTAACTGACTAATTGTTTGGGCTCTGCTTTACATCTGAAAGGAGATTCTGTAAACCCAAATACACCGACTCCCTGACTAAGTCTGACTCCTCTGCAGCTCCAGAGACAAAGTCCACCACTTAGCGCCCGAGCAAGTTCAGAGGAAGGAGCCAATTAGCAGCCGCCGGGGCCGAGCCGCCTCCTCCCAGCCCCCTGGTGAGCCACCTGGCCCGGCTCCAGTCAAAGCAGGAGAACCGTCCGGAAGCTCGGGCTCCGGCTCCTCCAGGCGCCCGTCAGCTGTTCAACGGGCCGCTTCAGACCAGCCTGCCGTTTATGGTCCGTGAGTGACGGTGCGCCTGTTATTGTTTGGTGGACTGAGAACATGTTACCAGCAGCCAGGCTGAGGACAACCAGGCTGAGGACAACCAGGCTGAGGACAACCAGCAGCCCGGCTGAGGACCACCAGCAGCCAGGCTGAGGACAACCAGGCTGAGGACAACCAGCAGCCCGGCTGAGGACCACCAGCAGCCAGGCTGAGGACAACCAGCAGCCAGGCTGAGGACAACCAGGCTGAGGACAACCAGCAGCCCGGCTGAGGACCACCAGCAGCCCGGCTGAGGACCACCAGCAGCCCGGCTGAGGACCACCAGCAGCCAGGCTGAGGACCACCAGCAGCCAGGCTGAGGACAACCAGGCTGAGGACAACCAGCAGCCCGGCTGAGGACCACCAGCAGCCAGGCTGAGGACAACCAGGCTGAGGACAACCAGCAGCCCGGCTGAGGACCACCAGCAGCCCGGCTGAGGACAACCAACCGGGCTGAGGACCACCAGCAGCCCGGCTGAGGACAACCAGCAGCCCGGCTGAGGACCACCAGCAGCCCGGCTGAGGACAACCAGGCTGAGGACAACCAGCCCGGCTGAGGACAACCAGCAGCCCGGCTGAGGACCACCAGCAGCCCGGCTGAGGACAACCAGGCTGAGGACAACCAGCCCGGCTGAGGACCACCAGCAGCCCGGCTGAGGACAACCAGGCTGAGGACAACCAGCAGCCCGGTTGAGGACCAGCAGCCAGGCTGAGGACAACCAGCCTGGCTGAGGACAACCAACCCGGCTGAGGACCACCAGCAGCCCGGCTGAGGACAACCAACCCGGCTGAGGACCACCAGCAGCCAGGCTGAGGACCACCAGCAGCCAGGCTGAGGACCAGCAGCCCGGTTGAGGACCAGCAGCCAGGTTGAGGACCAGCAGCCCGGCTGAGGACCAGCAGCCAGGCTGAGGACCAGCAGCCAGGTTGAGGACCAGCAGCCCGGTTGAGGACCAGCAGCCCGGCTGAGGACCAGCAGCCAGGCTGAGGACCAGCAGCCCGGTTGAGGACCAGCAGCCCGGTTGAGGACCAGCAGCCCGGCTGAGGACCAGCAGCCAGGCTGAGGACCAGCAGCCCGGTTGAGGACCAGCAGCCCGGTTGAGGACCAGCAGCCCGGCTGAGGACCAGCAGCCCGGCTGCGACACAGTGGCTTCCCGTCGAGAATGTAAACAAAAACGGCCACTGAGTCGAGCACCACGTCCTCAGTGCAGCTAGCTTAGCTCATGCTAGCTACAGGAGCGCATGGCCGCAAGGCAGGACGCTAAAGACGCACAACAATCAACACAAGGAAGTGATTTAAACGCGTCGACAGCTCACAAACAGCCGGGAGACGGATAACCGGCCAGCCGGAGGAGGAGATTAGCTGCAGGCTAAACAAACCGCTCGGCGTTCACACTCACCTCGAACTGCCAGTGGGCCGCTTGAAGGAGCTGCTTCGCCTGATCGGCGGCGCAGCCAGCCGTCAAAACAAACTGGTTGATCATGACTTGATGTCTGAGCTCGTCCATATTCACCGACATGGCCACTTTCCACGCAGCACGCAGTTGCCTTCGAGTCGAAAACAAAACAAAACAAGTGAAATCTCCACTTCGATCGACCCCTCCGGACCGTGAAGCCCAGTCCTGCGTGCCTGTCTCCGCAGCCTCCAGCAGCAACAACAATATTTTCATGTCAGCACCAACAACAAAGAGGACCGCGCTCCTGATTGGACGGCTCCGCGGCGAGATAGTACTAGAGACGCGCTGATTGGCTGTCACGGGGGAAGCGTTTACATTTCACTGCCGCGCTTGTTTTATCTCTCGGCGCCGCCGCCGGTGAGCGGAGTGGAGCAGAGTCGCAGTCACCGGTAACCGCCCCGCCCTCTGCGGCCACGCTGCAGCGCTGTGCACGCGCTTTTATTCCCGTCCGTTACACTGACGTAATGCGTTTGATTGGATGTTTGGCTGAATTCAAAGCGCCGATTGGCCGCTTCGTTTGGCAGGTATGTGAACTAAGCAACAGGTAAACACAGGAAATAGTTTTAAATTTACTTAGATTTTTTTATCATATATTTATTATTTTTAATAGATCCTATTAGTGGGCTCGTTACGAGAAAAATATACTGAAATTGTATTGTATATATACGTAAATGGCCAAATATTAACATATATATATTAAATCATGGACTATATTCAGTATGTTTACAGATATGGACACATAATTATTGCATATATAAAAACTACATGTGCTAAACACTAGTTTTGTACACATAATATTACATAGGCATGCATGTATTTCTAACATGTTGTGATTTATGTTATTTTACTTGTTCGCACCTTATGAGTGTTATGAAAGTATGGCTAAGTATTACATTACTTAACATAGGTATGTATAATATGAATTACAGCTACGTAGCCCACAGGTAACACGAAGAGTCATATGCAGTTCTCAGCTTGTTCTGCAAAATGTTTGAAAATTAAATAATCTTTTTTTATCTAAAACATGTTTTCGAGTAAAAATGATCCACCGAGCATTCAGAGTTTCTCTTCACACAAAAACAGAATTCACTGATGGATAAAAAAGGCCTCATACAAGCATCCTATAATAAAAAAAGAAGAAGAAGCAGAACAATGACAACAAACATTAGATAAAAGATAATAATACACATTAGCTCATAACGCAGAGAGGAAAACAATAAAATAAGAAGTGATCTGCTGTTAACTGTTCACTGTTCTCGTGAGCTCTGGTTTGGTTGAGGAACAGGCGTCTGTGCTTTGAAGGTCTATTTCGAAATGAGCGTTTTGCTCTACAGCCTCGCGGTGGCGTCTGTAACGAATGGGATTTCCTACAGCAGTGTTACCTTGAAGGCATCAGTTTAAATGTTAGAGAAACCAGGAAGAGCGGTGGTTTTTAGGTGTTTCAGGACGGTTCACGTGTGTTCGTTAGATGTCAGGTGGACATTACAGCGTGGTCCTGATGGACTGAGGACTGGCTGGACCAGAACAAGTGAGGGCAGCCTCCGCAGGCTGCCCAGCTCTCTTCCTGCCTCCGGCCTGAATAATTCAGCTGCAGTGTAGGTGAAAGCACAGGTGACAGAGGGAGCCTATCTATTATGTATTGTTGGAGGGTGACGTTACCTGAAGGATGTTTGGTGCTGCTGGACATCAGAAACCTCACATCTCCTGAAGAAAAGACAGACCACAAGCTGTGTATTTAACCCCTTAACCTATAGTTTCCCCTGATATCTTTAAGGTTAAAATCATCTTTTTCCACACCTGTACGTTAATGCACACACACACACATAGACACGTGCGTATATACACCTGTGGATGAGTTCACGGAGGCTGTGGCGTCCGACACCGAGCTATGAGTCCTACTGTCGACTCTAAAGTCAACGGGTCAGTCCTGACACCGTCCCCCTTTAACTGTTCGTCTCAACAGGTAAATAAAAGCACATCAGGGCCTTTTAAAAACCCGGAACTGGGATCTGTTGGAAACTCGTTCAACAATGTTTTACTTTCTCTCACTAAACACGTTTTTATGGGTTAGATAAGAAAATTTAAACTGCTAAAACCTTTTTTTTTTTTTAGATAATGGGAGCAGATTATAAACTCTTTCCATGCGCAGATACATTTTCCCCACAAAATAATCCTCAGACAACCACTGAACATTTACTCTGGGTTTATTCTAACATCACACCAATAACCACACAGCTGTTTCATTCAGGGTTCAATCTCCTGTCCTGTCAAAAACATGAATATTTGCACTTACAATGTGGGCATCGTATATGAATAATGTTTTATACGCACAAATAAAATAGTTACCTGCTGTATAGGTTTAACATTTCCTTTCTACCACTTGATTTTTTTAAAACCCTACTTACCAATGAAGCTGCATAATAAAACATACAACCTCTGTTACAGTGAATCAAACAGTACATGGTTCATTTATATACATTCAGCTTGTTCCAGTTCTTCATTGAAGGTCTCATCGTGTTTACAGTGAGTGAAACGTTCAAAGCCAAGACTGCATGTTAATGCCAGGCGTAAAGTGTCACACATTCCCCCCCAAACTCACTTCACCATCGATGGTGTCTTTGGAAACTTTGGGACCTCCGCTAGAATTTACAATAAAGTTATTTTGGTTTGAACCAGCGGTGGAAGAAGCACTCCGATCTTTTACTTCAGTAAAAGTAGCGACTCCACAGTGTAGAAATGCTACATTACAGGGAAAAGTCCTGCGTTTAAAAGTAAAAGTACAAAAGTATCAGCATCAAAATTTACTTAAAGTACCAAAAGTAAAAGTGCTCATTTTGCAGAATGGCCCATCTCAAGTGTACTCATCTTAAGTCCAAATGTGAGGTATCTGTACTTTACTGGAGTATTTCCAATTTCTGACTCTTTCTACTTCGACTCGGCCACGTCTCTCTTTTCACTCCACTACATTTATCTGACAGCAGCTGCTTCACAAACAAAACACATCAAGAACTTTGATGCACTGTAAAATATTAAGCAGTAAATACAATTTCAGCTCAAACAATTAGTCATTTATTAAGAAACGAATCAGTGGCTGAAGTAACTATAAATGCCTGAAACGTTTCTCGGTTCCAGCTTCTCAAACCTGAAGATTTTTCTTTGTCATCATTTGCAGTAAACTGAATAATGTCGACTTTTGGATGTTTTCCAAACCGAACGATCGATTTCCATTTTCTGCCACTTTCTACTCCGCTACATTTATTTTAAAGCTTCAGTTACTTTACAGATTCAGATTATTAAATATACTCAACAAATAAATTCTGGTGTATTTTTACAGATTAAACTTCCCAGCAGTATATAAAGTCATTAAAATGAGCTCCACCTTCACCTGCTGCAACATTAAAGTGATTAAAACATTAATGCATCAATAATTATTCTCCAGTAATATAATAAACATTAATCTGAAATGGACAGTTCTGCATAATGGGTACTTTTACTTTTCATAGTGATGCTGATACTTTTGTACTTCTACTCAAGTGACTTTTACACGTAACAGAGTATTTTGATGTCGTGGTGCTTTTACTTCTTCCACCTCTGTGACTTCCACTCTCTCGTCTGTCATTAAATGGCGTCTGACGCCCTCATCTGTCCAAGAAGAAGCGTTACTCCTGAACAAGAGCAGGACACATTTGCTAGATTTGAAAGGATTCTAATAATTTAAATGAATGATTTGAATAATCGTTTTCAGAGAAATCCTGTTAATGGAGAACGAATACAATCCACTTTACAGAAATGGCTTCCAGTCTAATTCCTCATTTAAACCCTGGTGGACTTAAAGGAAGCGAGTTCTCCAAATCCGCCCCTGGATGTGTTCAGTTCAAACGCAGATGGACTTTGGCGTTAGTTTCGGGTTGTGGAGGAGATTTAAATACATTGTGTTTTGAAAAAGTAATCTGATTAATTCGGCTGAAAGAATAAAGAATTTGTTTACTTGTATTGAAAATTCAAAGGGTTAAGATGAAGTTTAAGTGTGTTTGTCAATGCGAAAGTTAAACTCTGTATTTATGGTTATAGATATCTAAACTAAGGACAATGAGATTTTAAAAGTAAAGTTTTGTGTTCATGGTATCTATGGTGATGCATCGCTCACATGACAGATCAATGTGTCGTATATAAGGAAATCAGAAACAGCCTCAGGCAGTGCTTTTATTTAACAGTAGTGAAGTGCTGTCGGCTGCTTTAAGGTTACATAAGTTACGTAATTTGCCTCGTTTATAATATCCAGTATTGAGACTCTCCTAAGCCTGCAGGATATTTTGTATTTGTTTAATTATAACAAGAAAGCTGTCTGCTTGAAATGTCTGTATCTGCATTTGTTATCTGTGTGTGTCCTCCTCTCTGGCTGTCTGTCAGTCAAGTCCACCAGCAGGCTTCTTTCTCTGTAATCCCCCTGAGTCCTGAGTCGAGGCCGGCCCTCCCCGGCCCCCCTCGCTGTGAGGTTACTGTGGTTGGCTGCTCCAGCGCTGACCTCTGACCTCTGCTGGAGGTGATGTGATGGGGCCGGGGGGACATGAAGGAGTTTGTCTTGTCGGGGGCGCTGACCCTACAGGGTTTGAACAATACGATGGGACTACAGGCCAATGTAGGCTGATCAGAAACAAGGATGTCAGGAGTAAAATAAAGACCAGGACCTGGTCCTGTTCCCTCAGGCTGTCTGGTTTTACCGGTTTGATTGTCCTTCTTTGTTTTCTATCAGCCCTCACAGACAGTAGACCGTATGGAGAACCTCCAGTCGGCCCTTCTTCTAGTCTTGACCTTGATGCATTTCTTTCTTTTTCAATATATGCCTACTTTAGTGGTGGAAAGTGACTAAATACAAGTACTTGTGCGTTAATAATAATAAAAATAACCATTATTTATAGAGCACTTATCAAAACAAAGTATAAAGTGCTTTATAAAATAAAATACCACAGTGAATGATAAAATACATGAATGGCAAAAATAAAATACAGCTCAGATAAGATCAGGATATACTTTCTGATAAAAGTATTTGAGTATTTCCATTTTATGCTACTTTATACTTCTACTCTACTACATTTCTGAAGGAAATATTGAACTTTTTACTCCATTATACTAATCTGACATCTGGAGTTACATGTTATTTTTTCAGATTAAGATTTTACATTAAAAAATGCATGATAAACTTAATCAGTCAGCTAGTTTTAATCACTTAAAGTGATTAAAACTAGCTGACTGTATGATAAACTTAAGAAAATACAACACATTGTTAAGTTTGAACCAGTGGTTCCCTTGTTTCTGAGTTATCAGTTCCACCAAAGAGACATTTCCCCTCTAAACTTCATTTCAATAACTGTTCAAATGATCCAAGATTTCACTAGAAATCAAAAATTAGAGAAAAGTCCAAAACTGAAAACAGCTAACTGTATATAAAGTAGTTCAAACTAGCTAACCATATATAAAGTACTTAAACGTATATAAAGTAGTTTAAACTAGCTAACTGTATATAAAGTAGTTAAAACTAGCTAACTGTATATAAAGTTGTTAAAACTAGCTAACTGTATATAAAGTTGTTAAAACTAGCTAACTGTATATAAAGTAGTTAAAACTAGCTAACTGTATATAAAGCAGTTAAAACTATATAAAGTAGTTAAAACTAGCTAACTGTATATAAAGTAGTTAAAACTAGCTAACTGTATATAAAGTAGTTAAAACAAGCTAACCGTATATAAAGTAGTTAAAACTAGCTAACTGTATATAAAGTGATTAAAACTAGCTGACTGTATATAAAGTTCTTAAAACTAGCTAACCATATATAAAGTACTTAAACGTATATAAAGTAGTTTAAACTAGCTAACTGTATATAAAGTAGTTAAAACAAGCTAACCGTATATAAAGTAGTAAAAAACTAGCTAACTGTATATAAAGTAGTTAAAACTAGCTGACTGTATATAAAGTTCTTAAAACTAGCTAACCATATATAAAGTACTTAAACGTATATAAAGTAGTTTAAACTAGCTAACTGTATATAAAGTAGTTAAAACTAGCTAACTGTATATAAAGTACTTAAAAGTTAAAACTAAAATAACTAGTATATATAGTAAAGTAGTTAAAACTAGCTAACTGTATATAAAGCAGTTAAAACTATATAAAGTAGATAAAACTAGCTAACCGTATATAAAGTAGTTAAAACTAGCTAACTGTATATAAAGTACTTAAAAGTATATAAAGTAAAATAAACTAGCTAAACATATATAAAGTAGTTAAAACTAGCTAACTGTATATGAAGTACTTAAAAGTATATAAAGTAAAATAAACTAGCTAAACATATAAAGTAATTAAAACTAGCTAACTGTTAGCCTACTTTTACTACATGAAACTTAAGTAGGATTTGAATGCAGCACTTTTACTCGTAATGGAGTACTTTTCCATGGTGGTATTGGTACTTTTACTGAAGTAACAGATCTGAACACTTCTTCACACCTCTGGTGTGCTCGTTGGTCCATATTCTGCACATATGCTGACAACAGAAGATGGAAACACCGTGGCGTCACCTCTGAATATATTTAATCAGTCGCAAACTAAAAGTTGGACCCAGCGTTTGGACTTACAGGGGAGGGGGGGGGTGAGTGTGAAGGAATGTACTTTTGTTCATAAGACAGACAGAAAGAGAAAGGCGAAACAAAAAGGTTTGGCCCCTTGAACGTCCTGTTAGTGTGGCTGAGTGGTTTCCTGAGGCCCTCACAAAGGCAACTGTAAAGTAATAAAAAGGCTTCCTCATCTCTCGAGTCCTGACGTCTCTTCAAAGTTGGACCTGGAGGACCGTCTGCTGCTGACAACTGCTGCATGTAATGGGTCAAACGCTGCACAGCTGCTCACATGATCCAGAAGAGATCCAAATCAGGCCTCCCTTCTCTTATAGGTGAGAAAAACACACATGTTTCATCCTCAGGTGTGTTTCATCCACTGAGAGATCCACCTCAGAATCAGAAACTCAAACACGGCGTAAAAACAGAGAGAAACTCCCCTCTGAAAATAAAAAAAGATCATTTGTACACATTTTAAAGTGTGGCCCCTAGTGTGCAGAGAAAAGCCTGTGCAAAACAACATTACATGTAGGGAAAGCGATGTTATATTTTCTGTATTTTTAGATAAAGAGCCGCAACTACACACTGGATTTATGTAAGAGGTCACAAGCCAAAAAGGTTGCTTTAAACTTTGACACTGTGTTGTATTTCATAAAGTCACCATGTGTTTGTTTTTTTGTTTTTAAATGTCTGAAATGAAACAAATAACTAAAGTTGTCAAATAAAAAGCACAATATTTCCCCCTGAAATGTAGTGGAGTAAAAGTATAAAGTGGTTTAAATGGAAAAGTACAAGAACTGCTCCAGTAAATGTACTTAGCTGCTTATTTGTTTCTTATTTAACTAAAGTTCTTCACTGCAGCAGGTGGGAAAAGAAAAGTTACACTTAGGCAGCAATCAGAGTCACTCTTTGCTCTCAGTTTAATTAAACTGTCAGAGTTTCATTCCTGTAGAATTACAGTAATCCTTAAGTTTGCTCAAGCAAGAAGCGCACGGAGGGCCCCTGGTGAGTCCCTGGGCCTCAGCTTGGGAACCTGCAGCCACAGTTGACTTGAGAGTGATTAAAAATGAAGCGCTATAGAAACCAGCAGGCCAATAGAGGGCCGGGAAGCTGTTTACAAGGGGGTGTACCGTTTCTATGGTTGCTGGACAAACCTCCTGCACCAGGTATTAAACCGCCTCCCCGACGGATCCCGCAGCCCGCTCACACCCGAGATAAAGACCTCCACGGCGGGGAAGAAGCGCCCGACGCAGCGCCGAACGCACCGCGCAGGAATCTCTCTTTCTCTTCACTCTCACGAGCTGGCAACAGGTGCTCTGCAGGCTGCGCAACAGCTGCTCGCTTCAAAAAGGGGATTTAAAAGCTCTCTGCTCGACGTAACAGCAAAAGGTGGGTTTAAATGTTATTCTAAGAAGAGCATTTTCAGGTGTTTCACACCTGAGCTGTTTAACGTTTCCGCTCCAGAAGGCCTCAAATGTCTGTCTTAATTACCTGGGCTGTACTTGCACAATAAGCAATATATTACACTGTACTTACAAGCATATTATTTTATATAATGGCATTAAAGTATTGACTGTAAAATAATCAGATAATTGTTTATTATATATATTAATTAAACCGCGTCCTTGGTGCGTAAACACAAACATTTGCGGATTTTACGCGTAAAAAGTCCTAAATGCGTCCTCAAAGGTGACATTTCAGCTGAAGTATAATAACGCAGTTTGATAGAGTCGTTTTTAAAGTTTTTTTTAAACCCATTTAATAGATTTGTGTGGGTTAAAAGCAGCAGGTGCCGTTAGTTATTGTGTGCGCTCTTCTCTGCGCTCAGAGACAAGTGCGCAACACTTTTCTGGAAAGTTCTGAGACGTGGACAGAGAAAAGGCTGCCGCTCATCGAGACCAGGGATCTTAGATTTGAAGAATATTCTTCAGTTGTAGCTTTCACGTCTTCCCATCACCCAGACATCCAGGTGACAGACTTGATTTAAATGGGAATTGGAAATGTGAAAGTCTTTACGCGCACACAGGGGCTCTGTTTTCAAATAGGGCCATCATTGTCCTTCCCTTTCGCACTTTGTTGAAGTTTGGGTGTATATTTTCGGTCCTGTCAGGCGGTGGCAGGGGGAGGAGGAGGAGAAGGAGCTGGGTGACAGAGAGGAGAGAGGTGTTGCGGAGAGCCATGCTGTCTTTGAGCTGCGCCGACCCCTGGCCGGAAGGCTCGGTGGGGCTGGAGGAGGAGGTGGTGACCGCCGCCGCCCAGGCTGAGGAGCGGGACAGCGGCAGCAACAACAGCATCAGCAGCTGCTGCAGCTCCATCAACCTGGACGACAGCCTGACCAGCCTGCAGTGGCTGCAGGAGTTCTCCATCCTCGGTGCCAACGTGCCGCAGCAGCCCCACCACCAGCCGCACCTGTTCGGCCACCAGCCGCTGGGCTCCGACGCCCCGGCCTCCCCTCTGGCCGGGGATCCCGCCTCCATCGGCATGCCCCTGACCCCGGGGAAGCCCACAGCGGCGGCCTACAGCAGGCTGCAGTCCCTCCCCGGCATCGTTGCCCACGGCCACTGCCCAGATGAGGTGGACTACAAGACCAACGCGCGCATCAAGCCGCCCTACTCGTACGCCACGCTCATCTGCATGGCCATGCAGGCCAGCAAGAAGAGCAAGATCACTCTGTCCTGCATCTACAAGTGGATCACTGACAACTTCTGCTACTACCGACATGCTGATCCCACCTGGCAGGTAAAAGACCACACACACACACACACACACACACACAAATGACCTCACACGCACGCAGTAAACACAATACATTTCCAACACACTCTCCATTGTATGAAAATGAGTTTCTCTCAGGTCTGCTTTCTGCAGTGGGGTCAGCTCACAGCTGGGCACATGATTTTTCTATTTAAAGGAAAAATCCATTCTAAGGAACTGAACCTAGTGAGAGGCCTGGGCCTGCTGCCACACTCCGATGAAGCATTAGTGACTTAGCTGGTAATTAATAACTCCCGAAGCCAGAAACGCTTCCACAAAACCTTCATAAAACATGAATTAAACACTTAATTCACTTCTTATTTTTTTATCACATTGCTTTTGTTCATTCAAAGTAGCTCAATGGTTTTTCCGCTTGAGCAGAAACAAGTGATGGAGGGGTAAAAGGAGGGGCAGCAGGACCCCCCCCCCCCTCCTCCTCTCCAAAGGGCAGGAATTTTTGAGAAAAGTTTAATTTTGCTGGATAAATGATTGATGAAGCTGTTAGCTGTACTCCTGCGTTTCAGCGTCTGGCTTGGACATTTCAGAGCATTTTGTTATTGTAAGGCAGTACATGGGGCTGATAATATTTAACAAAGGTCAGCGGGTCACTGCTCTATTTAGACTGCAGTGAAGGGGGGGTTGGATGAATGCAAGGGTGCACGGTGTATTAACGCGATGTGTGGTGCTCTGCCGCCTGTGCTTCCTGCCTCACAACAGGCTCATACAGTACCATCAGTTTAAAGGCGGCTTCCCAAATAGGCTTCGGTTTAAAGGAACCGACTAGCATGACAGTGTACAGGCACCTCTGAAGCTGAAACAGCCTGTTCAGCTTCAGCAGCAGCTTTATGTCCATTAGCAAGGCAGCACTGCCCTCTACCGGCCGATATATTACGTGCAGGGTGAATTTACCAATGGCTGCCGAAGCTGCTGAGTTACATAAACCGTGCATGTCTTGTTATGTAACGAGCTGTGCACTAATTTGCTTCCGTGCAAGAGAGAGTTAGATGAGAAGATGGATGCCGCTCTCGTGTCTGTACGGTAAATATGAAGCTATAGCCAGCAGCTGGTTAGCTTAGCTTAGCATAAAGACTCGATACAAGAAACAGGGGAACAGCTGTCCAATGGTAACAAAATCCACCTGCAAACACCTCTACAGCTCGCCGATTAACATGTTAACCTGTTTAAAGTGTAAAAGCTGTGGTTTTACTGTGGGTTATGTGCCGGACTATTTCTTGGCCAGCAGCAGTGACTTCCTGGAGTATCAGCTGGTTGACTGGCAACCTCGGCGCTCATAAGCGGCGCTAACGTGAGGCTAGCTGGTGCTCAAGCACCAAGAATTACAATGAACCCACCGTAGCCCCACCAAGACATCACCAGACTTTGACAAACTAAATCCTGTCTAAATTCCTTTATTCGGCTGTCCAGTGATCCGGTCCAATAGCACCTTCAATTGCCATAGCAACCGTCTATGAACTGAAGTCACCCAGACAAGTTCACGTCGCTCATGTCATGATAGATGAAGTTCCTTAAGTAAAGTTTGGTTTTGCTTTGGTTTTCTAGCAGTGTGATAAAAAATGTATTGTGTCGCCAGAAACTAGTGAAAATGAGAAAGTGGAGGAGAAAGTTAGTGTTTGTCGAGATGTGAGCTGTGTAATTTGTTATTCTGCCTGTCAGTTTCCTGAGTCCTAGTTTTTTTTTTAACTTAAATAATGCGATTGTTATTGTTTTTTTGTGCACTGTTGTACTTCTTAATCATCAGAAGCGACTTCCAAAGGCCACATGTCTGCAAGCAGTCTTGTTCATGTATTATTTACAAAGTCGGCAGCCCCACTATAAATAATTAAGGTCCCAACCGGCCGCGCAGTGATGACAAGACTCCAAAACGTCACTGCTCCTGGCCAAGAAATAGTCGGGCACATAACCTCCCGTAAAACCACAACTTGTCGTTTTTACAGTTTGGTTTTTGTACTGGTTGAACGAATGAGATATAACATGTTAATCAGTGAGCTGTAGAGGTGTTGGCAGGTGGATTTTTATTACCTTTGGACAGAGCCGGGCTAGCTGTTTTCCCCTGTTTCCAGTCTTTATGCTAAGCTAAGCTAACCAGCTGCTGACTGTAGCCTCATGTTTACCGTACAGACACGAGAGCGGCGTCAATCTTCTCGCCTAACTCTCAGCAAGAATGCCAATAAGCGTATTTCCCAAACTATCAAAGATTGATGAAGCCAGCATGTGAGCTCTCACGTGAATATATGCATCTCTATTTTCAGAACTCCATCCGACACAACCTGTCGCTCAACAAGTGCTTCATCAAGGTGCCGCGGCAGAAGGACGAGCCAGGGAAGGGTGGTTTCTGGAAGATTGACCCGCAGTACGCTGAGCGTCTCCTGAGTGGCGCCTATAAAAAGAGGCGAATGCCACCGGTCCAGATCAACCCGGCCCTGCAGAACAGGCTCAGGGTCAACCTCCAGCCCCAGTCCACAGGCCCCTGCAGCCCCACAGGAGGTCAGAGCGGCCTGTGCATCAACCCAGAGTCCCAGCGGCTCCTCCGGGAGTTCGAAGAGGCGACCGGCGCCGACCAGAACTGGGACCCTCATCTGGCTGAAGGGACCATGCTGGGGGCCTGGCCAGTGGTCAGGGGAAGAGGTGGGTACAAGAGGAAACAGTTGCTGGGCTCCAGAAATGGCGGTGCCAAAGCCCCCCGGCGCTCCAGCTCCCCACTGCTCTCCGTGGACGAACAGAAGGAGATTGGACCTCTGAAGGGGGACTTTGATTGGGACGCCCTGCTGGACTCGGCCCTCAGCGGGGAGCTCAGTTTAGAGGGAGGAGAACCTCTGAGCCCCATCATGAAAGAGGAGGACCTGACAGTGCGGGGGACCCACATCTCTCCTGTTGAAGCCCCGCCAGGGACAGCGGACATCCACGTGTTGGTGGAGACCCAGAGGAATAATGACGTGTCAGACTTTGATGAGGAGACCTTCCTTGCCACGGCCTTCCTGGAGAGCCCCTGGCCAGAAGAGGAGGAACAAGGTCGCAACGATTTCCTCTGTAGCTCCACCGTCAACCTGGACCAGCTGTTTGACCTCGGAGACTCATTAGGCGGAGACCCGAGCACCCGGATTGACACCCTCCTTTGAGGAATAGTTGCTTTCCAGGTCCTCTTTCACACAGAAAAAGACTTTTTTTACGCTCAAGCAACCCTTATTGTCCTTTTCAAGATGTTTAAAGTATTTTTAGAAAGGCATTTTGATGCTGATTCATGCAGGAAGCACATCCCCAATGCCTACTGAACAAAGATGCCACAATGTAGGGCAGCAGTTCACGGGGGGAAACAAAACTGTGTCGAATTACTTTTGGTGAACCATGAAATGACTGATTTTCAGAATTAGGGCCTGGTCACACCAAAAAAAAATGTCACGGCGAAATTATTATCACGAAATATTTAGTTATAGAAGCTCAGTGACGTAGTGACTACTAGGCTAATAGGCGAACCACTGTAGCAGGTGAGATAACCATTAACATGCTAGCAAGCCAAGACATGCTAGTGCTAGCCAATCACATTAGCTTTTCTCTGCACTGGGCTGTTTACTCCCCCCTGACATTTTGTTGTCAGGACTGCACATTATTTAATTCAACAAAGTTTTATTGAAGACAGGAAAAAAACCTCTCTGAGCTAGCGGCTTTGCTAACTGTCCGTTAGCAACACGGATGAGTTAAGAGAGCTGCTGCTCAGCCTTGCTGCCAGTGGCCGACTGCGGTACTGCAACAAAAAGCATCTTTCCCGTAGACCACCATTATAAAAGAGACGCGGTAAATCTGTCGTTACGACAAAGTCAGTTACTACTTTTTGTATGATGAATTTTTCATTAAGCGTGTGACGTCTACGAGCAGGGTGGGAGAAACACTAATGAGCATGTGCAGTGAGCCACACAACCCGGAAGTTAGAAAACTTATTTGGCTCATGTGCTAGCAAGCAGTTAGCAAGCTTGTTAGCTCTTTGCTAAGAGGAGAGTAAGTTCATACATTTGTTTGCCTGTAACAGCACGACGTCCTCCTGCCGCCTAAACAGAGGAGCTTCAGTAAAACTGGATGGTGACACACGGCTAATAAGCTACGCTAGCTTCCTCCATTTTGGACTCTCCGGCTCTCCGTTCACTCTCAGGTCAGCTCTGTCAACACGGCTTGCTATTGGTCAGTGATGCTAATTTGTGTGCATGGATTTACTTCGCCACCGCGAGCTAATCCACTGAGCGTGACGATGCTATTTGAATTAACTGATTTGTTGCAAAATTTCGGCGTTTTAAATGCAGGTGTGACCAGGCCTTTAGGATGACACACCGCGGTCTCTGTTTACATCATAAAAAGTGTGTGTTCATGTTGTTAGCACGCGCTACATCAGGCTCAACTCTTGGGGGCAAAGATAAGACAACTGATCCACAGTTCTTTTTGTTTTCGAAGAGGAAGAAATAACCGAGCGGTATCGGCCGAGGCTGTTACTGACAGAGATCATTTGTTGCTGAGGATTGTTTTAATATGACTGTAAATACTGTGACAGCAGCACTATGATGATCAATAATGAGATATTTGCCAAATGATGTTTGGTGTAGGAGTGATTTACCGTATTAAGTTTTTTTTGGGTGGGGTATTTAGTACTAACTATTCTCTGTATGCATTTTTCAAAAATGATTAGGACCACTTTAACTAGATGCATGATAATAATTATGCAGGAAAAGTTGCTTTTTTTCAAGAGGAAGGGAAAGAGAGATGTCAGTTTTGTTTCATATCCGACTGAATATTCTTTATAGACGTTCTTAGTAACCACTTTCTTTGATCCTGTGACTTAGCAGAGCAGTAGATGCAGAGCAGTAGAGGACACATCTGAGCTTCATGGCGTAAACGTTAAAATGGACACGAAACAGCTTGAGGCAAAATTCTCCATGAACTATTAAGACCTTAAAATGCTCATTTTAGAAAGGCCACGGTGCCTTGTAAATGAATACCTGACCTTCTATGTGCCAAGAACAACACTTGGGACTCGACAGTGTTGAGAGGTTTGTCTGTGGTCTGTGTTTTTTATTACAAAGAGGAAATGTCTGTTTTTTTTTTTGTGTGTGAAGAGATGCAGAGACCGAGAGTTGTTGGCACACGAACAAAAGACCTGCTGCAGCTTGGATATGCGTATTGGATACGGACTAATTAAACCAAATCACTCCATATGAATACAAGTAGTCTGAACTTTAAAGATACAGTTATTGCTCCTGTTTTCCTCTAAAATGTGTGAAAGTGCAATCAATGTACGGTGATACTTGTTATATTTTACATTCAGCTGTAGGAGTCTATACGTGCAGTTTACTTTAGAGACCAGTTTCACTATGTTGTGTATTGTGCGGTGCGAATACGCTCTGACAGGAGAAAGGACTCTTTAAAAGCAAAGCAACCACCAAACATTTGTGTATTAGCTCTTCTCGATCAAACGACACGTTTAAACAATAAAAAAATGGCGTCTTACCCCATGATTGGTTCTGTAAAGTCAGAGACACTGTATGCATTCTTTTACTTTCCTATTTTATTTTATTTTCCACTTTTCTTTGACAATAAAAAACTAAGTTTTACTGCATCTTGCTTGTCTTAATAACACATTTGACTTATTTCAATCCATGCCAGTGGCACGGCTCTACGGATGGCGGCGGTGTGCTGTTGGATTACCGTAACATTTTGTTCAGATATTCCCCGCAGGATGAATCCTACTGACTTTGGTGATCCTCTGACTTTTCCTCTAGCGCCACCATCAGGTTCACATCTGTGGTTCAGTGTCATGACATTTGGTTCAGACATTCACGGTGACCAGAGGATGAATCCTGCAGGCTTTTAGTGATCCTCTCACTTTTTCCTCTAGTGACATCATGAGACTGACGTTTTAGTTTTTTATTGAAATATCTTGACAACTATTGGATGGATTGCTGAGAAAGTTTGTGCAGACCTTCCTGATCCCTAGAAGATGAACTGTAATAACTCTGCTGATCCTCTGACTTTCCATCTAGCGCCACCATCAGGTCGACATGTTAACGTGTCCGACACTTTGGTTTCTGACCAAACACCTGCAGAGCTGCTGACGCTCCCATCAGCCTCAGCTGCGCTCTGTGTTTACTGCTAATTAGCTAATGTTAGCATGCTAACACGCTAAACTAAGATGGTGAACATGGTGAACATTATGCCTGCTAACCATCAGCATGTTAGCATTGTTATTGTTAGCATGCTGATGTTAGCTTTTAGCTCAAAGCACCACTATGCCTAAGTACAGCCTCACAGAGCTGCTAGCATGGCTGTAGACCCCCGCTTTAGTGTGCCTGTACGTGAGATTTACGTCGCTCTTTTCCTGCTCATCTCTTTTGGGACTCTTGCTGTGATCAGGCAGTGGATTGGTAATAGTAGCAGGGGGGTGGCTGGGTTTTTCTTTCAGGGCTTTGTCTGTGCTCAGTCAGACTCTTGTTCCCCATGGCGCTTGGATCTGTGGTCCTTCATTGGGTCGGTGTGGGGTCTAACAGGGACAAGTGTCCCACGGCCCCATATATCACCGCCTGTCTGCCCCGCTGTAGACCACACCGTCTCTCTCTGACCCTGCTGCAGATTAGCAAGGTGGCTCGCGTTCAGAGAGTCAGATGAATAGCCCCAGTAATCAAATGCAAATACGTAGAATTTAAGAAGCCTGCGTCCCCCCGGGGTCGTAAACAGACGGGCTCTCTGTCAGCGAGCGTGTCTGACTGTGGTCACTGATGAAGTAATGACGGCTGAGAGACGAAGGGCAAAGATAAAGTGCTGTAACGCTACACCTCTGTATGATGGACACCCAACACTCTGCTGGAAGGGCAGGATCCTGCATCTTCATGCCCAGCACGTGTGCTTTTTTCCTGGAAAGGAGAGCTGACGTTTACCCTTCCCCCCAGCCTGAGCTCCGTGCAGGCCCCCCTGGACAGCTATTACCTGCTGGACTTAGCTCTCCAGCTGGATTGCAGGGCTCATAATTATAATGTGGCAGGCCGGTTAGATGAGAGGCCCCGCGGTAACCTGATGCAGGTATTATTCCCTGGCCCCGCTGACGGCTGCAGGTAAGAGGAGCCTCCCGGTGAAACGCTAACCCTTCCTGCTTGTTCCAACCCAGAAACGCTGCAAACTGAAAGTGCTAAACGCCAACACCCAATGTGGCCAGGACGATGATGCAGCCATTTACAGTAGGTTTCAACTGATGTGAGCTTTGGAAGGATGATACTAATGGCAGTAGTTTGACATTATGTGACATATTTGATATTTTTACATTTGCTGCCAGAAGGATAAGGACAGAGGGAGGCGTCTGCTGGACAGATTGTAAAGCCCTTCGAGACAAATTTGTGATATAAATAATATAGACTTGACTTTTAAACCATTTATGTGACAACTGACAAAACAATCTCACCACAAGCTCGACTTACTTGCTGTTCTGGAGCTTTTGATCACATCACATGATCTTCCTCAGCAGATGGAGTTTGCCCAGTCATCGTGGAATTATAGATGTTCAAATTTCCATTTTTCTGACCACTTTAAAGACTTCTTGTCCATGTTGGCTTAAAGCAAGACCATGTTATTTTTGCACAGCAGCCAACGTGGCCACAAATAATTATGGAATAGTGGTATAATAATAGTAAATAGTAGTATGATAGTAAATACTAAGTAAAAAGGTAAAAGTAAAAAAGCTTGCTAACAGTAGCAAACATAAGCTACGGGTCGCACCAGACCAAGTGTATTAAACTGAGCTGAGTGTGTTTTATTGCTTATGGATCCAGATTTTTATTTGTAAAAGAAATAAAGTGTCATTTCTTCTTGACCAAACAATCTCACCACAAGGTCCATTTAGTAGCTGCTGTGGAGCTTTCGATCATATCGCACGATCGTCACTTAGCAGATGGGAGTCCTTAAAGTGGTCAGAAAAATGGAAGTTTAAACATCTACAAATCAAGGACGACTGGCCAACTCCATCTGCTGAGGAAGATCGTGTGATACGATCGAAAGCTCCGGAACAGTGGACTTTATGGAGAGAATGAACTTTCAGTCTCATCACGTGACAAGCTGTGTGAGAAACTCCTGGTTAAATTGGGAAACGAACTGATTGATTAATTAGATGAATAAATAAACAGTAAAATACAAAAAAAAACCCGACTGTGACATTTAACAAAAGGCTTGAATCCTATAGCACTACTACACACTACTTTAGTTATGTGAGTAACAGGGTGACGGAGAGAGAACAGCATACTGTGTTAAAGTTCAGACTGATGGTTCGCAGATACAGACGCTGGGAGGCCTAAAACTGATGAAGGGATCAGTTCCCAGCGGCGGCCGCTGCGGTCGGGACGTGCCTCTGTCCGTTGCCCCACGACTCCACTGGTATTCGTCTGGAGAAAGTCTCACAGAACGAGGGCTGGTGAGGGATCTGCTGGGAGCTGGGGCTGCCCAGCGAGCTGAAGCTTATCTACAGGTCCCCGAAAACAAAACAAAACAAAAAAAGAAAGACAAAGATGTGAAAAAGTGGACGGGGAAGAGACGGGGGAATACATCTTTTTTATCACACAGCTAATGAAAGGCCTGTTTCCTGGGTAACTGCTGGTACCATTGTCATGTTCCGGGGGGGCGGGAATGGGTGAGGGTCTCTTACTGGTCTTACCGAGGCTGTGGGGTTGATTAGGGCTGTGGAGGGATGGTGCAGCAGACAGAAAGAGAGGCTGGACGGAGCACCAGATTTATTACGCTGCTGGTTTTGTGAAAGTTCACTTACCTTACCAAAGTGAGGCTCCGCTGACTCCCTCCTGTCAGAAAAACAGGACCTTTCCTTTAAAAACTGCGCTGTCCCCGTTGCTTTTCTTGGGCGCGATAGCTTCACGCGACTTTATTTAAGCGGCACGCTCGACACAGTTGATCTAGAGTGCTTTACTGAACAAAAGAAAGGAGACAAACACGAGAGAAAGCAAAAATAAAGTAAAAAAACACAACACAACAAACACCTACAGAGGCCTCGGTAGAAATGCCTGAGCTGGTCAGGTTAGGCCGACAAGTATGTGTGCGTTTTAAGTTTTAACCTCGAGGGGAGAAATGGGTTCTGGGGGAGGAAGAGAAGGAAGTCTGAGTGATGCCAAAATATCAAGAGTTGCAGTAATCAAGGTTGAAGGATATAAAGGCATGAACGACTTTCTCCAGGTCAGACGTACAGAGACCTGATCTGGGTTTGAAGACGTGGATCGTACTTCATCGCCTCACCAGTACCTGAAACACCCCTCCCACCCTCGCAGCCCTTTGCATTGTTTTAACACTTTTAACTGTTTCTTAAATGTGTAAAGCCATCCATGATATGATGTCCTGCAGACCTAAGATCTAGGGTGAGGTAGGTTGGAGTAATGTCAGTATAAAAGAGGGGTTGTGTTTTTGGATAACAGGAGTAAATAGAGAAAAGGTTTGGACCAAGTGTAGACCTTGAGGGACTCCACAGAAGAAGGAGGCTGAGGATGAAGAGGGGTTGCCAGTTGAAACAATGATGGATCTGCTGGATAAACGCGCCAACTGAACTTAACTCAGACCAACTCATTGATTCAGGAATGATCTTCTTGTGTTGTCCGGTCCAGTGAACTTCCCCAACACTTCGGTGAATCAGCCCCAAAATAAAGGTGGACAGTAACAGCTTGGACACTTTGTGTCTTTGTGTTTCCCTACAGCATGAAAACGTATTTTTCTGTCTTAATGTCACAGCAGCGCTTGAGAAATCAACACCATAAAATCCATAAGAGTGGCTCTCAGTTCTCACTTCGCTCTGAAATGACCTCTGATACAAGGAGACACTTTTTAAAGTTTGGCGGTGAGTTCAGCAGGTTTCAAAACGCTTGAAAGATCATATCAGTCGGTTGATGTAAACGTGTTTGTCCCTCCTGCATTGGGGGTGTAACCCGGGTGGGGACTGATGTTTTTATTCAGCAGCATCACATATTTGAGGAAATGCTATTTTTGCAGATTTGTGTCTCTGCGTGCACGATCTCCATCAAATATCCATCAAAATACACTAAAGCACAAGCGTTCACTGTAAAAAAGGTGAACGTTCTGTCAGTGCCACATGTGTTCGGGGTGCCGGGGGGAGGACAAAGATTTGTGGATCACTGTGTGCAGGATCCTGAGGGTGACGGTGGGTGTATGTTTGGGGAGTGCATGAGTGTGTGTTTGCATGTTTGCCTCTGTGTGTGTGTGTGTGTCCTCTGTTGCAGTGCAGGCTGATGCTTTCTTTGTCAGGAGGACACAGGCAGACGGGGTAATCCGACATCCATCACAGGCTTAGTGAGCAATACACACTCTGTGTAACAACGAGGAAACAATACCCAGGGAAACAGTGGGACGGCCTCTTTATTCATTACGCAAGGCCGGGGGGGCGCTCCTTTGTAGGTGTTTCAGAGGACTGAATGAGGCAGCAGAAGACCGGCATGATAAAGCCAATTCTGGAGTGACCAGTAACCCTCCGCGGCGAGCTGGGAAACTGCCATCCATCAGAAAAACGCTGCGAAGCTTTGCAATTACAGGTATAAACACCTGCTGTAGGCTCGAAAGGCGGCTGTGAAAAGTGTTTTGCTGGACAGCAGGATTCATGGCAGTTCCAGTGGAACAGCTAAACAATAGGATCAATTCAAACAAAACCCATAGCACCGTTCACTCACCCGTTATCCACGTGTCCTCTGTCTCATATGTTCATTAGATTATGGTTAAATCCGCTGTAAACTCAGGTATCGTGAAACCTGTGTCTGGCTGTTTGGGGGCAGCTGCCTGCTGATGAACTTAAAAACTTTGGACGTGATAAGTTCACGAGAAGAGCCTCGGTTTTGGTCTCCGTAGGTGTGTTTCCATCCGCCTGCATGTTTACGTTGACACATTGATAAAAGCTAAACGTGACAGCGGAAATAGATTTAGCGAATTTGACGCACGTGAAGCGTGTGACTTAAACGTCACTCAAGCTTCAAAGCATCAGCTGTGTGTGGAGCGATGAGGAGGCTGCAGCCTTCCTCACATGAACACATGAAGCCGACAGAAGCGTCACGTTTCCATCATGGTTTCCCATCGTCTGAGCTTTTAGTGACGTCGTCTCGCCGCGTACTCTTCTTCTGCGGCGCTTTAACGGCAGCGGCCGGAGGATCAGCGCCACCAGCCAATCAGCTCGTGTTATATACAGAACAGTAGTGGATGGAAACTTGCCAAAATGAGCATTTTCTTTTGCTGAGTTTCTGTAAGTTCGGTTAAAACGTCAAATATTTCCACAGACTTTAAGTCACTTTTAACTTTTTTAAATATTTAACCAAGACCACCATCTTTCCTTTACCTTAAGCAAGTGCTGCGAGTGCCTGAACAGGAAAACTGGAATGCTTTAGTCGTTGTGGGCGGATATTGTAAAGAGGAGATATTATAGGAAACCGAATGAAACAGGTTGTCAGTAGCATTTGCAGACGTGTTTTGCATGAAAAGTTTGCGACTTACAGACACGTTCATTAGAAAGGTTTCCTCATCGTGTCGATAAAAACATAATCAGGCAGCATTGTGTTTCTTTCTAGATGTTTTGCTGTACATAAACATAATGTCTGGGTGTGAACGGGGCCTCTGGAGCAGCTTTGCCTCGAAGGAATTTGAACTAAAACTCCATTCTCTGTAAAACGACATGTGACAGTGGAAGTAAAGACCTCATCAAACTTAAAGTTTCACCAGCCCGTGCTTTCATCCGCCTCGTGTTTTTCCTCTTTGTTGTCTTTGAGGGTTCTGCGGTGTTTTGCTGTCCAGGTAACATGAAGGTTAGTCAGTGACTCACTGCAGTGACAGAACAATGGTCTCTAAATACCAGAGTCAGTTACCAAACATATTCTCAGCTTACACTCCCGTCGACGACATTTCACGCCAGCTATGTGCATTGTTTCCGTCTAACACAGCTCTCATGCGATGATGTGGCAAAAAACATTGACTCTCACTCGAAATAACCGTCAGTTTTCTGCAGGAATAGCAGAGACAGGTGACTTTATGGCTTCGGCAGCGTACGCCGATGCCCCGTGTACAGTGTGATACAGAAACTGGCGCTGAGGGAAGGCGTGCACGCCGTGCTGGAAGAAGAGTCACCTGATACCTGCGCGTGCCGCGCGAAGCCTCCAGAGAGGCCGAGCTGCCGAGGCGGTCCCTGCGAGCGGCCTGAAAAAACAAACATGAACAGAGCCGTGGCAGCTGGGGGGCAGGCTGAGCCGTGTGCGCGTTCTTGGCGGACACAGTTTGACCTTGGCCGGGCATGCCCGGGCCTGCCTCTCAATGCCGGGCGGGAGACTCACCAAGCCGCCTGCAGGACTTGGACCGGCTCAATGAGAATAGAAAATACCACTCTGGGCAAACAAGAGCATAGTGGTCTCCCTCCACCTCGCTCCGTCTTTTTAATGATTCCTTTCTTTCTCCGTTTCTCAACACTCATCGGATTCCAACACATGGCTTGGCCCGGTGCATAAGCATTTACCACAGAGGATACTTTCTCTCTTCTCCGTCTCTTATTCCTGCTCTTTACTCGCTGCTTTCCAAACTTTAATTTGATTTCTTTATTTCTTTGTTTGTTCCACAGCGGAGGGAAAGCTTTGAAACACTGCTGCTTTACATATCTTAGACTCTCCCCTCAATGAGCTGCCGTGGCGACAACAGTGACAAAGGCGTCCTCCACACACACCCGGTCAGGCCTGGTCCAAGCCTCAGACCCCCTCGCTGCTCAGCGCAGCCAGGGATTTCTCCCAGCAGCCCTCCACCAGCCTGAAGCCGCCCCATTCACTGGTGCAGCCTCACACCCCCAGCAAAGAGCCGCACAGCTCCTCTGTTGTGTTTGCATTTAGTGCATCCACAAAATGACTTGATGAGAGTGGACGTGGGACAGGGCGAGAGAGCGACCCTCCAGGACGTTTCCCAAACAGCTCGCGGTCGGGATGTTTCTGGCACTGCTCTTTAACGTGGCGCTCTTTCTCCCTCTGCTATCAGGCTGCTGCAGCGGGACCTTTTAATGGCAGCTGGCTGATTTGTGATTTCACAGCGGGTTTTATCACCGCGCCAGACCGGCCAATGAAACCAGAGTCCTGATCAGCCGGCGTAGGGCTTCCCCTTGTCTTTCACCACCGGGAAAACCAATAATTTTACAAATCCAGCTTTGGGGAGAAACATCTTATCAAGGATCCTACTAAAGGAAATGAAACATGTCCTGCAAAGAATGTGATATATCTGTTAGTGTTTCAAACTCTGTGTGGTAAAAACATCTTGTAAATTACCCATCAGGCAGCAGGATATGATATTAACCCCCCGTCTCCTGTCCCGTAACTTTCTCTATACTGTCTCACGTTACAGGGACTCATGACAGCTGCCCTGATATTTAACATTGTGTTTGTTTCTTATTGTTGTTGTCTGTTCTGGTCAGTAATATGTGTTTTAAAGTGACACGTTAATATCTGTAAAAGTGTTTGTGTGTGTGTGTTTATAGTTCTTTTGTTTGGTTGATGTATGTTTGGGATTTTTTTTAAAGATACCTGTCCTACCAGAGGCACAGTAGCCACGTGACACACCTTTTGCTAATGAATGAAGTGACGCTTATTGTTGGTAACAGGTTAAAAAGACTCGAACGATCACTTCATACTGAAGAGGGCAGAGCCCAAACGTTTAACTCCTTGCTAAACCTAATCCAGACTGAAACATCAGCAGCTGTTGGATGAGACGTGCTTCATCGTTCATGCTCCCCTCAGGATGAACTGTAATAACTCTGCTGATCCTCTGACTTTCCATCTAGCGCCACCATCAGGTCGACATGTTAACGTGTCCGACACTTTGGTTTCTGACCAAACACCTGCAGAGCTGCTGACGCTCCCATCAGCCTCAGCTGGGCTCTGTGTTCACCGCTAACTAGCTAATGCTAGCATGCTAACACGCTAAGATGATGAATATGATAAACGTTCCCAAAATAAGGCTAAAAACCGGCGCTGGAGTTCTCGGTTTGGGTTTAATAAGTGATCTAATAACCTCTTTAGGGAATGATTGACTTGAAACTGTGGACGGTTTGAAATGTTCATTCATAACCAAACATTTTAACTGCAGACCTTTAACATCACACAAGGAAACGGGCGTTATTATTTGTTCACACTGTGCAGTTATGGCCTCCCCTTTAAATTAGACTTGCGTCGCCGTCCTGTGTTTATTTTGTGTGGATCTACAACAGCCTGCTGGTTATTATAAAAGTTAATGGCTGAGCAGCGTGTCTATGAAATTTATGACTTCTCTAACCCCCCCTCCTCCTCCTCCTCCTCCTCTGTTCCTCGCAGCATCACTCCTGTCGTCTTCACAGCTGGGTGAGCCGGGGCGGGGCGTTGTGTTTGTGTGGGGTGATCTTTACACCCCCCCACCGGGGATCAAACAAGCACTTATTAACTGAGAGGAATGCAAACAGGTCTGGGGCTGCCGGGACGCAGGACGGCACCGGGTGGAGGGAGAGGGGTCGGGGTGGGAGGTAGGGAGGGGGGAGGATGAGGGGTGAAGAAAGGGAAAGGAGAAAAGGGAGAAGACACCTCCCCTCCCTTTACGTCTTGTAAACTCCCCACCCAGGAGATTGATCCAGAGTTTTCCAGAACAATGCAGCTCCTGCGGCGGAGGAGGCCCAGGGACGCGGTGACCTTATGGGCTGCAGATGGCTGTGGAGCCTCTGACCATGATGGACGTGACACACGTGAACTCACATCAAGTTTCATTTCAGTATGAGGTTTTTATTCATTTTTTTTTTAACATTGATAACCTTGTTTTTTTAAAAGATGAGATAAAGATAAGATAAACCTTTATTGATCCCCAAACAAGACACTTGAAGACTTTAGGAAACGGTGACCGACATATTTCTCTGTTTTTGATTCACCTGTTTATTTCTCCTTATCCAATTAGACCACATGTAAACAACTGGAAGACATGGATTGCTCCAGGCCAGCAACAGGAGGCTGTAGAGGAGGGAGGGCCTTTGACAACGAGGACAAATGACAACAGATTTAGCAGATTAGTGAGTGTGAAGCAGCAGTGAGTGGAGGAATGAGAGGGCAGATAATGCTGAGGATGTCAGGTGTTGGTGCTCCCAGTGCGGCTTTGTTTGCTAATGGATTTGCCTTTTCCCAAACGCTCGAGATCTGTTTGCAAACGATCCAGATCTCTCAGATGTCAGACGATATGAGGGTGTCACTTAGTGGGCTGAGCAGGAGGATGAACTTTTTCTTGCTCAAGGCAGAGGTGGAAGAAGTATTCAGATCCTTTACTTAAGCAAAAACACAACTATGTAAAAATACTAGTAAAAGTCCTGCATATAAAACCTTACTCAAGTAAAAGTATAGAAGTATTATCAGCAAAATTATACTTGAAGTATCAGCAGTTAAAGTATTGGTTCTGCAGTAAAATGTCTCCTGTGACTGATTCTGATTCTATCTGACATTATTAGATTGTTAATACTGAAGCATCAACGCTTTATATACTGTTTTATACTGTTTCAGCTAGTTTTAACTGCTTTATATACAGTTAGCTAGTTTTAACTGCTTTATACAGTTAGCTAGTTATAACTGCTTTATATACAGCTAGCTAGTTTTAACTGCTTTATATACAGTTAGCTAGTTTTAACTGCTTTATACAGTTAGCTAGTTATAACTGCTTTATATACAGCTAGCTAGTTTTAACTGCTTTATATACAGTTAGCTAGTTTTAACTACTTTATATACAGTTAGCTAGTTTTAACTGCTTTATACAGTTAGCTAGTTATAACTGCTTTATATACAGTTAGCTAGTTTTAACTGCTTTATACAGTTAGCTAGTTATAACTGCTTTATATACAGCTAGCTAGTTTTAACTGCTTTATATACAGTTAGCTAGTTTTAACTACTTTATATACAGTTAGCTAGTTTTAACTGCTTTATATACAGTTAGCTAGTTTTAACTGCTTTATACAGTTAGCTAGTTATAACTGCTTTATGTACAGCTAGCTAGTTTTAACTGATTTATATACAGTTAGCTAGTTTTAACTACTTTATATACAGTTAGCTAGTTTTAACTGCTTTATACAGTTAGCTAGTTATAACTGCTTTATATACAGCTAGCTAGTTTTAACTGCTTTATATACAGTTAGCTAGTTTTAACTGCTTTATACAGTTAGCTAGTTATAACTGCTTTATATACAGCTAGCTAGTTTTAACTACTTTATAACCTGTTAGCTAGTTTTAACTACTTTATATAGTTAGCTAGTTTTAACTACTTTATATACAGTTAGCTAGTTTTAACTGCTTTATATACAGTTAGCTAGTTTTAACTACTTTATACAGTTAGCTAGTTTTAACTGCTTAATACAGTTAGCTAGTTTTAACTGCTTTATATACAGTTAGTTAGTTTTAACTACTTTATATACAGTTAGCTAGTTATAACTGTTTTATATACAGTTAGCTAGTTTTAACTACTTTATATACAGTTAGCTAGTTATAACTGCTTTATATACAGTTAGCTAGTTTTAACTACTTTATATACAGTTAGCTAGTTTAACTACTTTATATACTGTTAGCTAGTTTGAACTACTTTATATACGGTTGGCTAGTTTAGCCCAGTAGTTCCCAACCTAGGGGTCGGGCCCCTCCAAAGGGTCACCAGATAAATCTGAGGGGTTGTGAGATGATAAATGGGAGAAGAAAGAAGAAAAAACACAGTTCTGATACACAAATCTGTCAGTTGTTTCTCTCTTTTTCTAACAGTTATTGAAATGATACCATGTGAGAAGTTTAGAGGTGAAATGTGTCTTTTGTGTTTTTCGCATCTGAAACGTAACAAGGAGACACAACTACACACTGCTTTTTTGTAAAAGGTTGCAAGCCAAAGATTTTTGGAATCACTGGATTATTCTTTAACAATGTGTTGCATTTTATAAGATTATCATATGTTTTTTAATGTAATGTCTTAATCTGCAAAGTAACTCCAGCTGTCAGATAAATGTAGTGAAGTAGAAAGTGCACTATTTCCCTCAGAAATGTAGTGGAGTAGAAGTAGAAAGTAGCATTAAATAGAAGCATCATTTCTCAGTGTGTTTAATGTAAGATGTAACGGTCAAAGTGCGATTCAAAAACAAAAAGCAGAAGATTCATAGAAACAAAGCCTTCAGTTTCATTGTAAGAATGACACATCACACCCAAACAGCGTGTTGCAGTCTGTAGGAAAGCAGCTGGTAAAAGGCCTTTGTATACTTCTAACGAGCCTCTAACAGCATCTCAACCCGTCTTTCTGATGTCAGGATTTCAGGGGAAGCAATTTGTGTAACTTTCCAGAACAGACAAGCCAAGGTGCAAAGGTGTGAAAGCACTTTTCTCTGCTGCACTTTCCAACTGCAGCACCACGAATGTCTTCAGTGTTTCACTCTGTATATGACAAAGGCACCTTCCCCCTTCAAGCGAGGCCTTAAGCTGTTTCCACTTTCACGAGAAGTAAATGTGTTTTAAGACAGCAGGAGAAGAACAGGTTAGTTTTTTCAGAGCTAAACCAAGAAAACCATCTTCCACGAACCTTAAATCAAGTGCTTTGAGTCGCCGAAACAGAAACATAAAAACGTTAAGCGGATGTTTTAGGAAAACAAATGAAATACGTTGCCAGTGAACGTTCAGTATCAACATTTATAAAAAATGTTTCCTCATTATGTTCATAAAAAATTTAATCTGGGCGAAATTGCGTTGCTGTGGCAAATTAGTTGCATATAAATTTCTAGAAGACAGGGTTGCTAAATGACAAAAAGCCACTACTTTAATAGAAAGCAGCCATGTGACATATTCCATGTCTGTACCAGTCGGCTGACACGTAAGCCAATACTAATATATCTGTGATAAGGCCGGTTTATCGGTCGGGCAGTTTGAACTCAACAACTAACGATTATTTTCACTATGGATTTATTTGTCTATAAAATGTCAGAAAATAGTGATTTTTTTACGGAACTGAAAGTGACAAATGTCTTGTTTTGTCTTGTTCAACAATGCAAAACTGAAAGATATTCAGTTTAGTATCATATGAGACAAACAAAAGCAGCAAATTCTCACATTTGGCATCAGTCGAGTGGTCATCGACATAGTTGCCAATTAGTTTCGATCGACTGAGCGATTAATTGACTAATGTTTTCAATCTAATTCAAACGTTTAACTCTTCTTTCTCTGCACCTTCCACATGTGAGCAGTACGGCTGACCTTTCACCGTGACCTTGCTGGCAGTCGTTCCCTCAGCGTATCAGTCACTCGGTGTCCTCAGGGCGTGTTTTGCAAGTCAACAATTCACATAAAGCAGAAGCACCCCGCCGCCCCTGGACTGAGCATACAAACGGCCGCTTATTCAGTGCCTTAAAAACCAGCGGATTAAGGAATCAGGGATCCTGAAAGGCCACCACGCAGCCCCGGACTCAGGAGTTAAGCGGCCGTGAATGAGATGTGGCGACTCCAAAACAAAGCTAATGTGTCACTCACGCAGCACTGAGGGGAATGCTGACGTCACGTCTCACAAAAGAAGGGACACTGAGGCTGTAAAATATCGTACGCCACGACCGCTTCGGTTTTTTCTCTGTTTGAGTCCTGGTTCTCCACTCAAATATGCACCAGAACTGCTGCCAAGTCTTTTCTTTGTGTCCAAACAGAGAAAACAGAGAGAAGCATTTGCACTGTGTCTCGGTGGAGATCTACATTTTGATCCATATTGGGTAAAATATAGGCTCTCTCTCTCCTCATGGGTGGCCTGGTTTGGCCAGAGGACACAGGACTGCAGACTCTCGTAGTGGTCTCCATGGGGATGAGCAGGACTTGGGGAGGTATCCGGCTTACTGGAAACGTGGTTTATTGTTGACTTTCAGGAATGGGGAGGGGGCTGCTGCCCTGCCTGAAGCGGGGGGTCGGTTCAGGGTGGAGACGGAGTTTGGCGCAGCACTTCCTGGTAGTGTGAACATTGGCTCGGTGGAGTTTTAACTTCGTCGTCCAGCTCACCTCGCAGGTCAGGTGAGACGAAATGTGGGCCTGCGCCTGCACGTGGCGGTGTACATACAACAGTGGTGGAATAAGTGTTTAGATGTATTCAGATACTTAACTGAAGTAAAAGTACAATTATAGTAATGTAAAAATATCCATTACAAGTAAAAGTCCTGCATTCAAAATCCCACTCAAGTAAAAGTACACGAGTATTATCAGCTAAATGTAATTAAAGCATCAAAGGTAAAAGTACCCTGTGACTGATATATTATTATTATAAACTAACATCTCATACTTGCTAACAATAAAGAACAGTGGCCTGACAGAAGGCCTCTCAGACTTTACGCTGTGTGATGAAGTGGGAGTTATAAATATATGTACACGATGCTGCTAAATTGTGCTTCAGTTTAGAAGCATCGCGCACTAATTCAAGTTCTTAAGTACGTAATATAAGAACATACATTTCCAGCAGTTATGGTACAAAAATCTAAAGTGTTTATCAGAAGAAAAGGTTTCTGTTCATGGGGGAATGTCAAATGCTGTACTTTAGCTCCCTCTGCTGGGTATGTACCTTTAATTACAGAACACACACACACACATATAAATATATATACATATTTATATAAATCAGTGTCTAAACTTAAAGAAAACGTATTAGATGTTTTCATTTCAATAAATGTTTGAGGCCCAAATACATTAAATGAGCCAATATTCACATAACAATCTAAGAAAATGTCCAAAAAATGAATATAACTATCAGAACTTTGTCTTCTCTTCTTTCCTCTCCCATCAATCAGCTCAGATTTATCCGGTGACCCTGTGGAGGGGCCCGACCCCTGGGTTGGGAACCACCGGACTAAACTATTCAGGTGTTGTTCAAAAAACAACAACAAACATGTACATAAACAGAAGAATTGTGATTTTGCTTTTAGAAATATATATATATATATATATATATATATATATATATATATACAGACAAGTAAAAAATAACTTACAATGAAATAGAAAAAATACAAATACACATAAGTGAGAACTATAAACACTGCAATTTTTTTGTTTTTTAAATGAATGTAAATGCCTCACTTGTTGAACAGCGACCACATGTTCTGTTTTCTTTTGGCTGCCAGGATTGTTTGTGTCTTCCTGTCTCGACGTCCAGTTTGTGGTCTCTGATCCTGGACTTGGTCAGGATCTGTCTCTGCTTTCTGTCTCTGACGGCAGAGAGACTTTCTGCCAGTTCATCATCTCTCTGTTAGGGCCAGATAACTTTCTGATCTACTCTGGCTTTCAGTTTCTTCTTTCCAGTGTTCCAGATGGGTTTCTTTACATCGTGTAATAATTTGGTTTCCTCTGACTGGTGTTTGGAAAGCAGTGCTGTTGTGAGACTGGCCAGAGTGTCTGAGGGGGGGGGGTAGTCTCAGTACCAGCTGACACAGGGGACTCTGTTCTGGGCTCAGCTCTTGGGTTTGTTAAAACTAGCTAACTGTATAAAGTAGTTAAAACTAGCTAACTGTATATAAATCAGTTAAAACTAGCTAACTGTATATAAAGCAGTTAAAACTAGCTAACTGTATATAAAGGAGTTATAACTAGCTAACTGTCTATAAAGTAGTTAAAACTAGCTAACTGTATATAAAGTAGTTAAAACTAGCTAACAGTATATAAAGTAGTTAAAACTAGCTAACTGTATATAAATAATTAAAACTAGCTAACTGTCTATAAAGTAGTTAAAACTAGCTAACTGTATATAAAGTAGTTAAAACTAGCTAACTGTATATAAAGTAGTTAAAACTAGCTAACTGTATATAAAGTAGTTAAAACTAGCTAACAGTATATAAAGTAGTTAAAACTAGCTAACTGTATATAAATAATTAAAACTAGCTAACTGTATATAAAGTAGTTAAAACTAACTAACTGTATATAAAGTAATTAAAACTAGCTAATTGTATATAAAGTAGTTAAAACTAACTAACTGTATATAAAGTAATTAAAACTAGCTAATTGTATATAAAGCAGTTAAAACTATTTGTATATAAAGTAGTTAAAACTAGCTAACTGTATATAAAGTAGTTAAAACTAACTGTAGTAATTAAAACTAGCTAACTGTATATAAAGTAGTTAAAACTAACTGTATATAAAGTAATTAAAACTAACTAACTGTATATAAAGTAGTTAAAACTAGCTAACTGTATATAAAGTAGTTAAAACTAGCTAACTGTATATAAAGTAGTTAAAACTAGCTAACTGTCTATAAAGTAGTTAAAACTAGCTAACTGTATATAAAGTAGTTAAAACTAACTAACTGTATATAAAGTAATTAAAACTAGCTAACTGTATATAAAGTAGTTAAAACTAGCTAATTGTATATAAAGCAGTTAAAACTATTTGTATATAAAGTAACTAGCTAACTGTATATAAAGTAGTTAAAACTAACTAATTGTATATAAAACTAAAACTAACTGTATATAAAGTAGTTAAAACTAGCTAACTGTATATAAAGTAATTAAAACTAACTAACTGTATATAAAGTAGTTAAAACTAGCTAACTGTATATAAAGTAGTTAAAACTAGCTAACTGTATATAAAGTAGTTAAAACTAACTGTATATAAAGTAATTAAAACTAACTAACTGTATATAAAGTAGTTAAAACTAACTAACTGTATATAAAGTAATTAAAACTAGCTAACTGTATATAAAGTAGTTAAAACTAGCTAACTGTATATAAAGTAGTTAAAACTAGCTAACTGTATATAAAGCAGTTAAAACTAGCTAACTGTATATAAAGCAGTTAAAACCAGCTAACTGTATATAAAGCAGTTAAAACTAGCTAACTGTATATAAAGCAGTTAAAACTAGCTAACTGTATATAAAGTAGTTAAAACTAACTAACTGTATATAAAGTAATTAAAACTAGCTAATTGTATATAAAGCAGTTAAAACTAACTGTATATAAAGTAGTTAAAACTAGCTAACTGTATATAAAGTAGTTAAAACTAACTAACTGTATATAAAGCAGTTAAAACTAACTAACTGTATATAAAGTAATTAAAACTAGCTAACTGTATATAAAGTAGTTAAAACTAGCTAATTGTATATAAAGCAGTTAAAACTAACTGTATATAAAGTAGTTAAAACTAGCTAACTGTATATAAAGTAGTTAAAACTAACTAACTGTATATAAAGCAGTTAAAACTAACTAACTGTATATAAAGCAGTTAAAACTAACTAACTGTATATAAAGTAATTAAAACTAGCTAACTGTATATAAAGTAGTTAAAACTAACTAACTGTATATAAAGCAGTTAAAACTAGCTAACTGTATAAAGTAATTAAAACTAACTAACTGTATATAAAGTAATTAAAACTAGCTAATTGTATATAAAGTAGTTAAAACTAGCTGAAACAGTATAAAACAGTATATAAAGCGTTGATGCTTCAGTATTAATAATCTAATAATGTCAGACAGAATCAGAATCAGTCACAGGAGACATTTTACTGCAGAACCAATACTTTTACTACATGAAGCTGATAATACTTCTGTACTTTCACTTGAGTAAAGGATCTAAATACTTCTTCCACCACTATACACAGTATTCATACAGTAATCTGTATCCGTCAGTAAACTACAGGAACAGGTTTTTTTATGGTCAGCTGACCTGCAGCTCCGCTTTGTCACATGACATCCGTTTCCCCCGTTTCTGTCCTACAGACTCAGCTGATCTGGGGCAAGTACCAACACTAGACAAGTACTTTAACAGTGTAAAACACTAGTTTAGTCTCTTTTTTTTGCCTGCTAATGACAAAATAGCTGAAGGGAAATACGGAATGTACGGTCGCCGAACTCGCTTAAAAAATATGGTTGTTTAATGTAGCCTCCCTCGCCTAACTCCTCTGTTTTTGTGAAAGAAGAGCGACGTGGTGACGGTTGAACAAGTTTAAATTCTACTGGAATACGTGTTTTATTGTGTATTTAGTGTATGCCGATTTGACAACTGGATTCTACCAATCCTCAGACCTCTTCCGTCTTTCTTTGGCAAGGTATGTAAAATAGGTCAGAGCTAAGCACCACTTAAATTGACTGTTTTTTGGATGGAGTTTGGCATTGTGCATTTTTCACGCAGAGAACCCGACCAGAGCCACAAGTAGCAGCTTCCGAAAGACAGCCAGGTAAATGTATACGTGTACAGAATATGAAAGACGACGGCAAAGAAGATTAATACTTATTTTACTTATTGCAACATCATTTAAAAAAAAAAAACGCCATGAGAGCATAAAGAAGATCAGGGGTCAAAGTCAGCTGCTGCACCTACAGTGATAAGATCTCAGATATCTTTTTATACTGCTGCTGGTCGGACACTTCATATCCAGTGATAGTAGTAAATAAAAAGATGAACACCAACCACGACCTTCACGTTTTCGTTCTGCTTCCACTTATGTTCCTCTCAAAGTCTTTAATTTGCTTAAAAAACCCCATGACTCTTTGAAAATGAAGAAACATTTGCTTGATTCAAGATAGATATGTAGATTATATGTAGACTTCAGGTTCGGCTATAAAAACTTGAATTCCTTGTTACATCTTAATTTTGAGTGTCTGCTGATTGTATTTGTCTTATGTGACAGTAAACTGAATATCTTTGGGTTTTGTTGTTTAGACAAAACAAGACTCACTCTGAGTTTGAGGAAATTGTGCTGGTTTTTCACTGTTTTCCAGGTGCAAAGTAACTGAGTACTGAACTCAGGTACAATTTTAAAGTACTTGTACTTTACTTGAGGCAAATATTGTAATTTTTACTCCACTACATTTATTTGATAACTTTAGTTACTAGTTACTTTGCAGAATCAGATTAATAATGCAAAATATAAATTATGATTATGTATATTTAATAATTTATATTGTTATATATTAAGAATAAAACTTTATTGATCCCCAGGGGGAATTCACAAGCTACTCAGCAGATAAATTAGTTGATATTAGCTCCACTTTTACCAGCTGCAACATTAAAGTGCATCATTAATTCTAACACTGTAATGAATACTTTTACTTTTGGTACTTTAAGTATATTTTAAAGCCAATACTTTTGTACTTTATTGCTCATTTTGTCCGAACCAACGGGCCAAAACCCAAAATGTGCAGTTTACTGTCACATAAGAAAAGAGAAGCAGAAATCTGTCACGATTGTGAAGTTGGAACTAAAACAATTAATCGATTATCCTATTAGTAACATTTTCTGTCGATCAACTAATCGATGGCTCTACTAATCGTTGCAGCCCTAGTGTAATGTGGGAAAAAAGTAATAAAATGTTCAAGGTAACAGAAAATCCTCCTCACACGTGCTGTTTCTGTAACAGAGGAGCGTTTGATTTATTCTGCTGTGTCTTTCAGTCGTCTGAGGCAGAGTGGTGGAAGAGCTTGTCTCCGCTCGTCTGCCGGGAGAAAAACATGCCGTCCAACAAATCTGACGCACCCATCACTCAGTTCATCAACTGCAGAATACTCCGAGACCACCGGCTGCAGAGGTGCAACACACACACACACACACACACACACACACACACACACACACACACACACACACACACACCTCAGGTTACACTGTAAAAACAGCAGGAAGTCACTGTGTGTGTGTGTGTGTGTGTGTGTGTGTGTGTGCGCAGAGAGGACCTGTGGGTGCGTGACGGGAGGATCTTAGATCCAGAGAAGCTGTTCTTCGATGAGCAGGGTTACGCCGACAAGCGTGTGGACTGTGAAGGCAGCATCATCGCCCCGGGCTTTATAGACGTTCAGATCAACGGTACCACACACACACACACACACACACACACACACACACACACACACACACACACAGCTCAGTATATTGATAAGTAGTTTGTCTATAGCTTGTGTGTCACCATCATGTCGTGCTGCCTTCAGGGTATTTCAGCAGCTAAACTGAACTAAATAAAACAGTAAAAAATGCCCAACTGAAGTTCCCAGAGCCCGGCGCGACGTCTTCAAATGTCCCCTTCTGTTCAATAAACAGTTCAAAGCTCAGAGATATTCAGTTTACTGAGATTTCAAACAGAGAAACGCCGAAAATCTTAATTTTTGCTTTTAAAAATGAGTGAAACAAATGATCAGTTAGCAAAGTAGATGTATTTTCTGTCAGTTGATTAATCGATCAATCAGCTAATCATTTTAACTCTAAATCGATTTATAATTTTAGTAACGTTTTAAGCAAAAAATACCTCAAATTCAGTAGCTTCTAAAATGTGATTATTCACTGGTAAACTGAATTTTTGGATGTTTTAACAAAACAAACCATGTCAAGACCGACGTTTAACATTTAAAGAGCTGAACTCTATTATTTGATCAGTGGATCGACTGAAAAATTAATCAGCAACTATTTTGATTATCGATTAATGGCTTCAGTCATTTTTATCAAGCAAGAATCTCAAACAGAGTGTGAAGAGTTGCTGTTTCTCTTCGTCACGTGTGACAGTAAATTGAATTCCTTCAGGTTTTGGACTGTTGGTCGGACAAAACGCGCGCCTTGAAGACGTCGCCGTGCTGTTTTTTTTAACATTTTGTTAGACAAAGCGATAAATCCAAAATAACTGCAGATTAATCAAGAAAGTTAGTTGCTGCCAGATGTGTGCTGCAGTGGTAGGCCACTGTTCGCTAACAGGTGGAGGAGAACCTACAGACGTTTAACCAGTCGTCTGGTTGTCGGTGCAGATGTAAACACACTCAGTGACGGTTCTTCTACCTGTCCTCTCCCTACAGGAGGATACGGCATCGACTTCTCTCAGGCCTCGGTGGACGTCAGCAGTGGAGTTTCTTTTGTGGCCAAAAAGATCCTGGAGCACGGCGTGACGTCCTTCTGTCCCACTCTGGTCACCTCTCCTCCTGCTGTCTACCACAAGGTGACGCGAACACTTCAGCTTTATGACCCAGTGGGAGAATCGGGGGAGTGTGTTTTGGGCGTCTGTAGATAGAACAACAACAACAACAACAGGGTAACACGAGCTAAACTGTTAAAAAAAAATTATTATTTCTATGCCTAACGTAGAAAAGGTTTCAGTCGTAGTCGTCTGGACGCTGTTTTCAGAATCAAGACGTTTCGGCTCCCATCCGGAAGTCATTCTCAATTGTGAAAATGGTCTGAGAACTCAGAAATTTAAGCTATTCTGTGTTACATAAGCCCCGCCCTCAGGGAGGAGTCTACCTGAGTATCTGTTGATTAGCTAGTTTCACCTGAAACTGACCTAATAGTTTCCATGATGGCCCAGTAATCAGTAATCAGGCCTATTGTTTTCTGGCTGCACCTCCCTCATCACTGTTAAGTACCTGATTAGCATGTGATTGGCTTGACCACGGTGTTAATACACTGTTTCACAAAAATGGCTTCTTTGACTCCTCTTTCAAACCAACTCTTCTCTCTGCTTAGAATCTTCACCTCGCTGTCTTCAAATGTGCGGTTTGTAGCTTTTAGACGCACGCGCGCTCTGTAATCCCGAATCAGCACAGTCGACTGTGCTGATTCGGGATTACAGAGCGCCGTGCATTTGCGTCTAAAAGCTACAAACCGCATATTTGAAGACAGCGAGGTGAAGATCCTGAGTAGAGAGAAGAGTTGGTTTGAAAGAGGAGTCAAAGAAGCCATTTTTGTGAAAAAAAAACCCCTCTTTGAACAGAAATGGTGGTCTGAGATTCAACTCTGCCCAAAGTTTACCACAGTGTATTAACACCGTGGTCAAGCCAATCACATGCTAATCAGGTACTTAACAGTGATGAGGAGGTGCAGCCAGAAAACAATAGGCCTGATTACTGATTACTGGGCCATCATGGAAACTATTAGGTCAGTTTTAGGTGAAACTAGGCAGGTAAACAGCAGACACTCAGGTAGACTCCTCCTGAGGGCGGGGCTTAAGCAACACAGAGTAGCTTAAATTTCTGAGTTCTCAGACCATTTTCACAATTGAGAATGACTTCCGGATGGGAGCCGAAACGTCTTGATTCTGAAAACAGCGTCCAGATGACTACGACTGAAACCTTTTCTACGATGGACCACTCCTGGACGAATGAGGGACGACACCGTCTTCTATGCCTAACGTTATTATAACGTTACATGTACGTGGTGCAAATGCTAGGATAAAAAAGCACCCTGATTCAGTAAAGTTGTAGCTATTTAACCAGCTGCAGGGGCCTTTTTAAACCAGCTGCAGAGCCATAAATAATACTGAATAATGGTGAAGTTTAAAACATATAAATTTTAACAACTCTAATACTAAATAATGTCAGAATGAAGTCAGTTAAGCAGTCACTGAGTGACACAGACTGGATGCAACATGAGGCTCGTCTAATTAGCTGCTGCCGGATAAAAGCCGATTTTCAAGCAATGAACTGGACACTCATCCGGAAACAGATTTTAGTTCTCACGTTGTTTTCATGAATGAAGCTGTCCATTAACTGGACTATCCGTTCCTCTCGTGGTGCGGCAGTGACTGACTGGCTGGTTTTAGTCCAGTAAGTGTCGCTGGCGGGCTTTTGAGAGCATCGTTGACTAAATTATTGACTTTTTTTAAATGGATTTTCTTGGTTTTGTTGAATATTTGTGAGATGAAGCTGCTGCACACATAAAATCTATCGTTAAACTGTGTGTTTCAGGTTCTGCCTCAGGTCAAAGTTCACAACGGAGGAGCGCATGGAGCTGGAGTTCTTGGTAAGACGTTGCTTTTGCGGCTACGGCGACCCCGTGCGTAGGCCAGCCCCTTAACACCAAAGTATAAATCCAGCTTAAGGCCAGATGCCCTTTTAGAGTACGTCTCCACTAAAGGTGTCAGTATGCTTGTAAGTAACTGGCTCGTGTGACATCTGAAGGCAGAAGTGTTGAGATGGATGAGGCGGACGAGACGTGATGATCGTACAAATGGCGATAATGGCGCGCGTTTGTATTTTTTTTTAAGGCGTTCATGATGTTGAGCTTGAGAATAAAGTTCACACCTCCACAAACCAGGCGAGTCGCTGCCTGAAGTAGGTATAATCATCACATTGTCATTTTGGAAAGTTACAGTATTGTAGGACACAGATTTCACAGATGTTTTAAGAAAGACAATCACTTTGATTAAAGTGTACTGATTGATCTCATCACACCAGAAGAAGATAAGCTAACGACACGGGTCTGTTTCCGGGTTCATGTCTGTTCAAAATCATCTATGTTTTGGTTATTATTGTCATACATTCCTGTGTTTAAATTACTGGTTGCATCATGTTAAAGGATGGTGTTATTTTGTATATTACTTCCTGTCTGCGGCTCTCAGCTGCGAGCCCATTGGTTCCCGCTGAAGACGTAAATCTTTAACAACACAGATCTATAGCTTCCTGTTTAAAAAGGCTCAGTAGTTTCCTCAAACAGCTGCTCGCTGCAGTTTTTATCAGACTAACAGGAGGAAACAGTGCATCTGTTGGGGACTATTTCCAGCGGCGGATGAATCCACATGTGGTGCTGTAGTGAGTGTTTGGGGCAGCAGGACGGTGTGTGTGGGGCTGAGTCAGAATAAACTACAGTGTGTGTGTTCATGGTGGTGAAGGAACATGTCAGCCAGTGCAGCAGAGCGGCTCGCTGATGTGTTTTAATAGTTTCTGGACAACAGTGGCGGCTGTGATTCACACACAACACCTGTTACATTCACTGCTGGTTTTGGTCTTCTTCGTGGGATTTGTTGACAAAAATAAAAATATAGAATATCAGCTTATCCTTTGAAATTATTTGCTGCAACAACAAAGTGGAGTTTGATCTGCTCTCTCTGTGATTGTCTGTGCGCAGGTTTTCATCTGGAGGGCCCGTTCATCAGCGTGGAGAAGAAAGGAGCTCACCCGGAGCAGTTCCTCCGTACCTTCCGGTCCGGAGGGATCGAGGACCTGATGGAGGCCTACGGCAGCCTGGACAACGTTGCCATAGTGACGCTGGCTCCTGAGCTGGCCAGCAGCCAATCGGTGGTGAGGATGCTCTGCCAGAGGGGCATCACTGTGTCCTTAGGTGAGCGTCATTTACTCACTTACATCCACCACAAGACCCAAACAGGCCCTGATAAGACTGATGAGTTTACACCTGAAATGTAAGAACACAACGCAGGTGTGTTGGCTGTATTCATGTGCGACTCCATTAACGGGATCCGTCTCCTCATGTAGGTCACTCTGTGGCCAACCTGTCCCAAGCTGAGGAGGCTGTTCAGCACGGAGCCTCCTTCATCACTCACCTCTTCAACGCCATGCTGCCGGTGAGTCCCACCCGATCCTCTTTCAGAACCTGCGTCCGATCGCCTTCCCGTGCTCGCGATCCACGATCTGCACGATCCGAACCACAAAAAGGTCAAAACAATCATGAGAAAACATTTTAGTGACGACAACACGGAAGAGGTAACTTGGAGGGGGGGGGGAGGTGCAGTCCTGTAGCGAACTCCCAGTCCTCCCCCCACCAACACCTGCCATCTGTTTCTTACAATGAGCAAAGGGGGTCTGGTTGTCAGGACCAAATGACCGGCTTCATATTTGGGTCCACCTGACGACTGCAAGTCCAAAATATTTACTCTCGTCGTAGCTCTGGTTCGGTCTCATCCATTACTTACAGCATCTTCTTTTGTCTTTGCCTTTGCTGGGATCCAGTTCCACCATCGGGACCCTGGTATAGTGGGTCTGCTGACCAGTGATCAGGTTCCTGCAGGCAGGACAGTCTATTATGGCATGATAGCTGATGGGATCCACACCAACCCCGCCGCCCTGCGTATCGCTCACAGAGCGCACCCTTCAGGTCAGTGAAGGTGGTTTTTCTCTCAGCAGTTCTTTGCTTCTACCTCGGACGTGCAGAGAGGACAGTTCAGGTTTTAGCGACGGTAGCTTCGGTCGGTGGAAAGCCTCAGAGTCTGCTCCACAGAGCGCCAAAGTCACTTCCTGTCTGGCCTCTGTCCACCAGCGTCTTTCTGAAAAACCGAAGCGCGTTCCTGGACTTTACTTCCCATATGATAAGATAAATCAGCTGCTTATAGATATTAGAAACTGAAACCTTCGTGATTTTAACAGAACTGAACAGCCATTACTTTGCGAGCACAATAAAAACTACAGCTCCCACGAGCAGCTGTTCACATCATCGTAACTTGGTTTCTTCCGCATCCATAAAATTCACACGCTCTTTTTTTTTTTTTTTTTTAGCTGTAATTACGCTGAAAAAGTGTTTCCGCTGTTCGCTCCTCTCTGTCCTGCTGCTGTCGCAGACGTGTCCGAACTGACCGCAGACGCTCGATTCTTCCGTGGACGGCGTTTAACCTGCGATGGTTTAGGGCTTATGGGGAAATATAAACAGAAATAATGAATGAATTAGATTTTTCTGTTACTTTCCGAAGCTGGATTTGTTGTTAATAGTTACAAATGTCGATGAGATTTTAAATGAATACATTTTAAATTAAAAAAATAAATTAAAAATGAGCTTTTTTTTTTAACTTCTGGAACAGGACTTGGGAGCTGTGAGTCACATTTTGCTATAAAATGAAAATGTCCGTGTAAGTTACTGATCATATATGGAGGTCATTTAATAAGACCACCCAGCAGCAGGAGACTCATCGTGTTTCGGTCTTTCTTTCTTTTGTGAAAATGTTTCGCGCAAAACGCATAAAGTTTTAGGTTTAACGTCCTAAATGACACGAGGTCCGCAGGTATACCGGCCCAGTTCAGACTCTGAGACGTTTATGAAACATAAACAAAGCAGCAGGTAAACCTTCACGTGAAACGCCTGCAGAAGTCCTGAAAAATGTTTAGTAATACTACAATGAAAAGTGTGAAAATCTATGAAGTTTCAAAGTGGCGATGAAATAATTGCTTTCTGCACGTCAGGTACTTAATTGTGATTATAGGAATATGCTTATAATTTCCTTAATGTTTAGGAGGAAGCAGGTTTATCTCCGGTTATTTGCAGTTTACTAAAATGTACATTTAAATATTTGCATGATTGGTCCTTCAGGATGCCCCCGTAGCTCCCAAAATATCTTTGTTTTTTGTTTGTAGACTGTGGTGGATTAATTATCCACTATGGACACATCGTTAGCGGAAGTGCGTCGTCTGTTCTGTTGTGTGTACAGTTGGTGCTCCCAGCTGAAGACTAGCGCTTTTTACAGACCAGTACACCCAGTAAGCCTTTATCAGTGAGTGCAACAGCTGGTATTTTCTTTGTTCAGGCTTTTGGGGGTTTTGGGAGGCCATAAAAATAATGTGTCGCCATCTCTCTCTCGCTTCAGTTTCTCTCCCCGCTGTATTATCCGTGATGAAGCAGATGTGAAATACTGTCTGCAGATCCATTTTCTCTCGAGCAGTCATGCTACATTACATCTGAAATTGTGGGAAACATGGAAAAAGATTTAAAAAATGATTTTGTTAAGCTTCCAAAGAACCCGAAAGCTGTTTCGTGATGGAAACATAGTGCGTTTCTGACTGTATTCGCTTGGAGTATGTTGCTAGGACGTTTATCACCAGGTTTTGGTGATTAAAATGCTGTTGAGGCCATGTTAACGACTTTTGGATGAGTTGTTTTGTTCTGACAGTTTTGGTCCCCATACTTATGACCAAATACCTGCAAGACTAACGACATTCCCATGAGCCTCAGCTGCACTTTGTTTAGTGTTAATCAGCTATTTCCAGCATGCTAACATGCTAAGATGGTGAACCTTTTCCACAGTCTATGTGGTAAACATTATACAGCAGCATGTTAGCATGCTGACGTTGTAGCTCAATGCTAGCTGCAGACCCTTTGGTTTATGAATGGATGATTTCTCGGTCCCCAGAAGCGGCTGGTGCTCTTTGTGAGTGTGTTTATACAGCATGTGCACGCTTGTTGTTGATTTTTGTGACTTCACGCCTGTCTGAATACAGCTCAGCAACGATCTTACGCTTTCTAACCACACTTACAGTAAGTACGACGACGTCGCCTGGTCATCACGTCTGTCTGTGCCTTCAGGTCTGGTGTTGGTGACCGATGCGATCACAGCGATGGGTCTTCCTCCTGGTCGTCACACTCTGGGCCAGCAGGTCATCGAGATCCAGGGCCTCCACGCTTACGTTGCAGGTCTCAGTTTTTCAGTTTTAAAATATATTAACACATTTTCTATTAGCGGTGAAACCAGTCGTGATGGATTTACAGAGGTAACGCAAATACGTTTGTAGCGAGGCCTGTAGAAGGAGAGGTATGCCCTCCTTAATGTCTTCGCCCCATCAGTCTCATTGACAAGACTTTGAGTTTTAATTGATAAATCTCTGTGATTTCACTCTTTCTGTCTTTCAGGCACTAAGACCCTCTGCGGCAGCATAGCCACGATGGATATGTGCATACGGCACTTCAAACAGGCTTCAGGTCAGTTTGTGCGCTTTGCTTTCTTGGTTAACACTTTTTATAAAAACTTGCTACGTCCTTCTGTCCTGGCAGCAAAGACCAGAACACAACCAAAAAAAATAAATACACACATAAAGAGTTTTTTTTACAATTTTAATACTTTTTTTTTGCGTTCTGTAACAACACAAAACTTCTCAACGACGGATTCATGTTCATGCATTCAGGTAAACAGGAGGCTCCCGGGTTAGGGTCGAGGGTTTTAAGATTATTACTTCCTGGGAATATATCGCTCTTTTCTCGCCATAAATGATTTTAAAAACAGAACAATGGAGAAGGCACCTTTCTTCCATTATATACAGTATTCTTCAGTACTCAAACATCAGGAACGAGGACATCAGAGGGACAGCTCATGTTAGATGTTTCGGAGATAAAGTCAGAGAGGCCAGATTGAGGTGGTTTGGACGTGTTCAGAGGAGAGACTGTGAATATATTGGTAGAAGGATGCTGAGGTCGGAGCTGCCAGGCAGGAGGTCTAGAGGAAGACCAGAGAGGAGATTTCTGGATGTAGTGAGAGAGGACATGAAGCTAATTGGTGTGAGTGAAGAGGATGCAGAGGACAGGGTTAGATGGAGGCACATGATTCGCTGTGGCGACCCCTGAAAGGAACAGCCGAAAGGAAAAGAAGATTCTTCAGTACTCAAACACACAGACACACGTGTTAAAAATCCCAGAATCCTGCAGGTACTTTGCCAGGAAATGGTGGCGAGAATTCCCGCTAATAACGGGATCCCAGTTCCAGGTATTGACCCCCAGCTTCCACGCAGACTTCCACAACAACGCCACCATTTTTCTGAATTGCCTTTTTCGTGTGTGTGTGTTAACAGGCTGCAGCGTGGAGGAAGCTCTGGAAGCTGCCTCGCTCCATCCCGCTCAGCTCCTGGGCGTCAGCCACAAGAAGGGAAACCTGGACTACGGATCAGACGCAGGTCAGGATTTACTGCGTCAGCACAGCCGAAAGAAATCTGTTTATTGTGTACGTGTTTGACCCAAAACACACGACTCTGTTGCAGACCTCGTTATGCTCGATGATGCCCTCAACGTCAAAGCCACCTACATTTCTGGAGAGGAGGTTTGGAGAAAAGCACCATAGAAGAAGAAGAAGCCTGCAGATGGAAACTGGGCTGACAGCTGGGACCTCCGGTGCCTTCGGGGGACGCTGTTTACCACAGAACCACAAATCCGTTGAATGTTTTAATTCATCAGAACGCACAGTGAACTTTACTTTCGCCACCTAACGCACGTCAGTTAAGACTCAAACAAAAAACAAAAAAAACTACTGGATGGATTACTGTTGAAATGTAGTGCAGAACTTCGTGGCCCCCAGAGGATGATATCTAATGACTCTGGTGACTTTTCTTCTAGCCCCACCAACAAGTCAGAACTTCTGTTTGTCAAACACCTTTAGTTTATGACAAGACACCTCTAAAATACACGTACATGACCACGACTCCCATCAGCCTTTCGAATAGCTTCAGCTCAGACTGATGAAAGGTGATTTTACAGCTGCTACAAACTGAGTCCGAAGCCCCATTCAGACAGGGTGAATATTACAGGGGCAGGTGGCTGATCAAATATTTACCCTCCGCCTTCGCAATAAAAGTTTCAGCATTTTAGCCACCGGCAGACTACTGGAGCTGGTTCTGTCATACATAATGATGCTGCAGGAAAACCATCATCACAGGCGGGTCTAGCATTATAGTTAGTGATATTCATTTAGCAGTAATTTAATTATTAACACTGACAGCTGCAAACTACTTAATTGTCTCTTTCTGAATGTTGATTAGGCTGCTTTTACAGTCAGAAAGAGACCACGACCACCACGCATCTCATCGGTTCGGCTGAACAAAGACAGCGATCCCCCCGGAACGTGATGCTGCGACAGCCTGCATCGTAAAGTTTAACTTCCTTCTTTGTATGAGCTGCTGAAACTCCGTGGCAGCAAACGGCTCTGTGCATAAACACTCAGAGATACACGTTTGAAATGTAAAGCGTCTCGGGACAGACATATGAGCTCCGACTGGAATTAAAATCACTGACCAGCGCAGGTGATACTGAAACCATCCCACCTCCCCTAGAGACATAAATCCCGTCCAAATGGGGCTTTAGATGTCCTAAAAAGGCCACCGTACAGGGGCCTTTTCCTCTAACTTCCTCTCCACATTTCATCCATCCAGAAACCTTATTTTCCGGAGCGTAACGAGCCTCGCAGGAGCGCTGCTTTGGCTGCAGATTTGTCGTCTCGTTGGGAGTGACTTCGCTGTCGGGCAGTACTTTTGATTTTCTTAAAAAATAAGTTTTTAGCAATGATCAGCCGCCCAGTTCTGAATCTGACTCGCAGGCCTCTCTGGGTGTGAGTGTCTTTCTGTGCAGAGATGACGTGACATGTGATTGTGCACTTCCTGTCAGAGACCTGCATCCAGACGCTTTACAGCTTATTTTAATCACACGTTACATAGATGTGATTTAAAGGGAAACATTTTGGTTATTAAACTGGATAAATCAGCTTTCGGTGAACGTTACTGTAACATGATTGTTCTTCTTCAAAGCAATAACATTTACTTTTGTTATATTACCTGTTGTCTGGGTGGATTCCTGTCGTTTGTGTGCTGTGGTAGAGTAGAACTGCCTGGATCAGATATTCCTCGCCGTCATCTAACTGCATAACTATTCCTCCATTTCTCTTTCTGCAGTTGGACCCTGAGTGTTCATGGCCCCCGGTCTCAACGCCGCTCACTGCAGGCAGCACACGGGCTACCTATGCTGTATGTGTAGGTGTTACTGCATGATTTAGCCTGTTTATTACACTTCATATATACTTTACAAGTCACATATAAGAAGCCACAGCTAGGGCCACAAGCCGGTGGTTAAGGGCATTGCTTTTACTTTTTATGCTAAATCTTAGTTTGAGTAAAAAGTGCAATATTTCCCTCTGAATGCATATAATGGAAATACAGTATTTGAGTAAATGTACTCGCCGGTGGTTACTTTCCACGACAGACTTTCCCTGCTGCTTTTCTCGGGCCTGATAGTTTTACCGTTGCAAGGATTTATCTTCTGATGTCGTTGAACGACAGTGAGGTGAATTTGGCCGCAAAATGAACACTTTGACAATAGATTTTATAAGGTGATCAAATGTTTTTATGTAAAATCTTAATCTGAAAAGCAACTGCAGCTGTGAAGTTGATGCAGTGCAGTAAAGCGTACAATATTTCCCTCTGAAATTCAGCGCATCAGAATATAAAGTGGCCTTAAATGGAAATACTGAAGGTAACAGGAGCACGGTCACTTTCCACCACTGAAAATGACGCTTCCTTTTGACTTTGTTAATATTAATTAATTAATTAATTAATTTTGTAATGTGCATTTAAAGAGTTTTCACAAAAGTGCCCATCTGGAGGGAATTGCTAACCCTTTGCTGCTGCCATACAACAGGATAAAGGCAGGCTATAACTCTGATTTATATCTGTATAAAGTGTTTGAAGCCAATATTTAGTACGTTATGTATTACACCGAGATTATTTTAAAAAATGAACAAATGTACAACTTTTTAAAAGGCCCCAAAAGCTCCCACAAAACCCTCATAGATGATGATAACATGAGGAATACATAGCTAGGTAGCTAGCTAAGATATTTTAACAAAATAAGCGACTTTGGTGAGTCACTTATGCCGAATTAACACCACAGATCCAGTTTGTCTAATAAACTTACATTTTACAAGATGTTAAATATTTTGCCAATAAGCCAGGCAAGCTCTTAAACGTTAAACAACTAAAAACCTAGAATTTCTAAAAAAAAAAAACTAGATTTTCTGGAAATAAAGTGCTGCTTGGTGTATTATTTCTATGCCGAATTAAGCAGAAAGCAGCAATGATTCATAAACAAAAACTTAAATTCATGTTTTACAAGGTGTACACATGTCTGGAAGCCAGGCAAAAATACTGCTTTATTTATAATGGAGTTTGGTTGGGGAAATGGAACTGGACGCTTATGTTTTCGGTGTTCTGCGCCTTCATCGTCCTCAACCGTAGTGGGGAAGAAGATATTCATCTTGACCGGACTAGAGGTCGATACGTCCCGGCTGCTGCACCGGTGACCTGTCCTGGAAATGTCCCCAGAGGTAAGAGGACCGCGACAGTCCACGGCGGCGAGCTGCGCCAAGCTAGCTACAGTTAGCCACCGGAAGACCGACATCAGAGGGAAGTTACCTTCAAAATAAAAGAGCAGCTGATGTCTGTGCACATGCAGAGAAGAAATTTGAGCTTTTATTAGTCTGATATGAATTCCCATAAAATGAATTCAAGTGGGATTAAATTGATTAGTTAGGCCTGAATGAGCAAACGCACAAACTGCTGCCTCTCTGAAGCCTTGTCGATGGCTGGTCGCTGGTCATAATTAGTGCTCGAACAAGTCATCGATTAGTCGATTCACAGAAAATTAAATAGTTTTGATAACTGATTAATTCTCAGTTAAAAAGCAAAAATGTCAGACGTGCTCTGATTCCAGATTCTCAAATGTGAGGATTTAAGAACATTATATAAATTAAATGTACAGAACATGTAATTGTTTAAGGTTTTCGTGTATAAACAACACATTTAAAGAAAAGACTACATCAGCTGCAACTACATTTTTACTGTCAGCAGGACCGTTTAAATCATCGCTCAACCTCATGTCAACAATTCATCCTGTCATGCACATTTTAACACTTGAATCAGTGTGATCAGGTGATCGTAGGCCAAGATCAGAACTTCCTCTGAGAGATGATGAAGTTCACTGCTATACTGTAAATGAATATGTTCCGTTTTAAATGTGCCGTGCCTTTATTTTAAATGGTAATTTAATCCACACCCTCAAACGTGAGACGCTGGAACCTGGAAATGTTTGCCAGCTCTGCTTGCAACATGATTTGTGATTGAGTTACTGGAAAAGTGTTGGTGACCCCATGTTGGTCTGCAGCTTTATTTTGAATTACGTGGCAGGAAGTGTTTTTGATTCCCCGTGGCTTGATGGTGCTGATGAGAGGAGAGCAGTGGTGACTGTGCACAGAGGATGCACAGAGGATGCATGGAGGTCTCAGACAGCCGGCAGGAACATCCATCCCCTTCTTGCACCAACGTGTCGTGTCTGCACTCCAGGTGAGTCCGGCTGTTCGTGCTGCTGTTTGTCTGAATGTCCTCCTGCTGTTCTGCAGTTTCTCACTCAGCCACCAGCTGTACTGCAGGTGCACCAGGTCACCTGAAGTCTACGTGAACTTCAGTATCAGCAGGGATGCGTCTGCATCGAGGTACAGAGGAATCCACCTGCGTGCACGCCTTCTTAATGCAAACCAGAGCATTTATTCAGTTTTAATTCTTGTCATGATTATTTTTTAATGTATCTCTCACGCACCTGAAGCTGGAGCTCCTGAGCTTATCGGACACATTTTAAGTCCTTGCACAAGGACAAAACTGTGGAGTGAGCAGGGAGCAACCAGATATCCAAAATAAGCAATACATGACACCCGTATGTTCCCTCTCTGAGGCAAATTAACAGTCTGAGCAATGTCCCTCACTAATGAAGCTCTGAATACTGTTTCTCTGCAGGGCGCTGATGCTGATGCTGATGCCAATACTGATCAATATAAAGCTGAAGCCTTCAGTTAAAGGCCTGGAGAATCGAAATGTTTCGATAAAAATGTTTGAAAATCCTTCAGATTTCATTTTAATATGAAATGAGTGTGACATTATGTTGTGATACATATGATTCAGCACTGTTACTGTGTGATTTGATGTGTATATATTGTCGAATTCAGGAAAACTACGAACCAGATGTTACAGAATAATCAGGATTTGAGATTAAAAGTTCATTCTTGACCTTGAAATCAGCAGTTGGCAGAACAGTCTCACCCCAGGGTCCATTTTGTAGCTGTTCTGGAGCTTTCGACTGTATCGCATGATCTTTCTCGTTTGCCTAGTTGGAATTGTGGATGTTCAGATTTCTCCTTGTCCATGTCGAGGTTGAATTTTGATCTGTCGACCGGCAAAAGCTGAACTTTCAATCTCGGTTTTTAAGCCAACATGGAGAAGATACACATGGTGATTTTATGTGAAAATTATTGCATTCTTTTCGTCACTAAATAAATGAAAAATTGAAGACTGTGTGGCCTCAACCAGGGCTGAAACTCTGACCCAAACCTTACCTTAAAGGGGCAGTTCACCCCCAAATCAAAACTACACCTGTCTCCTTTCACCTGTAGCACTGTTTATCCATCTGGATAGTTTCGGTGCGAGCTGCAGAGTTTTGGAGATATCGCCCGTAGAGACGTCTGCATGTTTTTTAATATAATGGGACTACATGGCGCTCGGCTTGAAAAACTCAACTTCTCTTTCCAGAAATCACGGCCCGGTTACTCGAGATAATCCACAGATTTGTTGTGAGCAGCTTCATGCAGGAACTATTTTCTTCCTACATGAAACTGCTAATTTCAGAAGCTGGAATCTGAGAATATTTGGTATTTATGTTTGGAAAAAATAACTTTTAGCAAACTGTCAAGATCAGAACTTCCTCTGAGAGATGATGAAGTTCACTGCTATACTGTAAATGAATATGTTCCGTTTTAAATGTGCCGTGCCTTTATTTTAAATGGTAATTTAATCCACACCCTCAAACGTGAGACGCTGGAACCTGGAAATGTTTGCCAGCTCTGCTTGCAACATGATTTGTGATTGAGTTACTGGAAAAGTGTTGGTGACCCCATGTTGGTCTGCAGCTTTATTTTGAATTACGTGGCAGGAAGTGTTTTTGATTCCCCGTGGCTTGATGGTGCTGATGAGAGGAGAGCAGTGGTGACTGTGCACAGAGGATGCACAGAGGATGCATGGAGGTCTCAGACAGCCGGCAGGAACATCCATCCCCTTCTTGCACCAACGTGTCGTGTCTGCACTCCAGGTGAGTCCGGCTGTTCGTGCTGCTGTTTGTCTGAATGTCCTCCTGCTGTTCTGCAGTTTCTCACTCAGCCACCAGCTGTACTGCAGGTGCACCAGGTCACCTGAAGTCTACGTGAACTTCAGTATCAGCAAGGGATGCGTCTGCATCGAGGTACAGAGGAATCCACCTGCGTGCACGCCTTCTTAATGCAAACCAGAGCATTTATTCAGTTTTAATTCTTGTCATGATTATTTTTTAATGTATCTCTCACGCACCTGAAGCTGGAGCTCCTGAGCTTATCGGACACATTTTAAGTCCTTGCACAAGGACAAAACTGTGGAGTGAGCAGGAGCAACCAGATATCCAAAATAAGCAATACATGACACCCGTATGTTCCCTCTCTGAGGCAAATTAACAGTCTGAGCAATGTCCCTCACTAATGAAGCTCTGAATACTGTTTCTCTGCAGGGCGCTGATGCTGATGCTGATGCCAATACTGATCAATATAAAGCTGAAGCCTTCAGTTAAAGGCCTGGAGAGTCGAAATGTTTCGATAAAAATGTTTGAAAATCCTTCAGATTTCAGTTTAATATGAAATGAGTGTGACATTATGTTGTGATACATATGATTCAGCACTGTTACTGTGTGATTTGATGTGTATATATTGTCGAATTCAGGAAAACTACGAACCAGATGTTACAGAATAATCAGGATTTGAGATTAAAAGTTCATTCTTGACCTTGAAATCAGCAGTTGGCAGAACAGTCTCACCCCAGGGTCCATTTTGTAGCTGTTCTGGAGCTTTCGACTGTATCGCATGATCTTTCTCGTTTGCCTAGTTGGAATTGTGGATGTTCAGATTTCTCCTTGTCCATGTCGAGGTTGAATTTTGATCTGTCGACCGGCAAAAGCTGAACTTTCAATCTCGGTTTTTAAGCCAACATGGAGAAGATACACATGGTGATTTTATGTGAAAATTATTGCATTCTTTTCGTCACTAAATAAATGAAAAATTGAAGACTGTGTGGCCTCAACCAGGGCTGAAACTCTGACCCAAACCTTACCTTAAAGGGGCAGTTCACCCCCAAATCAAAACTACACCTGTCTCCTTTCACCTGTAGCACTGTTTATCCATCTGGATAGTTTCAAAACGAGCTGCAGAGTTTTGGAGATATCGCCCGTAGAGACGTCTGCATGTTTTTTAATATAATGGGACTACATGGCGCTCGGCTTGAAAAACTCAACTTCTCTTTCCAGAAATCACAGGCCGGTTATTCGAGATAATCCACAGATTTGTTGTGAGCAGTTTCATGCAGGAACTATTTTCTTCCTCCATGAAACTGCTAATTTCAGAAGCTGGAATCTGAGAATATTTGGTATTTATGTTTGGAAAAAATAACTTTTAGCAAACTGTCAAATTCCAGCAGAGTTTGTTTCACTATCAGCAGATGCCGACTCTCCTTCTGCCCCCTCAGGACGCTTCCACTTGAGCCAGCAGCATCATGGGAGGTTCCACCTCCTCCCTTGTTGAGGACGCCGAGGGTGATGCCGCACCCCGGGGTGCAGCTCTGCCCCCCTCCCCCATCATGGGATGTCTGAGGAGCAGCCAAAGCACCTCCATCCCTCGGCAGCTTCCCCGACCCAGCAGGCACAGAGAGCGCAGGTGAGACACGAGCACCGACTGCAAACAGCGATGGTCGACCGGCCGTCCCAGCAGCCTTTGCGCCGGTCAGCAACCAGTAATGCAGCGAGAACAGTCCTGGATTAATTACTGCAAAGCGATCGATCAGTTACTCACCTGCTGAGCTTAACCTGACAGATCCTTTCGCATCTCATCTCATTATCAGTGAAGTCACTAGATGTTTTAAACGACTTCCTCATTCATTAAGTACCTGATCTTTGCTGTGCAAAGTAGCTCCACTGCTCGTTTTCCCTGAAGCTCTAATATTATATTTAATAAACATATCAAAATGACTTCTGATGTTCCCACTATAAAACAAACTCAGTGGGAAACCCTGTTTTTGCTTTAGACATCTAAAGGTGTGTTCACACAGAAAGCAAAACAAATCTTCGCCTCGCATCATTCGCACAAATCTGACAAGTACCAACTGTACGGACGTTAGCTGTTAGCTAGCATCGTACGCACTGACCTCGTGTGTTTTGTGTTCAGCTCAACCTCTGACTGATCTCAGCAGGAGCTCCGGTTTCTTCTGTTACTGTCCTCCAGTCTCTCTCCTTTTTCCTCTCGTCTCTACGTGTTTCTGAAGCAGATTCGTAAAGTCCTGGGATAAATGTTTTCAACTCGCGCAGATGCATCTTCGCCTTCAGGCTCAGCTCACTTCACTGCCAGCACAGCACTAATTGGCCTGTTTATCTCAGGCTGCATCTTACCCGCTCGTAAACAAGACCCCCAGCTACTTGAATTCCTTCACTTGGTTTTCTTGGAGGTGCAAACACTCATCACAACTGCTACACACTTGGCAAACCGGCACAGAGCACCCTGGAGGTCACAGTCCCTTTTAAGCCTATGTAACTACACTGTCAGCAAAAAGCAGAGATGCAGTCCTGAGGTCACCAAACCGTAAACTCTCCGCTCCTCGGCTGAGATTCTGTCCAAGGAAATCACCAAGAGAAGTGGCAGTATGCCGACACAACTCTTACTCAGGCTGTACAGCAGAAATAAATCTCAGTGCTAGTGACAAATGTCTTTTCAGATCTATCCGTGTGCCGGAATCGGTTTTACTCCACGACTTTATGCAAATAACTCAGCGAACATGTTTCTTGGAGCAGGACCTAGAGCCATCTTCCTGATATGAGTTGTAAAACAAACCAAATATGACCCAATTAAATTTATTTATACAGCGCCAATTCATAACAGAAGTTATCTCATTGCACTTTTCCTACAGAGCAGGTCCAGACCGAACTCTTTATAATATTATTTACAGAGACCGAACAAATCCCACCATGAGCAAGCACTTGGCAACAGTGGCAAGGAAAAACTTCCTTCAAGAGGCAGAAACCTATTAATAAAGTAACAATAATAGGAATGATAGTGATAGTAATAAGACTAATAACAACAATTGTAGCAGCAGTTGTCGAGCAGGAACACGGGGGCAGCAGGCGGCCCACAACCACAGATCCAGACTCTGCAGGAACACGGGGGCAGCAGGCGGCCCACAACCACAGATCCAGAGTCTGCAGGAACACGGGGGCAGCCCACAACCACAGATCCAGACTCTGCAGGAACACGGGGGCGGCCCACAACCACAGATCCAGACTCTGCAGCTCCGGAGGCAGAAATACCTGCTGAAAGCGACAGAAGGAGAGAGGAGAGAAACGAGAAAGCACAAAACTACGGGAGAGAGAAGATGTCGAGTTACTAACATGCAGTAATGGGATGAAAATATATACAGACGGAGAGGAGGAGAGAGGTGCATCATGGGAAGTCTCCCGGCAGTCTAGGCCTATAGTAGCATAACTAAGGGATGGTTCAGGACTCACCTGAGCCAGCCCTAACTATAAGCTTTATCAAAGAGGAAAGTCTTCAGCCTACTCTTTAATGTGGAGATGGTGTCTGCCTCCCGAACCCAAACTGGGACCTGATTCCACAGGAGAGGAGCTTGATAACCAGAAGCACATAATATAAATACAGGTTAAAGGCTTCTTGTTTGTTTGTTAATTCTACGAGTAAAAATGAGTGATTATGATGATTTATTAATGTTATTGTGCCACACATTGCACCTTCAGTGTGATGCAGAATGGAGCAGATGTTTAGTTTATATTCTACACTTCTGTGGACGTCCTGGGCTCGAGCATGTGGTTATGAATTTTTCATGAATTAGTCGATATAAAGTAAACCCCAGCCTTCCCGAGTTTTGTTCAGATCTCCACTTATTAATTATTACTGTATCTCCGTCCAATGCGCTGTGTACAGTCTGTCCTCTCTGCTGCCACATTGTCCCGGCCTCCATCAGACTCGGTCCAAGCAGGAGTCGAGTTACTCTCTGACAGGAAACGTAACGCTACCAGGGAAATCCCCGATGACTGAACTGCAGACGCTCGTCTGCAAATGCACGCACGCGCTTTCCAGAGGGAATTTGGGTCCGCAGACATCTCTGCATTTCGTTCGATGCGTGAAGATCAAAATGGACCGGCAGTGACATCTGAAAGATGATGATCAGATTAGTAATATCACCTGCTTTGAACTTCTGTGCAGGAAATCCTCTAAATGCAGGAAATGTCGGGCGTGTTTGTGGAGCTGTTTAAGAGTTTTCTCAGCATCAAGCAGGTGGAGGACGAGCTACAGCGGAAATATTAAATGCATCTACTTGTTTTCTGAAGCTAAAATATATTAGAAAAAAACATCATGTTGTATTTATGAATAAAGCCAACAAAGCTGCATATTTTGATTTATATAATATCATTTATGATTTATAATAATAAACTCTATTTATTCAGCAAAATCGGGCAGATAGAAAGTACAGAGCGTTAAATACCCAATAAAAACTAAGTGGTAACTTTGATAAAAGGCTTTTTAAAACAGATTTTGTGTGTAAGGTGGCGTCCAGAATTACATGATCACATTTGACATAAATCTTGTGATAAATAATTAAGTTATGACTAATAATTAATAACAACTTTGAAGCTTTTACACTGCACATTTGCAAAGAAATTTCCCGTAAAATGTTTTTACTGAATTTGAGAAGATTTGTAATGTTGAGGATTAATAGAAGCAGACCTGTGAAAACTTGATGTACTCAGAAAGTCATCCATTAAAAACTATTTAAGAAAAAGTCTAAATTAATCCTTATGATTACAGATTACACTTAACAAGCCAGCTGCAGTGAATAAATGAAATACGTAAAACTGAGACACCTGTCAGTTAATCTGAAGACCAGTTATTGTTTACAAACTATCAGTGGATATTTTTTTAACTGTGTTTTATTGGAAATAATGAATTTGCAATGGAGTAAAATATCAATTTAGCTTCAATATATAGTCTATAGAAAGATAAATAAACCAAAAGTAAATACAGTAGCTCCATTCATTCACACCACTGGATTATCTTTTAGGTACAGACATAAAACAAACAGCTTCAGTAAATAAATAAAACACTTACAAAAATGTTTGGAGACGCCCATCAGTTCATGTGAAGACCAGGTGTTATTTACAAAATGAGTAATGACAGTAGCTTCGTGCATTTCCACCACAGTTCAGAAGTACTCGCCGAGCTCTTCCTCGCAGAATCGCCTGCATGTCAGAGACAGTTTGCGCTGCAGTCACCCGTCCAGGTTGGGCTGTGCTGGAAGTTTCAGGCTTGATGCCAAAGCTGCTTCGAGCGCAGCTAGAAAATGTGGGCCAGCCTCCGCAGAGGAGTCCCACAGGCTCATCGAGTCTAAATTTCCCCCTGGAGGCCACCGCACAGATGATCTGGGTCTGTTCTGGAACATAAATCTTAGATGTTTAACAGTGTTTTTGTACCAAACTCAGTGTCTTACAAAGGCCTGAACTCTCTGCACACACCAGTCTTACTGTTGGTGAAACGGCCGAGATAATACACGAGGAAGGTGTGATCTATCAGCGTCTGTGAGGGACCAGTCAAACAGTTAATGTTGCTGCCGTACTGCAGCTTCTTGTTTCATTTCCATATTCATGCATTTTAATTTCGTCCTCCGAGCCACCGCAGGGTTTAGAAAAATGCAAGAACTGCTAATGCGCCCGTTTATATTTGGATTTTTTCCCCTCGTCTTCCCAGCTTTCTCCTCCGTTTCTCCCCTTGGGGATTTTACAGTTACATAAAACCAGAGTTCAGCTGAAGACAGTTCTGATATTTTTCGCATTACACTTGCTATTAGCAGATGTTTGTGGTGGGTGTTATATCAGTGAATTTAACCATTGGCGTGCTAAAGTCACAGGAAACACCCCAAACTGGAACTAACCATCCCTGAATGATTCTCTTGACACAGTGCAGTGTTAGCATCCACTAAAAAAAAATATTTCAGAGGACGACAAAACTCTTCCAGGGCCCATCATAAACATAAAACTAATCGTTTACTGCTCAATTCTTTAATCAATTAAATCAAAATATATTCATCAATTATAAGAGACAGATTAAGGCCCAATATAAGATATGACTTTATTGATCCCAGAGAGTAAATTCACATGTTCCAGCAGCACAGAGACAGGCTAAGAGGAAATAAATAAAAATAAGAGAAGAAATTAAATAAATATATATATATATATATATATATATATATATATATATATATATATATATATATTTATTACATCACCTTAGGACTAGGATATAAAGGAATTGTGCAAATATCTGTACAAAAGAAATCCAGTATTGCAACTCTGGCAGCCACGATGTGTCAACTAAATATAATATATAGGTATAGGTATCACTGATATATACAAACATACATACATACAATGTTAATACTAATATATTAGAATAGTGTAATATATGATATATGTGCAGTATATTTAATTTACACACACTATACAGAAATAATACACTACTATATATATAATACAAATGGAAAGAAGAATATAGAATATAGCATATAATATAATAAATATAATAAATATCAAATCCAAACTATGATTCTGAAGTATTGTGTTTTCTCTCCAGTTTCTCTTCCGGTTCGATGCCCATGCAGAGGAGCCAGTGGGCTTGTGGCTGCTGTACTTTCCTCAACGCAGCCGGTGCCCCCCGCTGCTCCATCTGTGAAGCCCCTCGGCGAAGACCCGACTCCCGGTGGGTGTGGCACGGGACCAGCAGGGAGGAGGGTCGCTGGTCCTGCCCACGCTGTACGCTGGCCAACCCCCCTGACAGTCTGGTCTGCTCTCTGTGTGGCTACAAGGGAGCACTGGACCGACTCCGGGGCTCATCTGAAGACCAGCCCCAGCCTCAGCGCTCCAGTAGCTGCTCCGGTCCCCTGAGGCCATCGTCCACTGAGCCGTGCGCGCGGCAAAATCAAAAACAGCCCGGAGGTACAGATAAAAACAGCCTGGTTTGGGAATGTTTGAGGTGCACTCTGCAGAACACCCCTACCTCCATGTCCTGCTCTGCTTGTGGCGGACCACGCAAACTGTCCCTCCCCCAAATCCCTGTTGACGCCTTGCTCGTGCCTGAAGTCTGCGATCAAACAGGAGTACAAAAACCAGAACCTGCAGCGGGGGCGCTATCCCTTTCTATATCAACCCGAGGAGAATGTTTACCGGTAGAAGCTTCATATCCACACACGAGCTCCTCAGTGCTCAGTGTGGCGTCTTCAGGTCATAATAACCCTCTTCCCTGCAGTCGCAGAGAGGTGCCACCTCCAGAAGGTTGCCTCAGTCAGACACATAACCTAAGTCCTTCTCCGTCAACGCTCGCCGTTTCACATCTGTCCGCCCAACCGGAGCTCCTGCCCGGCAGACGGCTCAGCATCCTGAAGGAGGAAATGTCCCCGCTGTCGCCTGCGCCAGACGCCGCGGTATCGTTCCCGCCGTGTGCGGTCCCCGTCAACAGGACAGAGGAGTGGTCATGTCTGGCATGCACGCTCATCAACAAGGTCAAAGCCAAACACTGCCTGGCCTGCCGCACTCCTCAGCAACACGTCGCCCAGCTGAAACCAGCTCTGTCCCCAAAGAGGAAGGAGAGCATGCTGGTGGAGGCGCTGCGACAGAGTGATGAAGGAGAGGCCAAAGAGCTGTGGGAGGACATCGTCAGCTTCTGCAGAGAGGTTTGTATACGACTCAGGCTCAGTTAGAGTATCGCCTTTACAAGATAAACCTTCAAGCTAGCAGGATACTCCAATTTCAAGCCCTCCCCCCTCAAACATGGAACAGCTTATTGTTCCTTCACTGTGCAGTTTCATCTGCTGAGGGAGGAAAGTTTCTCTGAGTTCACCTCATCTTCTCTCTCCCGTAGTTCTGTGCTTTCTCGTTTCTCTCCTCTCTCCTTCTGTCGCTTTCAGCAGGTATTTCTGCCTCCAGAGCTGCAGAGTCTGGATCTGTGGTTGTGGGCCGCCTGCTGCCCCCGTGTTCCTGCTCGAAAACTGCTACTACAGTTGTTGTTATTCAATTCAATTCAAGAAAAAACTTCCTTTAAGAGGCAGAAACCTCGGACAGAACCAGACTCAATGGTGGGCGGCCATCCGCCGCTGCCGTGTTATTGGCTCTGTTACTAATACTGACATTGTTCTTCCTATAGCTGTCATTCCTATTATTACTAATTTATTAATTTAAAATTAATAATTTATAAATACTATTCTACTATTTAAAAAAAATAAAAAATTCTACGTGGTCTTTGTATTGTGCCTCCCTAACCTTATCCCCTCTCTCTCTCTCGGACAGCCGCCCCCCCTGAGTCTGGTTCTGCTCGAGGTTTCTGCCTCTTGAAGAAAGTTTTTCCTTGCCACTGTGACCAAATGCTTGCTCATGGTGGGATTTGTTGGGTCTCTGTAAATAATATTATAAAGAGTTCGGTCTAGACCTGCTCTATAGGAAAAATGCAGTGAGATAACTTCTGTTATGAATTGGCGCTATATAAATAAAACTGAATTGAATCACCTTTTAAAACTCGGTTTCACACCTGGACGTGCCTGCAGGATTTATGACATCACAACTAGTTTGGAGCCAATCACGGTCCAGCATGAAACTTACATAAGTGTGATGTGGAAACTTGAAGCCTGTTAAACTTATGAAATTAACAATATTTGGATATTCATAGATTCTGGATTTATTTTTATGTCTTAAAACATGTCCTGAGGTTCTCTTTAAGTTAACGATCCACTAGGATGGAGAGAAGACGTAACTTGCCCTGAAAACAAGAATTTATACCAAAACTAGTGTAACTCCATGATAGTAAACCATGCAGTTGAAGTAACGAAACTGTAAAAACCCCATGACAGTGTGGATCAGCAGCATGTGACCTTGTACTGGGATGGTGAATGAAAACGTGCAGTTTGGCAGCCATGCTGGTCAAAATCCATATCATATGTCTCTAACTGCGATGGAAATGTTTACTTCTACCTTTTTTTTAAGTAGCATGCTCGTTTAGCAGGTGAATCCTCAACTCCTGACCCTACCTGTACCCTTTTCTTCTTTTTATTTAACCTTTATTTAACCAGGAAAGCCTCATTGAGGCAGCAACAACAACGTACATCATGAGACAGATGACGCAAACATATGCCACAAAATAAACAGAAATAAACAGAAGTGCAACTATAAAATCATGAATAACATTTCTAATGCGATCATATAAAAGATTTCATCATAAAAACAACACAAATGGCGCCGTAAAACGACCCAACATCTGTCTAAAACCATAAAAATAACCAATACAAATCCAAAACTGACAGTAATGAGACGAACACGTCAGAAATACCACAAAACACTGCCATGAAGCTGTTTAGGTTGGTGAGCTGTACTGACGTCACGTTAAGATGTCATTATTATAATTATGTCATAATTAAGGAGGCTGCTGCATGCTTCTTACCATTAGTCTTAACAGCGTGGAGCCCTACCTGTTTCTGATGCTCGCGGATGTTAAAAACACATCAGTCATAGAGTCGGCTTGTGAGATCAAACTTAAAATGTTGCTTCCCCCACTAGTTAGAAACATTTAGGAGCTGAATCTGAGCGTTAACCACACATTTAGCCCTTTTTCTCATATTTTTGTCATAAAGTCTGCTTGTACTTGAGGTTCAGTTGTTTCTGTGATTTGACTCTTTCCCAGAACAAAGTGACGTTTGTGGATGATCGCTTCCCTCCTAGTCCAAAGTCCGTAGGCTTCCCGGTGGACGACAGCGTCCAGCATCGCGTCAAGAAGTGGCTCCGTCCTCCAGAAATCAACTGCTGCAGCTTGAGAGACCGCGCGGTGAAGTGGTCCGTTTTCCGCACGCTTCGCCCATCTGACATCCTGCAGGGACTTCTGGGTAACTGCTGGTGAGCCAACTCAGCCCCACACATTAAAATCAAAACAAGAAACCAAAAAACATCTGTCGGCTGTCAGCTGTTTGGGTTTGTTTTTTTTTTTTACAATATCGAAATCCGTCAAAAGTGTTTATTTTGCTTTTACGCACAAGTTGAGATCAAATCTGTGCGTGCAAATGTCTCGTGAAGATATGAAGCCATTTTTATTAAGGCTGCAGTGCTTGAGAGCAGAGGATAGTGACGTAACAAGCCGTCCTGCTTGAAAAAACAGAAAAATTATGGGAAAATGTGATGACTCATAATAATGATAATGAAACACTTCTAACTACTGTACCTCACATAACCCTGCAGTACTGTTAAATGATTGTGTGTATTACATTTCTGTATTATTCTGCCTGCTTTAATACTTTATTCACAGATTGAAGGCTTCCTCCAGGATACATTAAAACTCTTGTCAGTATCAGACCCCCCCCGTAGGCTTGAAGCAGCTGCAGTCCTTTAAACTGCAGTATGTGTGCTGGGCTGAATGTGTCGGAGAACAGGTTCCTGAGTGCCTTGGCTGTTCTGGCCGAACGTCCCGAGCTGGTGGAGAAAGTGATGGTGACTCGCTCGCTGTGTGCGGAAGGAGCCTATCAGGTGCGTCTATGCAAAGACGGCTCGTGGACCACCGTGCTGGTGGACGACATGCTGCCGTGTGACGAGAACGGCCACCTCCTCTTCTCTCAGGTGAAACATTCAGCCCTGAACACTCAACTGTTTGTTATTTTCACGTATCAAGCAAAAGTAAATACGTTACCCATCACAAGTCCGTAACTGACGCCGTATTTTAGCTCCTAGTTTGCTCAAAACACACAACACAACAACGTACAGAGTGAAATCTAGAAATATCTCGTCGTATCTAAGGTTCGTCCTATTTACTGGAGCGGTGAACAAAGTTTCCATTGCATAAGAACCATATGGGATGGTAATGATTGTTCCAGGTAGTAGTCAAACCCTCAGGTGATACCAGGGAAACTGAGTCATGGCTTGTGGAAAAACTTTACCGTGGCCGTGGTATAAGCGGGACAATGCCCTTCGAGGTCTCCATTATCAGGACTTAATGGACGACTGGAGGCCAGAACGTCCGAGTCGGGCATTATCCCTTACTTACGTCAGGTTGAACCCATAGAATCACTTTCAACACTACCTATACATCATCACAAAATGTTCCCATTTTCTGACACCGGGATAAATGAATCCGCACCGTTTCCAGCGTGATAGCTGTGTAAACCTACTCTTAGTCTTAGATGTAAAGATCTCTTGCCACAGGCCGGAGCTGACGTATGTTACTTAAAGATATCGCGCCAGTTGTCTTTGGATATTTTCCATCTTGAGTTCTGTTTCCATTTTATCTCTTAATATGAAAGGCTGATGTTCCTCTGCCCATCACCAGATATGGTTTTTAATCCTTGGTACAGGAGATAATTACTTAAATATAAATTCTCCTAATCCTTTTTTTCCCTCATCGTCCCTCTCCAGGCCCAGCGGAAGCAGCTTTGGGTGGCTCTGATTGAAAAAGCACTGGCCAAGCTCCACGGTTCCTACTTTGCTTTGCAGGCAGGTCGTGCTATCGAGGGCCTGTCCACGCTGACCGGGGCCCCCTGCGAGTCGCTGGCCCTCCAGGTCAGTGCCACCAACCCCAAGGAAGAACCCATCGACACAGACCTCATCTGGGCCAAAATGCTGAGCTCCAAAGAAGCAGGGTGAGTGTCAGGAGACAATCTGAGAGGGGGGGGGTTTCATTTGAATCTGTTCAAAAATGAACTCTTTTGCGCTGCTAGTTTCCTGATGGGGGCGTCTTGTGGAGGTGGTAACATGAAGGTGGATGACACGGAGTACGAGGCCCTGGGTTTACGTCCACGACACGCTTACTCTGTCCTCGATGTGAGAGATGTCGACGGTCACAGGTGAGGAGTCGGTCCCAGGAAAGGTACGGGCAGATTAAGTGATACTACACCCCGAAGCTTATCTTCTGTATGCTCAGTTTGTCCCAGAGGCAGCACTTCACCAGAATACAGCTGAAGACAGAGTTATAGTGTGAAGCAGCATGCTCAGTCACTGTCTTTAACACCAGAGGAGGATTACGCTGCAGCACGTTTGAGGAGTTTCAGCAAGGCTGCAACAATCTGACTTTCCCTCCCGATACAGATTCCCAAACACCAAATACAAACCCAATGCCAGTGCTTTATTTCTCCCAAATTTAAAATCTGTTAAATGCTACCTTACAGAGTAACACGAGGCTGTAACTGTAACACACAGCTTCTTAAGTATAAGTGCAAACATTCGAACACCTTTACTCTTTCTAGGCTCGCACGAACTGTATTTTGAGATTTAATTGTTATAATGCAGAATCTAACGTCTTCTTCCTGTTTCAGATTACTGCAGCTGAGGAACCCGTGGGGTCGCTTCTCCTGGACTGGACCCTGGGCGGACGACTGGCCAAGCTGGCCTCCGCACCTGAAGAGGGAGCTCTGCGCCCAGCGGGCCGAGGACGGCCTGTTCTGGATGGACTTCTGGGATTTCATCAGGTAGGTCAGGAATTTAAAAACTAAAACAAGCTTTTGTAGTTTTTGTACGTTGTGATCTCTAAAATTCTTCACAGTTTAAACTGCGTCATATATTGTGACTGCTTAGTCAGAAAACAAAAAAAACATGAATTCATTAATAAAATAAGTAAATGCAAGACAATCTTTGCATTTACTTGACAAACATATAAGTAACAAAGGCAACTGTAAAGTCCCATATTGCATAGGTGTGTGTTTGTGTGTTTGTGTGTTTACGCGTTCACACGTGTCTGTGAGTGTGTGTTTGACCCTGGCAGGTACTTTGACTCAGTGGATATCTGTAAGATTCATTCAGACTGGCAGGAGGTTCGAGTACCGGGTGTTTTCCCGCGAGGAGCCGGCGTCCCGGTGACGGTGGTGTCCGTCACGGTGCTGGAAAGGACGGCCATGGAACTGGCTTTATTCCAGCAGGGCAGCAGGTAGGACAGCGCCCACCCTCCGGCCTGTGCAGCGTTCAACATAAATCTTTATTTTACAAACGCTGAGCAACCAACATGATGTATTAGTCGTAGAAAAGGTTTCAGTCGTAGTCATCTGGACGCTGTTTTCAGAATCAAGGCGTTTCAGCTCCCATCCGGAAGTCATTCTCAATTGTGAGAAAATGGGACGGGAACTCAGAAATTTAAGCTACTTTGTGTTACATAAGCCCCGCCCTCAGGAAGGAGTCTACCTGAGTATCTGTTGATTAGCTAGTTTCACCTGAAACTGACCTAATAGTTTCCATGATGGCCCAGTAATCAGTAATCAGGCCTATTGTTTTCTGGCTGCACCTCCCTCATCACTGTTAAGTACCTGATTAGCATGTGATTGGCGTGACCAAGGTGCTAATACACTGTGATAAACTTTGGGCAGATTGAATCTCAGACCACCATTTTTTGTTCAAAGAGGGGTTTTCTTTATTCACAAAAATGGCTTCCTTGACTCCTTTTTCAAACCAACTCTTCTCTCTACTTAGAATCTTCACCTCGTTGTCTTCAAATGTGTGGTTTGTGGCTTTTAGATGCAAACCACACATTTTTAGGTGAAACTAGCTAATCAACAGATACTCAGGTAGACTCCTTCCTGAGGGCGGGGCTTATGTAACACAGAGTAGCTTACATTTCTGAGTTCCCGTCCCATTTTCTCACAATTGAGAATGACTTCCGGATGGGAGCTGAAACGTCTTGTTTCTGAAAACAGTGTCCAGATGACTACGACTGAAACCTTTTCTATGATGGATCACTCCTGGACGAATGAGGGACGACACCGTCTCATGATGTATTAGCATTAAGCGGTATTAATAGATGCAAGCTACACCTTAACTGTAGCTACTTGTCTGAGCTGTTCTGTGCAACACATTAGAGATAGTACGTGGAGACAACAAGAACTGTGATTGGTCGGTTTGGGCTGCTTGTGTCTTCTCCTTTTCAGTAACACACATTTAACAAGCCAACTGTTCCTTCGACTGTCCCTCTATCGCAGTGAGTAGTCTCGTACTCAGTAACGAGGCAACACAAACCTTCTCACTGCTGCCATATCACAAAGTAAATACTGCAGGGAATATAGTTATCGATCCCTTCCAGACATGTTTTAAGACATAGAAATACTCTATAAAATAATCATTTGCGTCTGTCAAGTCTTCATCTTCTAAATCCAGATCCTGAACGTATGAACATGCAAATATTGTTCATTTCAAAAGTTTAACAGCTGGACACAAGATGTCTCCTACTTCAGTAAAAAGCTTCACGTTTCCACATCACAGTTGCATACTGGACCGTGATTGGCTTATGTGATGTCATAAATCCTGCAGGTACGTCCAGGTGTTAAACTGAGCTTTAAGGTGAGCTCAGAGAAACTTTCCTCTAATAAATCCTAATAACCACAGCAAACAATCAGAGCCCAGTAACTGTCTTCAGGACATGAAGTCCTGGATAAACTCTCTCCACCTTAATGAGAATAAATCTGAAGTCATATCATTTGGACCACAGCATTTACCCTCCTTTCTCTCTCCTCGTCTCGGCACATCGTCCCCTTTTGGTGAAATCACATGCGACAAATCCTATTTGTTGTCACATTCACCCCGCGTGCAAAGCTTCCAGGTCAGAAAGCCTCGGTCGCCTTGCAAATGTAGGAGGCAATAAAAGAATGAGATGAAACTGATTGCAGGCTGATCCATGTATAAAAAGCTGCATCCTAAACTTTTCTCTTCCTCCTGCGTCCTCAGGCGATGGGACACAGCAGAGAGCCACCTGCTGGATCTGTGTGTGTTGGTGTTTCGGGTCTCCTACGACAGCTCGGGCACCCTGACGCTGGGTCGTCTGCTGGCTCACAGCCGGCGCTCCGTGAGGAGGTTCGTGGGCTGCGACGTCATGCTGGAGCCGGGCGAATACGCTGTGCTCTGCTGCGCTTTTAACCACTGGCACAGCGCCGTCACGGAGGGGACAAGTAAGGACAACGTCAGGCTGTTTTTCAAGACACATGCTGATTTATATTATCTTCTTTAAAACCTATTTATTTCTTATTCAAAGCAAACTTGAAATATATATATATATATACACATTTCCTTGACAACAAAGCTTACCACTCATCACTCAACAACTGAATTCTTTAGAGGAAAAGACAGGAAAAATAAAGTAAAAATAATGGAGGAAAGACGAACATATATACCAAAGTGGAACCGCTAAAGCTCAGCAAAGGCCGCACCTCCGACAGACTGGTTCTTTTACTTCTTAAGTCTTAAATTAAACTAAACTCACAGTCCAACAATTTGCAAATCAAAATGGATGTAGTCGCCTCAGTGGCCTTGCTAGCAAATAAAGAGGGTACAACCAGTGGGTTTGCTGGTTAAACACTTCATGAGAGTTTTCTGGCTCACATTTCCTCATCTGGTCAGATATAAACTGACTGAAGTCCGTCTGCTGATATTGGTAAACCCGTTTAACTCTTTCCCCCCATCCAGCATTTAGTTCATACGCCTCCAGACTCGAACAGTCTCCCTGCAGAGAAAGAAAACTTAAAACTCATCTTTTCAAACAAACTTTTACTAAGTTTTACCTCATTGTCATTTATTTACCATTCATTTTATTAGTTTTTTTTAAAATCCTTTCTGCTGTTTTTAATGTTCCTATTTCTTGCATCTGTCTTTTTGTTTTTTCATCTTTTGTGAAACACATTGTATCCCATCTTTTAGTATCAAATGTGCTATATAAATAAACTAATTAAGTTTTATTTTTGTGTGATTGCTGTTGGTCTTGTAGCGAGTAGTGCGTAATTATTTTTCTCACTTTTAACAATAAATGTCTTAACATATATAAAAAAGTGGTATAACATCCAATCAGATGTGCATTTGGAGCTAACGGCAGCTCCAAATAGTAATCTTAAACTACCCTATTGAGTCACGAGTCATGTATTACTTCAGATTAAGTCTCATTTATCATGACCAATGTCATATTGTACGGGACGGTGTAGTCCCTCATTCGTCCAGGAGCGTTCCATCGTAGAAAAAGTTTCAGTCGTAGTCATCTGGACACTGTTTTCAGCAAATGCACGCTGTTCTGCAATCCTGAGTTAGCGCGTCACAACACAGACGACACGCTAACTCGGGGTTGCAGAGCGCCGTGCATTTGCATGTAAAAGCTACAAACCGCACATTTGAAGACGGCGAGGTGGAGATAGAAGTAGAGAGAAGAGCTGGTTTGAACGAGGAGTCAAGGAAGCCATTTTTGTGAAAAAAGAAAACCCCTCTTTGAACAGAAATGGTGGTCTGAGATTCAACTTGCCAACCGTTTACCACAGTGTATTAACACCGTGGTCAAGCCAATCACATGCTAATCAGGTACTTAACAGTGATGAGGGAGGTGCAGCCAGAAAACAATAGGCCTGATTACTGATTACTGGGCCATCATGGAAACAAAAAGGTCAGTTTCAGGTGAAACTAGCTAATCAGCAGATACTCAGGTAGACTCCTTCCTGAGGGCGGGGCTTAAGCAACACAGAGTAGCTTAAATTTCTGAGTTCTCAGACCATTTTTTCACAATTGAGAATTACTTCCGGATGGGAGCCGAAACGTCTTGATTCTGAAAACAGTGTCCAGACGACTACGACTGAAACCTTTTCTACGTCATATTGTACAATAATTTCTAAACATGTCTCAGGAGCGCTTTTAAATCTAAATGTGATAAACAGCTTTAATTCTGAAGTTTGTGAGTAGGTGTGAAAAAGAAATTTGCAGGACGTTGTTGTGTCTTTTCAGCGGGCTGCGGCGGCTCCGAGGTGCCTGGTTACATGCTGGCAGTCTACAGCTCCAGACTGGTGATGGTGGAGCAGGTAACGGCCTCCAACACCACCATCGCCGACGCCATCATCCAACTGACGGAAACTAAAGGAGAGAGACACGAGGTAATGCCAAGTTACCAGGTGATCGGGTAAAGACGCGTTCCTGGAGTTTGTATGCGTTTACTACCGTAATTCACCACTTTAGCTGTTGTTTGAGGGCAAAATCCTGCTGTTAAAAGTGTTGATGAAGAGCTCCTGAACGCATCACAAGAGCCCTTACGTTTGGTTTGCTCTCTGCTTATGCAGTAGTTATAAATAACGGGTGGATTTTGTCAGGAAAATAATGCTTCACTGCCGACGATTAGATTAAAAAACAGTTTGAAGTAACTTTACTGCTGATTTAATAATGAGAGAGTTGTGTCGTAGAGAGCGAGACCATTAAAGTCCAGTTTGACTTTGTATTTTTTCCATAAAAACTGCACTCAGATGTCGGCACTTCGGACCCAGTTAGCAGTAAACTGAGAACACATGTTCTGATAGATCTCAACTTCGTGTCCTAGTACTTTACTTGCGTTTTTATTGCGAGGCCTTAAAAGATGCAAAAGTCATATGCGTCCTGTATCTTGTTTCAGTGTTTCCTCGTGATGAAGGGGATGATTATCTTGGAAAAACAAAAGGCCGTTTTCTCGGTCAGTAGATGTTTTTGTACAGAAAGTGCGGTGGACAGAGAATGGCGTGCCATATATATATATATATATATATATATATATATATATATATATATATATATATATATATATATATATATATATATAGAGTGAATAACAGTATATGATATATAACAACAACATTATTACAGTACGTTCTGATTGGCCACATAAAATAGCAACCATGTGGTGCACTCCACAGTAAATAAGCAATTGAGGAAGAAAATTAAGTCTGAAGTGGTAAAACAATTTAAACTCTAAACATCCAAAACCAACAGCTGACTGAAAATAACTCCAACTGATTTGTGTGTTTTGAGGTGGAGGCATCAACACACTTTAACTCCTCTGCAATGTACATACAGGTGACAACAGGTGAGCACTAACCTGCCGTCTGCGTCAGGCAGAGGACATTTACTCAAGGACTGTACTTAAGTACAAATTCGAGGTACTTTACTTGAGTATTTACATTTTCTGCTTCCACTCTCCGACATCTCAGAGGAAATATTGGACTTTTTACTTCCCTACGTTTGTCTGATGGCTTCAGTTACTTTACAGATCACAGCGTTTCATCCCCTTCCTGTCCAGTGGAAACCACGTATCTCCAGGTGTCTGTGACGAGCTGAAGGATGAAGAGTTTCCTTCATGTGCTGAGGAAACTCTCCTCCTCCTGAAGCTGAATAAACTCTTTAACCCCCCCTCGGATCAGCTGGGAAACGCATCGTCACAGAGATGAAAACAGGCTGTTTCTCTGATACGTGGTTCTCACAGGACGGCGACGCTACAAACACGTGACGATCTTATAGACCATCATGCATTGCTGCAGGTTAAACTCCCCAACAGTATATAAAGCAGTTAAAATGAGCTCAACCTGAAACATCTGCAGCAGTAAAATGCAACACACACATGAATGCAGCAGGAATATGAATCCAGAAACATCAGATATAATAAAACACTGACAGGAAGCGTTTTACTGATAATACTCACATACTTTTACTGCAGTAAGGTTTTAAATGCAGGACTTTTACCTGTAGTGGAGTATTTTCACAGTGAAGGGTCTGAGTACTTCCTCCACCTCTGGTTTCAGGGTCGAGAGGGGATGACGTGTTACTACCTGACCCACGGCTGGGCGGGGCTCATCGTCATGGTGGAAAACAGACACCCCAGACATCACCTCCATGTGTCGTGTGACTGCAGCGACAGCTTCAACGTGGTGTCGACGCGCAGCAGCCTCAAAGCCATCGACAGCATCCCTCCTCTGCACAGGTTCACTGCAACACACACACACACACACACACACAGGCGGTAGCTCGCCTGGTCGAGTGCGGTCCATGTACGAAGGCTGAGCGCCCAGTGGGCCGGGTACGTTTCCAGGCCAGGGCCTTTGCTGCATGTCATCCCCTTTCCTGTCTCTCTCCAGCTGTCACTATCATAATAAAGCAGAAATGCTAAAAACAATAATCCCCTTAAAAAAAGGGCTGCGTTGGTGGGGGCCGCGCTGCTTCAGGTACCGGTGAGACATCCAGGATCCAGCTTGAACAGCAGATTCCTGAGTTTCAAGGCTTAAGACGCCGCACAGCAGTTTATAGTTTTACAACTCTGGAAAGTCACTATTTTACCTTCTGTTGCGACAGTCATGAGGTAAACAGTTTAAATCCTGCGTTCACGTTACAGAGTAATCTACCAGGAATGTGAGCTTGCATGTGTTTGCCTCACTGGTTCCCGCTGAAGACGTAAATCTTTAAAAACACCTCACAGATATATAGTTTCCTGTTTAAAAAAGGCTCTGTAATTTCCTCAAACAGCTGCTCGCTGTAGTTTTTATCAAACCAGGAGGAAATAGTGCATCTGTTGGGGACTATTTTCAGCGGCGGATGAATCCACATGTCACCCAGTGCAACAGTGCGGCTCACTGATGTGTTTTAACAGTTTTTATGGCTCAGAGGAAGAAGATCCATCAGGCTGTGATTCACACACGACACCTGTTAGTAAATCCGTTCACTGCTGGTTTGAGTCTGAACGTGAAGATTTAATGACAAAAAGAAAAATACAGATACTTTGAATAAATAAAATGACAGAAAGCAGCAGCGGTCTGCATGTCTATCAGTCGGATGTGGATGTGAACGAGGTTTTATTTCTCTCTCAGACAGGTGCTTGTGGTTTTGTCTCAGCTGGAGGGAAATGCTGGATTCTCCATCACACACAGGCTGGCTCACCGTAAGGCTGTCCAGGCTTCTCTGGGGAACTGGAGTCCCTCAAAGACGACACACAGTCCAGCTCTGAGCCCAGAGACCGCAGGTCTGCATCGGCCTCGACCCCTCTGACACAATGAGTCGGAGGAACTGGGAGGGATCAGATAATAGATCTGTTTCACACACTAGACATGAGATCAGGAGATCTCAACACGGAGGCAGCTTCGGTAGAGAACAGTCCAACACTTTAGGAATTGTCCTTGTTTGTCTCACTTCACTGTCGCTTTGATGGAAAACAGGCATATTTCCCATAAATGTTGGACTATTTTGCAAAGAGACATTATATTTAGTGAGCAGGGCAGACTTAGGTCCCAGTGCCGTTTCAGTTCCACGAACGTTTTCAAGAGTCAGAGCTCCTCAGAGACAGAAATAATCTCTCTGGTTGAATTAAACAGAACAGAACGGCCATGCAGGTTACACAGTGGACTAAAGACTGTCCCCTCTTCTCATTTCTCACTTTTGAACCTCCTCGCTTCCTCTCCTCGCGTCGTACTTCCTCCTACCTGAGGCCGAGGAGCCGAGGCAACAGGCATTTAACGAAATGAGACCTCCTCGCTTCGGGGCCGTCACTTTAAAGTCACATACGACGTGTTGCACAGCTGCATCATCTGTCCACTGTCACGCCTCTTTTATACGTCACGGGTGCCGAAAAGACTTCCGCAAAAGATCCAGCTGTGCGTCCTCGCTCCTCCAGATGCACTTAAGGAGTTGAGGCGTCCTTCGAGATGGCGCGCTGAGATCGATCGGAGGTGTAACGGGGGGCCTCGCTGTCTGATCCACTGTCAGCACCTTTCGTAGGGACTATTTCTTTGGTTGAAAGTAGTCACTATGAACACTGTTCACATTGTATTCTGTGGTATCCAGGGGCATCGGAAATACGCTTATTCATTCATTAAAAGTTATATTTCCGCTTCATTTCATCAACATGGTTGGAAGAATCGTAGAAAAGGTTTCAGTCGTAGTCATCTGGACACTGTTTTCAGAATCAAGACGTTTCGGCTCCCATCCGGAAGTCATTCTCAATTGTGAAAATGGTCTGAAAACTCAGAAATTTAAGCTACTCTGTGTATCATAAGCCCCGCCCTCAGGAAGGAGTCTACCTGAGTATCTGTTAATAGCTAGTTTCACCTGAAACTGACCTAATAGGCCAAGGAATGTCAAAGAAGCCATTTTTGTGAAAAAAGAAAACCCCTCTTTAAACAGAAATGGTGGTCTGAGATTCAATCTGCCCAAAGTTTACCACAGTGTATTAACACCGTGGTCAAGCCAATCACATGCTAATCAGGTACTTAACTGTGATGAGGGAGGTGCAGCCAGAAAACAATAGGCCTGATTACTGATTACTGGGCCATCATGGAAACAATTAGGTCAGTTTCAGGTGAAACTAGCTAATCAACAGATACTCAGGTAGACTCCTTCCTGAGGGCGGGGCTTATGTAACACAGAGTAGCTTAAAGTTCTGAGTTCCCGTCCCATTTCTTCACAATTGAGAATGACTTCCGGATGGGAGCCGAAACGTCTTGATTCTGAAAACAGCGTCCAGACGACTGCGACTGAAACCTTTTCTACGATAGAACACTGCTGGACGAATGAGGGACTACACTCGTCTCGTTGTTGGAAGAAATTCAAGCGGCAGTTTATTAATTAATTAAAATGTTCATTTTGCAGCAAAAAACACACTTCCCAGACAGAGGCATGTAGACAGTTTCACTCTAAAGCACCTGTACTGTGTGTGTGTGTGTGTGTGTGTGTGTGTGTGTGTGTGTGTGTATGTGTGTGTGTGTGTGTGTGTGTGTGTGTGTGTCAGTGCAGGATCAATCAGCCGACTGAACTCAACACCACTGTGGGTGAACACCAGTTATTTGCTTGTAAAGAAATGCTGAATGGTGACTGGCAGCTACCAAGCGTCTCACTGAAATTCTGAGATATATTGATCAGCGTTTATCAAAGAGCTGCCTGTTACACACATTCAATAAACACCTTACCTTGTTTTGTTTTTTTTACTAAATCATGTCATTTTTTTCTCACCTTTCTCTGCACAAAACCATCAGCTGCCACTTAAAATCGAGGCTTATCGTTTTCCACATTTTCAGGACGTTTTTATGGATATCTCGGCTCACATTTTATTTATTTAATTTAATTTAAACGAGCGCTCTGCCTCACTCTCTGCGTGGCCAGTAAAATAAAGCTGTGCACGGATCTAACTCACAGGCCGGCTGCTTCAGTCTCTCCTCTGCGCTGCCTCTTAATGCTGTATTTTATAACTCTTTGTTCAATAAGCCCTGGCTCACAGGTGCAGTAAGACCCCTGAAGGAGGCCACAGGTAAGTAAGACAACATGGGTTTTGTGATTTGGGTGAACCGACCCTGTAAATCCACAAAGTGAGATTTATTTATTTCTGTCTTCAGAGCAGCTCTGCCTCAAATCCATGAACAGAAGTTTGCACAAAGACATGTAGAGCAGATCTGATGATGCACTTTCTATTTTACATTTCAGGTCCAAACCGTCTTAATTGCACTGGCGACAGATAAATAGAAGTTATTAGCTTAGCTGCCAAGAACACTCACACTCAGTATTACTCAGCACTGATACTTAGCGGTGAAACATGTGTAGATAAAGTCTTGTGGAGACTGCATTAGCACTTTATGAACTTTAAACTATGCCGGATTCTCGTGTTTTACTTTAAAGGAGATGTTTTGGAATTTAACTGTTTTTTGTGCTCATTAATCCCAGACTACCTACTACACTGTCAGAGACAACATATAAACTATGCAAATGTTTGAAGGCTGTTGTGATGCTCCGTCCATTAAAACGTGTGAAGCTCTTTATCTTCGGCTTATCTGTTTTATATATTTGTTAAGACGGAATTTTAATGTATTTTATTGTGATTGTTTAGTTAAATGTGTTTATTTTAGGCTGTTTTGAGAAAAGAAAACAAAAACAAAAAACGTATTTATTTATATTTCTTCCAGAATAAAACCAAAGCTTTTTACTGATGACGTTGGGCGTTTTGCGTGATGACGCGATTTGCTCGATGACGCGTTTTGCGTCACAGATCAAAACCAAAACATCTGGCTGCTGCACGTCGCGAGGCAACTTGTAGCTAGGTAGTTAGCCACCTAGCTAAATTACAATTATAGCTAATTTAAATAACAGCATCTTCATTCAGGTGGTCAAACGGCAGCGACACAGGTACGTGAGTCTAATGTTATTGATTATGTAGCTTAACGTTACGTGTGTGATTAGTTATAGCTAGCTCTGCTCGGTGAAACTGCGCTAAATACAGTTAGCTTCATTTCGGATAAAAATTAGGAATTAAGAAACGTCAGAGAGGTGGCTAACGTTAGCTTCGTGCTAGCAGCAGCAGATGTAACCAGCTAACGTTAAATGCGAAGTATTTCGGCGCGTTTGTCGTGTCTCTAATGTCGGCAGAGTGGTGAATCAATAAAGGATCAATAACGTGCCAACACACAAGCCCTGATCCCGGACACGCAGCGACTCCAGTGTGGGAGACGCATCTGTCTGGGGTATTTAATGTTCAGCAGCTGGCAGCAAATATGTGGTTTTTTCCAGCAGGATTAAATACGGGCCAACTTCAGGTCGTTACCGGCGGTAGGTCGGCCCCATGTCGGCCAAAGCCAGCCGCCACCACCCGCCCCCCTCCAGCTGCAGCGTTATGCTAATGTGTTTCACACCCACCTCCCTCACCTAGCTCTTAATCACTTTAATAAGTTACTTTAAATGTATAATTAGGCTCCTCAAATACATCAGAAATACTGTTGATGGTCTATTATAAAAAGTAATTAAAAGGCACATTAAGTTTTTTTTTTTTCCACAAACACATGCTGCATACACATCATAAGAGTCAGTCCAAATATTGGAAATCAATATGGCTTTTTTTGTTGTTGTTGACATGTCAGAAAGGTAATAACTCTACTTTGTGTTTGTTGCTGCTGCGTCACACTGACAGGTGTTTCTCATGTATGTAAACGGGGCGGCCGAAATATTAGAAACACCTCAACCATAACGCAGTCCAGTTCAACACCACTGCAAACTACTAGTGTCAATCAAAACTGAACATTAATATCTCTGGAAAGGCAGAATTTATATCAGAGCTGGATCACGTGATTGTACAAGTGTAGCTAATGACGTGGTCGGTGAGTGTATATATATATATATATATATATATATATATGTATATATATCTCCCATCAACACGTACTGTACCTTGTGTAACAGCGTAATATCTAATTAAAGTGATGTTTCTCTCATTCTGTCGTGACTTTGTGTCTTCAGCACACACACACACACACACACACAATGTCAGAACTAGAGGCCGAAGCCAGCAGAGATGGAGGTGACAGACGTATTTGTACTGATCAATACGTCGAGTCACAGCCAGGTGCAGAGGCTTGGCTGATCTCAGTTCAGCCTCCCAGGAAGTCCGGAGACGATCGAGCAGCCAGTTTAACAGAGTTATGATGGAAATGTGGATCCAGTAAATGATGTAGAATCAGGTGAACTTCTCAGGGATCGATCAGGAGAAAATAACTATTAGCAATTGACATATGCATTTTATTGTTGGCACATATTATTGGTTATTTTAATTATCTTCCTCTTCTGGTGAGATGTTTGAAATATCACAAGGCACAATCCTTTTGACTCCTTTTAATGCATTATGTTATTTGTGTAAATAAAGTACGCCAACAAAAACGTGACTCACAGGTAATTTCCATTAAAGTCAATACAACACGCGTACAGTTAAAAGTAAAACGATAACTTCTTCCATGCTTCTAATGTCACTGGTGGTCAGAAGTGTTAATAAGCCCCGAGCATACGATCTGATTCTCGTAGTTGGTAAACAGCAGTATCAGTATATTTTCCCTGTAAAGGTTATAAAATGTACTGTTTTTATCTTTAAGTGTTTTATGGTAACGAGACATTGCTGTTTATTAGAAACTAAGACAAGCTGTCAGTACCTCCGCATCAGGTCAGATATTCTGATATTAATATTCTGCCCACCAGCTTTTAAAAGATGTTAAACTGCATGGCTTCAGATCTGCTGCAGACAGACGTCACTTCTCTTCTGTCAGACGACTTCACAGTTATTAAGCCACTCTTAAAAAAGGTATCTGGGTGTCTAGATGTAGTGTACAGGCCCATATCAAACCATAAATAACAGTTTTTATGTTTCCCAGTCAGGATTTTGACCCACAGCACTAGCTGCTCTTCTAAAGCTCCTAAATGACACCAACTTCACCTGTTTTTGATCTCGGTGTCTCAGTTTCCGTCGTGCCCGTTGGATCCGAGCGTCAGGATAGGGAAGCAAAGTGAAGGGGCGGCTGCCTCCGGTGCAGCGAGCCTGGTGGACAAAATGTCAGAAAGCCCGGAGAAAAGCGCCTCGGTGTCGGCTCAGGAGCTGAAGGAACAGGGCAACCGCCTCTTTCTGAACCGCAAGTACCTGGAGGCTGCTGCCTGCTACAGCAAAGCCATAGTAAGGACCAAGAGGTCTTTGTGCATGTCTGCTACTGTATTGACTGAATTCATACAACGTCCAAGAGTTTCTCCTAAAGATATCTCTTAAAATCATCCATTTGAGATTTGGTGTAAGAGAGTTTCAGTATCAGACCACGAGTCGGTGCTGGCAGATGCTGTGAGTTGAGGTACTGGGATTTGGGAGAGAGAGAGTTGGATGTTTGCATCCCTGCAGTACTCGTGTTTGGTCTCCTCGTCTCTTTCAGACGCACAGTCCCGCCGTCCCAGCGTACTTCACCAACAGAGCGCTGTGCTACGTGAAGCTGCAGCAGTACGACAGAGCTCTGGCCGACTGCAGACACGCTCTGGAGCTGGACGGCCAGTCGGTCAAAGCTCACTTCTTCATGGGTCAGTGTCACCTGGAGATGGAGAGCTACGACGAAGCCATCGGCAACCTGCAGAAAGGTGCGAGGGACGTCTAAAGCTGGATTCATTATATATTAACGCCTTTATAAAGTTGTTAGCTTCCTACTTCCACATCCAGCAGAGGCAGAGCAAAATGAGATTTGTGATGACGGACAAATGGATGTTAACTTATAGTTCATCTTTGTGTTTTTTCCAGCTCATAACCTGGCAAAGGAGCAGCGTCTGAACTTTGGGGACGACATTCCCAGCGCTCTGCGGATGGCGAAGAAGAAACGGTGGAACAACATGGAGGAGAGGAGGATCAACCAGGAGAGCGAGCTGCACGCCTACCTCACCAAACTCATCCACGCTGAGAAGAAGAGGCACGTCGAGTCCAGAAAACACGTCGCTCTGAAATAGATTGTGTGTGTTTTTTTTTTTTTTTTTCCGTCATTGAATGATTCTTGTTCCTTTTTAAAGTAAAGCGTGTGTGTGTTTTAATCTGCAGGGAACAGAAACAAGAAGACAAGTCAGACGACGGCCGAATTCAACAAAATCCAAACGAGATCCACACAAAACATGTACGTTTTCTTTCATTATGACCTTCGTCCATAAAACACAGTTTGTTGACTTTTAAAAAAAAATGTTTAAATTGAAACTGATACGACCTGCTTATGATCATGTCCCCCGAAGAGTGTGAATCATTGAATCCACGTTGAAGACAGTTCCCTGACATATTTCTATCGTATTTATTTATTAACTTTCTCTCGTACAGTAGATTGTGTACATTATTTCATGTTGGATTAAACGCACATTTTCTCGCGTTAAATTCCACCTCAAACTGATCAGTTAAATCTTAAATCCTGTAAACGTTACAGTTTTTTATGCCTTTATTTGATAGCTGACAGGAAACATGGGGTGGGGGGGGGGGGATTAGCAAGAAAGGGTGGTTTTATGGGGGAGTCTTAACCCCTTGGCTGCCAGAGTCCCACAGAGCTTTGATGACTTCTGATTGTTTTAAGTACCAGGTGGGTATAAGTATAAAATAAAATAAGTGTGAAGTACCAAGTGGGTTTACCGGTTGATGATAATACAGTGTAATAATACAATGTAATAATATAAGTAATAAGTAGTGGTGCATGTACTGTCGAGTTAAGTGCAGCTTATTGAGATTATTAAGATATTGCACAGCAGTAATGGAGGTATATAATATCAATATCAATAAATATTGCACAATTATCTCAAGTATTGCAGAGATGTTAATGATCAATGTCCAGTTTAGTGACTTCGGGTCAAACAGACTGACACTTAGAGGGAGGAGTTAAAGAGTCTGATGGCCACAGGCAGGAATGACTTCCTGTGGCGCTCTGTGGTGCATTGTGGGAGGATGAGTCTTCCGCTGAAGGTGCTCCTTTGTTTGACCAGCGCGTCATGGAGCGGGTGGGAGACGCTGTCCAAGATGGCGTGTAGTTTACCCAGCATCCTCCTCTCTGACACCACCGCCAGAGAGTCCAGCTCCACCCCCACAATGTCACCGGCCTTACGGATCAGTTTGTTGAGTCTGTTGGCGTCCGCTGCCCTCAGCCTGCTGCCCCAGCATGCAACAGCATACAGGACAGCACCGGCCACCACAGACTCATAAAACATCCTCAGCATTGTCCGGCAGATGATGAAGGACCTCAGCCTCCTCAGGAAATAGAGGCGGCTCTGGCCCTTCCTGTAAACAGCTTGAGTGTTCTTGGTCCAGTCCAGTTTGTTATCTAAGTGTACTCCTACAGGCTGAACAGTGACGTTACATTCACCAGGCGGAAATTAGTCGCACTGAAAACTCCCTCGAATTATCCCACCACAGAGCGCCACAGGAAGTCATTCCTGCCTGTGGCCATCAGACTCTTTAACTCCTCCCTCTAAGTGTCAGTCTGTCTGACCCGAAGTCACTAAACTGGACATTGATCATTAACATCTCTGCCATAATTAATAATAATTGTGCAATATTCTGTTTACTACTCCCGTGCAATATTATTTTTCCCATGTTAGTTTTTCTTATTTATTGTATTGTTATCATATACCTCTATTACTCTTGACAGTACCTCCGCTTATTACTATTACTTATTACATATTTGGTGACATTGTATTTTATACTGTACTATCATCATCAACCAGTAAACCCACTTGGTACTCGACCCGACCTGATACTTAATTTATTTTCTGACCTGTTTTATAGTTTTTATAGTGTATCATATTGTTTGCTAGTACTTTCTCCTGTGTGCACTGACGTAAAGGCGAGCTGCTGTAACAAAGAGTTTCCCTTCGGGGATCAATAAAGGATTTCTGATTCTGATTTCTAATGTTAACAGCTCGATTTGTCAGTGAAGTTATTCTGACTGAAATATTTATTGATTCTTGTCATTTCATGTTTACTCCAGTTATAGTCCTGTGTAATATATATATATATATATATATATATATATATATATATATATATATATATATATATATATATATATATATACACACACTATTAACCTGTTTCCATCTGAGCATTAGTGACCTAAAAAAAGGTGTTTCTCTTCAGGACAAGTATCTTTCAGACATGGAGGAGCTGTTCTGTCAAGTCGACGAGAAGAGGAAGGTCAGTGTTGATGACTGTAAACTAAACTCAGTCTGTCAGACATCACATTACTGTCCACTCTCTCTCAGTGTGCGTTAGCAGACGTTAACTGTAGCGTTATAAGACGATTCAAAGAAAATCTGTTTGTGTTTGTTGTGTGTTGGAAAGAAGCGTGAGATCCCAGACTTCCTGTGTGGAAAGATCAGCTTTGAGTTGATGAGAGAGCCCTGCATCACTCCCAGTGGGGTCACTTACGACAGAAAAGACATCGAAGAGCACCTGCAGGTAAAACCCCCCCCCACAGATTTACTAAGAAAATGCTTCAGGGCACATGTGTCAGATTTACTGCTAACTTTAGCTCATTATGCAGTCAACATCTGGCAGCGCTGCAGGAAGTACTCAGGTCCGTTACTGCAGTAAAAGCACTGACACACACTCTGTGAAACCCTCTGCTGCAGTGAAAGTGTGAGAGTGTGATCAGGAGAAAGCCCTTAAAGCATTAAAGCAGTGCAGCGTCCCTGTGGCTGCTGTGCTGTTATATATTCTATCATCAGGTTATTATTCCTCGTGCATTAATGTAAAGCAGGATGTTGCTGCTGCAGCTGGTGGAGCTGGAGCTCATGTTGAACCGGTTTGTATCGGACTGCAGCTGATGATGCTTTTCATTCTGGATCCATCTGCCCATTCTTTTCTCCGTCGATCCGATCGATCGATTGGTTTGGAAAACTGGTGAAAACGGTGAGAAACGCCGTCCGACGACGACCCAGAGCCCAAAGCGACGCCTTCAGCGTGTCGTCGTGTCCGACCGACAGTCCAAAGCTCGACGTTATTAACAAACATTACAGTTATTACAGTCGTTCAGAGGAAAAGCAGCAGATCTGCACATCTGAGGAGCTGCAGACAGGAAGGGATTTACAGGAGAAACGACTTCAGACATCAAAACAGCTGCTGATTCATTTCCTGTCAGTCGACTGATCGATTAATCGATTCAGCTGAACTCGTATAAACTGTTGGAGTTTCATTTATAGCAGCAAAAATCTGAATCTGTAAAGTAACTAAAGCTGTCAGAGAAATGCAGTGAAGTAAAAAGTGGCACGAAAAGAAAATACTCAAGTGAAGTACAAGTACCTCGAATGTGTACTGAAGCACAGCTCACTCACTTCCTTCAGAGCTACTTTGATCTCGACTGTGTGATAGAAATCTAAATAAATAATATTAATGATAAAACTTTGTTTATATTGTAACTTTCACACAGAAAGATGCAAAACCACGTACTTCCCAAAAGATGAAAAATGCACATAAAGGACAGATGCAAGAAATAGGGACACTGAAAACATAGCAGAGGGATGTTTTTAAAGAGACAAAAAACAGAGATTTAATAATGAACAGTAATTAAATGACAGTTAATACTGAGGGAGGTAAAATGGAGGAAAAGTTTTTAGGTAAAAGCAAGTTTGAAAAGTTTAAACCTGTCAATGTGTGATTTTCTGTTATTCCCCAAAATAGTTTGTTTACCTGTTACACCAGCCTACACACAGTAAATATAAATAAATATAAAAGATGTGTTGTTTGTTCTCTTGCAGCGAGTCGGCCATTTTGACCCGGTGACGCGCTCTCCTCTGACCCAAGATCAGCTCATCCCGAACCTGGCCATGAAGGAAGTCATCGATGCTTTTATTTTGGAGAATGGATGGGTGGAGGACTACTGACCAATGAGAGGAAGGAAGGAAGGAAGGGAAGTCACTCTGACAGTCGATGGATGGAGACAGATCAGCTCTGTCGGGAGTTTAAGAAAAGGTCAAACAAACCACGAGCTCTCCGAAACTTTTAACATCAACCGCAGCGAGCAGACTTTATCGAAAAGCAGAAGTTACAAAGTGATTTACAGGAGGAACAACAGGGGGGGGGTATAAATACATATATCAAACAAGGAGAAGTTCATGTACTTTAACCCGCAAAATCAAAGAAAAAGCCAAAGAAAACAAAGATGTGCAATTATTTGGCATCTGTGCGTCACTAGAGGGCGCCGAGCGTTAAAGCTGCAACACGAGTGTTTCTCCAGCGCTGGAAGAAGTACTCCGACCCCTGATGTGAGGGCCAGCAGCAGCACTACAGTATAACAGTACTTTACCAGTAAAAGTAGTTGCACTAATATACTTAACTTTCACAAGTACTCAATGAGCGTTAAATTGTTATATTTATTATGTTGTTTATTATTGATGCTTTAACGTGTAAGCAGCATTCGAATGCTGCAGCTGTTTGAGGTGAAGCTAACGGTAACTTCTTTATATCCTGTTTGATTTATTCAAGTTGTTCGAGTGTTTTGTTTGTAAAATCCTAATTTAAAGAGTAACTAGAAACTACAGCTGTCAGATAAACGTAGAGGAGTAAAAAGTACAGCGTTTCCCTCTGAGATGCAGAGGAGTCCAAGTACAAGACGAGCACTTCCTAAACAGTACTCGAGCGCGGCGTGCGCTCCACGTGTGGGTGACGAACCAAATGTGTTTCCGGTTAATCGAACAAAACGCGTCACATCCGCTTTGCTGGAGTCTCTTCGCTGCAGCCTCGCTAATTTCTCACCAAGTCCGGCTGATTCTGACGAATCAGAAGTCACCAAAAACAACACGAACAGGTCGAGATGTCTGAAGACCAGATCTCACTGCGGCTTTAAAAGATTTGATTGTTTAACTCTCAGAGTTTAAGGGAACACAGTTAATTTGTATTAAAAGTAACAATCAAAACATTTTTAAGACTTTAAACAGATTCTCTGTTTGGGAAGAATAATTTGTGTTTGATACGGTTTTCCCACAAAGTTACGTCTCCTCCTTCTTTCTCATTAAGTTTAGCAGCTGGACACAAGATGTCTCCTGCTTCGCTGAAAAGCCCTCAGTGTTTGTGACCTGCAGGTTTCAAGTTTCCACATCGCGCTTGTGTTGGCTACATGAATATAAAGTGAAGCCTGAACTGACGGAGGCAGATTTCTGTTTCAGTGTCTGTTTAGCTTCAGCTGGACTTTGACTGTTTGGATGGAGCGGTCGTGTTGCACGCAGCTGTTTGTAAAGTTCTTAAATTAATCAGAGCAGCAGCCAGGGACCAGTAAGACCGACCAGTAGGACCAGTAAGACCGACCAGTAGGACCAGTAAGACTGACCAGTAGGACCGACCAGTAGGACCAGTAAGAGGGACCAGTAAGAGGGACCAGTAGGACCAGTAAGAGGGACCAGTAGGACCAGTAAGAGGGACCAGTAGGACCAGTAAGAGGGACCAGTAGGACCAGTAAGAGGGACCAGTAGGACCGACCAGTAGGACCAGTAAGAGGGACCAGTAGGACCAGTAAGAGGGACCAGTAGGACCAGTAAGACCGACCAGTAGGACCAGTAAGAGGGACCAGTAGGACCAGTAAGACCGACCAGTAGGACCAGTAAGACCGACTAGTAGGACCAGTAAGAGGGACCAGTAGGACCGACCAGTAGGACCAGTAAGAGGGACCAGTAAGAGGGACCAGTAAGAGGGACCAGTAGGACCAGTAAGACCGACCAGTAGGACCAGTAAGACCGACTAGTAGGACCAGCAAGAGGGACCAGTAGGACCAGTAAGACCGACCAGTAGGACCAGCAAGAGGGACCAGTAGGACCGACCAGTAGGACCAGCAAGAGGGACCAGTAGGACCAGTAAGACCGACCAGTAGGACCAGTAAGAGGGACCAGTAGGACCGACCAGTAGGACCAGTAAGAGGGACCAGTAAGACCGACCAGTAAGACCGACCAGTAGGACCAGTAAGACCGACCAGTAAGACCGACCAGTAGGACCAGTAAGAGGGACCAGTAAGACCGACCAGTAGGACCAGTAAGAGGGACCAGCAAGACCGACCAGTAGGACCGACCAGTAGGACCAGTAAGAGGGACCAGTAGGACCAGTAAGAGGGACCAGTAAGACCGACCAGTAGGACCAGTAGGACCAGTAAGAGGGACCAGTAAGACCGACCAGTAGGACCAGTAAGAGGGACCAGTAGGACCAGTAAGAGGGACCAGTAAGACCGACCAGTAGGACCAGTAAGAGGGACCAGTAGGACCAGTAAGAGCTCAGCAGCACAAACACCAGCTGTTGTGTTTGAGGACCGTCTGCACAGATCTGGGTCTTGAGGACTCGATGTGACTGAATCAGCTGACGGTTTAAAGGCTGGTTCCGCTGCTCGTCTGTGATCAGCAATCGCTTCAACGTGTCATTCGACAATAACCCGGTATTGATCGTCGGCCGCTGTCGCGATCCAACTGCTGACCACAATCAGATTACTCACTTAAAGGAATCCGCCTCTGTATAAAAACCGCACTGCTGGTGCTGCTGGTGCTGCTGGTGCTGCTGGTGCTGCTGGTGCTGCTGGTGCTGCTCGTCGCTTCAAGAGCAGATGTGGGAAAGTGTTGCGTTTGCTGGCAAACTAAAAGAGTTGGAAACTGTAGCGCTGCAGCTGAGAGAGTTTCGGTTGTTGGAAGAAACTCGTCAGCTGGTGGACGGAGCAGTTTTTGTTGTAAATTAATGTTTTACTGTTGTTTTCTGTTTTTTATGAGTGGACTCTGGTACAGCTTCTTTGTGCAAAAACTAAATGTGTACTTGTGATTTTTGTTTTTGCCACATTTTGCTGATTAAATGTTTCTTTGTCTTTTTAAAAGTGACATTTACAATCCAGCTCCGGCTCAGTCGAGATGAAGTCAGATTTTCTGTGCGTTTCTAAAAGACTGTAACGACCGAAGGGAGCAGATTTACGTGTTGGTGTTTTGTTTTTTTGTACTTCTTTAAGCTAGTTTTCAGTGAGACGTCTTCCTGCACATGAATGATCAGCTGCACAATTAAAAGGTACGACAAAGATCTTTTAAAAATGTGATGAAATAAATGTTCACTTTTAAGTTTCACTTGTTTCTTCTCGTCTCCTTCGGTGATCGCAGACGCTTTAAAAAAAGAGTTTAGTAATGAATCTGTGGTTTTTAACCACGTTAGCAGCGTGGCTCTAGGGATGTCCTCCATCTTTTTAGACAATGATCAACAGAAAAATACACTTTAATGTCAAAGTGAAACCAAAGTAAATACAGTGTTATCAAGGCACAAACACAGCTATTACAATATTCAAACAAAGTCACTCCTTTGACTTTGAGATGAATAAGGTCAAGAAAACGAAAATGAAAGCCAAAAAATATAAAAGTAACAATAATAATGGTAAAAGAACACAAGATATATCAGACAAAGGCATAAAAAAACTACAATCCAGTTCCATAATAAGTGATCAAACTATCCTCCAGTTCCCTCTACATGTCTGGTACCCTGTATAAATTATGTAAATCAAAAGGAAATGTAAAAATAATAAAGTCCTATTTGATGATTAACATTTCTTTTAAAGAGCAAGATTCTCACACCACAGCTCACACTGTTAATTTATGGGACCTTTGTTTTTTGATGCACATTTAAAGATGTTATACTCAGAATCGGACTGTGTGGGTGGCAGCACATTTCACTTTCTGATTCTCTTTCGCTTTGAACATCTGCATCCAGGTTTATGGCTTTATTATCTATTGTTTGAATTTGCGGAAGTAGTAAATCAGGTCGACACGTTAACGTGTCCGACACTTTGGTTTATGACCAAACACCTGCAGAGCTGCTGACATGATGTTGTTTGAATGTAGCTACGTACATTTACTCAAGTACTGTACTTAAGTACAAATCTGAGGTACTTTTACTTTACTGAAGGCTTTGTTTTCACGCCACTTTCTCCTTCTGCTCTCCTACATCTCTCTTTTTCACTTCACTGCATTTATCTGACAGCTTTAGTTACTTTACAAATCAAGATTTTTGCTACAAAATATATGAGGAGTTTATAAAATATGTTTTGTTATAAATTAAACTCCCCAACAGTTTATACAAGTACAGCTGGAACGATTAGTCCATTAATTAATTAATTAATTAATTAATTTATCACTTTACAACACAGGGTTGTATAACAAGATTTGATGCTACTCACAAAAACAAACATTGCATCCAGAAATTATATACTGTAGATGAGTGAATATATAATAAGTCATGTAGTATCCTTTGAGCTCTGCACAGACACCTCAGAATCAGCTTTGTTGGCCAGGTATGTGTACACATAGAAGGAGTCCGAGTCCAGTTTTTGTTACTCTCAATGTACATACACAGAAATAGACATAAATACAGCTAAAAACAAGGACAACCAGTTAAACAAACATTATGCTGTTATGCTCAGAATCAAACTGTGTTGGTGGCAGTACATTTCACTGTCTGATTCTTCTTTGTCTTTGAACACCTTCATCCAGGTTTATGGCTTTATTATCTATTGTTTGAATTTGCGGAAGTAGTAAATCAGGTCGACATGTTAACGTGTCCGACACTTTGGTTTATGACCAAACACCTGCAGGTTGAACCTCCTGAGCTGGAACAGGAAGTTCATCCTCTGCTGGGCCTTTTTGATGATGGCGTCGGATACCCACTTTAGGTCCTGGGAGATTGTGGATCCCAGAAACCTGACCGATGATCTGACCTCACCTCACCGATATCACTGATGCTCGGTAGTTTGGTACCAATGATCCTCTGGGCGGTTTTAATCACCCGCTGCAGAGCCCTCCGGTCCTGGCCGTGCACATCCCGTGCCAGTTTGTGATGTTTCCGGTCAGGATGCTTTCTGTTGCTCCTCTGTAAAAGTTAACAAGAATCCGGCACGGGAATTTTGCCTTAAGCTTCCTTAAGAAATACAGCCGATGCTGAGCTTTCTTGACCAGGGTGGAGATGTGAGAGGACCATGTCAGGTTCTCTGTGATGCTGATTTCCAGGAACCTGAAACTGTTCACCTGCTCCACCTCAGCTCCACTGATGTAGACAGGGGTGTGTGTCTTTGCCTCTTTTTCCTAAAATCAACGATCAGCTCCTTGGTTTTGCTGACGTTGAGCAGTAGGTTGTTCTCTGTGCACCTCTCTGCAAAAATGTTGATTTCCCCCCCTTCCTGATATGAAGTTTCATCGTTGTTTATAATCCGGCCGATGATGGTGGTGTCATCCGCAAACTACACCACAGAGTGTCTCCGTGTTGGGGGCTGCAGTCATGGGTGTAGAGCGTGAACAGGAGGGGGCTGAGCACACAGCCCTGGGGGGCTCCGGTGTTCAGCACTGAGTGGAGGAGGTGTTTGTGAGGAACTCCAATATCCAGTTGCAGAGTGTGGTACTTAAGCCCAGAGTGCTACGTTTTCCAGTCAGTTTCATGGGGGAGATTGTGTTGAATGCTGAGCTGAAATCAACAAACAGCATTCTGATGTAGGTGTTGTTGTTCTCAAGGTGTGTGAAGACTGAGTGGAGGGCAGTGGAGATGGCATCCTATGTGGATCTGCTGGTTCTGAAAGCAAAGTGGTGAGGGTCCAGGCTGGCTGGGATGTTGTTTTTTATGTGCTGGAGAACCAGTTTCTCAAAGCACTTCATCATACAAAAACTACAATCCAGTTCCATAATAAGTGATCAAACTATCCTCCAGTTCCCTCTACATGTCTGGTACCCTGTATAAATTATGTAAATCAAAAGGAAATGTAAAAATAATAAAGTCCTATTTGATGATTAACATTTCTTTTAAAGAGCAAGATTCTCACACCACAGCTCACACTGTTAATTTATGGGACCTTTGTTTTTTGATGCACATTTAAAGATGTTATACTCAGAATCGAACTGTGTGGGTGGCAGCACATTTCACTTTCTGATTCTCTTTCGTTTTGAACATCTGCATCCAGGTTTATGGCTTTATTATCTGTTTGAACTTGCGTAAGTAGTACATTTATAAATGCTCCAGCTGGGCCAAACAGAGTCCCACTTTCCTGGTCCAGGCTGTTCAACTCCTCCACTGATTGCAAGACAGAATCACACCATGGACGTCAAGCTGCTTCTTCACTGTGCCGTGCTCGTGGCCTTAACTGTTACAGGTGAGTGCTTTTAAATGTTGTCTCAGTAGAGCACCAATGTTGATAATCTGATTTGTATTCACAGTGAAAAGAAATTGTATTTTATTGAAAATTCTTGAATTATTACAACAGAACAAAGGGAACATACAAATCAAAAATTAATGAATAAATGTTTAACAAAGAAAGTAAAACAAAAAAACTAATCTGTCATAGTTTTTAATTATTTAATTTTAGTAAGTAGTAATCGAGTACTGTACTTAAGCACAAATTTGAGGTACTTTATTTCAGTGTTTCTATTTCATGTAGTTAATTCTAGTTCATTTACAAATTAAACTGATGCATCAATGCTGCTTTGTATACAGTTAGCTAGTTTTATACAGTTAGCTAGTTTTAACTACTTTACTTTATATACAAGACGGTGTAGTCCTCATTGATGATGGTCTGAGAACTCAGTAATTAATTAATTAATTTCTGAGTTCTCAGACCATTTTCACAATTGAGAATAACTTCCGGATGGAAGCCGAAATGTCTTGATTCTGAAAACAGTGTCCAGATGACTACGATTGAAACCTTTTCTGCGATACTTTATATACAGTTAGCTAGTTTTAGCTACTTTATATACAGTTAGCTAGGTTGAAATATTTTATATACAGTTAGCTCGTTTTAACTAGTTTGTGAGTAATGATACTTATGAATAGATTTCAAAATCACTGTACAACAAACAAGCCGACAGCTTCCTACAAGTAACTAAATGCATTATTCTTTGTCTCTCCCACAGGAAGCAACGCACAATTAGATGGTGAGTTCTGTTCTCATTTCATTTATTCATTTAATTTCTCTTTTGCAAAGACAACACATGGCTGATTCACCCATTTTTTCTGTTTACACAAAACACACACAAAAGGAAGAAGAAACCAATCTAATGATGTTCCCCTCAGGAACTTTGATGATCCTCTGACTTTTCATAGAGCTTCCACCTGTCCAAACTTCATGACAGAATACCTCTAAAACTGACTTTACATCAGCTTCTGCTGTGCTTCAAGCAACATGCTAACATTAGCAGTAACACAAACATGCTAAATGTTAGCGTGCATATTTTGTTTGATAACTTGGGCTGGCTCTGACAATTAAGCAGTTTTACAGACATTTATTCACTTTCTTGCCGAGAGTTAGATGAGAGGATCAATATCAATCTTATGTCTGTTTGTTAAGTATAGAGCTGGAGTCAGGAGGGGATTAGCTTAGCTTAGCATCAAGACTGGAAGCAGGGGGAAACAGCTAGCCTGGCTCTGTCCAAAGTACACACAACAGGGTGATGAATGCACCACCATTTCCGTTTTAATAAACATTTTGCTATGTTTTGTCGGGGCTTCTCCTGGAGAGCCAAAGTCCTGACATCACTTCCTGTCTTCCACGAGCTTCTGTAGGCCTAACTTAATGAGAATAGAGGAACTTCCTGGAGTTTACTTTCAATATAAGACAGCTTAGCTCAACTAAAGTGCTTGCCACTGTATTAGAAATGGAAACCTTTGTGATTTTAACTAAATTAAACAATGATTACTTTGTGAGCACAGAAAAAAAAAACAGTGAGCTGTGACGTTTAGCCTGCAGAGGTTTGTGAGCTCATTTTAAAGGTTGCTAAAAACATAAATGTTGAATAAACAATAATTAGATCATTGTTTTTTTAATTAGTACTTTTACTATGTTTAAAACACACAAGATAGCAGGTAGTTGTATTTTTGAACTTTGGACTGAGCCATACTAGCTGTTTCCCCCTGCTTTCAGTCTTTATGCTAAGCTAAGCTAATCACCTCCTGGCTCTATTTCCATACTCAACACACAGACGTGAGATTGACATCCATCTGAACAGCTTTTCACAAACAGTCAAACTGACCTGAAAGCACATTCATGTCATTAATAAATCTTTGATTGCTCTCTACCTCACACAAATTATTCTTTTTTGTCATTTCTGGTCTGAAAACTCTTTAGGCCAAAATAAGACAAGTTAGCCTCCCTCCTGCACACTGATATATATATAAAATGTTTGCGAGGGACAGTAGTGCTTTGAGCTAAATGCTAACATCAGCATTCTCAATGATAATGCTAACATGCTGATGTTTAGGAGGCATAGTGTTCACCACCATGTTAGCATGCTAACATTTCCTAATTAACACAAAACACAAAGGCTGATGGGAATTTCATTAGTGTTGCAGGTATTTGGTCATAAACCAAAGTATTAGACAGATTAGCAAAGTTCATGGCAATCCATCAAGTAGTTGCCAAGATATTTAACTCAAAATAAATGTCAACCTCATGGTGGCGTTATAGGAAAACTCAGAGGATCACCAAAGTCAGTAGGATTCATCTTCTGAGGACCATGAATGTGTGTACAAAATCTCATGACAATCCATCCAATGCTTGTTGAGATATTTCAGTCTGGACCAAAGTGGTGGCTGTCTTAAAATCCATACAGATGATAGCACCCAGACAGAACCAGTACAGCAACAAAATCATCACCGACCTGCAGCGGTTACATGAATTCTGACTGTTTCCCTCCAGTTTGTGGCATTGCGCCGCTCAACACCAGGATCGTAGGGGGTGAGAGTGCTCCTCCCGGGACGTGGCCCTGGCAGGCCAGTCTGCACAATAACAAGGGACATTTCTGTGGAGGCTCCCTGATCAACAACCAGTGGGTCCTGACTGCTGCTCACTGTTTCTCCAGGTGAGCTCCGATCCTGTCACATGACTCAGCACTTCACCTGTGCAGAGTGAGCTTACAGCAAGAGCATACAGCAACAAAGAGAACATGCAGAAAACCACATCAAAACCACTCGTGTTTTTCATTATGCTATTAGTAATAGTCGAATACCATTACAGCTCTTTCAGTTCAGATCTGTATTGTTCTACAAGAGGAAATTCTTTTTGCAGCATAGCACCGTAAAACAAAACCATAACACAATAAAAACACAATAAGACAATTTAAGACATTAGTAGAATTGCTGCTACTATACACACACACAATACAGAATAAAATAAAAGGTTAATGTGATAAAAGCAAAGAAAAACTGAGAAAATAAAAACAGGGATCAGATAAAATACTAAACTCTGCACATGGGGTAAATGAAAACTGGAACCTGTTGGACCTCATTTTTGGAAACCTGTATCTCTGACTGGAGGGGAGAATGTCAAATTCTTTAAAATGAGGGGGTCCTGTCTGGTGTGCTCGACTCCAGTCTCTACTGATCTTGTACTGAGTCTGTTCTTGTGCTGCCATGATTAGTGTCCTTTAGTCCAGCCTGTTCCAGCCACTTGTAGGATTTCTTGATATCAGCCCCTTCCTCTATCTGTCGGTGGTACATGCCGTGCAGGGGCTTGTCTCTCCATGATGGTTCATCCTCCTCAGCCTTGGGTATCTGCTGTCTGAGGTATTCGCTTAGCTGTTCATCATTGGGGGCCATCTTCCTGGATCTTTGTTGTTTCTTCCTGGACAGTGGTTCTGACACTCACTAGTCCTTGGATCTTGTTCTTCCCATTTAGCTGACTTTTCAGGACCTGCCTTACTCTGTGTAGGTACTTGGCTGTGGCTGACTTCCTTGACACCTCCTCATGGTTTCTGTTTGCCTGCGGTATTTGTAGCTGTCCTGAACATCTCCCATGTTGCCTTCTGGTAGTTCAACCCCCTCGGTTCTGATCATTTTCTGTCTTTTTGATACCATCCGACCGCACTGGATCAGTGAGTCGATGTCTCGCTCATTCCTGGCATACAGCTTGATGTAGAGGAGGTGACTGATGATTGCTCCACTTTCTGAACCGGTATCCGTAGCCACTCTTTGTGATGATCTGGCAATATATATATATATAAAATACCTCAAAGTATTATCTGTCATGGCTTTTGGTTTTAGTTTAGTTATTTCCTGTTTTATTTTGATAGTCTATCCATGTGTGTCTTGGGTTACTTTATTTCCTGCCTTTGTGTGTTTTCCCGCCAGTTTTGATTGAAAGCCCCGCCCTGATTAGTTTTACCTGTGTCTCGTTAAACTTCACTTGTGTATTTAGTCTGTGTGTTCCCTTGTCTCAGTGCCAGTTCATCTTAGTCCCATGTTTCAAGCGTTCCAGCCTTTTCCTAGTGTTTGTTATCCCAGTGTTATTGGATTTCTACTTTGTTTTCTTGGACTTTGCTTGTTTTATGGATTTTGCCTGTTCCCATGGATTTGTTTGCCTTTGCTGGTCTTATTCTTTGGTTTTGACTTGTGCCTGCCAGATCATACCGTAAGCCTTTTGTATTTTGTTTAATATTCCCCATTTATTGATATTTATTAATACTTATGTTCCTGCTGTGCAATATCCACCGTCTAATAATCTGGTTAATCTGCTGCACTTAACTTGACAGTCCTCATTATTGCATTATTACTTATATTATTACATTGTATTATTATTATACCGTACATACTTATCAACCTGTAAATCCACTTTTGTACTTTATACTTATTTTAGCTTTTATACTTTATATCCACTTTTGTACTTAATTTATCTTAGCTGTATTATAGTGTATTAGATTTTGATTTGCAAATCTCTTATTTCTTACTAGAAATAATTGTCTCATTATGGACTTATTTATTGTTTCTATTCTATTAGTACTTATATTCCTGTGTGCATTGACGTGATAGTGAGCAGCTGTAACAAAAGAGTTTCCCTTCGGGGATCAAAGTGTTTCTGATTCTGATTTTATATATTAAATCATCTGAACTGCACCTCTGAGTCTGCATTTGGGTCCTATTCCTCGTGTTTTGGGGTTTTTTTGTCATTACATTAATCTTTAAATTCTAAAATGCACTTTTTCAAACGTTTATTTAAAAGTGGCATTTTCCTCAGTGAGCCTTTTTATTATACAGCAGGCTCTGCAACTGTTACTCTGACATTATGAAATTAAAGGGACAAATAGCAGCATAAACTAAAGAATAATGAACATTTAAAAGAAGAAAATGTTATGATGACAATGAACTCCAATCAAACTGTCACTGAATAAGAAAAAATAAAGAAAATGTTCATTTTTCTTGTGGTGTCTTTATTTGTGAATAAACATCATTAACAGTCACAGCAGTGTAGAATTATCTGCCACATATTTAACATGTTGTCTTTTCTGTTTCTCAGCACCAGCACATCCGGCTTCACCGTTTACCTCGGACGTGACACCCAACTGTCCCTGAACCCTAACATGGTGTCTCGGACTCTGTCCCAGATCATCAGACATCCGAACTATGCCGACACCTCGATCAACGATGACATAGCCCTGTTGAAGCTGTCCTCACCTGTTGTCTTCACCGACTACATCAAACCCGTGTGTCTGTCGGCGGGCGGCAGCGTCTACAACGCCGGGACGACCTGCTGGGTCACCGGATGGGGAAACATTCAAAGTGACGGTGAGAATTTATTCATTTTTAAAGGTTTTGTTAATAGTGAATGATCGGATGGATTCATTAAGTTTTTATTGTTGTGCTTTGCAAACAACTACATCACAAGACACCACACATTCATATAAACCAGAACCACTGAAGAAGAAATGGGCACAACGAGGTGACGTCATTAAAAGAGTCCAGTAAAAGCTCAGAAAAAGGAAAACCAGTGGTGGAAGAAGTACGCGGATGTATAACTTAAGTAAAAGTGGTAATACTAAAGTGCAGAAATACTCTGGTACAAGAAAAAGTCCTGCATTCAAAATATACTTAAAGTACAAAAGTACTCATTATGCAGAATGGCCCATTTCAAAATAATATATCATTATTGGATTATAATTATTGATGAATTAATGTGTTCATCACTATAATGTTGCAGCTGCTGGAGCTAATTTTTTTTACTATATATACTGCCGGATAGCTGGTGAATTTCGTCAAGGGATCAAAAGTTTTATCTTAATCCATAGAAATACATAATAATTTATTTGTTGATTACATTTTGTATTATTAATCTGATTCTGCAAAGTAACTGAAGGTATCAAATAAATGTAGTGGAGTAAAAGTGCATTATTTGTACCTCAAAATTCTCTTTACGTACAGTACTTGAGGAAATGTACTTAGTTACATCCCACCACTGTGGAAAACATGACAGAATATAATAAAAATAAAATGTCTGTCTGTTGTTTAAGAAGCTGATAACAGCACAGCGCTGCTGCTAGAAAAGACTTCTCTCTGACTAGACTAAATGTTGTTGACAAGTTTAAAGTGTGTACATTATAACTTTTATTTAAATGGCATTTGATACTATATTTTCTAAATATAGTTCTACAGGATCTGCTGTTTACAGACTGTGAAGGACCAGGGTACGCATAAAAACTGGGAGAGCAGGTAAAGGTGGAAAAACAATAATAATAATAATAATAAACTTTATGTGCATAGCACCTTTCATACAAGAAATGCAGCTCAAAGTACTTTACAACAAAGAAAATACATGCACAGAGTGCTTCACATAAAAAACAACAGAATGAACATAAAAACAGGGATAGAGTATGTAATGTTAATGTAAAATCAAGTAAAAATAACACGAGATGTTTCTATAGTAGCCCAGAACGGACAAACCAAACACTGGCTCTAAATGGGGCTTTTTGCATTTTTTGCGAGTTTCGTGGCCGCCGTAGTTTCTCCTACAGGCTTGGAAGGGTGAGGCGAGCGGTGTTCAAATGGTTGCAATCTGAAATTTCACTGCTAGATTCCACTAAATCCTCCACACTGGACCTTTAAACAATATGCCATGAAATGACGCAGCATACAAGGCTGACACAACGCTGTAAGAGCCATTTTATAATAAAGTTTAAAGGACAAGGCCGATGATTTTCCGTGTTTTTCTCACGGTCAACAAATCTCCTGTGCGGACTCAAACCAGCAACACGTCGGTGCGTCTCTCAGCACCGTCTGACTTCCTGTCTGCGGCTCTCAGCTGCGAGCCCATTGGTTCCTGCTGAAGATGTAAATCTTTAAAAACACAGATCTATAGCTTCCTGTTTAAAAAGGCTCAGTAGTTTCCTCAAACAGCTGCTCGCTGCAGTTTTTATCAGACTAACAGGAGGAAACAGAGCATCTGTTGGGGGACTATTTCCAGCGGCGGATGAATCCACATGTGGTGCTGTAGTGAGTGTTTGGGGCAGCATGACGGTGTGTGTGGGGCTGAATCAGAATAAACTGCAGTGTGTGTGTTCATGGTGATGAAGGAACATGTCACCCAGTGCAGTAAATGTGTTTTTCTGGCTCAGAGGAAGAAGATCCATCAGGCTGTCGACAAAAAGAAAACGCAGACTCAGCATTAATATCTCTCTTCTTTTTCAGTTCCACTTCCTTCCCCACAGAGGCTGCAGGAGGTGAGTGTTCCCATCGTGTCCAACAGTGACTGTAGCGCCGCATATGGTGGAATCACAAGCAACATGCTGTGTGCCGGTCCGACCGAAGGAGGGAAGGGCACCTGCCAGGTGAGTCCGTCTACAATGGATAATAATTATTAATGCATTAATGTGTTCATCGCTTTAAGGTTGCAGCTGGAGCTAATTTGATAACTTTAAATACTGGGTAGCTTCTGAATTTCACCAAGGGATCAATAAAGTTTTATCTTAACCTATAATAATACCTCTACATTTATTGTACCTATTATTACAATAATAGTAATTATATCTTGTATTTCATATCTGAATCTGCAAAGTAAATAAATGTAGTGCAGTAAAAACACAATAATTCCCTCTGAATTGTAGAAGTAGAAAGTAGCATGAAATACTCAGTGCCTTTTTAACTTGAACTTGACTAAATGTCCTCAGTTACTGTCTGCTGGTGATGTAACGACATGTCTGACCTCTGCAGGGGGATTCAGGCGGCCCGTTGGTGAGTAAAACCGGGTCTCAGTGGGTCCAGGGTGGAGTGGTGAGTTTTGGAAAAAAAGCCTGTGCTCAGCCCAACATACCAGGAATCTACACCCGAGTGTCCCAGTATCAATCCTGGATCAACAGCCAGATCAGCAGCGACCAGCCGGGCTTCGTCACCTTCGTGGGCGACGGTTCAACCTCTGGAACCGCTCACCTGGTTTCCCTCTCCGTTCCTCTGCTGCTGTCCCTCTTACCTGTCCTCTTCTCTCTCTATGTGTTTTCATAGGAAGTTTAATGATGCTTAACTGATTAATGCATCAGCACAGAGTCAAACATCTCTGTCTCAGGGTTCTCATATTTAACCTTTTTTTTTAAAGATGCTTTTACTTTAAACAAGCAGTAAAATCCGCCCATGGAGTCGAATGTTTCCAGATGTTTTCAGGTCAGTTTCTTGTGTCGAAGGAGTTTTACAGAAGAGAAGAGAGAGATCAGAGAAAGCACTTGATTTAAAAAAGTAATGATTTTCACTATCGATTAATCTGCTGATTTATTTTCTCCAATAATCGATTAATCATTTTGTCTTTAAAACGGCAGAAAATAGAGAAATCTGTTCATCAGAACTTCCCAGATCCGAGAGATTTATTCAGAAAGGTTTGCAGCAACAGTCTAAAACCCAAAGCTGTTCAGTTCACCGTCATATAAATCCTCCCATCAGAGAAGCTGCAGCCACAGAATAGTCTGCAGTTTGGCTTGTCAAATAAAACCAGTTATCAATATAGTTATCGATTGATTTTCTACCTTTTCTACTAATCTGCGAGCAGTCGTTGCAGTTCCATTAACTGAGCTGGAAACAGGTGAAATCAGATCATTATCAGATAATAAACCCATTTATAAATAAATCTATTAAAAACAATTAATCAATACTGGCCTTAAATAATGATTTAAACTCAAAAAACACAATTAAAAGATCATTAAATTTAATGACTCTATTTCCTTATTCTGTATTTAAATGATTTAAAATGCAATAGTACATTTATTTTAAAAAGGCTTTTAAATTCATTTGTTTCCTTTCTTTAACATTTAGTTAATTTTGTGATCGTTGAGATTTAAAGACACCTTAAAATTAATAAGTGGATTAATTAAACAAATGAATTGTAAGGTGGGATATGTTCGGCTGACACATCAGCAAATGTAATAACAAAAAGTTAAAATTAAAAGCTTATTATTAGTATAATTAATATACTGATTATTAGCCTAGTTCATCATTTAAAGACAGAATAAGGAAATAGATTTATTAACTGATTAATTCACTTATCTTATCTGAGTTTCACAATGCATCATTTCAACAAAGCCTTTTTTATTAACAGTTCTAATTAAACACTAGAAGTTTATAATTATTTCAGTGGTGACTCCAGACTCCCCAAAAGTCCATTAAAGCCAATAAACTGTCCATTAAAGCCAATAAACTGAATCAGATTTTGCCTGGCAAACTGATCAAATATACACAGACAAGGACAGACAACCATTCACAATAAATGAAGAGATGTTCAAAACTTTCTGCTGTTTTGTACCTGAGAAACTCTGATTCATTTCTCCACGAGATGTTGGTTTCCGAATTTTCTTCTTTCATGAGCTCAGATATTAAACATTCAATAAATGAAGACTGTTCAAACTTTCTGGGAAAAACTCAGAATTTTATGAAGATTTAAAAACTGACGGGAATTTTAGAAGTTTAAAAACTCGAAAGCAGGATGGTGAAGACATGTTTCTATGGACCTTTATTACCTCTTTAATCTGTCATTAATGAATGAATTACTGTAACTATTAATGCTGCACCTGCAACTGTGATTTACTTTATAAGAAGCGGATACATGAAGTACAAATTATGTTTACAATTATAAACGTTTTCATAATTTAATATTTACATTAATGGAGTTAGACAGATATTAGAAACACCTTTCAGTGTGCTGCGGTTCAATAGGACAGGTATGATTTATTGCTTGTACAGGTGTTCCTATTTGTTTATATGTGTGTTATGAAAGACTCCTTTCATACATGAAGCCAGAGGGGCCCCTTGTTTCTACCTACAGAACTATATGAGGAATACAACTGCATAAGGAAATAAATAAACTGTATAATGTGTTTAGAGAATTCAAAGAGATTATTTCACTGTTCTGGTTCTGTAACTATATAATCTTGGGTTCAGCGTGTTCAGCGTTCTTGTCTCTGCAATAATCACAATTGAAGAAAACCCTACAGAAGTTTGGTGGAAGATACAGGAGATCTTCTATTTTCAGCAGCAGAAACGAGGAATTCTGAGAGAGATGAGCACTTTTTTATTCCCACCCTCTATACTGAAGGTATACCTATTGACCTGTATCTTTTAAATGCATTTAAGTGTGCTGTCCTGGTGTATTGATATAAAACACTAACCGTATGATATAGAGGACTCAAATCGGTTGATCTAGATCGTTTATTATTACAGAAGTCAACTGTTAAAGGAGTTATAATAATAATAATGATAATAATAATAAAACTTTATTTATAGAGCACTTAACAAAACAAAGTGCTTCACAAAAAGAGAAATAAAATACCACAGTGAATGACGAAATATAAAGAGATAAAACACATAAAAGCAATAAAATAAACAGTTCAGGTAAAATCAGGATCTGCTTTCAGATAAAAATGTATTTTGAGAAGAGACTTAAATGAAGACTCTGACTCAGACAGCCTGATGTCTTCAGGCAGGTTGTTCCAGATCCTCGGGGCCCTGATGGCCAAAGCTCTGTCCCCCTTAGTTTCCATCCTGGACTCAGAGAGGCTAAAACAGGTGTTATGTGGTGATACTTCTTGGTCCTGGTTTACAGCCAAGCAGCTGAGTTCTGTACAGTCTGCAGTCGTTTCACAGTTTTTAGATTAAGACGAGTGAACAGGCCGTTACAGTAATCGAGGCGTGAGGAGATAAAAGCATGCACAACAATTTCTGCATCACTAAGATTTAAAATAGATTGAATTTTTGCAAAGTTTCTGCAGTGATAGAAACATGATTGGACAAGCTTAGTGATATGTTGCTCAAAACATAAATTTCTATCAAACAGGACACCAAGATATCTTGCAACAGGCTTGATATGTTTTGACAGGTAGCCAGTAGATGGCAGTATTTGTTTAGTGATGTGTTGGGGCCCAATTACAAGGATTTCAGTTTTATTTGAGTTGAGCTGAAGAAAATGTATCGACATCCAATTTTTTATGTCAGACAGGCAGTCCTGCAGAGAACTCAGCGTACTGAGGTCAGTGGGCTTGACAGAGAGGTACAACTGTGTGTCATCCGCATACAATGAAAAGAAATACCATGTCTGCGGATGACATCACCCAAAGGAAGCATGTATAAGGAGAACAGTATTGGTCCCAGAATTGAACCTTGAGGCACACCATACTTGATATGGGAAAAGGATGACATGAAGTTATTAATGCTGATATAGAATTTCCTATTGGACAGATAAGATGAGAACCAGTCTAGTGCAGTGCCAGATATGCCCACCCAGTGCCTCAGTCTATCTAAAAGAATGCCATGATCAATTGTATCAAAGGCAGCACTGAAGTCCAACAGCACAAGAATTGAACACATGCCTGCGTCTGTATTCATTAAAAGGTCATTGGTGAATTTGAGGAGGGCAGTTTCAGTGCTGTGGTGCTGACGAAAGCCAGATTGGAACTTTTCAAAGGTATTATTGTTTTTCACAGCAACAAGAAGCTGCTTAGATACAAGTTTTTCAAGAATCTTCAAAATAAAAGACAATTTGGAGATTGGGCGATAGTTATCCAGGAGGGTGGGATCAAGCCCAGGTTTTTTTAGGACTGGCTGGACACAAGCTGTTTTAAAGAAATCTGGGATTCAGCCAGTAGACAGCGAGCTGTTAAAGATAATTTGTAAAAGGGGCGCAATACAATCCATAACTTCCAATAGAAACCTAGTTGGGATTTTGTCCAGAGGGCTGGAGGAAACTCTCATAAGAGACATGATGTCTGCAAGTTCAGGCAGAGTAACAGCAGAAAAATTGCTCAAAGAATCCCTGAGCGGGTGATCCACATCTAAAAAGGCAGGGTTAGGGGTGATATCAGATCATATTAACTCCACCTTTCCAGCAAAGTGTAAAAGAAACTTTTCACAATCAGCATCACACTCAGCAGGGGCACAAGGAGAGGCAGGGTTAACTAACTGATCCACAGTCTTAAACAGGAATCTGGGGTTGTGCTGATGGGCAGAAATAAGTGCAGAGAAATGACATGTTCTTGCATCCTTCACCATCCTATTATAAAGGCGTAATAACTCTTTCATGGCCACAAAGTGGACCTGGAGACCTGATTTCTTCCATCTGCGTTCTGCTCTTCTGCATTTCTTTTTACAGCTTCGAATACTGTCATTTAACCATGGCTGTTTTCTAGTCTTTGAGTTTGGTCTATTTTTCAAAGGAGCTATGAGATCTAAGGTTGAAGAACACAGGTAGTTAAAATAATCAACCAAATCGTTGGTGTTGGAGCAATCGGGAAACACACTGCCAGGAGAATTGAACAGTGTACAAAATTGTAAGGCACTATGCTCGTTAAGGACGCGTGTTTACTTAGAGCGGGATAAGACAGTACTAGCAGCCTCTAATTCACAGTTAAAAACAATGCAGAAGTGATCAGATACAAACATGTCCCTGATTTCCACAGATGGGATTTTCAGGCCCAGACTAAAGACTAGGTCTAAGGTGTGGCCACGGGAATGAGTTTGGCCAGACACATGTTGTGGAAAGTTGAAAGAGTTAGTGATATTTTAAAAAATCAGCAGCAAGGGCATTAGAGGAGTCATCAACGTGAACATTAAAATCACCACAAAAGAAGAATTCTATCATAATTTAACACAAGACTGGATAAAAACTCTGAGCCAGCTGGTTTAGATAACATCAACAGAAGTAAAGCAAGAGGTCCTGTCTAAGGGCTTTGTGATTCCAAACATCAGCGGGGGCGAAATGTGTAATTCCACTGAACGCAGAGGTTCTTGCAGTCTTGTAGTAAGGTGGAAATATTATGAATACATATGAGTTTGGCAGATGTTTGGTGAAATGGTGCTCACGCCTTTCCAGCTATGAAAACTTGATGTGATCATTTCACAACAGAAGTTAAGAATGCTCCTGGAACTGGTCATAACTTCTATAGTTTCACGCAGATCAGAATCAGAATCAGAAATACTTTATTGATCCCCGTAGGGAAACTCTTTGTTACAGCAGCTCTGGAGATACTGTAGATGGACTGTGCTGAGAAAAGGTTCAGACTTTTTTTTTTGGGCATTTGGTGAGTGGAGTTGCTTCTCCACCTTTGAAGACAACATACGCTCAGTGTCTGAACTGGACAACCAGCCAAGGTCTGACAGCGTCTTCCAATTAAACGCCCAGGACAAGGCAGGAGGAGGGTCGGCGGCTAGCACGGGCCGATGTTTTAAACCCACAGAAGGGAAGCTGGCTCCCAGAGAATATGCAATAGGAATCCAAAAGAAAGTCTGATTTTGTAACTCACTTTTACTACAGTCCTCGTAGAACTCAAACAACTATTTTAGGAATGGACATACTACGATATTTGCAGGCCCACTTGTTCACAGGGGAGGAAGCCTCTTACATGCTTACCGTTTGAATTTGACGCTAATAGTTCAATTTCAGTGACAGACGGTGTGTGAGAGTGACTTGGTGTTTAGTTGTCGATTATCAACAAACATGCTGTGTGCGTTCACCCAAAGGAACATGAGGTATTCTCAGTGTTAGATATTAGTCAAGGCTTTTATGCCATACCAGTTGATCCAGATTCTCCGTTTCGGTTTGTACTCACCTTTGCAGGTGTGGCGCACAAACCAATATGGAAAATGTTTCATCCTCTGACCTTACAGATGTTCAAAAAGCTGATTCGAGGCACGAGAAGTGGTGGTGGATGAACTAGACGATGATGACACGTGGTGAGGCCCAGACAATCAATATGTATTACCTGAATCCCTGAAGGGGACAGTGATTCGGTTGTTTCCCGGATTAGCTCATGATGGTTCCAGAAGAACGTTTGGGAAAATGAGCCATACGTGGTGGCATCCTAAGCTGCGTGGTCACATTAATGATCATGTTAGGCATCGTACAACGTGTCTCAGCTGTAATCTGGGACTACCAGCGCAGCGACAACCTCGTCCTACTGCAGTTCGGATTCAGGTTGATTTCTGTGGCCCATTCCACAGAGACGAAGGAAAACTATATAATTTGGTTGTAACTGATCATTTCGATCTGATCGTTCCTGTTAGGAAAGATGCAAAGACAGTAGCAGAGTTGGGTGGGTGTGAGGGTGTGCAGGACGTCATCTCTTTTAGCTCCTTTGGTCATTAAATACACATTATTATTAGGAAACATGGTTTATTTTATTTTAAGGACAGTCTTTGTTGAAAAGATTGACCTGGAATGTTACTGTGGAGCTTCAGACTAAAATATGATCCCAACAATCTGTCGATCACCTGAAACATCAAATGCAGCCTGTTGTCGAGTGTTTTTCCTCCCGTCAGCCTGCAACGGAGGACAAACTCTGATAAAACAGATGTGATGAGTTCCTTTAAAAAAAAAAAAAAAAAATCCAGGCGAGCTGAAGCTCAACCGAGGAAGGTGGAGATGAAAACGCTGGTGTCCAGGTTGAGAGTGGCGTGCCACCAGCGGTCGGGGAAATACAGCACCTGATGGAGAAACACCCCGACTGTTAGAAAACTACAGAAACACTTCTGTAAAGCCTGGCAGGCCGGAGATGTGAGCTTTCACAAGGTGCTTTTACGTTGTTTGAGTTGTTGTAATTATGTCGACGCTTTAGTCAAATTACTGCCGCCGCTTTAGTCATGAAAGGAACAAATGTGATTTAGTTCAGAATTCATTGTCAGAAAGTTCAAAGTCACACTAAATGTTTTTCAAAAAGCGACATGATATTTAGACGGCTGTTAGAGCGTCATGAAAATCTTTCCCATCACTTAGTTTGGACTCTTCTGTCTGTCATGGAAAAGGAACATTATATATATATATATTTTTCTATATATTTATCACAAAATCAGGGTTGGAAATAATAATTTAATAATAAATAACGGGTCTGAAATAAATCACATTTACACCAAATGTCCTGCTGTGCAAAAATGTTCTCATTTTCCAGTTTCTTTATATGAGATAAATGTCCTCTGTGTCACATGAACTGAGACTATTTACCGGCTGCAGCCCTAAATCACTGGAAGGATAAAAGCGTGGTTACCTCCCGGGTCTGATGGTGCACTCCAGCGGAGCCTCGACCTCGGGCAGGTGGGGGTAGGTCTCCGTCACCCAGGACAGGGTGGTGCGGTTCGGGTGGAAATGAGGCTCCCGGTCAGGCGGGTAGAGGAACCAGCGCTGTGTGATCACAACCCAATCATTCGCTGAACTACAAGATGCCACAACAGTGACATTTACCTGCGCTCACGCGTCAGGCCACAACTCCAGACACATTCGGAAATAAACCAACATGACATGACGGGAAACAAAAGAAAAAGGAAGTTATTTGCTCACCTTCCTTCCATAGATGACCTCAGAGTAACCAGGACCGTGCCAGTGAAAGGGGACTCCTGTTCCAGGACCTGGAGACAAAAAGCTGCAGTTTGAGCCTCTCGTGTGATCATCGTTTATTCGATATTTGACATTTGATGACTGCAGAAAACAAAAACTACAAGAGTCCGTCATTCTTCAGTGCTCGTAAGTCAGAACTTTACAGCTCCATCGAGACGAAACTGAAGTTTTAGTTCAGAAAGTTAAATTCTCCAGGACTTAACCTGAGCCGACAGGTAAGACACAGCAGTGTCGTCTTTACTTTAACTTCAGGGCTCCTGTGGGGTTCGTCCCCTAATCTGATTTTTAGCCATTTTGGCTGCGTGGCTCTAGGGATGGCGACGTCGTCCGCACTCCGGTCCAGACTGCGGCTGAAAAGCAGATTTGGTGACAAACCCCCACATGAGCCCTACGGTTAAAGATGACACAGAGGTTTCTCGCCTGTCGGGCTCAGGGTAAGTCCTGGAGAATTTAGCGTCCAGTTTCTGTCTCCGCCTCACAGAGCTGCCAGCGTGGCTCTCTGTGGACTCTCAGTCTGGTTTTAAATCCACTCTGCAGCGCAAACCCTGACCTGCGATCCCGAAGCTGAAGGCTCCGCTGGTGCGAGGCAGGACGTACGGCGGAGCCTCGTAGCGCTCAAACAAACTCTGCCACTCGGTGAAGTTGTTGTCTCCAAAAAAATACAGCGTGTCTGTAGAAGAGAAAAACTAAACATAACATATCCGACACCTGCTCCCCAGAGGATGAATCCTTTTCATTTTAAGGGATGAGTTTGCTGTTATTCTATATTAACTTATTATCAACAAATCCCTCATGTTCAGGCTCAAACCAGCAGTGAATGTATCCGCTGACGAGTATAATGTGGATTCATCCGCCGCTGAAAATAGTCCCCTCTCCTTTAATGATCCCATGAGGAGCTCCACTAGCGGTGAGGATATTCAGTGCTGTAGTCTTTCCAAATCATTCTATTCAGTTCATTGTTTGAAGTCAATTTTATTTATGCAGCCCAAAATCACAAGCCACACATTCGCCTCTAAGAGCTTTACAGTCAAACAAAAGACCTCCTCAAACCCTTTGCTCAGGTAAGTTCGACCCGCCCCCCCCAAAAAAAATAACTAACAGGAGAAAAGAAAGCTAAAATGCCAAACAAATTTGTTCTCAGTACGTCCCATCAGCGTTGCTGGGTCACAGGCCGGCCTTCTGAAAACAAGCGTATACACTGATATATATGTAAAAAGACATGTAACGCTTGTGTTGCCATATTCTAATATTTACGCTCTGAGGAAGCCGCGGCTCTCGGTTTCACCGTTACACAGCGGTGAGCTCAGCGTTTCAAACAGGTTAAACTAAGCAAAGGTCCTCGTGCTGAACTGCAAGTTTAATAAGTTAAAACAGCAGAGTTACGCAGCTGTGTGACGGGCGTAACCTGCCTGATCTTCACAGGTCTTCAACAACAAGTAGTTCCTGGGTATAAAAGTTCCTGGTACCTTTGGTGGAAAAGCAGCTAAAGTCTGCTCAGAGGCCCAAAACATTTTGTGCAAACAAGCTGCGAAGCGGGACGGGAAACGGAGGCTCCCGAGGTACAAACGTGTTTCTGCTCACCGCTGCCGAGGGCGTCTGAAGACTGAGGCCTCAGGAAAACGTCCACATACTCCTGGAAAGGGACGTCCACTGGAACAAAGCGATCACAGCGAGTCAAAGAGTGTTTTGGCGGTTAAAAAGATCAAATAAAGGTTTACTTCAGGGATCCTCGCAGCCTATCACAGCAGAGCACGAGGAGCGTTAGACATGCATACCTTTCCTGTAAGAGTAAGTGTTAGCTGTACTGAGCCGCACTCTCCGGTCGCCATATTCTTCCAGTAAACTCGACTTGGAGCACAAAGACCTGAATTTCTAAAAACAAAGTCAGCATGTTAGTAGTTTACCTCCAGTATTGTGTTCGTGACTCTATATTAACAGTGTGACTGCGTTTGTTGTGGCTCTCAGCTTTAATTTGAGGGCGTTTACATTCAGCTCGGGTGAAAACTGTACTTCTTTTATGCAAAACCTCGTTTCAGATCTGCTGAAGTGTCCCTGTCCTGATACTTACAGACGCTACAGCATGTACAAGCTGGCAGCGGTGGAAAGTAACTGAGTGCGTTTACTCAGTTACTGTAGTTACGTACTACTTGAGGTACTTGTACTTTACTGCAGTATTTCCATTTTCTGCCTCTTTCTGCTTCCACTCTCCTCCATCTCAGAGGAAATATTGGACTTTTTACTTCCCTACGTTTGTCTGACGGCTTCAGTTACTTTACAGATCACAGCGTTTCATCCCCTTCCTGTCCGGTGGAAACCTCGTATCTCCAGGTGTTTGTGACGAGCTGAAGGATGAAGAGTTTCCTTCATGTGCTGAGGAAACTCTCCTCCTCCTGAAGCTGAATAAACTCTTTAACCCCCCCTCGGATCAGCTGGAAAACGCATCGTCACAGAGCTGAAAACAGGCTGTTTTACAGATTTTACATAAAAACATGTGATACGTTTATAAAATATGATGTTTTGTTGCTGATTAAACTCCCAGAAGTAAATAAAGTTGTTAAAATTAGCTCCACTAACAGCAAAGTACTGCGTATGCATTAACGCATCCATTCAGGGTCCATTCTGCAAATACTTCGGATACGTTAAGTACATTTTGTCTATAATACTCTTACTTAAGTAACTTTTACTCGTAACTGAGTATTTGTATTCTGTGGTAATTGTACTTAAGTAAATCTTCCACCGCTGCATGCTGGACGCATTTAAGGAGAAATCCACCTGTAACATTCGTTTGCATTTCTGGGTCAGGTTTATGGTCCCACAGTTTTTTGTTCCCAGTTTGTCCATTTAAAATGGATTTTAACATGTTATTTAACTATCAAATGTATAGACGGTGTCGTCCCTCATTCGTCCAGGAGCGGTCCATCGTAGAAAAGGTTTCAGTCGTAGACGTCTGGACACTGTTTTCAGAATCAAGACGTTTCGGCTCCCATCCGGAAGTCATTCTCAATTGTGAAAATGGTCTGAGAACTCAGAAATTTAAGCTACTCTGTGTTGCTTAAGCCCCGCCCTCAGGGAGGAGTCTACCTGAGTATCTGTTGATTAGCTAGTTTCACCTGAAACTGACCTACTTGTTTCCATGATGGCCCAGTAATCAGTAATCAGGCCTATTGTTTTCTGGCTGCACCTCCCTCATCACTGTTAAGTACCTGATTAGCATGTGATTGGCGTGACCACGGTGTTAATACACTGTGGTAAACGGTTGGCAAGTTGAATCTCAGACCACCATTTCTGTTCAAAGAGGAGTTTTCTTTTTTCACAAAAATGGCTTCTTTGACTCCTCTTTCAAACCAACTCTTCTCTCTACTCAGGATCTCCACCTCGCTGTCTTCGAATGTGCGGTTTGTAGCTTTTAAATGCAAATGCACGGCGCTCTGTAATCCTGAGTTAGCATGTCGTCTGTGTTGATTCGGGATTGCAGAGCGCCGAAAAAAGAAAACCCCTCTTTGAACAGAAATGGTGGTCTGAGATTCAACTTGCCAACCGTTTACCACAGTGTATTAACACCGTGGTCAAGCCAATCACATGCTAATCAGGTACTTAACAGTGATGAGGGAGGTGCAGCCAGAAAACAATAGGCCTGATTACTGATTACTGGGCCATCTTGGAAACTATTAGGTCAGTTTCAGGTGAAACTAGCTAATCAACAGATACTCAGGTAGACTCCTCCCTGAGGGCGGGGCTTATGTAACACAGAGTAGCTTAAATTTCTGAGTTCTCAGACCATTTTCACAATTGAGAATGACTTCCGGATGGGAGCCGAAACGTCTTGATTCTGAAAACAGCGTCCAGACGACTACGACTGAAACCTTTTCTACGATATCAAATGTATAAAAATGTACACGTTAAAATCAGTTTGCCATGTAAGACGTAGTGACGGCAGAACTGGTGACGTTTCAGCTCGGTTGGATATTGTTTCGTGTGTTTATTTTCCTCCTAAACACAAATATGTGTTGTTAACCAAATCCTAATTTTATATTTTCCCAGAGCTGCTCAACAATCTGTGCAGTTAATGTGAGTGTGTTCGACTACGCACCGTGTTGTCGGTCAGACCCCTGAGGATCACCGGTCTGCTGTATGCATATCTGAAAAAACACAACATGTGATCAGCAGGTTCGAGTCATGTAAGATCCACGGCAAGCAAAACAAACACGAACGTGAAATCAGAAAGCGTGGCTCCGACGAAGTAGAACCACTGGAAACCGACCTAACATTTTCTATTCATTTATAACATTTTGTTTTCAAGGTTTAAGTCATTCTGAGTATCTCCGGCTGTTGGACTGTTAGCAGGAAGCTAACAAGCTGCGTGAATACGTAAACTCGGCCTTCGGGATTTTAAACTGTTCACGGGCCAAATGTTTGACGTTTAAATACTCGCTGATTGTGAAATTATTTTGCAGCAGTGGTTTCCTGCACGTTTAAGATGCTTCTGTGGTATTTGCAGGTAGCTGTTAAGCGTATTTAGGGTGGTTGTCATGGTGATACTACGTAGTTTGCAACCTCAACCCGTAAGACTGTGGAGAATACTGACAAATCAAATATCTCAGTATTGTTGACCTCAGAAGCTCTGATCAACGTGGCGTCACTGCAGGCTTTTGGACCTTGAAAGCACAGATGTGTTTTATAACGTGATGTTATTGATTAACATTTAATGGATTCATCGCCCAGCTCTAGAAAAAAACATCAGCTTATTTGCCATACGAACCTTTCGATGAACTGTTGATGTGAGAGAGAAGAGCTGCCCAACACGTCGATGTTACAGGGACCTTCGTCCTGTAAGCTGAAATCTGAATCTGACGACCTGAACACAGACAACAAAACACAACAGCATCACAAAGGCCCCGTTCACACCGCAAGTCTTAACGCTCAATTCTGATTTTTTGATCAGATCCGATTTTTTTTGTTTGGCTGTTCGCGTTACCTTTTAAAATGTGGCCTATATCTGATTCCAGTGTGAACTGCCTGAGGTTTCAAACAAACCCGCATGCGCAAAAGAACAACAACAATGACATCAGATGCAGCACGCTGTTGCGCTAAAGTTCGGGAGGTTATGGAGGAAGTAAGCATTTTCGCTTTTTATTTAAAAATGTTTGTGTAATGGAAGCCGTAACATTAACGAGCAGGTGCTGAAGAGGAGAAGATCGAAGAGAAAGAGAGCAAAATTGGTTATTTTGGCCTTTTGCGGGTTCATGGCTGCAAATTCACGACAGAGGTCTGTGTGGCTGCGTAGACGAAGCCAGGAGTGCTGGGAATGTGACGTGAATAGTTTCACCAAGACGCTGAAAACTTTCGGATGTCGAGGGCAACTTCTGATTTGACTCGCTCCATCGCTGTTCTCCATATCTAGTCAAGTTTTTAATGTTACTGTCTGCGTCTGTTGTGTCTACGGCTAACTCGCCGGCGCATAACAAACTGGACTGGACCAAGAACACTCAAGCTGTTTACAGGAAGGGCCAGAGCCGCCTCTGTTTCCTGAGGAGGCTGAGGTCCTTCAACATCTGCCGGACAATGCTGAAGATGTTTTATGAGTCTGTGGTGGCCAGTGCTGTCCTGTATGCTGTTGCATGCTGGGGCAGCAGGCTGAGGGTAGCGGACGCCAACAGACTCAACAAACTGATCCGTAAGGCCGGTGACATTGTGGGGGCGGAGCTGGACTCTCTGGCGGTGGTGTCAGAGAGGAGGATGCTGGGTAAACTACACGCCATCTTGGACAGCGTCTCCCACCCGCTCCATGACGTGCTGGTCAAACAAAGGAGCACCTTCAGCGGAAGACTCATCCCCCCACAATGCACCACAGAGCGCCACAGGAAGTCCTTCCTGCCTGTGGCCATCAGACTCTTTAACTCCTCCCTCTAAGTGTCAGTCTGTATGACCCGAAGTCACTAAACTGGACATTGATCATTAACATCTCTGCAATACTTGAGATAATTGTGCAATATTCTGTGTTAATACTCCGGTGCAATATTAGTTTTCCCATGTTAGTTTTTCTTATTTATTGTTATTGATATTATATACCTCTATTACTCTCGACAGTACATGCACCTCTGCTTACTTATTTTATTACATTGTATTATTATACTGTATTATCATCATCAACCGGTAAACCCACTTGGTACTTCACACTTAGTTTATCTTATACTTATACCCATCTGATACTTCATTTATTTTCTGACCTGTATTATAGTTTTTATAGTGTATCATATTGTTTACTAGTACTTTCTCCTGTGTGCACTGACGTAAAGGCGAGCTGCTGTAACAAAGAGTTTCCCTTCAGGGATCAATAAAGTATTTCTGATTCTGGTTCTGATAATTGTGACAAATGTCGACGTAGATTGACTGATTCAGGACCACATATGTATGTGGTCTAAATCTGATTTGAAAAAAATCAGATCTGGGCAAGATTTGAGTGTTCACACTACCTCTGAAGAAGTCTGACCTGGTCACTTGACCCCCCCAAAAAAATCAGATTTGGGCCACTTTTGCCTGCAGTGTGAACGGGGCCAAAGTGGCTCTGCAGAAAAACCCATGAGATCTGGCTCCTTGCACTGAACACTGTGGGTGTTTCAGTGCAGATTGCCATTGGTATGAATTCCATGCAACACCTCACTTAACTTTTCTCTTCTTTTCTTTTGGACTCAAGTTAAGAAGAGTTCAGCTTTGGTTAGTTCATGAAACCTTTTCTCAAATCACTTGAGTAGTCATCATAAACATGTCGGTCAAGTTCAAATTTACTTTACTGCCATTCAGTGTTTAAAACTGCTCGTTATCAAGGTAGACGTTAAAGTGAGTGAATTTTAAATGGAGTTTGGTGTGAAGCTCAGTCAGAATGGCAGGTGTCAAGGGCTAAGCTAGGCAATATTTTGTTTTGTTACAATAAATTTCATAGTAAAATGAAAAACTGTAAATGGCAAATATTATATTTTAAAAATAACCTCACAAATATGTCAGTTTAGTGTTGAGACTCACCAGCCGCCTCCGTCAGCCGACGGCTCCTCCGCCTTCAGTACGATGAAACATAACAGAACAAACTGCGTACATGTGTTTAATAAAGCCGAATTATATTCCATTCAAAACTGTATCGCGGCAAACTTAAATTTAACAAAATTCAGGAGAAAATACGCCAATATTGAGGTGAATATCTTTAATTATCCCAACTCATGAAGTGCCTTCTCGCTTCCTGTAAAACATCCAATCAGAAAACACCACATTAAACTGACCGTGTGCTGCGTTCAGGGTCCGTGGGAACTATGAACACCTGCTACATAACTGTTAAAACAGCTTCAAAACTAAACTTGTACTGGATTACACAATATAATATTACAGAATATTCTATCATATGATATTGGTTAGTGTAATATTTTATATCTTACATTAATATATGATTTATAGCATGGGCGTATACTATTACCTATAAAACTATGACTACAGTCATGTTACGTATACTACATAAAAGTGGTGGTATTGAGATTTGTTACTTAATTAAAAGTAACATTACCACAATAAAACAATACTCATACAAACATAGTACATTAAAAGTAAAATTCTAAATTCTTACTTAAGTAAAAGTACATTAGCAGAAAATGTAAAAGTAGTAATTATATCGTAGAAAAGGTTTCAGTCGTAGTCATCTGGACACTGTTTTCAGAATCAAGACGTTTCGGCTCCCATCCGGAAGTCATTCTCTATTGTGAAAAAATTGGACGGGAACTAGAAATTACTCTGTGTCACATAAGCCCCGCCCTGAGGAAGGAGTCTACCTGAGTATCTGTTGATTAGCTAGTTTCACCTGAAACTGACCTAATAGTTTCCAAGATGGCCCAGTAATCAGTAATCAGGCCTGTTGTTCTCTGGCTGCATCTGGCATGTCCAGAGTGCACTCTCAGCCTGTGGTTATCCTACTTGGGCTATCAACAAAGTTAAAAGAGCCAAAAAACAGGACAAAAGTGTAACAGAACCAAGAAGGAACGGTGTCTCCATTCCCTTATGTATCTGGACTGTCTGAAAAACTACAGAGGATCTTTAGACAGCACGATGTTCCTGTTTTCTTTAAACCAGGCAACACTTTAAGACAGAAACCCGTTCACCCTAAGGACAAGATGCCCACACAGAAACAGAGCAATGTAGTTTATTCTATTCAATGCAGTGAGGAAAACTGCAAAGAACGGTACATAGGCGAAACCAAACAGCCGCTTCACAAAAGACTTTATCAGCACAGACGACACGCTAACTCAGGATTACAGAGCGCCGTGCATTTGCATCTGAAAGCTACAAACCACACATTTGAAGACAGCGAGGTGGAGATTCGAAGTAGAGAGAAGAGTTGGTTTGAAAGAGGAGTCAAAGAAGCCATTTTTGTGAAAAAAGAAAACCCCTCTTTAAACAGAAATGGTGGTCTGAGATTCAACTTGCCCAAAGTTTACCACAGTGTATTAACACCGTGGTCAAGCCAATCACATGCTAATCAGATACTTAACAGTGATGAGGGAGGTGCAGCCAGAAAACAATAGGCCTGATTACTGATTACTGGGCCATCTTGGAAACTATTAGGTCAGTTTCAGGTGAAACTAGCTATTTACAGATACTCAGGTAGACTCCTTCCTGAGGGCGGGGCTTATGTAACACAGAATAGCTTAAATTTCTAGTTCCCGCCCCATTTTCTCACAATTGAGAATGACTTCCGGATGGGAGCCGAAACGTCTTGATTCTGAAAACAGCGTCCAGACGACTACGACTGAAACCTTTTCTACGATTGAACACTCCTGGACGAATGAGGGACGACACCGTCTCATTTAGAAGTAGTAATTATGCAAAATGGACCCGTCAGAGAGTTTATTCTGCACCACTGCTGTCCACTCATTCACTTTCCTTTACACTCGCTTCACAGGAGACAATCAGAAACGTGTAATTCAGCATCATGACTCCAGATGTTAAGAAAAAAGAATTTATTTAAGATAATACAGTGAAAAAGACGGATATACAAACTGCATTTGTGTTGTTAAAATGTTTTTCAAAAGGCCACCAAACAAACAGTAAAAACAGGTACAGTGTAATCCAGTTACACATCCCTGCAATGAATCCTATTGAACCGCACTGAAACTCCATTAATGTAAATATAAAATTATGAAAACGTTTATAATTGTAAATATAATTTGTACTTCATGTATCCGCTTCTTATAAAGTAAATCACAGTTGCAGGTGCAGCATTAATAGTTACAGTAATTCATTCATTAATGACAGATTAAAGAGGTAATAAAGGTCCATAGAAACATGTCTTCACCATCGCTCCTGCTTTCGAGTTTTTAAACTTCTAAAATTCCCCGTCAGTCCGAATGTTTAATATCTGAGCTCATGAAAGAAGAAAATTCAAAACGTACAGAAATGAATCAGAGTTTTTCAGGTACAAAACAGCAGAAAGTTTGAACATCTCTTCATTTATTGTTCGTATATTTGATCAGTTTCAGGCAAAATCTGTTCAGTTTATTGGCTTTAATGGACTTTGGTGGGAGTCTGGAGTCACCACTGAAATAATTATAAACTTCTAGTGTTTAATTAGAACTGTTAATAAAAAGGCTTTGTTGAAATGATGCATTGTGAAACTCAGATAAGATAAAATAATTTAATCAGTTAATAAATCTATTTCCTTATTCTGTCTTTAAATGCTGAACTAGGCTAATAATCAGTATATTAATTATACTAATAATAAGCTTTTAATTTTAACTTTTTGTTATTACATTTGCTGATGTGTCAGCCGAACATATCCCACCTTACAATTCATTTGTTTAATTAATCCACTTATTAATTTTAAGGTGTCTTTAAATCTCAACGATCACAAAATTAACTAAATGTTAAAGAAAGGAAACAAATGAATTTAAAAGCCTTTTTAAAATAAATGTACTATTGTATTTTAAATCATTTAAATACAGAATAAGGAAATAGTCATTAAATTTAATGATCTTTTAATTGTATTTTTTTTAGTTTAAATCATTATTTAAGGCCAGTATTGATTAATTGTTTTTAATAGATTTATTTATAAATGGGTTTATTATCTGATAATGATCTGATTTCACCTGTTTCCAGCTCAGTTAATGGAACTGCAACGACTGCTCACAGATTAGTAGAAAAGGTAGAAAATCAATCGATAACTATATTGATAACTGGTTTTATTTGACAAGCCAAACTGCAGACTATTCTGTGGCTGCAGCTTCTCTGATGGGAGGATTTATATGACGGTGAACTGAACAGCTTTGGGTTTTAGACTGTTGCTGCAAACCTTTCTGAATAAATCTCTCGGACTGCGGGAAGTTCTGATGAACAGATTTCTCTATTTTCTGCCGTTTTAAAGACAAAACGATTAATCGATTATTGGAGAAAATAAATCAGCAGATTAATCGATAGTGAAAATCATTACTTTTTTAAATCAAGTGCTTTCTCTGATCTCTCTCTTCTCTTCTGTAAAACTCCTTCGACACAAGAAACTGACCTGAAAACATCTGGAAACATTCGACTCCATGGGCAGATTTTACTGCTTGTTTTAAGTAAAAGCATCTTTAAAAAAAAAAGGTTAAATATGAGAACCCTGAGACAGAGATGTTTGACTCTGTGCTGATGCATTAATCAGTTAAGCATCATTAAACTTCCTATGAAAACACATAGAGAGAGAAGAGGACAGGTAAGAGGGACAGCAGCAGAGGAACGGAGAGGGAAACCAGGTGAGCGGTTCCAGAGGTTGAACCGTCGCCCACGAAGGTGACGAAGCCCGGCTGGTCGCTGCTGATCTGGTCATTGATCCAGGACTGATACTGGGACACTCGGGTGTAGACTCCTGGGAAGTTGGGCTGAGCACAGCCTTCTCCAAAACTCACCACTCCACCCTGGACCCACTGAGACCCGGTTTTACTCACCAACGGGCCACCTGAATCCCCCTGCAGAGGTCAGACATGTCGTTATATCACCAGCAGACAGTAACTGAGGACATTTAGTCAAGTTCAAGTTAAAAAGGCACTGAGTATTTCATGCTACTTTCTACTTCTACAATTCAGAGGGACTTATTGTGTTTTTTACTGCACTACATTTATTTACTCCAGATTCAGATTAATAATGCAAAATATAATCAACAAATAAATTAAGATGCGATAAGGGGGGAAATTCACAAGCAGAATATAAAGTCCAATAACATAATATATATATTATTCTGCATAATGAGCACTTTTACTTTTTGTACTTTAAGTAAAAGTACAAAATTATCAGCATCTAAATAAACTTAAAGGAGCAGTGTGGAGGATTTAGTGGCATCTAGTGGTGAAACTGCAGTTTGCGACCACGTGAATACCGCTCGCCTCGCCCTCCCCTTTAGATTAGATTCAACTTTATTTATTTATTCAAATGAACATGTGGTGCATGCAGCAAAAACCCTTCCAAGCGTGCAGGAGAAACTACTTTGGCCGCGATACTCGTGAAAAACACTAACGGCCCTATCTAGAGCAGGCGTCTGGTTTGTCCGTTCTGGGCTACTGTAGAAACATGGCGGTGCAACATGGCGGCCTCCGTGGAAGGGGACCCGCTCCCTCTGTAGATATAAAGGCTCATTCTAAGGTAACGAAAACACAGCGACTCTTATTTTCAGGTGATTACACACTAATGAAAACACACTAATAAATATTATATTCCATTTCTGCCGACAGCTCCTCCTAAATGTTCCACACTGGAGCTTTAAGTAAGATTTTGAATGCAGGACTTTAACTTGTAACGGAGTATTTTTTGTTTATTTTTGTGGTATTGTTACTTTTACTGAAGTAAAATATCTGAGTACGTCTTCCACCACTGCCAGCAAATGTGTTAATACATTGGAAACCAGTAAAAGCAGTAACACCACAGTGTAAACTAGGACTAATGTGGATACAGACTGCAGGAAAACACTGCTGGAACCAGCTCTATTGATTAGTGCAGCTTTAACTATGTGTGTTATCAGTTGATGGAGGAGTGTTTTGCAGACGGACTCACCTGGCAGGAGTCCTTCCCTCCCTCGGTCAGACCGGCACACAGCATGTTGCTTGTGATTCCACCTTTGTAGGCAGCGTTACAGTCACTGTTGGACACGATGGGAACACTCACCTCCTGCAGCCTCTGTGGGAAAGGAAGTTGAACTGAAAAAGAAGAGAGATATTAATGCTGAGTCTGCGTTTTCTTTTTGTCGACAGCCTGATGGATCTTCTTCCTCTGAGCCAGAAAAACTGTTAAAACACATCAGTGAGCCGCTCTGTTGCACTGGGTGACATGTTCCTTCATCACCATAAACACACACTGTAGTTTATTCTGCCTCCGCCCCACACACACCGTCCTGCTGCCCCAAACACTCACTACAGCACCACATGTGGATTCATCCGCCGCTGGAAATAGTCCCCAACAGATGCACCATTTCCTCCTGTTAGTCTGATAAAAACTGCAGCGAGCAGCTGTTTGAGGAAACTACTGAGCCTTTTTAAACATGAAACTATAGATCTGTGTTTTTAAAGATTTATGTCTTCAGCAGGAACCAATGGGCTCGCAGCTGAGAGCCGCAGACAGGAAGTCAGACGGTGCTGAGAGATGGACTGACGTGTTGATGGTTTGAGTCCGCACATGAGATTCGTTGACCGCAAGAAAAACATGGAAAATCATCGGCTTGTCCTTTAAACTTCATAATAAAATGGCTTTTACAGCGTTGTGTTGCTGCGTCATTTCATGGCATGCTTTTTACTGCACTGCATTTAATCTGACAGCTTTAGTTACTTTGCAGATTCAGATTATTGATACAAAATATAATCAATTTATAAACATTTACCAGCTGCAACATTAAAGTGATGTAAATATTAATGCAGCATCAATAATTATAATTCAACAATATATGTTATTCTGAAATGGGCCATTCTGTACTTTTTCTTTTTATACTTGAAGTATTTTGATGTTAATACCTTAGTACTTTTACTCAAGTCAAATTTTCACTGCAGGACTTTTTCTTGTACCAGAGTATTTCTGCACTTTAGTATTACCAATTTTACTTTCGTTAAACATCTGAGTACTTCTTCCACCACTGGTTTTCCATTTTTGAGCTTTTACTGGCCTTTTTAATGACGTCACCTTGTTGTGCCCATTTCTTCAGATGGAGAGCGACGGCGGAAATGGAGTCAGAGGAGGAATCGGAGCGTGAAATTGGAAACGAGGACTCGAGAGGATTTGAAAAGAAAAAGAAAAGGAAGAAGAGCAACTCAAGTGAATCCAGTCAGACAGTGAAGAAAGAGGAGACGTATCTTGTCGGGATGGAAGCTGTGACACAGACGGCATTTTCAAGAATCCACATGAGGTCAGAAAGTTTGTAGGAGGAAAGCTCGGAGATGTACGAGCGGTCAGGATAACAGGAAGTGGGATGGTTATCACTGAATCATTGAATGTGTGTCAAAGCGTCAGAGAGACAGAGCCCTGAAGAGTCGTGCATTCAGAGATCACAGCAGTGTGAACTGCTTCCCACCTGGATCAGAAGTGAAGAAGAAGAGAGCAGTAAGCGGAGGCCGAGTCATGTCAGGAGGTTAAAGGTGTGTGTGAGGCAAGAAGGCTGACAAGATTCAGAAAAGGGGAGGAGGACAGTAACTCGGTGTGTTTGGCGTTTGAGGGGGAGTTGCCGGAAAGAGTGGATCTAGATTATGTGTGTTACATCCTCTCAGGTGTTTCTGCTGTCAGGAATATGGACGTGCTGCTGCAGGATGAAGAGTAGGCAGGAGATGGGAAGGACGACTGTAATGTGGAGAAAGAGGAAGCAAAGTGTCTGCACTGCGAGGGGAAACCACCATACGGGATCAGCACAGAGCCCAGAAAGAATTAAGGAAGTAAAAATGAATAAGCAGAAAAGGAAAGTCATGCACTGAAGCTGCTAACAGAATGGAGAGGAACGGTGAAATGGTGGCAGTGCAAAAGGAAAAGGAGATGATCAGAGCATCAGTATGGACAAGAAACGATCTCTGGCATTTATTGCCACGGTTATAAACTGTGCGGCTGAAATAAAGGTTTAGTCAGAGAGGATTAAGATGCCGCTGGACGCTGCAAGAAGGTTCCTGAATGTTGTGGATACATCTGGAGAAGATCCAGATGTTACACTGAGGGAAGGACCAACTCAGACGACCGGGTCTGCGTTGTAGAACGGACTCACTTTGGGTGGACTCTGTAAATAGTTTACACTGTGAAGCTGTTAAGCAGTGATTCACAGTTATGGATGCCAACTGCCATAAAACTCAACAGAAGAAGAAGAAGTGCCCATTTCTTCTTCAGTGGTTCTGGTTTATATGAATGTGTGGTGTCTTGTGATGCAGTTGTTTGCAAAACACAACAATAAAAACTTAATGAATCCATCCGATCATTCACTATTAACAAAACCTTTAAAAATGAATAAATTCTCACCGCCACTTTGAATGTTTCCCCATCCGGTGACCCAGCAGGTCGTCCCGGCATTGTAGACGCTGCCGCCCGCCGACAGACACACGGGTCTGATGTAGTCGGTGAAGACAACAGGTGAGGACAGCTTCAACAGGGCTATGTCGTTGTTGCTCGAGGCTTTATCATAGTCCGGATGTATGATGATCTGGGACAGAGTCCGAGACACCTCGTTAGGGTTCAGGAACTGCTGGGTGTCACGTCCGAGGTAAACGGTGAGTCCGGATGTGCTGGTGCTGAGAAACAGAAAAGACAGCATGTTAAACCGTTAATGATGTTCATTCATAAATAAAGACACCGCAAGAAAAATGTATTCTTTTATTTGGTGACATGGTTTTATTGGAGTTCATTGTTTTATATGTCATTATAATAACATTTTATTCTTTTTAAATGTATGCTGTTGTTTTTCCCAGCATACGCCCTTACTTCATCATGTCAGTGTGGCAGCTGCACAGCCTGCTGTTGTTAAAAGACCTGAAGCAGCTGTAATGGTATTCGACTAGTACCAACTGCATGCAGAAAAACACAATGAGTGGGTTTAACATGAGTTTCTACCACACCCTCATTGCATTCTCTCTTTGTTGCTATGTCGCTCACTCTGCGCAGGTGAAGTGCTCACCTGGACGGGATCGGAGCTCACCTGGGGAAACAGTGAGCAGCAGTCAGGACCCACTGGTTGTTGATCAGGGAGCCTCCACAGAAATGTCCGTTGTTGTCGTGCAGACTGGCCTGCCAGGGCCACGTCCCGGCAGGAGCACTCTCACCCCCTACGATCCTGGTGTTGAGCGGCGCAATGCCACAAACTGGAGGGAAACAGTCAGAATTCATGTAACCGCTGCAGGTCGGAGATGATTTTGTTGCTGTACTGGTTCTGTCTGGGTGCTATCATCTGTCATGTGACTGACTATGTGTCTGATTTGTTTTAAAAAAGGTCCAGCGTACAAGAGTCCAGGATTTAGTGGCATCTAGTGTTGAGGATGCAGATTGCACCCGACTGAATAGGCCTCCACTTAGATTAGATATAATTATATAATTGCTTTATTGTCATTACACATGTACAAGTACAAGGCAACGAAATGCAGTTTAGGTCCAAACAGAAGTGCAACAAGCAAGTGCAGGATATTGAGTCTGGTTCTGCTCGAGGTTTCTGCCTCTTAAAGGAAGTTTTTCCTTGCCACTGTCGCCAAGTGCTTGCTCATGGTGGGATCTGTTGGGTCTCTGTAAATAATATTATAAAGAGTTCGGTCTAGACCTGCTCTATAGGAAGAGCGCAGTGAGATAACTTCTGTTATGAATTGGCGCTGTATAAATAAATTGAATTGAAATAAAGTGTGTGCATAAATGCAGGATAGAGCAATATTATGGAAATGTTTTACAAGTGGTGCTATGGACATTATATACAGATGGCATTACTATGAACAGAAGTATACTGATGGATATGTACAGCAATGAACTGGACTGGTAAACATTATACCTGCTAAACATTGACATGTTGACATGTCAATCTCACGTCTGTGTGTTGAGTACGGAAATAGAACCAGGAGGCGATTAGCTTAGCTTAGCATAAAGACTGAAAGCAGGGGGAAACGGCTAGCATGGCTCTGTCCAAAAATAGAACTACCTGCTGTCTTGTTCGTTTAATTCGTACGCAAACAGAAATGTAAAAATAGCGCTTCAGTGAAAGCTGAGTTCTGTTCCAGAAGTAAGAGAACCTCATTCAAAATCACGTTGACATTTTTAACAACGCTAATGACAAAAAATCCAGCCTCGGAACAGAGACAGTGTATTGATATTGATATTGATATTGATCCTCTCATCTAGCCTAACTCTCGGCAAGAAAGCGAAGAAATGCGTAAAGCAGCTCAAACATCAGAGCCAGTGTAAGTTATCGAACAAAGTTCGTATGCTAACATTTAGCATGTTTGTGTAACTGCTAATGTTAGCATGTTAGCATGCTGCTGGAGGCACAGCAGAAGCTGATGTAAAATTCAGTTTTCGACGTATTTGGGACACGTGGAAGCTAGATGAAAGGTCAGAGGATCACCGAAGTTATTGGGACTCACCCTGAGGGGAACGTGAATGTTTGAGCCACATTTCATGACAGTTTAACCAACTTCTGTGGAGAGACGGCATTTCTCTCTCCCTGGAGCGTCAAAAGTGCAACTAAAAGCTGCTTTATGTCATTTAGACTACATATTCAGACCTGGACAGGATTAATGTTGAGAGTTGAAACGCTGTTTGAAACCTTTACTCTTGTTGTGTGTTTTGTGTAAACAGAAAAAAATGGGTGAATCAGCCATGTGTTGAAAGAGAAAGAAAGAGAAATTAAATGAATAAACGAAATGAGAACAGAACTCACCATCTAATTGTGCGTTGCTTCCTGTTGGGAGAGACAAAGAATAATGCATTTAGTTACTTGTAGGAAGCTGTCGGCTTGTTTGTTGTACAGTATCGGTACTGTACGTCATTACTCATAAACTCTGTTAAGAAGGTTTCGACAAGCTTATTGACATTTCTGAGAATTTGTTTGAAATAACAAAACCAACTGGTTCCTCCTGTATTCGTGACAATCTGTCCGTCACGGCATGTTGCTGAGGGATTCTGGCATGAAGCTGAACAATAGGTGACACTATTTAAATTTTCCTCCACTCCCAAGAAAACAAGCGGGCTTCAGGGCAGATTGCTGAGAAGAAATGTGTGATGAGGTGAATGATCAAATCATGATCTTTTCCTAATCCTAACTAAGCGGTTTTTGTGCCTAAACCTACCCAGACTTTAACCACAGCGTTTGAAACGTAGAGATTTAATTATTTAACGTTTGAAAAGCACAGATTGCTCGTATCCGTGATTTGCAGAAACGTGCAATTCATATATTTTATTCTGGCGACTGGGTTGAAATGAGATGAGAATCCATGTTATCACACAGTATAAACACGCATCATTTCTGTAAAATCTTAACTTTTAAAGTGACTAGGATTACCTCATGAAATAGAAATAATTAAATAAAGTACCTCAAATTTGTACTTAAGTACTGTCCCCGAGTAAATGCAGCCTGCTGTGTTACTTTCCATCACTTTTCCTTTCACTTACTGAGAATCTTCTTTTAACTTTCTCTCTTTTATTACATTCGTTCATTCATTTTCGATTAGTATATTCATCTTGCTCCGTTGTTATTATTTAAGGAAACTCAATAAAATATAATTTTATTACAAAAAGAAAGTTGTGTTCTGAGAATCAGGGAACAGTCAACACACTGAGAGTCAGACTGGCTGTCCTGGATTTTCCCGTTGAACACATATTTTAAATATGACCACTGATCCTGAAGTATCTATCTGTCTTACTTCACCTCACCTGTGGGAACAGGTGAAGCTGTGTGTTTCACACATCAGACTGTTGAGACGAATGTGACGTTAAAGTGAGCTTTTACTTTTTACCTGAACCAGTTTATCGCTCTGTCCAGACAGGAAAACCCCCCCAATAAATACAGAAACACACATTCTGATACTTATATTAATGTAAATGAAGTGTCTGAATTTGCTATAAGTAGATATTACACAGAAATAAAAGATTAACAGCACTCACCTGTAACCGTGAAGGCCACGAGCACGGCACAGTGAAGAAGGAGCTTGACGTCCATGGTGTGATTCTTCAGACTGTCTGGTAATCAGTGGAGGAGTTGAACAGCCCGGACCAGGAAGGTGTCTGCACGAAACCCCTGCCCTCCTGACAGGTGCATTGTGCTGTTAGCCAACACCTTACATACCACACACGCCCTTCTTTACAAACACGACTAAATATATCTGCTTTGATGATGGCTGCTCACTATGCAAATCATATCATAAACCTGCATGTGTTCAAGAGCAAAGGAAAAATTAGAAAGTCAAATGTGCTGCCTTCCTGATTCGGCGTGACGTCTTTAAATGTGCATCAGAATGGTCCTGCAGATTAACAGCGTGACGTGTGATGTGAGGAAATGTTAGTCCTTTTACACGCAGAACAGGCTTCTTCGGTTCAGTCCACTCGTCTCCTTAAAAGAGGTTAAAGGCTGCACAACACGGCAGCCAAAGGGTCTACACATGACTCAGTTTAATCCAGTTTTTTGTTGTTAACTTGGACGTCAGTATAACTTTAATGGAGGACTATATAAACTCAAACAGGACTTATATTTTACACATTTCCTCATAATTTGTACAGGACATGTAGCGGGAGCTGGAGGATATCTTGATCACTTATTATAGAAGTGGATGAACTTTCTCTGCTGTATCTTCTGTTCTTTTCTCTTTATTATTGTTAACATTATGTTTTGAGGTTTTCGCTCCCGTTTTCTTCACCTCATTCAGCTTCAGGTCCAAGGAGTGACTGTGCCTCGATAACAGCGTTTACAACGTTCACCTGTAAAAAGTTTTGAACTTGAACTTTGGAAGTTTTACTGTTTTACAACATGAATCAAAGTAGATTTCAAGTGGCTTTGTAACTAACTGAAATCACTTTGTAGAGATCTGTTGTCACTCGTCAACGTTAGAGTCTCTTTTTTTCATTAAATCTATTTTGATTCAATGCTGTAAAACAAGAAAACAAAACCTCCAGAGGGGGTGAATACTTCAGTGTTGCACAATTAGCTCTCACACATCCACACAAGGTGCGGCAGGCAGGTTTGACTGACTGGTAGAGCGTCACTATGATCACTTTGACTAAATAAATCTGCATTGTTTCTGCATGTAACTGTTCGATTTAACAACCTGAAGCCCTCGTGTTTCCATGTGAACGTGACCAGTTAGCTGTGGTGGAAGAAGTACTCGGATCTTTTACTCACTGTGAGTAAAAGTAATGATACCACAGTGTGAAACTGCTCTGTCACCAGTAAACGCCCCGCAATCAAAACACAGCATGAAAAGAGGAAGAGTTGGATGGGCGGAGCGATACTGAGGGATTGATCCTCACAAGCTACTCTGTGGTATCATTTCAAAAATAGCTTCTGATAATAAAAGTATATAAACACAAAACGTGGATGGCTGCATCACTTCCAGACGTTTTCAGTACTTTGGTATAGTGTTTGTGCCGATAAACAGCCCTGACATTTAGCTGAAACCCATGGGCCTCTCTTGTCTTTATTTCAAACTGCACCAAAAGAAAGATGGAGCACTGAGAAGGCAAAATGAAAAGCAGTGTCAGCACTTAGCGAACGTGTGAGCGACTGGCAGAAAGGAAACGCGACGTGGTGTGGTGCGACTTTTCACCTGCAGAGAAAAACACAGGCCTAAGGAGATTAGAAATCTCAGTAACCAGTGAACTGAAGCTGTCAAATAAATGTACTGGAGTACAAAAGATTTCTGAATAGTAGCGGAGTAGAAGTATACAGCTGCAGAAAATGGAAATACTCAAGTAAAGTACCTCAAAATTGTACTTAAATGCAGTACTTGAGTGAGTGTACTTAACTACTTTCCACCATCAGAGTGGAAAGTATCTTTGGTTAAAACTACTAATAACTATAATGTTTATTTATATATCAAAACCAGAGATCACCACGTGCTCCTCGAGGAAAAAAGAGAAAATACACAAAAGAACAAAACCATTCAACCAATTCAGTACATACAGTGCCTTGAAAGTATTCGGCCCCCTTGAACTTTGCGACCTTTTGCCACATTTCAGGCTTCAAACATAAAGATATGAAACTGTAATATTTTGTGTAGAATCAACAACAAGTGGGACACAATCATGAAGTGGAACGAAATTTATTGGATATTTCAAACTTTTTTAACAAATCAAAAACTGAAAAATTGGGCGTGCAAGATTATTCAAAAGTTCAAGGGGGCCGAATACTTTCGCAAGGCACTGTACTAACATACATGTTACATATGTTTTCCAAACTATATCAGCCTGCATACACACATAAATACATGCATGCAAACAAATTACCCAAATCAATTAAGATAAAAACGTGTTGGTTAAAAATGCTTTCGGTTAGTGTTGGTGTGTGTGTGGTGAGGATGTAATAACACAACAAATCAGACGCCGGCGCTCGTCCCGACTTCATAACTCATGGTTCTTCTACAAATTACAGAAAAAAAGACATCAATGATAATCGTCACTATAATGTAAAAATGAAAACTGCATGATTATCAGTCAAAGTCTCGTTTTAATTCCCTCATTTTATTGTGAAATTCTCTCCTCTTCTCACACCTAACTCTCTCTCCTTTTTGTGATTTCAGTCTGCAGTTTCTGTCCGAGAGGGAATGATGGACAGATAGCTTTACTGCTGGGATGCCCATTCACCCTCTGTTACCAAGTGGCTCCACATGGCTAACGGCAGGACCCCCTAACTGTAGCTGGCCGCAGATGGCCAGTTAGCTTCCCCTCCTATTCCCATGCTCTGCCTCAACTCTCTGTGATTTACGCAGCTTTCCTGATGGACATCCTTATAGCTGACTCAGTAGCCGTTAGCCAGTTAGGTGCTGTATTCCCTGTCAGCCCAGCTGGCCTCCCTGTCGTCCAGCTGGCCTCCGTCGGTCTCGGAGGCTGTGTTCACCTGAGACGCACAAAGACATCTCAAACAAGGTCAACTGTGCATTAAAAATGACATAATTTACCGAATGACACTTAATGACAACAGTCATGAACATTCGTAAAGACTCCTTCGTGTTAATGGCAGGCGTCAGGTCAGTCTTATGCGCACCCCTTCAAATAAAGTGTTACCCCAAGGTTTTAATACCTTTAATATTACTCACATCATGCATTAAACAACTGTGTTTAGTTAACTTATAACCAAACTAAGCTTGGGAGCGCAGGGAGCTCAATACGGGGCCACAGCTCACTTTTTACTGCACTTTCCACGCATTCATCCAGCCCTGATTATACATTTAACATCCTGCTTCATATCCTTTTTGTTAAATCCTCAAGTCCCTATGAAAAATGTAGTAATTGTATTAGAAGTTTTATTTTTATAGATCTGAAACAAGAGAATGTCAGTATTTCTGTAAAATAAATATACAGAGATATAGACCACTGTCTGTACCTGAAACATAGCACTATACAACCTTAAATTGTTCAAATGTAGGTTAAAGTAACATCAGTACAAATTACAGCTATATTTACATAATTGAAGAGTTTGATTTCTAGATGAAACATGTAAGCATTTATGTTCCTCAATTTATCATAATTAACCTTTTTTACTGTGGTGTCTACAAGTTCAGTACCTTTAACAGCATCAGAAAATAAATAAATGAATTGTTGTCTGATGTTATTTTATAAAATTTGAACCCAAATTTAAGAGTACCTATTTTAAATGCTGGATAAAATTCCGTTACGGTGTGTTTTCTGTAACGAAAACAACCTTTCACCAATACTCCTCCTGAAAAACTCTGAACTTTAGGTATTTTCGATCGTCTGATTAATGTACAGTCTTGTGAAACACATCTTACTAATTCGGACTAATCATTAACGTCTTCTGAAGATATCGGCATTGAAGCAGTCGTGTTAATCAAGCAGGGATTGTACATTTAAGTGGAATACCAGCAAAATTAGTGTTCAAACGACGATTTGTTTTGGTTAATTTGTATATTGATTTATTGATTGTGTTTATAGTCGTTCCGTTGTTTCTTTGTGTTCAGCCTGTCTCTATTTGCTCGCTGTATTTGTACTTTCTGACTGTATTTTTATTGTTTTTAATACATATACATACATAGACTTCGCTCGAGCGGTTTCTCAGCGAGACCAGAAGCTTGTAGAAACTTCTGAGGCCACGCTCTCGGGCACGTCATCACGCCCAGCGTCCGCGCTGAGCTCTGTGATTGGTCCACAAGTTCACTGGAAAGCTCGAGAAATAACCAGAAGGGAGCGAGAAAAGTATAAAATAACGGGCGACGGTGGAAGTGACACCAACGCTGAGACAAGAAAACTGACGAAAGGAACAACAAGTGGGCTCAAATCTCTTCTTTTTCCTCTTCCTTTAACGAGGGTAAGTACGCTGCTTCAGTTTAAATTTAAACTCCTTAAAATTATGTGCGAATTATAGATATAACGTTGGCTCTACAGGGAGTTTTCGCATAGCGAATAAACGTTTCACCAAACTCCTTTGGAAAAACTGACAATTTTAGGCTGCCCTGGGAAGTCGGTTTGTTGCCATGGTTTACTTCTAGAATTTAAATTTAATCTATTGGTTTTTAAAGAACAGCTACGTAAGAAATGATCACGTTCAAAAATGCGAATTATGTGAAATACACGTTTTAGGTTATTCACGTTGTTTCTGTCACTGAGAGATAACGCTCCACCAAACTCCATGCGAATAACTGTCAAATTTAGGCTGCATTGATGGTGCATGATTAATGTACAGTCCTGTCAAACTAATTGTAAGTAGTTATTTAATTATTACCGACTTGTTTGGCAATTAGGCAATTTTACAACACAATTAGGCCTACATTTTTTTTTAAAGTTATACATTTATAATTTTCAGTGATACAGACATATTTTATTTACCTGAACATAGACATAACAAACAGAGAAAAGTAAATAGATCATTTGGGATTTGCAAGGTTTTACTGATTCATTCATCATTTTATAAAGTCAGTCTACCCAGTTAGGCTCCAAGCTTAATATTGATATGACTCTGGATTCCAGTGCTGGGACAAAGTTCCTTTATATTTTCTATAACATATATGCTCTTGCAGAAGCAATAATAGTTGTTGTACGTCTTTACTTTTCTAATTTTCCTTTCTGTTTTTTATCTCTGCATCTTTAGGACACAAATTCAAAACAACCAAGATGTCCGCAGCTAAAGGCGTAGCAATCGGCATCGACCTGGGCACCACCTACTCCTGCGTGGGGGTTTTCCAGCACGGAAAAGTAGAAATCATCGCCAACGATCAGGGCAACAGGACCACGCCCAGCTATGTGGCGTTCACCGACAGCGAGAGGCTCATTGGGGACGCAGCCAAGAACCAGGTGGCTTTGAACCCCAGCAACACTGTGTTTGATGCCAAGAGACTGATTGGAAGAAAGCTGGACGATCCGGTGGTGCAGGCTGACATGAAGCACTGGCCCTTCAAGGTGGTCGGAGACGGAGGGAAGCCCAAAATTCAGGTGGAATACAAAGGGGAGGACAAAGCCTTCTACCCCGAGGAGATTTCCTCCATGGTCCTGGTGAAGATGAAGGAGATCGCTGAGGCCTACCTGGGCCACAAGGTGTCCAGCGCAGTCATCACGGTCCCGGCGTACTTCAACGACTCCCAGCGACAGGCGACTAAAGACGCAGGCGTCATCGCGGGACTGAACGTCCTGAGGATCATCAACGAGCCGACGGCAGCCGCCATCGCGTACGGTCTGGACAAAGGCAGGACAGGAGAACGTAACGTCCTGATCTTTGACCTGGGTGGAGGCACCTTCGACGTGTCCATCCTGACCATCGAAGACGGTATCTTTGAGGTCAAAGCCACGGCTGGAGACACTCACCTGGGTGGAGAAGACTTTGACAACCGCATGGTCAACCACTTTGTGGAGGAGTTCAAGAGGAAACACAAGAAGGACATCGGCCAGAACAAGAGAGCCTTGAGGAGGCTGCGCACAGCTTGCGAGAGGGCCAAGAGAACCCTGTCCTCCAGCTCCCAGGCCAGCATCGAGATCGACTCTCTGTTTGAGGGCATCGACTTCTACACCTCCATCACCAGGGCTCGCTTTGAGGAGCTGTGCTCCGACCTGTTCAGGGGAACGTTAGAGCCGGTGGAGAAAGCCCTGAGGGACGCCAAAATGGACAAGGCGCAGATCCACGACGTCGTCCTGGTCGGAGGCTCCACCCGAATCCCCAAAATCCAGAAGCTCCTGCAGGATTTCTTCAACGGCAGGGAGCTGAACAAGAGCATCAACCCAGACGAGGCGGTGGCTTACGGTGCTGCCGTCCAGGCCGCCATCCTCACAGGCGATACCTCGGGCAACGTTCAGGACCTGCTGCTGCTGGACGTGGCGCCTCTGTCCCTGGGTATCGAGACAGCTGGAGGAGTCATGACGTCCCTGATCAAACGCAACACCACCATCCCCACTAAACAAACCCAGGTCTTCAGCACCTACTCTGACAACCAGCCCGGGGTCCTCATCCAGGTCTACGAAGGGGAAAGAGCCATGACCAAGGACAACAACCTGCTGGGCACGTTTGAGCTGACAGGAATCCCACCCGCTCCACGAGGGGTCCCGCAGATCGAGGTCACCTTCGACGTGGACGCCAACGGCATTTTGAACGTGTCTCGCGTGGACAAAAGCACCGGCAAAGAGAACAAGATCACCATCACCAACGATAAGGGCCGACTGAGCAAAGAAGAGATCGAGAGGATGGTGCAGGACGCTGACAAATACAAAGCTGAGGACGACCTTCAGAGGGACAAAATCGCCGCCAAGAACTCTCTGGAGTCCTACGCCTTCAACGTGAAGAGCACTGTGCAGGACGAGAAGTTGAAGGGCAAAATCAGCGAGGAGGACCAGAAGAAGCTGATGGAGAAGTGCGACGAGACCATCGCCTGGCTGGAGAACAACCAGCTGGCTGATAAAGAGGAGTACCAACACCAGCAGAAGGAGCTGGAGAAAGTGTGTAACCCCATCATCAGCAAGTTGTATCAGGGAGGAATGCCCACTGGTAGTTGTAGAGAGCAGGCACGAGCCGGCTCCCAGGGGCCCACCATTGAGGAGGTGGACTAAAGTGGCCCTTCATATGGACTCTATGATCACTGGGACTGTTTAATGTGCAACTGTTAATGTTACACCTCATGTTTGTAGTTTTTTGTCCTTCTGTCTACGATGTATAAGCTGAACCATCAAGATGTTTTTGAGAACTGGCTTGTCCATATGTTTTTATATTGTTGCATTGCTGGACCTTGCAATAAAGACGACTGGTAAATAAAGCTATGTCTTTTGATTTCAACTTGCATGTATTTATTAATATCAGTTGAGTTGGCAATGTATTTTGATAAATTGAGTCATCAGAATTTACCATAAAATGATATCGGAGATTATTAATATTGTGTTCTACTAACAAACAGCCACATTAAGGCTAAGAATATAATAAACACAGAAATATAAAGAAAGACAAAGCAAGTGCTGCAGGTCAATAATCATAAATATAAAATTGACTATAAGATATTAAAGAATATTAAAAACTATTATAAGAAAACAATAACGTATATGAACATATGGAGGGAAGGTAGATTGCAGACAATCACCTTCTCTGCAGTCTGTCCCTGTCGTTGGCAGCAGAATAATAGCTGAACGTGAACATGTTAATGACTTGTTAATGTGGGAATGTATGAACAAAAATAAAACAGTGCAGTAAACAGAAATACCACTAGATATCGCAATTTCACTTGGCAGATTACCCAACTGCAAGAACCTGTCTGACACATGTTATTGGAGAATATGGGCTTTTAAATACCTATATTTGATGTTTTATTTAAGAAACTGTGCTGTCATTTTATTTTTCAGTAAATAAAAACTGGTTTCCTGGTGATCTACTTATTTAGTTTGTATGAAAACAGAAAACACAATCAAGAAGTCTAAAGCTGAAGCTTGTTGGGAGAGTTAGTTTGTTCTAAGGGAGTGATTTTTTTCTGGGAATTTATTTGATAACAGCAACCACCTGATTGCTGAGAGCGGCTATATCCTTTGGTACTTTGATTTTTATTCCTAACACTGCACATTTTCATAGTACATAGAGAATATCTATTAAGTGCTGTGCCTGAACATTATTAAACATATACGGAGTCTTGTAAAAAAAAAATAATAATAATTTAAATAAATCATTAAATCAAGCCTTTGAGCATTTGTACTAGATTATCAATATTATCTAGGTCGATTTATTTATACCCTTTTATTTGTGAAGCGGAAATCTCACCGGAAATGGAATAAATTATCTTCCGGTCTGCACCTCAGTCCCGCCCATGGACATCCATGGTCCCGCCCCACCAGTCTGTGCCATCTTGTATTTAGCAAGAACAAAAACGGTGTGAGAAACAAGTCCAGCCTAGGGATGGGGCGCAGATAATAAGTCTAATTTTAAGAGTATATTTTTAAAAAAAGGTTAGGTGTAACGGGACAACATGCTTGACAGTGGGACACCGCGGAGAAACATCAGCCACACCCCGTAGAATAGCTAATGTTAACGTTAGCTCGCAAGCTATCAAAGCTAAGCTAGCCAATTAGCTAAGGCTAGTAACCCAGTAACGTAAGAGAGACAGCTGGCGAGCTTAAAGTTTCTATTTGAGCCAGCTAAACTAGCGGTGTAATTTGAAAATCGTTAATTAATCTCACTGTCGCCCTGAAATCAGGAGGGACTTAGGTGGAAATGGGCCAAACGTCGTGCTGATTATCCGCCGAGAGGAGAACCGGGCTATGAGGATAGAGGCTCGCTAGCTTGGCTGCTAACAGTTGTTTTTCGTTCCATACGGAACCACAATAAGCCGCGGTAAGTAATGCTACATTTCGCTAGCTGCAATGCAAGCTAAGCTAGTTAGCCATTCCAGTGGTTTTCAAACTTTGGTCCGGGGACGCCCAGTGGTCTTTGATTTGTTCTTTTAGAGGCCTTCGGTAAAATGAGAAATAATGTAAATCTGCTCCAGCTAACAGTTAACTCAGCTCATTCTGGTTTATCTCGTTATCGTGCATTTATTCAGTTAGCCGAATTTAACGCTGTTTGTCCGCACACCCAACAGTGAGAATTCAGACACGAAAGCGACTTCCTGGAAGTTTTTAGCAATTATCCAACAGTTTCCAGTGCTTTTTAGTGCTTTTTCTAGCTGCCGATCACCGCTGCGGAAACCCAGTAAGGTTGACATTAGCTACTGCTGTCATGTAGAGTTAGCTTTGCCCTCATCAACATTGATTAGCATCTGCTAACGTTAACACGTTAATTAAATAAAGTAACCTGACTAATAAACAGAGCATAGTTTGTATATTATGTAGGAGGATTGACTCCTGGGTTTTAGCTTTAACCACAACAAACAAATTAGGCTAATTTTAGAGTTAAAGTCTTATCAGTTGAGCTGCTAACAGGCTGACTAAAACATTTATTGCCAGTTAAATAACACTCATTTCTGTTTGATGGTGTATTTGTGAATACAGTGGAGTGGAAGCCATTTATGTTTCTGCAATGTCCAAACTAAACTAACTTAATAGATCTGAGGTTTCCGTTTTGTGGCAGAGGTTGATGTAATGCTTATGTAAACTTAAAATCAAAGCCACACATCTTGAGTATCCATTTTTCCCCCCTAAAATAACTTCGTAGAGATTCAGTTTGATATCAAGACGGCGTGTGCCTTTGGGGATTTGGCATTAAATCAGGGGAAAGTATTCAGCTTTCACTTTGTATGCTCCCATAGCCATGAGTAGCTTGCAATTTGCTGTTAAAGTTTTCATGTATGCATTGTCATTAGTGGTAGATATGTCAGTGTTAACGCTACAGTATGAACTTTTCCTAAAAGTTCAGACCACGCCCGGTGAAAATTGTTGATGCCTGTGATCCAACCAGCAAAAAAAAAAAAAAAAAAAAACCCAGCAGAGAAATCACTTTAGTTTTTGTAAGTGTTGGTTACTGGAGCTAATAAATGCTTTCATGGCCACTTTGTTGTGAATGTTACACACACATTCACAACAAAGAGCTTCTGTTATGCAAAGACAGGGCTGAGTTCAGCCACGTGATCGTGGTCATTCAGCAGCACTGACACACCAAATTTCATGTCACTCGTTATGTTTTAAAAAGGCTCCATTTCCCTTTTCCCTTCTGCTTTTTTTTTGGTGTCTTATTCTGCCTTCAAATGTGATTTAATTGAACTTGAGTTTGTTTTTTTCCACATAGGAAGCTGAGGAAACTCGCTTCCCCAGTGTTATGTGCTTAAACGTCTGAGAACAACCCTGTTCCTTGGAAAATGACAAAAATAGATACCACAAGACGGCTTCTCATTTCAAAAAATGGTGAATGATTTGGTGGTTGTTTTTTTTTTTTTTTTTGCATTTCAACATGAAGCTGAGGAGTCCATAATATGGTAGACAACAGTAGTGACTAACCTCGGGGGACTTTAAAAACAAAACCCATCAGTGCACGTGAACTTGGGTTTTCAGAAAATTTCCCCTTTAGTCATGAATGCCACAACATTGGCTCATTTATATGGACTCTTAATACAGTTAACATGACTCCATTTGAAGGCCGCAGTTATCATGGCGTGCTACCTTTTTTACTGTGAAAATCTGTAGTGTAGGGTTATTTAAAAAAATAAATAAAAAAATGTGAAAGGGGAATGACACAATAAAGGTCCCAGGCCAGATCAGAACCCGTAACATTACAGTTACATATTATAGGCTTTAGGCAATTAGGATGCCCCATTTCTTCCTTCTAATTTGGGAAAACGGGCTCTTCTTCCTGTAGACATGTACGTTTCTGTCTTTCACATTTTTCAGATTGGTTGTTTTTCTCCTGACAGTAGCTGCAGGCGTCTGCCTCCTTGCCTTAGATTGAACACCGTCAGGCCACATGGGTGCCACACAATATATGATTGGAAATTGGTTCACTGCGTTTTGAAGAAACGGTGGGAGGGTGGCAATCCGTCTCCACGTCTAGCACGCAGTTACTAGCAGTGCTTTTAAAAGGAACAAGCCTTGCAGTACTGCACTAAACAGGGACCCCGAGGCTGTGTTTTCGTGCGTTCACCGAGTCAGAGAGGCCCGGTGATGTTGCCGGCTCTCCTCAGGGCTCCAGCTGACACTCAGGCATGAGCAGCTACATTAACCCCATTATCAAACGATGTTGCACATGTCAGTAACCCAGGCTCAGTGCGGGGGCTGCCATTACATTCAGGGCGCTGATTTTAGTCACATGATGTGATTTTTGAAGCTCATCTTCATGGATTTATTTATACCGATCTTTGATTTGAGTCGGATGGCGAAGAGCTGTCAGTTAGGCTCTCTGCTCTTCAGATGCATGAGTCAACACAAGCATCCTGCGTGTAATTTAATTTAAATATTCCTTTTTTTTTTTATTAATTTCTTAAAAGGACACCTTCCCTTATATTTCAGCTAGAGCTGAAACAAGTAATTAATTAGTGATTATCAACAGATAATTAATGTGCAAAATTTTTAATATTATTATTAATCGTTTTAGTAGAAGGTGAAGACGTCACTTTGGGCTCTGGGAAATTATAATCGCCGCTTTCCCCCCATTTTCTGTCTTTTTATTGACCAAAATGTTAATCGAGAAAATAATTATCTGATTAAACGATAATGAAACAATCGTTATTTGCAGCCCTAATTTAAACCTGACAGTTTCCATTGAGAAGTACTCTTTTTATCTGTGTGAAACTTTAATTAACATTCTCAATAGTTGTTTTTCAGCTTTACGGAAAACATGCATCATCATACTTTATGTTTAAAACATAATACTGCCGAGTCGGGTGGTAACCAAACATTAATTGCAGAATTATTCTGTATCGAAGGCTGCAGGTTCTGCACAGTGAAAGTCACTACGCTGACATTTTGAAGTCACTCTGTTGGTCAGTTTGAGACCGCAGCTGCTTTAACATAATGTCAGCCATTAGATTCCCTGCAGTCGCATGACGACCTTCATGGCTGAGACGTTGAAGGGAAGGCCGAGAGATTTTCTCATGGTTCTAACTCACCCTGAAATCTGCTGATGCGACTCGTTCTCGGACCGTCGTGACGCCTACCAGAGTAAAGACTTAGTTAAACAGGATTAATTCAGTTCGTTAACTGTCCCAACAGGAAACAGACTGTCTGTCTGTTGTCGGGTTTTTTTTAATGATCTTAATGACGTAGAACAAGTAAATACATGTGTATGTAGTAACACCACGAAGCCGGTATTAGATCTGTCGTACTAGAATTTGATTAATCGAGAAAATGAATGAGTAGGGGTTAAGGCTGGGCGATTATGGCCACGATATACATCTCGATACACACATTTTCTCTAAAATAACACCGTAAAACTGTGCAAACATGATGATCTTATAGACCATGATGCATTGCTGTAGATGAAACTACCCAATAGTTTATAAAGTAGTTAAATACTTTAAATACATTAACTACATTTAGCTGATAATACTTCATACTTTTACTGCAGTGAGGTTTGAATGCAGGACTTTTACCTGTAGTGGAGTATTTTCACAGTGTGGTTGGTGTTTGTACTTTTGCTTAAGTAATGGACCTGAGTGCGTCTTCCACGTCTGGTTAGCGGTTAGCTCGCCCACAGATGTTAACTGTGTGTGTAGCCAGCGGTGTTGCTGTGAAAGTTTCCCTGATGTTACTTCAGTCGGCCATAAAGTGTGTAGCTGAGCTCAGGTTGCAGCATAATCGTTAGCGGACGGCTGTGTTTGCTCTGTTCCCTGTTTACGTAACGGCGCTTCCTTCGTCGTCTTGTAACGTTACTCTTCGCAGCAGAGTTGCTCCAGACGGGCAACAGCTAGCTAGTTAGCAGCTTCGAATCAGGCTAAAGTCAGTTAAAACCGGAGGCCTCCCAAATATGCTTTGGAGCTGCGGAGCTGGAACCACGGGTAGAGTAAATGGAGCGATCAGGTGATTGATTCTCTCATAAAGTTAGTTGTTACCTAGCTAGCTGTTCAGTCTGGAAGATGCCGTAGTACCATTACATAACAGGGACTTTTAATTTGTTTCCACACAGCCTTTCACTAACTATTGCTGCAGTCTGAGCTTAACTACGCACTTTATGGCTGACTAAAGTAACCTAACTACCCCCTCCGCAACCAGCGGAAACACTGAGAACGCGAATACGATGATATGGTCATCTGCTATATCGCACGTTAATTAATATTCGAATATATTTGATACATTGCCCAGCCCTAGTAGGGCTGTAAGCGGCACGTGTATTCGTCCCGAACCGTTCGGTACAGGACGTTGTGCCCTGTGACCCAAAATATTACTGTCAAAACTGTATGTTTATGCCAACCGCTCGCACCCGCGGAACAGAAACTCTAGAGCGCGAGTTTACCTGGAAGGTTTTGGCAGAGCACCAGTGGCTGTCTATCAGCTGTAGCGTGCTAGTCGGGTTAGCCCGGTTAGTCAAGCTCCTGTAGTGTCGCTGCCTCCAAACGGCAAACCCAAAGGAGAGAGCAGAGCTGGAGGATCCTCCGGGACATGTAGATCCTCTGTGTGGGAGCGTCACAGTTTCCCGGCTAGTTACGATTACCAACGATTAGCGTCAAACCTTACGCCGACATTGTTCAACTGCAGTCGGGTTTGTCTGTGGAAACACTTCAAGAAGGCGAGTCCTTCTCCCCCCACGGCGTTCAGGCAGCCTCCCTGCAGATTCAGACCGAGCCAAATCAATAACTGATGCTATAGGAGGGATTATCGCTGCAGATGTACTCGGTCGTAGAGAATAAAGGAAGCACGTGGTCAGTGTGCCTTCACGTGTGCATTTCAGTCTGTCGTGCTGCTCTGTATAAACCAGCACAACAGTCTATCAACAGTCTTACAATGCAGCATTAGTGACTTTTGTGTTATTTATTAATTACATTTATTCTTATTGACAAAATGACAGTATTGGAGTGCATTAACTGCTATAGTAAGAATCAATGAGCCGCTGTTCAATGTTTACACTTTTGTTTCCTCCTGTACCGAACCGTGACCTGAAAACCGAGCTACACACCGAACCGTGGGTTTTTGCGTACCGTTACTCCCCTATTAATGAGCAACAATTTTATTACAGATTAATCATAAACAGCAGATTAATGTATAAGTGTAATTGTTTGTGTCAGCTCTATTTGCATTTGTTAGGTGTTTGAGTCCGTTTTGTACCAGTGTTTTGTAAACTAAATACTCCACGTTTGCACGCATTTCCATTTCTGTCTTAATATACATTAAGTTCAAATATGTGAAGTTCTGGAGTCGAGTATCTGCTCCCTTTTCTTGACGCATCTGTCGCTGTTATCATTATTACACAAAGCGAGACGCTAAAAGCCACCAGTTAGACTCGGTTAATGAATTGGAAAAGATGACTGTTGCCATGTGTTCTTATTTTGGAAGCTGTTGGGCTTTCACAGCGTTTTCATGCTTTTGACGTCACAAGTTCCAGCCTAAACTGAACGTTTAATAATTTAATGTTGAAGAGCACTTTGTGAAAACCAGCTGCCATTTTGTCTCCCGCACATCAGTACTCACGCTCTGCTGTTCATGTCACTCTTTTTCTCTGTATTGTTACTCCTCCGACACCCTTTCTCCTTTTTGTTTACAACTTGCTCTCTCCAGTTTTTCAGGGCTTTCACTGTTGAACATCCTGGCTTCTCCTTTTGACTGTTGAATGTCTTCGTGTCACAACTTGTCAGCCGGTTACTGTCCCAGATAGATGAACTGTGGGCGATAAAGACTGTTTTCTATCACCACAGAGGTGCAGAGCCCGATGATAACTCCAAACTTTTATGCCAAAAGCATCCACTCGTGACATTCCTGAAATATTACAGAATATCTGAGACATGCACCGTAGATTTTGAATATCAGTCAGTCTGATAAAGTCTCTGCTTTTGGTGCACATGAGGGAATTTTGCAAATGGGTCACTTTACAAGAGTACGAGAATTAATTTTCCGGCGTGTTAAACACATTAATTAGATGGTTTTCTGCCCAACTGAAGTGGAAAACAGACGCTTCACGTCCTTCAAAAACAATATGGGCACACAGTCCATGATCCAAATTTAAACCAACGGGGTAGTTCTTCAGCAAAATTCAAAACGCAGGATTGGAGCCTGCTGTGACTCCCAAAGTGATCGTCAGGCCTTTCAGTACATCAGATGTAAATTACTGATGTTTCCTGATGCTGTTAAAGGTTTGTTTGAGTCAGAAATGTCTGTAAACTGAAATAAAACGGGCCGATGTTGTCGGGTATGATGCGATGTCTTCATATTTCTCCTTTTGTGTGACCAGCAGTTCAAGAGTCAAAGAGATTAAATTAATTATGACATAAAACGGCAAATCCTGGGACCAGTAAATGTTTGTTTTAGCTTGAACGATTAACAAATGATCAAAATTGTTGCTGACTGATTTTCTGTCGGAAGACTAATTGATTAATTATTTCAGCTCCAGTGACAAATCTTACAGATTGGGCTTTTGACTGACCACGAAAGAAGAACATTGTATGTCGAATTGCATAATAGGAACTCTTTAGTTGTGATTAACGATGACCTAAACGTGATAACTGATAACTAAAACCAGGCAAAAAAACGTTTTCAGTAATACTGCGGCGGCCTGGATGATGCCGCCTTGTTTTGACCTTTTTAACCTGAGTGTTTCCACACCTCGCTGCAGTCTCCCAGCGCTAACCTGTGCTCTCCCCTGTCTTCCAGGCCCTGGCCATGCCCTCGAGTGCACGGGCGGGCAATCTGAAGGACCCGGATGTGGCAGATCTCTTCTGCAAAGATGATCCGGAGAAGCTGTTCGCTGACCTCCGCGAGATCGGCCATGGCAGCTTCGGAGCGGTGTACTTTGTGAGTAGGACGCAAAGTCCATCTACTTCTTGGTGGGTAGATGTTTGTTTGTTCCAGCGTGTCTTTACGTTCAGCACAGCCTCTTCTGTTTGGGATAATCTGTGAACGAGACGTAGCCTGATAATCGGACCGAATTGCTTTTTTTTTTTTTTTCCCACTTCAGCCTGACGTCGTGTTCGTGTGACGGTCGGATTATGCTAGAAAAGAACTAGTTTGTCCGATCGCGTGGGAAGGCAAAGGTGTTTTCTAGCTGTTCTGAACGGCCGCACCTGAAGGCAGAGTCCCAGAGAGGAGGGGAAACGCGATGTAGTTTAAACACGGGAATAACAGAGCACACTTTCAGACTGTCTCTCCTGGAAGACATTCATTGTGTTGTACTCTGCACCCTGCTTTCTTTCTCTCTGTGAATGTCAGATTGTCACTTTCGGAAATTGTCCGACACCACTTTTGTGGCCGTTTTTCTGTCGCCGTTTATCATGGATGTAGCTAGAAAGCTGTGCAGGAACCAATAAGATAAAGTTCGATGTTCTTAATCCCGTTTCTCTAACCGGTGGAAACAGCCGTCGGCGAGCACAACGAAGCTGAATAAATCATAGATGTGGACGGTGATTCAGAGCAAACCACGTGCTCTAAACTGGTGAAAGCTCAAACATACAGACAGCGAGAGAACACGATCGTCTTCTGCTTGTTTGTGGGTAGTTTCCTGTTTTGTGTGCAAGCATAAAGCGACAACATGCTCTGTGCGCCGTTCCGGCTGCTCAGTGCTGAGATTATGTTGGAGACATGAGAAATTGTTTAGATCTTTATCTGATTTTTCAAGCATTTCCCTTGGAAATGCACGCTGAGCCCAGGAGGCCCGAGCCAGTAAGCAGCGTTACTCTGTGTGGGTTTCTAAGAGATAGAAATTCTGTCTTATCTGCATTTTTGTCATTAATAAGGAAACTGTGAATCTGAAAATGTCCCCACCTAGTTAGAAAAACAGTGGGAACATCACACGAGTGTGTACTAAGCTGTGCATCTCATTTTACCTGTTAAATATTCTTCAGGCGGTGCGGTAGACTAACACCTCCACAGTGTTCTCACTGCCGCACCGACTGTCTGAGTTTCTGAGGATCCTTGAAAGGCCATTAGAGATGCGCTACAAAAATAGATGACGTGCATCAGTTTGCATCAATTTAACAAGAGTGCCCCGGCTTCATACTGTATTTCCTCAGAGCTCAGGCTGTATGTACACGGTATGTAGGACAGCTGACCTTAAATGACAACATCAGTCGGGGCTTAAAAAGCCTTATATAATGTTAAAGCGCTTTTTTTTAAGATTGTACAACTCTACTGGCTGGTTTCACCCAATTATTCCATAATTTAATGCAGTTATTCTCAGTAGAAACAGAAACGATGCATCATTTAGTTGTTTACAGTCTGGAGTAGGACTTCATGTTGTCAGTGCAACATGACTTCGTCTGGTGTCTGACAGCAGCATCCTCACTTGGGATTTAGGATTAAGCCCTTTGGAGGATTAAGCACTAGATTTTAGAAAATATGAGTATTTTATCCAAAAATAAATAATGTAGTTTGGTTGACGAGTGGATCATTGTGCACATCTTTGTCCTCGGCTCACTGAACATGTCTGATCGATCTTTTGGCACCACCAAGTGGTCTTAAAATTAACCTGCACAAAAAAGCACTTTACCCACTGCAGTAATAATGCAGAATTTAACAAATGAATGTTTTTTTAACAGTTGCTAAATCAGGAGACTTTCATGGACAAAAAAACAAAATTTCAAAACACCATGACTAATAGGTGGAGAAGCGTTCAGACAACGAGGCACTGAAAGAAATAGAGCCACGGTTAGGCTGCACTGGTCCAGTCCCAAAATGTCATTCAAACAGAAGTGAAAGAAAATCCCGAAATAAAGGTACATGCGTTAAGTAAACGGCTTACAGTCGGCTTTCTCCAGTAGGATGAACGCAATGTAAGAAACCTTGTTTCTGTAATCCGGGTGGAGGATTAGAGAAACCTGATTTCTCCTGGAGAATTTCTTGTTTCTAATCTGCGTTTTGACATGTGCACATGTGCAGGACAAAGACTTCAGACAGAGCGTCCGTGTGACAGAGCAGCTAGCTGAAACGAGACACATACAGATGTAGAGATACATCCTCTATGTTCAAAATAATCTTAAGTCTGGCCGAAACCCGCGCAAAGTAGCCACTAGAAGTCCAAATAACTCAGTTTCCGCTCCTGAAAAGTCTCGTTTTACTGCGTCGTCAGCCCTCCGACACATCAGGAGGCAGCGTATTGCACCGCTGTAACAGCTTTCAAAATAAAGTTTGTGTAGGGGCAAAATCGCACGACTGACCCGCTGCATGTACACGTGGATTTACAGTAACCAGGTTACTACTGAATGTAAAAGATGGTGGCTTAATGGTGAGGGAAGCAGGCTTCATCACCAGACAAACAGTTTGAATCTAGCCCGCCACTGAGGTGCCCTTTAGCAACGCCCGTGACCCCGGCAGGTCGGACTGTGGTGGCGAATGTGTGAAACTGTGAGAGTGTGGTCAGGGTGTTGCTGTAAAAGAGAGCTGGGCTGCCGGTGAAACTTCCCTGAATAAATAAAGGACTAAAGGTGTTGTCTGACTCGCTCTGTAACCTGTTCTCGCTGAGTAACTCGGTTTCTTGAGTGTTTTTAATTTACTGATGATTGTGTTTCTGTCTCCCAACAGGCCCGAGATGTGCGCAACAATGAGGTGGTGGCCATTAAGAAAATGTCCTACAGCGGCAAGCAGACAAACGAGGTAACGAACTAGAAAAAAAAAACAATAATAATTTCCATTTAGATTTTAAAGCCCCTTCCTCTCGATGCTTGGTTTGCTCACTCTGAAAAAAACTGATTAGATTTTCTCAGTTAGGCAATTAAATGGTCATAATCTACTAATGAACTCTTTCAGTTCATTTAAAAATGTCTTTGCGACCCGGCGACCGCTTCCATATTGTCTATTATTCTACATCTGCTAACCCTGAATTGAGGAAAATGATATCTGCCTCCACCTTCACACAAACACAAATGACGTCTTTCTTACTGCTGTTTTTTTGACAAAGAAAGATGTTCGGGAAATATTTCTCTTTTTTTTAATGAACTCTAAAATACAAGATAAGGACCCGCTGAGTGTTTTTGTGTTCATGTGCAGAAATGGCAGGACATCATTAAAGAGGTGAAGTTCCTGCAGAAACTTCGCCACCCCAACACTATCGAGTATCTGGGATGTTACCTGAAAGAGCACACAGCATGGGTACGTATCTCGGGAGTACTGAAATGTCTAAAAAGCTTTGGGAAAACACTTTCCCCTACATCCACATTTTAATTAAATGGGAACCTGAACCCTGTGACCTTCGTGCCGCAACAAACTTTTATGTGCGTGTTCTGTGGTTCAGTTTAGATCCAGTGTCCAGAGTGATATCTTTAAATGTCCAAAAGAGATTCACTTTACGAGAAACGGAGCAAGTCCTCACTCGCTGTTTACTCAATAAGTAACTTCGTTGATTAATTGATTATGAATTATGTTTAACTGACAAGTGTTTCAGCCCTGCTGTGATGTGTACAGAGACCGCACTCTTATTGTGTGCAGTGGTGGAAAGTATCTAAGTACATTTACTAAAGTACAGTTTTGAGGTACTTGTACTTTACTTGAGTATTATTTTACTTTTTCTACTTCCACTCCGCTACAGTTCAGAGGGAAATATTGTACTTTTTACTACATTTATCTGACAGCTTTAGTTACTTTACGGATTCTGATTTTAATAATACAAAATATAATCAACACAGAAATTATGACGTGTTATTATAGGTTAAGATAAGACCCAAGGGGGAAACTCACGAGCTGCCCAGCAGAATATAAAGTCATTAAAATGAGCTCCACCTTCACCTGCTGCAACATTAAAGCGATGAACACATTAATGCATCAATAATTATAATCTAATATAATGTATATTATTCTGAAATGGGCCATTCTGCATAATGAGTACTTTTACTTTTGGTATATTTTGATGCTAATACTTTAGTACTTTTACTAAGTAAAAATGTAATGCAGGACTTTTACTTGTAGCAGAGTATTTCTACACTGTGGTGTTAGTACTTTACTTTTACTTAAGTAAAAGATCTCAGCAGTACTTCCGCCACTGATTGTATGTGTGAAAGATAATTTCCCACCACAGCACATGAGGTATCTGGCAACCTCCACATGACATTGTTATGTTTTATTATATAAACTGTGTTGTTTATTGCGATAATAGAAATGTGAATGCAAATAAAGGAGGTGTGGCTCTGCTGATCGTCAAATTGTTTCCCCCTCAGCTGGTGATGGAGTACTGCCTCGGCTCGGCCTCGGACCTCCTCGAAGGTCACACTGATCTCTTGTGCTTACACACTTTAACGCTTTGTCATTAAGACCTGATTATTGATCAGCCTCTTGCTGTTTGTGACTCTTCGTGTGCTCTCTCCCTTGCAGTTCACAAAAAGCCACTCCAGGAAATTGAAATAGCTGCTATTACCCATGGTGCACTGCAGGGATTAGCATATCTTCACTCTCACAATATGATTCACAGGTAAAAATCTTTTTAGCTGTGTTGGCTCCTCACACACTTTCTGGCAACGACACTGGAATATTATTATTATAATTATTATTATTATTATATATATATATATATATATATATATATATATATATATATATATATATATATATATATATATATATATATATATATATATATATATATTATTTACAACCGTCTACTGCAACAAATCCTGGCAAAATGTTTATCAGATACAAGTTGCCACATGTTCCATTTTAAGATCTATAAATTATTTATTTTATTATCTATTTATTTATCTTTGAAAAATGATTTATATTTATATCAATAGTTTAATTACAACAGAAATTCAAACATTTCCAAGACTTTTGAACGGCCATTACTGCTTCACCCCACCCTGCAAACCCCGTTTCTCCACAAATGAATAAATTATGTAGGTGATATTAGTAAATACAAATAGACGAGTTCAGCAGAAAATCAATCAAACGTAAATAAATACACAGAACACAGAACTGGGTATCTGGTTAATAACTACAGCAGGCTTAGGTACAGTGAGTTTACATAATACAAATTAAGAGAAGCCCTCCACGTTTTTTTAAAAAACGGTCTTGGCATCCCGACAGTCTAAAACGGCTCGTTTGTAACGTGCTTTGCTGCATGTGAGTTCTGTCTTGAGCTGAAATGATGAAGGTGTAACTGATCTGTCTCTCAATGATTCTGGATCCTGTTAGCATGGTGATCTAGCACCAAAGTTTGTTGTAGCCACGCGTCTTTATTATAAATTATTCGCAGGTTATTTTGAAAGCTTCGTATCGACTGCTACAAACGAACTGAGGCGGTTACCGGCCTCTACAGCGCGCTGTGACGTCTGCGACTTTATTATATGTTTATATTGCTTGTCTCCCAGAGCTGCTAGGCATCACAGTTAACTTGACATCAGTATATTAATGTTTAAACATGCTACAGGTAGCGTCTTTATGTGTATGCAACAACCGCTGTTGGCGCTAACGTCTGATTTATCTTCTGTAGGGACGTGAAAGCGGGAAACATCCTGCTGACGGAGCCTGGTCAAGTCAAACTGGGGGACTTTGGTTCTGCTTCGATCGTGGCTCCGGCCAACTCCTTCGTGGGGACTCCCTACTGGTGAGGGCTCAGACAAAACCTGCTGCCTTCAATGCTACAACTACATTTAATAAATAAGCAGGAAAGCGGGTTGAAATCGGCCGATACAGGCTGTTAAAAGCCGTTAAGGGCATCATTCCCATCATCTTAGAAAATGTAATTTTAACATCAGTAGACCTTTTTATTGTGCCCTAAATCCTACTTTCTTAAAAGGAGTGAAAGATCTGCCTGTGTGGTGAGATTATTATTTAGATTCCTGACAGTAGTGCAGCGCTCTGCCATTGTTTAATTTCTGTGAAACAAGATAAAGTGGGCTGGTAAGAAGTTGATCTTTTAATCAAAGATTAAAAATCAGAATAAACAATTAGATTTTCTTCGACGTAATCTCAGCACTGAGTGTGTTGTCGCTTTATTCTGGCACACACGATCATGTTCTAATAATCAGATTCTTAAATAGTCTGTATCGTTGACATCTGCTGTGCATTCCTTGTTAGGATGGCTCCAGAGGTGATCTTGGCCATGGATGAGGGCCAGTATGACGGCAAGGTGGACGTCTGGTCGCTGGGCATCACCAGCATAGAGCTGGGTAAAGCCTGCAGTCTGACTCTTGTGGTCTTAGATGAGCAGATGCGTGTTGACGTGAAAATATATTATTAAACGAAAGGTCTTGACATTGTGCTCTTTCCACAGCGGAGAGGAAGCCCCCACTGTTCAATATGAATGCTATGAGTGCCTTATATCACATCGCTCAGAATGAAAGCCCCGTCCTTCAGTCCAATCACTGGTGAGAACGTTTCTCTGTCTCCTCGGTTCTTAGTTACACAAGCCACGAGCTTCTTTTACTCAAGACTGAGACTTAACTACCTTTTAAACTTATGAGAAAAGAGTTTCTTATCAAATGTCTTGAGATAATGAGTTATGTTTTTGTAAATTATTTAATTGTTATCTGTGTCGATTGGATCAAATCATTTGATCACATTATTATGTGTAGGTCTCCTGTCGTTTATGTTCTGGGACTCCTACAGGCTGAGAGGAGTGACTCCATGAAAAAACTTGCTTGGATGTCCATGAAGTGTGATAATGAGACATTTAAATTGTGAATTTTGTATTGTAATAACGTTAAAATGACTTATTTATCTTGTGTAATGGACTTAAAAAAACTAAATATAAGCGCTGTTTGTTTGTTTCAGTGTGTACGATTTTAAGTGGCTCTATTTGCAGAATATGTCTAATATTTATAAGTATGTTTTCATTAGTGTATAATCACCTGAAAATAAGAATCGTTGTGTTTTCGTTACCTTAGAATCAGCCGTTTATATCTCCAGAGGGAGCGGGTCCCCTTCCACGGAGGCCGCCATGTTGCACCGCCATGTTTCTACAGTAGCCCAGAACGGACAAACCAAACACTGGCTCTAGATATGGCCGTTCACGTTTTTTGAGAGATTCGCGCCTCCGTAGTTTCTCCTGCACGCTTGGAAGGGGAGGGCGAGGCGAGCGGTGTTCAAATGGTTGCAAACTGCAGTTTCACCGCTAGATGCCACTAAATCCTCCACACTGGATCTTTAATTTATTAGCGACCACGGCTGCTCTTTGCCTTTGCAGATCTCTCTTTTCCTGTTATTTCTTCTCTACGTGTCACATAAAATAACGTAATCCCATATTTCTCTGCAGGTCTGATTCCTTCCGCAACTTTGTTGACTCTTGCCTACAGAAGATTCCCCAGGACCGGCCTACCTCGGACGTGCTGCTGAATGTGAGAACTTGCAGGCTTTTTTTTTCATTCATCCATTACCATCTCACCAAAACGCACACATAAACCTCCTCTGCAGTGTCGTCGCGCTCATCTGTGGTTTCTCCCCCCCCCCCGTAGCATCGGTTCTTGTGCCGTGAGCGTCCGATGACGGTGATCATGGACCTGATTGCACGAACCAAGGATGCAGTGCGGGAGCTGGACAACCTGCAGTACCGCAAGATGAAGAAGATCCTCTTCCAGGAGACCCAGCAGAACGGCCCTGTGTCCGAGGGAGGGGAGGATGAGGAGGTGAGGAAGGGGGAGAGGGGGAGATAAAGTCTGTGTATGGGCAGGGGAAGAGGGAATGAAGGGAAATGAATTATGGAGGAAGGAAGGAGGATGAGAGGAAAATGACTTTTTTAATAAATTCAAATAGTGACTTAAACTCTTTTTGACTGTTTATTTATATAGCCATTACTTTCATACTAGCTATCCATGCTTTTGTTAGTTCCCGCATAGACTACTGTAATGCGCTCTATGTGGGAGTTAACCGAGCCGGTCTTCACCGTTTGCAGCTTGTGCAAAATGCTGCGGCCCGCCTGCTCACTAACAGTCGGAAACACGAGCACATCACACCCGTCCTGTACTCCCTGCACTGGCTCCCTGTCCAGTTCAGAATTAATTTTAAAATTTTGACATTTGTTTTTAATGCAGTCAGTGGCCTCGCACCTTCCTATCTGTGTGAGATTTTGAGCCCTCACCGACCCAGCAGAGCGCTACGATCTGCTGGGCGACATCTGCTGGAGGTCCCCCGGTCCCGGTGCAAACAGTGGGGCAACCGTTCTTTTGCAGTGGCCGGTCCGAAACTCTGGAACTCTCTGCCCGCTGACTTACGTCCATCACTGACCTGCCTTTGTTCAAAGCCAAACTTAAAACCCACTTATTTAGAATAGCTTTTAACACTTAGTGGCCCTGCGACACTTCTCTTTATTTTAATGTTGTAATGTTCTCTGCTGACCTATTTGTACTTTTATTATTATTTGATATTATCATTATTATTTTTTATCTTGTTTTTAATGTTGTACAGTACTTTGGTTCAGTTTCGGTTGTTGGTAGGTGCTATAGAAATAAAGTTTGATTGATTTCATACTTCATATGTTTATATGCGTGTACTAAAATAATGGCTGGGTGTGCCAGCTTTTTGATCTTATTCTATATCTGAACATGAAACTGGTGTGTCCGCGTGTAAAATGTTGAGAAACAGTGGTAATTCTTCTCTTTAAGTGTGATGTTTTCCGTATCCAGCTAGTACAATAGAGGCCCATTTTAGTCTGACGTGTACTGACGTATGAAAACACACAAAAGATCTCATCATGCTAAATCCAGTTTGTTTGTTTTGCGTCAGGAGGTGGAGCAGTACCTGCTGCGGACAGGCACAGTCAACAGCATGGAGAGCTCCCAGTCGGTGCCCAGTATGTCCATCTCAGCCAGTTCTCAGAGCAGCTCAGTCAACAGTCTGGCCGACGCCTCCGATGACAGCAGCAGTGAGATGGCCATGATGCAGGAGGGCGAGCACACCGTCACCTCCAACAGCTCCATCATCCACCGGCCCACGGTAAAGAGTTGGAGTAAAGAGAGTTTCTAAATGTGTGAAATCCAGCTCCAATCCTTTTGCTTCATGCTCCTCATTATTTGTAGAAAACTATGAAGTTTGGTTGACCTTTTTGAGACCAGTTTCATAATGAGAAATTCAGTACACCTGAATTTATAGGTGTCTGCCCTTCTCCCCCGTCAGGGTCAGGATAACATCTATGATGACCCTTACCAGCCAGAGATGGACCAACCCCAGGCTCCTTCAGCTGGACGCCGTCGAGCCTACTATCGCAACCGTGACCACTTCGCCACCATCCGAACCGCCTCCTTGGTAAGTGTGCTCAGCGAGGCCTCTTCCTCCTCCTTGCAGCTCCCCGTGTGGTGTTGTGCGCTGTCAACCCAGAGAGCATACAAAGATTTGGCTTTTTAGTTTTATTTATTTTTACAAACTATTAGATTAACCCTTGGTTTTAGAGCAGAGGTAAAATTAATCAAGAATCTAAATTCTCTTTACCTGCAATTCTAAATAAGTCCAAAACTTTATTATTGTATTTTATAGAGCCAGATATTGGCCTATCGCAGATATATCGGTATCGGTGTATATGTTATCCGATATGAGCCGATATAAAACAGTTTTCAGTGTATTAGGCAGAAAGAAAAGCCTGTGTTAATATATTTACTACAAAGTTTATCCAGCAGAGGGCGCTGTCACCACAGTGACGAGCAGTGTCACATTGGACGGGAGGAGAAGAAGCAGCAGCTCTCTTGAACTGGCGACATACCAGTAAAATACAGCTGGTGTCGGGCAATGTAACATCCACCTCACTAATGGTTAAAACTATAAACCAGCATAAAAATGGCAACTACCAACATAAACCGCCATGTTCTGAACAGACACATTACACACACTAACAAAAAGTTTGTATTTTGGCCGTAGTCAAGCGGCGTGTTCACGGTAAGCTGCTAACTAGTTTGTGAAATACGTTGCTGGAAAGTTAATAAACAATGAACCCATCATTTCCTCCTTTCAATATAACTCCAATATAACCCCGTCCCTGACAACCGCCACGTCACTCAAGCTCATCACAACTGTTTGCTGTGTTAGCGAGGCAGCTAGCCAGCTGTAGTTTGGTTAGCGTCGGAGCATCTCTTCATCATTCTGCAGCTCAGCAGACGACGGTGCGCTGGTGGTTTGAGTCTTAGTGTTGGCTTCATGCTACGTTGTTATCTAGTTGGTGAGATGCTGGAATGTAAATAACGTCAGGACCATGCTTATTTTTATTTTTTATTTTAGCAGCATCAGCGTTCACCTGTTTCTTCTCCCCTCCTCCAGGTGACCCGTCAGATCCAGGAACACGAGCAGGGCTCGGCGCTGCGAGAGCAGATGTCCGGGTACAAGCGCATGAGGCGGCAGCACCAGAAGCAGCTGATGGGGCTGGAGAACAAGCTGAAGGCTGAGATGGACGAGCACCAGCTGAAGCTGGACAAAGAGCTGGAAAACCAGAGGAACAGCTTCTCCACTGAAGCCGACAAGCTGGTCAAGAAGCACCAGGCCATCCTGGAGAAAGAGGTGAGGGGGACGGACGAAGACTTGAGACTAGAGCTTTATGTATCAATAGACTCGGTATGTTCACACCATGTTTACCTGTAATAATCAGTGTATACGTGGTTTATATTCATGTGATATCTCAAATGCTGTTTCTATGGTTGTATTGAACCGTATTTAATGATTTCAGCACTAATAATAGTCGCAGCTGTATCAGGATCAGCACTAATAGTTTTTTTTTTAGAAAGCCAGCCTCTTACCCCAGCCTCGGTTTGTGTCGTCCCGCAGACCAAAGCAGCTCTGACGGAAGAGAAGAAGTTCCAGCAGCAAATACTGGGCCAGCAGAAGAAAGAACTGACCAGTTTACTGGAGTCACAGAAACGCCAGTATCGCCAGCGCAAGGATCAGCTGAAAGAGGTAACACACGTTCACACATCCAATACTGACGTTGATAATGGAAACCAGAGCGCGCTCGTATCGTTAGTTACCCCTCGTGTCCACCGGTTGTGGGACGTCTAGTTGCGGCACGGCTCTGTCGCTCATCTTCCAGCAGTCTGTTCTTCACCACAAACATCTCAATATTATTTAAGAGATGTTTTGCCAACGTTTTTTTGTGTTTTCAAAGCAGAATTAAAACACGATTGCACCTCCATTTAGATTTGTTCGATTAGATCAAACAGAATCAGAAATCCTTTATTGATCCCCGAAGGGAAACTCTTTGTTACAGCAGCTCGCCTTTACGTCAGTGCACACAGGAGAAAGTACTAGCAAAAAATGCATACAAAAATACATAATACAATAATACAATACATTATAAAAACAGGTCAGAAAATAAATGAAGTACCAGGTGGGTTTACCGGTTGATGATGATAATACAGTATTATAATACAATGTAATAATATAAGTAATAAGCAGTGGTGCATGTACTGTCGAGTTAAGTGTAGCTTATTGATATTAAGATATTGCACAGCAGTAATAGAGGTATATAATATCAATATCAATAAATAGGAAAAACTAACATGGGAAAACTAAATATTGTACAGGAGTATTAAACAGAATATTGCACAGTTATTCAAGTATTGCAGTGATGTTAATGATCATTGTCCAGTTTAATGACTTCGGATCATACAGACTGACACTTAGAGGGAGGAGTTAAAGAGTCTGACGGCCACAGGCAGGAAGGACTTCCTGTGGCGCTCTGTGGTGCATTGTGGGGGGACGAGTCTTCCGCTGAAGGTGCTCCTTTGTTTGACCAGCACGTCATGGAGCGGGTGGGAGACGCTGTCCAAGATGGCGTGTAGTTTACCCAGCATCCTCCTCTCTGACACCACCGCCAGAGAGTCCAGCTCCACCCCCACAATGTCACCGGCCTTACGGATCAGTTTGTTGAGTCTGTTGGCGTCCGCTACCCTCAGCCTGCTGCCCCAGCATGCAACAGCATACAGGACAGCACTGGCCACCACAGACTCATAAAACATCCTCAGCATTGTCCGGCAGATGATGAAGGACCTCAGCCTCCTCAGGAAACAGAGGCGGCTCTGGCCCTTCCTATAAACAGCCTTAGTGTTCTTGGTCCAGTTTATTGTCCAAGTGTACTCCCAGGTACTTGTAGTCCTGAATATCAGGATTACTTGTAATATCAGAGTCAGTGTTTAGCCTAGATCCATGAAAAAGGGCAACTTTGAAAACTAATATTCTCAGTATTTACCAAATGGATGTGCTGCTCCGTCGTTATGAGAATATACATACTGATGCTAAATTTGACCACTTTTACGCTGTTCTTCCAAAAATGTTTATTTGTTGTCAACATGTGTTGAGCCAAAGTACGTACTTACTTTATAAAGTAACTGGAATAGTATTTCCCTCTTTGTGAACGTGCCAAGTAGTTGTTCAAGGCAGGACTGTCGGTATTTGTTCGATCCCCTGTCCACGCTTGTCTTGGATGTTTGATGTCCAGTTTTGTTCACCGTGGCCCCCGTCTTTGGCACTAAACAGGAGCTGAACGAGAACCAGTCGACTCCGAAGCGGGAGAAGCAGGAGTGGTTGATCCGTCAGAAAGAGTGTCTGCAGCAGATGCAGGCGGAGGAGGAGGCGAGCCTGCTCAGGAGGCAGAGGCAGTACTACGAGCTGCAGTGTCGCCAGTGCAAGAGGAAGATGCTGCTGGCTCGCCACAACCTGGAGCAGGACCTGCTCAGGGAGGTACGACTGCTCCGTGTTCGCAGTTTGAAGCTCTGAAAGTAAATAAAATAAACTGGAGATGCGCTTCACATATCTGAGACAGGTTTTTAACAACACAAAGCCAGAACTCCAGCGTTTGTTAAAGACAACTTAAGCGAGATGTGATGTGACCTGAATTTTCCTTTTCATATTACACTTCTTCCTCTCTCGTCTCCTTCCTCCTGGATTTCCGCTGACCTCTGTCTCGTCCTCCACCAGGACCTGAACAAGAAGCAGACCCAGAAGGATCTGGAGTGTGCCATGCTGCTGCGGCACCACGAGTCCACCCAGGAGCTGGAGTTCAGGCAGCTGGGCTCGGTGCAGCGAACCCGGGCCGAACTGATCCGAACGCAACACCAGACCGAGCTGACCAACCAGATGGAGTACAACAAGCGGCGTGAACAAGAACTTCGACAGAAACACGCCATGGAGGTCCGGCAGCAGCCCAAGAGCCTCAAGGTATGAAGGCGCTTCTGTAATGCAAGTCACAAAATGTCCTGGAAATGATTACAAATCAATAAATAAAATGTCACAAGCCCCCAAAACTTTGTTTTAGCGTATATTATACAACATCTTTTAGTATTACATTGGTATTATCTGATTATTATTATTATTATTATTATTATTATTAATATCAATAACCTTGTTTCAGTCCAAAGAGCTGCAGATCAAGCGTCAGTTCCAGGAGACCTGTAAGATCCAGACTCGTCAGTACAAAGCCCTGAGGAACCACCTGCTGGAGAGCACTCCCAAATCCGACCACAAGGCCGTCCTCAAACGCCTCAAAGAGGAGCAAACACGTAAGCTGGCCATCCTGGCCGAGCAGTACGACCACTCCATCAACGACATGCTGTCCACACAGGCTGTGAGTAAGGCAAGGAAACCTCCGCGCACCTGCTACACCTGAAAACTGCACCCACACCGCACCACCATCATCAGCACCGCCTCAATGTGTTCATCGTGACAAAGATACAGCTGCCATTTAGAAAGTAAAGCAAAAGGACGAACAGTATTTTGGAAAATGTAATTTGTGTAGGCAACAGAGATCCGTCAGCAGCTGGTTGATGCACAGAAAGTTTCTATAAACATTAATTACAGACTTTGGCTGGAAGTTTTTCTTGACAAATTCTCTCACAAAACAGATTTATTTGATTAGAGCTGAAATGCTTATTTGAATTTGAATCTATCGACAGAAAATTAAATTAAATGAGAGCAGTTTTGATCATTGATTTTATAGAGATGCACCAATCGACCGGCTGGTGACGGGAATCAGCCGTGACCGATCAGCATATCCGACCCTCTGCTGCTCAAATTTACAGACATTAACCAACTAGTGTCACACAGCCCTTACCTGTAAGGTCAAAATAAGCCGTGTTCCTGGGCGGACTGCCCAGGTAAATTAACGGTCGCCGAAGTATATTTGGCAACCCATTTTAGTGTTTTGCAGAGAGAGAGACGGTGGATATTTTACAAGCACGGACCAGGTAAAGTAACAGTGAACACACCTGGTTGGCACTGATGTCGTTCGCTACCACGTTGGTTTCGATAGGCGACGTCATTAACAACGAGCCTCCTCCACGCGCGGCTCGCCTGCTGCTGTGGAAACGGACTCGCGGGTCAAAAAAAAAAAAAAAAATCGGGGGTTGTGTGTTTTTTGTGCTGATGAAGAAGGTCAACAGAGCTGACGCGTACGGGGAGAGAGGAACGGAAAGAGGCGGGGCGGGCAGGTGTGTGGGGGCCGCCTAGGCCAAGAGAGCTGAAGGGAAACGCAAGGTGAGCAGATTAAAGTAGTTTGTGAGTAAACGCTAAAATAAGGTGGAGGATTAAGTAGAATTAAAATGGTGAAATAAGAAATAGCCTTCTAGAAATAAGGTAATGTATTCTTTCAGATATTTTCAAGTAAAATATATACGAATCTTCCATGAAAGAAATGTTACAGAAATGTTCAGTTATAGTTCTTTAGAAAGAAATAAAATCGGAAACGGCCAAGAAAATTGCAGTCGGTACATCTCTGTTGATTTATTACACAGTTTCTTGTTCCAACTCATTTCGTCTGAGAATTTTCCAAATTATAAAATTTGTAAACTGAATATCTTTTTGGGTTTTGTTGGTCAGACAAAACAAGACACATGACGACGTAAAAAAATTGGGCTTCAGGAAATCGGGATGGACATTTTTCACAATTTTATTTTATTTTCTAGCCCAAATGATTAACCGCTTACTTGTAAAAAAATAATAATAATAATAATTAGGATATTAATTAATGATGGAAATATCATAGAAAAGGTTGATAGAATAGTCCTGGACGAATGAGGGACTACACCGTCTTCATGATGGAAATAGTTGTTAGCATCTTTAGTTGATACTAAACAGATTTACACTTCACTTACATTTCCTTTTTATTTATAGTGACAAAACACATTAATCAACAGCTCTGTAAACGTGTCGATGTTAGCCCGGCGGCTCATTTGTCATCTGCAGTCAGATGTGACAGGAAATACGAACGTAAGACAGTAAAATGTCAAAGGGACGGTAACAGTTTGCATTTTCCACCCATATACCAACAGTAGTGGTGAACGATAATAATCTTGCTGTTTTATGGAAAGTAACAAAAGTTCGCTGCACATTACTTCTAACTAATAAAATAATTTTAACTGCTGCTTTCTGAATAATGGCTGCCACATCATCACATCAGGGCTCTGAGCAGATCGCGCTCCACTGATACTGATGCTCGTCGCTGTTTGATCCCACAGCTGCGGCTGGATGAGACCCAGGAGGCGGAGTACCAGGTGCTGAGGATGCAGCTGCAGCAGGAGCTGGAGCTGCTGAACGCCTACCAGAGCAAGATCAAGATCCACACCGACACTCAGCACGAGCGAGAGGTGAAGGACCTGGAGCAGAGGGTGTCCATCCGCCGAGCGCTGCTGGAGCAAAGGGTAGGAACGCACTGCGTTACGGTCTTAAACCCAGACACAACACTGTCCTGCAAGCTTATAACGCTCTACTGCTGGGCCGCTGCCTGCCTGCCCGACACCGCCTAGTGGCCAACTAGTGAGGGTAGGTGGAGGTTAATGTGAGACCACGTCCACACTGAAGCCCTGTTTCCATTGCAGAAGCTTAATGACCCGTAACCTGAGCTTTAAAGAACCTCGTGAGGCTCTGGTGCCGGGCTCTGCCTCGTGTAGATACGCACGATTTGAAAAGGTGATCGTCTGCATCGTAATGGCTGTTTGCAGCCGAATGCAGGGACAGACAACAGCGGAAGACGCAAAGTTTTTATATTTATTGATATTCTTTCTTATTTACACATTATGACTTACAGGAACATTAGTGGGAACAAAAGCAGAACCCGTGACTACCGCTGCATGTTACGTTCCTGCAGTGGGGACAGAGTTTGTGGTGGCTGAATTTAATAACTTTCTCTTTATTTGGCTTTCATTCCCGTCCTTTGAGTTCCAGATGCTCTGCAGGCGGCACAGTTTATAGCTTCTCTCCGACTCTCTGTGCTGCTTCATCACAGCTGACTGGGCCCCCACATTCATTTATGTCTCAGAAAAAAGTGGATTATGCTCCTCGAAGCCCAGTTGAATTAGCGGAATGGAAGAAATTAAAGCTGCGACTAACTATTTTTTCATTATGGATTAATCTGCTGATAATTTTCTGTATAAAATGTTGAAAAATAGTGAAAAATGCTCATTCTAATTTCTCAGAGCCCAAGGAGATGTCTTGAGATTTTATCCCACCAGCAGTAAACAACCCAAAGATATTCAGTTTACTCTTATATACGACAAAGAAAAGCATCAAATCGTCACATTTGAGAACCTGGAACCAGAGAATAAATAAATCAGTTAGTGGACTGATCCTTCGGCTCTAGAAGAAATGCTTTTGGTTTGTTGTTGAGGTGAATGCAGCACTAACGGTCTGAATATCTGTTGTCAGATCGAGGAGGAGATGCTCTCTCTGCAGAACGAGCGCTCGGAGCGAATCCGGACTTTGCTCGAGCGTCAGGCTCACGAGATCGAGGCCTTCGACTCTGAGAGCATGCGTCTCGGCTTCAGCAACATGGCGCTGACCGGCATCCCGGCCGAGGCCTTCAACCAGGGCTACCCGACCCCCAGCCCCTCCTCGGGCTCCAGCGGCTGGCCGTCCCGGCCCGTCCCTCGCTCCGGCAGCCACTGGAGCCACAGCGTCCAGAACTCGGTGGCCACCCCGTCCTGGCGGAGTCAGAACCACGGAGGAGGCTTCGGCCGCGCCGAGTCCATCACCTCCTCCCACGGCCTCGGCAGGGACAGCGAGCTGCACAAGAGCGGCAGGGGCCACCCCTCCTCCACCTCTTCCTCCTCCTCCTCCTCCTCCTCCTCCACCACCATCACCAGCAGCACTACCTCCCTCAGCACTACCAACACCACCAGAGCACGCCGCAGCTCTACCGCGACAGCCATGAGCGCGACAGCAGGGAGCGCGAGCGAGCCAGGGAGTGGGTGGGAGGAGGGGGCCACTACCCCCATCACTCCCAGGGCCACCACCATCAACACCACCACCACCACCACCACCACCTCTCCTCCCACGCCTCCTCCCAGTCCTTGGCTCTCCTGCCTCCCCCACCACCGCCTCCCCCCATCTCCCTCTCCTCCTCCTCTCCTCCCTCCTCTGCCTCTTCTTCTTCGTCGTCGCAGGGAGGCTACGGAGGCGGGGGCCTGAGCGTCCGGGGCCCCAGTCTGATGGCCCTCAGGAACAGCCCCCAGCCGCTGAGGAGGACGGCCTCCGGGGGGCCGGGGGGCGGCGGGGGGAGTGACGGAGGGCTCAGCCGGAGCACGTCGGTCACTTCTCACATTTCTAACGGCTCTCACCTCTCCTACTCCTGAAACCCCCCCGAGGTCTCCTCTCTGCTCGGATCTGTGGGCGTCGCTCTGCTCCTCCTAAACAAAACAAACAGGGCTGCAGGTGTTTCCAACAGAAGTAGTTCCGTTACAGACAGACAGAGAGAGAGTTTTAAGAGGCTTCGTAAAACCGGAGTACAAATCGATCGGACAAAAAAAACAAAACAAATACCCCCCCAATTTTAAAAGTGTAAATTAAGATCTCCTTTCTTGAAGCGTGCGAGGACTTTAAAGTTGTTCTTCGCACGCAAGAAAAGAAAGAGAGGAAGCGTTTTTTATAGAGTCACTACAGAGCTGCCTGGTTCTGAAAGAGCAGCAGAAACACACGAGTATTTAGCCCCCCCGAGCTTCACTGTTAACCTCTTCACACGTTTAAAGAGATGCACAGGAACAGTGACGAAACGAAACCATCCCAACACAAACACAAGACACGTCCACGTGTGTGAAAATGAGCCGTGTGTTGCAAACTGAACGAGTCGAGCCGTTTTTTTTTTTTTAAGATCTGACAAAAACAAAAACGGCCCGTTTGTTCACTCTGTGACGCACTGAATCCGTTGCACAGTCTTGACTTTGCGGTTTAACCGCAGGAGACGCGAGTCGCCTGTCGGACCAGTTTGAGATTCAGGTTTGAGCCGAGACCTTCGGGCGTTCAGGTTTAAAGTTGCGGCGACGAGCGGGTTTAAATTCTTGGTTTTCAGTTTGTATCGAACTGAGCAACACGATGGTTGTGGAGCTTCCACTTGGCTAGCGGTGCTTTAAAAACCACTGTAACTATGTAAATAACGGTTAATTGTAAACCCAGTTTTTGATTTGTAAGTGTTTCATACGTTCAGCGACGGGGGGCGGGAGGGAGGGCGGGCGGGCAAGGGAAGATTTCTTGACAACACATTTCTTTTATTTGTAGTGATAAGAATTCTGTATATGACAATTAAACAAAACACTGCCATCTCTTTGCTGGGCTGATCCAAGACAACTCTACCACTGCCCTTTAAGTCTTCTTAAAGGAACAATCTGACATTTAGAGAAGTGGTCGCTGTTTTACAGTCAGAAGACGAGATTATTATTATCAATCGCTTTGATCTCTGGGTGTTCAGAGCAGAAGTGGCTCCGTTTTTTTATTTTAGCTTTAGCGGGAGGAAACTGTTAGCCTTCCAACAGCTGTCACATTTACGCGCCGTGTGTGTGCAGGAATAAAGAACGAGGCGTTAACGCTTTAACTAGCTGTTTGCTCTGTTGAGAGAAACCGCCGAGCTGTCCTCTTCATTACGTCGTCAGCTGAATAAAACCCTCTCGTCAAAGTATCTGTAATTTTATATTTTCATGTCGATACGTCGCGTTGTGATACTGTACATTTTTCTGTTTTATGGATAGAATGACAAGACAGGGGATGTCCAACAAATGTAATACCTGACTTTGATACAAAAATCCTGCTCGTTGATCATCACAGTGGTTCCTGACTTTTTGTGTCCCATGTATGTATGTTTGGTTTTTTTGGGGGGGGCGTTTTCATGCAACAGTAGACGCGTGACGTGGAATGAATCCACCGAGGCGCCTCCACTACAGTTCACTTAAAACTGGATCTTTTATTAAACACCCTTAATCATATAAAAGTGAATATTTTAAATCTTACTTTTTCTCCAGTAGGTTTTGGTCAAGTGTAGTTTACCGTTTATCGTAACTTTAAACGTGAGAGAGATCGCGCACACGTGGATAAATATAGATTTATGGTCACTTCCCTTCTGACGACTGCAGACGGACACGTCGTCCTGGTCGTGATGCTAATATTAAGACACCTTAGCATAAACGATACGTAGCAATAATTTATATAAATATCATCACATCGCCCACCAATAAACTCCTCTGATCCTCGAAGGGATTAACTTGCAGGTGCAATATGAAAACAAGGCAGACGTGAAGCTGTTGGAAAGCGTTTTAAAGCAGTTCCTCCCCCCTCCTGCTTCCAGTTTCAGCCGTAAACTAAATACGAGCGAAACTCATCTGACTCGAGTTAAAACGGCAAATAAGAAAACGTCCCAAAATGTCGGAGTGCTCCTTTAAAGGGACGCTGCCAGAGAGTGTTTTTGAGTGAGCCGAGCTCTAAATCTGCGTGCGATGTTTGCTGAAAGTGTGTGTGTGTGTGCAGCTTACCTCCACCTGTTTCCCCCCCACAGTTCGGTCTGCATCTGTAGATAAGATGTACATGTTACATTACAAATTAGTACAATTCAGTGCATGGAACTTGTGTACAGACGGCATTTGTATGGATAACATGCACACTACCTATTTATATAAATGCGTATAAATGTAAGATACCTGTGTAAATGTAGCAGGTATGCTGAAGATTGTTCACTGTCCAAACACTTTGACTTGCATTGTACTTACCAGTGTACATAAAAGCACTAACGTCGAGGCTGTTAGAGTAATAATAATGATTATTTTGTCACGTGAGTTTTACCGATTTGTACTAGATGCAGACAAATAGATGTTATCATTATTATTACCTCTACTGCAGTTGGAATATTTATGTTGTATGCTGATTTCTTTTTAAATGTAATTGCCAATTTTGACCACTAGGTGGGGAATAAGCGCAATGTTACTGTGATAGAGCTATAAAAACATTTAGTTTTATGTTTTTAAGGAGGACAAAAGGACTACCTTTCCCAGCATTCCTGTCGAGGTCTCAGGGAAGGAGTCAACCGTTCTGGGCAGGGCTGCGTTCGACTTCTTTGTTTTTTATTTCGAGCCAGTATTAAAGGTCGAGCTGAATTACGGGACGCGTTTCCAGATTCTTTCTCTACATTTGGTGCCAAATTTTTCTTTTTGTCTTTTTCGCAGCCGTCAGTCGCTGCGCGGAGGACTAAAACCTGCGAAGATAAGCAGCCCGAAGGGTTCAACGTAAAACGGTCGTATGAATAAATTGTGTAAAATATAAAAAATGAGCCAGCAATTTGTGAAACACTTGCAGGAAATTATTAAAACTCAACTCGTTGTTATTAAATGTTGTTTATATTGACTTTTATTGGATTTAATTTTCATAATATTTTTATTCCAGGTGTTTTTATTTCATGTCAAGTTGTTTTTTGTTTTTATTCACAAAGTTTTATTTCATGAAAACGTTTGTGGGGGGGGGAAAAATAAGCGATGACATAACAGTGAGTTGCGTTTTTAATAATTTCTTTCACAATTTGTGGTTAATTTATATATATTTTACAAAATGAATTAATCTGACTGTTTTTTATTCTGTAGTTATTTGATTTTGAACGCTCTCCAATAACAGAGCTTCTCCAGTTAAAGGCCTCCTGCTTTGGTTTTGCACAGTGTGAATGGGTAGAAAAACCCTCCGGTCGCTTCCTGCAGTCGCGTCCCGACGGGCCGGCCAACATGTCCCGCCCCCCCCCGTCGCATGTCACGTGTCACATGACCCTCCGTCGCCGCTGCAGGAAGCTGATCTCGGTGTGATCTGATGCTGTCTGTAGTTGTCACGTCTACCTCATTTGCACTGATAGTAAAAAGAATGTTTGGGTGGAAAAACAAATGCATATTTCTCGTATGCAGACTTTTTTTGCTTAAATTTTTATTTTTTTTTTTAAGTTTCTTTCCCGTATTTGTGCAAATGTTGAGGAGAGATGCTGCGCGAGACAGAAGAGTCCTCAGTAACATCTTCGGCGATTTTTTTTTTTAAAAATCAGAGTGGAAGCTGTTTGTTTTTAAATGTCCCCTCCGCTGACTCGTCTTTACGGGACGCGCTGGACTTTAATCCCACGCGGAGACGCTCGAGACGCTCTGCTGGGTGAAAACGTGCGTTGACCTCTGCGGACGGACGTGTTGGGTGTCTGCTGGCTGCGGGAGGATGAACTCTCGCTCCTCCCCGTCCTCAAAAAAAACACAAAAAAAACACAACCTCAAAACGTTTGAACCGTGAGATTTCATTTTGCCAACTTGTTTTTCTTGTTTTTTAAAAATGCATTATTTTGTAATGAGTTTCCGTGCTGACCATTCCTCTATTGTGTTATATTTTTTTAAATTTTTTTGCCAATTAAAGCTGCACTGGGGAAGATCCGGTCCAGATGGCTCCGGCAGAGAGGCCCGGAGACGTTTCTGATGCTGGAGGCAGACAAACGTGGTTCACCCACATCAGGATTTCTGTGTTTTCATGTTGTCAACCCTTAGAGGAACATTTTTGGGAAATGTTCATGTTTGCTGTCAGATGAGAAGATGCGTTTCAGTGTAAAACGGCAACTAATGTTTTTTTTTTTTTACTATTGTCGATTTAATCTGCAGGTTATTTTATTGTTTTGGTTGATAAAATGTCTGAAAATAGTGGGGAAAATGCCAAAAGGTGACGTCTTCAATTTTGTCCAACTCAAAAACACAAATATTCAGTTTAGAGTTCAAACAGTTAGTCGGTTAATGGTTTAATTAATGGACTGAACTAGTTGGAAACTGATTTTTGAGCAAAAATGCCAAAAACTTCTGCGGTTCCAGCTTCTCAAATGTGAGACTTTTCTGCTTTTCTCTGTTTTTTTATCTTTTGTATAGAATATTTTTGGCTTTCGGACTGTCGGTCGGACAAAACAAGACTTTTAAAGACGTCGCCCAAACTTTGAGGAGCATTTTTACAGTTTTCTGCCATTTTATAGCGTAAAACAATCGATAATTGAAGAAATAACCTGCAGGCTAAACAGTAATGAAAATCATAAATTGCAGCCATAGATTGTTGATCTAAGGCTATTTATTATTATTTTCTCAATTAATTAATTTTTGATTTATAAAAACGTCTTCAACTGTCTTTTTTTTTGGTCAAAGATTTTCAGTTTATCGTCACTTAAAACAGAAAAAAGTAGAAAATTCTTCAAATTTAGAAGCTGGAAAATTGGCTTAAACAAATATTAGATTTTGCTGATTAATTTTCCATCAGTTGACGTATTGATCAACTTATTAATTCAGCTGTTATTTGTTATTAGATTATAAAGTTGTTGCCATATTAGTTTTGGCGTTTTCTCAGTCTGCTCTGTGGTGCGTTCGAGGACAGTTTGACATTTGAAGCATTAAAGCAAATTTAGTCGAGAAGGAAAACGATAATCGCTGTGAAAAGGATGCGATTTGGTTGAAAGTGCTGCTTCTCGGTTTCAGTCTGCTCACGACTCGATGGCAAACAAGCAGATTTCCCAGAATGCCGTGCTGTTGTTGTTATTCCTTTCTTTCATGTCATGTGGGTCCGTAAGTTTCCTGGTGCAGTTTTTAAAAATGTTTCTGTGGGACAAAGTTCAGTGTTGCTGCCTCGGCCCCCGAAGGCAGGAAACGCCCCCCGACAGACTGTTGTTTGTGGCCAGCAGGTTAATAAACTGACAGGAAGCTCAGCTGTGGTGATGAGGAGGATGAAGATGGCGGTGGTGGTGGTGGTGGAGCAGGATGCATGTGTGTCTGTCAGACTTGAGATGGATTTGAAACGGTGTTTTACGGCCGGAGTCGAGCTGAAGATGTTCAGGTTCAGTGCAAAATGTTTGGAGGAGGAAAAAGTCGAGTTGTACAGAAACGTAACAAAATAATTTTGGAGAAATAAATGAACAAAAAACGGACGCGTTGGTTTGTTTTCTTTGAGTGTTTTTGGCCGAGAGGTTCGGAGGTTAAACCTCATGTTTAAGTTTCCTGAAAGAGTCTCCAGGATGAACTTTGTTCAAACCCGCAGAACTTTATTTAAACTCGAGGAGAGACTCGTCAGTTTCCAACGACGCCAAACGTGCCGGGCTGAATTTTAATTTTTAAAATTTCAAAAACAAAGTTCAGCCCCAAATCTGATCAACTGCAGTAAAAGTTTATCGGTTAAAAATAAAACTGAATACATCAATAAATAATATTGTTTATTAAATAATTTTACACTTTTCCTTCAACATCAAATGAGCTGAAGAAACAAATAAAATGTTTGTTTTTTTTACTCTTCTGTTTATTTTCTGGACAAACATGGAGGATAATTACAGACGTTTACAATAATTGATAATATCTAGGTATTAATTAAACTGTGAGTCTGTCGTCATGGTGAATTTGATTATTGTCTTACAGTTAGTTTTTCTGTTTTAACATTTACAGTTTCCATTTAACCAGAAACGAAACGCACATCTGTGACTCAAACGTATAAATTCTGAGAATTAATATCAAATTTCTGTGGCACAAAATGAATCAATAAAATCAGTGATTGATCCTTTTAACATGTGTATGACCTGCTGCTCACCTGTACAGGTGTAAATATAAAGAAAGAAAAATTAAAAGTAATGCATGATATAAATACAAAATACTCAAGATGAAGTTAAAATTCTTACTATCATTATATATTTAAAGTATTTTTATTTTTTATCATGAATTTTTTCATCTTTTTTTCTTCTCCTGGAGGAAATGTGCCGGGGCCCCTGGAGGTCCCGGGGCCCCTGGAGGTCCCGGGGCCCCTGGAGGTCCAGTCTTACAGATTTGAAACTATCATTCCACAAATACTGTGATTGATGTTAAAAATATATCTGAAGCGACGTCGTGACATGAAGTGTTGAAAGATGAACTGACTTCCTTGTTTTTCCAAAAGTCCAAAAAGTTCTTATAAAAGTTCTTATAGGCAACAGGATGTACATTTATTTTGTTCACTCAAACAATAAGGTTTCAGTCAGTTTTTTTTCCTTTATTGAACAAACAAACTAAGAAATGCAACAAATCCTTGTATTTTCGAAGCTGGAACCAGAGAACATCTATTATTTATACTTACGTATTTATATATACTAAAATGACTCCAATGATTATTGATTATCAGTTATTACATGGATTAATTTACTCAGCTCTGAAAGTAACATTGTGCAGGGTTTACATTAAAAAAATAATCATCACAACGTTGTTATAAAGTTAATTAATAGATAATCTCATAGATTGTATTTGAGATTTAGTCAATTAGGGAAGATGACGCTTTTATTCTGAAATCAGATTCACCGGAAGTCGTGCTCTTATTTTTTTGCTGTCTGAAAACGGGCTGCTGAGCGGAAGTCATCGCTCGACCAGATTCAACTGTCGCTTTTTGCGAGTTTATCTTTCAAATACGACTCGATTAACGCAGGAAAAAAAACAGAAACATAAAGACGACGTCGGCCGAAAACCCCAGAGATGGCGCAGGAAAATATTTTCTTCTTTGTTCCCAATTTAATCGGTGAGTTTCTACCGTCTCTACCAACATGTAGCTAGCTTAGCTTTAGCCAGCATACAGTGGATGCTGCTGAGAGAAATGTCATACCAAAGTCCGTTCAAAAAAGTGCCATATATAGTGAAGACATAAAACATTATTATATCTATTTTTAAATCTGGTTTAGACTCTTAACCCATTTATGTTTTCTTCGTTTATAGTAGAATATTTATATAAGCTCTTCAGGCCTCTAAATTCCTTCAAATTAAATTATCTAAGAAATACAAATGATTTATTTTCTGGGGGTCACAAATCAAAAAAAGGCTCGGAAACTCTGGTGCAACCTGTTATACAAGACTTCACCTGGTGACTAATACTAACTAAATTAATCAACGTGCTCATTGTAATGAATGGTTAATTTAATAGTCAAGTAAATACTAAACATTTTCAGGTTTATTGCTTTTCTTTCTGTTGTAAAGTAAATACCTGGTTACATGTGGTCATTTGTCATCATTATAAGACACTTTATCAATTAAATCTTTAATTTAAATACATGTTAAAGCAGTTCCAGTCCTGCCTGTAAAGTGCCATAAATCCAGTCATCAGATAAATGTATTTTTTTAATTCTTTATTTTATACATGCACACCACACAATGTGCAATAAAGGTAATAAAATCAAAATGTGCAATAAAAACAGAACATGCAGTTAAAAATAAACTACTTTTTCCCCACAAAAGAGAGGATTTATACAGAAAGTTCAGTGTTTGACTAAAAATAAGTTAATTTAAATGTCAAATCATCTTTTTGGGGCATTTTTATGCCGTTATTACAGACTGTAGAGAGAGAGATGACAGGAAATGCAATGAAGGCGTCCCGCCGTTTTCGCTACGCTCACATTTCCTGTCTGATTCTCTAACATCCCCAATCAAGTGAAGGCAACATAATCCTAAAAATAACACCCCCCCCCCCCCCCCCACCCCACCCCCACCCCGGAAATACTGGAAATGTCCAGCTGTAAGGTTGTTCTCTGATCTGGGATCTGTACCTGCAGGTTACGCCCGCGTCGTCTTGGCCCTGCTGTCTTTCTACTTGATGCCCTGCTGTCCGTGGCCCGCCGTCGTCTTCTACCTGCTCAGCGGCCTCCTCGACGCTTTCGACGGCCACGCTGCACGGGCGCTTAATCAGTGTACGTATCTGCACCGGGGGAGGTGGTACCGGGGGAGGTGGTACAGTATCTGCATGTCTTTATACAGCTGCCCTACCTTAGCGGTGAAGGCTGTAGGAATACCTGCAGACACTGCTCAGGGCTGAATAAAAGGTACAAGAAACGTGTGGAAGCGTTCCAGCGTCTTCAGTTTATCGTTCGCCCCTAAAACCTCCGTTTTGTTACACAAAATATTCCTCTGCCTTTCTGTGCCGACTCGTGTTTTCTTTCAGCCACCAAGTTTGGAGCCATGTTGGACATGCTGACAGACCGCTGTGCCACCATGTGTCTGCTGGTGAACCTGTCCCTCATCTACCCCTCCTACACCTTCCTGTTCCAGCTCAGCATGTGCCTGGACATCGCCAGCCACTGGCTGCACCTGCACAGGTACGTCAGCAGCCTCCACGTGTATTTGCTGTATGCGCTCCACGTGAGCGTCACGCGCGACTTCCTGTTCTGTGGAAGAGAAGCGAGATCGTCGGATGATATTTATCCGAGTAATCCAGATGAAACTTTACAGGTGTGTCTCCAGAATGCGTGGGCAGGTGTCCTCCTCTCTTCTTCCTCACCTGCAGATGGTGTTGAGCCTCATCACGTCACAAACAGCGATAACAAACTTCAGTCATATCAGCGCTGATTCTTGGAATTCTGAAGTAGCACCTGAGCCTGCGTGTCACCTGTGCAGGTGCTGCTGGAAGTCGAATCCTGCATCAACCTGAGCGGCTTCTTTATTAGCGCTGCACAATTAATCCTAATATTATCCGAATCGCAGAAGCTGCCATTTTTTGACAAAGGTAAAATATGTGACAAAACAGCTTTATAATAATAATAATAAAACTTTATTTATAGAGCTCTTATCAAAACAAAGTACAAAGTGCTTCACAGAGAGAAATAAAACATCACAGTGAATGACGAAATATATAAATTACAAAAAGCAATAAAATAAACAGTTCAGGTAAAATCAGGATCTGCTTTCAGATAAAAATGTGTTTTGAGACGAGACTTAAACGAAGACTCTGACTCAGACAGCCTGATGTCTTCGGGCAGGTTGTTCCAGAGCCTCGGGGCCCTGATGGCCAAAGCTCTGCCCCCCTTAGTTTCCATCCTGGACTCAGGAACAGACAGGAGACCCCTGCCCGAAGATCTCAGACTACGTGAAGGTTCATAAGGGATTACAAGGTCTAAAATATAGTCTGGAGCCATGAAGAGCCTTAAAAGTAATCAACAAGATCTTAAAATCAGTCCTGAAACCAACAGGGAGCCGATGTAAAGAGGCTGAACCAGGTGTGATGTGGTCTAACCTCTGGGTCCTGGTTAAAGAAGTACTGTGGTGCTGGACTACAGAACCGACAAATCGTGATGCAAAAATGAATCGTGAATCACATCGCAATCGTTAACATCTGTCAAAATAATCGCAGTATGATATTTATTTTATTTTTACCGAGCCTGGATACCGAGTTGGAAGGTGACACAGAAAAGAGCGTGAAAACTAAACGAGAAATTGAAATAATGCAGAAAGAGTGTGTTTGCTTGTAATTTAAGTGCTACGGTGTGTTTGCTTTGAGATGGATGCCTTCGAATTTCTGTCATTTTCAGCAGAGGTGGCTTTGTGACTAATCTGCTTGGTTGTTTTAGCTCTGGTGTTCTTATTTAAACGCACAGTGTGTCATTTCCGCCTCTAGGGGTCGCTCGCATCAAAACAATAACAAAAGACGTAGTTTGATAATCTCCCGAATGATCCGCAGAGGTCTCCTCCTCTCCAAAGCAAACGGAGCCTGTAATTAAAACCAGTACAAACACCGAATAAAGCAGTTTCACGTTAAAAAGCAGCGTTTCTCCGGCGGCGTCCGGCGGACACAGGACGTCCCCGAGGGGCTTTGCTCAGCTTGTTTCTCTGATAACTTCAGATGCAGACGTCCGATGACTAAAATCCTTCATCCGCTTAAAATATATAGTTGAAAACGGACGAGATCTTAAAAAGCGTGTCGTAAAAATGTGGCTCCAAACTGGATAAAAAGTCCGTTTATGGCAGCGCTGACGCATGCACAAGGGGGAGATGACGCCGTTCACAGGCGACCAAATGAAACGCACCGTTAGCTTGATTAAAATGACAGATTTCTCTGGGTTTTTCTGTTAATTTAAGTACACAACTCAACAAAATATATTAATTAATGCATATTAATGCAGAAAACCTTTTAACGTATTGTGATGTTTGGTTTTGATGCGGCGATTCCTTTTTAATCCAAGACGATCGACCAGCTCACTCACCGCGCTGCTCTCTTCTTCTTCTTCTTCTCTTTCTGTTTTCTCAGCTCAACGATAAAGGGATCGGCCAGTCACAAGACCATCGACCTCTCCGGCAACCCTGTCCTCCGCATCTACTACACGTCCAAGGTGAGGAGCGCGCACACACACACACACACACACACACAGCATGGCGGTCCGAGAGAAAAGATGAGTGAACGAGTGTTTGTCTCCTGCAGCCGGTGCTGTTCGTGATGTGCGCTGGGAACGAGCTCTTCTTCTGTCTGCTCTACGTCCTCCATCACATCCAGGAGCCTGCCGGTAAGACGTCGGGGCCTCGGCTAACGGCCACGGCCGGCCGGACGCGGTCTGTAACGCGTCGCCGAGCGTTTCACTGCTAAGCCGGGGGTTGTTCCGAGGCTCCTCCACCCTGAAAACAGGTTGGAGCGGGGAGGTGTGGTTCGGTGTTTTGACCCGCTGTGTGTCTGTGCTCTCTGCCGCAGCCTGGCTCTACTGGCTGCAGGGTCTCTGCGGGACGATCTGCCTGATGAAGTCCGGCATCAGCCTCCTGCACCTCATCACCGCCTCCCAGAACATGGCCGCCCTGGACGCCGCCGAGCGGGAGAAAAGCGCGAAGACGCAGTGAGGGAGGAGTCGGTGAGAGCTTCAGCAACAAATCCACCACGGTTTTATTTATCATTGTTTTAAGGGTAACGGTAAACTACGGTGACTAAAATTAGACGTGAAACACAGCGAACCCGCTTCAGTTCGTCACACGACATCAGAAAGAACGTTTTATGACCAAAAATCACAACATTCGAACTCCAAATCCAGACAGGTGAGAGTCTGAAAGGTGGATTATTTACTTTCCACAGACAGAACACGACTTTAACGGTTTCCACGGTTGGTTTTTATTTTACAGGCGTACAGTAAAGGCAGGCACAACATAAACTGATATCACAATGTAAAAGTAGATATATTGTCATAGAGGCCTTTTATTAATATCACTCACTACTAGATGTATGTGTGGAGTATTTGTTCGTGGACATTTCTAGCCTCACTTCGTCCCTCTCGTGAATCATTTACATTTGGTTTGTGCAATGTAGCGTTGTTCATACAGAATAACATCTTTCTGTTTCTCTCCTGTCACACAAAACAAACAGCGAAGATCAGAAGACGTTATTACAGTTTGAATATAGAATATAATATTAGTCTCGCGACGCTTCGGGAGAAACGAGCGGCGGAGCTACGTCCGTCTGGCTCGGCTCAGCAGGTGATTGTTTGTTTGAATGATCGATTTTAAAAGCGGAGGAGAAACTCGCCGCAGGAAGCAGGTTTCCCTGAGTCTGCGCGGAGCTGAAGTACGTTTTAAAGCTCATATTGATCGTGCAAGCGCTAACCGCTTCAGTGAGGGGGAAACCCCGGGGCGGCCATCTTTGTTTGGATCAGGAAACCCCAACTTCAGAAACGGTTAAAAATGTTTTTCACCGTGCAGCAGAAGAAACATTATTTTAACCAGATCATCATCATCAGAGGAGGAGGAGGAGGAAACCCGTCAGAAGGGTTCGGATTGTTGGTAGCAGTTTTCAGAAAGACTGATCCTTAGAAGCACAAACTGGCGCTGGACGTTACAGCAGGTTAGCTCTTTGTAGCATTGTCATCTGCTTCAGTTGTAATAATGTGAAGGTGTTCAGCAGTCAGAGAGCCCGGCGCTGTTTTCATCCGCTCACAGGAAGTGAACAAACGTCTCGCTCTGATTCCACAGTTTGGTCGCATCGGTCGTTCTGCGCGAGGCTGCTGGTGTTTTGTTCAGTTAGCGGTTTGGTTTTACTCATCGGACAATCGGACTAACTCGAATATCACAGTTATTTAGGAATGCGTCAGTGGCAGAGTTTGGTAAATGATGGAGAGAGTGAAACTAGAGTAAACGCTGCTGATGGCGCCAACAGAAGCTGATGGATATTTGGATAGCTGCGGTACCACATACTGCGCCGCCCTTTATGGCTTCGTTAATGGGGAATCAATCTTTAAATAATGCTCTTATAGATCAGTTATGAACCGCTAATTCCAAACGTCGGGACGGCCAGTTTGTAAAATGTGAGTAGGTCGCTCGCAGATGCAGTAATCCATCGAGTCTGCAGCTGCAAGCGTTCGGAGAGATGAAACGACGAGTCGATCTACAGAAAGCGAACCTGAGCGGGAACGAACCGGTTCCGTCTCCTCGCACGAGGGTTTTTGATGGATCTTCGTCCTCTGTGATGTTAAATTTAACGTCTTTGAGCTTCGGACCGTTGGTCGACAAAATAAGACGTTTGAATTCGTCGACTCTGGGAAACTGTGACGGACATTTCTTCACTTTTTAAATTTATTTTTTTGACGTTTTATGGACCAAATGATTAACGACACATTAATCGATGGAGAAAATAATCGTTAGTTGCAGCCCTGAAGTCGTTAATAAGCGGGGTCGACGAAGCTTCTAACCGATCTGTGAAACATTCGTAAGAGCTTTTATCGACGAGTATTAAAGCCATTAGTTTGACGGATCAACACTTTGCTTGCGCTCACCTTTTATTCCAAACCGAGTTGTTTTTATTGTTCTTTTGATTTTTATAAAGATGAAATCGTGTTCCTGAAATCTTCGACAGACCAAAAAAAAACGAAGTTGATGCAGACGACATCCTGTTGTTCTCGTTAAAAGAAAGAAATGACAAACTTTTACTTTTAAAACAAAAAGCCGTTTGTTTTCATGACGAAGCTCTCGGTTCTTAAATATTTCTATCACTGTTTTTGCTGCTGCTCATTTCCTCAGATTCCTGCTGATATTTGGTGTCGATGAACCTGTGATTGTCGCACTAGAGGGATGTTGATCAGTTTCGAGCTTATTTGACTTTTAAGATGATGTTTCTTTGTGGTAGAAGAGACGTGTTTCCTTTTAGTTTTAGTCTACTTAGAAACAAATAGAAAGTTATGCAGGACATAAGTTTTACCTCACGTGAAGAGCACCGAGTTTAATCCCTCATGGTTTTGTGTTGTTTTTTTTAAAGTCGCTGACTGTGAGTTTGTGCCGCTGCTGGACTACTGTAAAGTTTTAATGCAGAATGTGTGTGAAAAGTGTTGAAATATAAACATTCGCCTCTTGTTTCTGATTCACCGAATGTATTATTATTATAACATACAGATGTATATCAACAGCAAAGCCAAGTCTAATGTTATATTTAAGAGACACCAGTTGTTTTAATTAATATATTTGATGGTTATTTTGTTTGGAGGCTTGGATTTACTGTAAAAATCAGCCACAAAATAAAGACAATGAAAACCAGATTTTTGTTTTTTCACCTCCCGCTTTATGCGCTGCAGGTCCTGGAGAAAGCTCGTGTCTCAAGACTGCATTTTCCAAAATCAAGGCCTTGAATACCAGTCAAGCGTCTTCAGTTTCTAATTACGTTGTAAATCTTTGGAGAAACTTCACGTACAGTATTCATGTTTTAAAATCAACGCTCACGCGAAGCCGAGGAACTCCACGTTTCTCTGGATAGAGGAAGGACACTGGAGGTGTAAAGACGTGCAGATACCTTTAAAAAAACAATGCAGAAAATACGGAGCATTTATTTTATCAGGACATTTTCAAACATCTCTGTTGTATCTTTTATTCTGTGGCAGGAAAACTTTATTTAACTTTAAAGCTAGATGGCAGAAACAGCTGATTGTGGCTAAAAGAAAGGAAATGGCACACTTAAATGGTGAGTATGATTTTTATATTGGTACAATAACATGTTGTAAAATCAGTTTCAGCCCCATTTTTTTTCAACATTTAAAGTCCCTATGAGTAGATGTGATTATAGAATATTTAAAATCATCAAGCTGAAAATGTGTCGCTGACTTATATATTTTTGTTTAACTAGGAGTTTGGGAAGTCTTTACTTTCAATAGTAAATTATTTACCAAATGAAAGATGATCTTTGGTGCATCAGTAGGAGACTTTCTTTTGGTTGTGGCAGCAATCATCACACACAGTAAATGACCCCAAAACTCAGTAAATCAGACACGAACAGATGCCTTTATTGGCCCACTTGTACATAAAATGGACTTGTTTTAACAGGTACTGGCAAAATTCCTATTTCATGTTGCACGTAGACAAATTCTCTAATAAGCAAATCATTAAAACTAACAATACATAGACAAAAAATAGAAGACAAACCCACAGGAGCATACATATACACACACACACACACACACATATATATATATATATATGCACGCACATGTGCGTACATATACTGCACATACAAGAACATACTTTCATATATACAAACATGCATACATGTTTATTGTCCTGCTTTCCATAGATTCCAGTCTTCCAATGTTATATACAAATTCTCATTTAATTTACCTTAAATATAATCTATACAAAGTCCTACTAGCGCTATTCCGTTGCAGTAACAGTAATCAGTTTATAGCGTTAATGTACTTCAATAGGCCACACAATGACCAGCCCTATCCCTCATTAAGCACAGTGCTTTTGTGGAAAAAATAAGTTAAAAGTTTAAATGTTTTGAATGCCGAATGTATGTGCGTGTCTTATTGAATGGCTAAAAGATCATTTGCCCTGCTCATTATGATTATTAACGCGAACTTACGCTGGGTACGTGAAAGTTTAGATTTTTTTGAATGGAGTTTGGCGTGTCACTCTGCCTGGCCCACTCTAAGAAATGGACGTCATGTGAATTGAGGTTAGCTCCAGCTGTTGCACTTGCGCGCATCGTTACCTTTAAGATGCTCGAGGATAAAGCCTTGTTTTAGCTAAACCCGACACCATTTTAAGCTAAGAGTTTGGTGCGCCCGGTGAGCGGGGTCTGGACGTGTGTTTTGCCGGTGGATCGTTTTCTTTAAAGCGAAGCGGGGGGGGGTATTAACGGCCGAGCTGCTTCTATAAATGTCAGATTTCATTATTTGTCGGCCTACCGTGAAGCGGCGGCGGCGGCGGGGGCGCGAGGGACGGCACGAGACGAGACGGGGTCCGCGAGGAGGGTGCATACACAAAATACTTTCCCTTTAAAGCAGAGAGGGACAGAGGGGGTGAAGAAGAGAGACATAAAAAAAGAAAAGGAAGAAAGACAGAGAGGGAGGGAGGGCGAGAGGGAGAGAATTTGAAAAAAAGAGAAAGATGTCATCCTGTCGATTGAAACACCGAGGCGGAGCCATGGACCGCGGCCGACCAGGAGCGCTCTAGTTAGGGGACGAGCTGTACGCAACGCCGAGGCTTTGGACCCGACGCTGCGGCCTTCTCGGAGCTATCGCAAATAAATGAACTCATGAACAGCTGCTGACTATTATTAGCAACGTTTCGACTACATCCTACTCATCTGCTGTATATATATATATAAAAAAAGATCTCTATTTTGCATGCAATTCACCAGATTTTATTACAGTAGACATAAGCAAATTATATAAAAAAAAAACGCACCATTAAGGGAAGCATGATACCAACCATTTTGTCGCATTTACAAAATCATCTTGTCAGTGCCTGTATATTGCCAACAGATTTTCATATTAATTCATAACTCATAGCAGCCTAATCACTAACTTTTAAGCTAAACATCGTCCGATGCCATTATATATTTCCATTGATTAACCCGGGCAGGTAGAGAAGAGCTGCGGTACAGGCCTCGGGTTGTGTTTTCATAGCAGCCGTTGGAGCCTTTCTTCCCGGGCTCCGGTGCCCTCCTCCCTCCCCTCTTCGGTCCCGGGCTGGTTAGCTTGGAGTCCCTGCAGTTCAGGATGGATACGTCGTGGAGTAATTTCCTCTTTCAGGTAAGTCTTAATTGATGCTGGAGCTGCTTTGTGGTTTGGGGAGGAGGGGAGGAATAAAAAAAAAGGGGGTGGGGGTGGGGGTGACATTTCTGCATGGGGTTAAGGGGGTAAAATATGGAGGAGGTCACAGAGGGGTCAGTGTGAAGCTGGCTTTTGGTTTGGTCTTCCCTCACAGGTGCACCCAGACATGTTGCCTACCTCATGCTTTCATTCCTGAGGTGGATTTTTACTTTTACCCCCACACACACACACACACACACACCTTAATGTTTGGATGTTTATTAATAATGTAAATCTTCTAATCAGGTCCAGATTAACCTCTTAGCAGGGCTGGATTACCACCTGGGCAAGGCAGGCTACTGCCCCAAGGCCCCCAGACCCTCGGGGGTCCCAGAAGCCGCCCCCCCCGGGCTCACCATGTGTATGTGTTGGGGGTAATTTGATTAATTGTGAATTTGTTTGTGAACATGCATCACTGAAATACAAAATCAACCACAGCTGAAATGCGCAGCTCCTTCGTTGTGACTGAATGTTGAGGCCCTGTCATGTTTTAATACGTCCATTATTTAAAGTTTTGTTGAGCTCACACGGTGCACTTGAAGGTGACAGGGCCTACAGGTGAAAATAAATATATATATATATATATATATATACATGTTAGGGGGCACAGTAGTGATATTGTACCTTGGTATTGGAAATTTCTTAAAAGATTTGTAAGTAAATTATGTGCAACTAATTGACACGCAATGAACCTGGAGGTCTGGGGCCCCTGGACGACCTCCTGGAGGTCTGGGGCCCCTGGACGACCTCCTGGAGGTCTGGGGCCCCTGGGGTAGTTGCCTGGTTGATAATCTAGCCTTGGTTCTTATGAGTCCCAACTTAGATATTGACAGAGCAGTGATGCAACTAAGAATTATTATTATTATTATTATTATTATTATCATCCGTTAATCTGCAGATTATTTTCTCAAGTAATTGATTTACTGTTTGGTCAATAAGACGCCAGGAAATGGTGAGAAATGTGAGCCTCAGTTTCCCGGAGACCCTCTAAAAGTCTTTAGTCTACAATCCTCTCGTCTGAGAAGCTGGACCAGAGAATGTTTCACATTTCTGCGTGAAAATGAACTTAACCGATGATCAGAATAGTTCAATAATCAATTAGTGGACTGATTGTTTCACCTGTAGGACACAAGCCTTTACCCAGCGAGGTACCTTTTTAATCTGAAGTAGATTTAAAGATGTTGTTTAAAGAATCTGAGGCCAGTCGGTCCACAGCACTTTGATCCATAACCCTGGTGGGATCCAATAAATTGATCAGTGGACCAAAGCCGTGACGTGTTCTTTCTGTGATTGATTGTGCAGACGGCGCCGGCTCCGAGCCAGCCCGAGACGCCTCTTCAGTCCGAGCTGCTGCCCGAGCTGACCGGCTCCGCCCAGAGTCCTCCAGCAGAGCACATCGGCACGCCGCCGTCCACCGTCGACACCGCCGCCCTGAGCGAGGAGCCGCTGCCTGGAGGGAGGGGGCTGGATTTATACCAAGACACTGTTTGAGTAAAGACGGGAGTGCTGCACTTTTAAAAAAAAATGATGATACATGAACATAAACAAGGACGTGCACTAAGAAAGCATTTATCACTGCAGAGCTAAAAATCAAAGATGACAATAACAATAAATAAAACTGTAAACTTTAATATTATTTTTAGATTATTATTATTTTAATAATAACAAATAAAACAAGAAAAATAATAATCAAATATCCAGGAAAACGCAGCGTATCTGCCAATAGTGCTGCAGCTTATTTTGCGTGGTCGATTCATCTGTCGATCATTTTCTCAGTTAATCGATTAGTTGTTTGGTCCAGAAAATGGTGGGAAATGTTGATCAGCGTTTCCCGAAGCCCAAGATGACCCAAAGAAGTTGAGTTCACTGTCGCAGACGAGGGAAGACGCCCGGAAATATTCACGTTCGAGAAGCCGGAATCAGAAAAATGTCGACTTTTTATTTTCTTTAAAAAATGATCTAAACCTATTAATCGATAAAACAGTTGGCGATTTAATTTAATAGTTGACAACTAATCATTTAATCGTTGCAGCTCTATCTGCCGGCAAATTCAGCCTGTCAATATATTCAGAATCCGAAATACTTTATTGATCCCCGTAGGGAAACTCTTTAGGGAAACTATTGATCAGTTTCTAATTGATCGGAGAGGACGCGAAGCTTAGAGGGAAACGAGTGAAGTGTTAGTGTTAACCAAATAAGTGTCATTTGTTGGGATCCTGATCCGCATCGAATAGTTTAAAACAGAGCTGCAACGATTAGTCGATTAATCGTTTTTATTCATATTTTAAGCAAAAATACTAAACATTCTTTGGTTCCAGATACACAAAAGGTGAGGATTTGATTTGTCATATAAACTGAATATCTGTGGCGTTTGGACTGTTGGACATTTTTAAAGACAAAATGATTAATTGAGAAAGTAAGCAGCCGATTGGTCGATAAGGAAAATAATAATTGTTTGCAGACCGAGAAGAAAACATTGAATTCTCCTGTTGCGTAAGTTCTGCAAAGTATTTAATATAGTTTATTTTTAGATGAATTATTTGGCGTTTTTGCTTAGTTTGACGGTGTGGACAGACGGGAACTGTAGTGGGGGGGATTATATGTGATACACCTGAGCCACGAGCGCACCTGGAGGCCCCCAACACTAATCATTAAATGGGAAAATGTATTTTGTAAATGTTTCTTCTTTAAACGTTCTTTCCCCCGCAGCCAGAAACATCGTCCCGTTGTATCAGGCAGTGATGCAGAGCCACAAAACGGACGTTAATTTGTATGAAAATGCGCCGATTTATTAATTCTAATAAATCTAAAAGTAAACTGTGAACGTGACATTTTGACCCTCCGCTGTGTCCGTCAGTCAAACCGCTCACCAAGCCGAGCCGGCCGGCCCACATCTGCGCCACCTGCAACAAGGAGTTCAAGAACAGCTACAACCTGCGGCGGCACCAGTCGGTGCACACGGGCATCAAGATGAAGGACCGCGTCGCCCGGGAGAAGGAGGACGGGGGGAAGGCCGGGCGGGTGGAGAAGCAGTCGATCCCTCTCTCCCTCCTCCACCTCACCCTGCCCTCCCAGCCTCTCCCTCCCCCTCCTCCCACCGCCGCCCCGGAGACCCTCCCCCAGCCCGGCCAGCACGCCAACCAAGAGAGCCAGCCCGTCTCTGTGTCCATCGCCCCGGCAACCGTAACCATGGCTGCGCCGCCTCAACCCATCCAGGCAGCTGTTGTCGTCGTGGGCTCCATGGAGCAGGTGGGTTCGCTGGCGAGTGAGCGGAATACGTATGCAGGCAGTTCAGTGTGCGGCGCAGGCCGAGAACACGACACTGCAGGTTTGTTCTTGTTTCCCGTGTCAGAGCTTCATCGCCAGCGAGGCTCACACAAACCAGCCAATCGCTGTGCACCAAACACAGTAAGTAGAAAATACAAAGAAAGATAAGAGCAAGTACTGCACGTCAAGAATCATAAATATAAAACTGACAATAAGTTGTGAGAAAATATTTATCCGTCTTATCCTTATTTATTTTAGCATATTTTAGATATGATTTGTAACATAAACATCCCATAAACGGTCCGTCATGTCTGGACTGGCGCAGGTATCGGACTTTCATTTCTGAATGTCCTGACCACATTTTATGATCCAACATTTATTTAATTATTTATCTTTCTACATTTTATGCGTGAAATGAGTAAATCAGTTTAGAAAAGCTAAGGTTTCTGTCACCGCTTTGCTTTGGCGGTTTCCTGTAATAAGTCGTGTAGAGAGGACGTTCACCTACAGAACGCCGACTCCTGCACTTTATTTATTTCATGGTTCAGTTTCGCTGTTTGACAGCTGTCGCTCTCTGACGAAAACGTCTGGCTTGAATTTTAATCAAAAAAGGCAAACTGACTCAGGACATCGTTACTTTATTAATGTTATTATATAATATTAACGCTGCACAGAATAAGCAGCGAGCTAAACCCATATAGAGAGAAGCTCGTTCAGAACGAGTTACCAGCATCTTGAAAATGAAGAAAACCAAATTGTGTAGATTTCTTACTTACTGCCTTTGCTGTTTAGCTTCTCTGGTGTCGTTTTATGTCTTCTATATCTCCCGGCTCTGACTGAGAGCCAGACGAGTGAGACGGGTGGACAGAGCTTCGTAACTTGTGTGCTGCTGCTGCTCCACAGAATCCAAACCCCAACCCCAACCCCAACCAGGTGAGGAAGAACCACGCCTGCGAGGCCTGTGGAAAGGCCTTCAGAGACGTCTACCACCTCAACCGTCACCGTCTGTCCCACTCAGACGAGAAGCCCTACTCCTGCCCCATCTGCCAGCAGCGCTTCAAGAGGAAAGACAGAATGAGCTATCATGTGCGCTCGCACCAGGGCGGCGTGGAGAAACCCTACATCTGCCCTCACTGCGCCAAGGCCTTCTCTCGGTACAAACCTCGGCCCACGCCCTCGCTCTCCTCACCGAGCAGCATCATAAACCTGCCGAGCAACATTTAATTCTTCACATAGTGGCTTTAAGTTAATACACGATGAGCTATTTGGGAGTAACTCATTTTGTTTTTTGCAGCCCGGACCACCTCAACAGCCACGTCCGACAGGTGCACTCTACAGAGAGACCGTTCAAGTGCACGGTAACGTCTTCATCTGTCTCTTTACTGGAGTTCAGCCAATATGGGTTTGTGAATCATATAGACCGTGAAACACTGGACAATGATGATTATGATAATGATGGACCAGATCTGTTTTGAATAAAAATCAAACTCAGAGCGAGCCAGAATAATCTTCTGAGCTGTGGTGTGTCGATATTAAGCTGCACAGAAATGCAAAGACGTTCATCGCAAACAAACAGAAGTGAATAAAGAAAGCCATATGTATAACACATACAAGTAAAAGACTTTAAAAAGCCAAAACAGAACTGAAGTACTGTAAGAGGAAATGAAATATTACAAACATGGGAAGTCATTTATTTGACATTTAGAAGAAATCAATCAATCAGCGTTGCTTCTTTATGACTATTAATGCTGCAGTTTTGTTTTTGTGTTTACAAAACTTCCCTTGTGGTTATAATTATTATTATTATTATTGGCTATATGACAATACACACTGCGAGACGATGAAAACGTCTCAGCTGTCAGATCTTTCTGTACTGTGCGTATCGAAGAGTTTATCTTTCATATCTCTGGTTGCATTAGGTCACGAAGGGCAATGTGGCAAATCAGCGAGCCGGTGTGCTTTAAGGCGATATCTTCAGTGTGATGAAATAGCTTGATTTTTCAGGTGTTTAAGTCTCTCGATTAGCCAGAAAACAGACGTCCCTGTGTGTTTATTTTGTCTACACACAGAGTTTGTAGCATATTTATATATCATGATAGATAACATCACGATTAAAGCATGATCTATACCATGATAGATTTTATCCATATTGCTCGTTGTATTTATTTCCTCACACGTTGTGATTTTGTCTTCGCTACATGTTATTGACGCGTGTCTTCTTGTTTTGCCCAGACGTGCACGTCAGCGTTTGCCACGCGGGATCGTCTCCGCGCCCACCTGATCCGCCACGAGGAGAAGGTGCCGTGCCACATCTGTGGGAAGCTGCTGTCTGCTGCGTACATCACCGACCACATGAGGGTCCACAACCAGTCGCAGCACCACGCCTGCCACCTGTGCAACCGCAGTAAGTCGCAGCGGCGTCGCAGCGCGCCTGCAAATTCATGTTGGTGCGGCAATATTGATAGCATTGATTAATAGTGTCTGTGCTGGTGACCAGAGAGGAAGTTTCAGCTCTCAGGTTTGTGGCTTCTAACTGAGTCTCTGAGGGTTCGGAGTTTAGTTTCACTTCCTGTTTGTACTATCAGCTTTATTTTACTGATCACTTTCAGCCGTATCAGAGCTGTGTCCGCTTACTGCTGATGCAAACACAACACGTCCTGCAACTGCTGCTTCACATTTAAAGCGTTGCACCAGCAAACAAACGGGAGGCTTTTATCGTGAAGAAGCTGTAAGACAGGCAGTGTGTTTAATGCAGAGTTTGCGGAGCTGCTTTAGTGGTGCTCTTCTTCAGTAAAAACAGGTCTACGTAATAGGATATGAGACATTTTCTGCACTATTGAGTCAGTGGATCAGCTTTAGATATTAAAGGCAGTAAAACTGAAAGCAGAGACAGTCGCAGTGAGCTGTTAGAAGAAGAGCTGCACATGACGGACTGAACTGCGGTTTACACAGAACCAGCACACGTCCAACGCGTCGTCGACACCTTTCACCTCGCCGTGCCGTGGACAGAGACTCGCAGCAGGCGAGGTGGCTCGAGTGGTCGTGGTTTCTCACAGCTCAGCCGGGCCTCAGTGCCCCCTCGAAAAACTGATCCGGTTTACCCACGAGCAGCGGAGGAAGCACTCCGAGCTTTCACTGCAGTAAAAGTACCAACACCACAGTGTAGAAATACTCTGGCACATTCAAGATTTTACTTGAGTAAAAGTACAAAAAGATTAGCATCAAAATATACTCAAAGTACCAAAAGTAAAAGTACTCATTATGCAGAATTTTATATATATATATATATATATATATATATATATATATATATATATATATATATATATATATATATATATCATTATCATTGATTAAAATATGCATCACTGTAATGTTGCAGCTTGTAAAGGTGGAGCTCATTTTGATTATTTTATGTACTGCTGTGTATCTTAATCTATGATAATATATGATAGTTTATTTGTTAGTAATATTTTGTATTAAACATCAATCTGTAAAGTAACTAGTAACTAAATTTTATCAGTAGAAATATAAATTAACATAAAATGGAAATACTCAGGTACAGTACTTGAGTAAATGTACTCAGTTACGTTCCACCACTGGAATCAGAGGATAACTCACCTGACCAGGTGATATCATCATACATGTGGTTCTGCAATATGTGAGGAAGTACTTTTATTTTTTTATTTAACCCACATTTAAGCAGGTACGACCCGGCAGGGAGACCTGCAGCTTAAAAAAGTAACGGACAACAACAGTAACCACAAGAAAACATACATTATATACATTAATAAGTATTTGTGTATATAAATAAAATAGGCAAAACATAAATAACTTTCCCAAAAAGCACATATATATATATTAGGGGTGTTTGTGTCTGTTTTCCAGGCTTCACCACCCTCACCTACCTGCGTGTCCACGCCCAGAAGCACCACGGCCAGGAGTGGAAGGAGAGCGGCGGGGCGCGGGGGGGCTTCGGTGGGACGGGGGCCGGCGGCGTGCTGCTCTGCCAGCTGTGCGGGGTGCAGTGCAAGACGGCCACGCAGCTCCAGGGTCACATGGGCACCCACGCCAACCAGGTCGACCCCGGCCCCGACCCGACGAGCGCGGGCCCCGTGGGCACCACCAGCGTGGCTGTCACTGTGTCCAGCGCTAGCACAGTGGGACTGCTGGTAACTGACTGCTCCAGTATTGCCCCCCAGCCCCACAGCTAGCACGCTGGGAGGGCGAGGGGGGGAGCTGGGGATGGGGGGGGGGCGGGTGGGGCTGGGGAGGGAGGCTGGGGGTTTGAGGCAAAGGCAAACGAGGACTCACGGAGGAGAGGAAGACAGCATCCAGTCCAGGTGTGTGTGAACTATTAGTCTGTACAAACATGTTCGTCTGTTTGTTTTTCCTTTAAACTGATACTCTTAAAGGGGAAGCGCACTGCTCTCCCACCTCAGCGCGTTTTTCCAGGTGTTGGGCTGCATATGTGGAACAAGTCGTATTTAAAGCCTTCGGCGTCTCCAGAGGGGAGCGTCTGATAAATGTCCTCAAGTGATGTCGCTCGAGTCGGCGTCGCTCGGGGCCGAAGACGACGAGTTTGAAGACGAAACAAACGTGTTGGTGTGGCGTTAGAAAGCCGCGAGCTCAGCAGACCTCTGCGGCTGCTGCTCGTCTCTGCTGCAGGCTGCAGGCTACGTTAGTGCTACTTCAGTTGCATTGTGGGTAATGTAGGCGCCATGTTTTACTAAGAAGGTGTGGAATAAAAGACGATATCTCTGGTTCTGCTGCAGGGATTTGGATCTTTTCGTCCATCGTAAGTCCAACAGTGATGGAGTGCAATGCTAAATCAGTATGACACACTCAAACCTCTGCGGGCTTGAAGGATCGCTGTTAAGGGAGATTTGTAGTTCTGTGTTAAGGGATAGTGCGCGTAACTGCATCAAGACTACAACAAGAACTACAAGTGTCTGATGTCGGTGTTTTAAAAGTGAAGACAACATGAAGCAATTTGGAAAAAGACTCTGCTGCTTTTCACTAACACACATTTAATAAAGACGTCAGCACACCTGCTCGCTGTGACCTCCGCTCCGCACAGCAGCAGCTTATTTAGTAATGACAAAATGGGGAAGGCGTCGCTCTGTATCACAAAGTAAATGAAAGAACGTAAACAGTTAGTTTGGGGAATGTAATCGAAGCACCTGATCGTGTACGATGCACCTGTCTGGTGGAGACCGGAGAGTCGCTGAACTGTAAATCTAAAGCTACACTTCTGCAGCTAATTCCACACATAACCACTGGAAAACTATTACAGTAAAAGCAGTAATGTTGTGTTAATAAATCTGAAATAAAAGCCTCAGTATGAGTTGGAACACATTTGAACTGTTCTTGGTTTATTATGACATTTACCTGCTTTTTGTTTTCACTTTCCAGGTTTGTTGTGAACAAACGTGGACGCAGACCCGGACGAGCTGCCGCGGAAGTCGTCTTCCCTCCTCCGTCAGCGGCCTTTTCTGACCTTTTTTTGTTTTGTTTTTGTATCTGTGACGCCCAGCTCCATCAGCGGCGTTAAGCAGCTCACCTGCCACCTGTCGCGCTGAGAGACACACACTGACTGTACATGCTGTACAGATGAGTCTCAGCAGGGAAGAGACTGCGGATAAGAGAATAAGGAAACCTCAGCTCATTCATTAAGTAGGAAAATTGGAAAATCAATGTGTATTTTTATTCATATGGCTTAGCAGTTAGCTGTTTTGTGTTTGACATCATGTCATTGTTTTAATTTTCAACAGCCTGTCATCATTCTGTAACGCTTCTGCTGTTTTTAGATCATTTATATTCCACGATATCAGTGTTTGTTTATAACGAGGAAACTGACCTCGAGTAAGATAACACGACTTATCTCAGTTTGTTCCCTAATTTATTACTAAACAGTCTCCAGTTTGCCTTTTTGTCAGATTCCTCGGAGCAGGGAAACCTAACCGGACAGGGGGAGCAGCCGTTTCAGATGGGCCATCATGTACATAACACTTTTATATAGCTGATAAAGGCAGACGAATACTTGTTTGTGTAGATATTCCCCATGAACATTGAATGTGCATAGCTTCATATGGTCTTTGCTCTTAAACTGGATGCTCATTTGTAATTCTTTTAAAAGGTAAATTGTAATTTGTAGCTACCTTGGTGACACATTTCCTGTGGCTGTGCATATTGATTGTACTTGATGCATAGAGCCTCGTTCCTACTGTATTAAAAAGGCAGTAAAATGCACGTGTGGGTTCAAGTTGAATTGATCTTCATGAGTGTCTGGGACCCTTGCTGATTGTGCACGATTTTCTCAGGTGGCAGTCTGAAGCCACCAGAAGCTAAGTTAGCATTGTTTACAGCGACCCTCCCCCACCCGGCTTTACCGGCTCCTCCTACTCGGCAAGCTAGCCAGTTAGCTGTCGCTGGGGGGAAAGCGGCCAGAAATCCAGCTTGTTTAAAAAAAATAATAATAAAAATAACACCGAGGGCCTCCTGGATGAGACTCGTTCATCCAGAAAACACAAGAAACTGCCTTAATGGGACGCGTGTTCAGTGGATATTACGACGCGATGGCCAGCTAGCGAGCGGTCAGAAGCTAGCTGCGGCTAGCTGGTCGGCTACATCACAGAGCTAGCTAACGGCTAGCTCCCGGAGCTCCAGCGACGAGCGACTAACTCGGTGTTTTTTCCGCCTTTTTGACATTCGTTTTCGTGCCATGACATCTTTGATTTGACCGAGCTTGGTTTGTACGTTGGTTAGATTACGTTATCAGGGGGACTGCTTTCTTTCTGTAATATGTAGGTCACTGTACCCCGGCCAGTGATAGTTATGTGGGCCATAGACATCATCGGGTCGACCTATTAGCCGAAACAGCTGGTTAGCACGATAGCTAGCTGGTTGCCCGACGGCAGAGGATTTTTCTTTAATCTGTCATTTCCAACGTAAAAGGCAATAACGTTCATGCTTGTGTGAGTGAGAATTACTCTGCAGATTGCGCGGCAGAGGTTAGCGTCGGGCTGAACGTTTTTAATTTGGTCACATTTTGGAGTCGCCGCCGGCCATCGTTAGCTAGTTAGCTAACTAGCTAGCTAGCTGGATGCTGTTAGCTAAGTTAACCGAGCAGCTTCACTAACGTTAACCAGGTAAGTGCAGCTTGCTACGAGCAAACGCGGATTAAAGTGTACGAATCGTTGATTCGTGCGTTAGCTGTCACGCCGCATCCAGGATGTGTTTCATGAATTTAGCTGTGCTTGAACTCGACTTGCTTCAGACTTTTAATGTGTGTGTGTTAGCTAGCTAAATAAATTAGCCTGGCTCCGGCTGCAGCGTTAACACAGTAGCTCTGCCTTTTCTTCATCTTGGCATCGAGCTCGCTTGTTTACATCGGCGGCGTTAACGCTACACCTCCAGCTCAGCCTTCCCCGTTTGCACACGCAGGAAACTAACGGATCATGCGGAGCGGGGGGCTGCGTTTCCTGCGAGCCTAGCCGGGCGGCAGCAGCAGCTTTGGGGGGCGCACGAAGCGGACTGTTACGGGGGTTTTTGGTGAGAAGGAGGATGGCATTTCACGGCGCAGGCCGGCAGACCGTCTGCGGAGACTTGTTTCCGGGCTCTGAGCTGGGCCACAAGTATTTCTGTGTCAACTCCTCCTGCGGAGCCCCCTCCACGGGCCTCAGCGCTACACCGTGCCTGACCGGACCCACTGCCCCGGCTGGGACCCCTCGCCACCCCACAGCTCTCGGAGGGAGCACCGGCGGCGGAGCAGCGGTGCCTCAGCCCTACAGCAACCCGGCCAGCGAGGTGCCCAGCCCCGCAGAGATGGAGCCGGACCGCCCCATCGGTTATGGCGCATTTGGTGTTGTCTGGTAAACACACGTTATTAAGTAGCATAGCGGTGTTTTTGCATGTTTTAACTACTGAACACGCACACCCCGCACTACTGCACATGACTCTGAAGCATGCTGAGGTGGAGGTGGTGGTGGTGGTGTTTCCCGTCTTCCAGGCAGCCATTAGTTTCATTTCATTTCTGCAGAGACTCGAAACAGACTTGAAACAAGTTACCCGTCACAGGGGGGCGTCACGTCTGCCTGCATTTTCATCAGATTTTGCATTATTGTCCTTTCAAATCAATCTGCACTTTAAACTGCTTCACCACACACATGCAATCAAAGTGATTAACTGAGTATCGAGCTCCAAGTGTAAAACCTCCTAAATTGATTTTTTTATCAGTGCTTTGGCATTAATGGAGGCAGGTGATGGTGCAAAACAATTCCCAAAATGATCACCAGCGATGAAAAGTGTGGTTTGTAATAAATAGGCTAAAACACACAGAAACTGTTATTTCAATTTCTACATTTTAGGGGCCGCAACTGATTTTTATTTTCATTATCGACTAATCTGCCAGTTATTCTCTCAATCAATCGATTAAATGTTTTGTCTATAAATGTCAGAAAATAGTGCAAGCTGTCCATCACGGGTTCCCAGAGCCCTCGGTGACGTCTTCACCATGCTTGTTTGCCTGACCAACGGTCCAAAACCCAAATATGTTCATTTTGCTATCATATAAGATGAAGAAAAGCAGCAAATCCTCACATTTGTTGACCTAGAACCGGCACACGTTCGGCATTGAAAATACCTCAAACGATTAATCGAGCTTTCTGCGTATTTTATGTCCCGGTCTGAACTACCTCTCGCAGGAAAATACTTTTCTTGAAGGGAACGTGTGTCTGAACTACCTTGCGATTCTCGATTTTTTTTCCACGCAGGTCAGTTACCGATCCGCGTGACGGTCGCAAGGTGGCTTTGAAGAAGATGCCCAACGTCTTCCAGAACCTGGTCTCCTGTAAGAGGGTCTTCAGAGAGCTGAGGATGCTGTGCTTCTTCAAACATGACAACGTAATGACTAATCAAAGGGGAAGCAGATGGGAGGTGGGATCACAGGTGGGATCACAGGTGAGAAGGAGGACTAAATGGTTTTTTTCTGTCCGTGCAGGTTTTGTCAGCTCTGGACATTTTGCAGCCTCCACAAATCGACTGCTTCGAGGAAATGTATCCTTTTTGTTTTTAAAAAAATCTGTAAACACAACTGATCTGAAGTCAGAATCTCGTCTTGGTGCGCAGCCTCGATTTGTTTAATATTATCGTCACACAGACAGAATTCACGGCCGTTTCCAGCACAGCTTCTCACCTCTGGCACACGCGTGCTTCCTCACACCTTGCGTCCCAGTTTCTCTTCTTTTTTAATTGTCCCTGTCATGTCCTCCTTTTTTTGTATTCACTTAATTTAGCTTCTCTCCGCTGGTCTAAATCCAGCTCATGGCTGCAGACGCGAGGCCGGCCGCCGCTGAGTATTTAATATGAGTAGTTGACACGACACTCTTTCTTTCTGTTTTGTTGACACTTGTCCAACGAGGCGAAAACGAGACCTGTGCTCGGAGCTGCGGCGTGTGCGTGTAGGCGGAGGTCGGCCCGCGCGTCGGCTTGTGTTTCCTTGACAGCCAACCGCCCCGCAGATACGTGATAACAGAACTGATGCAGAGCGACCTCCACAAAGTGATCGTGTCTCCCCAGCCTCTCACCACCGACCACATCAAGGTCTTCCTCTATCAGATCCTCCGAGGTGAGCGGCCACCGTCGGCTCAGCAGGAGCGGAGTGTTTGCCCGGATGAACGATATTTACAGTTATTAAAATATATTTGTGTGTGGGGCTGCAGCTAACGCTTGTTGTCGTCATCTATTACTCTGTTGATTAATTTCCTTACTGATTGTTTGGTCTTTAAAATGTCAGAAAATAGTGAAAAATGCTCATCGCACTTTCCTAAAGTGACATCTTATGACATCAAATAGCTTGTTTTGTCCAAAACCCAAAGAGATTTAATTTACAAAGAGAAGCAGGAAGTATTCACATCGGAGGAGCAGGAAGCAGAGAATGTCGACGGCAATTTACTTTGACAAAAGACTGAAATACCAAAATATTTGCAGGTTAGTTTTCTATCAGTCACTTAATTAGTTTATTGAATAGTTTTGGCTAAAGCTGCAACGGCCTTCCTTCAAATGATTCGTTATATCGTTAAAAGTCGTACATTTATTTCTACAGTACTGAGGCAAAAATGTTTCAGCTCTCCACAATAGTATTTCACAATTGAAATGTTTGTCCTCCGTGAATTTAATTTGGTATTGACTTGGAAAATCGTCCAAAAGTGGCGATTTTCTTAATTACACATTGAGGTGGAGACGTTTTAAATGTCCTCCGGGAAACTGGAGTTAGAGAGTGACGCAGTTTGTGAGCGAGAGTCCAGGAAAAAGGAGAAATGTGTTTGTTTTCTTGCAGGTTTGAAGTACCTGCACTCTGCCGGGATCCTGCACAGAGACATCAAACCCGGAAACCTGCTGGTCAACAGCAACTGCCTGCTGAAGGTAAACGAGAGAGAAATACCTCCGTGTGTTTCCCAAGCAGCAGCAGAGTATCGGGCCGAGAACAGGATCCCATCGTGGCGCCCGCCAGACCTATCGTGCATTATGTCTTGAATGTCCTTTTTTATTAAATAAATAAAAGGACACGTTTTTTATTTTACCACAAAAGAATCTTTTACTTCACAAGATGTTTTGAAGAATTAACTGCTTCCGCAAACATGTTGCATTGTGAAACATGAAGTTTCCGCGTCAGGCGGGGCGGTATGGCGGTAAATACCGTGCAGTGGTGGAAATATGTCCGCCGGTGGAGATTTGGCGATACCGGTTCCACTGCGGGAGCTGTCCCTCAGCGTCTCTGCTGCGTATTCGGGGCCGGGATCTCGCGGCTGCCTCGCGAGGTAACGCAGGGCTACTCGCCGCGTGAACGTGACGGGAGAGCTCTCCAACCTCTGAGCTGCTTTGCCAACCGCCGCAGAAGAAGAGAGAGAAACTGTAAACACAGAGCAGAAGAAGAGAGAGAAACTGTAAATACAGAGCAGAAGAAGAGAGAGAAACTGTAAACACAGAGCAGAAGAAGAGAGAGAAACTGTAAATACAGAGCAGAAGAAGAGAGAGAAACTGTAAACACAGAGCAGAAGAAGAGAGAGAAACTGTAAACACAGAGCAGAAGAAGAGAGAGAAACTGTAAATACAGAGCAGAAGAAGAGAGAGAAACTGTAAATACAGAGCAGAAGAAGAGAGAGAAACTGTAAATACAGAGCAGAAGAAGAGAGAGAAACTGTAAATACAGAGCAGAAGAAGAGAATCAAATGAGACGAGGTGCGGTTATTTTAAACCCTTTCTTAATTTAACTTACAGAACAATTTCTGTATCGTGATACGTAAGGGATAATGTACAGCGAGCCGGTCATTATTGCTCGCTGTGCATTATCCCGCTTATTACACAGATACCAATAATAATCAATAACTTGACACCAAATATTAATAAAAAAACAAAAACATTTTTAAATCTGTTTTTTTTTTTTTTTTTTTGCCGCGGGACTTCTTCCTGCGGATTGATGCGACTGGACTCCAGAGTCTGTGATCAGAGCTGCGTCCACAGCAACGGTCTGTCATTCAGAAATAACAGAAGAAGAATGCCGTAATTGACCAATCAGGATCGAGTATTCGGCAAAGCCTGCGTAATAAATACCGTTGCCGTGAGAGAATGAGAAGCATGTAAAGATGGCGAAGGGCGGTGTCGTGGTGGAGTCACACCTGCAGTGACGGTTGTAACAGAACTCTTGTCTCTGGTTAGATTTGTGATTTCGGCTTGGCGCGGGTGGAGGAGCCCGACCCGTCCCGTCACATGACCCAGGAGGTGGTGACGCAGTACTACAGGGCGCCGGAGGTGCTGATGGGCTGCCGACACTACGGCTCGGCCATCGACGTCTGGTCGGTGGGCTGCATCTTCGCAGAGCTGCTGGGACGACGCATCCTCTTCCAGGCGCAGAGCCCCATCCAGCAGGTGAGCTCGTGTTACGCCCGGAGAAGCTGGCGTTTTTACCCGACGCTCGCTTTTTAGCACCGACTCGGGGTTTCGTTATGCAGAGCAGCCTCTCCTGCTTCTGCTCCTGATTCTCCGTGTCGCTGTGTCGCATGAATGAGATGTTTACGTTCCTGCTGCTACTTAAATGTACAGAGGAATAAAACTAATTATGCTCTTTCTTATTGTTGTATATTATAACTGTACATAACTACTTTATAAGTTTGACAGAATATCAGTGTGTACACCACTTCTGTTTTCCAGCGCTGTAACCCCGTAAGTGACCAGTATTTGCAAAAATACTTGAAGTATAATTTTATTTTTATTTTCCTCAGAAAAGCCCAGTTGTTGCTCGCGTTGTTCCCTGACTTCAAACAACACACTCACACTGTGAAGTGTTAGAGAAATTATTACTTTCATGAATTATGACATTAAGCTTCAGGGGAAACGAGCATCTCGCAGCAAAGGTCACGTATTTAATGATCGTTCAAACTGTCCTCCGTTTAAAATATTGATAAGGAGCGTCCGACTGGTTCAGCTCGCTCACACGGTGCGTTCGCTTCGTTTGATCCAGTGGAGTCAGCACTGTTGGTGTGGCTTCAGCTGTTTCTAGCTCCAACCAATCGGTTTCATTGATTCATCTCTCGCTCACTTTGCCGATTCATTCTATAAAATGTCAGAAAATAGTCCGATTGTATTCCCGCCGCCCAAAGTGACGCTTTCATGTTCAGCTTACTCGACCCTCACGTTTAAAAAGCCAGAACCAGACAATATTTGGCATTTTTGCTTGATAAATGATCGACTAATGAACGCTATACTTCGTAATGTTCCTCATCAAACTCGCAATGAATGTAGCTCAGCTGCTCCGGCAGGATGGAGGAGCCGCGGTCGGGTGACAGTTAATACCAGAAGCTATGAGGTCACCGCTTCCTCCGTCCAATCAGAATCTGGTACGTTCCGTGGCCGTGGTGCGAGCTAGCGACAGGAAGCAAACAGGAAGCTCGTGTTCTATCGAGGACGCCGTGTGGGTCTTGTCACAGCGCGCCTCGCAGAACACGCAGGCATGTGATACTAAAAGAAAACTTCTCCCACCACTTTCTGCCCCCTCCTCCTCCCCTCCCCCGGTCTGTTCCAGCTGGATCTGATCACAGACCTGCTGGGAACGCCTCCTCTGTCGGCCCTGGCGTCGGCCTGCGAAGGAGCCAGAGCCCACATCCTGAGGGGGCCGCACAAACCGGTACGTGACTGTGTGGTCTGCTCGCACTGAATCCACCACCAACACTACCACCAAAAATACCTGCTTCTGTTCTTCAGCGCCTCTGCCAGCCTCTTCTGCAGAAACGCCATGTTGTGTTACAGAGCGAAGCCTCTTTCCCCTGGCGAGCTGTCTTTGGCTGCACGGACGCCGGCGCGCCGGGCCGCTACACGTGCACCTTAATTAGCCACAGTCGATGTAATCGTCGTGTGGCCTGGCAGCCTGCTGACGTTAGCTACATGTTTTTTATGTTGCTAATAAAACACGCAGGAGGGGAGACTGAAGGTTAGATAAGAGGTTTGTTTGTGTCTGAGTTTAGTGAATCTGGACATTTTGTCCAACTGGAACTGGATCCAAAGTGAAACCGGCTGTTGGAAAACAAACCTGGTATTAACCCGGGCGGTTTTATTAAGTCAGTCCAGGATTTGAATGCAGCCTTTTCCACTGCGACCCACCTCAGATGTGAATGATTGCATCTTTGTTTCCCTCTAAGGGCTGGACAGGCCTCCCCCCCTGCACGTGCCTCTGATTAGAGCAGCTTGATTCTGGTTTAATCAGAATCACAAATACTTTATTGATCCCCGAGAGGAAACTCTTTTGTTACACTCTTTTGTTAAACTGTAGAAATATGCAAAAGCTCTTTTTGTTTTTTAATTTTAAAAATTGTCTGTTAGCTCCATGTTAGCATGCTGTCACCTGATCAATATTGGGCTCTTGAAGCCCATATCAATGTTTAATAACCATACATAATCAGAGCTTAAAGCTGCCGTGTCGACCTTTGGCCACCAGGGGGCAGCAGAGACAGTCAGCTCCTCGTCTGCAGCTTTTTTTATTGATCAGAAAACAGTTTCATTATTGACACATCAACTTCTACTGGGAATTAAGTGTCAGATACTTGAGCTCAGGTTATTTGCCAATACTGATTATCGATCAGTGCTCTCTTTTTGCCAAATTTACTGCTTGGAACTCACTGGAAGTAACGTGAGGCCAGAGTTTTATGAAGAAACCGTATTTAACGCGGATCTGTCCCATCTGACGAGCTCGTCCCCAAAGTAAAAACAAAAGTATTTCCTTCAGACGGCCTGTGATTGGATGAGACACGTGAGGCGTCCGGTCTTCGGACAGACTGATGAAAGGAAGTGTTTTGTTTTTGGTCCCCAGCCGTCGCTGTCGGTGCTCTACATGCTGTCTGACGGAGCCACGCACGAGGCGGTGCACCTGCTCTGCCGGATGCTGGTCTTTGATCCCGTGAGTTCACTCGATCTCCAGCTTTTGTCATTGTCTGTGTTTTTGTTGACCCGATGGGGTGAAAGTCGCCAGCTGGCAAAATAAAAGCAACTGTTTTTAACTGTCGGCGACTAAAATCCCAGACTCGCACGTTTCTGGATCGGCACGTGTTAGCGGCTGTCTTCTCTTGTGTGTTTTCTCTCCAGGCGAAAAGGATTTCTGGCAGCGACGCCCTCTCCCACCCGTACCTGGACGAAGGGCGTCTGCGCTACCACACCTGCATGTGTCAGTGCTGCTACTCTGTTCCCAGCGGGCGGGTTTACACCCGGGACTTCGAGCCGGTCGCCGAGCGGCCGTTCAGCCACAGCTACGAGAACAGTCTGCTGTCCGTGTGGCAGGGAAAAGGTACGGCGCCGAGTCATTTCCTGGTCCAACAACCAGCCGTGATCTTATAAATCCTGATCATCTCCTTTTCTGTCCCAACGTCAGAGTTAATCCATCGCTTCATCACGGAGCACCAGCAGGGCAAACGGGTGCCGCTGTGCATCAACCCTCAGAGTGCCGCCTTCAAGACCTTCATCAGGTGAGGGAGAGGAGGAGCCTCATATTGCAGCATTTTGTTTCAGTCCTTCGCTTCACTCGGTCTGCACCGAGTTAGTTTAACTTCTTCTGTTAGCTCTGAGTCAACAAATCAAATCCGTTACCTTCCAAAGGCAAACAAAGGGCCTGGATCAGTCACAGCGTCGACGCGTTCGTGGACAAACGCACACACGGTCACCTGGAAGTCTCCGCGGTGCGCAGAGTCGATGTCGTCTCCACCTCCGGGAGAGGGAGACACGTCTTCTGCTCTCCGGACCTTTTTAATCAGCCGTCGTTAGCATGTTAGCATAATGTCCAGCTACAGCTTCAGCTGTGTTTTGCGTTCAGATACGAGAATCTTCTGTAGTTTGTCCAACAGAAACAGACCACAGGGACATTTCAGCATGTAGACGGCGCGTGTGCTGAAGGTGAAGTGTATTTTTACCTGTACGTGGACGTGTGGTGGAGGAAGTACTAAGATATCCAGTATCTAACGCCACGCTGTACAAATACAAGTGAAAGTGTGCGAGTGTGATCAGGAAAAAGCCCTTAAAGCATTAAAGCAGTGCAGCGTCCCTGTGGCTGCTGTGCTGTTATATATTCTATCATCAGGTTATTATTCCTCGTGCATTAATGTAAAGCAGGATGTTGCTGCTGCAGCTGGTGGAGCTGGAGCTCATGTTGAACCGGTTTGTATCGGACTGCAGCTGATGATGCTTTTCATTCTGGATCCATCTGCCGATTCTTTTCTCCGTCGATCCGTCGATCGATCGATCGGTTTGGAAAACTGGTGAAAACGGTGAGAAACGCCGTCACGACGACCCAGAGCCCAAAGCGACGCCTTCAGCGTGTCGTCGTGTCCGACCGACAGTCCAAAGCTCGGCGTTATTAACAAACATCACAGTTATTACAGTCGTTCAGAGGAAAAGCAGCAGATCTGCACATCTGAGGAGCTGCAGCCAGGAAGGGATTTACAGGAGAAACGACTCCAAACATCAAAACAGCTGCTGATTCATTTCCTGTCAGTCGATTAATCGTTTCAGCTGAACTCGTATAAACTGTTGGAGTTTAATTTATAGCAGCAAAAATCTGAATCTGAATAGAATGCTACAAGTACCTCAAATTAGTACTTCAGCACTTGAGTTAATGTACTTAGTTCTGAATCACTTTAACAGATGAATAAAACAAATATAAAATGAATAAAATAAACGTTGCCTGCTCTTGTGTCTTCAGGTCCACTGCATGGCACTCCTCCAAGGTGTCCAGGAAGGAGGAGAGATGAACGCTCCTCCTCCTCCTCTTCCTGAGGAGCGACAGCAGTTTGAGGAAGGATTTCATTGGCCGTGGCATCTGAAAATACCGAAGAATTTGGGTCTTTCCTTTTTCTTTTTTCTTTCTGTTCACCCGGCGAGACGAGGCGGGGAAACAGCCGACCCACCCGAGCTCCTCTTGAACACCTCGCTGTTTTTTCCCCTTCAAATCTGCGAAGTTTCCAGAATATGAAAACTACTGCTTCATTTTTTTTTTTTTTTTTAAACGACCCAAACAGCTGATGCTCGAGGCGTTTTCGGTGCTGAATTAAAACAACATGCTGCTGAAGTCTCTGAGGAATAAGAGAGAGGAAAGTAACTGAACTCGGTACTTCATTGGATTTTCCATCGTTGTTAGAGACATTAAGACATAACGGTTTTAATTGTTTGGTAGACGTGTTGCTTAGATTTTTGAAGTCATTCCAGCCCTGTGCAATATGGTTTAATTTAATCCGGATTTTGGGACGCTTGCTGTTCGACCACGCACGGGATCGGTGTGTCACAAGCTCCCCAAACGTGACGTTATAACCCGCCAAATGACATGACGCCGCTAACCGCCAAACACCTCCAAGGTTTTCTCTTTATGTTTTTTTTTAACTGCATTTGAACACATCACTCACTGTGTTTTCGTCCGCGCGGCGTCTTCGTGCGTCGACGCGGCGATAATAATGCAATCTAACAGATGTAGCAGGTTTTAACCACCGTTCCCCCGCTGGTTCCCCGCGCGCCGTTAGCTTCGTCGTTGTCTTTTCCTCCCGCCGAGTTGTTTTGGTCCTGGATCGGCACTGTTTGACCACCGTGACCTCTTCTTCTTCTTCTTCTTCTTCTTCTTCTTCTTCTTCTTCTTTTGTTTTAGTTTAGAAACCTGCCACATTCAGCGAGAGTTTAATCAGGATACAAAGCTGAACGGAGCAGGAAGTCATTCCCCGCAGTTGTTTCTAAAGTCTGATGTCAGCAGACTGTTGGATCGCAAATTATTATTATTATTTTTGAAAATTATGACAGGAAGTTGTGACTTTAAGTGTTTTGAGTAAAAAAATTTTATTTTTCAAAACGGTCATTGACTGCTTTTTCCCATCTCGACGTGTTTTACCGTAACGCCACGTGGACATTTTGCTTTTCCTGCTGACTTCCTCGCCGTTGTGTCCCACCAGCGGAGAGAGGAAGAGGAACAGATGGTGTTTAGTTTTGTTTTTTTCCTTAATTTATTGAGTGTTTGTTGAAGAGTGTGTTTTTGTTTGCAGCCCTCGCCCGCCGCCCCGCGCGCACGTCTGTGGCGGTCCTGGTTACCTCAAACCCTGGAAAGACAAAAAAAAAAAGAAAAAAGAACTGATGTGTGCGTATCTGTAAAGTGAAACCCTCGTCATTCCTCCGGATTCAGACTTGTTTTACCTCGCGCTCGCCCCGCGTCTCTCGCCCGCCCTTCAGAGTCAGTGTGAGGTTTTGAGAGAGGGATGTTGTCGGTGAAATGCTGCTGTTTTTTCTTTTTCTCTTTTGGTTTGTTGTTTTTAGTTTAAGGCTCAGGTGTCCCGTTATAGACTATGAATTGTACAAAGCCACACGAGGAGGCACCAGTATTGATCCTGGTTTGGATTATCAGGACGGAAAGAGGTGAAGAACAGTATCCGATGCGACGCCGCGAGAAGTCTGACGTTTCGTGGAAGAGCGTCGACTCTCTCGTGATGTGAATTCTGTTATTTTTGTCCTGTGACGTCAAACTGACGGATGATGTCGTGGCCGCCGCGGGCGACAAAATGAAGTCTGGGTTCATTTCCGCAGTGAAGCCCGACGCGACCGTACTGCTGGTTTTGCTGGTTTTGCCTGTTTTAACAACAGATTTTGTCACCTTTCCTCCAGTTCACCAAATCATCTGCTGTTTGCTTTCAGCTCAGTGACGAAGGACTTCCCGTTAATTGATAATCCATCACAGTCAACTAATGAATGTTTTCATTATCAGTTAATTGTTTGGTCTATAAAATGTTCCCATTCCTTCAAATCTCTCGTTTTTATCTGGCCAGCAGTCCAAAAACCCCCCAAACCCCCCAAACACACATTCAGTTCACTACAAGACAAAGTTCAGATTTAACGTAAACCGTTAACACCTTATCAAAGTTGTTGCCGATTAATTTTCTGTCCATTGACGAATCAATGAATGGACTAATTGTTGGAGCCGCTGGGCCCGGACGCTGCTCTCCACAGTGGTGCGTTCAAAGACGCTCTGACTTTCTACCAACTGAATTTTTCTAATATGGAAATTGTAGCCCAGATTGTCATTTGCCTTAACTTGATGCAAAAACTCGAAGGGCGCTCGGAGAGATGGATTCCTCCTCGTGGTCCTGACGCTGCGTCAGTTCAATACAAACCTGCACCCACAGCAGAACTCTGCAGAGGGTTTAGTCTGCCAGCTGATGTGTGGGGGGAAATGAAAGTGTACAAGACAGTCAAACGTGTAAAACCATCAGTATGGTCGTCTGGCTTCTGGTGGCCCCGAGACATTCGATCCCTTTTTGACTGCGGGAACTTTTCCAGGAACCTTTTTTTTTTTTTTTTTTTTTTTTTTTAGGATCTCAGGAACTTTAACGATGAGACGGCGCCGGACGCTCTGCAACAACTCAGACAGCGTGACGGCCGGCCACCTCGGCATTCAAACATCACAGCAGTTCGTCTCTAACCCGGCTGTTTTGGTTCAGTTTATTTAAACCTCATGAGAACACACTGAAGGAGCCGTTACTTCCTGGTTCAGTTCCTGTGGCTCCTCAGTTCCTGGATCATGTGTGTTTTGTTTAAATGGTGAGAAGCTGCGGTCAAAACGTTCTCAGATGAATAGTTTTTTCTTGTGCACGTCCTGAACCTCCAGCAGGCGGGGCCCCCGAGCCTCCGGGCCCCCGAGCGTCCTCGTTGATCCCTCACAGTTTCCTGAACCCCTGAAACCTCAGCTCCTCCTCTACAGGAACACAGCGAGTCTCTGGCGGCCTGACTTGTATATCTGCATGTGTATATTTATTATCCCATGGAGAGCGTTTGGGTTTGAATGCTGTGCAATGGTTGAGTTTGTCGACGACGACGAAAACGTACATTTTGTGGTCATTTTATTTAATTCATCTTAGGAAGTGATTTTATTAGAAGTTTTTGTTTTTGTTTGTTGTGATCTAATTAGATTTTTAGGAAGCCAAAAGTCCGGAGAACGTTTTGATAATTGTTCCTCAAAAAAACCCAGAGAGGCTGCGCACGCCGCCGGCACGGACGCGTTCCTTTAGCAGCGGCGCTTCATTCTGATCACGTGACTCAAACGCCGCTACCTGAAATAAACGCGTCGGTGTAAACTGTGACCTCAAATTACAACTTCACTCCCTCAAATTGCTGAATCAGTTTGCTTAAATTAACGGTAATATTCTCTTCTTCTTCTTCGTCTTCTTCATTCGTCTTCTTCTTCATTCTTCGTCTTCTTCCTTCTTCTTCTTCTTCTTCTTCTTCTTCTTCTTCCTTCTTCTCTTCTTCTTCTTCCTTCTTCTTCTTCCTTCTTCTTCTTCTTCTTCTTCTTCGTCTTCTTCTTCTTCTTCCTTCGTCTTCTTCTTCTTCTTCTTCGTCTTCTTCTTCTTCTTCCTTCTTCTTCTTCTTCTTCTTCCTTCGCTTCTTCCTTCGTCTTCTTCCTTCGTCTTCTTCTTCTTCTTCTTCTTCTTCTTCTTCTTCTTCGTCTTCTTCTTCTTCTTCTTCGTCTTCTTCCTTCTTCGTCTTCTTCCTTCGTCTTCTTCTTCTTCATTCGTCTTCTTCTTCTTCATTCGTCTTCTTCCTTCTTCTTCTTCTTCTTCTTCTTCTTCTTCTTCTTCTTCCTTCTTCTTCTTCTTCCTTCGTCTTCTTCTTCTTCTTTTATTCCCTAAACGCTCCAACTGAACTTGGACATCACAGGATGAATTTGGCGTTTAAAAAAATAATTAGGACCTGCAACTAATTTTCATAATCGTTTTTTATCTCCAAAAAAAAAAACCTCACGATGTCTCCTAGAAATTCCGTTCATGCGCTGCTGATTGTTTTCATTTCTCCGTGGTTAGATTTCGGCGACAGAAGCACTTTGGTGAAGTTTAGAGAGCGACTGTGTTTCAAAGTAAACGCGTCGTCTCGCCCAAAGCTTCACCGTAAAAACGTGAGCCGTGCTCCGGTCGCTGCGAGCAGCTTATCGCACAACAGAACTGGCGAAACGTTTTGCCGTTATGTTGTAAAGATCCAGCTGCCGTTAGCTTTCTTCCACAGCGCGACGCATACAAACGTAAACTGCTGCGAGACGAGGTTTCTGCGAAAGTCTGAGAAATCCCTTAAAAAGAAAAGCAGCGAGTCGTCACGTCGCAGGAGCTGCAGCTACAGACCGTTTCTGCTTGAAAAACGCCGACTGGCTTTCCATCTTTCGACTGTTTCGACTCTAAAGTGAATAAACAAACATTAAATCGAAGCTACGGCATAAACTCAGCGCGGAAAGAAGTAATTTGAGGCAACGATTGTTAATTTGAAGCTCAAATTTTTACTAATTTAGGAAACAATGAGTCAAAACTTTTCCCTTTTGGACTTTTAATTTTCTTTGTTTCTTTTCTGTTGTTGTGTTTAGTAGAGATGCTTCCAGGCGAGGAGCAGGTTTTAAACCGGTGACCTGTGTTCGGTCTTTTTCCCTCCCTGCACGCTGTTCGCAGATCAGCTGACGAGCGCGTTCAGAGCCTCCGCTTCAGCGCTCGTCCGTTCACAGATCAGCCGGCAGGCGTTGAAGACGGGACGGACGGCCGGTCATCTTTAGACGTTAGACTCGTTTTTCTTCTATGAAAAGAAACTTGATGTTTTTATTATTCTAAATATGAAACTGATGTTTTAAACAGATGTTTTTGTCTCAGTTTTAGCAAAAAGTTTTTGGTTTTTTTGTTTTTTTTGACTTGTGTTCCCAACAAATACTTGAATTTCTTAAAAAAAAAAAAAAAATGTTTAGAGTTAAAGTAGTGAATGATAAATAAAAATAAATGGACACTGGATAATATTCCTCTGCCACGTTCAGAAGTCTTTTCTCTCCATCTTTACTTCGAAGCGCCAACGAGATTCTTGTTTGGGCATGATGTCGCAGGGTGTAAATAACTCTTTCCCAATCTGTGAAAAAAGTTTGTGGTTGTAGATTAAAAAACTCTGCGTTCAGCTGTGAAAGCAAAGCCTGTGACTTACATAAGTTTCTTCACTTCTACATCTCGAAGTCGCAAAGTTTCTTCGCAGGTTTCCGGAGAGCGATCCGGTCTCACCGATCCCTCTGAGTGTCAGAGCCGGATTTTAAAGTCTGTCCGGCCCATTCCTTCAGAAAAGTTAAGAAATATAATTCAATTTTAAGCAATTTCATAATAAAATGACTTGAAAAATAATTGGTAGCTGGATAAATCAGCAGAAATCTAAATATATGTTTAACAATAATAAATCCAGGTAAGTGGTTTGATGACAGAGTTGAAATAAAAAGTTAATTTTGGTAATTAATATTTCTGTAATGTCCTAATAATTTCTTAGAAAGTTTCCTGGAAGAATCTGAGATTTGGGACTAATTATAGATAAAAACATTGATTTCATGATTAATTTATTCTCCACATTTGTTAAATTTCTGTGACTTTCTGAAACCGAACACGGCCACTTGTATTTTTTTTTCATTTATTATATATTATTATTTTATTTATTCGGGGAAGTTTCACGGAGAGGAAGCTTCTCTTTGGCCCCGATCACATTCACACAGGTACACGTTCACACCTGGACCGGGACGACCAGGCTGACCTGCTGGCCACGGAGCGGTCGGGGTTAAGGGCCTTGCTCCAGGGCACCTCGGCGCACTCATCGGCAGGACTGCAGTCCGCTACAAATATGAGTAATATACTTTTACTTAGATTTAGTTTTGTTGTCGCCTTCTGCGTCCACTCCGTCTCGTCTCAGAGGGAAATGTTGGACTTTTTACTTCACTGCATTTATCTGACGGCTTCAGTTACTTTATAGATTCAGATTTTTGCACAAAACATAAAAATGTAAAAGTCGATTAATGGATTAGTCGACTGACAGAAAATTAATCAGCAGCTAGTTTGATGGTAGAAGTCGTTTTTCGTGTAAAACCAGTAGCGAGACCCTCATGAGATTATATTAACAAGGTGTCAGTGGTACATTAACTGATATTTGTATTTTCTGCCGCTTTCTGCGTCCACTCCAACGTCTCAGAGGGAAATGTTGGACTTTTTACTTCACTGCATTTATCTGACGGCTTCAGTTACTTTACAGATTCAGATTTTTGCTACAAAACAAAAGAAAATCAGATTTTTTTTGTTAGAAGTTAAATCCCTTCCTGGCTGCAGGCGTCGCTTTGGGCTCTGGGTCGTCGTGACGGCGTTTCTCACCGTTTTCACCAGTTTTCCAAACCGATCGATGGATCGACGGAGAAAAGAATGGGCAGATGGATCCAGAATGAAAAGCATCATCAGCTGCAGTCCGATACAAACCGGTTCAACATGAGCTCCAGCTCCACCAGCTGCAGCAGCAACATCCTGCTTTACATTAGTTTAATTTATAACAAAACATATTTTATAAACTCCTCATATGTTTTGTAGCAAAAATCTTGATTTGTAAAGTAACTAAAGCTGTCAGATAAATGCAGTGAAGTGAAAAAGAGAGATGTAGGAGAGCAGAAGGAGAAAGTGGCGTGAAAACAAAGCCTTGAGTAAAGTAAAAGTACCTCAGATTTGTACTTAAGTACAGTACTTGAGTAAATGTACGTAGCTACATTCAAACAACATCATGTCAGCAGCTCTGCAGGTGTTTGGTCATAAACCAAAGTGTCGGACACGTTAACGTGTCGACCTGATTTACTACTTCCGCAAATTCAAACAATAGATAATAAAGCCATAAACCTGGATGCAGATGTTCAAAGCGAAAGAGAATCAGAAAGTGAAATGTGCTGCCACCCACACAGTTTGATTCTGAGTATAACATCTTTAAATGTGCATCAAAAAACAAAGATCCCATAAATTAACAGTGTGAGCTTTGGTGTGAGAATCTTGCTCTTTAAAAGAAATGTTAATCATCAAATAGGACTTTATTATTTTTACATTTCCTTTTTGATTTACATAATTTATACAGGGTACCAGACATGTAGAGGGAACTGGAGGATAGTTTGATCACTTATTATGGAACTGGATTGTAGTTTTTTTATGCCTTTGTCTGATGTATCTTATGTTCTTTTATCATTATTATTGTTACTTTTATATTTTTTGGCTTTCATTTTCATTTTCTAGACCTTATTCATCTCAAAGTCAAAGGAGTGACTTTGTTTGAATATTGTAATAAGTTTTATTGCTGTGTTTGTGCCTTGATAACACTGTATTTACTTTGGTTTCACTTTGACATTAAAGTGTATTTTTCTGTTGATCATTGTCTAAAAAGAAACATTAACAAAATAATTATTCAATGTTGCAAAACAATCGAACAAAACTTCAATGGGGGGTGAAAACTTTTAGGGAACTTTATTGTTGCACAGTTTGCTCTTACATGACAAAGAGAGCTCAGAATAAAAAGGTTTGAGGTGTTATCACATCCGTGTCTTTATTAAGTGGCTAACAGCACAGCAAAAGGTGTCGCTGACAGATATTACTTAGTGGTAGAGCGTCAGTATGATCATACGTTTTTAACATCACCGTCACAGGAGATTGTTCCCACCTGCTTCAAGACAGCCACCATTGTCCCTGTACCTAAAAGGTCTGCAGTGTCTAGTCTAAACGACTACCGCCCTGTGGCTCTCACCCCCGTTCCGATGAAGTGCTTTGAGAAACTGGTTCTCCAGCACATAAAAAACAACATCCCAGCCAGCCTGGACCCTCACCTCTTTGCTTTCAGAACCAGCAGATCCACATAGGATGCCATCTCCACTGCCCTCCACTCAGTCTTCACACACCTTGAGAACAACACCACCTACATCAGAATGCTGTTTGTTGATTTCAGATCAGCATTCAACACAATCTCCCCCATGAAACTGACTGGAAAACGTAGCACTCTGGGCTTGAGTACCACACTCTGCAACTGGATATTGGAGTTCCTCACAAACAGACTCCAGACAGTTCAGATTGCCGGTCACACCTCCTCCACTCTAGTGCTGAACACCGGAGCCCCCCAGAGCTGTGTGCTCAGCCCCCTCCTGTTCACGCTCTACACCCATGACTGCAGCCCCCGGACACGGAGACACTCTGTGGTGTAGTTTGCGGATGACACCACCATCATCGGCCGGATTATAAACAACGATGAAACTTCATATCAGGAAGGGGGGAAATCAACATTTTTGCAGAGAGGTGCACAGAGAACAACCTACTGCTCAACGTCAGCAAAACCAAGGAGCTGATCGTTGATTTTAGGAAAAAGAGGCAAAGACACACACCCCTGTCTACATCAGTGGAGCTGAGGTGGAGCAGGTGAACAGTTTCAGGTTCCTGGAAATCAGCATCACAGAGAACCTGACATGGTCCTCTCACATCTCCACCCTGGTCAAGAAAGCTCAGCATCGGCTGTATTTCTTAAGGAAGCTTAAGGCAAAATTCCCGTGCCGGATTCTTGTCAACTTTTACAGAGGAGCAACAGAAAGCATCCTGACCGGAAACATCACAAACTGGCACGGGATGTGCACGGCCAGGACCGGAGGGCTCTGCAGCGGGTGTCCAGCTCTCTCACTACATCCAGAAATCTCCTCTTTGGTCTTCCTCTAGACCTCCTGCCTGGCAGCTCCAACCTCAGCATCCTTCTATTCAGATTCAGATTTTTGCCGCTATAAATGAAACTCCCAACAGTTTATACGAGTTCAGCTGAATCGATTAATCGATTAATCGATCAGCAGCTGTTTTGATGTTTGGAGTCGTTTCTCCTGTAAATCCCTTCCTGGCTGCAGCTCCTCAGATGTGCAGATCTGCTGCTTTTCCTCTGAACGACTGTAATAACTGTAATGTTTGTTAATAACGTCGAGCTTTGGACTGTCGGTCGGACACGACGACACGCTGAAGGCGTCGCTTTGGGCTCTGGGTCGTCGTGACGGCGTTTCTCACCGTTTTCACCAGTTTTCCAAACCGATCGACGGATCGACGGAGAAAAGAATCGGCAGATGGATCCAGAATGAAAAGCATCATCAGCTGCAGTCCGATACAAACCGGTTCAACATGAGCTCCAGCTCCACCAGCTGCAGCAGCAACATCCTGCTTTACATTAATGCACGAGGAATAATAACCTGATGATAGAATATATAACAGCACAGCAGCCACAGGGACGCTGCACTGCTTTAATGCTTTAAGGGCTTTTTCCTGATCACACTCTCACACTTTCACTGCAGCAGAGGGTTTCACAGAGTGTGTGTCAGTGCTTTTACTGCAGTAACGGACCTGAGTACTTCCTACACCTCTGACAGGTGGCAGCAGGAGGCTCCTCCCTCCTGATCCTCCTCTCTGAGCTCCTACAAACCTGACCTCATTTAACACTCGCAGCACATCCAGAGAGTGTGTGTGAGAGCAAACACACACACACACACACACACACACAGACAGACATACACACACACACAGGTGAACTCAGGAGCCATGTTGGCCCTCTTGGCTGCCGGCTCCGTCTTCTTCCCCGGACTCTTCCTGCTGTCCAAACAGACTCTGAAACACATGATGGGATGGAGGGAGGGGGACGCTGCCATCGTGTCGACACGGTAAGGACACACACACACACACACACACACTCTGCATTGACTTACATTCATTCCCTGTAGACCCTGTCGTTAAACCTTTAAAAACTCAACCCTACAATGTTACCCTTTAACAAAAAGGAGGTCCCCACATGGGTTGTGAGAACTCTTTGGAGTTTATTATTAAAAGTCAGACTTGTTCTGAGTGACACTGAAACAAATGGACAGAGACACAAACATCACGTCACATCATTTTTTTTTTTTTAAATTAATTTTTTTACTGTTTTGTTGTGTCTGTGCACTCCTGCTACAGAATGGGCAGCCTTCGTCGCAGTGACACTGGGATCTTAAAGTACGGTGGCCCTGAGAGCTCAACGCACTGCAACTTAAAAAAAAAAAAACACATGCAAAGACACAAAACACGAGCAAAAGAAGAAACGCGGCAACGTCGAAGCATAAATGCTAGCAAAATTTGAATAAAAGGGAAACTTCGAAAAGGAAACAGCAGACACAAAGAAAATACCTGGGACGTCACTAGCCACCCTGCTGAGAAACCCCATCATTTTTTTTATTTAATTGCTTTTTATCTGAATTTTCCTTTCTTTGTTCCTATTTATTTATTTTTCTTCTTTCTTTTGTTTTCAAAACCCCTCCCTCCCATTGCTCCACTACACCTGCACACACACAACAGGCTGCTCTGCACCTTCGCTAACACACACATCATGAGTCCTAACCTTTGTTTTCTTTGTTTTCATGTTGCCGTTGTATGTACTCAACGCATGTTTTGCCCCGTTGTCATGTCGCCCAACGTATTAAGTCGTGTTATGTCTCGTCTCACTAAATAAAATACACAACAGAAATGAGTTTTTAATCGGTTTACATTTACTTAATAGAAATAATAATTTCTAATAAATGTTTTTTTTTGTTTAAACAATCTGATTGCATGATTCAGATTTGAAATGGTAAGCTAGTAATTAGCAAAAGGCTGACGCTAGGTTAACAGCAAATAATATCTGAATCATGTAATCAGGATGTTAAAAGGAAAAGAAACGGACATCGTTTGTACTCATTTTCCAAAACTGAAGGATAATTGACTTCAGTCATGAGCCACAAACCAGGTGAGTTCATCACTTATTAGTGTCCCCTGGAAACTTCTGCTGCTTTCCGTTGTGTTCAGCACATTTCTCTATTTGGTTGCGTTTTCTAACTTTGCAGCGTTTTGTTTTCTAAATCCTGCACGTGCTGTCAAATTGTTTAATCCATTTGCTTGTGCATTATCTATTTGCGAGTGTTTTCTTAAGCTGCAGTGTGTTGACCTCTCAGGGCCTCCGTATAAATGGTTGCCACAGGTAGAACTGTGAAGCTTCGTGCTTTCAAACAGTGTATAATCTGTCAAGCTTCAACCCGATGCCTTCAGACGTAACAGTGACACTTTCACAAACAGTTCAAACACTTTTATGACGGATTTGATTGTTGAACAGATTATTTCTGTCCTCTCAGTCTGGTGTCGTCCATCCAAGCCGTCATGGCCTCATCAGCCGGATGCATCATCGCCTCGTCCTGCAGGGACGTCGTGGAGGACAGGTGAGGACTAAATACCTTCTTAACTTTACATCAGCCACTAGCAAAACCTCCTTTATATTTACAATGATTTAAAGGTTACTTTTTATGTGTTATCTTGTCTTTGTGGTACCAAAGTAAAGGATCTGAGTACTTCTTCTGCCGCTGGTTTAAAACTGTTTTATTACATGCTATAGAAGGTCTAAGACACGACACACCAGAGTCTAATTTTCACCGGCTGCTAACAAAACGTCTTTGATATTTATGTTGTTTTAAAGGTCATTTTTAAGGTGTTATCTTATGTGTGTAAATACTCAGAGCTGGTCTGAGACATAATCAAACTATGCACATGCTTGTTGCCTCCACGAGCCAGTTATACTTCACGGTTGTCAGGTGAAAATCTTCTGTCTCCAAATGTCAAATGCCTAAGAAATACGTCCTGTTGTTGTCGGAAGACGTTAAACTTTCTTTTTTCGTTTTACTATCCAGAAGTTAGGAGTGTGTAAGCCTTCAAATGTTTTGAAAATGTAAAAATCACCAAAACTGCGGTGACGTTTTCACTCGAGTCCTATGTTAATTTTTTAGCCATGCGAGCTGCGTGGTCCAACACTTTGGTCCAGACAGAAATGGATAGCCTTTCATGGTCCCCAGAGGATGAAACCTAATGACTTTGGTGATCCTTGATCTTTCCTCTAGCGCCACCAGCAGGCCAAACTTTTTCACTTATCCAGCGAAATAACTCAACATCCACCAGATGGATTGGCCCAAAATCAGGTCAAAATATGAGGTTGAAATTTGCGTTTTAAGTGAAACATCTCAACAACTGTTGGATGGATTGTGAGGGAATGTGCTTCATCGTTCACGCTCCCCTCAGGATGAACTGTAATAACTCTGGTGATCCTCTGACTTTCCATCTAGCGCCACCATCAGGTCGACATGTCGCAGAGATGTCGTTCTCTGTCTCCTGCCAGGGACTACAGATGAAAATTTGCTTATAGCTAACTCTGGTACAGCTAAGAAGCTGTACACTGTTTAATAAACAAATAAAATAAATAATATTTTAATATCCGACACTTTGGTTTATGACCAAATACCTGCAGAACTAATGACGTTCCCATCAGCCTCAGCTGCACTTTGTGTTTAGTGTTAATTTGCAAATGTTAGCATGCTAACATGCTAAACTAAGATGGTGAACATGCTGAACTTTACACCTGCTAAACATCAGCATGTTAGCTTTGTTGCTGTGTGCATGTTGCTGATGTTAGCGTTTGGCTCAAAGAATGGCTTCACAGAGCTGCTAGCATGGCTGCAGACTCTTGGTCTGGTTAATGTTAGCATGCTAACATTAGCTAAACTAAGATGGAGAACATACCTGCTAAATATCAGCATGTTAGCATTGTCATTGTGAGCATGTTAGCATGCTGACGTTTGCATTTAGCCTCACAGAGCTGCTAGCATGGTTTAAAAAAAAATACATCTTCTGTTCGGAAACTTTGCGATCTTGTTTAATTACTTTTGGGATAATACAGCTGAAAGTTGAAGAGGCCATATTTAAAATAATATATATCAAAAATATTGGTGGCTTCTGTTGAAAGATAATGATATCAGTATAAAACAAAAGATCTCATGTTGACACGCACGCTGAGGCTTTGTGAGTGTGTGCATGAACCAAACCTCAGTGTCAGTCTGTAATCTAATTAACAATCTGAGCCGAGCAGCAGCGTGGAGCTATTTCGGTCTCTAAGACGTCTCAGAGATCACTAATCCTCCACACTGAGGATGATGGGAAATGAAATGATGAATTGTGGGGGGTTGTTTCAGTAAATGTAAATCCCAGGTTTCCTCTGTCAGCTCCTTCATTTCCCAGTCAAAGTGGCGAGGAGCTTTGAGCTACATTTGTTTATCAAATCACGCCACAGACACACTGGACACGCAGCAAGGAACTCTGGGAGCGGCTGCTGTTCGTGGTGAAGTGTAGCCGCCACGTAAAAACTCCTCTAGGTTTGTTAGTTTAAGGAAATGTGTAGGAACGTTCAATCTTAAACACATTAACGTAGGAATCTGCAACATAAAAGTACAAAATTAAAATAACGAAGGTCTTAAAATTAGATTTTGACGCAGCAGGTGTCAAGTGTATGATATCTGTTTCTGACCTTCACTCCGATGCACTTCCTGTTTCCTCCTCAGTCATTGGCTGACCGACACCTACATCCTGTTTGCCACGCCTTACTTTGCCTACGACATCTACGCCATGTTCCTGTGTTACTGGCACAAGCTGCAGGTCAAAGGTCACGAGGAGGAGGAGGAGGAGGGCGGGGTCAGGTCGATGGGAGCTGCTGTGGCCGGTTACCTGCGCAGAGAGCTGCTCATGGTGCTGCATCACGTCTTCATGGTGGCCTTCTGCTTCCCCGCCTCACTGGTAACTATGGCAACAGTGACCATGACGATTCCCAGCGGTTGAAGTGACCCCCCTGACCTTTCCTCTAGCGCCATCATCAGGATACAGTTCACAGTTTTAGCTTCGCTAAGAATAGATAAATCATCGGTATATTGTTTCTTCTCTCTGAATACACTGAATGTGAACGTAACTTCTGTTTATTTACAAGAAAATGACACAGATGTGGAGGAAGTATTCAGATCCTTTATGTAAAAGTACTGTGAAAATACTCCATTACAAGTAAAAATTCTGCATTTAAAACCTTACTGAAGTAAAAGTATGTGAGAACCACGTATCTCTAAAAAGTCTTCCTGAGCTCAGAGAAACAGCCTGTTTTCAGCTCTGCGACAAATGCGTTTCCCAGCTGATCCGAGGGGGGGTTAAAGAGTTTATTCAGCTTCAGGAGGAGGAGAGTTTCCTCAGCACATGAAGGAAACTCTTCATCCTTCAGCTCGTCACAAACACCTGGAGATACGAGGTTTCCACCGGACAGGAAGGGGATGAAACGCTGTGATCTGCAAAGTAACTGAAGCCGTCAGACGAACGTAGGGAAGTAAAAAGTCCAATATTTCCTCTGAGATGGAGGAGAGTGGAAGCAGGAAGAGGCAGAAAATGGAAATACTGCAGTAAAGTACCTCGAATTTGTACTTAAGTACAGTCCTTGAGTAAATGTACAGGTATGAGTGACATTTTGGCAACTAACTTCTGAATTATAAGGCCCACAATCAAAAGTTAGACTCAAAGAAAAAAGAAACTGTAGTACTGTTGGTGTCCACTAGAGGCTGCAGTGTTCATTAGTATTATTATTATTATTATTATTATTATTATTATTATTATACACACTCAGTGGCCAGTTTATTAGCTACAGCTCGCTAAAGCTAATGCAGTCTAATGCAACAGTAATAAACTCCTTAAAGAAATGTTCAGTTTGTGTTGAAACGGTTTGTTTTTTTACGAGAAACTGAAACGGTGAAAAGTTTGTCGACAAATGTTTTTCCTTCCTGTGTGTGTGTGTGTGAGTGTGTGTGCGTGTGTGTCTGTGTGTGTGTGTGTGTGTGTGTGTGTGTGTGTGTGTGTGTGTGTGTGTGTGTGTGTGTGTGTGTGTGTGTGTGTGTGTGTGTGTGTGTGTGTGTGTGTGTGTGTGTGTGTGTGTGTGTGTGTGTGTGTGTGTGTGTGTGTGTGTGTGTGTGTGTGTCAGCTGTGGAGGCAGGGTAAAGGTGATTTCTTTCAGGGCGTTCTGTTCCTGGCTGAGCTCAGCACACCGTCCGTCTGTCTGGGGAAAGTCCTGATCCAGGTAATCCAACCCCCCCCCCCAAAAAAAACCAACTAGATGAAATAAAACAATCGCAGACATGACCCTTCTCAGCCACCGTACTGTGTCACCTCCAGTCACTCTGGACTGTCTTCTTCTTCTTCTTCTTCTCTCTGTGTTGTCATCTCGTCAGTACAAGAAGCAGCACACTCTTCTGCACAAAGTCAACGGAGGCGTCATGCTGCTCACCTTCTTCAGCTGTCGGGTGTTACTCTTCCCGTACCTGTACTACGCCTACAGCAGGTACCTGCACTCACTACTAAGTAACTACAGTTTTTTTACAAATCGCTGAGACAGTTTTTTCGATACATTTAACAATTTTCCTAAACTCTTAACACACCGACACACCTAAAACACACACAACTGGCAAAATGGTTAATTTCATGCTCAGAATCACACATTGTAAACTAAACCCCCAAAACTGATTTTCAAAATACAATAATTTATGTATTTATTTATTTAAAGAAAGGGGGGAACAATGCATATTAATGAACATTTACACAAATGTAAATATGCCAGATTATAGCCTAAGGCTAATTTCCATCTGCAGACCCCCTGGCAGGTTAACAGAAAGATAAGAACATACAGTACACTTCAGTTGGACAGAGACAGGAAAACAAGGTTTTATCGTATTAGTACAACTACAAACATTCAACAGAAAACAAGTCGAAGGGTCACAGACAACAGTTAAGACACATATCTGTATTGCACAAGCCCTTCTACTGCAGTGTCCTATTGCACACACCCTTATATTGCACTGATCCCTATTGCACACCCCCTTATATTGCACTGATCCCTATTGCACACGCCCTTATATTGCACTGATCCCTATTGCACTGATCCCTATTGCACACGCCCTTATATTGCACTGATCCCTATTGCACACGCCCTTATATTGCACTGATCCCTATTGCACTGAACCCTATTGCACACACCCTTATATATATAATAAACTAACACACAATACACTGTGTCTAACAAAACACAGCAAACATGTTTTAAAATCAAATAATTATTCAGAACACTAACACATGTTCTCTTCCAACAGGAACATTTAGTCAATCATAACACAGTGACAAGAAAAACACTATCAGCAGCTAAAATGACAGAAACTGCAGTATTCTGTGTGTCAGGTCTGCCCTGATACAACAGACAGGATATTGGATTGATCACAGATTGAGTTTTGCATTGTAGTTTCTTTTGAAGCCTCTCTACATCGTTGTTTCGTTGGGTTTAGTAAATGCATGTATATTGTTCCTTTTCCACACGAGATCAGCCCAAAGAGTTCTTTCAGAACATGTGATCATGCGACTGAAACACCTGAGTGTGGTTCCTAGATGGGAATCAGCTGCGATTTATATATTTGCATAATTGCAATCAGCTGTTTCTCATTAGCAGTGGAATAAAATACAGGGAATATATTTGTGTTTCAGTTCACAGTATGAACAGCTGTTCGCTTTGACTTGAAAAAACTGTCATAGCGATTGTAAAAAAGTGTAAGTACCAGGTGGGTATAAGTATAAAATTAAGTAAGTGTGAAGTACAAAGTGGGTTTACCGGTTGATGATGATAATACTAATAATAATACAAATTATTAATCAACTAATACATTATGATTATGTATTATTATAGATTATGCTACCCAGAAGTATAAACACCAGCTGTAACATTAAAGTGATGAACACATTAATGCATCAACAGCTATAATCCAATAATATATTATTCTGAAATGGGCCGTTCTGCATAATGAGAACTTTTACTTTCAGTACTTTAAGTATATTTTGATGCTGATACTTTTACTTAAGTAACATTTTGAATGCAGGACTTTTACTTGTAGCAGAGTATTTCTACACTGTGGTGTTAGTACTTTTACTTAAGTAAAAGTACTTCTTCCACCGCTGCATATCTATCTGTGTTTTTTTCACTTCTTTTGCTTATATAAACATATTTTAAGGATTCTTTACTAATATTAAAACTCAGCTCACAGCTCTCAGTAAGAATGGCTCATCTCTCTTAACATATAAATACAAATAAGTGAAGATTCGGACCTTTAAAATGTTATTTGAGTAGAAAACAGATCCACCGTGTCATCAGGTTTGTGTGTGTCACACAAAGAAAACTACAAACCTTCAACCAAAATGAATTACGGCTGAAATATGTGGGGAAAAAACTCACTTTCAAACCCAGCTACTGGCAGACAAACATCTCTGAAACCTGCTTTAATGATTCCTTTAGTTACCCACACACCCCTTAATATAATAAGCTACACTTAACTCGACAGTACATGCACCACTGCTTATTACTTATATTATTATATTGTATTATTATACTGTATTATCATCAACCGGTAAACCCACTTGGTACTTAATTTATTTTCTGACCTGTTTTTATAGTGTATTATATTTTTTGCTAGTACTTTCTCCTGTGTGCGCTGACGTAAAGGCGAGCTGCTGTAACAAAGAGTTTCCCTTCAGGGATCAATAAAGTATTTCTGATTCTGATAAACTCAACATGCTCACAATGACAATGCTAACATGCTGATATTTAGCAGGTGTAAAGTTTAGCATGTTCACCATCTTAGTTTAGCATGTTAGCATGCTAACATTAACCAGACCAAGAGTCTGCAGCCATGCTAGCAGCTCTGTGAAGCCATACTTTGAGCTAAACGCTAACATCAGCATGCTAACATGCGCACAGCGACAAAGCTAACATGCTGATGTTTAGCAGGTGTAAAGTTTAGCATGTTCACCATCTTAGTTTAGCATGTTAGCATGCTAACATTTGCTAATTAGCACTAAACACAAAGTGCAGCTGAGGCTGATGGGAACGTCATTAGTTCTGCAGGTATTTGGTCATAAACCAAAGTATTGGATATTAAAATATTATTTATTTTATTTGTTTATTAAACAGTGTACAGCTTCTTAGCTGTACCAGAGTTAGCTATAAGCTAATTTTCATCTGTAGTCCCTGGCAGGAGACAGAGAACGACATTTCTGCGACATGTCGACCTGATGGTGGCGCTAGATGGAAAGTCTGGGGATCAGCAGAGTTATTACAGTTCATCCTGAGGGGAGCATGAACGTCTGTACAAAATTTTTATATTGATCCATCAAATAGTTGTTGAGATATTTCAGTCTGGACCAAAGAGATGAACCGACTGCTACAGCCGTACCGCTAGCACGGCTAAAAATGTATGTCATGAAATAAGTTTAATGACGTAAGTTTAATATGAGGGGATGGTTTCTATTAATGAGAAATCTGTATGAATGTCTGTTAGTTTGTCTTTGACAGCAGCACCCTCTGGTTGGTGTTTCAGGCATGCAGCCATCCCGGTGTACGCGGTGCCCCTGGTGGCCCCGTGGCAGTGCAACCTGGGGGCCGCCCTGCTGTGGCCCCTCCAGCTCTACTGGTTCACGCTGATCTGCAGAGGAGCTCTCCGCCTGTTCATCGCAGGGCGCTCAAACTCACCGCTGCCGACTTTTAAAGCCGAGCGCGCCGGCTGCCTGACCCCGAGTAACGGCTGCACGTCTCATCGGGAGGACGGACCGGAGGGGAAGAAGAAGACGGGAAGTGACTCCAACCTTCAATATGAGCTGAGACAAAGAGGACAGATCAGGTGACTGCAAAGGTTTTGTTTACTGCAGATGAAACCTGCGAGAAGACGAGTGTTTCTCCTCTTTAGATGTGAGAGTCAGAGCCAGTGAGTGACAGAGGAGGTGCTGAATGAAAGGACGGGCTCCAGCTTCAAATGGACAAAGTCTCATGACTGAAATTAAAGAACATTAAAAGGCCATCGTGAAGTTTTACCAGACGAGGAGCTGAGAGAAATCAGCGTTTAAGGAATTCATTTATTAATTTACATTTTGCCACGAGAGCCGGTCTCTCTCCGAAACTGTGACGACACAAAACGACGGAAACAGTTTTTGATCAGCGTGATCAATACTGACAGGATGGACAGTTTCAGGACGATAGAAATGCACCAATCTGGTCACAGATATTCTGTAAATATTAACATGTTTTTAAAAGCAGATCTTTAAAACATTGTCCTTTAATTGGTTCGGCTGATTAACTCCGATTATTTAACAGATCTAGAAACATCTCAGACGTCTATGTTGATGTATTTAACGGATTAAAGTGTAATTACACCTTTTAAAGCGACTTTAAATACAGCTGTTGTCTTGTTCTTCTTCTCCATACAGTTCAGCTGCTCCACATTAACACTCAGACTTATTAAAACTGATTTAAAAACCAGCATCATTTGATTCTGAACTGTTGTTTGACTTTTACAGTAAAGTACTGTTACTCCTTCAGACTCATTTGTCCCTCTGCTCTGAGAAGCTGCTCAAAACTTTTTACTTATATATCTTTTGGTCCCGGACCTTCAGGAAACCCCACCATCCCACCCCCACCTCACCCCACCTCACAAGAAGAAAAGAAAATAAGGAAGAAAGAAAGAAAGAGAGGAAGGAAGGAAGAAAGAAAAAATTATGAAAGAAAATAAGGAAAAAGGAAGGAAAGAAGGAAGCAAGGAAGGGAAGGAAGGAAAGAAGGAAAGGAAGGAAAGAAATGAGGAAGAAGGAAGTAAGCAAGGAAGAAAGAAAAGAGGGAAGGAAGGAAAAGAAGGAAGAAAGGACAAAAGAAAATAAGGAAGAAAGAGAGAGAAAGGATGAAAGAAAGAAAATAAGGAAAGAAAGAAAGGAAGGAAAGATAAAGAAAGAACGAAAGAACAAAAGGAAGGAAAGAGAAAGAAAGAACAAAAGGAATGAAAGAGAAAGAAAGAACAAAAGGAAGGAAAGAGAGAGAAAGAACAAAAGGAAGGAAAGAGAGAGAATGAAAAAGAAAGAAAGAACAAAAGGAAGGAAAGAGAGAGAGAGAAAGAAAGAAAGAACAAAAGGAAGGAAAGAGAGAGAAAGAAAGAAAGAAAGAACAAAAGGAAGGAAAGAGAGAGAAAGAACAAAAGGAAGGAAAGAGAGAGAAAGAAAGAAAGAAAGAAAGAACAAAAGGAAAGAAAGAGAGAGAAAGAAAGAAAGAAAGAAAGAACAAAAGGAAGGAAAGAGAGAGAAAGAAAGAAAGAAAGAAAGAAAGAAAGAAAGAAAGAAAGAAAGAAAGAAAGAAAGAAAGAAAAATGGATGAAAGAAAATACGGAAAAGGGAAGGAAAGAGGGAAGCAGGGAAGGGAAGGAAAGAAGAAAAAGAAAATAAGGAAAAAATAAGGAAGAAAGAAAGAGAGGAAAAAAGGAAGCAAGGAAGGAAAGAAAGAAAGAAAGAAAGAACAAAAGAAAATAAGGAAGAAAGAAGTAAGCAGGGAAGGGAAGGAAAGAGGGAAGGAAGGAAGAAAGAGAACAAAAGAAAATAAGGAAAAAATAAGGAAGAAAAGAAAGGACGAAAGAAAATAAGGAAGAAGGACTTACATGCCTTATGTTGTATGTGTTGTTATGTTGTGTGTTATGTTGTATGTTGTTATGTTGTGTGTTGTTATGTTGTATGTGTTGTTATGTTGTGTGTTATGTTGTATGTTGTGTTTTATGTGTTATGTTGTGTGTTGTTATGTTTTATGTGTTGTTATGTTGTATGTGTTGTTATGTTTTATGTGTTGTTATGTTGTATGTTGTTATGTTGTATGTGTTGTTATGTTTTATGTGTTGTTATGTTGTATATGTTGTATCCTAACCGCCAGGAAACCAGGCGCCCCATTAATATTAATGTTAATAGTATTTGTATTAATAAATAATGTGAATCATGTGATGTATCCCAGAAAGCAGTTCCCCTCTGTCTACATACACTCTGCTGGGGGTCTTTTATTTTGAATGTCTGGCTGTCCATGGTTTTATTTTGAAACTGTTTATGATATTGTTTCTGTCCTTACACAGGTGGAGGTTATTGATACCAACATGTGATTATTACTAATAACATTGCTTTAATATTATAATATATACAGAAATGGTCATGTTCATTGTTCTCTGGTCTACAACTCCACATTCTTCATTGGAAATAGATACAGATATTTGTACTGATTATATGGAAATACGCAGGGAGGTTAAATGAAAATACAGAAAAATGTAATATTCTTTATTTAAATTTAACTGGACACATTTATTTATGTATTCCTTTGGTCAAAATATCTATTGATTAATTAATCGTGGCCCCTATATGCCCCCACAAACCAACATACTGTATCTCATTACACAGTCGAACGTTTTTCATTTTACAGCTTTTTCTGAGGATATAGAGCCGTGCTCATTACTAACTTCAGTGTACACTTTCTTCAATTTTCAGTAAAAAAATTAAACACATTTTATTTTGTGATTGAATCCCAGGAAGTTTGGATGACTTCTTTTTTCAAAATTCATGATTGACTAAAACAATAAAACATGAAAAATCAAAACAATAAAAATTCTATTAGGTTTTCATCTTTATTGCAAAGTCCAGCGAGGCAGATATGAAAAATACATTTAAATTTTAGTATGTTTTTTTTTTACAACTTATACATTTACAATTAAGAAAAAATACATTTGAACATGAGATATAAAGTCACAGTTGAATTTTAAACCGCAGTAGTGATCATAGTCCAGAGATGAAGTTAGTTATTCATCACACGGGGACCAAGGGACCAAACATTTTCTTTAAAATGTGATTAATTTACAGGGACAATCACATTGATCAATCACTGTAAATGTGCCAGCGTTAGCCAAAACGCAAACTTTCAGCTGTTGTCCGTTGGCCTGATGTCAAATGATCCATTAAAATAACAACAAAACACACAATATGTAACAAACGGCAGGAGGTTACAGTTGAATGTTAAACAGTCCCAGTGATCATAGAGTCCATATGAAGGGCCTCTTCTTCGTAAAGTTTTATGGCAGTTGGTAATCAACGTTATGGTGCAAACAACAGATAACACTTCTCTCTATAACTTCGTTGTGAAAGATATCGTAAATCAAACCTCATCATTATTTCTTTAAGTTTCAGCGTCACTTCTCTTCTCTCAGCGTCGTGTTTTGGACAGTAAATCATAACATGTTCTACAGTTTCTTCTTGATCACAGATCGTCCTTTATTATGTTTTCCTATTTTAAATAATGAGCTGTTTAATCCTGTGTGACCAAAACGTAGCCTGGGTGTTGCTGTTTCCTCTTTAGTGGTTCTCCCCGTTTCTCTCATCACAAGTCAGTTTATACATTAGGAACATTTTATTTTGAAATTCAACCCCAGGAAGCTTGGATGAATACCAGAAAGACGAAACCAGAAAAAGTAAATATTCTATTAGACGTTCATCTTTATTGCAAAGTCCAGCAAGGCAGAGATGAAAAATACATTTAAACTTGTGCATTTACAAAAAAGGACAAAAACATATGAACTTCAAGAAGGTATAAAACTACAGTTGTATCCTAAACCAGTGTTGGGATCGTAATGCAGAGATGAAACATTTATTTACATGGAAGATATGTGGACATTTTGGATCCTTACAACTTATACATCACATATAAAATAAGGACCAAACTTGCGAACAAACGGCAGGAGGTTACAGTTGAACGTTAAACAGTCCCAGTGATCATAGAGTCCATATGAAGGGCCACTTTAGTCCACCTCCTCAATGGTGGGCCCCTGGGAGCCGGCTCGTGCCTGCTCGCTACAACTACCAGTGGGCATTCCTCCCTGATACAACTTGCTGATGATGGGGTTACACACTTTCTCCAGCTCCTTCTGCTGGTGTTGGTACTCCTCTTTATCAGCCAGCTGGTTGTTCTCCAGCCAGGCGATGGTCTCGTCGCACTTCTCCATCAGCTTCTTCTGGTCCTCCTCGCTGATTTTGCCCTTCAACTTCTCGTCCTGCACAGTGCTCTTCACGTTGAAGGCGTAGGACTCCAGCGAGTTCTTGGCGGCGATTTTGTCCCTCTGAAGGTCGTCCTCAGCTTTGTATTTGTCAGCGTCCTGCACCATCCTCTCGATCTCTTCTTTGCTCAGTCGGCCCTTATCGTTGGTTATGGTGATCTTGTTCTCTTTGCCGGTGCTTTTGTCCACCGCAGACACGCTCAAAATGCCGCTGGCGCCCACGTCGAAGGTGACCTCGATCTCGCGGGACCCCTCGTGGAGCGGGAGGGATTCCTGTCAGCTCAAACGCGCCCAGCAGGTTGTTGTCCTTGGTCATGGCTCTTTCCCCTTCGTGACCTGGATGAGGACCCGGGCTGGTTGTCAGAGTAGGTGCTGAAGACCTGGGTTTGTTTAGTGGGGATGGTGGTGTTGCGTTTGATCAGGGACGTCATGACTCCTCCAGCTGTCTCGATACCCAGGGACAGAGGCGCCACGTCCAGCAGCAGCAGGTCCTGAACGTTGCCCGAGGTATCGCCTGTGAGGATGGCGGCCTGGACGGCAGCACCGTAAGCCACCGCCTCGTCTGGGTTGATGCTCTTGTTCAGCTCCCTGCCGTTGAAGAAATCCTGCAGGAGCTTCTGGATTTTGGGGATTCGGGTGGAGCCTCCGACCAGGACGACGTCGTGGATCTGCGCCTTGTCCATTTTGGCGTCCCTCAGGGCTTTCTCCACCGGCTCTAACGCCCCTGAACAGGTCGGAGCACAGCTCCTCAAAGCGAGCCCTGGTGATGGAGGTGTAGAAGTCGATGCCCTCAAACAGAGAGTCGATCTCGACGCTGGCCTGGGAGCTGGAGGACAGGGTTCTCTTGGCCCTCTCGCAAGCTGTGCGCAGCCTCCTCAAGGCTCTCTTGTTCTGGCCGATGTCCTTCTTGTGTTTCCTCTTGAACTCCTCCACAAAGTGGTTGACCATGCGGTTGTCAAAGTCTTCTCCACCCAGGTGAGTGTCTCCAGCCGTGGCTTTGACCTCAAAGATACCGTCTTCGATGGTCAGGATGGACACGTCGAAGGTGCCTCCACCCAGGTCAAAGATCAAGACGTTACGTTCTCCTGTCCTGCCTTTGTCCAGACCGTACGCGATGGCGGCTGCCGTCGGCTCGTTGATGATCCTCAGGACGTTCAGTCCCGCGATGACGCCTGCGTCTTTAGTCGCCTGTCGCTGGGAGTCGTTGAAGTGCGCCGGGACCGTGATGACTGCGCTGGACACCTTGTGGCCCAGGTAGGCCTCAGCGATCTCCTTCATCTTCACCAGGACCATGGAGGAAATCTCCTCGGGGTAGAAGGCTTTGTCCTCCCCTTTGTATTCCACCTGAATTTTGGGCTTCCCTCCGTCTCCGACCACCTTGAAGGGCCAGTGCTTCATGTCAGCCTGCACCACCGGATCGTCCAGCTTTCTTCCAATCAGTCTCTTGGCATCAAACACAGTGTTGCTGGGGTTCAAAGCCACCTGGTTCTTGGCTGCGTCCCCAATGAGCCTCTCGCTGTCGGTGAACGCCACATAGCTGGGCGTGGTCCTGTTGCCCTGGTCGTTGGCGATGATTTCTACTTTTCCGTGCTGGAAAACCCCCACGCAGGAGTAGGTGGTGCCCAGGTCGATGCCGATCGCTACGCCTTTAGCTGCGGACATTTTCACCGGAGACGGTCGTCTGTGAAACAGTTAAACAAAATTTTAGAAACCAGCTGAAGGAACTGAACATCGGCACATTACTGCACATGTACACCGACTCGCAGCTCACGTTTAACAGGCTGCAGTCACATTTATCATCATTCGTTTAGTCAAATATTGTTCTGTTTAAGTCGTTTGAGGCACCAGAACATTTAGGCTGTGCTTCTCGGGAGCGTGAAAACATTTTTTAAAACTCCTCAACTCTTTGTTCCACTGACATTACTTACACACATAATGCATTTACCAAATATCAAAGCATCAGACCTTCAGTGTAAACTAGTTTTCCCATCAGAAATGAGGGTTGAACTTACAGTTTAGAGTTGAGTGGTCTGTGTTGTGAAGAGGATCGAGCTCCTCCTTCCTCTCTGGATCTTCTGCTGCGGTCTGATCTCTCTCTGTTTCTGCCTCTGCGCTCCGACCAGCCGCCTTATATCTGAGGAAGCTGCCTGTCTGGCTGCTTCTAGACGTTTCACACGCAGCGCCATCAAGTCAGCGTCTGTGGCAAGCGCGACTTCCTGTTACTCATTTCACAATAAAACGCCCCGCGGTGCATGCAAGCTGTGGTTAACCAGAATAAACAAGCACTTGTCTTATTGTGAAAGCAAAGTCTAACACTATCACTGACAACTTGACGCAGAAGTCCGGACTCAGCCTGGAGGACTGGAGCGAAACCCAGAAACATCCAGAAACACACTTTTACTTCTAAACGTTATTCGAGGGTGATTTATTGGCGGTTGGTAGTTTATTCACACAAGTAGTTAATCAGTTCATCTGTACTAAAAACGTGATGAAAACTTGACCCAGATGTTGCTCAACTAATAACAGACTTGTTTGACCTGCATATTTTATAAAAGGATGCGTGTCAATAATGTAACTGTAATAAGAACAACAGCCTAACAGTAACACAGCTGTAGGTAAAAACAATATCACAATAATAAATAAAAGATAAGTAAAGATACAACTTTATTGATCCTAGGAGGGAAGGTTACAGTATTTTCCCTAAACCAGTATGCATACATGTAACAACTAACGATTATTTCATTATCGATTAATCTGCCATTTATTTTCTTGATTAATAAATATATTATATACAAGTACAATTCCAAATTATTCTTTTTCTATTAAACCTGATAAAGACTGATGCCAAACTACGATGTGTCTGTAACTTAGCATTTCTTTAATGTATTTACTTATCAGTGTTTTTGTTGTCACTCCTAAAAAGGCAGGTTGCAAACTGAGCTCAGGAATCTTATTTTCTTAGAGAAACTTTCTAGAAAACATTTATGATCAGAATAATAAAGCTACAATATAAACAATTATTTTAAAACAGCATTAAAGCATATCAACAAAACTCCCCCCATTCATTTAATTTATGCTTCTTACATTATAAATGTACACTGGTAAGCAATGGAAGTTTTATTTTTATTTATCTATTCATTATTGTGATATTGTTTTTACCTACAGCTGTGTGTCTGGATGTTTCTGGGTTTCGCTCCACTCCTCCAGGCTGAGTCCGGACTTCTGCGTCAAGTTGTCAGTGATAGTGTTAGACTTTGCTTTCACAATAAGACAAGTGCTTGTTTATTCTGGTTAACCACAGCTTGCATGCACCGCGGGGCGTTTTATTGTGAAATGAGTAACAGGAAGTCGCGCTTGCCACAGACGCTGACTTGATGGCGCTGCGTGTGAAACGTCTAGAAGCAGCCAGACAGGCAGCTTCCTCAGATATAAGGCGGCTGGTCGGAGCGCAGAGGCAGAAACAGAGAGAGATCAGACCGCAGCAGAAGATCCAGAGAGGAAGGAGGAGCTCGATCCTCTTCACAACACAGACCACTCAACTCTAACCTGTAAGTTCAACCCTCATTTCTGATGGGAAAACTAGTTTACACTGAAGGTCTGATGCTTTGATATTTGGTAAATGCATTATGTGTGTAAGTAATGTCAGTGGAACAAAGAGTTGAGGAGTTTTAAAAAATGTTTTCACGCTCCCGAGAAGCACAGCCTAAATGTTCTGGTGCCTCAAACGACTTAAACAGAACAATATTTGACTGAGCGAATGATGATAAATGTGACTGCAGCCTGTTAAACGTGAGCTGCGAGTCGGTGTACATGTGCAGTAATGTGCCGATGTTCAGTTCCTTCAGCTGGTTTCTAAAATGTTGTTTAACTGTTTCACAGACGGCCGTCTCCGGTGAAAATGTCCGCAGCTAAAGGCGTAGCGATCGGCATCGACCTGGGCACCACCTACTCCTGCGTGGGGGTTTTCCAGCACGGAAAAGTAGAAATCATCGCCAACGACCAGGGCAACAGGACCACGCCCAGCTATGTGGCGTTCACCGACAGCGAGAGGCTCATTGGGGACGCAGCCAAGAACCAGGTGGCTTTGAACCCCAGCAACACTGTGTTTGATGCCAAGAGACTGATTGGAAGAAAGCTGGACGATCCGGTGGTGCAGGCTGACATGAAGCACTGGCCCTTCAAGGTGGTCGGAGACGGAGGCAAGCCCAAAATTCAGGTGGAATACAAAGGGGAGGACAAAGCCTTCTACCCCGAGGAGATTTCCTCCATGGTCCTGGTGAAGATGAAGGAGATCGCTGAGGCCTACCTGGGCCACAAGGTGTCCAGCGCAGTCATCACGGTCCCGGCGTACTTCAACGACTCCCAGCGACAGGCGACTAAAGACGCAGGCGTCATCGCGGGACTGAACGTCCTGAGGATCATCAACGAGCCGACGGCAGCCGCCATCGCGTACGGTCTGGACAAAGGCAGGACAGGAGAACGTAACGTCCTGATCTTTGACCTGGGTGGAGGCACCTTCGACGTGTCCATCCTGACCATCGAAGACGGCATCTTTGAGGTCAAAGCCACGGCTGGAGACACTCACCTGGGTGGAGAAGACTTTGACAACCGCATGGTCAACCACTTTGTGGAGGAGTTCAAGAGGAAACACAAGAAGGACATCGGGCAGAACAAGAGAGCCTTGAGGAGGCTGCGCACAGCTTGCGAGAGGGCCAAGAGAACCCTGTCCTCCAGCTCCCAGGCCAGCGTCGAGATCGACTCTCTGTTTGAGGGCATCGACTTCTACACCTCCATCACCAGGGCTCGCTTTGAGGAGCTGTGCTCCGACCTGTTCAGGGGAACGTTAGAGCCGGTGGAGAAAGCCCTGAGGGACGCCAAAATGGACAAGGCGCAGATCCACGACGCCGCCCTGGTCGGAGGCTCCACCCGAATCCCCAAAATCCAGAAGCTCCTGCAGGATTTCTTCAACGGCAGGGAGCTGAACAAGAGCATCAACCCAGACGAGGCGGTGGCTTACGGTGCTGCCGCCCAGGCCGCCATCCTCACAGGCGATACCTCGGGCAACGTTCAGGACCTGCTGCTGCTGGACGTGGCGCCTCTGTCCCTGGGTATCGAGACAGCTGGAGGAGTCATGACGTCCCTGATCAAACGCAACACCACCATCCCCACTAAACAAACCCAGGTCTTCAGCACCTACTCTGACAACCAGCCCGGGGTCCTCATCCAGGTCTACGAAGGGGAAAGAGCCATGACCAAGGACAACAACCTGCTGGGCACGTTTGAGCTGACAGGAATCCCACCCGCTCCACGAGGGGTCCCGCAGATCGAGGTCACCTTCGACGTGGACGCCAACGGCATTTTGAACGTGTCTGCGGTGGACAAAAGCACCGGCAAAGAGAACAAGATCACCATCACCAACGATAAGGGCCGACTGAGCAAAGAAGAGATCGAGAGGATGGTGCAGGACGCTGACAAATACAAAGCTGAGGACGACCTTCAGAGGGACAAAATCGCCGCCAAGAACTCGCTGGAGTCCTACGCCTTCAACGTGAAGAGCACTGTGCAGGACGAGAAGTTGAAGGGCAAAATCAGCGAGGAGGACCAGAAGAAGCTGATGGAGAAGTGCGACGAGACCATCGCCTGGCTGGAGAACAACCAGCTGGCTGATAAAGAGGAGTACCAACACCAGCAGAAGGAGCTGGAGAAAGTGTGTAACCCCATCATCAGCAAGTTGTATCAGGGAGGAATGCCCACTGGTAGTTGTAGAGAGCAGGCACGAGCCGGCTCCCAGGGGCCCACCATTGAGGAGGTGGACTAAAGTGGCCCTTCATATGGACTCTATGATCACTGGGACTGTTTAACGTTCAACTGTAACCTCCTGCCGTTTGTTCGCAAGTTTGTTCCTTATTTTATATGTGATGTATAAGATGTAAGGATCCAAAATGTCCACATATCTTCCATGTAAATAAATGTTTCATCTCTGCATTACGATCCCAACAGTGGTTTAGGATACAACTGTAGTTTTATACCTTCTTGAAGTTCATATGTTTTTGTCCTTTTTGTAAATGTACAAGTTTAAATGTATTTTTCATCTCTGCCTTGCTGGACTTTGCAATAAAGATGAACGTCTAATAGAATATTTACTTTTTCTGGTTTCGTCTTTCTGGTATTCATCCAAGCTTCCTGGGATTGAATTTCAAAATAAAATGTTCCTAATGTATAAACTGACTTGTGATGAGAGAAACGGGGAGAACCACTAAAGAGGAAACAGCAACATCCAGGCTACGTTTTGATCACACAGGATTAAACAGCTCATTATTTAAAATAGGAAAACATAACACAGGACGATCTGTGATCAAGAAGAAACTGTAGAACATGTTATGATTTACTGTCCAAAACACGACGCTGAGAGAAGAGAAGTGACGCTGAACCTTAAAGAAATAAAGACGAGGTTTAATTTACGAGATCTTTCACAAAGAAGTTATAGAGAGGAGTGTTATCTGTTGTTGTTTCAGTGTATTTTGGTTAGAGAGAATATAACTATGGAGTGTTTTTTTTATTGATCTTTCTCATTTTCTTTTATTTAATAATTAGTGAATGTACAGATCCACACTCCAGTCCAGTTGGTGGCGGTAATGCACCACAACGTTGATGCACAACCGCCATTAAACTTTACGAAGAAGAAGAAGAAGAAGAAGAAGAAGAAGAAGAAGAAGAAGAAGAAGAAGAAGAACTGATTGAAAAAAGTGTGTGTGAAAGCCACAGTTACCACCACTCAATACAAATATTTTTTCTAAGAATAACAAAAACTCAAGTGGCAGCATTTTATTTTAAGGCTCTTAACTTTATGTTTCAGGTTTTTATATAAAGGCGGTGTTACAGAGATTATCAGCACTTATGAGAAAAAACTGTTTATCCCAATTTAGAGAGATAAACCTACAGAACTAGACATTTGTCATTATAGACCACATCATATAGAGTAAAAAGTAGGAATTAGATTATTGTACTATATATATATATATATATATATATATATATATATATATATATATATATATATATATATATATATATATATATATATATATATATATATTGTATGAATGGATGGACCTCGTGAGACAGTGCAGGATGCCTCATATGGTCAAGCAATATGGTAGCAATACAACAGTGTTGAATTAGTATTAGCATCAAAATATACATAAAGTTATGCAGAATAATATATATTATGTTATTGGATTATAATAACTGATGCATTAACGTGTTCATCACTTTAATGTTGCAGCTGGAGCTCATTACTTTATACACTGCTGGGTAGCTTAACCTGTTTATAATATATCATAATGTATGAGCTGATTATTAGGCTAATAATCTGAATCTGCAAAGTAACTAAAGCTTTAAAATCAATGTAATGTAGTAGAGTAGAAGTATAAAGTAGCAGAAAATGGAAATACTCAAGTAAAGTACCTCAAAACAGTACTTTCCACCACCGGTTATATCGAACATCTGCAGGCTGCTGTATCGATACAGCCTTAACATCATATAGGCTATGTTCATAACCCCACGATGCTTTTAGCCACATGCATTATGCAAAAGACAGATCGATGACATTACAGCAGGTGGACGGACTCAGTCAGTGATGTGGGACCCCTCCAGGATGGAGAGCAATCAGCGACCAGTCTGGGTTAGTTAGTTAGTTAGTTAGTTGGTTAGAAGGGGTGGGGTGGAAGTCCGACTGGAAAGAGTCTGTCTACGTTTCTTTTTCGTGTTTACCGTCACAGTTTTCGGGAAGCGAGTCATCCAGCGGTTTTTAATGGCAGCTGTCAAGATCCAGCGCCGACCAGCCAACTATCGCGAGAAGACGGGGCAGTGCGAGAAGAACGGGCACAGGCAAGGCATAGCAATATTCATATTTAGCAACAACAACAACAACCTTTACGAAAATGATTATTCCGTTATGTAGACTTAAAGATTGATGAAATGTGTGCCAGTTTTACCAAAAGACACGGATGAAAACACTGGACTGTGATGTACAGGTAGAGAAGACACAGTACATTGTGGTGAAGCAATATTGATAGCTAGCTAGCTGGTTTATTAATAGCTAGCTAACTGGCTAACTGGTTAGCTTAGCTAGCAAAGAATCTTTCGTGATAGCTGCTGTTGGATGATTCAGTATGTGGTCGTGTCGGCGGCAGGTTGCAGTAGTCATCACAAAATAAGCCAGATCTAAGAACATCGCCAAATAAAGATGCTAATTAACAGCAGGTCCGTAAGCAAGTTGACGTTAGTTAGCTATTGTTAGCTAGCGAACGTTACACGTCTTTAAAGAGAGCTGAATGAGCAAGACAAATTGCTTGCTAGTTCATGCTAGCAGGCTAGCGAGTGAGGCGAGTTCATCTAATATTCATGTCAGTTATCGTCGCTCATTGCTTACACATGCATTGCTTTTCGCATAAGCTAGATATAATGGTTCATAATAATTCCTGCTAACATCAGTTAGACGTCAAGCAAGAATAAACTTAGCAAGGAAAACAGCTGCGAGCTAATTTAGATGTTTCATCCTCTAAATGCAAAAAAGTGATAATGCAGATTTTCTCTCTGCAGATAAATTAATTTGTGTACAAGTATATATGGGGAAAGACGTATTAGGATCCTTTACTTTAGTGTGAAAAAATATAAAGACATTCAATTACAAGTAAAAGTCCTGCATTAGAAATTCTAGTTAAGTAAAAGTATTATCATCATGTACTTAAAATCCTAAAAGTACTCGTTACGCTGCAGAACAGCCCCTGTGAGTGTTATTATACATGAGAAGAAGCATTTTTTCATGTTGAAGCTGGTGGAGCTGTCAGTTATTTATATACTGTTGGGTAGTTGAATCTATAATAATGCTTTATATTTTGGAAACTAATCATTTTGTTAGAAACTCCTAACCATAAGCTGTCAGATAAATGTAGTGGAGTAAAAATATCTCTCTCTTGGAGTAGCCTTTGGTCCCTCTCTTACCTTTTAAAGTCACATATCAAGAATAATAACAAATATGGCTTTTTCATCCCATGTTATCTATTACAGACGCTAATGTCCTTGTACAAACTGTCACTTTTCTGTGGCCTTCCCATGACAGCATCAAGGGGTCCTCATTTGGTCCAAAATACATCTGCTAGCGTCCTTACAAGATCTAAGAAGTTGGCAACCAACAAAAGATTTGAGAATCCTCCATCTGAATTACAAGGTTTTAAATAAATTGCCCTCCCGCGTACCTCCAGTAGTTTTACTCTGCATACTCCATCACGTCCTGTACGCTCCCTCAGTGCTGGTTATTTAACTGTTTTGTAGGTTTGATTAAAAGTTTTTCGCGGGGGTAGAGCCATCGCTCATCAAGCTCCCTTCCTTTGGAATCAACTCCCACTGCAAATTCGAGAAGCTCTGAGATTTTCAAATCTGGGCTAAAAAAAACCTGTTTTTTCTCTATGTGCTTTGGTCCCTCCTAGTTTCACTGGCTGGGTAAACTAGTGGCCTTCACTCTGTTATTGCTGTTGTATTAGCTTTCTTAATTTCTTAACCGCCATCCTGCTGTATTAAAATTCTTATCTGTATGTTTGGGATTCTTTCTGTGTGTGTGTGTGTATGCATACTCTGCTGTTTTGTATTTTAACCTGTAAAGCATCCAGAGGGTGATTTGCACTATAATTTACGTGAAGTTGAACTTAAGAGTTTGTTTCTGTGCTTTTTCCAGGATGTGGCCAAACTTCTCTGGATGTATGACAGACGGTGAAGCAGGAGCAGAACCCGTGAATCCTACACATCTGACCTCCTCTACCCATCCTTTTACTGGCTATCTGAAACCCAGATTTTCTTGTTGAAACGATAAAGTGTTTAATTTCACAAAATAATGTAGCAAAAAGCGTATCCTTGGAGATATTTGACCTCTTGTAACCCCATCTCGCATGGGTCCGGTGCATTGTCTTTTTAACGCTTCATTTTCGATGGGGCTGAGCACAACACTTAAGTTCGCACTCATTTGTAAATTATTAGACCAATGTGCCGTATTTGCCCCCAGTCAGTTACCCCAGCTGTGCAGCCACTTCAGGTTTCTGTTGTATGTTTGAAGTGATTTGATACCATCAAGTCAGTCAGCGCCCCTGGCCTTTCGGGAGAATGAACGGCTCTCTTTTAACCCCGCCCAGCCCGCGGGCGGCAAACTCCTCTCCTTTACCTCCCTCACCCTCCCCATCTCCGTCCCCTCCGTCTCCCTCTTTGCTGCCCCTGTCCCCCCGGCCACCCCCTCTACCACCTCTGGTGAGCCCTCCGCCCCAGGCTCACCCATCCTCCCTGTCCGACACCCCCACACCGTCCCCCTCGCCTTGCCTGAGCTGGACCGAATTCTGTGAGCTCCACGCCCGCGTTGCAGCTGGTGACTTTGCACGCCACTTTCGGGCTTTTCTCCTGGAAAACCCCCACTACTCCCCAGATTCAGCAGCCGCCTTCTGCCGGCGCTTCACCGACCGGTTTGTTCGTCACTTCCAGAGCGAGCTGGAGGGGGCGCTCCCGCCCACCTGTGCTTCTAGGAGGGACGATATGGTGAGCTGGGCTCCCCAGTCAGATGCTACTTCCCTTGAAGAGGAAGCGGTTTCCCCCCTGTCAGCGTCTGGGGGAGCTGTCCTCCCATGTCCCCCGACTAACATGACACGGGCCTTGTCCAAGCCTGCACCGACACGGCTGGTGTTGGAGAACCGCAGCGGGGACAGGTTTCAAGATTCTTACGCCCACAGCCAAGTCCTGCCTCCATCTTCGTCATCGTCGTGTTGCTCCTCAGTGGGAGGAAACAATGGGAGGCGTGAAGAGAGGGGGGCCATGATTGCACCTGGGAACGGGGAAGCACCAGTTGAGGAAGAGGAGGACAGCTGGTTAGGGGTAGCGTCTGTGGGGGAAGACGTTGAGCCAGAAGAGCAGGAAGCAGAGTCCACAGAGGTGGACAGCGCAGACCCCTCCCACACTCGTCAGATTCCACCTTCCTCTTCCTCGGTCACTCCCCCACCTGGCTCAAAAGGTAACGGTACGCCCAACTCCTCTAAAAACAAACTGAAGAAGCGCTTTTCTCTGCGGAGTGTGGGTCGCAGTGTGCGGGGGAGTGTCCGGGGCATCCTGCACTGGCGAAGCTCCTCCAGTGACTCCGCCCAGAGCCAGCTGCCCTCCAGCTACAGCTACACTATGGGTGTGCAGGACGCCAGCTTTGTTTCAACCTCAAAGAGGAACTCTGGTACGCAGCCTCCTACACCCACCTCCTCCATGCCTGTTTCTCTGTCCATGCCCCTCTCCCTTCCCCACTCTTCCTCCTCCTCGCTGCCCCCCTCATCTTCAAGCAGCGCCACCTCTCTGTCTCTTTCGGAAGCTGCCCGGGATCGGCGGCGGAGCAACGGCGAAGGAGGTGAGAAGGAAAAGTGGAGCCATCGTCTGGAGAAACTCAGACTGTCACGATCCCCTCCTCCCGTCCTCACCCCCACCGCCGGCTCTCACTCCGCCTCCTCCACGCTGCCTCCGAGCAGTGCCGCCGCCGCCGCCATGGGACCTCCGAGGAAGGTGGGCCGGCTGGTGCGGGAGGGCGGGGTGAGCGTTAGTTCATCCAGCGACGAGTTAAGTGCAAGCCACGGCTTTTCTGGCTTCTCGTTTAGTCTACTGCATCACGGTACGGACAACAACAACGCTGCCTCAGCTTCACCCGCTGCTGCTCAGGCAGGTCCAGTGCAGCCTCTGGCCAGCGGAGGGAACGTGCCCTGGAGAGGAGGACGCTGGCATAAATGTCGTCTGGTCCTCAGAGAGAGAGACCGAGAAGGTGGTGAGCGGGGAGAGGAGTACTACTTGGAATTCTTCATTCCACCTAAAGTAAGCGTTTCTCTCCCGCGAAACATTAAAACATGATTACGGTCGTTACAGTTGGCAGGCCTGTCTAAATATCATTCCAGCATAAGAGATAAGATAAACTTTATTGACCCCATGCAGGGAAACTGAAGTATCACAGCAGCAGAAGTACAAGAACAGATGTATAGTATAGATAAGTAACTATAAATATAGAAACATTATGAGCTTCATCTACTATATAAACATAAATAACTAAAGTGTATTGAGGCAAAATTAGTCACAAATAATATGAGTCAAGGGTCCAGTGTCTGCAGTGTTAGCAGCATGAAATATAGTTATTGAGAGTTGATTAATCTATTAGTCAACTGACAGAATATTAATCAGCAGCTGTTTTGATAATTAATCGTTTCAGTCATTTTTCCAACAAAAACCCCCAAAACAAATATTCTCTGATTCCAGCTTCTGAAGTTATCCAGATTTGATCATTTCCTTCGCTCATATCTAATATTCTACTGAATATCTTTGGGTTTTGGACCGTTGGTCAGATAAAACGAGCAGTTTGAAGACGTCAGCTTTGACTCTTTCACTATCTATTTTTCACTATTTTTGACATTTTATAGATCAGATGGTTCGAGAAAATAATCGTCAGATGAATCAGATTAGTTGCAGCCCTTGTTGGCAGGTCTGTCTAAGGAAGTAGTTGACATTTTTTGGAAATTCACTTTCCTGCTGAGAGTTAGATGTTCAGATTGATAACAGCCGGTTAGCTTAGCTTAGCCTAAAGACTGGAAAGAGGTAGCCGGGCTCAAAATGTACCTACCAGCACCTTTTATAAAGCTCGCTAACTAACACGTTATATCGCATTTGTTTAATCCGTCCAGAAACAAAACAACAAGTTGTAGTTTACTGGGGGTTATGTATTGGACTATTTCCTGTCTGGGAGCCACGACTTCCTGGAGTCTCCACTGGTTGCAAAGGCAAGAAATAGTCTGGCCCACAACCCCCCCCCCCTCGTGTAACGGCAAATTTCTTCACACTTCAGGTTTTGCAAGCAGTAAACTTTAATGTAGAAACATTTTGATTTTATTGCTTTTTGCTTGGTTTGTCTCCCCAGTCATCAAAGCCCCGGCTGACTGTCCCTTGCTGCTCAATTGTGGATGTGAGGAGCACCACAGCGCTGGAGGTCCCCGACAAGGAGAACACCTTTCTGCTGCAGGTAACCGCTCCTTCATCGGAGTCCGTCTGTCTTACTTTTCTTCTACGACTAGTCTCTCAAGGGCAATCAATTTCCCGGTGCACTCAGTGAAGTGTAGACAGCTGTTCAAATCTCCTGCTGTCACTCTGTTGTGAACTTGTTATCTATATTTGTAATGATGGATCAAGGCCTCCAGGTTCACCGTGGGCACGGAGATAAAATAAACGAATGAGTGAATAAAAACAATACAGTTTTCTTCCTGAATACTCCTCCTGGAGCCGCCTGTAAAACTATTTTTGTCCAGTGAATTTCTGATGTTCCTCAGCCCGGTGAAGACAGTTTGTTCCTCTGCTGTCTTCTCCGCTGCCTCTGAGGACAGAGATGCTGTAACAGAGGACATATTGACAAATGTATGCCGCAGTAATATTTCTGCATCACTGACGTCTAATTCCCAGCCAGAGAGTGTGTACTGCGTACTGCGTAGTGCGTAGTGCGACTCTGCCATTTGAACTTCAGAGGCACCAAATATCTGAGAATCTGAACCAACTATAGCAAATAACCTGAAAATACAAGGAACTGTGGGTAAAGGGAGGTGGATTTGACACCTGACAGTCGGTGCATTTAGTTGAATGATAGACATGAGCAGAGATCTTTAAAGAACTGTCCCGAGATCAGTCTAAAGCTCAGCCCTCCGTATTTTTCTTCAGCTGGAAGGGGCGGCGCAGTATGTGATCGAGACACGTGACGCTGTACAGATGAGAGCCTGGCTGAGTGACATCAGGAACGGCATCTGTCTCAGGTAAGGAGTGAATGGGGGCACCCGGGCTTTAAAGCATGGGAAGGACGAACTGTGTGGGACAACGTGAAGCTGCTTGAACAGGAGCTGCCTTTTGATGGGTCTAACTACTGTCACTCTCCCACAGTGAACAGGAAGATGCTGAAGGTGTGTGTGGGGGGCCGCTGGACATCAGTGGGACACCTGAGATTGTTGACCGTCTTTCACAAGGTCAGTTGCGGTACAGCACGGCCGCAGCGGTTAAAGAGTAACGCAAAATTCATGATAGAAACAAACAGCAGTTCTTTGTGAGATGTTTGTGTACGGAGAAAATACTCCAGGATAACGGCAGATTTGTGAAGGCGTGGCCGAGGACTTTGCAAGATCACGTTCTGCTCTCATTTTCAAATCACGCTGACTGGGATCGGACTGATTGACGAGTGTGATTTGTGAGTTATAGCCTGCAGTTTAAAGGGGCAGTGTGTAAGATTTGGCCAGAATTTTATTTTAAAACGTTAAAAAAATTAACTAACCTCATCAGCAGAATGTGAAGAAGTAACAGGGCTGACGCCATGTCAAAGACGTCTATGTGTTGTGTTGCAGAGATATCTACTAAAATTAGCATGCTAACGTGCTAGCCCCGGCCCGTCCTGTGTTTATAACGCCACTTGTGCCTCGAGAGGCGACGGTCCGATAGTACGGCTCAGGTAGTTCCAGCTGGGAAATGTGTGCGAGCGGTGAGTTCGCTACGCTACACAAGCTGTCTTAGCTTTTTTAGTCTAATAAATAAACAAAACAGGAAATATTCTTACACCTATTTTCCTTATTAAACAGAAAAATACAACCGTACACCTTCTGAATTCATGTGTCTCTCTTTTCCCGAACTAAGACCAGCTTAATCATAAAACTCACTTCAGTCAAACACGACAAACAAAACAAAAAACTCACCAAAACCGTCTTGGTTAGGCTTTAAACTGTTCCAACAATCACCAACTCTGGTTTGGTCGAAATAAATCTTTAATTCACTGAGTTAGATGTGAAAAATATTCCGGCTGTCGCTGCCTCTCTGATGCCTGACGCCTCTCCTGTCCCCGCCTGAACGCGCCGTGTTTTCGTCGCCCCCGGAGTCAGAGTCCTGGTCCGAGCCACTGTAAATCACCTCGGTACTGAACTCCCTGCCGTCAAACTGGGCTAACTCGCTAACAGCAGTTTGCAGCAGTTGTGACCTGATATGTGACATGCTGCCCCCTGTTTATTTATTTTTTTGGAGTATGAATTCGACAGGTGGAGAGTCGTCTCAGTTCTTAGATATTGCCCCTTTAAGTAGTTGTTACTTTCTGTTCATTATTGGTCAGTTTTGAGTGCCTTTTGTCCTGTTGCGTTCCCAGACCTGCAGCTCTGAACCCTGATTTGGAGACTTTTAGTTTTAAGCTAATTTAGCCTGACTCGTAGATGTAACGTAAGCAGGTCTCGAATTATCTACGTGAAAACTCAAACTTTCTCTCTCTTTTGTTGGTTCTTTTGTTGTTGTCTCAGTGTGTTATGGAGGTATCGGAGGCTCCTCGCCTCTGATGGATCCTCTCCCGCCGGAGCTGCCACCTCGAGCCCCCCTCGATGAACCAGACAGGATTCTCGGAGGCGGGGCTAGTCTGGGCACACCTTTTGCTGAGACGCCAGACGCCACAGGTGAATACGATCCAAAAACATATTTTTTATTTAAAAATGTAAAAATTGAACCAAAACTGTGATCTTCTTTGATTGGCTGTGTTGCACCAAAGAGTCTTCCAGTTTAGTCTTTTCTGTTTAAAATGATAATAACTTGCTTCATGTACCATCTTTTAAACTTCAAAGTACCATATGTACCGTCCACCCATCTAGGGTCCTTCCTGTTCTCGGAGACGACCGTTGCAGAGACGGTGGAGCACCCGCTCAGCGAGTGCCAGTGGTTCCACGGCACGCTGTCCCGTCTCAAAGCTGCTCAGCTGGTGTTGGCTGGAGGCCCGGCGAGCCACGGTGTCTTCCTGGTTCGCCAGAGCGAGACACGGCGCGGAGAATATGTCCTCACCTTTAACTTCCAGGGCAAGGCCAAGGTGAGTCTGGGACTGTGCTATGTTTGGAAATACGACTAGCAACTATTTTCATTATTATCGATTAATCTGCCAGTTAGTTCTCAATTAATCAATAAATTGTTTGGTTTATAAAATGCCAGAAAATTGTGAAAAATATCCATCACAGTTTCCAGAGGCCAGTGTCTTCAAATGTCTTGTCTTGTCCGACCAGCAGTCCAAAAACCAAAGATGTTCAGTTTACAACGATATAAAACAGAGAAAAGCAGCGCGTATTCACATTTAAGAAGCTGAAACCAGAGAGTGATTGGCGTACAGAATGTTTTCTAATTAAATTCAGTAAGAAAAATGTATTCTGTCCTGCCCTGACTTTGCTTTCTGCCCGTCAGCACCTCCGTCTGTCCCTGAACGAGGACGGTCAGTGCCGAGTGCAGCACCTTTGGTTCCAGTCCATCTTTGACATGCTGGAGCACTTCCGGGTGCACCCGATCCCCCTGGAGTCCGGCGGCGCCTCAGACGTCACGCTCATCAGCTTCGTGGGTGCCACTGCTGTTCGCCAGCCAGGTATGGAGTGAGCCCCACCCTCCAAATTTAAAAAGAAAAGAGGCATAAAAGCCAAAACCATCAACAGCGGTCATACAGGAAACAGATATCACTGAGCATTGCGGCTCCTTCTGTAACGGTCAGGTTAATGAAGCCGCAGAAAACACGTATAAGACTTTGAACGAAAGCAGGAGCATCTTATGATGACAGATATTAAACAGCACATCCGTCATTCTTAAGTTCTCCTGCTTTCTTTGCTTCGTTATTACACTTGTTTTCTACCTAAAGTGTAACAGACATGACTGTCTGAGTGACACCATGTACGCAATTCAGTCCAAAAAGTGTAGTTGTTGTCTGCCGGCCAGTGTTTAGTTAGAGCGAGTCTAAACTACCTGGTGGGCAAAAGCCTGGAAGATCACCATGAAGGTGTGTGTGCGTGTTGTTAAGATGCAACAAAATCCGCTAAACGTCTTTGTATCTGTGTGTATGTGCATGCTGGCCATACGGTTACACACTGCATGGTATCTACAATTGCCAAAAGCAATATCAGCCACGTCCTCTCTCACTTTGTGCCTCATCTCTCGTGTCGTCCTCTCCTCTTCCTCGCCACATACCAGAGAATCGGACTGTAATGAAAATCCTAGATCTCAAACATTTGTTAGTTTTTTCTAAGAAGCATCAGACTAAAAGTGAAAGGCAGCGTAGCTGTTGGTCGCCGAGTTAAACGTGCGTTAAGTGATTGTCAGGAATAGAAACTAAACACAAATGTTTTGGTGAGAAACTCACCTGCTTCCCCCTGCAGCCTTTTCCACCTGCACCCATCGGTGTTCTGACCTCTCTGTTGTTGTTGTTGTTGTCTGTTGTATCCGTCGACTCATCCCTTGCAGGCCGGGACAGGGCAGGCAGTCGGCCTACAGTCTGTGATGTCATCACCACGCGCCATCCTGACTCTCCATCAACCCCCATCTCTGACTGTGTGTAAGTGAGACTGGACTCGGCTGAGAGCAAGTCTGAGAGAGAGGGAGGGAGTGTTTGGGAGTGAGTGGGTGAATGAGGTGATATTTCTTTATTTTTTTTATGTGCATATTCAGTTTGGACACATTGACATGTTTAGCAGGTAAAATGTGTCCTTATCAAACTGACTTCAGCCTGCTGCCTGACGTGCAGCGCCGCAGCAGTTTATCTCCGCCTGACTGACCGATTCAGCTGTTAGTCTTCACTTTAACCGACTTTTAAAAACTCTGATTAATTAGCTGCGAAGCGAACATGCAGTGCGATCGATCAGTCGGTCGCCTGCTGAGCTGAATCAAACGCATCCTGACGCGTTGCTACTTTACAGTTTAATCAATCGCCTCACTCGTTTTCCCTGATTATCATGTTTATAAAAGAGTTTCAACATTATGTATTTTAGGCAAGGCGGCTGCCTCCTTTGTAATACACTTTGGGAAATCCTGGATTAAAGCTGAAATGATAAGTTGATCGGCGCAAAAAATTAACCAGCAAATATTTTCATAATCAATAGATTTTGTTAGAAGTTGTTTTTCAAGCAAAAATGCCAAACATCCTCCTGTTCCAGCTGCTCAGTACTGAGGTTCTGCAGCTTTTTTATTTTGTCTTTATATGAACTGAATGTCTTTGGATTTTGGACTTTTGGTCGAAGACGTCAGCTAGAGATCTGGGAACTTGTGAGGGGCACTTTTCACATTTTTCTGACACTTTTATTGATCAGACGATAAATGAATTAATCAAGAAAATAATCGGCAGATGAATTGATGATGGAAATAGTCATTCGTTGCAGCCCTGCTCTGGATCCGTGATTGTTTGTGTACATCTCTGCTATAGATGAGATTAAATGTGGAGACATCGTGTGTGTGTGTGTGTGTGTGTGTGTGTGTGTGTGTTCCTGGAGCTGGACTGCCTCCATGACTCCCATGGACTCCATGACCGCAGACTTCTTCCACCTAACTGGCCACTCACTGTCATTTTCTCTTTTTCTCTCCCGCCTCTCGCCCTTCTCTCCTCCGACTACGCTGTCACTTCACTCCTTACACTTTTGACCTTATTTCCTCCCCCGCCCCCTCTGCCTTCCTTTATTTACACTTTTCTCTCGTCCCCCCCCCCCCTTTTTCTTTCTTTTCTCTTTCTCTCGTCTGTTTCTTCTCCATGCAGACTTGACCAGCAGACCCCGTAGCCCTCCTCAGCCTCCTCCCCTGCCGCCGGGCCGCCCGCCGCCCCCGACTCCTCCCCAGGAGAGAGGAAACGAGACGGAGGTGGGAGGAGGGGGAGGAGGAGGAGGAGCAGCTGTGGTGACAATGGCAACGACAGGAGGAGGAGGAGGAGGAAGTGGAGGCAGCGGAGGTGGTAGTGGAGGAGGAGTGGAGGACTGGGAGGAGAGGGACAGGGACACTCCTCTCCGCCAACTAGAAGCTGTGGAGGGAGAAGAGAGGGACGGAGCGAGGGCACCCCGAGCCATCGATAACCAGTACTCCTTCTTCTGATAAAGGGAAGGCCATGAGGGGGAGGAGTGTGTGTGTGTGTGTGTGTGTCCGACAGAGTGTGTGTGAGCGAACGTGAGATTGGATGAGGCGGCGTACATCATAGCCATTCATAACCAGTATTTTTATTTTGTTAGCAAGCTGGAGGAGAAGAGGAGGAGGAGGAGGAGGAGGAGGAGGTGGTGTAAAAGTACTAACACTATACGAGAGAGAGAGAGAGAGAAGACTAAGCAGACGGAGAGACGGGTGAGAGCAGCTTTACAACACTAACTAGCGGTACATTTCTTTAATTTTTTTTAGTCAGATAAGCTTTTGTTTTTGCCGGTACGCCTCGCAGCAGGCTCTTTCTCGGACGTGCAAGTGAACAGCAGTGAGAGCTTGAGCCCTGTGGAGCCAGCAGTCCCAATACCTCACAGTGGTCCTGCCAAGACGGCACACGCTAGCCAGAGGCCGAACGTACTCTACAGACATTTGCACTGTGGCAAGTAGACCCAAGACATTACACTCTTACTGGAACGGAGCCGACGTCACAGCGAGCTCCAATTTAAAAAAAAACATTATACTGGCTTTAAAGGTTCTGCATGTAGCGTATTAACAGCATTAACACACTGACATCAGAACACAGTTACAGGAGCTACGAGACCAAACCGAAATGTGAATTTAAAATCAGCAACACGATATGTTGTCGAATGTATAATAATAATAATAATAATACTAACACTAATGACACGATGTTTGATTTTTAGATGCGTTTCCTGATTCAGTTTTTAGTCAGGTTGGAGATACTGGAGCCTGCCAAAAAAAAAACTATTTTCTTGTAACTAGGAGGGAGACTTTGACCTCCGTTCACACTGAGCCACTTCGTGCGTCTTCGGCGGATCTGATATCAAAAAAATCCCGGTGTAAATGCAACCAAGAAGCATCGCAGACGGATGTTCAACAGGTATAAATGTAAGACCCAAAGGGAGTCTTTACTCCTTCCAAGTGTAACTGTCCGTAAGCGATCTGTGGAGGTCGCCTCTACAGCGCGTTATGCCGAATCCTGTGACCCGTCAGATTCTGTATCGCCACTGTAAATCTTTTATCACACTTTATTTCGATAGGTAGGCCTACTGGCAAACATGGCGCCCCTATAGTATTTAGTATTTAGCTGTGTAATATTCAGATGTGAGATATAAGAACATTTGGATATGTGTACAGTTTGTGCACAAACTGTAGTGTACAGGTTTTTCTGTAGAGCAGTAACACCTCACCTGACGGTGTCTGGTCGACGCTTCGGTCTTTTTCATGTTGTCGCGTTCTGATTAAATATTACGCTGGCGCCATGTTTGGTAACAGCTGTCACAGTAAAGCGTGTTAGAGGTTGCAGTGGCAGTATAGCAGAAACTCTTATCGTTTGACAGAATCACAGAAACGCTGAAATCAGCCGTTGTTCTCCTTGTCGCGATCTCAGCACGTACGATCGTACAGAAGGCATAACACGGTGTCGTTGTGGCGCCGGTTTGATTCCAGTACCTGATACAAAATCAAGGTGAAAGTCGTCATGATGGCAAAACTTTAAAAAGAAGGTGCAGGTTGAAAATAATTTATTATTGGTACCACTTTCTAATAATGCACCTCTTATAACAGGTTTATAAGTACTAACTGGCTTTATTAATGCGTTATGAATTGTTTACTAAGGCTGTTTAAAGCTATTAGTAATAATAACTACTTTTGGGTTGCCAGGTCTTGTTTCTGTTTGGTAATAATGCAGTTATAAATTATAAATGTTGGCCATCCATTAATAAATGCTCATGGTTTTCTCACTTTCTAATAAGTCATATAAAACAATATTAAATGCTTTATTAACTATCAATAAAGCCATTAGTTACAACTTATAACCCATTTATAAAGGGTGCCTTAATTAAAAGTTGTACCAAAAGAGTAAACACCAGCCAATGGGATTTTTCACAACCTGGCAACTCAAATGTTTTTATTAATGTTTGTAAGTGATCTATACAACTGATCTGTGGGTCATCAGTAAAGACAGAACAAGCAAAACCGATTTAGTCGATTATTCGACAGAAGGAAAATTAAGCTGCAACGATTTTGATAATCAAATAATAGTTTATCAAGCAATAATAAGCTAAACGTTTGTTGGTTCCAGTTTCTGAAATGTGAGAATTTGCTGCTTTTCTTTGTTTTACGTGATTGTAAACTTAAATATATCTTTTGGGTTTTAGACTTTGCCTAAAACAAGCAATTTGAAGACTTCTACTACAGCTCTGGGAGATTTTAAATGGGCCTTTTTGTTTTACACTCTTCTGGCATTTGATAGACTAAATTATTTATAAAAAAAAAAAAAAAAAAAGCCCACAAATGTGTATTTTAGCAGAACGAGTGTGGGCAGACTAAAATGTTGAAATTAGGCTTTTAAAAAGGGATATTTTCTGTACTGAATGCGTGATGAAAGACTCTAATAGTGTATAAAAGCCCCTTAAAGAACACGTTTGCCAGCGCACAAGGCAGCATTAAATGGACGGATTTTTCAATGGAGTCTGGTTTGAGGTTGTCTCAACGCAGCGGAGAATGTAATATCTCGGGTCTAAGTGGCACATGGACGAGAGCAGGCGGGAAACATTTACCTCAGACACTCAGCAGCATCGCTCGGTATATACTGTACGTCTCTCTTTCTCTCTCTGTTACTCTCTGACACAACAAACTAAGCTGAACTGGGAGAGATGTGTTTTCTTTCAGAGAGAAATTATTGATGATACCAATAACAATAATATTGATGGAAATAATAATAATGACGGTCAGAATAATAGAATTAATTTTATTTGTTTTTAGGACACTTTTTTATTTTTGTTTATTTTGTATGCTTACTCCATGTACGTGTAACATTCGTTCCGACTCCGAATCTTGTAATTGAGTTGAAAATGTGTTTGTGCCTTTTTTTTATTTTTAATTTTTGGGATAAAAAGAAGGAAACAAAAAAAAAAATATATATATATATATATATATATATAAGATTTGCTATAATGCCTCATTCTCAAGGCTACAGTATCCTCACTCTCTTTCATGCTGTCTTCTCCTCCTCAAGCTCATCCTCCATTCATCTTAAAAAGAAAATATACAATTAGCAGAAAATGTCGATGAGAATACCTACTTTTTCTACTTGTGCCTTTCTGTGTCTGTCGTCTCGCCATCGGCCTCTGCCTGCATTCGTGTCGCTCTGTCTTCGTTCACGTTTCGGTTCAGAGCTTGCCTGTTTCTTTATGCCGCCACATAACCTACCCAGTCATTTCTCCCGCTCTTTTCTTTGCTCATGTATTTGTCTATATGCGCCCCCCCCCCTCCCCAAAAATCATCATGTTCTGTGTCCTTTTCTCAGTTTCAAAACTCTTTGTGCCTTTCTCTGTCTCTTTTCTCTCTTTGCTGGGACCGTGTTTTGAGGGCGGGCAGTGTTGTCTGTCCCACCTTGTGTGGTTAGTTTCAGGTACTACATTGAATTTAATGATATAATATAAATATAGTGAAACATAGCGGTTGGTGTGTGTGTGGTCTTTTTCTTTCGTCTTCTTCTTCCCCCAAGCTTGAAAGCCCGAAACACCGAGGGGTCACCTTGTTAGGTTCACATACTTCTGAGTGTTGCTTCACCCTCTCAGTTTAGAAACCTCTCAAAGATTTATGACGGATTCTATAAATGCGTGCGTAGGATTTAGGTTCGCCTAGAGAAAGTTGCAACTAAATGCATTAAATTTGAACTGTGAAGTCGTCGGATATGCTGTCTCATTACAGGACGGTAACACGGCTAATCAGTCATGTCTGTGAGGTTTTTCGTGAAACTGGCAGCAACTGTGAGCTCATAACTAATAAATGTAAATACGCGAAAAGTGATAAATTAAACCAACAAAGATGACTCCGGTTTTACCCAAATCGGAACATGTCACTAATCTTTCTGACGTCATAGGGGTCAAGGGTCAGCTCCTACAATGTCAGTTATTTACAAAAGCATCATAACCAATAAATAACCACTCGGTGAACTCTCTGCAGCCTTCGAACCCCGTTTTAGTAGATCGGGACAGACGACGTTATCAGAATAACAACACACGACGAGGGGTTTCAAGCTCATTTTGCTTATAAGGACCGTGTGTTGAGACGGACCAATCCTTATCAGAATCAGAGAATCAGAAATCCTTTATTAATCCCCGAAGGGAAACTCTTTGTTACAGCAGCTCGCCTTTACGTCAGTGCACACAGGAGAAAGTACTAGCAAACAATATGATACACTATAAAACTATAATACAGGTCAGAAATAAATAAAGTATCATGTCGGTATAAGTATAAGATAAACTAAGTGTCGAGTACCAAGTGGGTTTACTGGTTGATGATGATAATACAGTATAAAATACAGTGTCACCACATATGCAATAAGTAATAAGTAATAAGCGGAGGTGCATGTACTGTCGAGAGTAATAGAGGTATATAATATCAATAACAATAAATAAGAAAAACTAACATGGGAAAACTAATATTGCACGGGAGTAGTACACAGAATATTGCACAAATATTATTAATTATGGCGGAGATGTTAGACTGACACTTAGAGGGAGGAGCTAAAGAGTCTGATGGCCACAGGCAGGAATGACTTCCTGTGGCGCTCTGTGGTGCATTGTGGGGGGATGAGTCTTCCGCTGAAGGTGCTCCTTTGTTTGACCAGCGCGTCATGGAGCGGGTGGGAGACGCTGTCCAAGATGGCGTGTAGTCTGGCCAGTTATGTGTGCAAGCCTCACTTTAAACAGTGGATGGGGGACGTTCAGCAGCCCCAACAGGGTTAAGATGGTGGAAGTTAGGAGCCACATAAACTGCGCTGTGGTGTTTTGTCAGCATAAGTGTCATTTTAGACAGACATCAGGAACAACGCATGCAGAAAACCTTGGAGGAGGGGTGGTGATTCTCCATTGTTTACTGATGTGACTTTTAATCACTTTTATTACTGGTATTCAGGCTCAGCTTTAGCATTAAAGTAAAGTTTTTAAAGCACTAATTATAATAATAATAAAGATATTTGTGTGGAGGCAGGGAAGACGTGCGTGGAGGAAATGGCTTGCTGTGCACATGTATTTACAGCTCTAGAAAGCCAATTACCAACCAGGCAAAGGGACGACTGCCCCGGACCCCCAGGGGTCCCTAAAGCCCTCGGTTCACTGTGTGCAGATTGGTTTATGGCAGTTTGATCTGTTGTAATTTTATAGGTGAATATGCAACACCCTTTAAAGCACAATATCAACTGAAATAATAAAAAGTGCTTTATTACCTGATTTTTCTGTCAAAATCTAGTTTTAAGACCTTCATTATTTTAGCTGCTTCTGCCTTTTTAAACTGTGTTTTGATAATAAAATGACTACGCAGAAAACGTGGGGCCAGGTAGTCCTGCTGTCGGTTGTTAGAAAATTTTAAAGTGCTTTAAATTTTGCGAGAACATCAGCATATTGACCTTTTGTGAAAATGTGTGAATAGTTCGTAAGAGTTCATAGATGCAAACTCATAATCTCAGGGGCGAAAGTCCTGTATTACAACATGTCATGTGTATAAAGCTGATATCAGGCTAATAGGTGAGAAATAACCATCAGACTGGGAATGCATTGTTGTCTGAAGCTGAAGCAAACATTTAAAACTATCCAGAGCTTTCAACCACATCTCACGGTGTGGATGGTGACTGTAAAAAGCTAGTAAGTGGACCTTGAGGTAAGCTTTATTTTTTTTTTTTTTGCCAAAACTACTGTTTCCAAGGTGAAGAATGACATTTTATGCTGATTTTAGTCAAATGTAAGTAATAGTTCGCACTACAAACACTTAAGTTTATAGATGTGGTTCAATTGCCTCATCTCTTTGACGTTGTTTTAAGTTAAAAACTTTAAAATATATATATATATATATATATATATATTCTTCTGTTACTTGTTATAAGGATAAAACTGAATTTAGTCCAGTTCACGTTTGTTGCAATTAATTTTAATTCGCAATTTCTTTGCTAAAGCCGGGAGAAAAAACTTTCTCCAGCGTCTGTTACCTTACACGACCTTTAGCAGGGCAAGCAGCCCGTCAGATAAATGACGTGAAACCAAACCAATGAGAAACAAGGTCAGAAATGATTGGCAGGAAGTTCGTCCAATCAGTTGTTTATATTCAATCAGCGGGCGGGGTTTACGATTGTTGCGTTCGGTACACAGCTCGGTTGAGCCCGGTTGCTCTCGAGTTACTGTCGAAATGCGACAACGTTCACACTTTGTGAGCACCTACGTTACTGAAAGTGGTTGTTTTAAATACAATCAAAAGTATTTGTAATCTAAATTAAAATATTTTTGTGGTTTTCTAATGCCTGGAACCAGCCCGCCCGCCAGAGTCGACCCGTATCACGTGCACAGCGGTTGCCGGGTTTTACAAATCGAACACACCCGTCGCTGTGTTTTGTTGTTTTTCAGCGGCGTACCGTGTTCGGCCTGTCAAACCGTGTGACTTCTCACTGGGACGACGAGACTGGAACAACAGGGATGCACATGACTAAAAAGTATAATTTACACGCTAAGGCTTCTTCATCTGTCACTTTCTAATGTGATGCCAACGTCATTTCGAGCGGTTCGTCTGCGTGTCCGTTGGTTAAATTCGACGTCTACGCTAAGCTAGCTACGTTAGCTGATTTAGCTAGCTGATTTTACTATTCTGTACAACAACAACAACAACAACACAGCTTTTCCGACTTTATCTTCGAGAGACACAGTTTAGATTATGGTAGCTAGTTTAATTTGTACCAAATCATGCCATGTCAACCTTTAAGTTGCTCGCTTGCTAGCTAGAAATGTTGCTAGCTTGCCTGTTAGGGGCTTGTGTTTATTGTTCTCCCTGAAGGTTGATACGTTTAGCTGTTAGCTCACGTTTATTCCCCCCCCCCCTCTCTGCAGGACTAGGAACACAATGAAACCGCCATCACAGACTCAGTCTCCTCCTGTTAGCAGTATAGTAAGTACTGACAGCTCAATGCATTTATTAAGAAACTCAGCAGCTGATGCATTATGTATCACAGCTAGGCGGTGCCCATTTCTGCCTGGATTTCTCTGAAATGAAAGTGATTTTTGTGGTCGGGGTGAATAATCAGCAGCAGATCCTCTTGTAAACACATTGTTTTTCAGCTGTTCCCACTGCTGACAGCAAGCACTGTCTGTGGACCAAATGTAAACAAAAGGATCTCCTTTAAAACAGGGCTGCAAACTGCCATCACCCCCAAATTTAATGGCAACCATCAGTGGTGGCAGAAGTATTGAGATCCTGTACTTAAGTAAAAGTAGTAAATACATCAGTGTAAAAATACAAGTCCTAATACATTTTTTTTAACTTAAAATAAAGTAAAAATACAAAGCAAATCGACTTAAACTATCAAAAGAAGTGTTACATTATCATATATTATTGTGTCGTTAATGCTGATGCATTAAACTGAAAGTGTCAAGTTTGAGCCAAGTTGAACTATTTTAATACGGTTTGTTTTTAATCTTTAACTAAATTAACTAGTAACTATAGCTGTGAGATAAACGTAGCGGAGTAAAAACTAAATTATTGCCTGTGAAATGCAGTGACGCAGTGCCTCAGTGCAGTAAATCTGCTCTTACTGACACGGTTTAACAACAGACGACAACTAAAATTTAGTTAAAGTTATTACACGTAAGTTTTTTTTATTTTTTATATTGCCGTTAACAGTTTAAATACTTCAAAAGAGTTGTAAGAAGTCAATTTTATTTATATAGCCCAAAATGCCATATTTGCCTCAGAGGGTTTCAATAAGAAAAACCTTTAATTTAGAAACAGACCAAATGTTTGTTATATTATCTGTCACTCACACTTACGTGTACGTTAAAGCCTGATCAATTATACTGATGGCAGATATTATCGACAGATATTAGCATCTGGCAGATTTATTGATTTACCACCAATAAATAAGATAAGTGACTCCATTACAGAGTTTGTCCACCAGAGAGCACTGACAAGTTTATTTGTACACTGTAAAATGTCCTGCAGTTTGTTAATAACAAAATCTGAGCTGCGACTAACTGTTATTGTCATAATTGATTAATCTGCTGAATACTTGTTGATTGATTGATCGGTCTTTTGGACTGTAAAATATCAGAGAATTGCTTGTTTTATCCAAACAACAGTTCAGAACCCAAATACAGTCTCTTTGCTATCGTAAGAGACAAAGAAAACATAACAAAGGTTAAATGATTAATCATTGTTGCTGTCGACTGACTAATCGATTAACCGATTGATTGTTTCAGCTCTACACCAAATTTAAGGGATCTTTTATAAAAATAAAATTCTATATTTTATATGTTAAAGATACTGGCCAACACATCGTTATTGGATTTTTAAACTCTCAAATATTGATTGGCCCAGAAAGTTTGTATTGTTCCAGTAAACAGACCTCAGGTCCAGTGGTTCTGTCCTGCCACAGACACAGATTTCAGTTTCAGCAGTTTTATCCGAAGCGCTGCGTTTGTTTGTTCGTTCTTCGCTGTGCAACACGCTCACACATCGTCTGTGTCCGCAGCTATTTGAAGGCGTCTACAACAACGCCAGAATGCTTCACGTCCTCACCGCAGTCGTGGTGAGTAGTTCTGTCTGTCTGTCTGTCTGTCTGTCTGTCTGTCGGTCGTTGTACTAAAACTTGATTTTGTCGTAAGCACCGCACACACAGAGACTGAAGCTTTCTTCTCTGCTGGTTACAGGGCTCCACCTGTGATGTGAGAGTGAAAAATGGTGCAGTGTACGAGGGGATCTTCAAGACTTTAAGCTCTCAGGTGAAAATCCTCTTTACGCGGCACAACACGTTCTCTGAATGCTTCACTTTTTGGCACCACGTGGTCACAAAAGTTGCTCAGGGCTGCTGCAGTAACTGATTTCTCTGCGTTCACTCTTCTGTCGACCGCCAGTGCGAGCTGGCTGTAGATGCTGTTCACAGACGGAGCGATGGAGGAGGAGGAGGAGGAGGAGGCGAGGAAGGAGGAGGAGGGAGAAGCCAGTCTTCTCCACCCAAGATTGAAGATATCACTGACACCATGATCTTCAGCCCAGCCGACCTGGTGACCATGACCTGCCGCGATGTCGACTTAAGCTTTGCTGTCAGAGGTAAACACACACACACACACACACACACACACGGAGGGTCGGTGATCTTTGAGGTGAGGAACACAAAGAGACTGTGTGGAAGGGAAGTTCAAACACACACCAACACCTCCTAAAGCTCACTAATAACACTAACCTGCGTGTGTGTGTGTGTGTGTGTGTGTGTGTGTGTGTGTGCGCGCGCACACAGACACGTTCACCGACACGTCCATCAGCTCGTCGCGGGTGAACGGGGAACACCGGGAGAAAGTTCTGCAGAGGTGGGACGGAAACGGAAACGGAGAAAACTTCGAGCTGGAGTCAGACAGAGTAAGGACACACACACACACACACACACACACACACACACATTATACAGTATGTGATTGTTACACAGCTTAATGTCCCTGTAGGAGGATAATAATAACTTTATTTATATAGCACCTTTTCAAAAACAACTTTACAAAGTGCTTCACAGTAAAAACAAAAACACGAGATATAAAACAAGATAAAATAATTTAAATTCCTACAACACATACCATCAGTTAAGAAAAAGCCAGAAGATAAAAGTGAGTTTAAAGAAGAGATTTAAAAGAGGACACTGAGTTTTCCAGCTGGGGGGGCCCGACAGAAGTCCAGATTTCGGAGCCAGTAGTGGGGCCCTGCCAGAGGATCACAGATACAGGCAGGAGCCTGACCTTTCAAGGCTTTAAAAACCGCTGGTAAAACGGACAGGTAACCAGCGAAGGGCAGCCTGGTGCGATGTGGTCGCTTCTCTTACGGCGTGGTAAAAGCCTGGCAGCAGCCGCGGTCTTTGGACGTTTCGCCTGCTGATGCCAGAACAAAGTGTGTTGCAAGACGAAAGGTGTTTGGAAACAGCGCAGCTCCCGCTGCAGCCTCCACTGTCTGCAGCGTAAAGATGATCGCGGAGGGACGGCAGCTTCCACCTTCTCATTTTTGACGTTTGTTTGTTTTCAGTCAAACGGCTGGGACGCCAGCGAGATGTTCAAGTTTAACGAGGAGACGTACGGCGTCAAGTCCACCTACGACTCGAGCCTCTCCATGTACACGTGAGTCGGTCTCCAGCCGGCGGCCACAGTTTTACGTTTACACTTTAATGCATTTAGGCAGCGACCGTATCCAGAGTAACGTACAGGGAGAATTCAGCCTCAGTCACCAACATTATGAGCAAAACCTGACTTTTCCTCGTTTTGTTTTTTCATCCTGGGTTTATTAAGTTTGTAGTTTGCCATCAGTCCTATCAGTTATGATAATATCTTATTGCTGAGAACCTGCCAGTTTATTATATCCAACCCACTTATTTGAAGGTGAAACTATAAGAGAGAAAGGTTAAATGAGGAATTTGGCCTGCAAAGTCCAGTCAACATTTACAACAGACAGGAAAAATATTATCATAACTGATGGGAATGATGGCCAAGCTATAAATATTAGACCTAGGTTGTTAAGAAATAATTTAATGTCAGCATTTCACCCCTCACATGAAAGTATAATATCAAGATAATAATAATAAAACTTTTATTTACAGAGCACTTATCAAAACAAAGTACAAAGTGCTTCACAGAGAGAGAAATAAAACACCACAGCGAATGACGAAATATAAAGAAATAAAATACATAAAATAAACAGCCAGTTCAGGTAAAATCAGGATCTGCTTTCAGATAAAAATGTGTTTTGAGACGAGACTTAAACGAAGACTCTGACTCAGACAGCCTGATGTCTTCGGGCAGGTTGTTCCAGAGCCTCGGGGCCCTGAACAACAGTAGTAATACTACTACTGCTGCATGTTTTTTGTGTCTCTATTTGAGTGTCTTTGCTCAGGGGTCATTTTTAAATGCCCCAAAATAAATGTAATATAAATCAGTAAAAAACCTCCTGACGGAAATGCAGTTTAGATGAAAGGCCAACCACCTGGTGCATCAGCCGAGCCCTGTTCACAACCAACCACTGCTCCAACGTCTTTCCCATGAAATCACTCAGGACTGAACAACACGACCGTCCCGATAATCTGGTATTTTTGTCTCCTGCGTGGTCTCCCAGCATGCCTTTAGAGAAGGGGGGGAACTCGGAGGTTTACCGACAGCGGGAGGCGCGAGCGGCTCGGTTAGCCAGCGAGATCGAGAGCAGCCTGCAGTACCGCCGGCGGGTTTCTTTAGAGAACGAGGAGGGCAGGAGCGAGGAGGACAAATACAGCTCCGTGGTCCGAGAGAGGGAGGACAGGGCCAGCCCCGGGTTCACCTCCACCAGCAGGTAGGAGTAACTTCATACACTGATTTTATGGAGATATTTATTTATTTTTTCTCTTTAAGATTTTATTTACACACAAGACAAAATGTTAGAAACAAACACGGACACACTAAGGAGGGGAGGGGGGGAGGTACATACAGAACAGCTGATGTCACACGGTGTGTTTCCACGAAGCTCCGAACTTTATTTATTATTTATTAAGTCTTTAAGAAGGGCCGCTGCTCTCTCCATGTTTGACAGATCAAGACAGTCCTCCAAGCAGTCATTTATTGCAAAGCAGGATGGTTTTTGGAGATAAACTTGGACCTGGAGGTTCATTCACAAAGGAGCGCAGAAATTAAAAATCTTAACTGTTCCTGTCTGATGTTAGTTGACGTGTGTTTCCTCGATTTAAAACCAGGCTGAGCAGAAGAATAAAGAGCTTTACAACACAACAAAAGAACATTCCCACAGAACAAGAGCTGAGGATGTGGTTTTCCGAAGATTAGGGCTGTCACTTTTTCAAAATGTCAAGTTTAAATAAATGAGAACTAACACACGATTTGTTTAAATTCACTTGAGTGCAACCAGCGTAGCACAATAGTGTGGTAGTGGTTCTTCGCTGCATCTCTGAGGATGACTTCACCATCCATGGTGTTGAATCCAAAATGCTTTCCCACATTACTTCTCGGGTGTTTTGGTGTCGTGATTATCTTGTCAGCGCGACTCGCTAGTTTACTACATTTTCTGTTAAAGAAAAAAACAACAGTCTGGTTTACTGAAGTACAAGGCAGGGCCTGTTCCACTTATACACTGATCATCACAGACTGAATATTCACTTTGTCAAATAAAAAGTTACAGCCCAACAGAAGATAAGCATATAATGATCACAGGTAATAGTGTTGTCTTTTAATCAGCAAAGCCTGGGACGCCGCCTGCACCAGTGCAGGAGTTACTGGACTGAAAGCAGCACAGACTTAACGAAAGCACGGAGCTGCTTCAAATACCGGTAAAATTATGAAATAATATCCAGGAAGTCCAGTTTAAGCAGTAGATCCATGAGCTTTAAGGCCTTTCAGACACCGAAGCACCAAAACACACATGATAAAGAGGTTTTTACAATGCTGGAAAGTTGTCACGACAACAATAATAATTTCAGTCACTGTTGCCGCCCATTCTGTGTTAAAGCAGAGGTTTCATTGAAATGAATGAGGGGGCTGCGTTTTTTTTTTTTTCCATGCAGTCTGAAGACGGCCCGAGGTCTACAATCCTTTACAGAATTCACCCTGATAAGAATATTTAAATATTTTCAAATTTTCTTTGCGCAACTCAAACAAAAGTTAAAATAATGCAGAGATTTTTTTATAAATGAGAGAATATAACAGAATGAGTTCATGGCGCCGTCCGGATGTGTTTTTCGAAACAAAGTGCAGCTTGCCAGAGTGTTTTCTTTCCTGCCTGGGTCTGCTCTGCTGCCTGTGCACCAGCTCTGATTAAAAACAGGTCTTTATGCGATCCGCTTCCAGTAATTCCTCTCACCACCTCTTTTCCAGGGAAGGTAAATACATCCCTCTCCCGCAGCGGGCTCGGGAGATCGGCCTGTCTGGCGGCAGCGTGAGGACCGGAGCCTCCGGTCGAACCGCCGCACCGACCTCCTCCAGACACCCGCCGTCCAGCTCGTCTTCCCCCAAACCGGCCTCGGATAGGAGCAGCCCGCTGTCCGTCAGAACTGCCTATTCTCCTCACCAATCACAGAGCAGCCCGCCGGCAGCCGGCAGCCCTCCCTGCACCAATCACGTTCTCCCGCACTCCCTCTCCCATCCGCAGGCGCTGGCCGACACGCGCTCGTCTGTTAACGGAGGTATGGAGGGGGTTCGAGGCTCGAGCCTCGCTGTTTTCCTGTTTGTCGTGTTAAAGGCCACGTACACCCACGCAGGTGTTTCCACTTGTTCTGGCCGATTAGACCTGCGCTCACCTGGTCTGGTCACCGAACTTCCCAAAACAGTACTATTGATAAAGGTCTAACTTTTCCACTCAGACAGGTGCAACGAGACTAACAGGAGGGTCCGAGAGAGTAAAGCACAGTCTGTACACGGCAAACTATTTCCTGAATGAGCGGTCAGTCCCACCCCCCCCTCTCAAACTGAGCCTTGCTGTCAATCAGGAGGCGGGTCTCCGCAGAGGAATGAATGTGAAGCTAATTTCACTCAGACTGCAGCTTGAGAGTCTAATTAACCAAAAAAAGTGGAAACACCTGTGTGGCTGGACAGTCGCTGTGAAGGGCCTTTAATCTCCTGTTGCCTCTGTTTGCTGTTAATGCCACATTCAAAGCCTGCCATGACTTTACAGCAGGGCTATTTAAAACCTTCTTTTTTCTCAGTTTTTGGTAAATTTTAAACAAATGCAAATGAATGTAATAAAAAAATAGCAGGCGTTTGGAGACGGCGGTAAAATAAACAAATACTTGCCGGTCCAGGCGGCGTTAAACTGACGGTTTTTAATGTCAGATTTACGTTTCGGGGTTGACGGAGACACATTTTCAGCAGAGCACTTCCTGCTTGTGACCGTCGACAGCCAGATGTTTTGAAAAGCTGCTCAGCTGGTCGGAGCTCACGCGAGAAAACGCTGATTTGTGAAAGATGTGATTGACGGTGTCGCTACACCTGTAAACATCCCGCCCGATCTGTTACTGAGCGTGTGCAGCTCTCAGCAGAGATGAGACGGCTCACTCGTTAGCTGCTTCCATACACTGTATATGTAGTTTACTTATTTTGTCACATATCAGATTCATGTAAGCCAGGCCGCTCGGAGGCTGCTGCTGGGCCGGGTGTGGTCCGCGGGCCGCCAGTTGAATAGACCTGGTTTAGTGTGTAACTAGTGCGTTGCTTTTCAGTGTGTGTGTGTGTGTGTTTGTGTTGACTCTAACTGTTTGTCTCTTGTCTTTGTCTCAGTTACATCCAGAACTTCCCCCAAATCCCAGAGACTTCAGAGCAACAGAACCCTGCGGACCCCAAACTCCCAGTCCTCACCTGCAGGTAGGTGCAGCACACACACACACACACACACACACACACACACACACACAGTGTAAAAGCAGACAGTGTCTCAGTTGGTGTGTAATCACAACAGACCAGACGTGAAGACATTTTTGAAGATGATAAACTTTCCGCTGTCGCTCCAAAACTCACTCGCTAGTCGCGTCATCGATGAAGGAAGAAGGCATCGTGTCGTGAACGGACCCGTTATCTTTGTCTGTGACTCTTCCGCCATGAAGACAGATCAGTTTCTCCTCGTTCACTTCCCTCCATCTCTGCTTCTCTCTCTGTTTATCCATCTGTCCACCCTCCAGTCTCTCGTGCTCCAAAACCGGACGCCCCTCCCCAGGACCTCCCCCTGATCGGCCCCACTTTCTTGGACTCCTCCCCCTCCATGGCAACCACCACCACCACCACCAAACCCTCCGGCCCCACCCCGCTCTTCCCTGTCGATGGTGAGACCTTTATTTTAAGCTTCCAGATCTGGGATTATAAAATATACAAATGTTTTTATTGACATTTAAACACAATTATATAGAGACGGGGTTACAAGTTCCTTAAGGCATAGAGAGCAAATGAGTTGTATCTCGAGTACACATACATTCACATAACTGTTTGTACTTTAAATACCAGAGGTGGAGGAAGTACTCAGACCCTTCACTTCAGTAAAAGTACTGACACCACACTGTGAAAATACTCCACTAAAAGTAAAAGTCCTGCATTTAAAACCTTACTGCAGTAAAAGTATGTGAGTATTATCAGTGAAACGCTTCCTGTCAGTGTTTTATTATATCTGATGTTTCTGGATTCATATTCCTGCTGCATTCATGTGTGTGTTGCATTTTACTGCTGCATTTTACCTGTTGGGTAGTTTAACCTGCAGCAATGCATCATGGTCTATAAGATCATCGCGTGTTTGCAGCGTCGCCGTCCTGGGAGAACCACGTATCAGAGAAACAGCCTGTTTTCAGCTCTGTGACGATGCGTTTCCCAGCTGATCCGAGGGGGGGTTAAAGAGTTTATTCAGCTTCAGGAGGAGGAGGAGTTTCCTCAGCACATGAAGGAAACTCTTCATCCTTCAGCTCGTCACAAACACCTGGAGATACGAGGTTTTCACCGGACAGGAAGGGGATGAAACGCTGTGATCTGTAAAGTAACTGAAGCCGTCAGACAAACGTAGGGAAGGAAAAAGCCCAATATTTAAATACTTATAAAGTACAAGTACCTCAAACAACTAATTATTATTTTTATTATTAACTAACCTCTTGATTCTTTTTTAATTATTCAGTTACTTGTTTAGTCTATAAAATGTCTGAAATTCTGAAAACGCCAAAAACGTCCATTTCAATGTCAAAATATGAAATTTACAATAGAATATAGGAGAAAAAGCAGAAAATACTCACATTTCAGAAGCTCGAACGAGCAGATGTTTGACATTTTTCTTGTTAAACAAATAATTGATTATCAAAATTAATATAACAAGTGGGGAAACTTGAATTTACAGCATACACAAAGTGCAAAATGTCTAGAAAAAACTATATACTGCATGTAAAGAGTCAACAGACAGAACATCAGCCTCACCTTTGAGAAAGCGATAATGTGCAAGTGCTCAATACAGAGTCGTTAAACATTGAATTATTTGCTTCAATTGAAACGTGGATGTTAATGAATAGTTAGAAGTTGATGTATTAAATGTGTCTGTACTCTGTTGGTAAGCTGGTTTCAGTCCTCTCTCTGTCCTCCACAGTGAATGAAATCCTCAGCGCAGCAGCTAAAGAGCGAACTGAAAGTCTGTCCAGTCAGCAGGAAGCCAAGAGCAGCAAAGGTAAAAGGCTTCTGTCTTTCACGAGGTTTACACTCGTCCCCTTTTATACGTATTGGACATGACAAAATACCAGCTTTAGGTAGCTGTAATCCACACACAGCAGCGCTAATGTCGGTCTTTGGTCTCAGAATCAGAAATCCTTTATTAATCCCCGAAGGGAAACTCTTTGTTACAGCAGCTCGCCTTTACGTCAGTGCACACAGGAGAAAGTACTAGCAAATGATATGATACACTATAAACACTATAAAAACTATAAACACTATAAAACAGGTCAGAAAATAAATGAAGTACCAGGTGGGTATAAGTATAAGATAAACTAAGTGTGAAGTACCAAGTGGGTTTACTGGTTGATGATGATAGTAAAGTATAATAACACAATGTAATAATATAAGTAATAAGTAATAAGCAGAGGTGCATGTACTGTCGAGAGTAATAATCAATAACAATAAATAAGAAAAACTAACATGGGAAAACTAATATTGCACGGGAGTAGTACACAGAATATTGCACAATTATTCAATTATGGCAGAGATGTTAATGATCAATGACCAATGACCAATGTCTGTGGTGTATCTGATCTCTCTCTCTCTCTCAGCTCCCACGGTCCAGCAGAGATCCCAGCTGGAGGAGCTCCGCAAGTTCGGCAAAGAGTTCAGAGTAAGAATAAAGTGATGCTGAGGGTCGGGGGTCGTACGGGGGTCGTACGGGGGTCGTACAGCGGTCGTAGAGGGGTCAGGGTCCTGTCCGAGGGTTCAGGACTAAGACACTGGGCTTGGGCATGGGCTCATTTACATTCATTCATCTGGCAGATGCTTTTGTCCAAAGCGACGTACAAACGAGGTACAATCTAAGCCACAGTAGATCAAATCTCAGGGATATAAAATAATAAGACGGTGTAGTGCCTCATTCGTCCAGGAGCGGTCCATCGTAGAAAAGGTTTCAGTCGTAGTCGTCTGGACGCTGTTTTCAGAAACAAGACGTTTCGGCTCCCATCCGGAAGTCATTCTCAGTTGTGAAAAAATGGGACGGGAACTAGAAATTTAGAAAACCCCTCTTTGAACAGAAATGGTGGTCTGAGATTCAACTTGCCAACCGTTTACCACAGTGTATTAACACCGTGGTCAAGCCAATCACATGCTAATCAGGTACTTAACAGTGATGAGGGAGGTGCAGCCAGAGAACAATAGGCCTGATTACTGATTACTGGGCCATCATGGAAACAAAAGGTCAGTTTCAGGTGAAACTAGCTAATCAACAGATACTCAGGTAGACTCCTTCCTGAGGGCGGGGCTTATGTAACACAGAGTAGCTTACATTTCTGAGTTCTCAGACCATTTCCACAACTGAGAATGACTTCCGGATGGGAGCCGAAACGTCTTGATCCTGAAAACAGTGTCCAGACGACTACGACTGAAACCTTTTCTACGATATAAAATGATATTATTTCTAAAAATGTCCAGTTCATAATTGTAAAGATTAAACCTGTGAGTGAGTTTATAATGTCCAGAAACGTACCGGTAAGTGAGGGCTTGATTGATTTATCGTTTAGTGATTGAGTCATGACTGAGTTAGATGTCGTGTGGCAGCTTAATAAAATAAGATCATCGCGTGTTTGCAGCGTCGCCGTCCTGGGAGAACCACGTATCAGAGAAACAGCCTGTTTTCAGCTCTGTGACGATGCGTTTCCCAGCTGATCCGAGGGGGGGTTAAAGAGTTTATTCAGCTTCAGGAGGAGGAGGAGTTTCCTCAGCACATGAAGGAAACTCTTCATCCTTCAGCTCGTCACAAACACCTGGAGATACGAGGTTTTCACCGGACAGGAAGGGGATGAAACGCTGTGATCTGTAAAGTAACTGAAGCCGTCAGACAAACGCAGGGAAGGAAAAAGCCCAATATTTAAATACTCGAGTAAAGTACAAGTACCTCAAACAACTAATTATTATTTTTATTATTAACTAACCTCTTGATTCTTTTTTTAATTATTCAGTTACTTGTTTAGTCTATAAAATGTCTGAAATTCTGAAAAACGCCAAAAACGTCCATTTCAATGTCAAAATATGAAATTTACAATAGAATATAGGAGAAAAAAGCAGAAAATACTCACATTTCAGAAGCTCGAACGAGCAGATGTTTGACATTTTTTCTTGTTAAACAAATAATTGATTATCAAAATTAATATAACAAGTGGGGAAACTTGAATTTACAGCATACACAAAGTGCAAAATGTCTAGAAAAAACTATATACTGCATGTAAAGAGTCAACAGACAGAACATCAGCCTCACCTTTGAGAAAGCGATAATGTGCAAGTGCTCAATACAGAGTCGTTAAACATTGAATTATTTGCTTCAATTGAAACGTGGATGTTAATGAATAGTTAGAAGTTGATGTATTAAATGTGTCTGTACTCTGTTGGTAAGCTGGTTTCAGTCCTCTCTCTGTCCTCCACAGTGAATGAAATCCTCAGCGCAGCAGCTAAAGAGCGAACTGAAAGTCTGTCCAGTCAGCAGGAAGCCAAGAGCAGCAAAGGTAAAAGGCTTCTGTCTTTCACGAGGTTTACACTCGTCCCCTTTTATACGTATTGGACATGACAAAATACCAGCTTTAGGTAGCTGTAATCCACACGCAGCAGCGCTAATGTCGGTCTTTGGTCTCAGAATCAGAAATCCTTTATTGATCCCCGAAGGGAAACTCTTTGTTACAGCAGCTCGCCTTTACGTCAGTGCACACAGGAGAAAGTACTAGCAAATGATATGATACACTATAAACACTATAAAAACTATAAACACTATAAAACAGGTCAGAAAATAAATGAAGTACCAGGTGGGTATAAGTATAAGATAAACTAAGTGTGAAGTACCAAGTGGGTTTACTGGTTGATGATGATAGTAAAGTATAATAACACAATGTAATAATATAAGTAATAAGTAAAAGCAGAGGTGCATGTACTGTCGAGAGTAATAATCAATAACAATAAATAAGAAAAACTAACATGGGAAAACTAATATTGCACGGAGTAGTACACAGAATATTGCACAATTATTCAATTATGGCAGAGATGTTAATGATCAATGACCAATGACCAATGTCTGTGGTGTATCTGATCTCTCTCTCTCTCTCAGCTCCCACGGTCCAGCAGAGATCCCAGCTGGAGGAGCTCCGCAAGTTCGGCAAAGAGTTCAGAGTAAGAATAAAGTGATGCTGAGGGTCGGGGTCGACGGGGTCGACGGGGGGTCGTGACAGCGGTCGTAGAGGTCAGGGTCCTGTCCGAGGGTTCAGGACTAAGACACTGGGCTTGGGCATGGGCTCATTTACATTCATTCATCTGGCAGATGCTTTTGTCCAAAGCGACGTACAAACGAGGTACAATCTAAGCCACAGTAGATCAAATCTCAGGGATATAAAATAATAAGACGGTGTAGTGCCTCATTCGGTCCAGGAGCGGTCCATCGTGAAAAGGTTTCAGTCGTAGTCGTCTGGGCGCTGTTTTCAGAAACAAGACGCTTGGCTCCCATCCGGAAGTCATTCTCAGTTGTGAAAAAATGGGACGGGAACTAGAAATTTAGAAAACCCTCTTTGAACAGAAATGGTGGTCTGAGATTCAACTTGCCAACCGTTTACCACAGTGTATTAACACCGTGGTCAAGCCAATCACATGCTAATCAGGTACTTAACAGTGATGAGGGAGGTGCAGCCAGAGAACAATAGGCCTGATTACTGATTACTGGGCCATCATGGAAACAAAAGGTCAGTTTCAGGTGAAACTAGCTAATCAACAGATACTCAGGTAGACTCCTTCCTGAGGGCGGGGCTTATGTAACACAGAGTAGCTTACATTTCTGAGTTCTCAGACCATTTCCACAACTGAGAATGACTTCCGGATGGGAGCCAAACGTCTTGATCCTGAAAACAGTGTCCAGATTTATCACGACTGAAACCTTTTCTACGATATAAAATGATATTATTTCTAAAAATGTCCAGTTCATAATTGTAAAGATTAAACCTGTGAGTGAGTTTATAATGTCCAGAAACGTACCGGTAAGTGAGGGCTTGATTGATTTATCGTTTAGTGATTGAGTCATGACTGAGTTAGATGTCGTGTGGCAGCTTAATAAATCACAGTTTGTACGTTTCTCTTCACACTTGGGTCGGGAACCTGGGGTGTCACGTTTCTTTGGTACACACTGGATCTGGACCTTTAAATCTATCAGACTTTCAAGGTTTTGAGGTTTTCAAGTGATGTGTGTTACAGTGTGCAGGGCATACGAACAGGATGTGCTGCTTGTGAGTGGAAGTCAAGTCATTTATGCTTCATTATATTGAGCAGTAGTAAGCTGTGGGCTGCATGAAGCTGATGGCCTCTGAAATGAGGGTTTTACTTATTGGGATAATTGTGTTGATGCTACATGTGTATTATTTTACAGTCAATAAACAAAACTTGAATGTATGTTGTATCATAACAGTAGAAGAAGTAATCGAGACGATTTAAGTATTTAAATCAACACTTATTTACAATAACGGGTACTATATAAGTCGCCTTAACTATCGACCAAACCGCAGCGGTGAATCAAAACCAGCTCAGCAGGAACAAAATCCACGTGCTAACGAGCACTCAGAGTCCGACCTGTGGAGGCAGCGAGTCCGTTCGAGTCCAGCGTACGGGTTTGTAGTACTGAATGGTGTCCATGGCGCTCATACGGCTACAGAAAGCCTCAAGGGACAAACGTGTCGGCCAGTCGCCACCCGCACTGCTTAAAGCTGAACTCTTATCACGTAGAAAGTGAGTTTGTAACACTGTTTAAAGTTTTCTGTTTTGATCGCTGGCGGTTAGTTTGGTAACATTAAAAGCCGAGTAGATGGGACACTCGGATTTATTTACTTCTTGAACTTCGGTCGCTGTACTCAGACGGTTTGATAAACGAGTGCCGATGATCAACGCTGTGTCTTAGATCAAGATGTCAGCCAGTGAAGTTTTAAAGTGTTTTAAAAACGTTGTCTCAGGGCTCAGTTGATGATGTTTGTGTCTTCCTGTCTGTCTCTCAGCTGCAGCCCAGCTCCTCCCCTTCAGCGAGTCCGGCCTCTGCAGATCCTCCTCAGCACAGCTCCGCCTCCCCCGCTGGCTCCTCCTCTTCCTCCTCCTCCTCCTCGCCCGCACCACCTAAACCTCTCACCTCCTCTGCCCAAGATCTGCAGCAGACCACAGAGGCAGCTGCCCCCACCACGACCCCTGCTGCCTCGACCCCCACGGCTCCCGCTGGACCCCAGTCCTCGGGGCCAGAGGGGCCTCAGCCTGGGACGACCCAGTCGGCCCCCAACAGCGAGGAGGCCTGCCCAGAGGGCAGTGAGCAAACGGAGGCTGTGTCTGCTGCAGCGTAAGTGACTACCGTAACTACCGTTACAACATGTCCGCTCAGGTAGTGTTTACAGGTAGACAGCTACACGATTAAAGGAAAATTCTGATATTTGTCAGCTTCAGTCTTTGTCTGTTGTCGCCAGAAATCATAGCTTCGATGTCAGATCGTCGGTTTCGGAAAGTTACAGAACTTGTGGATGGATGAACAGGCAACTGTTTGGTTAGCTGGCTAGCAGATCCCTATGCTGTTAGCTACAACAGCAAATGCTGCTTTCTGTGTTTTTTTACTTTCGGTCAGACTCAGAAACTCTTCCGCTTATCCGGGGCCGGGTCGCCTTTTGAAATATTTTATATAAAGCTGAAGTTTATTTGGAAAGCTGTAGGAGCCTCTCGCTGCTTCCACTTATAGTTGCTGTTTTGTCGGAGTCACGTTTCCTGAATCAGTTTTCCTGAAAGCTAGCATGACCCAAAGTCAGGACGGACACAGTTATGAGAATAAGACCCCCGGGTGAAAAATTAAGAATGGGAATTTCGCTTTAACAAGAAAAATAAATGGGATTTGCTAAATTTGATTAATGGTGGTTCACTGTCAAGTGTCAAGGCCATGTTCAGACCAACGTTAACATTGCATGAACGCATGAACATTGCACGGTGGGGGCACGGAGGGGTCTGCACGGTTGTCCAGACCACTTTTAATGCAACACAATGCGACGTCAACTGACACAACACTGCGTTAGCCAGTCAGATACGTGCGAGTGTGTATTCCTGGTAGTTTAGCTTGAAAGGTGAACAGTCTAATTTATTTGTTTACTTTGCGATTGTTGCAACTGCAGATAAAAAGTGATAACTTTAAAATCCTCTGAGTATTATAAACCTCTGTGTTTTTGCGTCAGATAAACCTTCAGCTCACAGGTCTGTTACTCAAACTGAATCATAATTCTTTGTACCTGAAACGACACGTCCCCCACCAGCGCAGCCCCTTTGTGTTGTTGCGTTATTTTACAGCTGTTTGGTGTTTTTCAGAATATATTTTGTGGCTGAATTATCTTTTCTGTTGTTTTCTTTTTTTTGCAGGCAAGTGAAAAACTCAACATTGAATCCGAATGCGAAAGAATTTCTTCCCATAAAAGGAAACGCAGTCCCGGTTAGTTTGTTGAAACTGTCACACGGACACACTCGCCTTTTGGATTTTAATGAATGTCTGATGGCAGTTTGTGAGTGATTTGACATGATGGATACCAAACAGTTGATAAACTGGTCTATGAGAAACCTTTTCATGTAGAGTCCAATGTTTGTAAAACTATCTTCAGATTGTCCTCTCTGACTGTATGTCTTTATCTGTGTTGTGACAGAAGCCTGCACCGACCCCCACCCCTCCTCGTCCGAACCCCCCCAGCCCCTCTGTGGTTCTGCCTGCTCCAGGACAGCCAGGAGGGGGAGCTATCTACAGCAACCCACCTGGACACTACCTTTCCTACGTCTCCCCCATCCACATCCAAGGACACTCCATCCAGGTTTGAGTCCCTGTCTTTAGTGTCTGTCACCAAGAACATTATATTATCTCATGATGTCTCCTTGTCTTCTCCTCAGTCTCCTCAGATGTTTCAGTACACCATGTCCACCGTCAACCAGGGCAAATACCCCAGACCCAAAGGTAAACACCACGCACACATGTCAATGGGTTTCCAAACTGAGGAGAGTTGAAGGGGGGGACGTGGATCAGTCAAATCTGAACACACAGACCTGATGCACATATTTTTAGATTCAGTGTGACTTACGCTTTCCGAGGATATCGTTATATCTGATGTCCATCGCAAATAAGCGTCCGTAAATCAACGAGACGCTCTTTATAATTCCACAAGTTGCCTGCGAATCATCATGTTTTTAAGTTTTCTTCAGTATCGAAGTAAAGGGTCCACTGCAACCAGGAGCTGCTGATAGAGTTTTGCAGGGATGATGTATTTTTGTAGGCCGACCCGGAAGTTAGCATCACCCTGGTTCCCTCGACAGAAAGCCAATGGGATTTGTCCACTGGATTTTGGATGAGTGCAGAAAATAATCTCTGTGGTAAACAAAAGTTTGACACTTTCACGTTTTGTTCACCAAGATAATCTTCACAAATGAACACCGCTTTTATGATTTTTGAAGCGTAAATGCGATCGGCAGAAGTAAAAAGCTAACGTTTGTGTATATTATTACACACCAACTTGTCACAACAAGGCTGTAAAGGCGGTCTAGTGAGTTGATGAGTTTTTTCGTGTTCGGCGTGATGTCGTTTAATGTGTTTTACGACCTCTGTAGTCTCATTTAGCCACTTGTCAGCAACCGCCTTTTTTAAGACACGTAAAAGGTTTAAAATGCAAGAGTGAGGTATTTACTGACGTGTTTTATGTTGTAAAAAAACGTGAAAATGTGTTAACCACAGACCTTTGATTCAGGCATCTTAGCAAAAACCCATTGACTTCGAGACAAGGGAACAGGAAGTGCTAAAATCATTCCTGCAACACTCTATAGCTAATTCAGCAGACTTTTAATGGAGACTATGTGTAAACAAATTTAAGGCTTAAAAAAAAACAAACACAGCTTAAGTTGTAGCCCACAGCGTAACTCACTGAATCAAGACATTATACTTCCTGTTTACATCCCCCAAAGCATTATTGGAGCTGAGGATTATCCCCCAAATAGAAGTAAGACAAAGTAATAGTAGTGCAACACAGAAAAGGTTAATATTAATGGATTTTGTCACTCCTATCAATATCTTTTTGACATTAAGGCTCAGAATGTCCCATCGACATGATTGTTGATATCCCAGGTGAAACAGTGTTCTGCTCTTTCAGGCCCGTTGGTGGGACAGCGTCCGGAGCACCACCCCTCCCCAGCCTCCCCCATGATCTCAGCTGCAGCCTCGGCAGCAGGACCCCCGCTGGTGGCTTCACCTTACCCCCAGTCCTACCTGCAGTACGGTCAGGTGATCCAGGCCATGTCCCCGCACTACCACGGACAGGTACAGAGGAAGCAAACCGCTGTTCAGCTGTAAATGAACCGGGGTTTCTGGTTTCTAAAGGTCCAATAAACAATCGTACACGGAATAAAAACCCATCACTGAAATATGAAACCTGGTTGAATTTTTAAATAATAACTTATCATCCAGAAGTGATGTGATGTGTTGTTTGTCCTCTTGGTGCTGTGGAGGTTGTAATAATAATATAATAATAAAACTTTATTTATAGAGCACTTATCAAAACAAAGTACAAAGTGCTTCACAACAAGAGAAATAAAATACCACAGACTTCAGCTGTCATTAGTAGAAGTTGCTAACTGCTAATTACATAGCTTTTACTTGCAGTGGTGGAAAGTAACTAAGTACATGTGCTCAAGTACTGTACTTAAGTACATTTTTTAGGTACTTTACTTGAGTATTTCCATTTTCTGCTACTTCATACTTCTACATTTCAGAGGGGATATTGTACTTTTTACTTCACTACATTCATTTTACAGCTATAGTTACTAGTTACTTTTCAGTTTAAGATTTGACTTTTAACATTTAAGCTTATAAAATATTTTTTTCTAGCTAACTGTGTATAAAGTATTTAAAACTATAAACTATAACTATAAACTACTATAAAACTATATAAAGTAGTTAAGTATATAAATTAATTAAAAATAGCTGACTGTATATAAAGCGGTTAAAACTAGTTAACTATGTTTAAAGCAGTTAAAACTAGTTAACTGTGTTTAAAGCAGTTAAAACTAGTTAACTGTGTATAAAGTAGTTAAAACTATAACTATAAACTACTATAAAACTGTATATAAAGTAGTTAAGTATATAAATTAATTAAAACTAGCTAACTTTATATAAAGCAGTTAAAACTAGCTAAATGTATATAAAGCAGTTAAAACTAGCTAAATGTGTATAAAGTAGTTAAAACTAGCTGTGTATAAAGCAGTTAAAACTAGTTAACTGTATATAAAGCAGTTAAAACTAGCTAAATGTGTATAAAGTAGTTAAAACTAGCTAACTGTGTATAAAGCAGTTAAAACTAGCTAAATGTATATAAAGCAGTTAAAACTAGCTAAATGTGTATAAAGTAGTTAAAACTAGCTAAATGTGTATAAAGTAATTAAAACTAGCTAAATGTGTATAAAGCAGTTAAAACTAGCTAAATGTGTATAAAGTAGTTAAAACTAGCTAAATGTGTATAAAGCCGTTAAAACTAGCTAAATGTGTATAAAGCCGTTAAAACTAGCTAAATGTGTATAAAGTAGTTAAAACTAGTTAAATGTGTATAAAGTAGTTAAAACTAGCTAACTGTATATAAAGCCGTTAAAACTAGTTAAATGTGTATAAAGTATTTAAAACTAGCTAACTGTATATAAAGTAGTTAAAACTAGCTCCACCTCGAGCAGCTACAACAGTAAAATGCTGCTCTAACGTTGATGCTTCAGTATTAACAATCTACGTTTGTACTTTTAAGTAGTGTTTTGAATGCAGGACTTTTACTTGTAATACAGTATCTTTACATTGTTTTATTGGTACTAAGTAAAGGATCTGAATACATCTTCCACCACTGATGAATATTTGATCCAGAGGGTCCGAAGCCTCTTTGGCTCCACATCCCGATTGTAAGTCAAAACATTTTCTCATCCTCGGGTATTTAATATGAATTCCTTTTACTATTAGATACTTTTTGATTTTTGAAGAGTTATTAACCCTCTCAACCCCAAAACCCGCCGCCTGGTTTGAAACGCACTTTTTCTTTAAAACGTCGCCAAAATTACACCGTTTATCGTAGCCAGAAGCTGTAAAAACTGAAATGATCGTCGGGTTTTCAAGTGTCTGACGGTCCTTGAACGAAGCATCTGTTTCAAACGCTTTCATCAGGAAATCAAATCTAAGCTTAAATTCGTGATATGTCATCAAAATAACTTTATTCTACATGTCTCATTCAAAAATACGCCAAAAATAAACAGTTTGCCCTAACCAGATCCTGTGAAAAGCATTTAATTCTGCACTCCTCAGCAAAGAAATTAAACTACAGTTTTGTCTTCTTTTAAAAAAAACATGATTTATGGATTTATAACTGTTATATACTGCACAAAAGACTTTGTTGAGATCTCCCTGCTTCTAGCCATGATTGTGCTGTTTCTATAGAGGTGTAGGACTTTATATATGGCAGTAAAAATGTGACCAGAGCGTAAAACGCTCAGAAACTGAGTTCAGGTGTTAAACTGAGAATTCAAGGTAGGCTCAGAGAAACTTTTCCGCCTTCAGCAGTCCGAACTCTGTTCAGACATCACAGTGAAGGAACAAGAAGCAAAACGTGAAGCAGTTTTCTTGTTTGAGTTTTAATCTCTTTACTTTCACTCCGCAGACCAACGGTGTAGTTTGGACAAAGAGAGTAAATCCGCAGGATCTCAGTCTGTCCCTTTTTGTTATTTCCAGGCAGTTTACTCGATGCTGCAGGGGGGTGCGAGGATGCTGACGTCCGGGGCCCCTCATCAACAGATGGGTCCTCCTGGGCCCCAGTACCCCGGCCAGGCCGAGGGCCAGCCGGGGCCGCAACAGGCCATGTATGGTAAGCAGAATTATGTTTTTATTCATCGTATCGAAATGAAAGGCACAGCAGGAAGTGTTATTTAACAAAATAAATTATTAATTTTATGAATATAGTTTGGTTTGTTGTGATCCGCCCTCATAATACGTCATTAGTTGTGAGTTTGGGGCCCTGAAAGGAAAAGATGTGATACAAAATGTTCTTGCGGCCGGTGTTAGCCTAAACCCAAATTTACCTCTGATGTTTGAGTTCTTTTCTCCTACGTATGAAATACGCCTCTAAACATGACACTCGATAATGATAAAGTGGAAATACAGTTTGAATTGTGGTACTTTTCCAATTTAAAGTCCTAGAAAAGTATAAACTGCAGACGGGGTTAGCAAAGTGACTGGAAGAGATAAAGGCTTCGTAACGCGAGCATCGTCAATAACAGGGAAAAGTGCAATTTTAAACCATGTATGTTTAAGTTTGTCGTAACATTCAGATCAGCCAGAAGTTTTATGTAAATGATCAATAGAGCCTTCTGGAGGAATATTGTACCTTTTGATGACAGAGAAGTTGCTAAATTCTCCTTTTTTTTTTTTGGTGTTTCTCTCTCAGCTCAGTCGTTCTCTCACCACTCGGGCTCCATCCATCATCCTCAGCCCTCCAGCACCCCCACTGGGAATCAACCCCAGCACACAGCACCCAGCCCAGGACACACTCAGGTAAAGGTGCTCACGCTGTACGGATGTTAATGGCGTCTAACAGCTGCTGAGATGATGAGAAATGTATTTTGTTCCTATGAAAAGCTTTGGTGTAGTTTGTAGTAAACAGGCAAAAGCATGCAAGTGTCCTTTAACATCATAGTTTGTTGACAGAACCGAAATATTACAAACTGATTATTCTGCTCATTTTTCATCCTTTTAAAATGGGATAAAAAATATACAGGAAAAAATTATTTACATCACGACGTGTTTTTTTAAAATGTCTTTTTTACTGTTAGAGGCGCGTTAAGAAATGTTTGGCTACTAAGGGATGGAAGGACAAAACAAAAAATGGAAAATAATGTGAAGTTAGTGGTGAAAAATAGTTTAATACAGCTTGAGGAAAACTAGGTTTCTTCACAGTACCAACAGGTATCAGGTCCAGCTTTTACCTCGGCTTTCTCTGCTCTTCCTGAGACATTTGATCGATCTTGGATAATTATTTCAACTCTGTTTTCCCTCTCAGTCGAATCAGGGTGGTCCTCAGCCTCAGTCCATGTTCCACTCTGGAGGTTTGTCTGCTCCCAACCCTCCTAACCTGCCGCCGGGCCACAGCTCCCCACAGGCCTCTTACGCCATGCAGGGGTACGGCCTCCCCACCCACCAGCCGCTGCCGCATGGCTTCCCCTCAATCAGCCAACTCACACAGGTGAACATCAGGCACCTTTGTCTTAAAGAGAATCCGTTCACCATGAAGGAGAAATGTGGACGTAGCTGTTTTCCTATTTATTCGGTGTTTTATTGTGTTTGCATGGAGTTTTCAGATTTAACCGGGTTAAGCTCAAATTATACTTTATGCATCCGCGTAGCCACGAAAATAAGACGGTGTAGTCCCTCATTCGTCCAGGAGTGTTCTATCGTAGAAAAGGTTTCAGTCGTAGTCGTCTGGACGCTGTTTTCAGAATCAAGACGTTTCGGCTCCCATCCGGAAGTCATTCTCAATTGTGAAAAAATTGGACGGGAACTGGAAATTTAAGCTACTCTGTGTTACATAAGCCCCGCCCTCAGGAAGGAATCTGCCTGAGTATCTTGTATCGAGTATCTAGATACTCAGGTAGACTCTTCCCTGAGGGCGGGGCTTAAGCTACACAGAGTAGCTTAAAGTTCTGAGTTCTCAGACCATTTTCACAATTGAGAATGACTTCCGGATGGGAGCCGAAACGTCTTGATTCTGAAAACAGCGTCCAGATGACTACGACTGAAACCTTTTCTACGGTAGCCACGAAAATGTCATCTGCTCCTGTTCACGAGGGTCCATGTGGACTTTGTGGACCCTGAACAGCTGGCGTGGACTGAAAGCTGTTGCATGTTTGGACACATGACATGTCCGGTCCTTCAGTGTGGATGTGGTCTCAGTTTCTCATGTGGCGTCTCGTTTGTCCTCTGCAGGCTCACGTCACGGGAGGCATGTCGGGACCTCACCACTCCGCAGGCCACGGACTGCCACCTGTCATGCTGCACTACGTCACCTCTCAGCAGGGCAGCGGCTCCAACCCCCAGCAGGGAGCACCACAACACTTCTACATTGGACACCCCCAAGGTAAAACACACCCCGGACACAGACCGGCTCTGGTCCTGTGGGCCACAATAAGGCAAAAAAAATTATGATGTTTCAGAAGAGAATAGAAAAGAAAATCTCTGTTAATGAGGTGCGTTGTGGATCAATATTCACAGGATCCGGCTGCATTTCATACTACTGTCTCAACACATATATATATACAGTTAAACTAGCTTAAGCACTAAAGAGAGAGAGCTTGTAGTGTTTGAATACAGCTGAATTCACGATCTAGTTGTTCTCATTTACATATTTTTCTGTTTCTTCTGTCAGATCGAACAGAACAGGTATGAAAGAGTGAACTGATCGCGGCACATAAACTCGCGTTAACCAGCAGTCAGTCCCAAGCTGCTGGTCAAATCATTATTTTATGATCATGGCATCGTCTGACAAAATGAACAGTTTAATAACAGCTGTGAGATCGGCTATGTTGACATTTAACATGAGAGATCGGCGAGAAAGTTTTCTTTACTTGCCCGCGACACCTACTGGGCAGGTCTATCATCGCTTTGTAAAATCAGAATCAAAAAAGCCCCCGTTTGGGGTAAGAAAAAAAAACACCAACCTCAAGTAGATGAAGGGCTGAAGGGGAGAGAAAATATGTATTTTTAATTTTACCGGCTCAATGTGGACGTACTCTAATACCGTAAAACTTCAATTAATAGCCCAGGCTTTTATTTGCTTCAATCAAGTCAAGTCAAATTTAGATATAAAGCACATTTAAAAACAACCCACGTTGACCAAAGTGCTGTACAGATCAGAGCAGGGAACTAAAATCACAAATAAAAGCAACATAAACATCAGTGCTCACAACTCATAGACACCAGTCAAAAAATCTGCCACATCAAGGGGATTCAAACGCCAGTAAGTATGTTTTTAAGCCTGGACTTCCACAGTCAAGACGCTTTCACCCCAAAATCAAAAGTACACATTTTTCCTCTTACCTGTAGCGCTGATTATCCATCTAGATTGTTTTGGAGATATCGGTCGTAGAGATGTCTTGTCATTTTTTAAATATAGTTGGGCTCAAAGCGTGAAAAACTCAACATCTCTCCAGAAATAACTCAAGATAATCCACAAACCTTGTTGTGAGCAGTTTCTTGTAGGAACTATCGGTAGAACTGTCCCTTTTAAGTTTAGTACGCTGACAACCAGGAGAACCTTAAAATCAACTGAACTCAACATGGGACAGGCCTTTAATTCCTCTCGCAAAAAACTCTTAACTCAGCAAAGATGGGAAATACGGTAAATAATCGAGGAATGGACACATATTCGCACTTTATGACCACTTCAAAGGTAGGGAGGCAACACTTTGGTGTTCATGGTTTTTGTAAAATTAACTGAATTTTGGAGAATCTAACAGATCTAACGATGTGTAGCATGTCCAAACAACAACTGTTTAAACATTTATATTTGTATGCAGCTTAGAAGTAGCTCAAGTGGGCGACCCGGTGGCCTTTAGGAGGTTTTATTCATCCAAAGAGCTTATATAAAAACCAGACCCGGCGTCTGATTTAGACCTGCGTTTCTCAAAACGTGTAGCCAGACCCGGCCAGTAAAAGGGGTCGGCTTTTAATTGAAGTTTTGCAGTATACACTATTCAGGAAATACAGATACAACACGGCGAGGGATAGAACGGAGTAAAGTACAATGGAAAGCATCTGTCACCACATCTAAGGAGTTTCCAGTATGTAACTATAAAACACAATCAGAAATGTGGCTGAAGAACAAACTCTCACCTTTTGTACTCTAATGGTTTCCTTTTCCCTGAATTCTCCTCTGTGTTTTTAAAGCTAAGTTACTGTAACCGTGATGTGACTCAACTAATCACCTTCACTTACTTTGTATAATTTAAAGTGTTTGTGAATAATTCAAAATGTGAAGAAGTATTAAAAAAAAAAACATTTTTGTGTTGTGTCTTCCAGCTGTTCAGGTTCAGGCTCACCCCACCCAGCAGCTGTCCTTCCACCCCTCTGCAAACTGACAACCCCCCCTCCCCGGATTCAGGAGCGAGGAAGACGAGCGTTACTGCGTGACGAAAACCCCCCAAAATCCCAAGCAACTCGTAACATTCCCACCTCCTGACATCAGATTAACACGTCCTCCTTCTTACCCACATCTTTTAGAAAAGCAGACAGAACACAGAAACATCTTCCATGGGACGTTTCTGGATTTTAAAATGTAAATACAGACTGTTTTCACACATGAACCTGAAGCTGGACCGAAGACATTAACTGGTGGAAACACAGTTCTTCTCCCCGTCCCACCTCTGTCCTTTTACAGACGAAACCAGTTCATTAATAATAAAACCATTGGGGAAAAAAACAACTCTGGAACTTTTGAATTCAATCTCAAGCAGTGTCCTTAGTTTGTACTTATATTTAATGCAACACGCAAACTACAGGCGACTTTAAAGGAATCGAAAATATGCACATTCGCTGTCTGTAGCGGGTCACATGAGGGAAGCTACAGGCAGCAGCTGCTTAGCTTAGCTTAGCATAATGCCTAGAAACAGCTAGCCTGGCTCTGTCCAAAAGGTAACAAACCTCCTACAACCGGCTGTAGCTTCATACACGAGTCGCATCAACGTGAACATCTGACTCTCAGGAAGTGATTCAGCGTGTTTCCCAAAATGTCGAACTATTCCTTTAAGATAAAATAAGATAAAATAACCTAAAATAATCATAACTGTCTTAGATAGTGGAATGTGATTGGGCAGCCGTGTGATGCTTAGCATGCGTATATATATATATATATATATATATGTATATATATGTATATATATGTATATATATGTATATATATGTATATATATGTATATATATGTATATATATGTATATATATGTATATATGTATATATATGTATATATATGTATATATATGTATATATGTATATATATGTATATATATGTATATATGTATATATATGTATATATATGTATATATATGTATATATGTATATATATGTATATATATGTATATATGTATATATATGTATATATATGTATATATGTATATATATGTATATATATGTATATATATGTATATATATGTATATATATATATATATATATATATATATATGTATATATGTATATATATGTATATATGTATATATATGTATATATGTATATATATATATATATATATGTATATATATATATATATATATATATATATATATGTATATATATGTATATATGTATATATATATATATATGTATATGTATATATGTATATATATATATATATATGTATATATGTATATATATGTATATATATGTATATATATGTATATATGTATATATATGTATATATATGTATATATGTATATATATGTATATATATGTATATATGTATATATATGTATATATATGTATATATATATATATATATGTATATATATGTATATATATGTATATATATGTATATATGTATATATATGTATATATGTATATATATGTATATATGTATATATATATATATATATATATATATATATATATATATATATATGTATATATGTATATATATGTATATATGTATATATATATATATATATATATATATATATATATATATATATATATATATATATATATATATATATATATATATATATATATATATATATATATATATATATATATATATATATATATATATATATATATATATATATATATATATATATATATATATATATATATATATATATATATATATATATATATGTATATATATGTATATATATGTATATATATATATATATATATATATATATGTATATATATGTATATATATATATATATGTATATATACACACATATATGTATATACACACACACACACACATTACACAGTAAGCTTCACGGAGTCTGACCACAGAGATCACGGACGACAGTCTGGTCTCAGCTGAGTTAAACTCATGCAGACTAATTAATAAAAAGTACAGGAAGTTTAACGGCCGATCATGGCAGCTCCGACAGCTGTGTGTCAGTTTATCTACAGTAGATGTTTAATTATCAAAACTTATTGTTTACAAACTGACGAAATTAAGAAGTGGAGTTTTTCATATTTTACAGCCTCGATAGCGTCGCCTTCACAAATAGACAGAAAATACACCGCTGATTATATAATTTATTGTTTCTAAATGTAAAACACATTTAGGAAGTTAGTACTTGACTTCTCTTTAATCATAGATAGTTGACGTGACCTAATTATTACACAACAGCAGCGTACGCTCGACTCTTTAACACCACAGCGTCATTATACTAAACTGGTGAAATATGTCCAAAGACAGGAAAAGATGGTTGCTAAAAGAAAGTTACTGTGAGGAATAAAATCTAGTAGAGTTTAAAGTTTTGTTAACGTTTTAATTGAATTGTAGTTTTACATTTTCTAGTTCACACAAGTGGATTGCAGATCCAGAGACAACAGTAACCATGGTAACAACACATAAATACGCTGTAATAAAAAATAAAAAAAAACAGTGTGAATTAAGACGGACATTCTCAGGAGTTGTCAGTAAAATCAAAGTAAAGCTCAAACTATCTAAACCTCTCACGATGTTAGACAGATACAGTGGAGGAAAGAGAGATTAACGAATACAGAAATTAACACATTTGCAGTTAAAAATTACACAAAATGTACTTTAAAAAAAACTAGAGAAGTTTAATTCTTCTGACTGATTCAGGAGAGAGAAACTGACTCTGAACCAACGAAGCCTGACAGGAGAAATGATTCTGTTTGGGGATTTTCTCTGCCGACCTGCCAACAACTGTTCTTATTATTCTGGATTTTAATTTAGTGTTCCCAACCTTTTTATGGCTCGTGCCTCCTCAGCACGAAGCCATGTCCACCTGTAGCACAGGTGGAATGTGTCTGTGGGTGATTTCTTCCTTAATTAAATCATTTTTAGAGGTCAAATTTACAAGACAAAAATCAAGGATTAGGACAAATTCTTAAAAAGTAAACCTACATTTGTGCAGTAGAAATGATACTTTATATATTATGCATTATTTTTGATGGTGATGTCAGCCTGTTAGTATCTAAAATATCTCAACTGTTGGATGGATTGTCATGAAATTTGGTTCAGACGTTTTCCTCTAGACTAATTTTAATAACTTTGTACCTTTTTTCATTAAGCATCAAGTCAAAATTATTATTATTTTTTTTAATTTATCTGCAGAAGTTAGCACTTAGCTCATTTAGCACTGCTGTAGACCGTTAGTCTGCCTAAACAGAAATATGCACTTGAACTCTTCTCATCTCTCTCTAAAAAGCTACGTGTAGTCGTGGTTCAGAGCCTGATTTCTACAACAGAACCACATGAACACATGGCTTTTTAACTCTGATGAAAACAGCGTGTCTACGTATTTCTGTCTCCATGCTTTATGTGCCTGCTTCAGGTGAGTGTCCTGCTTTAAAAAGCCTGATAAAACTGAAACCTCTCACTGGCAGAGTGATTTATTTTTATTTTTTTTTTTACCCCACAGATCACAAAACAGACAAACTCTACATGTTCCCTCAACTGAAGCTTCAGGAACTAAGAAAAATAAGTCTCTGTTCTCCGTATAGTCATTCTTCATCCTCAGTTTTAAATAAACGCCATCATGAGTTAAAGGTGGAGACAGAAAAAACGTAGATGGCAGTTAAAAAGCTCACTGTGGTCGCTCAGTCAGTCTGCGTCCCTTCTTGCACGTTGACGTAGTTCCCCTCATCATCGTCATCGTCGTCGCTGTCGCTTGGATCCGTCAATTCTGGTGTAGATACTAAAATCAAATATCAGAATGAGTCCAAAATGTAAAGAGTTCATCTCTCCGTATGTTTCATGATCATCTGAAAATTAGATTTAATAAACTAAAAGTATTAAAATAATTAAAAAAGGAAAAGCAGCACATCCTCAGATTTGTGAAGCTGGAAATGTTTTCACACGGAAAATAGTTTCCAATTTCTCTCAAATCGACTAAAAGTTTATACAAGTACAGAAACGATTTATGTTTTGTGTGTAAAAATCTTATTGTGTAACGTAACTAAAGCTGTCATAAATGTAGTGAAGTAAAAAGTGCAATATTTCCCTCTGAGACGTGGCGGAGTGGAAGTAGAAATATACAAGTACCTCAAATTTGTACTTAAGTATAGTACTTGAGTAAATGTACTTCCACCACTGGACTAAATACTATTTCCTCATCCACAGAGCTGTAAATTACATCTTAATGTTTTTGTAAAACCCATTCCAAATATTATTTTGTCTGAAAATATTGGAAAGAAACATTATATATTACATTATATACTAATATAAGTGATAATACATTAAAATTATAGTTCACATGAGACACGTCTTTTCCAGCTTCCATCTTTGTTTGGATACAAAACACAGACAGAATATTTTTTTCATCCAGATGGAAAGAAGAGAAATATCTTCAGAGCAGCTGTTATTAAACCACTATCACGTGGTGATACGCGAGCGGCACAAACTGGGGCAACGGGTCACTTCCTGAGGAAGAGCGTCACATGATCTGAAAACTCAATATCCAACTCACTTTGAAAGTGCAGCGGATCCACATTCAGATACTCTCTGTCCTCTGAGGAGACAAGAAGAAGAAAACACAGCTACTACGGTGCTTTCATAGTTGTGTAAATGAAGGAAAGACGACTTAGGCCAAAGTGGAGTGATAAGAATAGAACAAAAAAAGAAAAAGTACATATTTTAAAACACACAAAACGTGGCGACATCTGTTAGTTTACTGCTGTGAGACTACATGCCGATAATAAGGAATCACAAATGAGACAAACCAAAAACACAGAATGGTCCTTTAGTATCAGCACACATTAGAAGCTCCTCACCTTTCTTCTCTGGGACGTTCTCATAATCGTGTCGAATATCTGTGGATGAAAACAGCTGATGAGTTCACCGCGACGTCTAACGGACAGGAAACACTTTGTGTTCATCCTCAATGATGCTTCATAACATAACTTTCTTCATCCGGAAGCTGAAGGTCACAGTCACATATTTCTCAGCGGATGTGAGACAATATATTGATGCATCAGCTCCGTCAGTTAAACAGGTGAATGAAATAAATCGACTATAAACTGGAGCTGATCCCAGGAGCTGCTGGTTGAAAATCTATAGCCTGAATATGCGTTTCCGTTTTCCCAAACTGTACCTGAACTGGGCGTCGATGCTCGGCTCTGATTGGTCAGAGGAGCCTCACCGTCGGGCAACACGGTTCTGCAGAAAGCAGAGAAGAAGAGACGATCAGATCTGATTTACTGCTGCAGCATTAAAGACGTGGAAAAACACCATGTGAGGACACCTACACGTAGGGGGGGTCTTCTGCATCGCTGTCAGCGTTAACGTAGTCAGGTCCTGCAGAAAACAGCACGTCAGCACAACGCATACATCACACTGACATCACACTGACATCACACAGTGAAACTTAAAGCAGGCGGAGTTTGTTTAGAAGATTATTTCTGTTTGGTTTGCTGCTTCCAGCGGTGACCACGCTGACACTGCGATTCAGTTTGTACCACGACAGAGCAGACTCGTTATCCAAGTCACAAGTAAGTCTCAGGTTCTGTCCTGTCAAGTCTCAAGACGAGTCCAACCAGGCTCAAGACTTGGCAACCAAGTTTTAAGAACAGTCCAACAAGTCCCAAGTCAAGGCCGTCAAGGCCAACAAGTTCCAAGTCTAGTCCAACAAGTTCCAAGTCTAGGCCAACAAGTCCCAAGTCAAGGCCAACGAGTCCCAAGTCAAGGCCAACAAGTTCCAAGTCTAGTCCAACAAGTTCTAAGTGGAGGCCAACAAGTCCCAAGTCAAGGCCAACAAGTCCCAAGTCAACATTATAACCACCTCAGTTTCGACCAGCATATTTAACCCTGTTGTCCAATCATGTTTTTTCCAATTAAGAAAAATGTCAAAAGCCAGGTAATTTTTATCTACTAAGAACTTAGAAACAGTAATCCATGTATTAATTTCATCCCGGTTAGATTACTGCAATGCACTCTCTTCTTGCCTCACGCAACAAAACCTCAATACATTTCAGCTGATTCAAAACGCCGCAGCCAGACTCATATCCAGGTCCAACAGGACACATCTCACCGGTTTTGAAATCACATCACTGGCTCCCAGTCCGTCTTAGAATAGATTTTAAAATTTGAATGATCACTTTGAAGGCTCGTAGAGGGTTAGCTACAGAATATATAGCTGACCCCCTACGACCCTAAATGCAACCTGAGATCCTCTGGTAGGTCTTTCCTCAGTCAAACCTTAAAACTAAAAGGTGAACGGGCCTTTTCGGTTAGGGCGCCCCGGTTGTGGAATGACCTGCTGGAGGAGATCAGGGAAGCTAACACATTGTCCTCTTTTAAAAAACTCACTATTTTAGACTTGCTTTTTATTGATTGTTTCATTATCTTTCATTGTATTTTATCAGATTGTCTTTTTTTAAATTATATGTAAAGTACTTTGTAATTTGTTTTGAAAAGTACTATATAAATAAAGGTATTATTATTATTATAATAATAATAATAATAATAACAACAACAAGTCCCAAGTCAAGGCCAACACGTCTCGTGAAAGTGTCTGTTAGAAAAGTTGCATCTTTTGCTGCAGTCAAAGCAAACATGGATGGTAAACTTGATCTTACCCTCTGCTGGATTCTCATAACTTGGATTACTCTCTGTAGGACAGAAAAAATCATATTGTTAAGACTTAAGAGTCCAGATATGAGAGTTACCACGTCAAAGTGTAAAAACATAAATCGAACTTTAACGTCAGAGAGAAACTTCAGTAAAGGTACATCTTTTCGGTTTTTTTTCACATATGAAATAAACAAGACAAATTCCTGACTAACATTATTTATAAATCATGATTTAACAAATGTGAACGACAGCCTGAAAGCGACACATTGGAGAACGACAGACGCATCATCAACTAAAAGTCAAAAGAAAAGGAGAAACTCACCGGTTTCTGTTGGGGTGACGGATCGGTGTCTCCGTTGAGTTCCAGCTGAAAGTGAGCTGAGTGTGAAAAGAAATAACCACATCAGGCAGCAAACAGTTAAAAGTTTCTTTCCAAATCAAAGCCCTCTGTAGTCCCAGTTCATCTCTCAAAAACCAAACATGAAGTCCAAGTCCAACTCTACTTAGATCTGAGAGATCAAACCGTGTCGAGGCAGCGATCTGGACAGTACATTTACTCAAGTATTTCCATTTTATGCAACTTTCTACTTCTACTCCACTAAATCTCAGAGGGAAATATTCTACTTTTTACTTCACTACATTTATTTGACAGGTATAGTTACTAGTTACTTTGATTTTACATAGAAAATTAAAGTAACTAGTAACAATGCATCATATAAAATATGATGCATCGTTATAGATTAAAGGCTGTATACCCACACAGGTGTTTTCAGTGGCTGATCAGACCTGTTCAGGTTGGAGTTACATGAAGTCATCATGTACTAATAAGAACTCTGAAATAGCATAATGAGTACTTTAACTATTGATATTTTTAAGTACATTTTGCTAGTACTACTTTGGTACTTTTACTTAGAACAATATAAGAGTATTTTGAAATTGTGGTATCTGAGTACTTCCTTCACCACTGGATCTGGGCGAAGGTATAAAAACATTTCTAAAGCTTTGAATGTTCCCAGGAGAACAGTTGGCTCAGTTACTGTGGAACAAGACGTTAAGAACCACCATCTGTACCTGTAATAATCTACTACCAGCCGATAATATCCACCCGCCTATTTATCGATCAGGATCTAGTTTGAACACCGCTGCTAAATCTTCAGGACAGAAAACATTCAAATAAAAACTTTAAAACCAAGCAAAGCTCTGGTATTTATTTAATCTGTAATTTCACTTCAGGTACAACACAACTATGTTTTTAGACTCTCACTCATTATTTAGCATTGATGTATCGTTTACAGTCAGCTTTGGTGCTGATGAAGGCCTGGTAGTCTTGGTAGGTGAACCAGGTGTGTTTTATTATAAAACGTTACTCACAAAGGTGACAGCAGGTTGGAGGAAGGGTGGATGGAGTTCTGATCATTGGTCGGCTGGGCTGTAATTCAACAGAGAGAAAGTCACCTTCTTCATCATCAACGTAAATGTCAACATCATCAACATAGAGTCGTCGTCACCATCATGAAATGTAAGACACTGACCGGTCTGTAAACCAAACTATTGGACAAATGAAAATTATGACCTTGTGGTGACGCAGACATTGCCATCAAAGAAATTACAATGTTCTTATACAATTATATTTTCACTTATCAGAAACTAATTAGCCTATGCTTTATTGATAATGTCACCGCTGCCTCATGTCTGTTTTATATCAGGGAGGTGCTCATTTTTATTATCTATTAATGCCATATGAACAGTATATACGCAAATATACACAAAGTTGTCATTTACTGTGCATCAGACTACAGTTTAGATGTGACCAAGGACGCTATTTCCACATAGCGGTGTTTGACTTTATTTTGTCCCCCTCAGTTTTCTGGATCCGTTAGTCATGAGCGCAGGAACGTATTTTCACTAGTTGGATCAGAATCAGGTTTATTGCCAAGTAGGTTTACACATGCAAGGAATTTGCTTTGGTATTTTGGTGCAAAACAATAAACATAGTATAAATATAAAGAAAGATAAAGCAAGTACTGCAGGTCAAGAATCATAAATCTAAAACATAAAATTGACAATAAGATATTAAAGAATAGAAAAAGAATAGAATATTTATAAGCACTGCCCTGGATACTGCACATCCGTATTAATGTTTAGAATAAACAACGTACAGATGTAGTACTCTATAGTTAAATCTGAAACTTGAAATGCAATGCACCTGTTCAGATTACCTGCAGCCTCACTCTCACTACTGGACGCTGGCTCACTTTCCCCCCCCATAGAGCCTGTTTTTCAGTTGGTTTTGGACTATTTAAAGTGAAGAAACATGTTATTTTATGATTTTTTTTTTCTACTACGACTGTTGTGTTTAGCAGCTGCTCTTACTCACTGAGGTAGAAAACCAGATACATGTTTATCCTTCGAATTTACCAGATTTTTCACACTTGAACCACAACAGAATAATGCATCCACTTAATCAGAGATTATTTAAAAAAGGTTTAATGATATTTCCACTGTGTTTCACTCTGGCCAGCGGGGTGGGGGCTATATTTATTTCTACAGTAAATGAACTATAAAAGTGAGGGAAAAACTAATTTTTCAAAAGATTATAATTATTAAATATTAGATATGACAGCTCTCTTTTTAGTGAAGATGCACATATGAGTATTAGGTTTTAGTGTATTAATACAGCCATATGCTCAGTTGTAGTCTAATAAAGGAAATTCAAAATGCTATTTTAAAAGCTTGATGTGACAAATTTCATAATGTGTTTTTTTCTAGATTGTAAAACGCAGGAAATAGCACTCACATGCTTTAATTGGTATTTATTGATTGATTGATTGATTGAGAACCTCTGAATACCTGTACGTTCCTAATGTTAATTTTTCCCCCTGAAATGTTAAACTAATGAATTATACACACACTTTATGATAAACTTAACCTGAACCCTTTTTCATCTCAAAATACAGTCCTTGATTTTGATATTAACTCCCCTTCTACTTCCAGTTATTACATAAGAAATTAAAAGGTTTTTGATTGTTTGCTTGTATATTTATTATTAAAATCAGAGTTTCAGTTTAGCGTGTTATTGTTAACATTTGTTTGTGTATTTTCCTTCTTCTTGTATGAAAATAAAACATATTCCACGATAAGTGGAAGCAGCAGGGCAGCCAGTCTGAACGGTTTCAGAGACTTTTCAGACGAAGGTGGGAATCAGAGCTTCTCACAGGTACAAACTCTGTCAGGTGCTTCAGACTTACATGGATGGATGACTCTGAATTCAGTGGATCTGATTGAAAGAACAAAAAGAGACACGTGAGAAAAACACACAGCTGCTCAGATTTTACTCACCACTCACTCATCATTTGATATAAAACTAAAGGTTTAACCTGAATTATTGCACTGTAAAAAACATTATCTTTCACTTATGTTGACTAGCAGGAGAAAATACTTACGGCAAGTAGTCCTCTGAAGCTTGCCTGATGGAGGCTGGAGGGAGGAAACAGTAAAGAATAAAAACTATTTAGTTTGATATAAATAATAATTAAAATGTAAAGCCAAAAACCACAGTGTCAGTGTTGACCATCAGAAGTGAGAACACATTCATCTGAGCCTGGTTTTAAAAAGGCCCTCATCAAAAACCACAGGGTGTAATATTTTAGGTCATCGCGCAGCAGCTGTTAACCACATGTAGGTGCAGTGTGAAGCGAGACATCATCGCACCCAGCGGGCCTTTGTTCATGCAGTGCAGGCAGACCACGGCCAGGAGGACCATGGAGACGAGGACGGCGGCCGCCAAAACCCAGAGGAGCCAGGAGGCGTCCATGTTTCATCTGAGGGGGACAGAGAGGACAACATGAGACTTTCAGAGGTTTCAGTCAATAAAATGGGTCCGTCGCAGTGTTGGAGGAAGTACTCAGATCTTTTACTGCAGTAAAAGTACTAATACCACTAATACTAGTCCTGCATTCGAAATTCTACTTGAGTAAAAGTACTCATTATTCAAAATTCAGAGTTAAATTATGGAGCCAAGATAATCTTTTGTACACAAGTTATATTATTATTATATTAAGTCGTGTGCAACAAGATAAAAGATCGTTTTTTTCAGGACTTCCTGTTACAACTTTATCACTCTTATCCTACACGATGACCTCATTTAGGTCCCAGCAGAGCTTCGACCTGATTGATCTAATCAGCAACGGACGCTGCGAGGGTCTGTGGGGCCTCTGATCTATAACAATGCATCATATTTAATAAGTTGATCATATGTTAGTCTGTAAAAACAAAGTAATTACAGAAGTTAAATAAACAGTTTTTTTAAACAAGTAAAAAAGTATAAAGTAGAATAAATTGGAAAGACTGAAGTAAAGTATAAGTACCTCCAAATTGTACTTAAGTACAGCACTTAAGTAAATGTACTAAGTTACTTTCCACCGTTTTGGTTCAGACTGAAACATCAGCAGCTGCTGGACTGTGATGAAACGAGCTTCATCGTTCACGCTCCCCTCAGGATGAACTGTAATAACTCTGCTGATCCTCTGACTTTCCATCTAGCGCCACCATCAGGTCGACATGTTAACGTGTCTGACACTTTGGTTTCTGACCGAACACCTGCAGAGCTGATGGCGTTCCCATCAGCCTCAGCTGCGCTCTGTGTTTACTGCTAACAGGCTAATGCTAGCATGCTAACATGCTAAACTAAGATGAAGAACATGGTAAACATTATACCTGCTAAACATTAGCATGTTAGTATTGTTATTTTGAGCATGTTAGCATGCTTACGTTAGCATTTAGCTCAAAGCACCGCTGTGGCTAAGTACAGCCTCACAGAGCTGCTAGCACGGCTGCAGACTCAGTACTTGTTTTAAACGGAAGAACAATAGAAATTTGTCTTTGTTTCTTTAAAAACAACAAACACACAAACAAAAGGCGACTTTAAACAATAAGTCTGCTGTTATTTCCAGACCCAAACCACCAACATGTCAGTGCGTCTCTCAGTACCGTCTGACTTCCTGTCTGCGGCTCTCAGCTGCGAGCCCATTGGTTCCTGCTGAGGACGTAAATCTTTAAAAACACAAATATATAGTTGTTTCATGTTTAAAAAGGCTCGGTAATTTCCTCAAACAGCTGCTCGCTGTAGTTTTTAATCAAACAAACAGGAGGAAATGGTGCGTTTGTTGGGGACTATTTTCAGCGGCGGATGAATCCACATGTGGTGCTGTAGTGAGTGTTTAAGGAAGCCAGAAAGAACCTCAAACACCACACTGATGAAGGCAAGATCGCTGAAAATATGTGGTGCATAAAGCTGTGTGAATTAGTGTCACATCACTAATTCACAAGCACAGTACAGTGTAGTTTGTGAAATTTAATGACTTGAAAATGAGATGAAGCATCTCAAAAAGCGGCTTATCCTGTAAAAAAAAAATAAAAAATACGATTTGCTTAAAATAGCTCAAATGTATCTGATGGCTATATTTGCTAGTTACTTAAAAATTGCAGATTAAAACAGATGATAAGACGTGTTGATAGTTAAAAGCAGTGGAGTGGAAGTCTGTGCACCTCTGATGTGACATGAGGATGATATATATCTATATATATATATATATCTATATATCTATATATCTATATATATCTATCTATATATCTATCTATATATCTATCTATATATATCTATATATATCTCTATATCTATATATCTATAAATATATCTATATATCTATATATATATCTATAAATATATCTATATATCTATATATATATCTATAAATATATCTATATATCTATATATATATATATATATATCTATAAATATATATATATTTAAGGTTTAAGGTTTTAAAGTAAGTACTCAGCTCACAGAACAAACAACTTATTTTTTGTACCTGAATATATTTTACTGCTAAATATCTGTACGTGTGGAGTGTTTGGTCAGTCAAATTTCCACTACATTTAAAATACAGTGCTCCAGGTTTCCAGGTGAAATCACCTGATGGACGTCGTACTTATCAGGTTCATGACTGACTTGAAATGAGCTGAAAGAGACCAGAAGTCTGTCTCATGAGTTACAGACGGTTTCATCATGTGTTCGTCACCGAATAACATCACATGCAGGACAGGAAGTGCAACACATTCAGACATTTCTACAGCTTAAAACACAGCTCGGAGGGAATTTAACTCATCGTTCAGGACGTCTTTCTAACCCTGGTGTAATGACAGGATCTGGTCTGTGCCAGACCTGGACATGCAGCAGGACCGAAGACAGAAGAGAAAGACTAAAGCCTCCTCAGGGGGGCGCCGGAGAGCTGAAGGGGAGGCAAAGATACTGCAGGAGGTGAATTTAAGTCAAAAATCGCACTCCTCCTCCTCAGAGTCGTAACTCCGTCAGACCTGAACTCTCAGACACGAAACACACATCGAATCCTTCAGTGTGACTCACACTTCCAGAGGACGTCATCGTCTCTGACGTCCGTCCAGAATAAACCTCATGAATCCACTTAGACACCAGAGAAGAAAGCGGCTGCAGAACCTGCCTGAGAATCCTGCTGTTTCTAAGTTTCCTTCAGTCTCACAGTGATCCAGAGACAGCTGTCTGTCCGTCCTCGGGTCCACTGCAGACAGGAGCTGCTGACTGCTGGTTCGGCTGCTCTGACGGGACAGTCTGACCGCATGTGAACAGATTCAGGCTGAACAAACGGGGCTGTAAAGAGAACAGCAGCACCGACCTGCAGCTGACATCACAGCAGACCATCTGATGAGCTTTGACGGGGTCTCGCTCTCCTGATGGCTTTAGTCCTTTCTGTATGTTGGTGTTAGCGCGTTTCCATCTATCAGATTAGCAGAAACATTTCTGACTTCCACACAAAAGTCAAATTTCACACTGAGCTGCTAAAGGAATAAAGTAAAGGAGAAGCAGCTCTTCCCACAGTCAAGAGGTCCACGTTAAAATATTTAGATTTAAATGACAGGAGGAGCCGCCAGTTCACAGAGAAACAGGAGCTCATTGTGGCTGTAATTATTACTGAGGTAATAATCCAGTCCCAATGGGGCTTCAGCGTATGTACACTACATACGCTGGACTTCTTTCACTCTTGGTGTCTTTCTTGGATTTTTATTTCACTTAAAGCAGATTTTTTTTAACACAAAGGATCCTTTCATGCCAACAAAAAGGTGTTAAACTAACCGTAAGAGTAGCAGCTCGTTTGCTTTTACACTTTGGTGGCGGAAAAGGAAGTGACGCACTCACGTCTGGAGACTCTACTCTCTCTTTCCATTTGGGGCCCCAGATGTGAGGTCTGCAGTCGGACCCTCTTGAACGTGTCGGACACGTTAACATGTCGACCTGATGGTGGCGCTAGATGGAAAGTCGGAGGATGAAAATGAGAGAATGATGAAGCACGTTTCATCACAGTCCAGCAGCTGCTGAGACAGCATGGCTGAAACTATTGTTCCTACTTCATTTGAAGCAGAAGAGCCCATTCATGTTTTTACATAATCACGTACACTTAAACACGTGCACGTCTGTGTTTTTAAGTCGAGCTATGAAGAGGAGGAAGCCATAAAAGTGAACTGCCTGCTCTATCTTCTTAAATATCTGGTGGTTTTTACTTTCCTGAGGCATGAGAAGAGGAACACGATGGTATCCGACCTCCCGATCGCAGAGGTGCGTCACACAGGAAGAAACCCATTTCCCACGTGGTACGCCTGACTGGCACGGCTCACGTTCTTTCCTCTGAACTCTCCACTAAGCCGACTGGAAAGACTGGAAACACCTCGCAGAAAACACCTGCACCCCCTCACACGGTCTGAATTTATATTCATTTAAACTCATTTAATCAAGCTCGGCCGCTCACGCAGCACTGCGGTGGGAAAGGCGGCCATCTTGTGAGTTGTGGCTCCATATTTAATGTCATTTTGTTTGCGCCACCCTCCCCCCAAACAAAAAAAACCAAAGGTTTTATTAACAGTAATGAGTGTAAGATTTGGGGAGGAAGTGTGACAGGAAAAGACAGATAAGAGGTTAATTGATTTTAATCAATCAGTTCACAGTTTTGACACTGCTGAGCTGCACTTTCGACAGATTAAATCGTGTTCAGTAAAACACGAGCAGCTGATGATGATGATGTTCTCACCAATATATGATATATTTCAAAAGCTTTTCATTCAAGCGTTTAATCGTGTGTTCTTTACAAAAAACAAAACTGCTGTAATTCAGTTTAAAATGAACAAAGTGTTCATTTAAAGCAGTTGGTAAAAGTTAAAGCACCACAGTGTCAGTACAGTGAGTAAAAGTACTCTGTGTGGCGTATATGTATCATACTAATGTACTGAAACATTAACGTGCGAGTGACATTTTAACGTAGCTGGAGGACGCGAAGATCATTTTAACCACTTTATCCGCTGCCGAGTAGCTCATCTATAAAAAAAGGCATCATGTTTTATATTTAGCCAGATAAACGTAAAAAGAGTAGAAGTGTAAAGTAGCATAAAACAAACATTACAATAAAACTAAGAATGTGACTGAACATTTGATGCAAACAGCAACAGATTCAGTCTAGGAAGTCACTGCTCCCAGCCAAGAAAGAGTCCTGCACATACAGAAACCTCCATCAAACAGAAAGTCGCTTCTACACTTCAGTTTTCGTACGGAGGAAACAAACAAACGACGTGTCAATCAGCGAGCTTTAGAGGAGCTGGTAGCTGGATTTTGTTACCTTTAGGCAGAGCCAGGCTAGCTGTTTCCCCCCGTTTCCATTCTTTATGCTAAGCTAAGCTAACCGGCTTCAGCTTCATAATTACCGTACAGACGTGAGTGGTGTCAATCTGAACGTCTGACTCTCAGCAACAAATCTAATACGCATATTTCCAGAAGCTATTCCTTTAAAAAGACACTGTTGAAACGGCACCAGGGGCTTCTCACACTCTGACAGTGTTTGTTTACCCACATTTCTTTTTTCAGTCGAGTTAGTAGAGAACAGAGTTGACAGGAAATGAGGTGAGAGTGAGAGATGAGGAATGACATGCAAGAAAGATCCCCAGCAGGACGCGAAACGGGGACGCTGCAGTTTATGGTCAGCGGCTTCACCTCGAGGCCACATACAACTTACATAACTTCCTCCGATCTCTGCTGACTGTCTAAAACACGGGCAGCCATCATGTCAGCTTCAAATAAACGAAACATGTCACGGTGCCTTAAAAACAAAAGTGAGTAGTTTGCACAGAATCCTACAAAGCTGCTAGGAAAGATCTTTTTCTGCCTCGCTCGAGAGATTTGTTTCTCCAGTCCTGGTCGGATCAGAGTTGAGTTATTCAGAGATAAATGAAATTAAAAAAAGGTTGGCGTCGTGACTTCCTCCTCCCGTCAACGCCAGCATCCCGCTGGACGGACGTCACGGAGGTCAGCGTGTTTTGGGTCAGAGTTGAGCTTTTGGCTGGAGTCTGGAGCCGGAGCTCGCACAGCCTCCTGCCGTTCCTCCGTTCATGGGAGTGAATCAAAAGAGCGAGAGACCCCGAAGGAGGAGTATTTGGCCCTCAGCAGTGCACCGTGCCTCTGGGCCAAGGAGCCAACACTGGTTTGGCTCCTCCGCAAGGCCCTTCAGCTTCATCTCCCCCCTGTGCATGCTGGGAACCGACTGAGGGTCCTCCATCCATCATGTGGAAGTCACAAACGAACAGCTGAGAATATAAAACGACGGGAGACTCACCTACAACCCGGGGACAAACGGCGACTGGAGAGACGGTTGTGACGAGGATCTGTGAAGTTTCGGGGCCTGCAGCTGGTCTCGTGTCCCCCACAGTATCTGGTCCACATAAGGCGACTACTGTAACCAAACATCCGCCATGTCTGAACACTTCTTCGCTCACTTTCTCCTTTCTGTCTACCTCGTCTGTCTTTCCTCCCTGATGATCTGATCTGCACCTTCAGCGACCTACTTGGCTCTTTCCTCCCTCCCTCCCTCCCTCTTTGTCACCGACTCTCTCTCTCTCCCCTCCCTTGTCGCTGCACCCAATCACCTCCTGAGACGAGACGCAGGGTTTCGTTTCGCCTCCCGCCACAGGTCCTCTGATCTTTTGTCGCCTTCCTCAGAGTTTCCTATGAGAAAGGTGACGAGCGACCATCGACTCAGGTCACGTTTGCCCAAAGAGATGAAGCACTGGTGTCTGAAAACACCCACACCTGATCTGTGACCGAACCCTGGACACAAGGTTACAGGTAAAGAGTGTGAGAGGAACTTCTGCAAAGGTTGACTCACTAACCAGGTGACTCACTAACCAACCGAGTTCACAGCTCTGTCTCAGTGAGCGCTGTGTGGGCTGATCAAACTGCCCTCTTTCAGCCGCTCTCAACTGCAAACTGCAACTGGTGGAGGGATTTGGAAAAGAGGCCTGCAGCGCAGAACAGCAAAATGTCAGACAAAAAAAAAAAAAAGTTTCACACACAAACACCTCGAACCAATCAGGAGAGGTAAGTGTGACACCGGGTGTCAAAAAGCTGCAGCGCTGCGTGAACGCTGCTGCAACCGTCACGACATCCTCCCACCTACAAACAGGAAACCACACCGAGGGAAGGAAGCCGAGTCCTCCTCTCCTCCTGTCCTCACTCGGCCTCTTTTCTCCTTCTGTCAAGAGGAGAAGAGACAGAGACGAGGGGGAGCAGAGTGAGCGACTGGGTGAGGAGAGGGAGGGACGGGGGGAGGGAGGGAGGGGGACACCGTCAGCAGACTGGGTTGTTTTCTGCTCAGTTCTTTCTTTCTGATAGTGGAAGTAAAACTGGTTCTGGGTAGCTTTGGATCATTTGGGCTACTTTTTGTACCATTTGGCCGTTTTTCCCCCCAATAAAGTTGGAACACAGTCCAAGGAACCGACCCCCCCCCTCCAATTAGTGTCAGTAGCTCAACACACGACTGATAGCTGGTGCTTATTATTGAGGGATAGCTTGTGATGAAAGTTTAATCAGTAATCTACATTACAGAACGGATTTGGCAGTGGTGGAGAGAGAATATCGAACCTCTACTTCAGCAGAAGTCCAAAACTTTTATGTTTTGAAAGCAAGCGAGACATCGGGAGTGTTTTCAAGTTTTCAAACTGTATTTTTTTTTTTGGTTTTACGGGAGAAAAAGACTTCAAAGACAAAAACTAACTGGTTGTTTTGGTAAATGTACGTCTGGTTAACCGCCCCACCTACGTTAAAACAGCACCCTGCTGCTTCCCTGAGCTTTTCTATGAGTCTCCCACGCAGCCAATGACACCGAGTTTGTTCTTTTGTCAGGGCTGCAAACAAACAACAAAAATCAAGCTGCCATTGGTTTTGTTTGCAGTCACTTTCTATACATCTTCACTGTCTGTGCTTCCTCACACGTTCTCAGGAGGCGCTGGGCTCCACCAGGGCCGCCCCCCCCCGTCCCCAACTCCGTTTGGGATCTTCATGGATCTCAAGGCGCAGCCGGGGGAGCAGAGTGTCTCTTTGCAGATGTGGTTTCTGCTGGCTTCATCAGACCGTGACCTTCAGCGGTGCTCTGGGGCGGTTTATAGCGTGAAGCGTTCGGGATGAGCGTCGGCGCCGCCCGGTCTGAGGCCGTGGGTCTCTGCTGCTCCCTCCGGGTTGGGACCGAGTCGCTGCCTCGAGCGAAGGAACTCAAGTATCCGAAGGTAAACCGGAGATCATCTGGAGGCTGAGCGGCTCTCCGGTGTGCGGCAGCGTCAGGACGAAGCCCTGCCGAAATTACTCCCAGCTCCTGCGCTGTTCTGGTCTTCGTGGTCACCCCTCCAAACCTGTGCAGGGCGGTGTTATCGGCCGTATTTCATGGTTTTCATCGGCCCGTTTGCGATCGGTCGATACCCTTACTGGCTGCAAAGATGCAGATGAAAGGTCTGGGTAAATTGTAGGGCTATTTGATTGAATTATGATTTTAAAAGCAGCTAAAGTGGATTATAAAGTGTAATGCATATTTAAGAGTAAAAGTACAAGCACCCCCCCAAAAAAAGACTTAATTACAGTAACATGAGTAATTCGTTACTTCCAGAGAGTTTTGTTGCCTCTCGACAGAGCCAGGCTAGCTGTTCCCCCCTGTTTCCAGTCTTTGTGCTAAGCTAAGCTAACCAGCTGCTGGCTGTAATTTCATATTTTCTGAAAAAATCAAACTATTCCTTTAATAAGATATGAAGCTGCACAGACATTGAGTGCTTTGATGATGTGCCACCTTTTTCTACTTTGCTTTGAATCCAACAATAATAATAATTTGATTATTAGAGGTCTGTGCTCTCTGACCGATGTCTAATTCTTTGCTGCTGTTTCCTCCGGCTGGATCATCAAAAGTTAAAATTTGACTTCCTTGAACAAGTTAATGAGCAGACGAGTTGCCTTCATCAAGTGCAAACACACACACAGAAACATGTGACAAGTTAATTCTCGTTTAATAGTTCACAAAAAAGATTTGCTAAAATAATTTGCGGTTAACAACTTTAAATATTACCATTTCATTTAAAAGCTATTTTTCTTTTTAAATAACCATCGTTAACGTGGTATTTCCTGCCCTCACTGGAGACAGACTGCGAAACTCGTTTTCTCCCTTTCGGTCGACTCGATGAAGCACTTTAACCACACTGAGCTCCAACCTGACACAAAGAAAACCAGAAACAGACCTGCGAGAAAAGAGCTACTACTTAAAAGTTAAAAAGGTCCTTGCTCTTTAAACAGCTCGGCTTCAAACACTGGAGCCGTTTAAAACTAAAGAAACAGGATTAAAACCAGCGGTAATGCTGGCAAAAGATAAACAGATGAATAAAAACGTACAGGGGTAAGAGGTTTCTTCCTATTCTCTGACAGCTTGGATTATTTTCGGCTTCTTGGTCACTTAATGAACTGTGAGACGGTTAGTGTTATACTTAAACGTAGCTCAAACGTATACAAATACATGGTTATGAAAGCTGATTAATAAAGCTTGTCCTGTATGTAAAAATCACACCAGGTTTGGGAGCACAGCCTGTTTTTGGTTGTGGTTACACTGAAGATGTGGATCACGTTGTCTTTATGTTTTCTGGATGTGTGACTGATCCCAGATCAGCCGGTTTAGAGTCCCACTGAAGGTAAGAAAGTTAGTTATCAGGTTGTCGACGGTCAGGTCATTTCGCTCCGGCCCACTCGCTCCTGAGAGTCGGATTAAAGCTGAAAGCAAACCCGCGGAGCAGCGTCTGCTGCGTCACCTGAGAAAGTCTCTACTGTTCGTTTTCAACGTCACGTCCGCTCTGAAAACATTTCCAACGAGCCTCGTGTTGAGCTCACGTCGAAAACAACATCTGGAGACCAAATGCAAGAAGTTCCCCCAAGACGACGGCATGTCCCCGCGCATCGTAAAAGTATAAAAAAGGTCAAAAGTGGAAAAATAAACCCATCTTAAAACTTTTCTGCATGGCAGATAGTCCAGTCGGTGTTTGCAGTCCTTAAAAAAATGAAATCACATAACCACAGGTGTTTACTGGACCAGGCCGAACACAGGGACCTCCCTCAGATCAGAACGCTGGACACCGGGACTCTGGTGGGGCGGCCGCTTTTAGGTACAACTATCGGCTCGTCATCTGTTAACAGACAGAAAGAGAAGAAAGATTTATTTATTCTGCTTCTTCACCGCTGAAGACACACCACCATCCCCACCTTAGGGCTGCAGGTATCGATCATTTTAGTAATCGAGTATTCTGCAGATTATTCCATCGAGTAATCGGATCAGAAATACTTGCTTTATTAAAGAGCGATAGTAAATATACAAAAGAGAAAATGAGACTCTTAAAATGAACAACTAATTGGTTTCCTTTTTAGAAAAATCTACATTTTATTGCTTAAATTTCATACAATAATATTACCTGTCAAAACTAAACCCATTTAGTGCTTTTAAGTGCCGTATTACATTCTGGGTTTTAAAGAAAACATGTTCTGAAATGCAAAAGCAAACACCTTTTTCTTTAAAAAAGGTTTATATACTTAAGTTTCAGCCTGACTGCAGCTCAGGTGTAACGTGAGCCTTTACTGTCTTCTTCGTGGCTTCTGTAGGAGGCAGAAACGAGCGGACAGGAACGGCGACTGTCATAATAATAAATATCGTGAATGAAGCTCAGGCTTCCACAGACTGACTGCAGCATTTTATTTTCTGTGGTTACTAACTTGAAATAAACCCGGCTAACTTAGGGACATTATAACTAGCCACCACACTGATTTACATTGTTAACTAGCAGCCGTAGTTAACGTAGCCTACATTCTTTACTAGCCTTCGTACACCGTGTGTCGGGTCGCTCTGCGGACTGGATGCAGAGACTAACGTTGAGCTTTCTGCTGAGATGCTGAAGCAGAGGCGTCGTGCTGTTGTGGTCGGCTGGTTCGGGTTTACAACAGACGCACTGTGCAGAGTTTTCGTGGACACTTCCTGTCTCTTCTCTGCGCCCCTCGCTACTTTCTCTCTTCCTCTTTGTAATCAAATCACACCAAAGCCGCTCTGAACCGTCTCTGATCACGCAGCGTCAGCACGTTGTGCGACAGTAATGATCACCCGTGCCAAACACAGTGCGCTGCGTGCAGTTGTTATAGCCGTTTGTCTCACCTGTAGGGACGTAGTTCTCGGCACGATGGCGGTCTCTTTCGATGAAGAGGGCGGTGGCGAGGAAGAAACCTCCGCCCACCACAGCCACGAAGGAGCAGAGCAGCAGAGAGAGCTGCAGAGAGCGAAACTGCCACAGGAAGGAGTCCGTCTTCCTCAGAGAGTCCGAAACCTGCGACACACAGGAGGCGGACAGAAACCAGGTTTAACTTCAGTGACGGACTGAAACCTGCTGCAGCACGCGGGACTTTTACCTTTTACCTGCCTTCAGCGCGTTTCTGATGTTCATCAGCAGCAGTGACAGAGAACCTGTGTGTGCTTCGGGAAATACACTTATTCGCTTTCTGTTCAGACTGATGCCACTCTCATACAGTAAACACAAAGCTACAGCCAGAAGCCAGTTAGCTTAGCTTAGCATAAAGACTAGAAACAGGGGGAAACAGCTAGCCTGGCTCAGTCCAAAAGGTGATAAAATCCACCTACCAGCTCCTCTAAAGGATATTTAGTTTCAGTCTCGTCATGCACATGTGTACTTTAAAAAACCCGATTAGAAACACGGTAACCCGCCAGGAGAACTCCAGCTGTGGAAACCCGGTTTCTCTAATCCCCTTCCCGGATTACACACAACTGTAACCCGCTTGTGGAAAGTCAGTCTACATATATAAAAGTACTTTAATGTCTTTGAGTAATTTCTTCATATAGTAATTACATTATCTACTTCATATCTCTGACATTAAATGTCATTAAATGTTTCTCTGTCGATCGTTTAATTTATAAATCATTACTATTATTTACGCATTTATTTCTTTGTTTAAATGTCTGTTAATTTCCACGTTTTTGTGCCTGAGGACACCCTTGAAAATGAGATCTTTGCACTAACTAAATACAAATAAAGTATCTGCGTTGCAAGAAAAAACAAAAACACAAAAACCCAACAACCTTAAAAACAAAAGAAACCACAAGGCAATATATAAAAAAAAAACGTATTTGAAAAGAATAAATGTATTTCTATATTGTGTGTGTGTGTGTGCGGACATACCACTCCTATCAGGTACGGACTTCCTGCATCTCCCAGCAGGTGCGAGATGACGATCTGCAGAGCCTCGGCTGTGGAGCGACGGGTGGGGACGACCACGTACTGAGAAACAGTGGAAGACAATGAGAACGGCGTCCTCGCAGGGCCATGACACCAAATCTGACTTTTCACGAGATGAGCTCAAGAGAAAAGCTTAAAAAGTGCATTTTAATTAAACTGTTAACAACATAAAATGATCCCTTTTAGATAATTCATGTTTATTCTTAAATGTTCCTGTAAGACGGGTCATGTGACACGTGAACAGCTCGTGATGGGGATGAAGGAGGGATTCTGGGTTCTCACCAGCAGTATATCAGCCACGATGGCCCAGTTCATGGACAGGAACGTCTCTCCGAGGAAAATGAAGACCTGAAAGGGGGACGGACAGAGAAAACACACCACACTTAAAAGCTCAGCGCTGAACACCTGCAGGTTAAACAGCCGGATAGATTTCTGAGGAGACCGACTCATCCGTCAGTCTCGTTTCTCAGCATCAATTCTCCAGAAAAGCAGACATTTGATCAGATACAAACATCCTGATCAGAACATCCTGGCTATAAATTAGTCAAACAGCCTTTTCTGTCTGTGCCGCTGCCTGTCGCATCACTGCCAAATATTAACCCTGCACGCTGTATATAGACATTACATGTTGTTGGCTACTGTTGCTTTTTATACATATTTATACACAGTGGTGTGGAAAAGTGTTTGCCCCCTTCCTGATTTCTTATTTTTTGCATGTTTGTCACAGTTAAATGTTTCAGATTATCAAACAAATCAAACAAATGAAGGTTGTTATTATTAAGGGAAAACTAAATTCAAACCTACATGGCCCTGTGTGAAAAAGTGATTGCCCCCTAAACCTAATAACTGGTTGCTCCACCCTTAGCAGCAACAACTGCAATCAAGCGTTTGCGATAACTTGCAGTGAGTCTTTTACAGCGCTGTGGAGGAGTTTTGGCCCACTCATCTTTGCAGAATTGTTGTAATTCAGCCACATTGGAGGGTTTTTGAGCATGAACTGCCTTTTTAAGGTCATGCCACAGCATCTCAATAGGATTCAGGTCAGGACTCTTGACTAGGCCGCTCCAGAGTCTTCATTTTGTTCTTCTTCTTCGTCTGTCAGCATCACTAGAATGCTGTATCAAATTCACATCTGAATCCATATAAAGGTTCGGCTATTGAGCAACAGATGTTAAATAAACATTCACAAACAGTTGCTCAACTTATCTCCACTAGGCCACTCCAAAGTCTTCATTTTGTTCTTCAATGTGGCTTTGCACACCACTGTCTATATGAAAGGTATGTACACAGTAGTTGTGTGTTCATCTGTCTTTGTTGTCCTTGTTTTTAGCCGTTTGTCTGTTTCCATCTGGCTGTAAATTGTTCTGAGTGAAACTTTAAAAACAGCTTCTTTGTATGTGCTCACATACTTACTGATAAAGTTGATTCTGCCTTCACACATGTAACCTCTCCTACATGATCTATCTGTTGTACAACTGTGAATAATACTGCAGACGTTGCTCCACTCTGGGTCAAAGAACAGTCTCATTTAACAGGTGATGCACACCGAGTCAGAACTCACGTATGTGGCGATGGTGCTGGCCTGAGCGAAGACGATGGCCAGGTAGAGGAAAGGCGCTGAGAGGAGCAGACCGGCAGCGCAGACCAGCGGGTCGGCTCTGGGCGTCCTCGTCCTCAGCTGCCGGCTGACCTGCACGCCGCTGGCCACGCCCAGCACACCTGTGATGACGGTGATGACCCCGAAAATCAGACTGAGAAGAGAAACGCGGCGTCAGAGTGCTGCTCTTTCTGTCAGACAACCACAAAAATACGTTTTTCTCCGCCGGGGATCTGCGACTATCCCAGGACATTTGCCGCGCAGCCGCTACCTGGCCGAGCAGATAATCCAGGTGTGCGTTACCTGTCTGAGGAGGCGCAGTTTCCCTCCACACAGGGAGCTCTCTCCCCGGTGAAGACGGCTGCTCTGAAGAGGAACGTTGGAGCCCAAAGAGCCAGAGAGCCGGTGACAAACGCCACCGCTGTGAAGCCGAAGGTGGACAACACGAAGCTGTAGCTGCAGAGGAAACAGAGACCCAGATCAGCTGCAGGTAAACAACTAAAACCGTGTGAAGACAATTTCAAGTCTTTATCCGGCTAAATTCCATTAACAGCAAACATAAAACATTTCTAAACAGGAGTTTCTAATATTTTGTAGAGTTAGTTCAAGGAGGATCTTTAACTTCAGCACTTTGCAGACGTGGAACATGTAACGCTGCTGTTTTAGCTGTTAAATGGCTTTTTGTCATTCAGACATAGGTTTCAGTTACGCACATGTGCCACAATGACTCAGACATGACAGGAAGGTTACAGAAACAGCCACAATGCTCAGGCAATATCTGACACCTGGGACCAGTTTCGCAAAAGACATTTGCAAAACACTGCAGACTGCAAAAGATGGCAGCGTCACGGTTTACAAATGATTGCTGCTCGTAAATTGTACACTCATTTATTTATTTTTTGTTCCTACGGGGCTGTGGCGTGTTCGTGCACAGGTTGCAGGTATTGTTTTGATTTGTGAGAAAAATGAGCAAGAAGAAGAAAAGATCTCAGGTTGTGAGAGAGGGAGCGGCGGTGTTCAGACACCTCTCAGTGTAACACGGCACCACAGACTACATCGTCCAACATGAGCACACAGGTGAATCAACTTCAACACAAACTGAACATTACGACCTTCGTAAAGGAGCATTTATTACAGGACGCTTGGATGAGACTGCACGAGTTCTAGGAGGAATAAATGCAGGATGTTCTGGATTATTTAATAAGTACATTTTCATTCAAGCTTTGTTCCAAAAATCCTATCAAACTGTCGTACTAAACTGCGTATATAACTTTTATTATATTCACCTCTAGTGATGTTATCCTGGCCTGATTAACACTAGAACGGACACGACGGTCATTTTGACCGTTTTGAAATTTATATGTGCAATAACTTTGTTGAATAAAACCTGACTTTTCCTAAAAGTATTTGTATTTGTATTTACAATATTGTTCTTTTGTGCTGGCCCCACAGCACACACGGCTCACGGCCTTGTTGCGTGTGTTGTGACGATGGCATGCTGAAACACATCAGGGCCTGCACTGTGGCTGAGGCACATCAGCACCTGACAATTTTGGCTAGCTGCGGATGTCAATTCAAAATCCATGCTGTACGGGGCTCCGGTTCTGGGGAAAGAGGAGACGCGGAGCAGAGGTCAGCTCGTGGGAGAGAGCGTGGAGCTGAAACTGGGGGAGCCATTCCTGGGGAAGGGAAGAAATATTACCAGATCATTTCTTCACTTCTCTGAAACTGGCCACCGCCTTACAGGCCAAGAAGACCAGCCTGGTTGGCACCCTGGGGAAAACTAGTCGCTCCCCTCCGCAAAAGAGCAAGCGGAGCTGTTCAGCACAAAAGGTGTGCCGTGTATAGATGCGACGCTCACCATCTACCAGGGAAAGCCGAGGAAGAATGTATGTTTGCTGAGCTCCGTGCGCACAAGCGTGGGCATCACCGACGGGCTGAAGGCAAAGCGTCAGTCGGTGACACTGGTGTGAATAAAGCGTCTGCAATAATTACGGTTTACTATATGCGATGATATGAATATTGATAAATGTATAATTAAAAGTTTTTTAAATGTATATTTTGGTGTTATTTGTTTTTTTAAAAGATATCCTAACACAATAAATGCATTAATCTCCCATTTGGGTAATTTATCATTAGAGATTATAGAGTTTGGAATCTAGTGGTCAAAATGACCGCTTCCGGCAATTCTAGTAAGTTTGGAATTAACCTGTTGCCGCTGCGCCCCTGTGGACCACCCACCCCTGTGGACCACCCACCCCTGTGGACCACCCACCCCATTCACTACGTATGTACCCTGTGGCCTCCAAGCTCCCATTAAACTCACTGCAGACTCCTGACCCCAGAAACCAACCAGTCCTCCTGTACTGGAATAAAAGTACAGTACTCCTGTACGAGGCCTCAAGTTCAGCTAATAATGCACCTAATTTCATAATGTATTTGATCAAAAACCAAGTGAGACACTGAACATGGAGCAGCTGCCCACTTTCCCCAGTTGGTAACGCAGCCTGAACGTTATCAGAAGCGAGTGATGTTGAACGTACTTCTTGCTCAGGGCCTGCAGGTCCGTGAGCCAGCTGGTCTGATGCAGGTGATGCTCCGGTCGAGCTTCGATGGCTCCTCTTTTAGGCTCCTGGACCACGAACAGCAGCAGCAGCACGGCGATCAGTCCCAACCCGGAGTCACCTGAGGAGAGGAAACGCCGTGAGCACGGACGACATCCGCCATCGTTTCCAGAGAGCCAATCAGCTTAAATCAGGAAGAGTTAAAAAAAAAAAAACTCACCCGCAGAGCCCAGTGCCAGTCGTGCGCTACGTTACCGACTTGTGAGCCCACGATGTATCCGAGACCACTGACAGGAAGAAAAGATACGGTCAGATGGAAACACTTCCTGTTTGACATTAATAAATGAAAAGATAAACGTGCACACGTGTTTACTGTCACTGCTTTAGCGAGGAGGAAACACGCTTAGCAGAGGCAGACAAAACCTTAACACCAACATGGAACAGGAAGTCAGTATTACACATAATCTAATAAAAGGCTGACTCAGCAGCATTTATCAGCTGCAAAGTTACAAAGTGCTTTACAGTAAAAACAATAAAATCAAATAAAAAGATTAAATATAAAAATAGGAAAGGAACTAAAGGAGAGCGAACATATGGAGGCTGAATAATTAGACTTTAAGTGTATTATGAACTGTGTGATTAAACCTGCATTTAAATGATGCGTTAACTAAAAAAACAAAACAAAAAGAAAATTAGATCTGCTAATTAATAATTTAATTTCTTTATATGTTGAATCGCATAATTAAGACTATTATATTAAGTCTTACAGTTTATCTATCTTCTGCTTTAACATTTCATTGTTAGTTTTTGGTGGCCCCCCCCTACTGGGGTTTCTGGCTCGTGGTATTCCAGGCGTTCATGGCGATATTTACTCTCGACCCTAAAGCTCTTCCTGTCATCGTGAAGCCGAATTCACCGAACGCTGGATTGTTCGACCGCAGCTAGAAACGAGAGCTGGGGTCAGACGATCAGCGAGGCAGGTTAGCTAAATTAACGCAAATCACAAAATGGAAAACAAAATCGGTAAACATTTTGAAAGCACACGGCTCAACAGAATTATTAAACCCACCTGCCGACGGGAATGGCAAAGTAAAAAACGGAGAGCATATTCGTCCTCTTTCCCTTCACGTAGAGGTCAGCGATGATGGTGGGGGCGATGGTGGAGTAGCTGGCCTCTCCGACTCCGACCAGGCCTCGAGTCAACAGCAGGACCCAGAAATGCTGCAGGACGATCAGGGAGGATCGAATTTAAACTTCGTTAGACATCGTTACTCAGCTGGGAGCAAGACGAGTAAACGCTGCTCTGGCGTCATTTTGCAGGAGGAAACGGTGTCGCAACGAGAAAAGCAACGCGTGACTCACTTCTTTGGGGGTGTAGGAGCTGGCGAGTGTCACCAAAGACCAGAATGTGATGCCAGAACTCATGATGTACTTCCTGTTGTACCTGTCGCCCAGGTATCCGAACACCGGAGCCAGGATCATGTAACTGCAGATAAAGACTGGAAAGGAAACAAACAAACATTCTCAGAAGTGATAAAATCACGGGTTAAAACCGGTCACAGCAACAAAAACACAGAAGAAGAATTTCCGTAGAGAACCTGAGCCGCAGGGTCAAAATATTCTACAGATAAATGGATCGATCAATCGTACTTTATTGATCCCAAAGTGGGTCAACACAAGGAGAGAGAAACATATATCAGTAGAAAATAAAACAACAAATAACCAAATTAAATTAAATTAAAAAAGCTCAATAAAGAGTCAAATAAAAACCGTACTCTGTAAATAAGATATAGATCTATAGAATACATAATATAAAGAATACACTATATACAGATTAGACAAGTGTGCAAAGTCACTGAAGTTTCAAAAATCATTACTTCCCTGGAATCTATCTCTCTTTTCCCAGGAAAACTGAGACGTCTGGTTTCAACACAGAAATGCTCATAACTAAATATACAATTCTAATTTTCTGACATTAATTACAACAATAATTCCTCTAAACAGTCATCTATCTTTGAGGAGAATCAATCCTATTAACAATTTAAATAAGTGGTTGTATGGGAGCATCTGGCGACCTGACACATTTCTGCATGTTAATCAGCGATTAAAAAGCTCATTACCGATGGATGTTAAATACCTTCGAGGATTATTTGATTAGTTAGTTCTTCGTACCTGTTTGGAGTAAGCCGGACTTCCCGTCATCGATCCCAAAATAGTGCTCTATGTCGGGGAGAACACCTGGTGGAGTCAGCAGAGTGGAAACAGTCAGAGAAGCACAAACATTTGAACATGAATGTGATTAACTGTGGATTTATTGCGCTATTTCAAGCAAAAATGTCCACTTTCTCCCGATGTGAAGATTTTCTGTTTTATATGACAGTAAACTGAACGTCTTTGTCGAACAAAACGAGACATTTGACGACGTCACCTCCGACTAGCTGCAGCCCGAAGACTAACTTTCAAACATCCAACGCTCGAATGCAGCCGGCCGCAAAAACACGTCTCGTACTCAAAATGTATTTTACAGTGTTTTACAATAAGCCAGTTTATTCTGATTATTAGTTTAATAAAGGCGCCATGTAAACTCAGCAACTGTGTGAAGAAAGTTAATATTAATATATTCAACTATTTTCTGTAATGATTTTTGTTTTTAATCGGGCCGAAACATTTCCAAACAGTTTTCTGATAAATTCCAAGTTTCCTGAAAAACAACAACGATGTAATTTGGTACAAATGATTAACTTCCAGTGTAACTCCGAGTCTTAGCTAGCGTTCAGCTGCACATGTAGACGCATGCAAGGCACACGACTTAACATATATAAAGAGAAGAAGGTTTTCAATAATAAACAAATGATTAATCAATATTTATCTGGGTTAAAATTGAGCTTTTCTTTCAAGGAAACGTCTATCGTCTGCTCGTTTGAGCCAAATGACATCGTCATGACACTGAAATGACTTCCTTACATTTCCTGTGTTGCCCAAAGATCTAGTCAGACTCCCTGAAATACACATCTTTAATGTTAAAGGGGAAAGCCTCTGATTGGCCGTGGCGACGCAGCAGGTGGCGTGCAGTACCTGCCACAGTGAACCTGTCCATGTAGTTGAGCAGGTTGATGAAGCAGAGGATGAGGACGGTCAGCAGCGCTCGGACTTCGGACACCCCGCTGGGCGACTCCTCCTGCGGCCGCTGCCCCGCCGCCCCGCCCCGCTCCTCCGGACCCTCCGCCTCGCTGTCATCAGAGAAGAACGGCGCCGAGTCCGACGTGGGCTCGCCCAGAGACATGGCCGCCGCTGAGGAGAGGCATCGATACCCACGGTTAGTCCATCACAATCATCACTCGTTAAAATGCTGACACATTAAAAGGTTTTCTTTAAGCAACAACAGAAACGTAAAAGTAAAATCTTCTTTAATTATCAAAGAATTTGGTTTTGTTTGGTTTATTGTCAACAATCTAAAATATTTTATGAAATACAACAAATCGCACTTTGTCAACACGTAGCAGACAGTAAAACGTTTCGTCAGCTCTTTGATGAGGAGATTTTTGTTTTGGCAAGAGAACACTGAATCCATCATAATGAGACATTTCTCTCATTGTTTTTGAAATGTTTATGGAAAAATATACACACTACCACTCAAAAGTTTGGAGTCACCTGCCACAAACGCTTGATTCGGTGCAGTCAGACGGCTGAGAGGAACACTCTGTGTGTCTGAATGGTCTTTAGGTTGCAGAAAGTCCTCTTTACTAATAGATGTTGTTTTGTATGAAGGGTTTGCAAAAAAAGTCATGTTTTGTACCTGGAGACCAAAACGCTGTAATGGTTCAACCAGACTGAGGACTGAAAGGGCAGAAAGAGACAAAGATCCTCTGAGCAGCAGTTAGATAAGAATACAAGAAACCAGCAGTCGTTGGTAAAGAAACTGGAAGCTGAGCGTTAAAATCTGTGCAGATTTAAACAGCAACAGGTTCCTGTTTAAATGAGGTGAGTCCAGGGTTAGCACTGCTGGAGCTGGATCACAGAACAGCAGCTGAACATGCTGTGGACGGACAATCACAGTTTAAACCTGCTCAGTCTGACCACTGAGGAGACTGCAGAGAGTGGAGTATTTTGGGGGGGGGATGGTTCCAGCAGTATGCTCCCATCATGCAACAGTGTGGGGACGTCGACATTTAATTATTCTAAAAGTCTTTCAAATGTAAATAAGACATTTGGTGCATGATTATACAGTTAAAATAGCCGTTATTGAAGGAAAGAAGAAACACAGGTGACGCTAAACTTTTGGACGGTGGTGATGATTTGTCATGTGACCATCCTGGCGGCGTCTTGTAGCCACAACGTGCAGGACACTCGCATAAAAACAAAATCAATCAATAGCTCTCCACCGACAGATAAGGGCAAGAGGTCACGCACACACGTCTTTATAAAAGCGTGACAGGAGGGCGAAGCTTTACGGACTCCGTCGTCCCCCCCGGTGTCTTTACCGACACGGAGACAGACATTCATTAAGAAATATTAAAACATTTAAATCATGTGTACATTTTTAAGTAGAAGGTATCACCCAGAAAAAAAATAAATAAATGTGTTCAAGATACAAACATCAATGAATTCAAAAAGTGAAACACAACAACGAATGGTGCCGTGTAAAGAAACCTGCAGCACTAAACACACGGACGTGTCAGTCCGAACAGCGGCTCCACTGGAAAATCCTGCTCATCCCGGCGTGGGACTGCGAGGCGACACCAAACACTCTCTGTTCCCGTACAAGCTTCCCCCCCTCCGGGAAGTTTTACTGCCTCAGCACTGAATCAAAGTAGAGTCAATGCTGCCCTTACTTACCTCTAAATCATCACCGTCCCCTTAGACAAACATTTATATATCTGTTGTTTGAGACAAAGCGAACACAGATTACCTTAAAAAAAAAAAAAAAAAAAAAAACCGAGCTCCCCGTCTGCAGAAGAAGAACGCAGCAGGCTTCACGGGGAGTAAAGGAGGTGAAGGTCCTGAGCTCAAGATAAGGAAGAGGCAGAGAAAGGAGAAGCCTCAGTGAAACTCCAGTCATGTGATCACGCCAACACGTGCCTCTGCGCAGGAATCGTTTCTGTCGACATGCAGGAGGAAGAGGAGCTCGGGAGGAAGAGGTGTCGCTGCATCCTCGTGACCTCGCCTCGTCTGCAGCGCGCTCACACTGATGAAACCTTTCCTGCTCGGGACATCTGCATAGCAACAACACACTCCCCCCCCTCCAGAATAAGAGCACAGCTCCCTCCAAAGCTTTGACGAGATTAATGATTTAAAGTACAGGAGCTGATTTTCTGACTTCATCAGCTGTTAATGATTTACGTCTGACTTGTTATCGCGTTGTTCTCGACATATTGATGACGCTCTTGAGGGCCAATCTCTGAAGAAAATCAGCAGCTCACTGTGAGCGAAATGGTATTGGGCTGCAACTTACTGAAAATCTGACTAATTTAACTTGATTAATCGTTTGGTCTATAAAACGTTAGAAAATAGTGTCTTCAAATGGCCGACCAACAGTCCGACACCCCAGAGATATTCAGTTTAAAATATTACAAAGAGAAAAGCAGCAAACACTGGAGGAACCAGAGGAGGAGACAGTCTCGTTGCTGATCAAGTTTCCTGTCGATCGACTGATAATTTTAATTAGCTAAAGTTATTTTTTTTTTAAAGCAGAAACACAGGAAATTCTGTGGTTCAGGTTTCCTGAATGCAAAGATTTGTTGGCTCTCGACTGTTGACACCTGAAGACGTCACCTTGGAAACCGTGCCGGACATTTGACAGACAGTTTATAGACGAAATAATCAATCGTTGGTCTATTGGTGTAGAAAGCAATCACACATCAGTCACTGCAGCCCTTGGTCTTATGCTCGGACAGTATTGATGTCGTAATGATCATCATTGCTCAATAAATTGACATTTATGTGTTATTGTATTCACAAAAAGTATTGGAAATCACATGTTAGAAAGTTAAATTAAAGTCCGGATGTTGAGATATTAAATGATTATATTACGTTATTGCCCTATTCTTCTTGGATTTGGCCGATTAACACAATGACACCAGAGAAGAGAGCCGCATGATTAAAGTGCTACTCACTTGTCTTGAACTTTGCCTCATTTGCAAACACAGCTCATTGATCAGAGAGCTGTCAGTGCATGATCAGATCCTCACTGATCCACAGTGGTGCTGCTCTGCTGCACGAGTAAATAATAAGCTGCCACTGCAAAAAAAAAAAAAATACATACAGCCAGCCTGGGTGTTGAACGCCACTCCGAACTCCATTCAGATTTCTGCAAGTTTTATGTACCTCGCTTTGCGACAAACGTAACGCTACTTTTTGAAGGCTGAGAATTGGCTTGGGACGTTTTAAGGGGTGTTCTGATAAATTCGGATAATTCAAAATTTAATTAAAACTAGCGTGGGGAGAACGGTACACCAAACTAAATTCATAATTCCGGTGTTTGTTCCTTCGTATAACCAAACGTTACCAAAGCTGCGATAGGACATGACATAACATATTTAAGGGACCTTCTGATGAATTCAGCAGAAAAAGTAAGAAAGATTATTTACCAAAAGAGTTACATTTCAAAAGAAATAACTGGCACGGAGAGAACGGCACTCCAGACTCCATTCAGAATTCTGCCAGTTTTGCGTTCCTTGCCTTGCAACAAACGTACCGTTAGTTTTTAACGGACGAGGTACGACATGGGACATTTTAAAGGGGCCTTCTGATAAATGCGACAGTCACGTTAGGTCATTTTCCAAAAGCATTTTGGCACGGAGGGATTGACAGGCCAGACTCCACTCAGGATTCTGTCAGTTTTATGTATCCTGCTTTACTGCAAACCACACGTTTGATGTGGTATTTAAATTATCTTTTGATAAATTCAGCAAATTAGTTTGATGGTTTAATTGAAGCGTTTTTTTTTATCTTTAATAGGAAATATAACTTTTACAAACGATCGACAACGCTTATTATCGTAAATCGCGTTGACAAAACGTCGAAGTAAGCTAAAAAATAATAATATAATGAAAATATTACACTGACATTCGTTGGATCGCTTGTAAGCCCAATTTATTTAATTTATTCAAGTCCTGGTGAATGTTGTTTTGGGGTAAATAAAGAGAAAATCAAAGCAACGCTAAATTCGCAGTGTTTTGAATAGAGTTCGGCGAGAGGTGGTCTCGCTGAGAGATTGTCTGCGTACGAGAGAAAGGTACGTAGTGGAAACCTTTTAAATTGTTTCTACGAGCCTTTATGAGAAAACAAAAAAACAAAATGGCTTCATTTTCTTGTCCATTTGACGATTCATTGTCCAGCTAGCTCGCGTTAAGCCAGTAGCCGTAAACAGTGAGCGGGTGTTAGCTTGCTGTTAGCTGTTGTTTACCTCGGAGGATGAGTCAGGGCTGACGCTTCTTTCTTCTTCCTGCCGCCGGTCCAAATGTTTTCTTCGTCACACGCAGTTGTGAATTCTATTCAAACCCCATATTGATGATTTACAGTAAAACACTTCCCCGTGAACACCGTTTTACCGGGAATGCATGGTATAAAACTAAACGTTTAGCTACTTCAGCGGTGACAAGTCCGTGCGGCCGCCATGTTGGATCTAACCAAACATCCGCTCCGCAGCTCACGTGACTTTCTCATCTGCAAATCACATGACACTATCGATCGATTAAGCTAATCAGCAGCTATTGCTATGCTATTTTATATTGTTCCAAACATGGTGGAAATCAGCTAAGTACATTTACTCGAGTACTGCAATACAAGTACTTTTTTTAAAGTATTTAACTTTTTATTTGTACTTCTCTACTCCTGCGCTGCATTTATGTGACAGATTGTTCATCCAAAACTGATGTGATGCAGATTAAAGTACCCAACAGTAAATTATTAAGTACTTATAATTAGCTCCAGCTCGACCAGCTACAACATTAAAGTACAGCTTACATGTTAATTCATCAATAACAATGATAATATATCGATATATAGAGCTGCAACGATTAGTCAGCTGATTGGAAAGAAAATTAATTTACAACTATTTTGTTCCAGCTTCTAATCTGTGAAGATTTGCTGCTTTTCTTTGTCTTACATGATAACGAACTGAACTTTTTTTGGGACAAACAAGCAATTTATTACACACTTTGGGAAAGTTTAATGGACACTATTCATAATTTTCTGACATTTTATAGACCAGACAATTAATCGATCAATCGAGAAAATAACCAAAGTTTCATTAGCTGCAGCTCTAGATGCGGGGTGGCCAATATTAATATTATGGTAATTATCACAGCATTAGTTTGCTAACAACACCTTTCACTGATAATGACAATCGTTAGCTGCAGCTCTGATCATATAAATAAAAACTGACAGTTGTTGCGTAACGAGTACTTTCACTTTCGGTACTGTTCACAGGAGCCAGTTTATTCCTCACTGCGAGTCTGTGATTATTCTAGATTTGGGAAGTATTTTCTTCCGGTGGTTTGTTTTAAGTTTATTTAGTTTGTTTTGTAAGGAGAGAATGTATAAAACCAGAGCGCCAGACGTTAACAGGAGCCACATGGAAAAAAAGCAGGAGCGCACTTGTACAGACTTGCTTGTATGATTTCAAGTTTGTCGAGTTTGATTATGGACAAACAGCCACTACACTTTCACTTCAGAGAGAGTTTGAACACAGGACTTTTCCTTGTAATGCAGCGTTTTAACTTTCTGGTACTGTTACTTCCGCTCAGGTGCGGGATCTGAATCCTCCACTCGCTCACAGACGTAACGTTACCTCGGAGCTTTCTTACAGAGAGCAACTTCTGCTCCTTTTATTATTATTTTCAATAACAATAAAAAAAGAACGTAAAACAAAGTCACGAGTAGGAGCTATTGTACAGTCACAAAAACATTTTAAAAAGTTTACAATTGTGCAACGATTTAAGGGCTGTATACTTCTACTGTTGTTTTTGTCAACATTTACAAATAAAGTGACTTTTACAAATAAAGTGAGTGAACTACCAAACCAGTGACTTTACATTTTGTACATGTAATAGAAGGTATGTAACGAAGCTAAAGGCTTAAATCCAAACTTCGACGATGTCTCCGTCCTCCATGTCGAGCTGAGCCGGCGTCTGGCCGTGTGTCACTTTGGAGCCGTCGAAGTGGAAGCGGACCTGTCTCTGGGCGCTGCCGGACATCTTGGACAGATACTGGGAGAAGATGGAGCCCAGCGGTGCGTCCTGAAACACAGTTACATCATTGGTTTGTGTCCTGCCGCTAAAAAATAAGACACTTGGCTGCTGACGGGAGAGAAGAAGAAGAGGAGCTACGAACTCTGCGCAGAGAGAACTCCTGTGACGCGTCTCTGTCTTTGCTCTGCAGCCTCACAGTGATGATGCTGCTGCTGTCGTCAGGGTGACCTTTGTCCTCCGCTGCCATGACGACACACTCTGCTCAAGAAAAAGGAAAAAGAGAGTTTTAAAAAGATTTTGGATTACAGATTAAAATTTTCTGCAGTCTGACGTATTTTTAACGATTCAGCTCTGTGCCGATTCGATCTTTTAACAACTAAATTTGATTTTAGCCGTGTAGCGGCCTGGCTCAGTCTGCTGATGAGACGTGCTTCATCGTTCATGCTCCCCTCAGGATGAACTGTAATAACTCTGCTGATCCTCTGACTTTCCATCTAGCGCCACCATCAGGTCGACATGTTAACGTGTCCGACACTTTGGTTTCTGACCAAACACCTGCAGAGCTGCTGACGCTCCCATCAGCCTCAGCTGCAGTCTGTGTTTACTGCTAACTAGCTAATGTTAGCATGCTAACAGGCTAAACTAAGATGGGGAACATGGTGAACATGATACCTGCTAAACGTCAGCATGTTAGCGTTGTGTTAGCATGCTGTGATGCTTTGGTGCCCTCTGACGGTGCAATGAAAAACCTGCATCAGTGTCTGACTTGGTCCCAAAATCATGATGCAAATCAGGTAAATTTGCTCACAAAATTTAATTTGATGAGAAAAAAACAAAACATTTATATATTGTTTTATCAAACAGATCTCAAAATATGTTATAAACGGATGAAATCCATCAGAATTCACAAGCTTTTACTTGTATTTACAGCCGTTCGTTCGCTGTTCGTTTACTAACGGATGTTTTCCCCTCGACAAACTGTAGCTCTTATCACGACGTTCACTTACTTGGAATTTCTGAAGCTTTTATGAATTAAGTTCCACACTTTTGATCACGTGATAACAACTAAACCACGATGACAACTCAGAAACTCCAAACTCCATCCGCTGAGGAAGGCCATGAGATGGGGCTGAAAGCTTTGGTAACACCTAGTAAGTTGGACCTTGAGATAACTGTTCGTCTGACTGCTGTTTCCAAGCTGAAGAACGAGGTTTTTTTTTTAAACAAACGGAAATTTCAGCATCGCGATGAGAACGACTTGTTGCTGAAGAGAAGAACGAACTTGTTTGTCACGTGACCCACCGATAATGTCTGCGATGCCGAGGCCGAGCTCGCCGACGGTCGAGTCTGTTGGAAGCTCCACCTCCTCCCTCAACAGCAGGAGGCGAGGAGGAGGAACGTTAAGGATGGCGGACAGCTGGGTCACCACGTCACTCAAAGGCGTCGACTAGAAACACAAACCACGTTTTAGACAGATGTGACGTCATCTTGTACTACTGCGCGTACGCGTCTTTTTAGAGGGACGTCTCTGCGTACGTACCGACAGCACCGGGATCTTGTGGACGTCTGTTCGGCACCGGATCTTGAGGGGGATCTCCCGGACCGAAGAGCTGTACGGGGAATCCTGAAGTCCAGAGTTAGGGCTCATGACGATGACATCACCATCGTTGGGGCTCATGACGATGACGTCGTCGTCTAGAGACGGGAGACCCAGGCGGTGTCTGAACCTCCTGCCCTGAGGTTCGGGAGACAGGAGGGAGTTCACCGCCCGGAGCTTTCTGTCGATCTCACTGAGGAAGACAAACGCACCCAAGGTGTCAACTTTGAAATATAACTGGTGTCTAACTCCACTTCAGCTGCTGTCACTGCTTACATACCCACTGACACTTCAACTGTTTACAGTGCACACACTTAAACTCTCTCTGGTTTTCACTGACAATTCAAGACTTCAGGGGAAAAAACTCATTTTTCAAATGCTTTAAACATTTACACTTCCATTGATTTCAACAGCTTTCAGCTTTGCACACTTCAGTAGACACTTCAACTGCTTTGAGCGCTTCAACTTAAACTGCATGTCCCATACAACATCTCACACGCAAAATATAAACGTATTTTAGGCGTTTTAACCTGTTTAGAATAATAATAATAATAATACTCAATTTATGCAGCACTTTTTAAAACAAAATTAATTTAATTTAAATAAAATTTAATCCAAATTGTAAACTTTTATTCTCATTCCTCATTATTACTTTTATTCCTCAGTTATTTATCTCTTTCATTTTGTATTTCTCATTCAACATAACTACTAATGTTACCTTTATCATAATTACATATTATAATTAATTAATTATTATAATTATCATAAGCTTTTTCCCCCTTATTTGTCTTTTTGTGTAAAGCACTTTGAGCTGCATCCATCCCATGAATTGTGCTATATAAATAAAATGATTATCATAACAACTTGAGTGATATAATCGTACAATTGTTCACCGTTTTGTACCAAATAAGCACTTATTTGGTACAAAATGGTGAACTGCGACTGAGCAACGAATCCAGACTCGCCTGATCTTCTTTGTGACCTGTCTGGACTGCTTCTGGACCGGACTCTCTGGAGGAGGAGACGGGCTGCGAATGTCTTCTCTGAAATAAAGGAAGTGCGTAAACAAAGCAAACATATTCATGTTAAACAAATCTTAAACGCTTGCCTGGTTATTATAACAGATTCGCTGGTTTGACAGCTCACTTTTTAACGATGCTCATTTTAGATTCACCTGAGCTTCACTACTTACGGTTCCGTTTTCTTCTCCAGGTGTTCTGGTTTGTTCTCCACATGTTCCGCTTCGTCCTCCTCAGAGTCGCTGAGGGTGACGACGACGGCTGCCGTCGGTCCTCGAGATGAAAAGCGCGACCACAAACTCTCGTCCGCTCCGTCGTCTGCGCCGAGACAGAAACAATCAGCCTCACAGCAGAAAAATCACCTGCCGCTGAGTTGAACTCTGAGTCAGTAAAACTCAAGTTTTTACCTGCGTTTTCCTTTTCAGTGAACATCGCTGCCATTGGCTTCATCTGCAGACTGCTGCTTACCTGAAAACAAAACCAGGTGAGTTAGAATAATAATAATAATGATAATAATAATAATAATAATAATAATAATAATAAAACATTTATTTATACAGCAATTTTCAAAACAGTGCTTTCCATGGTTGAACCAGGATTAAAACATTTCAGGACGCAAATAAAATCAGACAATTAAAAATAATACAAAAATAAAATGGAATAAAATATCGAACAATAATATAAGATAAAAACAACAACAACATCATCAATAATAATAATAAAACAGGTAAGACATGTTGGAAATAAAACAAAATAAAAAGCTTTTTTAAAGAGATCAGTTTTGAGAAGTGATTTAAAAGATGTCACTGATTCTGCAGCTTCAGATCTTCAGGCAGGGAGTTCAGAGCTAAGGGGGTCCTGATATTTCAACCAGGTCCCCTGTAGTCCTGAACCAGGACTTAGGAACAGCCAGCAAAGCCCTGCCTGAGGATCTGAGGCAATATAACTGGGAGCTAAACCATGAAGTGCTGTAAAGGTGATCAATAAAATCAATTCTAAAGCTGCCCGGTGACCAGCGAAGAGGCTGAAGTGATCTGCTCTCCGAGTGTTTGTTAGAAGCCGAGCAGCTGCGTTTCAGACCAGCTGAAGGAAAACCTGAATACAATGAGTTACAGTAATCTAACTGAGATGATATAAAGGCATGAACCTTCTGGAGATCAGAGAGAGAAAAGACCTGAGGTGAAAGCTGCTCCTCGGGTTGATAAAAACACGACTGAAAGTCTTTTGTAACTCGTTTTTCCAAATGAAAGGTCACTGTGGGACATTACACGTCGTCATCAACCATCATCTTCCACTCTGTCCTGGAGTCAGCCGTTACTGGCCGCTGGCTGCTTACCTGGTTGGAGTAAACGGGCACCGGGACGATGGCCGAAGGGTCGAGGATGCGTCTGCGTTTTGGTGGCGGCTTCACAGCCTGCAGCTCACTGTCAGACACCTGGGAAACACAGACAGGGACTGTGCTGAGCTGCTGTCTACATATTATATATATATATATATATATATTTATTTAATCATTTAGAAACGGTCCATGGTGTGTGTTTGATCAGGGTGAGGTTGTGGCACATTTTCATTGTTTGCTGTTAGACTTAGGTTAGTTTCTAAGGCCTTCCCCTGAAAGGCTGCAGTTTATTTAATGACATGTTTACTGTAGAACTAAGCGATTAAACCAAATGTACCTCTGGACTGTACTCCACACTGCATCATTTCTATGTTCAGTGGAGGTTTTTGACGTTTTGCCGTCTAATTCCCTTATTTCTAAATGATTCCACCAAGCAAAGAATACAACTCAGGAGAAAATAATGAAGATTGAAGGTTTTTGATATTAAAAAAACATGACAAATACCAACTGACCTCTAAAGAATTCACTGAAAACCTTGTAAAACCTTTAAAGTTAGGTTAACTATCCTTCAAATATACACTCAGTGTCCAGTTTATTAGCTAGCTAGCTCAAACTAATGCAGTCTGATGTGAAATGTCCACTTATTGTGTTGTTTTAGTGGTTACTGTGCCTGTGTATGTAGGCTGTGGTTTGTGGTGTTATCCTTTTGCGTTAAACTGTGGTGTTTCTAATATTACAATTCTATTATCTATCTGTATTCCCAGCACCACAAACTACAGCCTCCAAAACGACCATTAAGTTGAATCATCTCACAATTTCATCAAAAACTGAACATTATAACCATAGTGAAGGTAGGGTTTATTGGTACTGCATGGCTGTTATATTCGGCAGCATTGGTTTGGGCTGACTACAGGTGGAACCATTAATAAAGTGGAAACTTAAAAAAAAAAAAAAAAAAAAGCTACCGTTACTTTTAGTTAGCTAGCTAAGCTAACCGTTAAACTAGCTAACGTTTTTAAACCGGGTTCGGTAATATTCTTGTAATACTTTCACATCCAATTAGAAAGCGTCAAGCAGAGCTTTGTTTGCGTGGTTAAATCGGTAGTTTAATGGTCACTATCGTATCTGACTAGAAACCAAAATCGAAAGGTTTCGCTCTGTGTCATCTGCGACTGCGGTTAATTAACGGCAGGCTTTTATTTTGAAGACACGTTAGAGAGCTAACGTTCCCCTCCGACTGCGCCGATGCTAACGTACACTTTATTCGCCGTCGGATGTAGTTTAATCTGTTTCTGTGGCTTCGCGCCCAAAACTGTTCGCTTTTCGCTAGCAGCGAGTTTAATCACAACAACATTACGCTTTCTTATTTCTGACATCATTCGCCGATTAAGTGGTTTTTTTTAAATCAATAAAAGCGAGCAGATCTGTCAAACACTCACCGCTTCAGCCATGATTGTTTCTTTTCCGCGCGCTACTGATGCCTTCACGGACTGTGGGGAATAAATGAGTCACAGGCGGATTTTCCGCGTCTAGCGTTGCGTTCAGGTACTCTGGGAAATATACCAAATACATCATTACACGAATGAAGGAGCAACTCACGGCCACAATGACAAGTTAGCTTATTTAGCTGCATTTACTACTTTTGAGGTACTTAATTTAAATGCATTGTGATATATTATTGTAGGTTAAGACTTTACTGACCCCCAGCAGTATATAAAGTAATTAAAATTAGCCCCACCTTGTACACATTAACAGATCAATAATTATAATCCAATAGTCTAATATTTATTATTCTACAATGAGCCATTCTGCATAATGGGTACTTGTACTTTTGGTACTTTACTTAAGTAAATGATCTGAGTACTTCTTCCACCACTTGCACTGAAATGTAACAGACAAGTGTGCCTGATCAAAAACTGTGATTTGGTATAAAAGATAGATAGAAAAGGCCGGAGAAAACAATCAGAGTAAGAAATCAAGGCAGAGGTGATGTTACACAGGAGGTCTGCTGTTCCAGACTCAGATCGAGCCCGGAATGAGAAGAAAGAGGTGAAATCAGAAATACTTTATTATTGATCCCCGAGGGGAAACTCTAAACTCTTTTAAAGGACTGTGCCGCAGATACATGTTTGTAATATTTGATTGCAAACGTTTGTTTCTTATCATGTTTTGTTGAATGTTTGATTACGTATGATGACCAGTTTTAACACCTGGTGATACGAGACACATTTTCACAGAAATCTTCTCTTATAATCAGAGGTGCAGGAAGTACTCAGGTCCGTTACTGCAGTAAAAGCACTGACACACACTCTGTAAAACACTCTGCTGCAGTGAAAGTGTGCGAGTGTGATCAGGAAAAAGCCCTTAAAGCATTAAAGCAGTGCAGCGTCCCTGTGGCTGCTGTGCTGTTATATATTCTATCATCAGGTTATTATTCCTCGTGCATTAATGTAAAGCAGGATGTTGCTGCTGCAGCTGGTGGAGCCGGAGCTCATGTTGAACCGGTTTGTGTCGGACTGCAGCTGATGATGCTTTTCATTCTGGATCCATCTGCCGATTCTTTTCTCCGTCGATCCATCGATCGGTTTGGAAAACTGGTGAAAACGGTGAGAAACGCCGTCACGACGACCCAGAGCCCAAAGCGACGCCTTCAGCGTGTCGTCGTGTCCGACCGACAGTCCGAAGCTCGACGTTATTAACAAACATTACAGTTATTACAGTCGTTCAGAGGAAAAGCAGCAGATCTGCACATCTGAGGAGCTGCACTTGTACTTGTATAAACCGTTGGAGTTTAATTTATAACAAAACATCAGATTTTATAAACTCTTCACGTTTTATATGTAAAAATCTTACTGTGTAAAGTAACTAAAGCTGTCAGATAAATGTAGTGAAGTAAAAAGTCCAATATTTCCCTCTGAGACGTTGGAGTGGAAGCAGAAAGTAAAGTACCTCAAATTAGTATTTAAGTTCAGTCCTCGAGTAAATGTTACTTTCCGCCTCTGCTTCTAATGCGGCTGAGCTGTGTGTGCGCCTGCAGAATAAGAGACTGAGCAGAGAAGCATGAAAACATTTGTTCAGTGTCGTCGTCTTTAAGTTTCTGTTTCACACAACAATCATTAACACTTGACATGTAAAAAAATATACACTTAAGGCCGTCAAAGAGGGCCCCTCGAGGCAGAACAACCGAGCCTCTGAAGTCCGAAGCGTTCAGCGTCCAGAGTTCCTCCACTGGCCACTACATGCTGCTCCAAGACGAGGTTTTAACTCGGAGGGAAAAATGTCCAACTTCCCTTTTAGGACACAAACTGCTGTGTCCCGACTCAACACTGAACACAAAGTATATACTGATCTTTAGAGTTTACTGTTTTTGCAGTAAGTACACAAGAAATCAACATACAAAGCCTTTTTGCACCAACAGGAAATGATATAATACATGCGCCGTGGAAAGGCACCCAAAATGTGACTCTCTGAGGTTTCACCACAATTTGTTTTATTTTTTTTTCCAAATGTGAGCAGCTCCTAAATTTCCAGCACGCTCAGAAATCAGGGGTGGTTTGCTCTCCATACCGTGAGCATTTTTCAGGACTTTATTTGCCGTGTGAACACGCTACAGATCAGATCAGTATGCAGCGTGGGTTTGGGACACAGCTAATATTTCGTTTTACCCATGAGACGTTCAGGTCTGCGTACTTAATTTCACTTCTCTGTGTCTTGGTGGTGACTACAGTCTCATTTAAAAGATGTTAATTATTAAAAAGATCTGTTCGGGGTCACTTCTTCTTGTTCTCTTTGCAGGCGACCACGTATCGCTGAGCCACGTTGAGCGGAGGGGAGTAACCGTCGGCGTACGAAGTGTCCTCAAACAGCACCGAGTAGTCGTCCTGAGGCTGCACACAAACACATGCGGAGGTTAGTTTGGGAGGCTTTTTCCTCGAGGTGCACACAGCATCTTCGGCTTCAGACTGAAAGCTTCAGGCGTGCAGAAACAAACCAAACAGCAGCAGCGTTCAGGGGATTGTCGTCTGCACTCCAGCGTTTCATTCTGAACGTGACGAGCAGAAACAACAGGCTGTAGGTGTGTAAGGGGCTGACGCATTCATGACAACAGCAACCGAGACGCCGGCTCCTGGTTGGTGGTTTTACCAGGTGTGTTCGAGACGAATATGGGTGTTTTACCATCTGACAGATCGGCGAACATTTAGAGAGACACGAGAGGGAGGAGACGTGTCTGTATTTATCAAGAGTCTGGCTACATCGTAGAAAAGGTTTCAGTCGTAGTCATCTGGACACTGTTTTCAGAATCAAGATGTTTCGGCTCCCATCCGGAAGTCATTCTCAATTGTGAAAAAAATGGGACGGGAACTAGAAATTTAAGCTACTCTGTGTTACATAAGCCCCGCCCTCAGGAAGGAGTCTACCTGAGTATCTGTTGATTAGCTAGTTTCACCTGAAACTGACCTAATAGTTTCCATGATGGCCCAGTAATCAGTAATCAGGCCTGTTGTTTTCTGGCTGCACCTCCCTCATCACTGTTAAGTGCCTGATTAGCATGTGATTGGCTTGACCAAGGTGATAATACACTGTGATTATCACAAAATGGCTTCCTTGACGCCCCGTTCAAACCAAGGAAGCCATTTTTGTGAAAAAAGAAAACCCCTCTTTGAACAGAAATGGTGGTCTGAGATTCAATCTGCCCAAAGTCTACCACAGTGTATTAACACCGTGGTCAAGCCAATCACATGCTAATCAGGTACTTAACAGTGATGAGGGAGGTGCAGCCAGAGAACAATAGGCCTGATTACTGATTACTGGGCCATCATGGAAACTATTAGGTCAGTTTCAGGTGAAACTAGCTAATCAACAGACACTCAGGTAGACTCCTTCCTGAGGGCGGGGCTTATGTAACACAGAGTAGCTTAAATTTCTGAGTTCTCAGACCATTTTCACAATTGAGAATGACTTCCGGATGGGAGCCGAAACGTCTTGATTCTGAAAACAGTGTCCAGACGACTACGACTGAAACCTTTTCGACGATGGACCACTCCTGGACGAATGAGGGACGACGCCGTCTTAGTCTGGCTAAATATTCTCAGAGTGACACATTTTCTCAAACTAGCAAACGATCCCTATCTCTGCCGATAGGCCTGATGTGCGTCTCACCCTGTGTGGCGGGGTGTGGATGAGGGCCCGGTAGAAGCAGGTGGTCTGGGGGTAGAGGGCCAGCACCAGCTGGTCCTTACTGAACAGGGCCTCTGGGTCCGTCTCTGGGTTGGCCTTCCACTGAGGCAGAGGGATGATCCGCCGTCTGCTCAGAGTGTGTCTCCTGATCACACACAAACAGACAGCGGGTTTGGTTGAGGAGATCCTCATGTATCTGAAATGTTTCCTTACATCCGGCTAAATTTGTTTTGGGTATAAAAAAAAACTTTTGTTTCATAAAGAAGATTTAGTCAATCATCAAATCAAAATTTAAAATAACTGAATTTATCCCTAAGGAACTTAAATTGTGTAAAAACGTCATATAGATAGACGACAAACAAAGAGTAGCATAAAAGTGCAGCTGAAGACAGTTTAAGATGTCCACCAGCGGGGTTAAGTGTGTTTGAAAATGTCCATAAATTAATAATAAATAGCTAGCTCAGGCCTAGAACGGGAGTGACCTGTATCTGCGGCCTGAAGGTTGTGGAGTGTGTGTGTGTGTGTGTGTGTGTGTGTGTGTGGTATCTGAGGCTATCTGTAGTCCTTTCATGAGGATTAAAACAAATTAACAATGTCATGGGAACAAGATAGCAGTGTCGGGGCATTGTTCGACTTTTTGTGCACATTTAAGATTTAGCGACTCAACATAAAAACACATTTCTGGGGGACAGACAGCACTCTGACGCACAGACCGGCGGATATCCAAAACACTGTGCCAACATCAGACTAAACCTGACGAGGGGAAAAGATTGAAGAGGGCAAAAACACAAAGAGAAAACTGAGAAATAATCAGAAGAAGAAAGTGATGCAGGCAGGAGGCTGGAAACAGAGGAGAACGCAGAACAAGAACACTTCCTGGTGTTCGTGATGCACATCAGAGACGGTAAACACGAAGCTGTGAAAGAGAACTCACTCTTTGCCTTCTTCGTCGATGTCGTCCACTTCATATCTGGAGGGGAAGCGAAGAAAAGTCAGATCTGTCTGAGGACATTTTACATTTTACACCTCCTTACACGTCCTTCAGCCAAAGCAAAGATCAGTGACGTTCTCACTTGTTGGTGGAGTGGTTGTAGCTGACCACCTCAGCCAGGATCCACTGCTCGTCTCCGTCCACGGCCTTCACCCTCGCTGCCACCTTGTCGCCCTGTTTGGCCACGTAGTCGCTGCTGGCTGGAGTCGCCCCGCACAGAGGGGGGGGGCTGATGGCGGGTAATACAGAGAACGGTACAGTGTTTCTGCATCACACAAGGACTTCAGCTGTTTGCACACTACTTATTTTCACATTCAGGATTCTAGCTGGCCACCAGAAACCTTTCAAAATTCATTGACGAGTAATAACAGAAGAAAAGTTAAAATGCCAGCTTCAGGGATGCAAAGATGATTTGAAACTATAACAGACGACATCGCGCAACAACGGGCTCAGCAGAGGAGAAGCCGTTCTCTGCCGCAGCCTTTCGTCATCCATGATTTCCCACTGTTCAACCCTTCATTACATTACGCACGAGTGTGTTTAAATGCACAGCTGGATCCTGAGTCTTATCATATTCAAGACATTACGTTTACATGAAACTCGACAAACCTGGTTCTTATCTCCCTGTAGACGTGGTTCTAACGTTATGCAGGTTTCCTGATAGCGGGGGCTCTGCATTTTTTGTGTTTGTATAATTCCCAGCATGTTTCCACTGCAGTTTATGAATGAAACTTGTAAATCGGTGTAATTTGTCTCTGGTGAGTCTGTAGCCAGGTTTCCCTTTTAACCACATTTCTAGAAAATGCTGCTGCGAGAACGCGAGCTCATTGGCTGATGGAGGTGAACAGCTGGTGGAGCCGATCCTCCAGCCGCTGCCGTTAAAGCGTCGCAGAAGAAGAAGAGGACGCGGCGAGACGACGTCACTAAAAGCTCAGACGATGGAAACATGACGTTTCTGTCGGCTTCATGTGTTCATGTGAGGAAGGCTCCAGCCTCCTCATCCTCCACACACAGCTGATGCTTTCGTCTGCCGCTATTTTTTAATCTCCTCACCGGATGTTGAAGTCTCACGCTTCATGTACATCGTGATTTATTCGCTACGTCTGTCTCCATTTGCACTTTGTCGCATTTTGCTTTTATCAATACACCAACTTTTCCACCTCAGCCGAGAGTAAACTGAAACAGCATATGGAAACAGGTGGATGGAAACGCACCTACGGTCTAGATTTTACAGTACGTTGTGTAGATTTGGTGTCTTTGATGTTTGACTTCTCAGTCCGCCTGACGGTGCTGGTTGAGGCTGAAGCAGCGTAGTTTACAGCTCATCTGATCAGCAGTAATCAAAGATAGGAGCGACAATAAAATGTCCTCTCGACATTGCCCTCATCGGGCTTTCGTTTTCATTTCAGTGTTGACCATGTTGCCGTTCTTTTCATTTTATATACTTATTAACTACTTGTGTAATTCGAGCTGAGAAAGCACCTGCCCACATGACAGTGATCAGAAACCCGGATCAGGTGTTTACAGACCACAGTGTCCCTGTTTCTATTACAGTACTCCAGTTAGTTTGTTCAGGTCTCTCAAGGTCTTATCCGGTTTTATGAAATAAAGCTATGACGACGCAAACACGTGATAAAACCCTGGACACCGACGTCCGTTCCATGTACATGAAGCTACAATCCAGCTAGAAATTCTACCTGTGTGATGTATTATTACGATGTAGCCCGGTGAACCTAACACCCTGGTAACTACAGCACGTGTTGAGCACAAACGCCTCAGCAGGTAAATGTCCCGCGAGCAGACGAGCAGCAGCTACCTCTCCCCCGGCTTGCCGATCCACAGAGGGAGTGTCATGGCCGACTGCTGGAGGAGCGTCATCAGGACGCCTCGCCTCATCGTCTTCCTGGGGGGGTCACTGTCGCTGTAAACTCCCGCCATCTTAGCAGCTGCGGGAAAAAACATTCAAATCTGAATCTCTTCGAATTATAAAACACAGAAATCCTGTTGCAGATATTAAAAGGTTGAATTTTATCAGGATATCTTTTCATCACACACATACCTATTCTCCTCTCCTCCAACAAAGACTTGATCTCTGCAATTTTATCGAGAGCATGACGCAGAATGCTGTGAGAAATAAAAGAAACGAGTGAACAGAGAGCGTCAGCCGCGGCTCTGGGGAGCGGGAACGACTAACCGGTGATCTTATTCTCATGTTTCGCCTCGATGGTGGCGTTAAGAGCAAAAAAACATTCATCTTCAATACGCTGAGAACATTTCAACCTGCAGAGTATACAGTATTTTAAATATATTTGCAAATACAGACCATCAACCCAAACAGATGAAGGATGTGAGAGTATTTTCTCCAGACGAACTGATGACTGTGTGTGTCCTGTAATAACCACTAACTACCCTATGTGTGGTTAGCCAGTTAAACCAGTTGTTTTCTGTCATGCCCCATTACATGTTTATCAACCATTAATGTATTTAAATAAAAAGGAACATAAATGTGTTTCTCATGTGCAAATGAAAATATGTCGTTCAAACTGGGCAAAGGACACGAGGCTCTTCTGATGTATTGACGACGAACTCTACAGTAAAGTAGATTTTGTCAGTTTTTGCACTTGGCTGAAGTTTTTTGCTTGATCACAGCAGTCCAACAGGAAGCCACTAAATTAAACTAACTTCCCCTCTGTTTGTGGCTACTCACCTACACTCTGCCTCGGCATCTGCTTTGGCTGTGGTGTACAGCCCCCTCAGCTTGGTCCGGTAGTAGGGGGAAGCTGGAGGAGACACAGGCAATCAGGACTCTCAGAACAGCAACTAATAACCAGTTAGAAAAGCAAAAATATGTAGCATAATCTATAAACGGTGTGAGGACTGACTGTCCTCCTCACACAGTGTTTGGAAATGGAAGAAGAGTTCACAATGCGCTGACTGACTTTTGTTTTCCGTCTGCATCCTCTCGTGTGTCTTCTGAATGTTGAGCAGATTATGTTCACTGCGGGACCTCTCCTCCTGAAAAGAGAGACGAGGTGATTATTTGGATTGGGTTGAAGTGATTGACTGAGCGATGTACTGTACAGCTAAACCTTTTTTTTAATACAATCTATGATCTAAGCATGGGAAACCTGACATGGCTACACCTGTTCAGGTCTATTTAAATCAGTGGGTAATAACTATTAGCCAATGCCACTAACTTACCTGGGTCTGTTTGATGAGCTGATGGAGCTCTGTGAGCAGCTCGGCAATCTTGGTATCGGCTGACATGTCCGTACCTACAAGGTTTTGGCATTCAGATAGAGTCCTGTTAGAGCAGCACTGACACATACAAAACCCCATGAAGAAATCCGTCATTTTAAATGCCCGGGGGCACGGCTTTTGATTGAAACATGACTGCAAGCAGTTAGTTGGACGAGAACAAATTGTGTTATATATTTAATATTGCATTAAAATAGTACATTGGATGAAGGCCGAATAAAAAAGTGAAAAATACAGGTTTTGATTCAGGTGCTACTAAGTTTGTATGTCTCCTGAATAACAAGGTATCTCGGAATTGATAGATTTATGAATGGAGTTCGGTGTAAACTCTGATTGTTAAAAAAAAGGCTCGTTTTGAGGCTAAAGCAACAACTATGGTATTTTGGGCTTACACGGCGGAAAAATGTATAACTTTGTTTTAGTAAAGCTGGCTAAAATGCTAACGCTACCTTTAGTAATGGAAAATAATGAGTCTGTGTAACGTTACAGCTAAGTAACGTTACTAGTTGACTGAGTTAGCAAGTGGTTTGTTTCGCTAATGTTAGCCAGGTTGTTAGCTAGACTGTGAGATTTGTGCTCATGCAACAGAAACATCAGCTGTATATATTTCTACTGTGATAACTTAATATACATCACATGCTTTATCTTATTCTTAACGCAACATGTAACACTACTTACCGTGTTAGTTTATCTGTTTATTGATTGTCGATTTGCTAACAACAGATTAGCTTCTTCTTCTTCTGTGGTGTTAATGGGCAGTTGGCAAAGCAGCGCTCCACACCGCCTCCAGGTGGACGGAGTGTGTAACAGAAGGGTTGGCACAGAAAATGTAAATGCTGTAAACTCTGTTTGTTGTTGAAAGTTGGTATAACTGCAGTGCTGGAAAGTAACTAAGTACATTTACTCAAGTACTGCACTTAAGTACAATTTTGAGATAATTTTACTTTACTTGAGTATTTCCATTTTCTGCTACTTTATACTTCTACTTCAGTAATAATAATAATAATACAACTTTATTTATAGAGCACTTATCAAAACAAAGTACAAAGTGCTTCACAACAAGAGAAATAAAATATCACAGTGAATGATGAAATATAAAGAAATAAAATACATAAAAGCAATAAAATAAACCGTTCAGGTAAAATCAGGATCTGCTTTCAGATAAAAATGTGTTTTGAGACGAGACTTAAACGAAGACTCTGACTCAGACAGCCTGATGTCTTCGGGCAGGTTGTTCCAGAGCCTCGGGGCCCTGATGGCCAAAGCTCCGTCCCCCTTAGTTTCCATCCTGGACTCAGGAACAGACAGGAGACCCCTGCCCGAAGATCTCAGACTGCGTGAAGGTTCATAAGGGATTACAAGGTCTAAAATATAGTCTGGAGCCATGAAGAGCCTTAAAAGTAATCAACAAGATCTTAAAATGAGTCCTGAAACCAACAGGGAGCCGATGTAAAGAGGCTGAACCAGGTGTGATGTGGTCCAACCTCTGGGTCCTGGTTTACAGCCGAGCCAGTACAATTTAGAGGCAAATATTGTACTTTTATTTCTAACTTAAGTTACTTTGCAGATTCAGAATAATAACACAAAATAAAGTACAATAAATAAAATATGATATATTATTATAGATCAATTACAGATAAAACTTTATTGATCCTGGGGGGGGGGTCACAAGCTACCCAGCAGCTGTGATGATCACATTAATAATAATCAATAATTCTAATATAATATAATAAACATTATTCTGAAATGGGCCGTTCTGCATAATGAGTACTTTTACTTTTGGTGCTTTGAGTATATTTTGATGCTGATACTTTTACTTAAGTAAAAACGTGAATGCAGGACTTGTAGCAGAGTATTTCTGCACTGTGGTGTTGGTACTTTTACTGCAGTAAAAGGTCGGAGCGCTTCCTCCGCCGCTGCATAACGACACACATCTCATGATTTATTAAGACTTGAACCTTGTCGGTCAGCAGGTGAAACACCAGCAGCTGCTGTGGCGGTCCGTCCGAATGAAAGCCTGTTTGTATTTCTTCGTGCTCGCAGGATGTGTTGGTGGTACTTTGGCCTGTGCCATGTACAAACTGTGCTATCACCCACCTTTATGACCAGTCGGCAGGTCCTGTGGATTAATGATTAACATGGTGCGATGGCCAAACTGAGGCCAGTGTGTTTATCAATCAACAACAGTTTTTCATTTCAAATGTTATGAGTAACCTTCAGATGAACTTAATAAACTCATAAACGTTGGCTGTTTTGAGGAGAGCCACATTTCCGGACACGGAGACAGAAAACAGTTCTGTATGTCCCAACAAAAGTCAGACCTTAAAACTGGATGTTAAAGGCCCAGATCAGTGTTTTAATCAGACCCAAACATCCAGGCTCAGAAACAGCTTTTTTTACACAAGACTCAACTCAGCGAACCATTTAATAAAAGGCAGCGGCAAACAGGAAAGTCTTAAGCTCCGATTTAGAAGAACTGGAGCAGACCTGCAGTTTTCTGGGAGCTTGGTTCAGATATGCGGAGCATAAAGTTTGAACTCTGGCGTCAGTCAGCTGGAAACAGCCGGAGCCTGGCTCTGTCCAAAGCCTGCCAGCACCTCTGAAACTCAGCGATGGGCACATTATAAAAAACAAAGCGTACAAATGTTTTACTGGGGGTTTATGTGGAGAGCAGTGACTTCCTGGAGCCTCGCTGTCACCAGGAAGTCGCTGCTCCGAGCCGAGAAACAGTCCGGCACACGCCTTAACCGTCGCGAGACACCAACAAGACTCCAATTTCTGTGCCACGCGAAAAGAAACACCAGTCTTAGCCATTAAACCGCCATTCAGGATGTTTGGCTCCTCCGCCGGAGACAAACAATCAAACATGTAAGAAAAACAACAGTGTGGCTGCTTCGGGCTGGAACTGGAGACTAGGTTGATTATAGGGAATAAAGATTAAACTCTAAATATTGACAGTATATCAGGATCATGAGGGAGTGATTGTAATTCATTAAGCATGAATAACCTACTTAAAACGAGGTTAAAATGCATGCAGTGTGGCGTAAATCTGCCCCAGCTCTTATCTGCGACCTGGTTTGTGTTTACACTGGGTGTGGTACACGCCTGAAACGGGAAAAGTTCCTGCACAGACGGAACTGAGGGCACACTTTAACAGGTCGGCTCATATTTCTGCAAATGTTTACTGTGCTGAGTCTGGTCACGGCTGAGAGAGAGGAGGGAGAGACGAAAACAAGACTCACTACAAAAACACTGCAGATTGACATGACAACGCAGCCAGAGCTCAGAGGAAAGAGCCTGAAATCAGACGAAGCACAGATAGGAAGGTTTTATTGGCTGGCTCGCTCCTCTCTGGGACTGAAGGCTGTGTTCATGTGACCCCCCCCCCGTCAGACGTCTTTCTGCCTGCACACGGTCACGTCGCGCTCACCAGGACGCTTTCACTGAACTTCCCGAAAGTTTAGAAACAGCTGCGATGCATTCTGGGTAAATAATATAGTCACGAGATGATGATGATGAAACGTTTCATACAGATAAACACATGACTTTCATGACGTTATAACATAAACAGTCCTCATCAAGTATTTAACTCTGATTATAATAATTCTGATCCACTTGGTTATAATAGACTCATATTCATGCATATAGTTGCTATAGAACAGGTGGAAAGGAACATTTCCTCGAATATTTAATTAATTTTGAGGTACTTTATACTTCTACTCCACTACGTCTCAGAGGGAAATGTGACTTTTCACTTCACTGCTTTATTTACTTCACAGATTGAGATCGAATTCATGATAAAAGCAACACCAGGCTGCTCTGGTGAACTCGGTGCGTCTCCTCGTCAGGTTTCTCTGAGTTGTTCCACCAAAGAGACGTTTCCCCTCTAAACCTCAAACTTTCCTTTCAGTAACCGTTTAAAGGTTTCACACACAAACAAAAAGTCCAAAAACAGAAAAGAGATTTGCGCGGCAGAACTTTTCCGTCCCTCTCCCGTTAATCGTCTGTGCTGATCCAACGCGATTCATGAGGGTATTTCGATCAGTATTATCTGTGACCGTTCACTCATCGACTGATTGCAGGTGTGACGGAGGAGCTGGGTGTGCGCGTGATTGTTTGACCCCGAGGAAGTCGCTGCTCTTGTTTGTCCTTTTCCTCAGCTGTGTGCCTTTGTCGGCTGTCGGGGAAACTGCTTCCCTCGTTTGTCCGTCAGATCTTCAGCTGATCTGAGAGCATGAAAAACTGGAGCCATGATGTTTTCGTCTAACTGAACTCTTGGCAGCCTTGAGTGTGTTACTTTAAATGCAGCTCTTTTACTTTCCTGTATTTTCCCAGCGCTGCAGCCATGCGGTGACTGAAACCAGAGCTCTCATGGCTGAAGTATGTTTTACCCTCAGATGACGATGAGGATGAGGATGGCGAGGCCTGTAATTACAGCGTGATGCGAGGATGAGTGGAGTTTAAATTCAGACTGTGACATGGGGTTTTCCCTCTGCTGTTAGAAACAACGTCTGTGTTTACAGCTGCACCAGGCAACGTCGATTCTCTTGTGTTAAATCCACTTGTGTTATCGGGCTAAGAACGTGCAGTATTACAGCATCAACAGGCTGAATATGTCTGCGAGTCGGGAAGCAGACACTGATTTTCTCCTCGAAACCTCTCAGATCGTTTCAGTCGAGTAACTGTTGGATGCTCGAAGAGGTAAAACGATCCAGTGTTTCACAGGAAAACGAGGGAGAGAAGTCGGAAACATAAAATCTAATCAGACTAATAGTTTTCTTCTTTTCTGCCCGTTGATCCTTAAAGTCGGATTATTTTACTGTTGCATGTTCTGGTGAAACCTGTGATGTAAAATGTGTTTTGGATTCAGGTTCATTTGTCTTTCCAAGACCCTAAAAAACACAGCTGAAGTGTTTCTTCATAAACAGGGTTAAAACATAAACAGTTCAGTTTTATTTATAAAGCGCCAATCCATAACAGAAGTTGTCTCATTGCACTTTTCCTATAGTGTAGGTCCAGACACACAGACGGAGAGGGAGAGGAGGAGAGAGGAAAGAGGTGCATCATGGGAAGTCTCCCGGTGGTCTAGGCCTACAGCAGCATAGCTAAGGGATGGTTCAGGACTCACCTGAGCCAGCCCTAACTATAAGCTTTATCAAAGAGGAAAGTCTGAAGCCTGCTCTTAAATGTGGAGATGGTGTCTGCCTCCCGAACCCAAACTGGGACCTGGTTCCACAGGAGAGGAGCTCGATAACTGAAGGCTCTGGCTCCCAGTCTACTTTTGGAGACTCTAGGAGCCACAAGTAACCCTGCATCCTGGGAGCGCAGTGATCTAGTCGGGTAATAAGGTATTATGAGCTCTTTAAGATACGATGGTGCCTGACCATTAAGAGCTTTGTAGGTGAGGAGAAGGATTTTAAATTCTATTCTGGATTTTGCAGGGAACCAGTGCAGAGAAGCTAATATTGGAGAAATATGATCTCTTTTTCTAATTCTTGTCTTAAGGCACTTATGAAAGCATCAAACATCTGAAGATCTGTTGATGTTCAACTAAAGAGCGAAAAGCAGCGGAGTGAAAAGATATGAGATATATGTACGTTATATATTCAGAAAGTGTTTCACTTTTTCTTTAGTTGGAAGGACGAAGAAATAACGGAGTTCTTCTCATTTAATTTAAATCCTACATCAGGGGGGTGAACGCCAGAGTGAAACAGGGGAAATATCATTTTAAATACTCTGTTTCTGTGAAGAACATGTTCAGTCGTGTGTCTGGTGTCAGTGTCTGCAGGACGAAACAACATGTTTCATCACTTTAAATGGTTCAAAACCAACTAAGACGCAGGGACGCAGCGTCCAGCCTCCAGCTTTGGTATCGATTAGGTATTGATATTGATTTGGAGTCACTGGCTCACATTACTATTGGAAGAACTGCCGTTATTCTATTTCTATTAAAATATATTTATGTAAAATCAATTAATTACACATTAATAATCAAAATAACAAGCTTCTTCATCCACCGTGTTTTTATTTCTATGACTTATTTGGTACTTTGGCCTGTGCCATGTACAAACTGTGCTATCACCCACCTTTATGACCAGTCGGCAGGTCCTGTGGATTAATGATTAACATGGTGCGATGGCCAAACTGAGGCCAGTGTGTTTATCAATCAACAACAGTTTTTCATTTCAAATGTTATGAGTAACCTTCAGATGAACTTAATAAACTCATAAACGTTGGCTGTTTTGAGGAGAGCCACATTTCCGACACGGAGACAGAAAACAGTTCTGTATGTCCCAACAAAAGTCAGACCTTAAAACTGGATGTTAAAGGCCCAGATCAGTGTTTTAATCAGACCCAAACATCCAGGCTCAGAAACAGCTTTTTTACACAAGACTCAACTCAGCGAACCATTTAATAAAAGGCAGCGGCAAACAGGAAAGTCTTAAGCTCCGATTTAGAAGAACTGGAGCAGACCTGCAGTTTTCTGGGAGCTTGGTTCAGATATGCGGAGCATAAAGTTTGAACTCTGGCGTCAGTCAGCTGGAAACAGCCGGAGCCTGGCTCTGTCCAAAGCCTGCCAGCACCTCTGAAACTCAGCGATGGGCACATTATAAAAAACAAAGCGTACAAATGTTTTGCACTGGGGTTTATGTGGAGAGCAGTGACTTCCTGGAGCCTCGCTGTCACCAGGAAGTCGCTGCTCCGAGCGCCGAGAAACAGTCCGGCACACGCCTTAACCCGTCGCGAGACACCAACAAGACTCCAATTTCTGTGCCACGCGAAAGAAACACCAGTCTTAGCCATTAAACCGCCATTCAGGATGTTTGGCTCCTCCGAGAGACAAACAATCAAACATGTAAGAAAAACAACAGTGTGGCTGCTTCGGGCTGGAACTGGAGACTAGGTTGATTATAGGAATAAAGATTAAACTCTAAATATTGACAGTATATCAGGATCATGAGGGGAGTGATTGTAATTCATTAAGCATGAATAACCTACTTAAAACGAGGTTAAAATGCATGCAGTGTGGCGTAAATCTGCCCCAGCTCTTATCTGCGACCTGGTTTGTGTTTACACTGGGTGTGGTACACGCCTGAAACGGGAAAAGTTCCTGCACAGACGGAACTGAGGGCACACTTTAACAGGTCGGCTCATATTTCTGCAAATGTTTACTGTGCTGAGTCTGGTCACGGCTGAGAGAGAGGAGGGAGAGACGAAAACAAGACTCACTACAAAACACTGCAGATTGACATGACAACGCAGCCAGAGCTCAGAGGAAAGAGCCTGAAATCAGACGAAGCACAGATAGGAAGGTTTTATTGGCTGGCTCGCTCCTCTCTGGGACTGAAGGCTGTGTTCATGTGACCCCGTCAGACGTCTTTCTGCCTGCACACGGTCACGTCGCCGCGCTCACCAGGACGCTTTCACTGAACTTCCCGAAAGTTTAGAAACAGCTGCGATGCATTCTGGGTAAATAATATAGTCACGAGATGATGATGATGAAACGTTTCATACAGATAAACACATGACTTTCATGACGTTATAACATAAACAGTCCTCATCAAGTATTTAACTCTGATTATAATAATTCTGATCCACTTGGTTATAATAGACTCATATTCATGCATATAGTTGCTATAGAACAGGTGGAAAGGAACATTTCCTCGAATATTTAATTAATTTTGAGGTACTTTATACTTCTACTCCACTACGTCTCAGAGGGAAATGTGACTTTTCACTTCACTGCTTTATTTACTTCACAGATTGAGATCGAATTCATGATAAAAGCAACACCAGGCTGCTCTGGTGAACTCGGTGCGCCTCCTCGTCACGTTTCTCTGAGTTGTTCCACCAAAGAGACGTTTTTCCTCTAAACCTCAAACTTTCCTTTCAGTAACCGCTTAAAGGTTTCACACACAAACAAAAAGTCCAAAACAGAAAAGAGATTTGCGCGCAGAACTTTTCCGTCCCTCTCCCGTTAATCGTCTGTGCTGATCCAACGCGATTCATGAGGGTATTTCGATCAGTATTATCTGTGACCGTTCACTCATCGACTGATTGCAGGTGTGACGAGGAGCTGGGTGTGCGCGTGATTGTTTGACCCCGAGGAAGTCGCTGCTCTTGTTTGTCCTTTTCCCTCAGCTGTGTGCCTTTGTCGGCTGTCGGGAAACTGCTTCCCTCGTTTGTCCGTCAGATCTTCAGCTGATCTGAGAGCATGAAAACTGGAGCCATGATGTTTTCGTCTAACTGAACTCTTGGCAGCCTTGAGTGTGTTACTTTAAATGCAGCTCTTTACTTTCCTGTATTTTCCCAGCGCTGCAGCCATGCGGTGACTGAAACCAGAGCTCTCATGGCTGAAGTATGTTTTACCCTCAGATGACGATGAGGATGAGGATGGCGAGGCCTGTAATTACAGCGTGATGCGAGGATGAGTGGAGTTTAAATTCAGACTGTGACATGGGGTTTTCCCTCTGCTGTTAGAAACAACGTCTGTGTTTACAGCTGCACCAGGCAACGTCGATTCTCTTGTGTTAAATCCACTTGTGTTATCGGGCTAAGAACGTGCAGTATTACAGCATCAACAGGCTGAATATGTCTGCAGTCGGGAAGCAGACACTGATTTTCTCCTCGAAACCTCTCAGATCGCTTTCAGTCGGTAACTGTTGGATGCTCGAAGAGGTAAAACGATCCAGTGTTTCACAGGAAAACGAGGGAGAGAAGTCGAAACATAAAATCTAATCAGACTAATAGTTTTCTTCTTTTCTGCCCGTTGATCCTTAAAGTCGGATTATTTTACTGTTGCATGTTCTGGTGAAACCTGTGATGTAAAATGTGTTTGGATTCAGGTTCATTTGTCTTTCCAAGACCCTAAAAACACAGCTGAAGTGTTTCTTCATAAACAGGGTTAAAACATAAACAGTTCAGTTTTATTTATAAAGCGCCAATCCATAACAGAAGTTGTCTCATTGCACTTTTCCTATAGTGTAGGTCCAGACACACAGACGGAGAGGGAGAGGAGGAAAGAGGTGCATCATGGGAAGTCTCCCGGCAGTCTAGGCCTATAGCAGCATAACTAAGGGATGGTTCAGGACTCACCCGAGCCAGCCCTAACTATAAGCTTTATCAAAGAGGAAAGTCTGAAGCCTACTCTTTAATGTGGAGATGGTGTCTGCCTCCCGAACCCAAACTGGGACCTGATTCCACAGGAGAGGAGCTTGATACCTGAAGGCTCTGGCTCCCAGTCTACTTTTGGAGACTCTAGGAACCACACAAGTAACCCTGCATCCTGGGAGCGCAGTGATCTAGTCGGGTATTAAGGTATTATGAGCTCTTTAAGATACGATGGTGCCTGACCGTTAAGAGCTTTGCAGGTGAGGAGAAGGATTTTAAATTCTGTTCTGGATTTTGCAGGGAACCAGTGCAGAGAAGCTAATATTGGAGAAATATGATCTCTTTTCCTAAAAAGCGAAAAGCAGCGGAGTAAAAAGATATGAGATATATGTACGTTATATATTCAGAAAGTGTTTCACTTTTTCTTTAGTTGAAAGGACGAAGAAATTTAATCTCATTTAATTTAAATCCTACATCAGGGGGGTGAAACAGAGTGAAACAGGGGAAATATCATTTTAAATACTCTGTTTCTGTGAAGAACATGTTCAGTCGTGTGTCTGGTGTCAGTGTCTGCAGGACGAAACAACATGTTTCATCACTTTAAATGGTTCAAAACCAACTAAGACGCAGGGACGCAGCGTCCAGCCTCCAGCTTTGGTATCGATTAGGTATTGATATTGATTTGGAGTCACTGGCTCACATTACTATTGGAAGAACTGCCGTTATTCTATTTCTATTAAAATATATTTATGTAAAATCAATTAATTACACATTAATAATCAAAATAACAAGCTTCTTCATCCACCGTGTTTTTATTTCTATGACTTATTTGTTATTCACTGATCACTGATCTACTGTATATATATATATATATATATATATATATATATATATATATATATATATATACGGGACTCACGGGGAACAAGGGTTCGAATCCCCTCGGGAGCAATGAGCAATGACCCATCATCCAGTGTGGGTCCTTAGGCAAGACCCTTCACGCTGCTGCCTACCTCATGATGATGAGTGACGATGAAATGATTGACATGCCGGCTCAGATGTCGCCCGGCCAAACAAGGTCTGCGTCAGGTGTTGGGGAACCAGGGCATCGAGGACGACAAATGGGCTACTGGAACAAGACGGAAATGGGCGAGATGCGATAACAAGGCTCTGTTGGAATGCTACTACTCCAGTAACCCTAGTCAGAGGGGTTACATGCACAGGATGTGGGATGAATGGTAACTTCGAAACCCACAATCGAGGCTTACGGCGAAGCAACTAGTAGCTCAGTGTTCCAACATCCACAAGCGGCAACTGCTATCACAACTTGAGATTGACGAGGTACAACACAAATGCTACGGCAAGGGGGAGCCAGGACTACAGGTCAGAGGGGAGCATCCAGCAGCTCCCCAACCAGAGATTGGGTACGAAGCCCCAAGAGAAATCACGCTGAACGAGGCAGCGACTGACCTGAAAGATAAGATCATGGCGAGGATGAATACAAGGCAACCCCGACGCCAACTACAATGGCTAAGTGAAGTACCATCAGAAAATCTCCTAAAAGATGTGAATGCAGCATTGAGAGCGATCCCTACCACAACCATCACTGAAACCAATGAGCTGATATACGCCTCAGCAGCAGTGATCCTAGAGATGCTTGGCTACAAGAGCAACCACGGGAGCCATGAGAGACAATACCCACCATGGAAACGAAGGTTGGAGGCAAAAATCAAGGAGGCCCGGAGAGAAGTGAGCCAACTGACAGAGGCTGAGAGAGGTGCAATGAGAAAGCAAGTACCCAAGAAGTACAACCAGATGCCCATACCTGAAGCACTCAAAAACTGCCAAACAAAGGCTCCAAGCCTTGGCCAGCCGCCTAAAGAGATACACGAGAGATAATGAAGCCAGAAGAATAAACCGGCTGTTCGCAACTCAACCTGCGAAAGTGTACGCTCAATGGCAGGGTAATAACAGCAGAGCAGACCCACCAAGGCTGGAAACGGAGCAGTACTGGAAAAGTATATGGGAAAGGAGGCATCACACAACAGCGATGCACAGTGGCTGGCAGCCCTGAGAAAGGACCACAGCAACCTCCTGAACAGAATCTAGTCACCATCACAGTGGCAGACATCCAAGAAAGAGTCTCAGGTATGAAGAACTGGACAGCACCGGGCCCTGACAGGATCCACACCTACTGGCTAAAGAAGCTCACTGCACTCCACGAGCGCCTAGCAGCACAAATGAACCAGCTGCTAAGAGATGGGACGCACCCTGAATGGCTTACCGAAGGGCGCACAATCCTGATCCTGAAGGATCCCGCAAAGGGTACAGTCCCATCCAACTATCGGCCAATAACCTGTCTCTCCACAACATGGAAGCTCATGTCAGGCATCATTGCGGCGAAGATAAGTGGACACATGGATCAATACATGAGCAAAGCGCAGAAGGGCATTGGTAGAGGAACCAGAGGAGCCAAACACCAACTCCTGGTTGACAGAACAGTCTCCCAAGACTGCAGAGCCCGACACACCAACCTGTGCACTGCCTGGATTGATTACAAGAAAGCATATGACTCAATGCCGCACACATGGATCACTGAATGCTTAGAGATGTACAACATCAACAGGACTCTAAGGGACTTCATTGCGAACTCGATGAGGCTGTGGAAAACCACCCTTGAGGCCAATGGTAAGCCACTTGCACAAGTATCCATCAAATGTGGCATATACCAAGGAGATGCTCTGTCCCCACTGCTGTTCTGCATAGGTCTGAACCCCCTCAGCCAAATAATCAACAAGACTGGCTATGGATACCGACTCAGGAACGGGCCACCATCAGTCACCTCCTCTACATGGATGACATCAAGCTATACGCTAAGAGCGAGCGGGACATCGACTCACTGATCCACACCACCAGGATCTACAGCTCTGACATTGGGATGTCATTCGGGCTTGAGAAGTGCAGTCGAATGGTGACAAAGAGAGGGAAGGTAGTCCACACAGAAGGGGTCTCACTCCCAGAAGGAACAATAGCAGACATTGAGGATGGTTCCAAGTACCTTGGAATACCACAGGCAAATGGCAACCTCGAAGAGGTAACAAGGAAGACGGCAACGGCCAAATACCTTCAACGAGTAAGGCAAGTCCTAAGAAGTCAGCTCAATGGCAAGAACAAGGCCCAGGCAATAAACAGCTATGCCCTGCCAGTGATCAGATACCCTGCGGGAATAATAAGGCGGCCAAAGGAGGAGATACAGACCACAGACGTTAAGACGCGAAAGCTCCTCACCATGCATGGAGGGTTCCATCCCAAATCCAGCACCCTGAGACTGTACGCTAGCCGTAAGGAAGGCGGCCGTGGACTAGTGAATGTGAGAGCCACTATCCAGGATGAAACATCCAAGATCCACAAGTACATCCAAGATAAGGCCCCAACAGATGACGTGCTCAGGGAATGTCTCAGGCAATGGGGAACAGAGGAAGACGTGCTGGAGGAAGGACCATCATGGGAGGACAAACCCCTACATGGGATGTACCACCGGAACATAACTGAAGTGGCCGATATCAAGAAGTCCTACCAATGGCTAGAGCGGGCTGGATTGAAGGACAGCACAGAGGCACTCATCATGGCTGCACAGGAGCAGGCCCTGAGCACCAGAGCAATAGAGGCCCAGATCTACCGCACCAGACAAGACCCAAGGTGTAGGCTGTGCAAAGAGGCCCCTGAGACAATCCAGCACATAACTGCAGGGTGTAAGATGCTGGCAGGGAAAGCATACATGGAGCGCCATAACCAAGTAGCTGGCATAGTGTACAGGAACATCTGCACTGAGTATGGACTGGAAACCCCGAGGTCAAAGTGGGAAACACCTCCAAAGGTGGTAGAGAATGACCGAGCCAAGATCCTATGGGACTTCCAGATCCAGACTGACAGAATGGTAATGGCGAACCAGCCTGACATCGTGGTGGTTGACAAACAACAGAGGAAAGCCGTTGTGGTTGATGTGGCGATACCAAGCGATGGCAACATCAGGAAAAAGGAACATGAGAAACTAGAGAAGTACCAAGGGCTAAGAGAAGAGCTGGAGAAGGCCTGGAAGGTGAAGGCAACAGTGGTGCCCGTGGTCATCGGAGCACTCGGGGCAGTGACCCCCAAACTGGAGGAGTGGCTACAGCAGATCCCTGGAAGAACACCAGACATCTCGGTCCAGAAGAGCGCAGTACTGGGAACAGCAAAAATACTGCGCAGAACCCTCAAGCTCCCAGGCCTCTGGTAGAGGACCCGAGCTCGAAGGATGAGACCACCCGCGGGGGGTGAAGGACAAAGTTTTTTTTATATAAAATGTGACCCTGCATCTGTCAGCTGAACGTGCGTCCAGATTAGTCGACACTTTTACTCTCCGATAAGTTCAGTCCAAAGTTTGTTTTACTTTGAAATGTCACGAGGTGTTTGACAACGGTCAGACGACTGACATGAGATAACAACACACACACACACACACACACACACACACACACACACACTCACTCAGGTCAGGGCTGTGTGAAGAGTGCAGCTGCTGATAAACGAAGAAGACGCCGCTGGTCTGAGCTGCTGCAGAGATGAAGGTCAGACTTTAAGCATCACAGTCACTGATGTTTTCTTCTCGCTGTGTCAGACTGCACATGCAAGTGAAACAATACAATGCAATAAAGATATTTAAGACACAAACATTGTAGTTCATTGTGGAGACCAGAGACTGTAAATACAGTGATAATAATGAAGAAGAAGTACTCAGGTCCGTTACTGCAGTAAAAGTACTGACACACACTCTGTGAAACCCTCTGCTGCAGTGAAAGTGTGAGAGTGTGATCAGGAAAAAGCCCTTAAAGCATTAAAGCAGTGCAGCGTCCCTGTGGCTGCTGTGCTGTTATATATTCTATCATCAGGTTATTATTCCTCGTGCATTAATGTAAAGCATTATGACCGACAGTCTGAAGCTCGACGTTATTAACAAACATCACAGTTATTACAGTCGTTCAGAGGAAAAGCAGCAGATCTGCACATCTGAGGAGCTGCAGCCAGGAAGGGATTTACAGGAGAAACGACTTCAAACATCAAAACAGCTGCTGATTCATTTCCTGTCAGTCGACTAATCGATTAATCGATTCAGCTGAACTTTTACATTTTTATGTTTTGTGCAAAACTGTGATCTGTAAAGTAACTAAAGCTGTCAGATAAATGCAGTGAAGTAAAAAGTCCAACATTTCCCTCTGAGATGTGGCGGAGTGGAGGCAGAAAGCGACAGGAAAAGTAAAGTAGAAGTTCCTCAGAGAACAGTAACTGAGTAAATGTTACTTTCACTGGATGCAGGGACGTTAATGGACCTAATACACTGTGTTCTGCATTGCCACACAGCCTCTGTTCGTTTCCAATGTGGGTTAATGACTTTCAGCTGCTGAAATGATGCAACATTTCTGCAGCAGAAAGAGGACAGCAGCCGGGGTTGGGGGTTGGGGGGGTTGGGGGTTGGATTTGGGGGCCCTGGAGGAGGAGCCCCGGGTCTCCGCTATAAAACACACCGAGCCAGCTGGAGGAAGAAGAAGAAGCTGCTGTTGCTGAAGTTTGACAAACTTTCCTTGTTGGAGCAAATCGTCGGAGAAGCAAACATGAGTCACGTCGACGTGAAAAACCTGAAGCCCACCAACTTTGAAGACGAGTACTACGATCAGTATGATTATTATAACTTAACCGATAAATACGCAGGTGAGACCAGCGTCAGTCCGCGGAGTAGTTTGGTTTGGTTTGTTAGAATTGAACTTGAAAAGTGTGTTTTTCTTAACAGAAGGCTCGGCCCGCAAAGGCAGGACAAAGAAGGAGGCCAGTGACAACACCAACAGGCACAGCCCCTCCGGACATGAGCGCAAAATTGTGGAGAAGCTCCAAAACAGCGAGAAGAAAGCCAAGGAGTGACTGCTGAGGTGAGGCTGCTGTTGCACTGAAACCAGTGCTAACTCTTTCTTTATGTCTGAATAAACTCAAGCCGAATTTAAGAGTGGCTGTTATATTTGCTGTTAGTAAAGTCGTTATAATCATTTAATGTGTTCTGTACTTAAACAGAATCGGTCTGTTATTTTAATTGGTCAATCTCTCAATGACATCTGGCGATGGAACTTTAGAATGTTGACCCAAGTTCAACTTTTCCTTAAGATTCTCTCCCTTTAACTGTTCCCACTCACAGCACTCGAGTGGGCGGTTGTGACTCACAACCTGATTTTGATTCTGTCAAAAGAAGTGTTGTTTTCTGTTCATATCAATATAATCCCATGCCGAATTCGAGAGAGCCTGTTTTATTTGTGAGTGGTCAAGTTGCTGAATCATTTATGTGCTCTGTGTTTCCATGAATCACTTTCATACTTTAAATGAGTACATTTACGAATGACATTTGGAATGTGGAAATTCTAAAATGTAAGTAACTTCTAAAACTTATTATTTAGAAGTTGCTTAGAGGCAGGGCTGCTAGCAAGATACAAAAGATAAAATTGTAAACACCCAATAAGGTATTTGGATTTTACTTTTTTATTTATTTTTTATTCAGTTATTCAGATTTCCCTTCAAGATGGCCTTAAATGCTAAAGCTTTCTTCTCACTACACTGAATTGTTTTATGGTATTTTTTTTTATTTCGCTGGCCTAAGAAGTCAAGTTTTAAACACACGTATACTGAGTCCAAACTGGTGGTTTTTAACTGCACATCGTGACAGGACAGAAGCACATGACTGCAGCGTTTGCCAGCAGTGTTTTTACTGATCCACAGCCAGAATCTAACGTGTGTTTCTCATCCAGGGCGACTCGGACGGCTTACCCCGGAAAAACCGACCACGGCCTCCTTTGCGACCGAACGAGACGTGCAGACGCAGGAGCGTCCTGAAGAGGAGCCCACAGATCCAGATGTTCCAGCTGCAGCTTCAGTGAGGAGATCTTCATCATGGCAGCAGACCGTGGCTCCTCCGCCTGTAGCTCTCAGTGTGGTGGGGGTGTACCTGGGTCCCGGTTCGGACCATGATGGTGCACGTGTGATTGTGGTGGTGGCAGTTGGGTGGTTTCGATGTGTTGACATGTTTTTAAAAGTGTTTTACTATTAAAACTCTTTTAAACGACTCTGTTGGTCTTTTTCCTCTCTCATAGTCTTTTACAGTGATCGAAGAAGTTCGGCTCCTTGATGGAAAAACACTCAATTACAAGTAAATCCTGTATTCGGTAGGCGAGGGCCGGATGGCAAAGCTCAGTGCGGTCTTGGTCCGTGACAGAGTATCAAATAAATCCTGACAGGTCCGATTCATGATCGAGTCATTTCTGAGTTAAATCGATTTCAGGCCATTTAGGCTGCCGTATTATTCAGCCTGAGCAAAAGCTGAAGTGAAAGTAGTGAAGTGCATCTGGGTATCTGATATAAAGATGCTCCTACTGAAGCAGCAGTGCTTCCCAACAGTTTTGGCTTATGACCCATTAAAACTGGATGTTGATACATTTTCTTCAGCTCAACTCCAATAAAACTGAAATCCTTGTTATTGGGCCCCAACACATCACTAAACACATACTGCCATCTACTGGTGACCTGTCGCAACATGTCGAGCCTGTTGCAAGAAATCTTGGTGTCCTGTTTGATAGCAGTTTATGTTTTGAGCAACATATCACTAAGCTTGTCCAATCATGTTTTTATCACCTCAGAAACATTGCAAAAATCCGATCTATTCTAAATCTTAGTGATGCAGAAACTGTTGTTCGTGCTTTTATCTCCTCACGCCTCGATCACTGTAACAGCCTGTTCACTTGTCTTAATCTAAAAACTCTGACACGCCTGCAGACTGTACAGGACTCGGCTGCTCGGCTGTAAACCAGGACCGAGAGGTGCGACCACATCACACCTGGTTCAGCCTCTTTACATCGGCTCCCTGTTGGTTTCAGGACTGATTTTAAGATCTTGTTGATTACTTTTAAGGCTCTTCATGGCTCCAGACTATATTTTAGACCTTGTAATCCCTTATGAACCTTCACGTAGTCTGAGATCTTCGGCCAGGGGTCTCCTGTCTGCTCCTGAGTCCAGGATGGAAACTAAGGGGGACAGAGCTTTTGCCATCAGGGCCCCGAGGCTCTGGAACAACCTGCCCGAAGACATCAGGCTGTCTGAGTCAGAGTCTTCGTTTAAGTCTCGTCTCAAAACACATTTTTATCTGAAAGCAGATCCTGATTTTACCTGAACTGTTTATTTTATTGCTTTTATGTGTTTTATTTCTTTATATTTCATCATTCACTGTGGTGTTTTATTTCTCTCTCTGTGAAGCACTTTGTACTTTGTTTTGATAAGTGCTCTATAAATAAAGTTTTGTTATTATTATTATTATTATTATAAAATCGAAGCTCCGCCTGACTGCAAACCTTCATTGCAGGCTGAATGTGTCTGTGTGTCTTCAAAGTGTTTTGTGTGAATCTTTTGTTAACAGTCTGAAGATGTTAAATTATCCAGTAAGTCTCGAGCAAAAAGCAAAGGTTAGAAAAAGTCAGAGAGTCTGCAGCCATGCTAGCAGCTCTGTACGGCAGTGCTTTGAGCTAACATGCTAACATCAGCATGCTAACATGCATCATGATTTTGTACATGTGCATGTATTCTCTGGGACCAAGTCAGACACTGATGCAGGTTTTTCATTGCACCATCAGAGCACCAAAGCATCACAGCATGCTAACACAATGCTAGCATTAGCTAGTTAGCAGTAAACACAGAGCGCAGCTGAGGCTGATGGGAACGCCATCAGCTCTGCAGGTGTTTGGTCAGAAACCAAAGTGTCGGACACGTTAACATGTCGACCTGATGGTGGCGCTAGATGAAGTGTGTATGTTTTATGTTCAAAATAACAAACTTGGCGCTCATAGTTGTAGGTAACATAAAGAGTGAAGGTGTTCGTGTCTCTGTATGGACAACGTTGACTGTCCCACTGGGGTCACGTCTTTCTATCTCTGTCTCTCCGTCACCTTTCGACACACACTGGACGCCGCATGCACTCAAGATTTAAAACTTTACGCTAATAACCAACATTTGGTTTGACGGCAACAACCTAATCCTGTTGACCATCTCAGGCTTTTTCACACAGAAACATAAAATCCCCTCAGGGGACTGAAACAGAGAAAGAAACGAGGCTCACCTCGACCCACTGATACCCAGAGTACGTACGCAAGCAGCACACACATCCCTGCTTCTTTAAGACTTTTAAGTCAAATTCTTAATAGTAGTTTAAACTAAATCAAACCGCAGCTGTTAGAAAAATAAGAACTTGTCCTGTTCATGTGGGCGCAGCTCTGACTTCATCAGACCGATGGTGTAAATATTCAAATCTGGGTGCTGAATGTTAAAGGGACAGCTCCTCTTACCTGTAGTGCAGGTGTGAAGCCTGGATCCACCAGCAGGTGGCAGCGACGCTCAAACTTCCAGAGACTGAATGGACGGACCATCCTGAACTGTTTGCTGTCGTGCTGTAACCGCAGAGCGTCAGGCCCTCCGCAAAGTGTTTTCATACTCGAAGCTCACATTTTGCTGTGTCAGAACTGCAGTGGAGTTATATAACAAAGACTAACTCAGACTGCAGAGCTCAGACTGAACTTCGAGATGTAACTGAAAGGTTTAAACGCTGATTAAAGGGTGAATACGACTAAATATTCCTGCGCTCAGTATAGACGGATTACTGAACAATATTTCCTGATTCAAGCAGAGATGGCAGCTGGAAACAACACGTCTCCTTGCTCAATCTGCACAGCCTAAACCTAAATGAAAGAGTTTTATTCTGTAGTTGTATTGGTTTTCATATTATATATATATATATTATTTTCCTCCAGTGAAGAGTGACTTTTTTAAACACTGACTGTCAGACAGACAGGTACTGGGCTCAGGGTATCTGCTGATACATATAAAGAGTTCGATCAGGGTGGAAAAGCCTCTGAAACAGCATGAAACCAACTAAATCTCTAAGCCAAGAGAAAACACTTGGCTTGGCTTGTGTCGAGGTACGCCAACCTCTCTCCGATTTGGTTCATGAGAAGGGATCCACACGAGACCTACAACTGTCTTTCACAAGTATTTATTTCCACACAAACAAACAAACTATACAGATATACCTGGAGACACAACATGCTCACCGTCTTGAATCTACGGCTCCCCAGTCGTGTCTGAAGTTTAAGGCACAAAGCAGTTGATTATATGTTAAAGCCACACCCTGTCGCACAACATTCAGTATTCTCTCAGTGCACCTCTGTTAATATCTGACCTTGGTTTGTACCTTCCCCTGCTTTCTCTTATCTAACTGTTAGTTAGTTAGGTCTATGGTGCAGAACAGCGGCTGGCCTGAGAGGTTGCATGAGTTAGACTACACAGGAAAAACATCTTACATACAGGGTGTGCACAGCACTGTCATAGGTAGCCACTATGCCGCCTGATCCTCTTGAGTATCTGCCCTCCCTTGTGTTGTTGTCTGTGAAAGTGTGTGTGTGTGTCTGTGTTCTGGGCTGGCTCATCGATCTCACCTGATTTCCATCATCATCAACTACCACCATTTATCTACTGGGTTCGCCCACGCTACCAGCGCCAGATCGTCCTCGTACCTGTGTACGCACAACACGAAACGGCCTCCGCATGTAAGCGAACTATTTACGCGTTTCAGTTCTTACCTTGATGGTAACCTCGTCTGTCTCTGTCACAGATTCGCGCTCTGCCGGTGATCACCGCTTCCTGTCTGTCCTCGGATCCCGAGACTCCCAGACCCCGACCACCAGACCCCAGTACCAGGCTTCACGGGTCCACCGCCAGGCCAGCCCAGAACCAGCTCCCTTTATCTCAGCTCGAAGAGCCGCCATCCAGTCTCCGACCTGATCCAGTCAAGTCCATGGAACGGCCACGAACTACGCCGGACACTTCATACTCCCTTGACAATCATTATAATAAATCTGTTCGAAACTTTATCTGCTCTGTCCGTGTGTCCTGCTTCTGGGTTCCAAGCTCGGTCCCGCAACAAGCACAAGCTATCAATCATAATAACACAGCCCAAGTTTTCATATCCACACTAGCTGTTAGCTATTTTTCTTCTTGACCCAAACCAGCAGTATCTGCTAACACAGAGTGTTGTGTGTGAATCACAGCTGATGGATCTTCTTCCTCCACTGTCGTCCAGAAACTATTAAAACTCATCCGTGAGCCGCACTGTTGCACTGGGTGACATGTTCCTTCATCACCATGAACACACACTCTGGAGTTTATTCTGACACTGTGGCGCGTCAGATAAAGTGGATCTTTACGGTTTTTCCATGAGAAGAGCTCATAGGCGGCGCTATTAAGAGGCTAGGGGAAGCTAGCTTAGCTTCTCCAAAATGATCACTGAATAAATGTTAAAATTTTAAAGATTAACCTTCAATAAAATTTGATTTTTTTGAACAGTATACTACTGGCAAACTTTAAAACTCCAAACAAATTTTAAGATATTATTTATTTATTTTAAATATTGATATGTGGTAACCAAGGCTACCTGCGTCACTTCCTTTACGTCGTGCACAAAAGCTGAAGCTAGCTGTGAAAGCCTACTGCAGTCACCGATAAGGCACAACAACGAGAAGAAATGAACAATCACGGAGAACACGAAGTCGAGACAGAATCTCTGACTCTAACTGCTTCAAACGAGGGCCAGCCCACGGAGGCTGAGCCTCCCACGCAAGTGAGCACTCAAGCGGATAAAGATGCTAACACCTGCTGCCCCTCTGACTTGGGGACTAAGGATGGCGCTCCTGCACAACCGTTGTTGCCGGAGTCTCCTAAAACTGCTTTGGGTGAACAGACTCAAGCGTTTAGCTTCAATATTTCAGAACAGCAAGCAGGTAGTAGCCATATTCTGTTTCCCGTGCCGACAGTTGTGTGCAGAGTTAGGGACCCAGCTTTTACTCCTGAAACAGTAAAACACACTGAATCTGCTCAACACGAGCAGAGTATGGAAAAGTAGAAGCTATATCGGGTTTGAGATGTGAGCTGTGTGACTGTGATCCTCTTAAACAATAACAAAACAAATCTCTGGAACATGGAACAAAAATATTTCTGCTAATCAGATAGATGGAAACGCCAACCCTAACATACAGAAAGCATTAAAGCCATCAGGAGAGCGAGACCCCGTCAAAGCTCATCAGATGGTCTGCTGTGATGTCAGCTGCAGGTCGGTGCTGCTGTTCTCTTTACAGCCCCGTTTGTTCAGCCTGAATCTGTTCACATGTAGTCAAACTGTCCCATTAGAGCAGCTGAAGCAGCTGTCAGCAGCTCCTGTCTGCAGTGGACCCGTGGACGGACAGACATTTAAGATTACAGAATAGGAGGGACAACACTTCTTGTTTGTGATTGGACAGAACCCAAGTGTCTGGCGACAGTTCAGTGTCATTTCCTGTTTGTGTAGCCTAGCCTACTACTGTCAGCAGTGTCCTTGCACAAATCTTAAACTGAGTTTGACAGGATAGATAAGGAGATTGAGATGATATGGATGCAACCCAATTCTTGATATCATGACATTAAAATGTCACTCGGAAGCACACCTGAGGAATCGACTGAGGAGACGCTAGGCTAGACTCTTTAACACCACTTAGGCTATCACAGCGTGGATGATGTTTGGATACAGAACTGGCTGACTTTAAAGCAGAAACATGGCCTCTGTGTTAAAAGGGGGACGGTGATGCGAACTTTGTCGCAGACACGTTGTTGGCATGAAGACGGTAAATGACAAATTAAAACTGTTCGGATGGGTTCTCCTGCAGAATCACGTGGCTCAAACGTGGACCAACAAACAACCCCAAAGTAATAAATATGTTGTTGTGTTTCAGAGGATGACTCCTACTGACTCTGACTGGAGTTTTTGGCTTTTAAATTTCGGCTTATCTATTTTGGCAGTGAAGAGAATGACTCTAAGAAGTTATCCTGTAACCAGGTGGTGAGTTTAAAAGCACGTTCTGAGGAATCTTATCAAGATGGGCGCTGATCCAGAATGGGCTGTAATGACCAGTAGATTAACCATCGTCCTCTCTGGAACATTTTGTTTTATTAATTATATTTGATCTTGATACATGAAGATATAATTCACAGTTCTGGCACAATTCTCGGTTTGTCCACATGACTTGATGTTCACTCCTCTTGGTTTGTTTGAATTAAATTCACGTGATCATGAAATGGAGACCTAAAGGAGACAATGGATATTTTTTCCCTTGGCCCACATGAGCCGAACTACAGGTGTGACACGGGACATACGAGATCCTGTGACCTCTGCACTGCCTACGTTACTCTGTGATTTGGTCATATGGCGTTCCCATACAGTGTTTTTAGGGATGCTAGCAGCATGGCTCTGTGGATGTTAATGTCCATGACTTTGATCCAGACTGAAACATCAGCAGCTGCTGGACTGTGATGAAACGTGCTTCATCGTTCATGCTCCCCTCAGGATGAACTGTAATAACTCTGCTGATCCTCTGACTTTCCATCTAGCGCCACCATCAGGTCGACATGTTAACGTGTCCAACACTTTGGTTTCTGCATAAATACCTGAAGAGCTGCTGACGTCCCCATCAGCCTCAGCTTTGTGTTTAAAGCTAATTAAACTAAACTAAGATGGTGAACATGGTAAACACTATGCCTGCTAAACATCGACATGTTAGCATTGTCACTGTGAGCATGTTAGCATGCTGATGTTAGCACTTAGCTCAAGGCACTGGTATGCCTAAGGCCTCACTGAGCTGCTAGCATAACTGTGTACCCGGCAGAAGTGTCGCTAGAAACTTCGTCTTAAACCATCATAAATTGATATTTTATTGAGTTTTTAAGCCAAGATTTCTACGCTACACTGTTTTCCTGGACACTGCTTTACCTATATGTTTTAACTTGGAAAAGGTTTTCAGTCATCGGACATGTGGATCTTAAGTGATTTTAAGCTGGCTGCAACTCAACGTGGTTTACCGGACTGCCTCCACTGCTGCTAGCTTAGCTAGATTTGTTTTTAGCCTGGCAGCTAGGCTAGCCGGTCGCTTTTACCAAGGATCTTAAGCTTGTAGCACTTTTATGGACTTAACTGTGGACTTTAAGTTTCGAAGCACTCTCACGGACTACATGATAGCCTGATGGCTGAGTGTGGATCTTGTCACCTTACCGTCTCAAAGCTGAGGAAAAGTATCGCCTGTCTCTTGTCTCTTTCTCAGAGAAAGAGACAAGCTCATCCTGGAGTTCTCTACTGTCGCCTCGGCCCAGGCAAAACACCTGGCGGTCCTCAGCTCCTCTGGCTGCGCAAGCCGGACTGCGACCATCCCCTCTCACTCCCCGGACTGCTCCACTCCCACACTGGACAATGATCCCACTCTTCCGTGGCTCGGCTCCATCATCACTGGCGCCCCGGGGCATGAAGACGTTTCAGCTAAGCCTGAAGATCCATGGCTCCTCATGGGTGCAAAGCCCGAAGCAATGGACATTTCAACTCCGTGCCGAGCCCCAGTGGATGCACGGTCACTCGCCGGCGGGGGTGGTGAGAAGGCCCTGGTGAGTTCGACTCCATGCCAACCGGAGCACTGGACTGTAGCCTGTAAGGACAGACATGGTGCAAAGCACCTGCCTCCTCCACCTTCACATCGGGACCTCCTGCTGGCCAACAGGTTTGACATCCTGGATACGCAGGACTTTCCTCCACTGGAGGGACGCTCCCTTTTTCCAGCGGTCAAGTCTTCCTCCTCCTCTCGCCGCAAGTTACTGAAAGAGGCCGTGATCAGGAGAAGCTCTGGAGTTCTCATTCGTCCTGAGACGGCAGAGAATTCCTCTGCTAAGGAGGACGCCGCCCCCTCGCCGCAGGAGTCCCCGGCCACAGCTATCCCAGGGACGGCTGATGGAACTCGCCCGTCAGCAATCAGAGCTGATGAAAGCAGACTTCATCTGCCTCTTCGACCTGCTCAACAGCACCAGAAAGCATGCTTTCATTTCTGGTTCAATTCCTACACTGGGTTGGGGAATTGGCCGTTTTAGCAGGATCCTCAGCCTTCATACCTGGCTCCAGTCTGTCTGCAGCACCTGTGACGTTGGTTTTATTCACAACTGTAACTTATTCTGGGATCGTTCTTCCTTGTTTGCACGAGATGGTCTTCACCCAAACAAGTCAGGTAGTCGCATGCTGGCGGCTAACCTGCAGAACGCTGTGCTGTCCTCCTCACGTAGTTGACTATTTACATCACCTGTTTCCCCTCGCTCTTCCTCTTCTCTGCCCACCATATGCCATGCACCCTCTGCTGTCACTACCTCCCCCTTGTGGACTGATCATAGTGCTGCTATCTGGAGCCCGGATCCCTCTAGTGCCACCTTTAACATTCCTGTGGTAATTTCGGATAGGTCCTTAATGCGTAACAGACACAGCTGACACAGCAATAATAATAACTTAATAAAGATCCGGGCCAGAACCCTACCACCAGTCTCAACCTCAAATCTGAAGCAGCACAGACTTTTTAAGATGGCTCTTCTCAATGTAAGATCCCTCTCTAACAAAACGTTTATTTTAAATGATTTTATCTCTTCTACTGATTTAGATTTTCTGCTTTTAACTGAATCCTGGTTACATCCTGGTGATCACAGTCAGCTGGCTGAAGTGTGCCCTCCAGATTATGACTGCTTTAGTCGCCCTAGGGTCTTCGGTCGAGGTGGGGGCTTCGTTACTGTCTATAGGAAGCATTTTAAGTGTGACCTCATAGCTTGCAATGATTTTTCCTCCTTTGAAGTGCTCATGTTTAAACTTGGTGGCCCCCTCCCGGTCATATTTGCTATTATTTATTGCCCCCCTAAACCATCTGGCTCCTTCTTGTTGGAACTCCCTGAGTTTTTATCCAGTCTTCTGTTAAATTATGATAGAATTCTTCTTTGTGGTGATGTGTTCATGTTGATGACTCCTCTAATGCCCTTGCTGCTGATATTTTAAATATCACTAACTCTTTCAACTTTCAACAACATGTGTCTGGCCAAACTCATTCCCGTGGCCACACCTTAGACCTAGTTTTTAGTCTGGGCCTGAAAATCCCATCTGTGGAAATCAGGGACATGTTTGTATCTGATCACTTCTGCATTGTTTTTAACTGTGAATTAGAGGCTGCTAGTACTGTCTTATCCCGCTCTAAGTACACACGCGCGTCCCAACGAGCATAGTGCCTTACAATTTTGTACACTGTTCAATTCTCCTGGCAGTGTGTTTCCCGATTCCTCCAACACCAACGATTTGGTTGATTATTTTAACTACCTGTGTTCTTCAACCTTAGATCTCATAGCTCCTTTGAAAAATAGACCAAACTCAAAGACTAGAAAACAGCCATGGTTAAATGACAGTATTCGAAGCTGTAAAAAGAAATGCAGAAGAGCAGAACGCAGATGGAAGAAATCAGGTCTCCAGGTCCACTTTGTGGCCATGAAAGAGTTATTACGCCTTTATAATAGGATGGTGAAGGATGCAAGAACATGTCATTTCTCTGCACTTATTTCTGCCCATCAGCACAACCCCAGATTCCTATTTAAGACTGTGGATCAGTTAGTTAACACTGCCTCTCCTTGTGCCCCTGCTGAGTGTGATGCTGATTGTGAAAAGTTTCTTTTACACTTTGCTGGAAAGGTGGAGTTAATATGATCTGATATCACCCCCAACCCTGCCTTTTTAGATGTGGATCACCCGCTCAGGGATTCTTTGAGCAATTTTTCTGCTGTTACTCTGCCTGAACTCGCAGACATCATGTCTCTTATGAGAGTTTCCTCCAGCCCTCTGGACAAAATCCCAACTAGGTTTCTATTGGAAGTTATGGATTGTATTGCGCCCCTTTTACAAATTATCTTTAACAGCTCGCTGTCTACTGGCTGCGTCCCTGATTTCTTTAAAACAGCTTGTGTCCAGCCAGTCTTAAAAAAACCTGGGCTTGATCCCACCCTCCTGGATAACTATTGCCTTTTATTTCAGAGAAGAACTTGTATCTAAGCAGCTTCTGTATCTAAGCTGCTGCTGTGGAAAACAATAATACCTTTGAAAAGTTACAATTTGGCTTTCGTCAACACCACAGCACTGCGACAGTCCTTCTCAAAGTCACTAATGACCTTTTAATGAATGGAGATGCAGGCATGTGTTCAATTCCTGTGCTGTTGGACTTAAGTGCTGCCTTTGATACAATTGATCATGGCATTCTTTTAGATAGACTGAGGCACTGGGTGGGCATATCTGGCACTGCACTAGACTGGTTCGCATCTTATCTGTCCAATAGGAAATTCTGTGTCAGCATTAATAACTTCATGTCATCCTTTTCCCATATCAAGTACGGTGTGCCTCAAGGTTCAATTCTGGGACCAATACTGTTCTCCTTATACATTCTTCCTTTGGGTGATGTAATCTACAGACATGGTATTTCTTTTCATTGTTATGCGGATGATACACAGTTGTGCCTCTCTGTCAAGCCCACTGACCTTAGTACGCTGAGTTCTCTGCAGGACTGCCTGTCTGACATAAAAAATTGGATGTTGATAAATTTTCTTCAGCTCAACTCAAATAAAACTGAAATCAAAATGCAAAAATACAATCTATTCTAAATCTTAGTGATGCAGAAACTGTTGTACATGCTTTTATCTCCTCACGCCTCGATTACTGTAACAGCCTGTTCACTTGTCTTAATCTAAAAACTTTGACACGACTGCAGACTGTACAGAACTCAGCTGCTCGGCTGTAAACTAGGACCGAGAGGTGCGACCACATCACACCTGGTTCAGCCTCTTTACATCGGCTCCCTGTTGGTTTCAGGATTGATTTTAAGATCTTGTTGATTACTTTTAAGGCTCTTCATGGCCTGGCCCCAGACTATATTTTAGACCCTGTAATCCCTTATGAACCTTCACGTAGTCTGAGATCTTCGGGCAGGGGTCTCCTGTCTGTTCCTGAGTCCAGGATGGAAACTAAGGGGGACAGAGCTTTTGCTATCAGGGCCCCGAGACTCTGGAACAACCTGCCCGAAGACATTAGGTTGTCTGAGTCAGAGTCTTCGTTTAAGTCTCTTCTCAAAACACATTTTTATCTGAAAGCAGATCCTGATTTTACCTGAACTGGTTGTTTATTTTACTGTTTATTTTATTACTTTTGTGTATTTTATGTATTTTATCTCTATATATTTCATCATTCACTGTGGTATTTTATTTCCCTTGTTGTGAAGCACTTTGTACTTTGTTTTGATAAGTGCTCTATAAATAAAGTTTTATTATTATTATTATTATAGACAAACAAAAGGAAGATCCCAGAAGCTTCAGTAATCTGTCGTCCACACCTGGTAAAGACTAAACCTCCTGGCCCACCACTACACGCCATTTTCTTTGTCTGTTTTTTTGCCAAATCCCCTTATTTTAAGCCCATTTTATTTTATTATTGTTTTATATTTAAGTCTGTACAGCATGCAGCACCTTCTGTCCTTAGATCCTCGATTCAGATAATAATAATTTCAACTCTGATAATGTGGGCCTTGAGATATTAACATTAATTTATTTCTGTCTTCGGTTCTTGGACTGTAACGTTCCCCTCTGGGAGGCTCAGATGGATTTGATTTTCGTCAAACATCCAAAAGGTGAAAATACAAATATCAAACCACAACTTCATGGTGACAGGAAATTTTCAAAGGCCACTGGCACTTCCTGTAGTACAGAGAGACAGAGAGCAATGGAGTGAATCCTCAGTCTCCACCCAAACTGATTTTTCTAGCGGTTTTATCAAGTCTGCGAAGTTAAACTTCACCATGGACTTCGACTGTCTGAAGCAATAACACATGCTGAGGTAATACGAGTCACTGTGGTTATTGTTCTGTTCTGAGGAACTCTGGAAGGGCGTAGACAGGTAATCACACCTATTCTAAGGAGTCTTATCAATATTAGCAGATATTAAACATGAAAAAGCACTACCGCAGTGCAAATTGTGTGTGTTAATGAGATCAAAACATTTGCACACTTATCTTCACTGCACCTGAATAACCAATAGTTTATTGTCTAAGCCTGTTCCAGGGCTTTCATTACATACTAAATAAACTTTGATTAGAAAAAGACAAAGGCAGCTGCAATGACTTTGTCAGTAACACTATGAAGACATGTTTCATATTATTACACATTTATTTATTATAGTTACTAATTGTTTTAATTAATGAAGTATTGATTCATGCAAAAAAAAGTATTTGGCAGCGGAGATCAAACTTCTTATGGAGGCAAACCTGTTTCACCAGATTTTGTCCCACTGAATTTCTAGCACTGATTTTGTTTTGCGTTGAAATTATGTATCTGAATTTTTAAACTTAAATTAAATTATAAAAAAATATATCACATATAATGAAGTCATCAAGAAGTTTACGTCCTCGAAAAACAGCTTGGCATAGAGTCAAAATTATTTCATCATTTTAATCTCTCAAGTTATCTGCATTTTTGCTTCTTGACAATTAAATAAGAAGCAAGCATCCATATGGAAGCGTATACGGGACGATGTTAAAATGATAATGTAAACTTGAAAATGAAAATGTAATTCCACTATAGCATTATCACTTTCCACATGTGTATGTGTTATTTGAGTAAAAATGAAAATGCAATAATCTAATTTTCATTTTCACATACTTGTGTGGGCGTTCTATGACTATATTAAAATGAAAATGGAAAAGCTGTTTGAGATTTAATTTTCAAAGTTGTAACCTGCTGTACAGTGGACAATATTCAAATGCAGCAAACGAAACAGCGCCCCAGTCTTCACATTTACTTGTCACCACGCTTTTGGGTCGACGTAATCTGTCAGAACATCTGCTGCTTCAGTTAGGACGTCACCTGCTTGAACATCTGCTGCTTTGCTCACGTGCCCGCCTGTGGCAGAAAGGCGAGAAGGCGGCGGGCCGGGCCTCACTGATGACTGGATTACTGCACAAAAACACAACTTTATACAGTGGCACACTTAAATGTTTCCTATCATCAAACAAATTTAAATATTAGTCAAAGATAACACAAGTAAACACAAAATGCAGTTTTTAAATGAAGGTTGTTATTATTAAGGGAAAACAAAATCTAAACCTGCATGGCCCTGTGTGAGAAAGTGATTGCCCCCTAAACCTAATAACTGGTTGCTCCACCCTTAGCAGCAACAACTGCAATCAAGCGTTTGCGATAACTTGCAATGAGTCTTTTACAGCGCTGTGGAGGAATTTTGGCCCACTCATCTTTGCAGAATTGTTGTAATTCAGCCACATTGGAGGGTTTTCGAGCATGAACTGCCTTTTTAAGGTCATGCCACAGCATCTTAATAGGATTCAGGTCAGGACTTTGACTAGGCCACTCCAAAGTCTTCATTTTGTTCTTCAGCCGTTCAGAGACCCCACAACAACATCCAAAGAACTGCAGGCCTCACTCGCCTCAGTTAAGGTCAGAGTTCATGACTCCACCATAAGACTTTGTTGTGCTTATCAATTTCGGCAGTGACTGAACATGGCTGTAAAAGTATTTACACCACGTTTCACACCTGTAACCAGGTGGTGAGTTTAAAAGCACATTCTGAGGAATCTTATCAACATGGGCGCTTTTTCAGAATGGCTGTAATGACCAGTTGATTAGCCATTGTCCTCCCCACAACATTTTGTTTTATTACAGTTATATTTGATCTTCGACTGATACATGAGGATATAATTCACAGTTTTGGCGGCTTATCCTCTTATCTTTGGTTACATTGAACATATTTTATGGGGTAACAGCTTCACCATAAAAACCTGATACTGCAGATGTTATATGGTTTATAAAAAATACAGCTTCAACACTCTGGAGCTCTTCATGGCTGCAGATGAATGCAAAATAAAACAATGGTGCAAACTACAACATTACATTACTACATTAACACATTCATTAATTTCATTATTGCTTTGTTCTTATCCACACCTAGTAAAGACTAAACCTCCTGGCCCAACACTACATGACATTTTCTTTGTCTATGTTTCGGCAAATTATTAATTTAAAGAGATATTAATATTAATTTATTTCTGTCTTTGTTTCTTGGACTGTAACATTCCCCTCTGGGAGCCTCTGAGGGGATTTGATTTCCTCCAAACATCCAAAAGGTGAAAAGACAAATATCAAAACACAACTTCATGGTGAAAATTCAGAGCATGCTGGTCCATAGAGGCAGCGGAGGTTGCTGCCTTTTGCCTTTTATTTTTGAGAGGCAAGAGGGAGATAAAAATATTTTTAAAAAGAGCAACCGGTTGAAAGAAACAAAATCTCAGCATAATTTCTAAAATCCTTTTTCTATCTTATTTAGAAAAAATCCATTATCGAAATTCTGATTAAAATGCTTCAACAGTGACACTTGCAGGACAGGCAAGGGGGGAACGGCAGTCTGTGTGAAGTGGTGGTGCGAGGCAGAGGAGGACGGGCTCCTGCTCTTTAGGGCGGGATCTTGTATCTAAGGGACGAGGTGTCCAGTGTGTAAGGGATGGCCGGTTCGCTATACATTATCCCGCTTATTGCACGGATACTTACTAAAGAAATCAATAATTTGACACCAAACATTGATTTAATTGGTATAGAAATTATTTTAAAATGTTTGGGGTTTTTTGCCACAGGACTTCTTTCTGCGGATTGATATGATTGGACTCGAGAGTCTATGATCAGAACTGCGTCCACAGCAACGGTCTGTTATTCATAGCAGTGGTCTGCTCTTCAGAAATAACAGAGCGTAGAATGCCGTAGTTGACCAATCAGAATCGAGTATTCAACAAAGCCGTGTAATAACAGGAATTAATGGACGTCGCAGGGCCAGAACCGTCAGACGTGCAGCCTAATTTACTGTCCGCTGCAATTGAAGCAGTGCATTAATTTAGAACGGTGAACAGACAGTTTCATTGGAGCTACTTAGTAGGTGTTCATTTGTCAGCAGTTAATGTACACCCTGCAGCCAATCAGAATCGAGTATTCACCCAGACCATGGTATAAATCAACTCAATGTACTTCATTTATTTTCCTGCTAATCTGTTATTGGCCAAAACACGTGAAATGATGCTGTTGTGTTTCACGATCCAAAAGACCCAAAGGCAGGACACAGCGAGGGGGAGAACTGGATCGTTAGAGGAAAATATGACAAAAGATCACTGGTAGAGGAATGCTCCTCCAGAGCGGGCGAGGCAGGTGTAGTCCGTTGGAGCCAGTGGGGAAACTGTCCGACGCGGCTCAGAGGGCGGAGGCGGTGAGAGAGTGTTGTGGAGATGGCTCGGGTAGCGTGGTAGGCAGAGCAGGAAAGGCAGCTGGACAGGAGAGTGCAGAGATCAGGTGAACCACAATGGCTGGGATCACCGGCAGGAAGTAGATCTGCAGCAGAGACAGACAAGGTCACACAGGAGCCAAAAAAAACAAAACAAAAAAACAAACCAAGAAAGACTTAACGGAGTCGAGCGTTTAGGCCGCAGCAAAGGTACCGCAGTGGTGCACTGAGACAATCTGGTGCTGGTTGTATGATAGAGCCGGGTAGATATACTGTGAGGCTTGATTGGGTGATGAACGTCAGGTGATCAGCAGCAGGAGGGACTAGAGTACTAGAGTACACAAGGATAGGAGGAGAGATGTGGCTGAACTATAACAGATGCTCCAAGGGAGGACATCCTCCCTAACCAATCAACAACCAGAATACAACATTGACATTGCCGCATTGGTCCAATGATAATTTCATCTGCAATTCCAGCCTGCTCTCATTCCCAGGGTGTCAAATACCGTCATTTTGTCACATCCCTCTGCGTCATATAAACATGCACAAGGTACCCTTTAGCGTCTGTGTTAGACGCACAGGGCTGCCAGAAGGCCTTTATGACATCAGGTGACGTAATGTAAAGAGCGACAAAGTCCGCTTGAGGAGGAGGTGGGGTGGTAGGATGGGAGACCGGAGTTGTGTCCCGTGTGAAACCAAAAGTGACTTTTAAGTTTAAAGTTTTAAGTCACGTTAGATGTCATGTGACTTCCTACTGCCTAACCAAGTTTTAAGTGACATTACATTGTTTCTGAAGGCGTCTCCTATTTTCCTTTGAACATAAGAAAGTAGAGACAACTAATGTAAAATAACATGATGCCGCAGGTTGGTTTTCCTCCTGTCCATGACCATGAAAAGGATAGTGATGGCAAAAAATGAACAAACTAATCTTTTGTACCGATTCTTTTTTAAGTTCAATTCTTACCAGATCTGCACAGGTACGTGCTGCCTCCAGGAAATAGCCGTACAGTCACGCTGTCACCAACTGCTGTTGCATCAGCTGTCCGGTGGCTGGTCTCAGACGATCTTGCAGATGAAGAAGCCGGATGTAGAGGTCGGTTGGATGTACTGCCAACTCTCGTGACATTGGAGACAGTTTATGGTAGTGCAATGAACATTCAATTCACGGGCAACAGCTCTGGTGAACATTTCTGCAGTCAGCATGTGAACTGCATGCTCCCTCAAAACCTGCGACATCTGTGGCATTGTGTTGTGTGATCAAACTAAAAAATAAGAGTCTCGGGTCTCGCCTCAGAGTCCTGGAGGGAAGATAGATTGCAGCCAATCAACTTGATATGCAGCATAAAAATGCTGCAGTCTGCCCTTGTCCTTGGCGGTGGCAGCAGCGTACCAGATGGTGATGGAGGAGGTGAGGATGGACTCGATGATGGCGGTGTACAGGAAGTGGCAGGAAGTACATCCTCTGCTGGGCTTTCTTGGTGAGGTCCTGGGTGATGATGATGCCCAGGAAGCGGAAGGACTCCACGGTGTCGAATGGGGAGTCACACATGGTGATGGAGGCGGGTGGGGCTGGATTCTTCCTGTAATCCACAACCATGTCCACTGTCTTTAGAGTGTTGAACTCCAGGTTGTTTTGACTGCACCAGATCACCAGGTGGTCAATCTCCCACCTGTAGGCAGACTCATCTCCACCAGATATTAGCCCAATGTGGGTGGTGTCAAACTTCAGGAGACGGACTGGTGACTGGAGGTGCAGCTGTTGGTGAACAGGGAGAAGAGTAGAGGGGAAAGAACACAGCCTTGGGGGGAACCGGTGCTGATGGGCCGGGAGTCAGAGACATGTTTCCCCAGCCTCACATGCGGCCTCCTGTCGGACAGGAAGTCTGTGATCCACCTACAGGTGAAGTCAGGCACACTCAGCTGGGAGAGCTTGTCCTGCAGCAGAGCCAAGATGATAGTGTTGAAGGCGAAGCTGAAGTCCACAAACAGGATCCTGGCGTAGGTTCCTGAGGAGTCCAGGTGCTGGAGGATGAAGTGGAAGGCCATGTTTACTGCATCGTCTACAGACCTGTTGGTTCTGTAGGCGAACTGCAGGGGGTCCAGGAGTGGGTCTGTGATGGCTTTGAGGTGTGACAACACAAGGCACTCAAAAGACTTCATTACCACAGAGTTCAGGGCGACTGGTCTGTAGTCATTAAGTCCTGTGGTCCTTGTTTTTTTGGGGACGGTGAGGATGGTGGAGGATTTGAAGCAGGCTGGCACATGGCATGTCTCCAATGAGGTGTTAAAGATGTCTGTGAACACCGGAGACAGCTGATCAGCACAGTGCTTCAGGGATGATGGAGAGACATGATGGAGTCTGGCCCAGCTGCTTTGTGGGGGTTCTGTCTCCTGAACAATCTGTTGACGTCCTTCTCCAGGATGGGGAGAGTCGTTGTGGTAGGGGAGGGGGAAGCTTCTGGGATGGGCAGTTGGGGAGAGGCCCAGGCCCCTGCTGAGGACGGCGAGATGGAGCTGCTGGGCTGGAGCTGGTGGATGGAGTCACAGGGGATGGTGTCAGGACTGTCCCACTTTCTCTTGCTCCAAGCTTGCTCAAATCTTAGTGGCGCACAGAGCAAAAAAGGGGCGGTTAGGTTAGTCAACTGGTTAACATGAGCGCCGAAGGGAAGCGGGCAGCGCTTTGGGGGCGCTTCATGCCTCTACACCCTCTCGTGTGTCCTCGGTCAGCAACGATTTCACAGCCAGTCTGCCCAGTTAGAGACAGGGAAGATCAAGCTGTGGCAGGAGACAAAAAAAGTAGAGTCATCAGAGGAACGAGAGGTCGAGGAGCAAGAGGGAGAGCAGCTCGTGCAGCAGCATTGATTGACAAGCCCTCGGGGCAGCTCTACTTCTTCGTCCTCTCATGTTGGACTGAGGGCAGACTGGATGCTACAGTGACTCACTATCGCCTCTCATGGCACAAGTGATATTACAACACAGGACGGGACGGGGCTAGCAAGTTAGTAGATATCACTGCAACACAATACATAGACGTCTTTGACATGATGCCAGATTCTGTTGATAAGGTTGGTTATTTTTCTGAATGTTTAAAACAAAAATTCTGGCCATATCTATTGCGCCTGTAACTGTTGTCAAACAGCTGCTTATCTCCCATGACTTGGGCCCAGAAAATCCTCTTGTTCTGTGTTGGGAACTCAGTCAGGGGCCAACAGGTCAAGATAGGCCACCTGATCTTCCCACCTACCTTTTTCTCTTTGGTGATGCTGCAGCACACAGCAAAGATACACTCCATCTACCTCAGCACTAAAAGGGACACTGTGACTAAACACTCCAAGTTGGGCCTCCTGGAAAATTAATTCCCGAAAGCTCCCCAGACTTGGTTTTCTCTAAGATAACCCCATTACTTTCATTACACCGTGTCCTAACTGAATGCGACGCGAGGGAGTGTCAGCGACAAAATCTGTTAAATTGCATTGTTTTCTATTGGACTGTCCTGAGCTTTGCAGCACTGCACAGCGTAATGCGGCGCACTGTTTTGAGCTGAACTTTTGTTGGACGCCATGTTTCTATTTATTCCTGTCGCTCGCGTTGAAAGCGCTGAAACATGGACCAGGAACAGTTGATTCATTAAGTTTAAATGAAGAGTTAACCTAAATACGGTGGCAGCTGGCTGCAGGGAGATCGCCATGGTGCTGGAAGTTTCTAGTAAGAAGATTCATTTGTGCATGTTTTCTGTCAGGATGCACAGCAGAGCTTGCTAGCTTGTAGTAAAGAAACATCTAAATATCACAATATATAACGTGTGTCTTCAAACTTCAGTGTGGACAGAGAGCGTCCGATGTTCTGCGATGCGAGGCGGCAGCCAGGCGCTGGATTCCACATGCAGGTAATTGAATGCCATAGCAGACATAATACCTGAAGAGTTACATGCATGGAAACCATAATATATAAAACACAAAGTCCACTGTAAAAACAACCTCAACATAACAATAAATACAGCTAAAATATGTAGTAAACTAGTGGTCAAACCCAACATAAAACGTACTTTGTTTGATGCACTTCTGTTTGGCCCCTGGTTTGCTGCTTGCAGCTACATTTTGATTTCTGATCTGTGACTGGTTGGCTCTCTGAGCCTTCTTTCCTCAAACTGGCTAGGTGACAGATGACATGGGTTTAAGGGGAGGGAACTACACAGACTTTATAATATATAAAGATGAAATTACCAACTATTCAACAACAAGACATCAACAGCAACAAGACATCACAAGTCAACTGCTTCTACAAGACAAAGATGGCCAGCAAACCTCTTCATCCTCGTAAGTATATTTCATAAATATTACTCTTACTCAGGGTAGTGTTTGATAAACCAGCAGAGCAACAGTTTATTCTCTTCTCAGTATTACAGCTCTCATGTATCATTAACATCAATGTTTAAAAGAAACCTCCTCTCAATCATCACATTTAAGCCTCACATTTATTTGACCTACCACCTACTCAGTCTTCTGCAAGTTTTGATTTAATATTAATTAAAGAATTACTAGTTTTGTTGTAATTTTAGTCTTCACAGACCTTATTTGTTGTTTTACACATCACTTGGCTTCATAACAAATTCACATTTTTTCTTATTGATTATATTTCTTATATTTCTAAAATAGATTTACATTTGCCATTATTGCATTGTGTTGTATTTGATTACATTTTTTAAGCATGTGTTTAAATCCTCTATATTTTTGTTTGTCTTGATATTGAATAACCACCTTTTACACTGTGGCTAAAAACTTCCTGTGTTACAAATCACTTTAAAAACATATATAAATACATAATTTTCACTGTAATTTAGTTTTTTTTTTTAGATCTTTTTAGATCTAGATCATCATAAAATAGCAAAATAAACATTTTCAATCAGTATTTAGTGCAGTTTATGATCATTCCACTGTCACACACTGCATTTATCATTTAACAGCTAAACTTTATTGGTGATTCTTTTTTATCATTGTTTTACTAAATTAATTTATGGGATGATTTAGACACACTTTTGCAAAACAAACAATTCATTAAAGGAAATATAATCAATGATATAAACAACTATAAACTTTGCCTTTGACATTTTGGTATGTGAGAAACAATTGTGACAAAATTTTGTATGTTCAAGATGTTTATGTGTGAATAGGTTAAAAACTTACCTTTATCAATTGTTTGTGCTGTTTGTTATTTAAATTTGTTGTGGTGGACCAGTAAACCAGGAGGTGGCAGCATAATCAACATGGTTTTCAATCAATGCTTTTACAATGGATTAGAAAGTTTAACCAAAATGTCTTTTTATCTTTAAGTTTTAAGTTTAAGTTTTTTTATTCTTACCTGAGAGATGCCTGTCTAGTTTACATCCCAGATTATCGATACTATATTTGCAGTAATAAAGATTCCCCAAAAACAAAACAAAACCCAAGTCTCTTTCCTAGTTTTTTGTTTTTAATTCCAAAGAGAATGGGTTTAGCTCTACAAAGGTAAAGAGACATCATGATATCAGAAAACAATCAGCTTATATTAAGGAGTAAGATAGAGAACTTGTAACCACAATTATAAGACACAAAGAGAGCAGTATCATCAGCATACAGAAAAAATATCAACAAGCTGCTTTTAGATTACTAATGTACAAAAACTAAAATTAAAGTCTATATCTACATTAGTGCCCCTTTGAGGCTGTAATGTTTATTACACATCAGAAATCTAAACTGTTGAATGGACGAAAAATAAATAGACAAATTTGCAGTTCTTAGATCCTTCTGGTCTGTGGTGATAATTTCTAACAAGTGCTGAACGAAAAAATCTTTTGTACCGATTCTTTTTCGAGTTTGATCAACACAATTATTACAACTAGTAAAGTAAAACACTTATTCATTTTGTAAGTTATCAACTTTATGTAAACTACAGCTTCATATTTTGAAAGGATAATAAAGCATAAATTGTTTTATTTCCTAGCTACCTGCACATCCTGTTAGTGTTCCTTGCAGTCTAGTGGCCTGAAAGATGCCCAACCCCTGTTACTCGAAAACCTGAAAAACTCAAAAGTTCAACATAATTAGGGGTCCGGGCCCAAGTATACCGAGGTAATATGACACTTGAACTTCCCAGCACTATTTCTAACGTCACTGTAATATTTTAAAACATACCTATGCTATTGTTTAGATTTTAGATAACTGGGAAGACTAGGAAAATATTCCTAATGCAAAAACATAAAGATCAACACATTTAACCCGGTGGCAATCTCGGAACCCGATTTGAATGCAAATAAATAAATCACAAGCTAATCTCTAGGGTTCCCGAGATTGATAAAAAGCTAAATCGTTGTCAGACGATTGTTCCGAGATTGCATCTCGGCCAATGCGTTCCGCCTCTTTTGCTCTCTGTTTGCTGACTGTTTACCTGCATGCAACCAAAGCATTCAGTCAAAATTCTTTTTTACTCGTTCAAGACAGATGTTTGAGTTTTTTTGATATTGCAAATTATTTTCCTATAACTGATTGGCATTGCATTGTTCAGCTTAATTTCAAGCTAGTTAGGAGTGTGTGTGTGTGTGAGTGAGTGAATGTGTGGTCATGGCTGATACAACTTTTTATAATATCATGTCATGTCTGTTTAAAATTTTCCAACAGAGTCAAAGGAACCCGAGCTCAGGATTGTGGTCTTGGGAAAGACTGGAGTTGGGAAGACTGCGTCAGTACACACCATCCTTGGGCACGAGTTCAGTTCAACAAACCTGTCTCCTTCATCTGAGACAGGAAAGTGCATGAGGATGACAGGAAAGCACGAAGAGCGAGATCTGGCCATTGTTGATACTCCAGGTCTGTTTCACACCAAAAAACAGCCTGAAGAGGTGATGAAAGAGATCGTACAATGCATCGCGTTCACTTTGCCCGGTCCTCATGTGTTCCTGATGGTGATAAGGTTCGGTGTCTTCTCAAAACAAGATAAAGAAGTGCTGGAAGCCTTTCAGAAAGTCTTCCAAAATGCAAAACATCATACTATCGTCTTGTTCACCTATGGAGATCGTTGTGGGGTTCAAGGTCAATGTCAAGATTTTATAGAAAGCAAAAAAGATCTCAAAAAGTTCATTGATGAGTCTTGTGAGGCATACCATGTCTTCAACAACGAAGTCAAGGATGACTCTCAAGTTCCCGGCCTACTGCAGAAGATCAACAACATGGTCCAGAAAAATGAAAATGAAAGAAGCTACTACAGCAATGAAATGTTCGAAAAGGCTGAGAATGCCTTTGACGAAATGATGAAATCCCCTGAGGCAAAATCGGAAGGTGATCCCAAAGAGAAATTTATGGTATATTTGGAGGGCTGGATCTCTAAGGGTCTAGCTATAGTGGAGGGACAAGCTCCAGGTTACTTTACATTTGTGCAACGTTTCCTCAAAAAAGTGGAAGAGGTGGCGTTTGATTTCATGCCACCTGAAGCATTCCAGTAGTAGTAGTTCCAGAGTAGTCAGAGCTCATCAAACCAGTACTAAAAACATATGACACAGGGGAAATCATAGTGGTGAAAGGGTGTAAATTTAATGTCAGAAAGTATCTTAAACAATACACTGTTTTCAAAATGCATAAAATGTGTAGACTATGCTAAATTCACGATTTGTGGACAGTTGATACATGGAACATAATTCAACACTGATTGTTTGTTAAGTGAATAATGTCTGCCCCCCCTCATGTATTTTACATGTGTGATGTGTGGTGTAGGTATGATTTGATCTTGGTGGGCTGAATTAATAATCCAGAGCTATTTTTCATCCCTGTGCATCCCTGGTGTTTTCTATCTATGTTGCATCATATGAATAAATTTAAATCTGTCTATATGTATGATGTCCATTATTGTGCAACACATTTACAATTTATCAAATTATCATACAGAAGTTCACTACTGTATTTATCTACAGGTGAACAACTACACTTATAGCCAATCAAAACATTTGATTTGAGCTTTGCGTGTCACCGTTTAATCATCAGCACCACAGTGTCACTAACAACCAGACAGCACAAACATAAAAAGAGCCGCAAATTTCAGCTTTCTGTAATGTCTTCTTCTTCAGAAGAAGTTGAGTGTCAGCGTTCAAGGGATACAAGAACCATGTAGATGGTTTCTGAACCTTACTAATAGTGTCACACGTAAGAAGTTAATATTAATGGGTTTTGCTGTAGTGGCTCAGTAAGCAGGCAGGATTGATGCACAACTCAGAGACAAGCAGGGGAAGCAAAAGATCACGATCACTCTTAGTCCAAAAAACATGCAAAAGTTAAAACCAGGCAGGTCGAAGAAAAGAGGGAGAGTTATCTGAAAAGGGGTAAAGCTTGGGCAAGAAAGTCCAATGGGGTTAAGTAGGCAGAACAGAAAGCTAAGGCCGAAGCACAACAGACAGTCTGGTGGAGAATGAACAAAAGTGCTGAATGCAAGCATTCCTCCAGCATGTCTTCCTCTGTTCCCCATTGCCTGAGACATTCCCTGAGCATATATATATATATATATATATATATATATATATATATATATATATATATATATATATACGAAATCTCCTCACCATGCATGGAGGGTTCCATCCCAAATCCAGCACCCTGAGACTGTACGCTAGCCGTAAGGAAGGCGGCCGTGGACTAGTGAGTGTGAGAGCCACTATCCAGGATGAAACATCCAAGATCCACAAGTACATCCAAGATAAGGCCCCAACAGATGACGTGCTCAGGGAATGTCTCAGGCAATGGGGAACAGAGGAAGACGTGCTGGAGGAGAGACCATCATGGGAGGACAAACCCCTACATGGGATGTACCACCGGAACATAACTGAAGTGGCTGATATCAAGAAGTCCTACCAATGGCTAGAGCAGGCTGGATTGAAGGACAGCACAGAGGCACTCATCATGGCTGCACAGGAGCAGGCCCTGAGCACCAGAGCAATAGAGGCCCAGATCTACCACACCAGACAAGACCCAAGGTGTAGGCTGTGCAAAGAGGCCCCTGAGACAATCCAGCACATAACTGCAGGGTGTAAGATGCGGGCAGGAAAAGCATACATGGAGCGCCATAACCAAGTAGCTGGCATAGTGTACAGGAACATCTGCACTGAGTATGGACTGGAAACCCGAGGTCAAAGTGGGAAACACCTCCAAAGGTGGTAGAGAATGACCGAGCCAAGATCCTGTGGGACTTCCAGATCCAGACTGACAGAATGGTAATGGCGAACCAGCCTGACATCGTGGTGGTGGACAAACAGCAGAGGAAAGCCGTTGTGGTTGATGTGGCGATACCAAGTGATGGCAACATCAGGAGAAAGGAACATGAGAAACTAGAGAAGTACCAAGGGCTCAGAGAAGAGCTGGAGAAGGCCTGGAAGGTGAAGGCAACAGTGGTGCCCGTGGCCATCGGGGCACTCGGGGCAGTGACCCCCAAACTGGAGGAGTGGCTACAGCAGATCCCTGGAAGAACACCAGACATCTCGGCCCAGAAAAGTACAGTACTAGGAACAGCAAAGATAGTGCACAGAACCCTCAAGCTCCCAGGCCCCGAGCTCGAAGGATGAGACCACCCGCGGAGGGTGAAGGACAAGAAAGTTTTTATATATATATATATATATATATATATATATATATATATATATATATATATATATATATATTCGATTCCCGGACCAGACCAACATCACACAATCTCTCTGGGTGGAGTCTGCATGTCCTCCCCGTGTTACCGTGGGTTCTCTCCGGGTTCTCTGGCTTCCTCCCACCGTCCAAAGACATGCATGTGTAGGTTAATTGATAACTCTAAATTGCCCGTATTGAATGAATGTGAGAGTGAATGGTTGTCTGTCCTTGTCTGTGTCTGTGTTAGCCCTGCGACGAGTTGGCCACTGTCCAGGGTGTACCCTGCCTAAGGCCCAAAGTCACTGGGATAGGCTCCAGTCACCCGCGACCCCTAACGGGACTAAGCGGTAGAAAATGGATGGATGGATATATATATATATATATATGCTTTCTCTCTGTGCACCTGTCAGCTCAGCTGTCAATCAATTCAATTCAATCCAATTCAGTTAAGCTTTATTGGCATGGGAAACAGATGTTAATCTGCCAAAGCATGTGTAAAATATAAGCATAAACAGAAAAAAATTGCTATTAGAATATATACAGATAAGTAAAATAATATAGTAATAATAATAATAATAATA